>NW_024061969.1:1316477-2632955 GCF_006381635.1 Hibiscus syriacus | reverse complement strand
GGTTTTAGGTTTCTGTTTGCTTTTGGTTGCTTTAGTGGATGCGCCTCGTACGGATTTGCTTAGTTGTTAACTTTTATCTACAGTTCTATTAACGTGCATATTATGATTTGCAGGTGCATATTAATTTATTCATTAATAATATGGTACGTTGTAAACAAAATCCTTATAAATTAATTTAACTGTTTTATGTAAATATATATGAAAGCATGCAATATTAGAGATAGAACAAGGAGGGCGGGTTGGGACAATCATTCTCTTGAAATTTTCAAATTCTCTTATATTTTTAGATTTTTTATGTATATTTTTCAATTAATATTTTTTTGTCCTCGTAAAATTTTATAAATTCACTCTCTTAGCATAAAATTCTACGTCCGTCACTGAGTCAATAGCCTAAGATGTTGGAATTTTAGAATAAGTAGAGATTGTAAATAAATGACCCTAT
Source organism: Hibiscus syriacus (assembly GCF_006381635.1). Taxonomy (NCBI): domain Eukaryota; kingdom Viridiplantae; phylum Streptophyta; class Magnoliopsida; order Malvales; family Malvaceae; genus Hibiscus; species Hibiscus syriacus. The sequence goes on along the minus strand of NW_024061969.1, from coordinate 2,632,513 downwards.
CAAATTTTAATGAAACTTTTTGTATTTTGATATGGTTAAAATCGACCAATCCATGAATCATGTGTATACATATTTATTATTCAACCCATGTATTTTAAATAGTAGACATTTAACACTCAAACATATTGCTAGACTAGTAGTAGGACATGATTAAAATGAAACTGATAATCTAAGGACTTGATTAAAATATTTTACAATTTAGGGTTCAATTTAAAATTTAAATAAAATTTTAAGGTGTTTGGTATAATTAGCCCTTAATAGTTGGGCTTGAATAATGTTATGCATGTCATAATATAATTGATTATTCATTTTTTAACACAATCCTTAATTTGCTTTGATTAATTCAATTATGAGACTTATTCCAGGAAATAGTTATACGGTTCTACAGGTTATTTACCTGAGATTGCTTGCAACACAAAAAATAACAATGGATCAATGTAATTGTGGGAGATTTGTTTATGTTATGCTAGACCAACGCCTCCGAATCAGGTTTAGATGATTCAAAACTGTCCATATTGCGAGTGAAAAATGGTGCTATTGTAGTCCCCTTCTGAACCCTGAATGTAATCACCATTTTTATACCATATTATTATTAATATATTTTATTATAAGTATTATTAAATGAATAAATCATTTACAAACGGGCCTCAAGCCCAACCCAAACCAACCCCTTTACAAAATAATACCGAAATCCGAAAAAGTCAGAGGCTAAACTGAACCCGACCTGAAACCCAAATCGAGACCCGACTTGAGGCCCAAACCAAACCAAGCCTAGCCCTAACCTAAACCTAAACCCTAAGGTAGTCGCCCCCCAATCCCCTATAAGCAGCTGCCGATCTCTAAACTAACCAAAGGAAGGCCACTCCAGCACTCAACTCTACCTGCAAAAAACAATATAGAATACAACAAAATGCAATGATTTTCATTTCCTTGTAAATGGGTATAAAACCCGAATAAAAATGATGTAAATCTCCTTGGTGATTTTCATTTTATAGAAGCAATATATCGAACCCTTCAAGGTTATTTTATTTTCCATTTTTTTAATATTCGAATAGCCTTTTTTTGTTTTTTTACTTCTTTTTTTTTCCTGAATCTCTATAAAAGGGGGAGTTCTTTTTTATTTAGCTTTCGAAAAACGTTGTTTAGTTGTGTAAAAAAAGAATGAATGATAACTTGTATGGACTTCGAATAACAAAAAATAGTCTTCTTTTTTTGTCAAATATTAACAACCAAACATTTTCAGTAGTAACAACACTAAAAAATAAAAGGAATAATAGATCGGGGTGTTACCTGAGTCCGTGAAGCTTCGTTGGAGGTTGCCAAAATCCAGGGAAATGAAAGGTTGAGGGGGGCGTTTCGAGGGATTTTAGAGCGTTTTCATTGTTTTTAGCCCCTAAAAAGAACCTAGGCTAGTAGATGTAGGATTTTCGGGTGTTTTGGATTGTCAGACCGTCGTGTGCAGTGATCGAAACAGGTTCGGGGTAACCGACCAAGGGAAGAGGGGAGAGCTCTCTCCCTTTTTTATTTTGGTTTCAAATAAAAAAAGGAAAAAATGTTATTTAAAGAGAAATTTTAGGATAAAATCATGCTTAGGTCCCCCTAGGTTTATCGTGTTTTTGTAGTTTGACACTTGTAGGGACCAAAACTGTTATTTCCCCTTTTCCTTGTATGCTTTGTTATTTTTAGGTTATTCAAATTTTAGTCCCTTTAAGTTTAGCATGTTTTTACATTTCGGTCACATGAGGGGACCAAAACTATTATTTTCGCTTTTCTTTACGTGTTATATATATTTTTATAAATTTACTATTTGGTCCTTCTAAGTTTAGTGTGTTTTTACACTTTGGTCATGTGTAGTGACTTTTTAAATTTTGTTTTAATTCATATGGACTGATTTTTTAATTTTTCCATTTTTTGTTTAAGAGTTATTTCCTCTTTGATCCCCTATCTTTGCCGCTTATTTATTGTTTGGTCATTAATTTTTTATTTTTATTTAGAATTATGCATATCAATTTTGTTTTATTTTATTTTGGTCCTTTAATCTTTAAAATTCTAAAATTTAATTTCCCTTATGTTTTATATATGCAACTTACTAACTGTTTTATTTTGTTTTGGTCCTACAGTTAAATGTAATTTAATTTTTCATTATTTACATTGTGTCCCTTTATTTGTTGCAATTTACATCATAGAAAGAGAAGGTCCCTAAACTTTAACAAGAACAAGGGAGGCACATGACAGCTCTTTTGTTTGCCCAAGATGATGGCTTGTGGTCGTTAACGAATGGTACGAGGATCAAATCCGTCGCACCCCAAAATGGGGCCTAAATTTCTCTTAAAAATTTTTTGATGACTAAATTGAATTTTGATTTAATTCAGGGACCAAAGTGAAAATTTGATTAAATTTTGGATCAAATTTCAAAAAGCAACTAAAGAGTGAGGACATATGATATGAGTTTGTCGTTTCCTTTTTTAGGGTTTATATAACACAAAATTAGGGAAAATTGAATTTATTTTTTTTCTCTTATATCATTCTGAGTCCACCAGTGTTCTCCGTTTCTCCGTCGTCGTCGGCGCATGGAGTGGTGAAAAAGTCAAAGTTTTCGATATTTCGGAATTAAGCTCTCCGCCATTCAAAATTGTTAACCGAGCTTGGTAAGTGTCTTAAAAGGCCTTAAAATCGTTTTTAGTAATTTTTTCGGGAATTTTTGGACACTCCACGGCGTCGCACGCGCCGCCCCCTGCACATGGGGGAAGTCCTGGGAAAAAAACTAGGGTTCTAGTTTTGTAAATATATTTAAAATGGTGCCTAATATGTAATTAATTTCAGTTAAGGTGATATTTGTGTAAAACCATAGACCGTTGACCGGCGTTCACCACTGTTGACCAGATCTTTGACTGGCGTTGACCGACCAATGAACGACCGTTGACTTATTTTGTGTACACCTATCCTGATGTTTTTCGACGTCTTAAGTCTGATTCCGTAGTTCGTTTTTCGAAACTCGGACCCGAAAGCCTCAAAATTGCCAGTAAAACCAGTTGACTTTGACCGAAAATTCAATTTTTTTGAAAAAGTCATATTTTAAGTTTTTCGACGTCCTGAATCCGAATCCGAAGTCTGTTTCTTCAAATTCAAACTTGGTAAGCTGTTTTTCACTGATTTATCACTGATTCAATCCATTTTTTGAAATTAAGCCGCGTTTTTTTTGTAATTTCTGTTAATATGTATATGAGGAATTATTAGAAGTTGATTTCAAGATTGAGGGTGTTCGAATGGAATTTTTATGGTCAATCAGTATGGCACGAAATCGAGGTAATACATTACTACCTTTTCATGTTTTATGAAACATGTTGGTATTGATAAATGCATGAATGAAAATATTGGGTTATCTAAATAGTTAACTAATTTTTACACTCTATACGAATGAGGTAGAAAGTATGTAACTGAATATGGCTTAGATGACTATTATAAGAAATTCGAGGAGAGTTGGAATTAAATTACAAGTTATGGGATTAAGTGATAAAGGAATCAACCATGGATATGTAGGTTATAATTTATCTCATTCGATTTATTTCAAGTTCACCATTCGTTCGAATATTGTACTGAATCGTACTACCTCTATAAGGTGATGCTTTTCACTCTCATTCTACATCGATTGTCCTTGAAAATAATTTCGGGTACAAAAGACGTTAAAAATTAGTGAAATTAGCATTTTTGTTATCATTTGAAAATATCGACTTAAACGAAACGTATATATATGGGACATATAAAAAATAACTGAATACATATACAGTAATATACTATAGTCTTAATATCTAATAAAATGAAAATACTAGTTTGAAGATTCCAAGCATTCGTATACAAAAAGCATAAACAAATAAATAATAATATACATATACATAATCATGAATATATATGTATGGTAACATTGCAAATTTAATATAAAAACATTTATTTAAAACACACGTCATTCATTTATGAAAAGTAAATAAATAAATAATAATACATATTATATACATATACATATATATAGTGTCAATGACAATGAAACACTAAACATATCATGCAAGGATTTCAAGAATTAAAAAAAAAACCATGATAGTGAGAATTAAATGGGTAATAAACCCTGAGAATTAAGCAACAAATCAAAATAGACTAAAATGAATACAAGTATAAACTCAATATTCAAAGCATAAATTGCACAATTTGGATATATCAGTAAATATGAAGGACCAAAACAAAAACTATGCAAAATCAACAGCCAAGAGTTTAAAAAACTTATGAGGACTAAAATAAAACATAAAACAAATGAAGAGCTAAAATGGAAGGATAAAACTTTCATTAATGTGACCATGTTGTGATTTTTACACAGTTTGAGGGACCTCGAGCGCTATTATCCCATACACCTAATGTATGGAACCCTAACCCCTTTATACGGTGTCGTTTTAAGTTCCAAATATATCACTAAAATCTAAAGCAAAAATCGGCTAGCCCACCCTCAGATGCCATATTTCCCTTTTTCAAACTAAAAAAACTCTAAAGCTCTCTCTCATTAACCCATCCTTTCCCCGCTACCGAGGAAGACAACCTCACAAACGACCTCTCCGGCCACCATGAGCCTTTTATGCCAAAAACTCGAAGACGGGAGGTATTTACCTCCGACGAGGTGGCCTTTTCTACTCTGATGAGAGTATGACGGTGGTTGTCGATGAAAAGGTGAATCATTTTCAGTTCGAAATGGATTCCTTCCTTCCATTTTTCCTTTTTCCTTTTTTTAATTTTTTGTGTGCTTTCCTCTTAAACCTCCCAAAAAATATTGCTTCTTCTCTTGATTTATGGTGTTTTTCAGGGTGAAATCCCCAATTATTTTGGGATTTTTACTATTTTTTATTGGGTTTTTAGACTGATTTGGTTGATTAACTGATTTGGGTTATTTTTCCTACTGCTTGGTTGGATTTGATGATAACGGCGGCTCACGAGATGAAGAGACAAACAGTGGGGTGCTTGTATCACACGTTTCGATCGATAGTCGATCCTTGTTGGCGGCGACGACAGCAGATAAGCTACATTAGGGTAAAACCTTATTTTGAGGACATATATGGGCCCTTGATCTTTATCTCGATCTGACAGATGAGATTTGGAGGCTCCCTCATCATTTGATAAAACCCTAATATGTTTAGGTTTTTCATCCTTGGGCTTAGGGTTTGATGGGCTTGATTCTTGTAATTGGTTGCAAAATGTATTAACATTATATATTAGTATTTTAAATAATAATAAGAATAATTAACAATTAATAACAATAAGTAATAATAAATAATGACAACGATTAATGATAATAATAATTAATATATATTAATAATATCATTAATAAATAATAATAATAATAATAACCAATAATAACCAATAATAATAACAGGTTCCAGACAAAATTAGGTGTTTATAGCTGCCCCTCTTTGTCCATTGTCGTATGACGATTATAAGACAAAGAACAAAGACACTAATTTTGTCATGCCATAAAACCCATATTGCTTTTGGGGACTTAATTCATCGTCTGGAGATGAGAAAGCCGAACATGACACTATTCTTTTACGTTGAGGATGTCTTCGTCATATCTTGATAATACCATTCCTCTACATTGAGGACGTCTGGTCGTATTTTGCTGGCTTGATTTGACGTAGTTCCTTCTTGATGAGGACATTTAGTCTGGTTCGAACGATGGCATATCTGAGACAATATTGTTCCTTCGTGTTGAGGAAATCTGATTATCTCGAAGTATTTTTGCCATTGACAGCGGCATTGCTCATTCGTGTTGAGGAGAATTGCTCAGTGTTTAATCTGATGATGACATTGCTCAATCTTGTTGAGGAGATCTTAGTCATATTGAAAAATGAGAATCTGAAGACAATGTTGTTCCTTCTTGTTGAGGAAATCAAATCCTCTGAAGATATTTTGACTTTATAAACAATATCGCTTCGAGAATAATGATGACATTACTCCTTCGGGGTCAAATTTAATGATGACATTGCTCCTTCTCAATAAAAAAGGTCTAGTCATAATTACCATTGATCGATTCGAGAATAATTTTGAAAACCTGTTCAAAAGGGTTATATGCTATGATTTCATGTTACAATTGTTCCTTAAAAATGACCTAAATGCAAGTTGATATGACATGTATGAATGATTATGCACGGTTTGATCCTGGCGTTTGGGGACATTTTCTGCTCTTGGTGAATAGATCTCGATGAGATATATTAAGTTTCCATTGTCTGTTCTTTGACTGTAGTTACTTTCTTGACCTCTTGTCAAATATTGCTCAACTTGTCTTCTCTGATCTACCCCGAGAGAAAAATTATCTTGTCTGGTTAGTTTTTTACCACTGGTTGACTTTTCTTTGAGAAAATCTTGGTTTAAACGACATCTTATTTAGTGCATCCTCCAATTGGGATTTCTTTGATCTCTTTGCTTGGGAAAGGTAAAGTTAGGCTAAGACTAATTTCTTTTATTTAAACCCTTTTTTCATGATTTCTCAGTGATTTAGGGGAACTTTTCTTTTGTTTGTGCTTCCTGGTAAATACCTATTTTGAAATATCCATACTCTGACACTTTTCAAATTAAGGCATAATAATCAATACTATTATTAATCAATATTTTGATGCTTATGTAAAGTAGAATGAAATATAGGTTGAATACATTACAATAATAGATGTAACGAGGAAGTACAAACTTTCGGGACAGGAAACAAGTGAACATTACAGAAAGAATAAAGGTTGAATACATTTGATACCAAATGCTGAATCCTTCTATTTTTCACCCCAAGTATTGAAAGTTAACATGTATATAGAAGATTCAGATCATACTAAGGATGTCTGAGTATGAGAGCCTCTCACTTAACTGTTAGGCTTCCGAGGGAATATGCCATTTCAATACTAAATATTCGAGCCGTTCATTGTGGATTTTCAACTTAAATCCTCATTTGGTTTCAAGATGCCCATTTTGAGTTTTCATCTTGAACCCCTTTTATTTAATTCATTTTTCATTTTTTCTTTTATCTTTTTATCTTTTTTATCTTTTTCTATTTTTCTTCAGGTGTAATATCTCTTGACTGAATCAGAATTCATAGGATTAAGCAATTATTCTCTATCTATTTCAGTCAAAACCAACACTCCTCCTAAGAAAGCCTTTTTCGCAACATAGGGGCCTTCCCAATTTGGCATCCACTTCCTTCGAAAGTCTTTTTGTATAGGCAGGATCTTTTTCATCACTAGATCCCTTTCGTGAAATTCTCGAGGTCTAACCTTCTTATCATAGGCTCATATCATCCTTGTTTGGTACATCTGGCCATCGAAGACAACTCTCAGCTTTTTCTCTTCAATCAAATTCAATTGATCAACCATGTTTTGAATCCAATTAGCCTCATTTAGTTTCATCTCCATCAATACTCTTAGAGAAGGGATTTCTACTTCAAAAGACAAAATTGCTTCTGTCCCATATACTAAGAGAACAGTGTTACCCCAGTAGATGTGCGAACACCAAGAAGAGCAAAAGATAATTTCTTGTGCCAGTCTCCATATGTTTCATTCATTTTCATGATAATGTTCTTGATTTTTTTATTTATTGCCTTCACTGGCCCATTAATTTTTGGATGTTAAGGAGTCGAGTTGTGATATTTGATCTTGAATTTTGTGCTGCCTTCCTTCATTAAGTCATTTTTTAGATTCAATGTATTATCGGAAATGATTATTTATAGTGTTCCATATCCGTAAATGATTTCATTTTTTATGAATATGCAAACAACTCCTTTTGTGACATTTGCATATGAGGGAGCTTCAACCCACTTAATGAAGTAATCAATGGCCACTAGGATGAAATGATGTCCATTTGAAGCTTTTGGTGAAATTGCCCCAATGACATCGATAACCCACATTGAGAATGGACAAGGTGCGGTCATCACATGGTGCGGTGAGGGAAGAACATATATTTAGTTACAATGGATATGGAATTTATGACATTTTCAAACAAAACTGATGCAATCTCCTTCCATGGTTAACGAGTAGTACCCAAACCTCATGATTTGTTTGGCCATTGTAAAGCCATTAGCGTGCATTTTGCAAATCCCTTCATGGACTTCTTCAAGTATATTTTTGGCCTCAACCTTGTCTACGCATCTCAACAACACTTGATATTTGTCCCTTTTATATAGGATATATCTGTCGAGGATGTACCCCATAGCCAATCTTCTTAAAGTTCTTTTATTATTTTTAATTGCTTCAGCGGGGTAAGCTCGATACATCAAATACTGAAGAATATCATAATATCACTGGAGACCATCATCTTCCTCAATATTGTAACAATGACCCGACATTTCACTTATACTCATTCGAATATACATCATTCAAGCATGATTGTTGGCTTTGAACATTGAAGCCAACGTAGCTAAGGTATCATCTATTTGATTTTATTCTCGTGGGAGATAAGTGAAAGTATTCTATTCAATATCCTTGATCAAATCCAACACTAGATTCTTGTATTCTATCATCTTGGAGTATCGAGTCATCTATTCTCCGCGAAGTTGTTAAATAACCAGAGCAGAATCACCAAATATTTTTAAGATTTTAATCTTGCGCTTAATTACAACTTGAATTCCCAAGATACATACTTCATACTCAGCCATATTATTTATGCATTTAAAGGCAAGCCGACTGGTGAAAGGATAATGATCTCTTTCAGGTGAAACTAATATTGCCCTAATTTAATGTCATACGACATTTTAGGCACCATCAAAATTCATTTTCTAGACTTCATCCCTCGGAGCCCTTGCTTTTTCCGTAACAAATATGTGCATTAATTCCTTATTTGAAAATTGAAATTTTATTGGTTCATAGTCTTTAAATGCTCTGTTTGCTAGAAAACCAGCAATAACACTTTTGATTCATGTAGACTATGTCAAACACGGAAAAACATTTACCATCTGTCCATTCTTCTAGTTAGAGCTTATAATTCCATATGGGATTTAATGGTTACAACCATGATATCCCAAGGGTGTGATATAATAAATATTGTATCAGCCTCTTAGTAGTCTATACCAAAGCACAACATAGTTTCTTGATTGAGGAATATCAAGTTTGACAGTCAGTGAAATTCTTACTGAGGTAGTAAATGGCTCGTTCTCTTCTCCCATTTTCATCATATTGTTTTAAAAAACATCCCATTGACTTCTCAAAGACAGTCAAATATAGGATCAATGACTTATAAGGGATTGGTGGCATCAGGACCAGAGCGTTTGTCAAATAGTTCTTGATTTTATCAAAAACATTCTTAGAAACTATTATCACATACTCTATGATTTTGTTTTCTTAGTAATTGAAATATTGAATTGTATTTCTCAGTTAACTCGGAGATGAATATGGCGATATAATTTAATCTCCCCAGAAATCCTTGTACTTCTTTTTGTGTTCTATGTGGTGGTAGTTCCAAGATTGCTTTGAATTTATCGGGATCTATTTCTATCCTATTTTCACTTGCTACAAACCCCAAAAACTTCCCTAAAGTAGCTCCAAAAGTACATTTGGCCAAACTTAAGTTTTAGCTGACAATTTATTAGCCTTAGAAATAACTTCTTTAAGACTGCCACATGTTCTTCTTCGGTTTATGATTTGGCAATCATATCATCCACGCATACTTCTATCTCTTTATGTATCATATCGTGCAACAAGGAAACCATGGTCGTTGATAAATTACCCCTGCGTTCTTTATTCTGAAAGGCATTACCTTGTAACAAAATAAGCCCCACATCATCAAAAATATTATTTTTTTCATGTATTCGGGGTCCATATTGATTTGGTAATACCCAAAGAAGCCATCCATGAAGGAGAAAAAACATGACTAATTGTGTTGTCGACTAGTGTATCAATGTGTAGGAGTGGGAAATTATCCTTAGGACTCGCTCGGTGAGATTTCGGTAGTCAACACACATCCGAACCTTGCCATATTTCTTCTGTACTGGCACTATGTTTGCGACCCATTCAGGGAATTTGGCTACCTGTAGGGAACCAGTATCAAACTATTTCTTTATCTTTTCCTTTATTTTTAACAACAAGTTTGGCCTTATCTTTCGAAGCTTTTGCTACACAGGCTTGTATTTTGGCTTTATTGGCAACTTGTGTACCACAATGTCAATATCTAACCCTGCATATCATGATAAGACCAGTTAAACACATATTTTCACTCATGTATAATGTTTATGAGATCCTATCTCGTATTTGGTTAGAGCAAAACACCGATCTTGACCTTCTTTTTGTCCTCTTCTGTCCCCAAATTTATTGCCTTAATTTTCTCTTTATGGGGAAAGTTTGTTTATTTTCATGTTCTATCATTCAAATTAGTTCAAGGTTCAACTCACATTGCTCATCATCCTTATAACCCTCAGATTCATCAAGACACATGTCATTTTCAAAATTAATTTATGGTTCGAAAATATCATTATTCGAACAATTGATATATGAAGAACTACGAATGGAAAAAAGTATATTCAACTGTGGACAAGAATTTCATTTAATATTTACCAAAATAATAACTATAATAAAGAATAAAGAATTAAATGAGATATTTTCTATAGAGAGAATGAAGAGAAAAACATCATTTCATTAAAGCAATGATGAATAAAAATTTGTCTTTTACAAAAACCTATCATATTATGATAAAAAAGGGACATGTTTGTTATTATGCATTACTTTGATGGGTAATCGATGCCAATGAGCATTCATCAGTAGTATCATATGTGATAACATTGATGCTCAGGCTTCCTATCAAGTCTTTAATCACTTCTGCTTCTCCAACATCCCACGGTTACTTCGGTATGTCGTTCAAAAATCCTACATATTCAAAAGTTTTATAGAGTGATGGTATGATCTGGGCCCCAAACGATACTTTACCTTGTGTCATTACCTTTTTCCTTTCCCTATGCTTTTGTGCATCCTTGACTCTTTCATGGTAGGCTGGCTTATATCCGATACCAAAATAATTCCTTTTAGAACTGGGCCAACTCTTCTATGATGGCTTGCAGTTTCTTTCCCAAGCCTTTCCCAACTTTCGTTCCTCGAGCTAATGTCTCCTTTAGCTAAATTTTTGTATTCTTTAAAATTTGAGGAGTGAGAATTATTTTTCCATAAAGGATGAAAGTGGCATTGAGAAATTCCAAAGACTAGAATGATGACTCTAGTGCATTATCATCTACCCCTACGTAAGGTGCATCAGTAGTGATAGAAGTAATAATATATTCTTCTACCTTGATGGTCACTAGAGTTCCATCAATAATGAATCGAAGCTTTTGGTGGAGGGAAGAAGACACTGCCCCAGCCATGTGAATCCATGACCTTCTAACCAAGCAATTGTAACTCGGATTGATTTCAATGACAAAAAAATCCACTTCAAATGTCGTAGGGCCAACTTTGAGAGGGATCATCTTTTTTCCCAAGATTTTTCGCTCTGTTCCATCAAATGCTCTCACAATATTATCACAAACCTTCATCTGTGTGGTATCAACTAGAAGCTTATTTAGTGTGGCAAATGACGTGACATTTTGGGCTGACCCATTGTCAATCAACACTCCATATATGATAACTCCATTGCAGTAAGAAATAATATGTAATGCCTTGCATCTGCCTTTACATTCTCAAGTATCTTATCATCATAGAAATAAATAAAGTTATATGCATTAATGTGATTTACCATCCTGTCCACGTGTTCCACCATTATATATTTTCCCACAATGTTCTCATTTAGAACCTTTATCAATGTATTTCGATGTACCTCACAATGTAACAGAAGAGATAACATTGAATTTCATGCTGAGGTTTTATGAAATTTCTCCACAATGTTATACTCGTTGTGCTTCAAAAATTTCAAAAATTCTTGAGCTTCCTCGATCTTGATAGGTCATTCACTCTATCCTTAAGATCATCGATTATCACAGCTCTTGGTTTTTTGGATTTTCCAGGGGAGTAACACCTCTCACTCCCGGTGAAACCTCAAAATTCATAAATCTCTTCTTCCTTGTTCCTAAGAGTGTTGATTTGGTATGTATAATTCCAAGAGACACTCTTATTACTTTCATAGGAAAAAGGCATCGCTGTCTTGATCACCACTCTAGATATTATACTTCCCTTGTCGTTTCATAGTTTGGTTTTGATATAACCAAAATTGGTTTCCTTAATTTTCCTTCAACCTATTTTAAACTTTCTTCAGAAGAACAAATATCTCCTATATTCTTCATTGTCAATTCTTCAAAAAATTGTAATTCCTGTTTGTCCATCAACTCTTAGATCATCTGCTTAAAATCTTGACAATTTTGAATTTGATGGCCATCTTCGCAATGATATTCACAAAAGATATCTGATTTTTGAGCTACAACTTTCTTTATGGAATTCAACATCCCTCTCTTCTTCATTTGCTCATATACCCACGTTATTGGCATCTTTACTTCTTTGATTCTTCTTTTGATTCTTTGGCGTTCATCAATAGTATTAATTCCTTGGTTTTGGTCATTTGGAAGTGGATTCGCGGAAACACATGGTGTCTTTGAGTCATTAAAAGACACCACCTTTCTTTTGATCAGATCCTCGACCACACTTTTAAAAGCAAGACATTTTTCAATATTATGCCCTCAGATATTAGCATGATATTTACAAGTCTCATTTTCATTATACCATTTTAAAAAGGTGGTTTGATCGAATCTACAAATTTTGGTGACACTACTGGTGCTTTGAATAAACCCTGGAACAATTCACTGTAAGTCATTGGGATTGTAATAAACGACGTCTTTTAGTGTTATTCTCACGTTTTGTTTCCCCTTTAGATGAGGAATTTCCAGTCTTTGTTTTGTTTGCATAGAAATTCACGTTATTCATTTCTCATTTTTCACAAATGGCTTCTATACAGAGTTTTGGCCACTAAATATTTGTCTCTTCTTTAGAGCTATCTCAATCATTTCTCTGCACATCACAATGTTAGATAAGCTATTGGTTTCCACCCCTATAATGTGATCTATGTAGGGGAATTTTAATGTGTCGATGAACATTGTTATGAACTCCCTTTCAACCAGCGGTGGATGTACTTGGGCAGCAATATCTCTCTAACATTGTGCATACTAAATAAAGCTTTCTTTATGCTTCATCTTCATATTTTAGAGAGTATCTCTATCATGAATTATATCAGTGACATGTTGGTATTGTTCCTTGAAATCATTTTCCATCTTGGCTCGGGTCAACTGGTTATACCACCTTGCTGTTGATCTTGTCAAGCTGACTTTGAAGTAATGAATCAACAGTCTACCATCTTTCACAAAACTAGTCATTCTTCTACAAAACATAGTCAAATATGTGACATGACAAGTTTTCCCATCGCATTTCTCAAATTCAAGCATTTTAAACTTTGGGAGTAAGATTAAAGATAGAACCATGCTCAATTCTATTGCATCTAATCCATCATGAGAACCTTGTATTCCAATTTCTTTGAAAAAATCTTTGCACCAGTCTTTTCAGATGCTCTGATACCTCAATCTTGGATTTCTCAATTTCCTCATGGTCTATAGCAGTGTATTCATGTAGGTTATTTTGAGGATTTGTCGTAGCTACTTGAGCTTTGATGGAATAATATCCTGGGGGTTGCCCATTAAGCTTTTCAGGAGATATAACTAATCTCGGAGTAGATTATGCTGCGACATGTTCAGAAGCTTAAACCAATGTAACACTTGGTTCTCTTACTATTTCAATATGCAACCTAAACATTATGGTCAGGATATCGTTTACCATGTTAGTTTGGTTCTACAATATACAATTTACAATTGATTAATGCGATTATTCCATTTTTACTTCTCATTCTTGTTGTATTATCAACACATCCTCATGAATTTCCTTTCTCAATTGTTCAAACTTAGCCTTCATAGTTTTGCTTTGAGTATGGTGAGGCTTTATGTTTTTGCTTGCCAGTATCTTCTGGCACATAATCTTTCATGAAATAATTTTATTGCTCTCTTAAATATGAATACAAGTTATAAATAATGTAGTATAAAATGAATGTTTATACGAAATAAATGATGCAAGTGCAAAATGCAAATAAAAGGCATTGATCCTAATAGTAGTCATTCTGGAATACTTTCATTGGATGAAAAGTTTCACTCATTACAAAAGAGTTTGATTACAGATAGAGACTAGCCCTATGATTTAGCTCTACAATTTCATTCATAATTGCAATGACCTCTCTTGTGTATTCGGATTTTTAACTAGAGGGAAGTTTGATGATCTCAGCCCTATTAGCCAACTCATTCATATATCGAGCTACCTCACCCATCTGTAATATAGCTTCACCCATCATATGTTATCGTTCTCCTACCAAAGAGTGGTAATATTCATATGTGTTATACCACCTAGCATTGATATGGTTGATCTCCCTTTCCAGGCCAGTAATCTGATTCTGACATCATTGGAGTTCGCCCTTTAGCTCTCTAATTTCTTTCTGTAAAGCTTTATTTTCTTTAAGGGAAACTATTAATTCCATTGATGCATATAAAACTTGTACTTGAAGCAAAGATTGTTCAGTATGTGAGATATGACTCTTTGACTCGTCATTCATGGCCTGAGACTGATTCAACTATTCTTCAAACCCTATATATAATTCACCTATTTCCCCAGTGAGTTTCTCCACTTCTCGATTATTTGGGGAGAATCTTTGCATCCAGGACCCGATCTCTGCCTATTTTCTGTCAAGGATATGATTACAACCCTACATTTTATACCATATTACATCCTTCTTTTACTCTCTCTTTTTTGAGTTCTAGAACTCTTTGATCTCTATCTTTCAAATCTTTAATTATAATATTTATCTCATTTTCCAACCCCTGGACTCATTTTTTTCTTCTTCTAATTCCTTCAAACTGATTTCTTTCTCTTCTTCGAGTTTTTGAACTCTATGAGTCGCAGCTTTATATTGATTTATCAACTCTTTATTGTTATCTTCTAATTCCCTATTCTTGCCTTTTTGGCTTCTAACTTCTTGATCTGACACTTGTTTTCAACCTCAAGACTTTTAGTCTTCCGTTTCGCAGTTGCTAACTCTTTAGCCCACTGTTCAGGTGCTTTAGCTGACCCAACTCATTTTCTGATTCGTTGCAGTATTTTTAATCATGTTTTCGGTTTTCCAAGTCAGCTTCCACCACTTTTTTTCTATTCTTCATCATTTCGAACTGTTTAGAATGAAATTCAGTATCAAGAGTCAACATGTAGTTTTCACTTTCCATTTCTTCAAGTCTCTTAGCATCCTTAGATTTTTCCACCTCGAATTCCTTCCTCTAGATTTCCAAGCTCAAAGAAACCTTTCTAAATTGTTCTACCATTGACATTGATCCTTCCCCAGAAGCTAATGGAATCTTGTCATTCACCCTTTGAATTCTCTATGCTTCATAATCAGGTGTTAGCATGCCATTAGCTCTAACTACCTTGGTCTTGAAAGTCAACCTCCATGAATCATCCACATATTTGACATTCTTCCTAGAATTAATTTTCTTGTAATCGAATTAAGCATTAGCTAGCTTATAAGTCATTGACATAAACTGTCGAGCACCGTATTGTCTCTGGACTAACAAAGGAGCATACTTGACTCCTCCCCATTATCCCAAAAGCACTATCCAATCCAAGTCTCTACATTTGAACAAAATTTTAGTGTGCATCAACCATGGGGTTTACCATTCTATACTTTGATCTTGTAGGTTCCTAAAGAAGTTGATCCTTTGGTCTTTATATGACGCCTCAGGCAATTCTTTTGTGAGACATTTAGCAATGAGAGAATAATCCTTCAAGAAGCAATTATAGTTGACTTTTTATTCTTTCCAGAAAAGAATTCTGATCCAGACAATAAGCAGTTGAGCATAAAGTGCCCTCTTCCTAGTTTCTTACAGATGTTCAAAGATCTGAATGTCTCAGCCAAGATTGCAAGAACTGGATTCAACTATCTTTTTAATTTTCCGACCAACTCAACTATATCTAACTCGATTAGACCCAAATACTTATGAAAGATCACCAAAACATAAATCCCTAAGGCAAGCACGTCTCTTCTTAAATTTTCATTCATGTGTGCCTTAACTATCTTTTCAAGGTAGGACCACGGTACTCATTCACTTTCTCCCTTTTGTAGTAGGCGATCAGTTAGCTATTTGTCACTCGTGGCTGGGATCTTTACGAGTTTTGTTTTGAAACATGGCCCTTTTATTGACCGAGAATAAATCTTGTCCACTTTAACCTTTGGCAAATTCAATAAAAATTGTATTCTTCTAGGTTCGGAGTCATGTCCTCCCGGTTGAACGTGAAGCAACTATATGTCATAACTTCCTAAAAATTCTACTTTTAAGGCCTTTTTCACTTAAGTTATTGTTTGTTTAAAAGCTCATTTTAGTCATTTTAGGATCATGTAGTTGCATATAGTTGCATTTGTGGTGGTATGGCTATTTTATCTCTTAAGGACGTTGTATGAGATAAAGGTGCAGATTGTTTGTGGTGTGCAGGAAATAGTAAGGAAAATATCACATTAGGAAGTAATTTTGTGGCATCGCATGTTGCTGAAGCAGATCAAAATGCCTTGGCATTTATGGATCAAAAAAGGACAAAAAGATATTTCTGTACAATGATAGCTAGCACAACACGTGGATGATGGCTGTAACTGCATGCTGGGGAACCACTGCCACCTGGAGGATAAGCTTAACACACAAGGTGTGACTTTAGTGGTATGATGGGTATTTGGAGCACAACAACCTCATCATTACCCCTAGATATTTTTATTATATATTACACCTCACAAAGGAGGGAAGAGAAGGAAGATTTTCAACAATATTTTCTTATCTTTTTCACTGTATCCCTTTTTTCTTCCTTGAGTGGTGTTCCTCCATTGATAAGCTCCAAGGAGTGGTGAGCTAGACATCTGAGAGGAGCTAGTGAGCTAAGGCTAGTTGTGGTGGTTGAGGAGAGCTCTGGTGGCACGCGTCGGAGGCTTCTTCTCTCTTCCCTTTACTGCTATTTTTCTGTTTATTATAGGGTTGTTTGGAACAAATATTTCATGGCTTTTTCTATGGATGATTCGAACCCCACCATGAACTAATCTTATTTGTTGGGGTTGTTTTGATGGATGTTGAACTTTATTTTAATGGTAGATTTATGCTATCTTTTGTATTTGCTTGCTTTCCTTATGAATACTTCATCGTCTAAGCTTGTAAGAGGCATGAGAGTGTCCATTTCTTAGATGAAGGCTAGGTGTTCGAGAGAAACTTAGCTAATATTACTTGTAGTATTCGAGAGAAACACAAGACAAGAACCACATAAGCGATGGGCTATAGTATTTTCTTAAGTTTTGAATCGACTTAGTAATACTATATCCTAATCCCTTAGTACTTGAGATAGACTAAAAAAAGATTTTAACGACTAAAAAGGGTAGTTTTTATCAATAGAGTAGGTTTCCATATCTGAGACTGAGAGGAGATGCTGTGGCATTATATTCTGTTAGGTTCCTTTAACTAGAGATAGTAGGAGCATTTTTAGCAAACCCTGTCGAGCAAGTGAAGTTTAGATAGATTAAATATTCCTAAAAGAAAAGTTATAGAATTCTTAACTCAATCCCTACCATTCATTCCAGTGGAAGCTTGTAGTGTGAGGATTATCAAACTTATCATTTATTTGTTATTTTTACTATTTTTTATTGCATGGCATTACATCATTTTCAATATTAAAAATCTGCTCTCGCAATTTCATTTCCATTTGCTGCACCATCAGACCATCAATCCATATCCATCAACATACATTTTCCATTACTGTGACATTTGTACATATCAACATTAACTATACTTAGATAGAGTAGTGCTTTGCTTTGGTTAAGCTTTGGTAATTTCAACCAATCCCTGTGGAGACGATACTCACTCATCACTTTATTACTTGAGCGATTGTGTATACTTTCACATTATCTGCATATACTTTTATAGTACTCACAACATGCAACAAGTTTTTGGCGCCGTTGTTGGGGGATTGGCCGCCTGAAGTTAATTAGTTTTTCCAGAGCATTTTACTTTTGTATTTTTATTTGTGCATATTTTACTTGATATTTTTGTTTCATTATTTTCAGGGCTTGTTTAGTGTGTGCCTAGAAGACATTTTGAAGAACCATTAGAACCGATAGGACCTGAGATTGAAAAACTCTTTAGACGAAGGAGACGTGCTCAACGTGCTCAAGGAAATATGTATCAAATTAAAAACCAAGGCATTGGTCAGGATGACAAAATTCAGAATGCTGAGCCATTACAAAATATTGGAACTGCTGAAAGGCGTCGCGTTATTCGTGATCATTTAAATCCGATGCTGGATGACTTGAATCCTGGAATTATGGCACCAAAAATTCAAGCTTCACAATTCGAGCTTAAACTAGTCATGTTCAACATGTTGAATTACATTGGGCAGTTTGGGGGGTATGCCAACTGAAGATGCAAACAACAATTTGTAATTTTATGGAAGTTTGTGATTCTTTCCACCAAGAAGGAGTGCATGAGGATGTTATGTAATTAAAGTTGTTTCCGTATTCATTGCGTGACCGAGCAAGAGCTTGTTTGAGTGGTGTTCCATCTGGTTCGATGGAATCATGGGCCGATCTTTGCAAGAGTTTCTTATTGTGGTATAACCTATCGAACATGAATACTCAGCTAAGGAATGACATAGCATCCTTTCGCGAGGGCGACGATGAATCTATGTATGAGTGTTGGGATCGTTATAAGAGTTTACTTTGAAAATATTCAAATCATGGTTTTCACGATTGGACTCAAGCAGTTATGTTTTATAATAGAGCCAATGAACCCACGAAGATGATGTTGGATACCTCGAAAAATGGGACATTGCTGGATAAATCACCTGCGGAGGTGTTTACTATCTTGGACAGAATTGCTAATAATGATTATCAATTTCCTTCCTCAAGGCTTGAGAGTGGGAGGAAAGCACCTGGAGCATTTGAGTTAGATACCAAGGATTTGGTGTCCGCTTAACTCTCAGCTATCACTAATATGATGAAAAATTTATAACATTCCACTGATGTGAAGGAATTGAAAGCAACTAGCTTGGCATGTCTGTTATGCCAAAGCAATCATCATGAGAGCGAATTCCTGACCAACTATGAGTCCATCAACTTTATAGGTAATTTCAGTCAACGCAATAACAATCCTTACTCTAACACTTATAATGCAGGATGGTGTCAGCATCCCAATTTCTTATGGGGAAATCAAGGAGCCCGCAATACTAGTCAACCCACTTGGCAGCCGAATCACAATGAGCCTCAAGGTTACTAGAATTCTATGTCATGGCATAATACCAACAAAGGAGCTTCATCTTTAGCGAGCATGAGTTCATTGGAAGCTACAATTCAAGAGTTCATATCTACTACGAATACAATGTTGCAATACCATTCTACTTCAATTAAGAATTAGGGAGCTTTACTTCATAGTCAAGGCGCCTTACTTCAAAGCCATAACTCGTCTTTAAGAGCTTTGGAAGGTCAAGTTGGTCAGAGTGCTACGGTATTGCAAAAGCGTCGGTAAGGACTTTTGCCAAGTGACACTGAAGTCAATAAAACACATGGAAAAGAGCATTGCAATGTGTAAACTCTTAGGAGTGGAACACAAATTAATCAATAAGTCAAGGCTAGTGGGAGACAACATGATGACTCTACTCCCACTACTGACAATGGTGAAACTGAATTACATGATGATATCATTTATGAGAAGAACAAGGAGGAGGGTTTTACTACGACACCATATTCTTATGCCAAGGCAAAAGCAATTCCTATTCCTGTAGTTAAGGAAGCTAGACCCCCACTACCCTTCCCGCAAAGATTGAAGAAGCATAATGATGAAGTTTAGTTCAAGAAGTTTGTTAACATTCTTGATCAACTCCATATCAATGTACCTCTCTTGGAAGCTATTGAACAGATGCTTACGTATGCTAAATTTCTCAAGGAAATTTGCACCAAGAAGAGGAAAGTAGAGACTTATAAGACTATTGCCATGATAACATAATTTTGTTATTCACTGAGTAATTTTCCACCAAAGTAAAATGATCTGAGAAACTTCATTATTCCTTGTTCTACTAGATCTAATTTAATTGGAAAGGCGCTATGTGATCTTGGTTCAACTGTCAACTTAATTTCGAAATCTATATTCTTGATACATGGCATAGGATATGCAAGACCCACATTGATTATTTTATAACTTGCCGACAGATCCCATGTTAAACCTAAGGGGAGAGTCGAGGATGTCATAGTAAGGGTGGATAAGTTTGTGTTTCTAGTCGACTTCTTAATTTTGGATTGCGAAGTCGATGCCAAGGCACCCATTACTCTGGGAAGACGTTTCCTAGTTACTGGTCGTATGTTGATAGACTGTAAAAAAGGTGAACTCACCATGAGAGTGACTGATTAGTGTGTGACTTTTAATGTGTTTCGAACTCTCAAGTAAAGAATGCCAATATATTTCTAAATTGAACTCAATAATTGAAGAAGAGGCTGAACAACTTTGCCAGAACAATTTCATTAAGCTAGCAGAAAAGGAATATTGGATGGATGATTAAAACTTAGTGGAGTACGACAACTTATCAATTTTTGATGAGAAATCTAGCTTACAACAAGCTAGATCAGGTATGAAT
Organism: Hibiscus syriacus; assembly: GCF_006381635.1. Classification (NCBI taxonomy): domain Eukaryota; kingdom Viridiplantae; phylum Streptophyta; class Magnoliopsida; order Malvales; family Malvaceae; genus Hibiscus; species Hibiscus syriacus. Next base: position 2,611,805 of record NW_024061969.1, on the reverse strand, counting down.
TTTGAACCTCTGAAATTTGATGAATTTAATCCTCCTAAGCCTTCATTATTACATGTACATACTCTAGAGCTTAAGACTTTGCCAGGGCATCTTAAATATGTTTACTTGGGTAGCAATATAACCTTGTCAGGGATTATTTTTGCTAACCTTACTGCTAATCAAGAGATTTTTTTTAAAGTATTTTGATGCAGCATAAGAAAGCAATTGGTTGGACTATGGCTGACTTGAAGGGAATTAGTCCTACAATTTGTACGCATAAGATTCTGCTCGAAGATTGCCACAACAATTCAATAGAACCACAAAGAAGACTCAACCCTATTATTAAGAAAGTGGTAATGAAGGAAATTATGAAATGGCTTGATGCTGAAGTGATCTACCCTATCTCAAATAGCTCATGGGTGAGCCCTGTACAATGTGTTTCGAAGAAAGGAGGCACGATGGTGGTTACTAATGAGGATAAAGAGCTATTACCCACTCACACTATTACCAGATTGAGGATATATATATAGACTATCGTAAACTCAACAAAGTTACAAAGAAAGACCATTTTCCACTACATTTCATCGACCAAATATTGGATTGGTTGGTCGTTAAAGTATTCTATTGCTTTTTGGATGGGTACTCGGGGTGCAATCAAGTTGTCATTGCACCAGAGAACCAAGAAAAGACTACATTTACTTGTCCCTATGGCACTTTTTCCTTTAGGAGGATGCCTTTTGGACTTTGTAATGCCCCGACAACATTTCAGCGTTGTATGCAAGCTATATTTTCAGACATGGTTGAGGATTTTCTGGAGATTTTCATGGAAATTTTTTCTATTTCTGTAGATGATTTTGAACAACGTCTCGGTAATTTGGCAAAAGTTCTCAAAAGATGCGAAGAGACTGATTTGGTCTTGAATTGGGAGAAATATCACTTCATGGTGACTGAAGGCATTGTGTTAGACCACAAAATATCTCACAAGGGTATTGAGGTAGATAAATCGAAGATTAAAGTAATTGAAAAATTATCACCACCAACTTCAGTCAAGGGAATAAGGAGTTTTCTTGGACAAGCTGGATTATATAGAAGATTTATGAAAGACTTCTCCTAGATTTCTAAGCCCTTGTGCACATTGCTTCAACAAAACCAGCTCTTTGTGTTTGACGAGTTATGCCTCGACGCATTCACTAAGCTTAAACAACGATTGATCTTGGCACCTATTGTAGTTCCTCACGATTGTACATCACTATTTGAGCTGATGTATGATGCAAGTGATTATGCCGTAGGAGCTGTTTTGGGGCAACGCTGAGGTAAACTTTTTCATGTTATATATTATTCTAGCCACACTTTGAATGAAGCGCAATTGAACTACACTACCACTGAGAAAGAATTATTTGTTGTGCTATTTGCTTTTGATAAATTTAGACCATATCTAACAGGCACTAAAGTTATTGTTCACACCAATCATTCGGCTATAAAATACTTAGTGAACAAAAAGAATGCAAAGCATAGACTTATTAGGTGGATCTTACTTTTGCAAGAATTTGACTTAGAGGAGGTAGATAGGAAATGAACTGAAAACCATGTTGCTGATTACTTATCTAGGCTAGAGAACAATTCTAAATGCCATGAAATTCTATATATTCAAGAGGAATTTCCTAATGGGAAAATTTTATATGCCACAACTATCCCGTGGTACACTAACCTTGTTATTTTTCTTGTTAGTGGAATATTACCTTTTGATTTGAACAGTCAGGGTAAAAAGAAGTTCAAGCATGATGCAAGGTATTATTTTTAGGGTGAGCCATATATGTTTAAACATTGTGCCAATCAGTTCATTAGACGATGTGTCTCTGAAGAAGAAGAACACGTCATATTATACTATTGTCATTCAACCACAAGTGGAGGCTATTTTGGAGGAGCAAGGACTGATGCTAAGGTCCTACAATCAGGCTTTTACTTGCCAACTCTGTTTAGAGATGCTCAAGTATTTTATAAATCTTGTGATCGATGCCAACAGACTGGAAACATATCTAATGACACGAAATGCCACTGCAAAATATTTTGGAAAATAGAGTTATTTGATGTTTGGGGTATCGATTTCATGGGACCATTCTCATATTCTAGAGGAGATCTATATATCTTGCTTGCTGTGGATTATGTATCAAAGTGGGTGGAAGCAATAGCAACATCGAGGAATGACTCTAAAATTGTACTCAAGTTTTTGCACAAGCATATTTTCACTCGGTTTGGAGTACCTCGAGTTATCATTAGTGATGAAGGAACCCATTTCGATAACAAGTATATTGCCAAGGCATCAACGAGATATGGAGTTCGACATAAGATTGCCACGACATATCATCCGTAGACAAATGGCCAAGTTGAGATATCCAATCGAGAGATCAAGCAGATTTTAGAGAAAGTGGTAAACCCAAGGCAGAAGGATTAGTCGCCAAAGTTAGATGAAGCACTGTAGGCGTATAGAACAACGTTCAAAAATCCTTTGGGAATGTCACCATTCAATATGGTGTATGGGAAGGCTTGTCATCTCCAGTTGAACTTGAACATAAGGTGTATTGGGCCATTAAGGGATTGAATTTTGATGCTCAGTTAGCTGGGGAACAGAGATTATCGGAACTTAATGAAATGGGAGAGTTTAGAGCATAAGCATATGAAAATGCTCGAATATACAAGGAGAAAACCAAGAAGTGGCATGACCAAAAATTGATGCCACATCATTTTCATATGGGCCAACAAGTATTGCTTTATAACTCCAGGCTCAAAATTTTTCCTGGGAAGCTTAAATCTCGATGGTCATGGCCATTTGAGGTGCATTATGTCTATCCATATAGAGCAGTTGACATCAAGAATATAGACGATGTGATGATCTTCAAAGTCAATGGCCAGCGTCTGAAAGCTTATAATGGAGTTTTATCACCACACAACAAGGTGGTGTTGTATCTACATGATGTTGAAGAGTGCCCAACTAAGAACTAAATTTTGATTCCACGACATTGAATTCCGTTGACTTGACCGGCTTCGTCTTCCCTAAGGGTACGTTTGTTTCACTGAAAACGTTTTCTGGAAAATGTTTTCTCTAAAATGAATTACATTTTCTGAAAAACATTTTCTGGAAAACGTTTTACGATGTTTGAAAGATGTTGTTTAAACTATCATTTATCATAAAAGTTAATATTATTATTTTTAAAATAATTTATTTATTATTTAAAATATTATTTTTATAATTTATTAATAAAAATATTAATATTGGTATATTTTATTGAAATAAAAATATTATAAATTATATTAATTATTTATTAAAGTAATAATGTTATATTATATTTTAAAATATTAATTAGTATATTTTGAATATATTATTAAAATATTATTATATTATTATATTAATATTAAATATATAAATAATATTATTCATTTTTAATATTTAAATAATATTATTTCTATGAAATTATAAATAATATAAATTTTATTAATAATTTATTATATATTATTAAAATAAAAATATAATTGATAAAAAATATTAGATTATTATTTCTAACAATATAATTGATTATTTTATTATAATATTCAAAATATTATATTATATTATTAGAAATATGAATAAATATATTTTAAAAATTTTAATAATTAATATTTTGATTAAAATTATATTAAAATATTTTAATAATATTAAATTTATAAAATAAAATTATTTTGATTATTTATTATTTGAAGTGAAAAGTTTGGGAAATGACTTACGTAAAATCAGACGGTAAGTTATTTTCCAGAAAACACAAAAGAAATTTTGTTGACCATGAAAATGTTTTACGTTGACCAACCAATTTTCCTCTAACCAAACACTTGAAAATGAGGAAAACATTTTCCGAAAAATATTTTATGTGAAACAAAAAGACCCTTATTTACATTAGACATCTCTATATTTTGTATCATATTTTGAATTGTCCCCATATTTTAAATGTTCTAATTTACTTCTCAAAGTACTAATATCGTTTCAATTAAGTCCTTCCATCATCCTAGTCATCAACTTGAACATTAACCTAACATATATAAAAACACATTGATCTTGGTGACAAAGAAATTATCGTGGATCAACTTGACCATATAAGGTTTGGAAACAGGAAAATGTTGCAATTATGGGCTTTTGTCTTTTGGATATTATGATTTCTCCATTAACTTTCATGAACAAAATTAACAGAATAAGTAACAATAATAAAATCTTAAATGCATTTATAGATTTAATAAAATTTATTTTTCACAAATGTTAATAGGTTAGATCAAATTTGAATATGAGATTTAATAAAAAAATATATTTATTTAGTTTTTTATTTTCAGTTAAAGTTAAACGAACAAATATGAATATATTTTTGTTTTTGTTTGTTTAGTTCATTTATAGACTTATTTAATTCTAATATAATAAAATTTGAACTCGCTCAAATATGCATGATTATCGCATCTAATATGAATCTTAAACTGAAACTGCTGATTATTGGTATTGTTTTATTAAATTGTTGACTAGTATTGTTATTGATTTCAATACTAAATTAATGGAATTTTGAAAAGAAAAAACGCATGAGGCTAGAGGTTTTGGATTATTCAATTTGTGATAATTTAGTTATCCTTCAATAACTCGATTAATCTTGAAATCAAAATTTAGGGTTTGAAGTGTGTGTGTATATATATATAATTAGGATCCATTTATATAGAGTAAAATATTTTTTTAGTTATATATAAATTTTGGACTATTGGATGAGTAAAGATTGTTGAATGAGATTAATTTTCTTATTGAGTATCTTCTCATTTATTATATTATTAATCTCAGTCTTCTATTTTCACTCATCTAGCAATACTAAATCTGTGTAAAACTAACAAATATGACATTGTGTATTTGAACCCTATCTATATATAGACAAGCACTTTAACCTCTAACATTTTATTTGGGGAAAAAAGAGTTCCTATATGGATAAAATCGTTAGTCAACAAACAATCAATGTATAAAGATGAAGTATCAAGCTTACATGGCATCGCATTTTGACATGACAACCGACGACAATTACTGGGGATGAAAACTAATGGTACGCAATGACGACAATGAGTGGTGAGTAGAGACGTTAACTTTGATTGAATTTAGGGGTTAGTTCATATTTTATATAGACTTTAAGAGTTAGATTAGTATTTTATGTAAATTTTAAGGTCAAATTAATTTTTGTCTAAATTCAGAGGTCAAATTAAAATTTAACCATTTTTACTAACAATAAGGACGAAAGATAAAAGTGACCAAAACAAAAACTTTTTAAACCGATAACAAAAACTAAACGGATAAAAAACGTAATATATCACTAGTATGACTTACCCTTAATAAATTTCATAATAATATTTGATATTTCAACGGTTTACGGAATGATATTGTGCCAACCCTACCTATATTAAACTCATGGATTTTAGAAGTTACCAAAACTCGGCCAGGCCCATCAATGTAGTGTCACCTATGATTATTTTCATTTTACGAAAAAAATATTTTTTTTAAAAATTTCGAGTTTGGGGCATGACAAGTTATATAATAGATAACTTCGAGTTGGGGTGAGACTATATTTCAGGTAAAAAGTCACTTATCCAACCTGACTATATTCTTTAATAGTAAAAAATGTAACAAAATATTATAAAATATATTATTTTAATTATTTAAAATATAATATATGATTATAGATATATTATTATTAAACATATTATTTTAATTATTTTAAAATACTAATATATTGTATATAGTCAATATTGTGCAAACCCTGTCTATGATAAGCTAATGGGTTTTAAAAGGGCTCGACCAGGCCCAAGAAAGTGGTGTAACCAATGGTCAGTTTCCATTGTAGTTCTCTTGTTACAGAAAATGTTTGATGTTACCTGTAATAAGTTTTGTTTGTCTTCATTTTCTTTTAATATTAGTTCTCATCGTCTTTCCACAAACAAAATCATGTATTGAAAACACAAAAGAAATAGAGAAGATAAAGAGGGAAGATGCAAGGGTTGATCAAAACTAGAACCGAATTGCCAGAGTTATTGGTGTTGGAGATTCTCTCAAAGCTTCCTTTTAAATCTTTGACCCGTTTTAGGTGCGTTTGTAAGCCCTGGTCTTCATCTTTTGAAACCCCTCATTGCTATGCCAAACATCAACAGAACTTTTGGACTTCAATGGATTGCTTGGTGCTATTTTTTACCCAATTGAAGGATCTGACAAGTCTTTCGATTTATGGGTTATGAGTGAATCATGGACTAAACAATTCAGTGTTGAATTTGTTCTTAGAGTTGAGAGGCCTTTGGTGTTTTGGAAAAATGGCGAGTTGTTTCTCGAGAGCTCGGATCAAGAACTAGTTTTATTTGATCCCTCCATACAAGAGCTTAGAAATCTTGGTATTCACGCTTATTAGGAAACAATGCACATTAATGCTTATGTTGAGAGCTTGGTTACATTGAATGGAAGATCAAAGCATGAGGAATGAATAATACGATGGCCAGCCGAAGAAGAATCAAATTGATGTTGAACACTAAGACGGATGAGGAGCTACAACAAAAGAGGTAAGCTTTAATTGGATTGGGTTAGGTATGCCGAATACCTAAAAATATCCTTTAAAATAATTTTAAGAAAACTAATTTTAAAAGATAAAAAGTGATTTGCGTTTAACCAGAAACTCATTTTGAAAAGGGTTCCGGAGTTGAATATACGTGGGGAAGAATTGGCACCCCTGCAGTGCTCAAAATTGGTACCAAAGCGATTATACGTCATCTGAATGTTGAAACTGGCAAACTTGAATATACATTTAAATTGTGATCCTTTTTAGAAAAATTAAAAGGGGTATTATTTTTTACGAACAATTCTCAAAAAAACATTCCTTGTTAGTTAAGGGGGCATTTCCATGGATTATCCATACGAAATAATATTACCCTAATTTATATAAATCATATATACATAATAATTTTTAAAACAACTCGAACATAAAAATTATTACTTTGTATGAAAAATCAATGGGAACATGACCCTTATCAGTTAAGGCAGATTTCCATAGATTCTCCATACAAAATAATATTGTCTTAGCTCATAGATAAATACACATGTTAAATATTTAAAGAGTTCATTCGAAAATAAAAGGTATTATTTTGTTCGAACAATTCTTGGAAACACACTCCTTGTCAGTTAAGACGCGTTTCTATAAATTATTCAGACAAAATAATATTTAACATATATATATATATATATATATATATATATTAAAAATACTAATATACATATATTGATCGAACCCATGCACATTTAATAGCTACCTAATAACATGCAACAAACAATAGAGCTTAAAGCACAACACAACACAAGTAGAATATACCACATTAAGGTATGACTAAAAAACATAAACTTTAAATACCAAATTGCAAAACAACAAAGACTAGGGTAACCATTGCGAATATTGTACATATTAGGCAATCATAATTAAACCAATAATCACTATTCATAACTTAAAATAAAAAAAGTTATTAATATTTGAGGATTAAACTGTAAAACAAGCAAAATCATGGCCATAAAGAAGAACATCACACAAGCTAGGTATTGGAATCGTAATTTAACCACTACCTACAATTTAGGATTAAAATGGAAATCATTAAGATCTAGGGACTGAATCAAATATTTACCCTAAACACAAACAAACATTGACAATGACTAAAATAGAAACAGAGTAAAACTTTAGATCCAAATTAAATTAAATAAACATTCATTTCAGTGACCAAATCGTAAGATTACAATACATAAGGAATGCAAGAATGATTTCCCATACCCCCAAAACGCGTAAACCATTCCCCTACAACGATGTCGTCTTGGGGTGGGTATAAATATCCAAAAATTGGCCGAAAATATCCAACCCCCTCATTTTTCATTTTGCTTTCTCTCTAAAAGAAGAGAAAGCCTTTTTTCACTGTCTTTTGTCTTCCTTCCCTCACCGAGGGGAGGTCACTAGCCTCTGGCCACCGCTCGTCGAAGCGCTCCACCGCTGCACACGGTGGCTGATTACTAAAAAGTTACCCAAAACAATCCCCTCTATACCTTAAACCCAAATCTAAATACCCCTACGAAAAAAGATCCACAAAACGCTCTGGATCTAGGGATATACCTTCGATCAAATGGCTCTTCGATGACGCTTGAAGGCTTTGGTGACGGTGAGGTAAGCTTATTCTCTTCGGTTCCTTCTCCATTTCTCTCCTTTTTTGGGTTTTCCCTCTTTGCTTTACTCGAAAGCTTTCAGTTTTATTTTGTTCTCCAATTTTTCTTTTTTATAGTTCTTATTCTCTTGGTGATGATCTATTCTTGGAGTTGTTCATGTGTTGTTTATATCACCAAAAAGAGGGATGATTTTTCCACTTACTTGATTTTTCCACTTTTAATGTTGTATTTTTGGTAAGGGTTTAAACCCTCTTTTTTATTTTACTTACTTTTTCATTCTCGTGATTGGGTGTTGATCGAGAAGAGTGAAATTTGACGAGGACGATATTCTACAGGCGTAATGTCGGTTAAATAGGGGTTGACCCGAGGCTCTTTGTCTTTTTTTGGTGGTTGGCGTTAAATTTGGTGGCCGTGGCAGTCCTCGGGTAGTAAAAAATAACGTTCGGGTAGTCAAGAAGCAAGTGCGTGTGCATCTCACACGAGGAGCGTGTGGCAACTGTTTGGCACGTGGCGGTTGAAGCACTTTAGGGTAAAACCCTAGTTTATTCAAATATGATCCATTGGATGGGTCCAAATCTGATGGTTTAGATCGAGCGACGACTGAAGGCTTGGTGGAGCTAGGGTTTTTTAACATATTGGGCTCACTAGTTGAAGGTTTGGGACGTTTGGGCCTTGGCTGATTCGGTGGGGCCTTAAGGTCTTAATTTGTTATTTGGGCCTGCTTTGGTTGCTGGTTGGACCATTTGTACCCTGAAAATAATAATAATAATAATAATAATAATAATAATAATAATAATAATAAATGGTAATAATAATGGTAATATAATAATAAAAAATTATGACCCGAACAAAAATGGGTATTTATAACTGTCCCTCTTTGTATATTCTTATTTTAACAAGAATAGGGCAATGACGAAGAGACAATAAGATTTTATTTGGTCGAATCTATGCTCTGAAGTCTCTTTAAAGATCTATTCCATTGTTTCTCCGGTAGATCAGATCGAGAAACGTCGACTTATTCCGTTGTTCCTCAGGGAAGATTGAATCGAGGTAGACTTGTTCCACTGTCACTCACGGAATATCAAATCTTGAAAGAGAGGGATATGTTATGGTTCTTCTTGAGGGAAAATCAGATCTGAGGACTTTTATTCACTCCATTATTCTTCAGGGAAGATTGAATCAAGGTAGACTTATTCCACTGTTACTCAAGGAGTATCAAATCTTGAAAAGAGGGATTTGTTTCACTTCTTCTTGAGGGAAAATTAGATCTAGGATGTTGATTCATTCCACTATTGTTTAGGGAAGATTGAATCGAGGCAGACTTGTTCCACTGTTACACAGGGAATATCAAATTAAAAAAGGGACATGTTCCACTTCTTATTAAGGGAAAAATCAAATACGGGGGTGTTGATTCATTCTACAGTTCTTCAAGAAAATTGGATCGAGTTTGATTCGCTTCTATTTTCTTCGAGAATATCAAATCTAAAAATTAAACATTACCACTTGTTAGTATATGTTTGAGAATTCGAAAACAATCATACCTGAAAGTCTTGAGATTTCAAGATAATCTTTAAAAACTATTTTTTCTTATGGGAACTTGTCTCATAACCACCAAATATGGGAACCTGACTTGACTTGAGTGTCAGTTGAACCTGTCCCTTTCTGGAACTTTGAATTGGTTACATTTCTAAAAAAAATCATTTTTCAGAGAGACTTAAATAAGAAACTTTGGAAATTGTTTTCTCATTTTTGTTTTAGAAAAGCATGCAAAAACATCCTGCCTAAAGGACTTATGGATGGCCCGAAAGACTTATCATCTTGTTCGAAAGGCTTATAGATGACCCGAAGGATTTAAGCATAATGATCAAAAGACTTACTAATGGACTAAAGGACATATCTAAATTGGGAATAGTTTACTAAGTAATAAACTTTCCTTACTTTTCAAAAAATTCAATTTTAAGATTTAAATGAAAAACTTTTCTCATTTGAGAGACATGTGAAAACATCCTGGCCAAAGGTCTTATGGATTGCCCAAATGACTTATCATCTTGCTCGTAAGGCTTACAGATGACCCAAAGGATTTAACCATCATGCTCGAAAGACTTACTAATTCCCCGAATGACTTAACAATTTTGGAAATAGTTTACGAGATAAGAAACTTTTCTTACTTTTCAAATATTTCAATTTTAGATTTAAATGAGAAATGTTTCTCATCTTTTAACTTATAAAATTACTTAATGGTCGGGAAACATGCCCCACTTCAAAGTAATGTTTCTTCTATAGATTGGGCCCTTGTTCTTTAGGTTCTGACTCTCTAAACATGATTCCTTGCATTTTATGTTTGAATTTTTGCTTTCATTAGCTGAGATTTTGGCATCATGGATATTCTCTTTTCACTAAATGATATGTGAAAACCATGCGTTTATGTGTGAAACGTGAATGCAATTAAAATTTTCAATGTAATGCATTTTCTTTTATGCAAATGATGTTCTGATGAATGCATAAATGTTGATTAAATTTTTCTTTGACTCCAAAGTGGAGAACTGATTCTTCTTCCACTTAATCACTCCTCTTCAATGCTTACTTAGATATCAGTATAGCAACTTAAAATTTCAAGCTTACATTTTTTAAGAGCCATTTGATCATCTTATGTCTTTGTGTCTTCTTTGCCTCTAGTATGCATTAAAGTCTCATATGAAATATTTTGCTTCTTGAACTATTGCTGTGGTTAGAAATATGTCATTGATGCCCCTTTTTATCTTTGACTCAAATGCTTTATTAGAGTTCTTTTTACATGACTCTACATTTAATTAATGCTCGACAGGTTTTCTCTACAATGTAAGCATGCTCAAATTCATGGTTTGTCCCTAACACTCTAAGTTGTGAGGCTAATTCTCAATGTCTTTTTGGTCTGAACCTTGTTATCTCAACATGACCTGGGTTTTTGGTCATGCCCCAATGTGGGTACTTTCATGACTCACCCTATTTGTGTGTAAAAATCTCATTCTTGATTGGTGTCAGTCTTGCATCAATAAACAACATTGTTATGATGACACAGACACTTAAGAAGTGATAAATCCTGGTAACAAAAATGTCTTGCATTTTTGCTATGAGCTGAGATATGTGCCTCTTTTTAATAAGGCGATCATTGCTTCTTGACGGGTTACCGTCAGCATCACAAGTTAGTGTTACAAGTTCTATCCCTCAATCATTATGATATCTTGGACTATTTGTTTTGGATTGTGGAATGCTTTATTATTTTGGCACTGTTTATTCTTTTCCAATATAGGCATAATGAGTCTCACCAGTTTAAAGGACCTTGTTTATTTGAGATTGTACTGTTTGAATTTTTTTCTCATTTCTTTTATTTTAGAGATCAAAGAATGAAAGAATTATGTAAAGCATTACCCTTTAATTCAGGCTCACAATTGAAGCAAATCATAAATATGATTTCACATAATATTAAAAGAATCAATTGTTCTTTAAATTTTCAGTTATACTCCTTTGACAAGTGTCAGGACTGGTGGGTTAACTTCAGGTTGGCTTCCTATTTTCTAAGGTTTTAGCATTAGATATCCTTATTTGTTTATATTCCCATATGAACCTTGGGACATGCCCTTTTTTCTCGGCTCGACATATTAAGTGGATGTAGACAAAATAAAGCAACTGGCACACTCAATTGCTAGAATTTTTGGAACACTTCTATTTCAGTTCACTAAAATCTCTCATATATTCAAGTTTTGTAAACTTCTTTAGTAGAGGCGCTGTTGAAAATATCAATCTAACTATAAAATTCGTGAGTGCTTGTGTGAGCTCGACTATAACAGGTGTTCCTCTACTCCCTTAGTCTATTTTACTGAAACCCCTTATTTAGTAAATTTGATTTAATTTGCCATTGTTTGGCTAGCTGAATTCAACTTTATTGTGTGTGTATATATATATATATATATATATATATATATATATTATCATCGCCTTTATCGGACTAGTTGAATCTATTTATAAACTTAGGGCATTTAATCAATTGTTTTAGAGGAACAACTCAAGCTTTATTATATACATATTATACTTACACTCATGGGTATGTCAAATCAATTTCTTAAGCTCATCGAGGAGAACATGTTATAGTCTGGGTGTTGTTAAAGGTTAAAAAATCTCATCTTTAGAGTTCAATTCCCAAACAGCTAACCTAAACTAAATTCATCTACTCGACTATTCCATCTGAATAGATTAGAATAACCATCGAACATTATTAATAGAAGTAGAACCTAAGCATCTTTGCAACCTCATATGTAATATGCCCCATTTCACATGCTCTTATACATACCTGCATGCCAAGCCTTTTGATTTCCTCTTCATGTGAGGAGAAGACTATCTTGGTCCCTACAAAAGAAGGGTATGGTATTTTGGTGTATCTTCTAGAGTAAAATCAAGGGCTCTTGTTTTATACGGGTTCAGTCTTGTCACTTTGTCAAAGATTTATAACTCTAATTATTTAAAGAACCCTTAATCCAATTGATATTTAGAGAATTTCAATATTAAAAATTTGATTCAATGCTCACAATCTTTAACATAGCATATGTTCATTTATATATTATTACAAGAATGCTAAGAAAAGGACAAAAAATAAATTCAAACAAGATGCCTTCAATGTAAGGTGCAACTGTGATGGGTAATGACCTTCACTTGTTCATCTAGAATTCCCTATTACCATTACAATGTTGGGTGTCTAATTGGATCAGGGTCTTTATCCTCATTTTCTCCCCATCTCTCGATCATTTCTCGTGTCAGGACTCCCTTGTCGACGAGCTTCTCTATCTATTTCATCAATGGTATGCACTTGTCAGTATGATGGCCCAATGCCCCCCAGATGAAAATAACAAGTACTATTCGGGTCATAGCCATAAGCTGATGGGCTAGTTCTCATTCTTAAGGGCATGGGGTGAGGTATTGACTCTTGATTAAAGCAGACGACAAGTCATTAATGGGCACTTGAAAACCTTGAGGGTCGTATTTTTCCAATACATCTTTTGCAGCCAGTCTTGGATTACTTCTCTTTTTATTTCCCTTTCCTCATTTCCCATTTCATTCTCTTTTTTCAACATTAGAGAAGTATCGAGAGTTGAATCCTTTAACCCTGTCTCACAAACCTTGCTTTCCTTGATTTTGCTCTTTTTTTCTTCACTCTTTTTCCGTATGCACTTTATTTGTTTTGACTCTATCAACTCTATTATGGGGGCTGACTCCCAACTGTTTAACTAAAACAGACTAACTGTTAACATCCACCTCCATAACTTTAAGAGCCAAAAGATCTTCATTTGAAGTTACCACAATTCTCGATCGAGTGTCATCGGGCTCCGGCGTGATATTCACAAGAAATTTTCTCATTATACCAACTCGAATATGGGGGTAACAGAGGCATAGCAAGATGAGTAGTAATAAATTCTGCTTCAAACAACTTGGGATATAATTTTTCGTACGAAAATGAAGGATAATTGGGTAGAATCTCATTTGACTTTATTTTCTCTTTGCCACGATTGTGATCATCTTGAAGACCTAGTGAATGATCATTGAAAGTTCAGCTTTTGACTAACGTCTTGTGGGAGACACTGGCTTGCAACCTCCCTTTAACGATAAGTTCTGAGCTTCCGGGTAGCTTAGGTTTTCCATATTCAAAGCATAACAACCCTTCCGTGATGAGATTTTGAACCTTTAATCTCATAATCATACAACTTTCCGTAGAGTGACTAAAATATACAACATGATAGTTGCATGAGTTTTTGGCACCTTGCCAATCTGGATACAAATAAGAATTCTATCTTGGATGAATAAGTGTTAGAAGGCCATTTTCGAAGAGAAATGGTAACAAGTCTCAATATGACCCTGGAATTGGAATGAGAGGCATCTTCTTGTTTCTCTTCATGTTATTTTTAGCCTTATTTATCGGCATTTGAACTTTCTCTATGCATCTCTTCTTTGATTCAGAATTAACATTCATGTTATAAGTTTGAACCTCTATTTTTTCTTTTCCCAACATGATATCTGTTACATTTTATGGAATCATACTTGATTATTGGAGTTGAATTGGATTACCATACTCCTCAACATGTTCTTGATCATCTGCTGTCATCACATTGGCTGCACCACTAATAACTCCGTAAAAAGACTACTTTTAAGGCCTTTTTTACTTAAGTTATTATTTGTTTAAGGGTACATATAGGTAATTTTAGATGTATGTAGCTACATATAATTGTATTTTTGGTGGTTGTGTTATTTTATTTTATTAAGGTGTTGTATAAGGAGGAAGGTGTGCTTTTTAGTGATGTGTAGGAATAATAAGAAAAAGGGCAAGCTGGGAAGGAATGACGTGACATCACACATTGCTGAAGGAGATTGAAATTACTAGGTATTTATGGTGTTGAAAAAGACAAAAAGATATATTCATAAAAGGACAGCTGTCAAAGCTCATGTCTGCAACTTGTAACCGCTTGAAGGGGTCCACTACCACCTGTAGAGATAAGCTTCACCCCAAGTAATGAATTTAAGGGTATGTTGGGTGTTTTGAGTGCAAAAATCTCAAGAATACCCTTAGATATTTTTATTATTAAAGGACACCTCACAAGAGAGAGGATGTGGAAGAAAATAGGTTACCAAGCTAGAAAATTAATCTTCTTCTCCATCGTTTTTCTTCCTCCATTTTTCTTGGTGTTCCTCCATTGGTGAAGCTCGAAGGAGTTGCGAGCCAGGCGTCTGAGAAGAGCTAGCGAGCTAAGGCGATTTATGATGGCCAAAGGGAGCTTCGACAGTGCGCGCCGAGGGCTTTTTCCTTCATCTCTTTGGTGTTTTCTTTCATTTATTTTAGTTGGATTTTTTGGCACGGATTGTTTTCATGATTTATTTCATGGAATATTTGAGCCCCACCATGAACTAACCTTATTTGGTGGGGTTTATTTTAGAGATGTTTGACAATATTTTAATGGTAGATTTAAATTTATCTTTTGCATTTACTTATTTTGCTTATGAATGCTTCATCTTCTAAGTTTGTAGGAGGCATAAGAGTGTCCATTACATAGATGGGTGTTCGAGAGAAACTTAGTCCTTTATGCTTTAGTATTAGAGAGAATCACAAGTAATATCCACATAAGTAATGGCGTGTAGTATTTTCTTAAGCTTAGAACCGACATAGTAGTACTATATCCTAATCCATTAGTGCTTAAGAGATGCTATGATAGGATTACAATGACTAAGAGGGGTAGTTTTTATAAATAGCGTAGGCTTCCATAGTTGAGAATGAGAGGAGATGTCATGGCCTTCTATTCTATTAGGTTCCTTTGACTAGAGATAGCAGGAGCACTTTTAGCAAACTCTGTCGAGCAAGTGAAGCTTAGATAGATTAAATCTGCTAGAGAGATAAGTTTTAGCATTCTTAAATCATTCCCATTTACTCATTCCCGAAGTAGTTTCCCATGTGAGGATTATCAAGTTATTTTATTTATTTTCTATCTTTACCATTTTCCTTTGCCATGAAATTTCCTTTTGTTACTAATTCAAATTACTATCCTTCCACCATATATACTCATTTCATTTGCCTCGACATAATCATTTATGAATACCATTAACTATACTTAATTACTTTAGAGTAGTGCATAAACTTTACTCAAGATCCTTCCAATCTATGTCGAGACGATACTCACTCATCATTGTATTACTTGTTCAATTATGTATACTTGCACATTTATTGTGTATAATTTTATAGTACTCACAACACGCAACAAGTTTTCGGCATCATTGCTGGGGATTGGTCATTGACAATGTTTAGTTTATTTTTTACACCGTTTTATGTATTTTCCTTGCACATATTTACTTGTTTCTATGTTTACCATTTTCAGGTATCACTTTGTCTCATGACCCATAAAAGACCCAAAGAACCATTATTAAATATTGAACCTGATGCTCATATTGATCAAAATTAGGTGAAGGATCATGCAGTTCTAAATGTCATGACAATTCCAAATGTTGGGAACGTTGCTCGACCACGAACTATTAGAGAACACTTAGCTCCCACCTCGGATGACTTAAAACCTACTATTGTAGCTCCCAAGATTCATGCAACCCACTTCGAGCTCAAATCGGTTATGTTTAACATGTTGGACTTGATTGGACAGTTTGGTGGTGCTCCTCATAAGGATGCAAGGCTACATGTTCGATCATTTTTGGAGGTCTATGACTCCTTTCAACAACAAGGAGTGCATGAAGATGTGCTGAAATTGAAGTTATTTCTATATTCATTGAAAGATCAAGCCAGGACATGGCTCAATAGATTACCTTCTTGATCGATAAGGTCTTGGGCTGACTAGTGCAAAAATTTTTTGCTATGACATAATCTGCCCAATATGAACATCCATCTTAGGAATGTCGTAGCATTTTTCATCAAGCTGATGACGATTCAATTTATGAGTGTTGGGACTGCCACAAAGAATTGCTTCGTAAATGTACCAACCATGGATTTCACGGCTGGACTCAAGTAGTGATATTCTACAATGGAGCCAATGCATACACGAGGATGATGCTATATGCCTTGACAAATGGTAGTTTGCTTGACAAATCATCTAAAGAGGCTTTTGACATTCTTGATCAAATTTCTAACCATGATTACCAATTTCTCTGTTCAAGGTTTGGAACTAGAAGGAAGGCATCTGGAACATTAAAGTTAGAAGATGGAGATTTAATTTCAGTCCAACTCTCTACCATCACCAATATATATTGAAGAATTTGTAACATTTTAATAAGATGAGATAAGAAAAGGTTGCTAGCTTAGTGTGTCTATTATGTCGTGGCAATCCATGTGATTGTGAATGCTCGAACAATCAAAAGTCCTTCAACTATGTGGGAAACTTCAATAGATGTAATAACAACCCTTACTCCAACACCTACAACCAATGATGTAGTCAACATCCCAATTTTTCATGGGAAAATCAAGAAGCTTGTAATTTTTGTCATCGTTCTCAGCAACAGCGTATGGATGAGTCACTAGCTTCAAACGAATATGCCATAGAATAATTTTAATAATGGGACAACATCTTCACTGAATACAAGTTCTCTAGAGGCCACTATACAAGACTTCATGGCAACTACAAAGACTCTACTACAAGATCACGACACATCTATTAAGAGTCAAGAAGAATTATTACAAAGTCAAGAGGTATGGTTGTAAAGTCATAATTTGACCTTGAGAGCTTTAGAAATGGAAGTGGGTTAAATTACCATGGCATTACAAGAATACCAACCATACATATTGCCTAGTGAGGCTAAAGGCAAAGAGCAATTTAATACATTCACCTTAGGGTGTGGCACCCAGATATTCAAATATGCTATGTTTGGGGGGAACACTCGAAGAACGTAACGGTGAGATTGTGCACAAAGAGTCTCAATTACAAGAGGACTCACATTCACTGGAGAACAAAGATGAAGGTTCAAAGAGTAAACCCAATGATGACAGGAAAAATAATGCCACGAAAAAATAAAAACACCCACTACCAGGAGTTGACGACCAACGGGAAGTTGCAGAATTTTTGTCACATCAATTTTTCAGGCACTAGTGATTACTTGAACCTCGATGAAGAAGATAAAGATGAGCTTAAGTATATTCTAAAGGAGATTAATTAGTCTAGCTTACTCATACTTAGACCAGGTACGAAATTTAAACCTTTGGATTTCATTGAATTTATTTATCCTAAACCCCAAGTAGCTGGCCATTTTTCTAGGCTAGAAATAGTGAAAAACTAAGGAATAAAATAGAGATTAAAAAAATTCCTTGATGAGAAATTATTATTTTCCACGGCATTGTCGTGGTATGCTGACATTGTCAATTTTCTCGTTAGTTGTGTTTTAGTTTCGTACTTGAATAGCAGGGCAAAAATAGATTGATGAAGGATGTTCTATTCTGCCATTGGGATGACCCCTACTTCTTCAAAGACATTGCTTCCCAAAAAATTAAAAGATGCAACATAAAGGGGGAATGAAAAGAGATCTTATTCCACTGTCAGTTAGCTTTACGTGGAGAACACTCAAGAGGAGAGAAAACTACTATAAAGTTCCTACAATTTGGGTTCTATCAACTTACATTGAAGGTGACAATGTTATATGTGTGGAGTATTTTGGTCTATACTAGTGCTCTAATCAAATGCGATAAAAATCCCACAACAATTCATGATGTTTTGGAGTTTGCATCCCTTCAACACTATGCAATTTATGTTTTAGAAGTTTTTTTTTTCGTGAGTGTTTGTTTGTTTTTTCTTTGTTTGATTTCTTTATTTTTAATTTTAATATTAGCTCTTTTTAATAGAACAAAGTCCCATGCATGTTTGCCAAGGGTAAAGCCTTCATAAATACTACAACCACTTAGGATGAAGGTTGTCTATGAGGATGAATATGATGAAATCTCACCTGGGTTGAAAGGCAATACTAATTCAAAGTTGCTCGTGATATTGACATTAAACAAGGATAAAACCAATGACAATGACGAGGGAACTTCATTGGCTGTTGCAAACCAATATGCCACAAAAAGCTAGATACAATCGAAGAATCAATAAAGTAGACGAGGGTACAAATGGAGGCTCTAACTAATTATGGAATGACTTTCTCTGCCTATGTCAAGCAACAAGACACAGTCGTGGAGCCTGTTAATAAGGAGATACTCCAACATTTGGCTCATAATCTTCAAGTTATCCTGGACATGATCTTGCCAACATTTAAGGATGCAAGACATTTCCAAATGTCACTCAACAAGAAAGTACACCCAAGCCAGATGATGCTAACCGAAACAACATGGTATGGTGCCCGAGAAAGTACCTCAGTCTCAACCCCAATCCCAAACTGATCCTGAAAAGTCAAAAAGACAAATAATGCTGATGAGCCCTTAAGTAAGATACGCATATAGACAGAAACACCATTGCATCCTTTTCCACATAGCACTATATGATGTCTAAAGACATCTGTTGGGTGTGTGGAGACCCCGGTATCCAAAAACACTGAAGGCCCTAGCACATTACCTGCTGAACCCAATTCTGACCCTGATACAAGCCCCACCCCACTGAGGAAATGCACCAGGCGCAATACTACTAGAACTACCAGTGCGACTCCACCACAATATTAGGAAGAGAATGTACCTTGCATTACACTGAATTGTATAGAATGTAGTCTAGTTTTAACTTAGTTTTTATTCAGCATTAAGGACAATGATTCTATCAAGTTTGGGGGTGGCAGTATTCTTTGTAGAACATCTGCATGATAGTATTAGCCTAAAGTTATGTCATGGCATCAGTAAATAGTAGGACAATTATATGAAAGGTTTTAATGATACCCAATGATGATGAACTTGTTAGGCTAGAAATTGAATGTAAATGACTGTTGAAAATGATAGAACTGACTCTAGGGCTTGATGCTTTGTGAATTATTCTTACATGATTTGTATGTTCTATATACTTAAGGAACCTAGGAAGTTTTTATGAAAGAACTATGGTTAGCCTTGGCATTAAAATATGGTATTATGCTTAAATGATAAATCATTTTTTAATAACTCCCTTATGTCTGAATTTTGTTTAGTCATGAATAAATGCTTCTGCATAGCTGTAGTGGGACACTCCTCTTTGTCGTGGCATTGCCTGGAACTCTCTTTAATAAATGGAAGCCATGCGCAAATGAGTGACTGAAAGTAGTCATGGGATGACTCTACCTAACTAGCTTCGGGTGGAAGGTATGCTCCCTTTCACCTAGAGTGTGGGATGAGAGGTGTGATGAGCTGACTCTCTTTATAGCAGTGTAAAAAAAGATAAAAAAATAAAATAAAATGTGTATTAAGTGAAAAGGGAGTATAAATGTGCTTAACGAATGAGTAAATATCGTGGCAAACCTAGGCAACTCAATTAGAAATTGCCTAAATTTTTTAGGTATAAATTAGATACAATCACACACAGACAACACCATAAAGAATATTGACCTAGGGAAAAGTACTTGAATTCTTTCTGAGGGTTGAACTTCAATTTTTGTTTTGTTTTCCTATAGTTGAAAATTGCCATGACATTTTGATAGTGTTAATTGCTATCCATTGCTAGAGGACAAGCAATAGCTTAACTTTGGGGTGTGATGACTCCGTAAAAAGACTACTTTTAAGGCCTTTTTCACTTAAGTTATTGTTTGTTTAAAGGTATATATAGGTCATTTTTTATGTATGTAGTTGCATATAATTGCATTTTTTATGGTTGTGTTATTTTGTTTAATTAAGGTACTATATGAGAAGGAATGTGTGGTTTTTAGTTATGTACAAGAAATAGCAAGAAAAAAGAGCAAGATGGGAAGGAATACGGTACCATTACACATTGTTGAAGCAGATTGAAATACATTGGTATTTCTGGCGCATAAAAAGACAAAAAATATTTTCACAAAAAAATAGTTGTCAAATCACGTGTCTACTGCTTGTAACCACTTGAAGGGGTCCACTACCACCTGTAGGGATAAGCATCACGCCCAAGGAATACATTTTGGGGTATGATGGGTATTTTGAGTGCAAAAATCTCAAGAATACCCTTAGAAATTTTTATTATTAAAGGACACATTACAAGAGAGAGAGGATGTGAAAAAAAGATTTTACCAAGTTAGAAAAATATCATCTTCTCCATCATTTTTCTTCCTCCATTTTGCTTGGTGTTCCTCCATTGATGAAGCTCGAGGGAGTGGCGAGCTAGGCATCTGAGAGGAGCTAACGAGCTAAGGTGATTCGTGGTGGCTGATGGGAGCTCCAACAACGCACGTCGAGGACTTTTTCCTCCATCTCTTTGTTGTTTTCTATCATTTATTTTAGTTGGGTTGCATGAATAATTTTCATGTTTTATTTCAAGGAATATTCGAGCCCCAGCATTAACTAACCCTATTTGGTGGGATTGATTTTATGGATATTTGATATTATTTTAATAGTAGATTTAAATTTATCTTTTGCATTTACTTGTTTTGATTATGAATGCTTAAAATTCTAAGTTTGTAGATGGCATGAGAGTGTCCAATACTTAGATGAAAGCTAGGTATTCTAAAGAAATTTAGTCATTAATGCTTGTAGTATTCGAGAGAAACACAAGTAATATCCACATAACCAATGGAGTGTAATATTTTCTTAAGCTTAGAACTTACATAGTAGTACTATATCATAATCCCTTAGTGCTTGAGAGAGACTAAGATAGGATTTCAATGACTAAGAGGGGTAGTTTTATTAATAGTATAGGATGTCATAGTTGATACTGAGAGGAGATGCCATGGTATTCTGTTCTATTAGTTTCCTTTGACTAGAGATAGCGAGAGCACTTTCATCAAACTCTGTCGAGCAAGTGAAGCTTAGATAGATTAAATCTGCTAGAGAGATAAGTTTAAGCACTCTTAAATCATTCCCCATCACTCATTCCCGAAGTAGTTTCCTGTGTGAGGATTATCAAGTTATTTCATTTATTTGTAATCTTTACCATTTTCCTTTCCCATGACATTTCCTTTTGTTACTCATTCACATTACTATCCTTCCACCATATATACACATTTCATTTGCCTCGACATAATCATTTGTGAATACCATTAGCTATACTTAATTACTTTAGAGTAGTGCATAAACTTTACTCAAGATCCTTCCAATCCCTGTGGATACGATGCTCACTCATCACTGTATTACTTGTTCGATTGTGTATACTTGCACATAAATTCTGGATAATTTTATAGTACTTAGAACCTGCAACAACCACCAACATAAATTTACACTCGAGGTGTAACACCCCAAACATCGGGTTAATGGCTAAAGTGCAAGGATTTAAAAGTTAGTGGTTATCTTTTGATAAACTGAAAAGTTTAAGGATTAATTTTGGGAATTATTATTTAGGAATTATTATCAAAGATTGGAGGATTGAAGGGTAAAATGGTCATTTGACAAGAAATGAATTAAAAATTCATTTTAAGGGTTATTTAACATGTGATCAAGGGAGAAAGAAAGAAAGAAAAACTCTGAAAGCTTCCTCTTCTCTTCTCCTATTCCTCGTGAACCTTCATGCTAAGGTAAGAGATTTCAAATTTAATTGATTCTTTCATTTCTGATTTGGTTTTGGTTCTTTGGGTGATATAGAAGCTTAATAAAGCCTAAAGATGAGTTTAAACTAAGAGATTAAGGATTTAATGGTTATTTAATACAATGGGTTTTAAGAGAATTAATTTAAATTGATTGTTTTTGGATTTTTTAAGGATAAATTTGACTTTTCAAGGGTTTAATTAAGGGGTTAGAAGTGTTAGAAAGGATTAAGAACATGTTTGAAGAATTTATAGGATTAAGGGGTTAGAGGTGTTAAAGGAGTTTTAATGGCTATAAGTTAGTGGGAATAAGTGTAAATGAAATCAAAAGCATGAATGAAGTCTAAGTAGGAGATTTAAGTGAAGTTGGGTAAATTTTCAAAGTGAAATAGATGAATTATGGGTAAGGGTATCTGTATTGGAAGAACATTATCGATACTATCAAGTTAAATTCAAGGAAATAGTAGAAATGCGATGAACATTATCGATACTAATTGAAGTAGTATCGATATTGATGTGAAGGTATCGATATTATAATTTGATTTCTATAAGGCCATAATAGTATCGATACTGAAGTGGGTATCGATACCATAGAAGAAAAGTATCGGTACTACAGGCAGAGTACCAATACTACTATGTCTGAAATGTTAAATTTGGTTTTTCATTTTGTTTAAGTAAAAGTTAAATGGTTCGATGTAATTGACCTCGAATATTCATGGGTCATATTAAATGTGTAGATTTGATTGAAAGAAAGTGTTGAATGAATAGACGTTTAAAGTTAGTAATCTACAGTGAAATCATGTATTCTTAGGACTTATATGAGGCAAAGGTGAATGCATTTTACTATACTTTTAAATATATAGGGAGAAGACTCGCGGTGAGTCAACCTCGAATGTTTTCAAAGAAATTGTTTTGAATTTTACTATGAAACACTTTTATCATGCTTTGATAAATAAATTATGAATAATGTGGTTTGTGAAGAGCCAAATCTTGAAAGTTTGTTAATGTAAATGATTTGAATTATGACAGGATCTTTTATGATATTTTGATATATTTTTGTTTATGAAATTTGACATGAAATGATATATGGAGTTAAATATAATATTATGTGATATACTATATAAAGGTTTTCTATGTGAAAATGATATGTGAATATGTTTATATGAAAGTGTTCTAAGTGAAAATGTTCCACTTGAAAATACCTATGTGAATGTGCTCTATATGAATAAGACACACTTTGAATAATGAAATGAAAAATAATTATATGAAATAAGCCCGAAGTATATTTATGAGAATTTGGGGTATAGTTGGCATGCCAAGAGTCGAGGGTTCTACGTGGTCTTTTGGGACATATCTATGTGTTCCTTCGGGACAATTCTATGTGGTCCTTCAGGACAAATCTATGTGGACCTTCGGGACAAATTCTACGTGGTCCTTTTGGATAAATTCTACGTTGCAATTTATATAAGCAGTGGTAACTGCATTAGTGCACAACCTCATTGTACTCGCATACCTTGAGTTCTCAGTGGTATATGATGGGCTAAATAAACCAATGAATATGAATTAAACAAATTAATATAGAATGAAAAGTGTATAATTGTATATGTAGTTTTTAAAACGTAAATTTAATTATGAATTGAACAGGGTCTAAAATTCTATGGCAATTATATGAAACGTGAATTGATTTTCATATCCAATATTTTTCTATGAAATGTTTAAATAAATGTTTTATGATTTTATATAGCTCATAATGCCTCACTAAGTCATAGACTTAACGTGTGATTGTTTTCACAGGTAGGATCCACGAGAGGAATTTGAAATAGACAAGGGCAGGACAATGTACTGGTGAGAGTTATTAGATCAGAGAGGAATTTGAATTGTACAAGTTTTTATTTGAAATGTTGTTGGCATGTGCTAATAATGTTTTACATTGTAGATTCTCTAATATGTTTTGTAAATTTGTTTTTCATTTTTAAAATTATTGTCAAATTTTCAGAGAGTCAAAGAGTTTAATAGTCAATGTGACACCTCAATTTCGTATATGGGTCGAGTACGAGTAAGGCTGTTACATTTATTGGTATTAGAGGTTAGGTTGAGTCAAGTTTTTGAAATAGACATGTTGGTCAACTGTAAAAAAATGTTTCGTTTGTACATGCCAAAGAAACAATAAGTATCTCTGATCTGATGGTGTAATGAGTATGTTGTCCTTGCTATTCTAGTTAAGTAATTAGATATTAATAGATGTTAGACTACGAGGGTTGCCGAGGTAAAACAAGATATGAAGTTCAAAAACATTCGAGTGTAAGAAAGAAGTTGAGAAACATTGAATTTAAAACTTATTTTAGAATAGAAAGTGATGGTTAAATGTTTTAAGTCACAAAAGAATGGATGAATAGTATATAAGTCTTTATCGAGAATTCAAGATAATTTCGTTTACGAATTAGACCTCTCCATTAGTAAGCCTTAATAGATGGTTGTTCAAGGTCAATGATTTAGAAAGGTTCAGAAGGAAAGATTTTATAGGAAACAAGGAAGGTAATAATAAAATCAGTTGAAAATTTATAGTTTTGAGAAGTAAGTTAGAGAAATAAATGCTATGTACAAGAGAATATTTGAAAATGATTCTAAGTAGTACCGAAAATAAAACAATTGGGTTTCAGTTTGAAATAGAGAAATTTATTTCGAAAGATGAATAAGGATTTATAAATTTTTTGTTTATATGAAGCCAAGAATAACAATAGCAAGTCCGATCTAAGTGTAAATTTTGTAAACTGGATTTGAAAATTCGTCAGAAATTGTACAAGTTGAAGTGGAAAAAGTGTTTTACATGGTTAGATATGTATTTGAATTTAGTTCTGATGGATCAAGTAGAGAAATTATTAGAATAAGGAACAATAAAGAATAAGATTCTTTACAAATGATTGTAGATTACCAAAGTTAAGAAGTTGCAATAAATTTAGAAATCAGTATTGATTATTAGTTGTATGAAGATGATTTTAGTATTGTTATGAGAAGGATATTGGAGTATGCAGAAAAAGAGATGCCCTATGTTATAAGGAAGTTTTGAATTAAGAAGGATTTTTTTTTGGAGTTATGAGTAAAAGTTAAAAAATATTTACTTGTTTAAAGATGATGGAAAAGTATTGGATCAATGGTATTGGTGATAAAAAGGAGAAACTTGAAGTGTTGGTCAAATTACCAAGTCAAAAGTAAAACAAAGAGAAAGGATATAATTTTCTAAAAATATTAAGAAGGTTATAGAAATTCATATGATATGTCCCTTGGTTGTTGGGAGAAGAAGATAGCACCAGGAATGCTATGATATATTCCAATTTATTATGTTAAAATAAAGGATGAATATATATAAGTACATGTTCAGGATAGAACATGAAATAAAGGAAAATGGAGGAGTATAAGATATATTAAGGTAATAAAGATTTAAGAAATTAATGTGAACGGTTTGGAGCACTAAGTATGACAAGTATTTTTAAAGAGGTTTAGCTTATAAGATTGATATTTTGAATATAAGGTATTACATAAATTTGGAATGAAATAAAACAATTTTCAGTTCTCAATAGAAATGAGAAAATGATTACCATGGATTTCGTAATTGGGTTGCATTTGACATGAAATAAAAAGGACTCAATTTGTAGTATTGGTGGATCATTTAGCAAAGACCGTGCATTTCATTCCTGTTTGAAAGGATTTTTCAATGGATAAGTATTCAAAACTATAGATTAAGGAGATAGTAGCCTACATGGAGTGTCAGTTTTAATTGTATCTGATGAGACCCAAGGTTTACTTCAAGGATTTGGAATTATCTGAGTAAGGCCTTCAAAACTCGATTTCACTTTAGCATTAAATTCCATCCACAGATAGATGGTTTTTCTGACCAGGTTATTCAGATTTTAAAAGTTATTTTATGGCATGTGTGATGGAGTTTAAAAGGATCAGAAGAAAATTTGTATAATAAGTTGACCAAACATAAGTGTGGATTTTCTAAGGTTATATTCCTTAGCCATGTAGACTCAGCTAAGAGGATAAGGATATGTATGTTAAGGAGACTTGAGATATAGTTGAATTAAATTACAAGGATTGATAAGAATATAGTCAATGATTGTATTTTCTCTGGCTAAGTTATTGACGATATACATATTACTTAATTGGATTGGTAAGTGTCAAGAAAATGTTAAAAGCTTACAAAGATATTGACATAAATTCCATGGTTAGTATGATTAGAATTTGGAAAAGATCATGTTAGTCATAGCAAGGTGTATTTTAATTATAAGATGTGTGTTTGCATAAGAAGAAAAAGTTTTAGTTACGCTATTATGTAACACACCTAACCCGTACCTGACCCGGATACGAATTTGATGTGTCATATTCACTTTTCAAATCTTTGTCTTGTTAAAAACTTATTGAAAATTTTAACTTTTTTATTTTCAAGTGGTGAAACCCTTAAATCATATTACTATTGAAATTCAAACTCACATTGAAAGAAAGTACTTAATAATTTACATAATTATAAAATAGTATGATTACAAAATGGATCAGAGCATTTCAATTTAAAACATTTTAATACTTGCAAACAATTTACATAATACAAGAAAACCTACAACCTAAATTGTTCTCATATGATCTTCCTTCCTTGTATGTTGTCCCTTCCTAGTCATACCCTTCTGATCTCTTTGAACCTACGTGTGAAAAAATCACACACTAAGTCCTTGAATTAGTGAAACAATTACGAGTATAATAAAACATTGTAAAACCTTTTCATGTTCATCTCATAGAAAACGTTTCATAAAGAATTCGATTTACATTTCCTGATAAGAATGTATACTTTTACACATTCCTTGGTTTATATCACTTTGCTTTTAATAGCCCAATGCATACTACTGAGAACTCTAGGTATTTGTGTACATTGAGGTTGTGAACTAATGTAGTCACCACTGCTCACATAATTTGCATCGAAGTGCCACATATTTGTCTTGAACGAGCACATAGTTTTGTCCCGAAGGACCACATAGGTTTGTCCTAAAGGACCACATAGTTTTGTCCTAAAGGACCACATAGTTTTGTCCCGAAGAACCACATAGTTTTGTCCCAAAGGACCACATAGGACCCTCGACTCTTAGAAAGCAAACTATACCTCTAATTCTCATACAAATACATTGGGCTTTAACCACATAATTATTTATCATTTCATTATTCAAAGTATGTCTTATACTCATAAAGTACATTCTCATAGGATACTTTCACATAGACCATTATTATGTAAGCATATTCACATATCGTATGTTAACATTCATGTACATATAACAATCAAAACATAGCTTTAGATATATAACTTGAATAAAGCATTATAAAAATATTGCGTAAAAGAATTAAAACGGTTTTCGATTGAAAACTCTGTGGTTGGCTTATCGCAAGCCACCCTCATATCTAATATAAAACAAATGAGTTGCACTCACATTTTCCTCACGTAAATCTTAAATGAAATCCTTTTTAACTATCATTCTGTCTCTTTGTTATATCGCTTCAATCACTATGATGTCATTCCCAATATACACAACAATATTTCTAATATCAATACTAACTTTCCATTAACGAATAATCAATTTGTACTTCCAAATATGAAATGAAACACCTAATTCAATATTTCAGACTGAATAGTATCGATATTTATGCTACAGTGTCGATACTTCTCTTCTGGGGTGCCGATACCCACTTCGATATCGATACCATTTTAGTATTTTGAAATTTCATCTCTACTTATAGTATCGATACCTTACCTTTGGTATCAGTACTACATCAATCAGTATCGATATTGTTCATCTAATTCAATCCATTTCTTTCAATTTAACCCTATACTATTGGTACTGTTCTTTCAGTATCGATACCTAAACCCTGATTTTACCACTTTTCACTTCGAAATTTTCCCACTCTTCACCTAAATCTTAAGATTTTAGCCTCATTCATACCTTCAAACTTATTATCACTTACCTTAGCTAACTTACCTCCATAATTCACCTTATAACACCTAAATTTCTTCTTAGAACTCTTAGACCTAAAAATCATACCAAATATTAAATCATGTTCTTAATTATTTATAATACTTATAAATTCTTAATTAGACCCTTGACAAGTCAAATTTATCATTAGAAATCCAAATACTAAACCATATCATCAAATCTCTTAAAACCCCATTTTACTAATTCATCAATAATTCACCAATCTCTTAGTTTCTATTCATATTAAAATTTCATCCAGCTTCTATACTACTCAATGCTTCAAAACTAACTCACAACTAAAAAGAATAACCAACTTGAGACAAACTCACCATTTTAATTGAGTAACGGAAAGAGAATAAGAAGAAAAGTGAGCCAAGCTTCCAGACTATTTTTCCCCTTTATTTTTCTTCATATGCTTAAATATATTTTAATAAATGAATTTTTAAATTCATAACATGATAAAAGACTATAATGCGCTTCCACTCTTCCATATTTGATATCAAGTCCTAAACAAAATTTCCAAAATTAGTCCTTAAACTTTTGAATTTATTAAAATTAAACCACCAAATACTAAATACTTGCACTTCAGTCATTGACCTAATGTTTGGGGTACTACATGTTAAGATACTAAAGAAGTATGAAAGAAATCAACTGATTCACAATATCCAGTTAGCAATAATGGAAGATACTTTGTTGATAGAAAACTACTAACTTCTAGGTAAAGGATGTTATATCTACAAAGATCTCAAAAGTAAAATGTATGTGTTGAATCGAAGGAGTGTAAGGACAGGAAATGGATAGAAATATTTTAAGAATAAGGGCATGTTTATCAATTATAATCATGAAAGGTTAGTACGATACTAATACGATAGGATCAAGAGACACTTTCGTTTAAAGAGTTTTGAATACGAAATTGGCTTTTAAGATAGATAGTGTTTTGATTATATAATTAAATTAAAGCCTTTGATGTTGGATTGATTTAAGGATATTAAGAGAAAGATGAAATTTTCGTACTTGTTAAGTATATAATAAGTAGGAAAAGGGAGAACTAAAGTCTGATGAATGTTTATATGCCATGGAAAAAGTTATCATCGAGTTGTTTTTAAGTGAGTGTCATGTCAGCAAGTTTAAGAAAGATATTAAGATGGTTGTAAGTGAAGTTTTGCGTATAAGAAAAATATGAGACACCATTAAGTTGGTTCGAATTGAAATATCGAGACTTAGTGCGACCATGTTTGATAAAAAAAGTTGAAGAAAAAAGTAAAGATTATTTAAGATAATTTTAAGATAGTTGTAGATCGACAAAAGTCCTATACGAATTTCAAGAGAAATGAAATTTAATTCCAAGAAAATGATAAAGTGTTTCTCGAAGTCTTTCCTTGGAAGAAGATTCTCTATTTTGTATACAACGAAAAGCTCAGTCTTAGATTCATTGGATCTTAGGAGATATTAAAGGAGTTGGACCAGTAGTCTATCAGTGAGTGTTGCCACCAGAATGGAAAATATTTAAAAATGTCTTTCATATTTCGATGCTAAGAGATATTGGTCAGATCTTTTTCACATCATAGTACCAGAAGAAATAGATGTTCAATTTAACCGACTATAAAGAAGAAATTGTATATGAAGTTAAATAACTAAGAAATTAGATGATTTCATTAGTAAGAGTGTTTTGGGTTATCACAAAGAGGAAGAGGTGGTGTGGAAGTGTGTAGAGGATGTAAAGAGAAATGTTCCTAATCTTTTTGTACAGTGAAAATTCGAGGATGAATTTTCTTAAGGGGAATAGTTATACCCAAACATCGAGTCATTGACTAAAATGTAAGGATTTAAAAGTTAGTGGTTATCTTTTGATAAACTGAAAAGTTCATGGATTAATTTTGGGAATTATTGTTTAGGAATTATCATCAAAGATTGAAGGATTGAAGGGTAAAATGGTCTTTTGATAAGAAATGAATTAAAAATTCATTTTAAGGGTTATTTAACATGTGATAAAGGGAGAAACAAAGAAAGGAAAACT
Source organism: Hibiscus syriacus (assembly GCF_006381635.1). Lineage (NCBI taxonomy): Eukaryota > Viridiplantae > Streptophyta > Magnoliopsida > Malvales > Malvaceae > Hibiscus > Hibiscus syriacus. Next base: position 2,581,483 of record NW_024061969.1, on the reverse strand, counting down.
CTAAAGCTTGTTATTCTCTTCTCCACATCCCTCTGACCCTCCATGCTAAGGTAAGACATTTCAAAGTTGATTGATTCTTTATTTTTTATTTGGTTTTGGTTCTTTGGGTGATATAGAAACTTAATAAAGCCTAAAGATGAGTTGAAACTAAGAGATTAAGGATTTAATGGTGATTTAATAAAATCAGTTTTTAATATAATTGATTTAAATTGATTGTTTTTGGATTTTTAAAGATACATTTAAGTTGTCAAGGGCAAGAACATGTATGAAGAATTGATATGATTTTTAGTTTCAAGAGTTTTATGGAAAATTTGAGGTGTTAAAAGGTTTTAATAGGTTTTAATGGATATAAGTTAGTGGGAATAAGCGTAAATGAGTTTAAAGGCATGAATGGAGTCTAAGCAGGAGATTTAAGTGAAGTTGGGTAAATTTTAAAAGTGAAATAGGAAGGTATCGATAATGTAACTGAAATCTAATTTCCAGAAGGCTAGAATGGTATCGATATTGAAGTGGGTATTGATACCATAGAAGAAAGTATCGTTACTACAGGAAGAGTATCGATACTACTAAGTCTGAAATTTTAAATTTTATGTTTCATTTTGTTTAAGTAAAAGTTAATTGGTTTGATGTAATTGAGCTATGATATTCATGGGTCATATTAAATATGTAGATTTGATTGAAAGTAAGTGATGAACGAATGGACGTGTAAAGTTAGTAAGATACAGTGGAAGGATATCTACTTAGGACTTATATGTTGCAAATGTGAGTGCATTTTACTATACTATTAAATATAATAGGGGTAAGACTCGCGATGAGTCAACCTCGAATGTTTTGAATTTTACTATAAAACACTTTTATCATGCTTTGATAAATAAATTGTGAATAATTTGGTTTGTGAAGAGTTTAAAAGTCAATGTGGCACCTCATATCCGTATCCGGGTCGAGGTGTTACTCGAGCTCTTCATATTTTCTTGCATAATAGAGTCTTCTATTGATTTCTCCCTATATATCATTGTAACCATTATGCTCGTCAACTTGGACATCTGTCCTCTGGATTCAAATTGGAACTTCGTTGCTTCATCAATTATTTCTTGTTGGGTTCTTAGAAGTTGTTCTTGGATTCTCTCGATCTTACTAACATGTGTTAATATCTCATTCATCGCTTTTGATCTTTTTATAGACACGCCCCGTGTAACTTCAAGTTGCTTTTAGAACTTCTGTCACAGTATTCTTCACAAGTTACTCTCACGTTTTCATGATTGATGTATGTAAAAATACCTAAATTAAATCAGTGCGATTGTAAATGTAGATGCCAGACGCAAATGTAAAAGGTGTTAATTCCATAAATGACCACCATAGAAAATCTTTCATTTAGACAACAAGGTTTCACTACACCAGGTGTTAATAAAATTGTGATTCTTCTTTTCATTATTTCCTTGAGCCGTATCTAATATTGAACCCAAAATTGTCAGTGTTTTTTTCATTTGACTATGTCATATATCCTTAAAAATTTTATGCTTGAATATTGAGATTCCTATTTTTAATTTTGATGCGAAGTGGTCTTCATGTCTTGGTGAAGGGTATTTTCGTCCTTGGTATGATTACGTCTATCTCTTAAGGAAACACCTTGTCCTTTGTGCCTTCAAAGGAAGTCTTTAATCAGTTTCCAATTTCTTCATTCATCCGATGACTTTTTTCATGGATAATTAGAACATCTTTGGATCACCTGATTTGGATTACGTGGCTAAGAATTTCTTGTCTTATTATTAACAATCTTCTTATTTAGTCAATCATTTGCGAATTAATACCTTTGGATGGCATGAAGATGCAAACGTACAAAAATAAAATCGAAATAAAATAAACATAGAACATAAATAAGTTAGTACACATACGATAAACAACAAGATTGTAAACAATATAATAATTAAATACAACCTACCCTCACAGGTTGATTACGCATACATGGTATGATGAATCATACCCAAACATGTTTTCTACCTACATGCTTTGTTATTCACAAAAAATCCTAACCGCGTGATATTTAATTTGTAGGCTTCGTACGAAAATATAAAACCTAACCGCATACCCTTCTAGCTCTCATGCTTTTTGTAAAATAAATAAATAAAAAAATTCGAGGAAAGGTTAGCGTGATTTTACCCTTGTGAATCTTGAAGAACCACATATAGAAATTCAGTATGAAATGACCATAGTTTCGGTATTACTAACAGGGTCCTCAAATAGCCCTTTGCTGGTGCCCCCTTGGGCCTGCCATACCCTTGATCCTCACCGATTATAGGCTTAAATGAGTCGATTTCAATTCGAGAGGATGCATTTCCCCATTTCCATGCAAGGAAACTCAATGTTTCACTTGTAAACATGAGGCATATGACCCCAGATGTTACTTGCTAAAGCCCATGCGGAGAAAAATAATTTTTGAATGTAAGCGTAGCGTTCACCCCTACCTAACGAGACAGAGCACAGTTATAAGGCTCTAAATATTCAAACGGTTATCACGTAAGTGGGGAAAACTCACAATCCTTCTCCTCGATCCAAAAACCAATAAACTAAAACAAAAGCCAGAAATCTGAAATATGTAAATCACACGTTAGTACAACTAGTAAATAAAAGATGTACAATGTGATGCAAACAAAACATGACGATAAAAATTTAAATATCATCCAAATTTACTATTTTCAACTAAAAAGATGACGTATAATAGATTACAACATGATTCTCTAATATCCCCAGTGAAGTCTCCAAGCTGTCGAAAGAGTCCTTAAATTTTTTAGGGCTATTTCAGGGAGCGATCCAACTTAATCTTGGAAAATGTTGGGTTTTAAAATAACTTTACAAATAAATGAATTTGGAGTCTTCATCGACCTTTGGGTTAGGTAGGTCGAATACCTAAAAGTATCCTTTAAAATAATTTTAAGAAAAGTAATTTTAAAAGATAAAAAGTGGAATACGTTTAACCAGAAACTCATTTTGAACAACGATTACACGTGGGGAATGATTAAACCCCCATAGCACCCAAAATCAGTATCAAAGCGATTATACATCATCTGGATGTTGAAATTGGCAAACTTGAATATATATTTAAGTTGTGATCCTTTTAGAAAAATTAAAAGAGGTATTATTTTGTACGAACAATTCTCGAAAATACCTTTCTTATTAGTTAAGGGGGCATCTCCATGGATTCTCCATATGAAATAATATTACCCTAATTTATATAAATCATATATACATAATAATTTTTAAAATAACTCAAACATAAAAAGTATTAGTTTGTATGAAAAATCATTGGGAACGTAACCCTTATCAGGTAAGGCACATTTCCATAGATTCCCCATACAAAATAATATTGTCTTAGCTCATAAATAAAATACACATGTTAAATATTTAAAGAGTTCATTCGAAAATAAAAAGCTATAATTTTGTTCGAACAATTCTTGGAAACTCACTCCTTGTTAGTTAAGGTGTGTTTCTATAAATTAATCGTAGAAAATAATGTTTAACATACATATATATTTTTTTAAATACTAATATACATATATTGATCAAACCCATGCACATTTAATAGCTACCCTTGTTAGTTGAAGATATGTTCTTGGTGTTGTTGATGTGTTGTTAATATCACCAAAAAGAGGGATGGTTTTTCCTCCTTTCTTTTTTCACTTTTGATGTTATCTTTTTTGGTAACGGTTTGAACCCTCTAATTTATTTTGCTTACTTTTCCATTATCATAACAGGGTGTTGATCGAGAAGAGTGAAATCCGACGAGGATGATATTATGCATGTGTGACGTCGGATAAACAGGGGGTTGACCTCATGTGTTTGTCTCCTTTTTGTGGCCAACGTGAGATCTGGTGGCGGTGGCAGTCCTTGGGAAGTGGAGAAGCACGGGCGCATGCATTTCACGTGGGAAGCGCGTGGTAGCAGCTTGGCGTGTGGCGGCAGCTTGGCGCGTGGCGGTTGAAGAACTTTAGGGTAAAACCCTAGTTGATTCAGATATGGAGCGTTAAATGGGTCTAGATCTAACGGTTTAGATTGAGCGACAAATGAAGGCTTGGTGCAGCTAGGGTTTTTAGCAGTCTAGGGTCATGAGTTGAAGGTTTGGGACGTTTGGACCTTGCCTGCTTCGGTTGGGCCTTAGGGTCTTAATTTGTAATATGGGTCTGGTTTGGTTTTTGGTTGGGCCATTTTCCCCCTATAAATATAATAATAATAATAATAATAAATATTAAAAAATAGTAATAATAATGATAATATAATAATAATGAAATATGACCGGACAAAAATGGGTGTCTACAGTATATATATGCCCTAGATATTGACTTGTTTATGTTTCTATTTGCCTTTGGTTGTTTTAGTGGATCCACGAAATTACGTCATACATATTTTCTTAGTTGTTAACTTTGATTTGCAGTTCTATTAACCTGCATATCATGATTGCATGTTCATTTATATGCCACATACGTATAGATTTTCGTGCTTGATTTTGCTTCTGAGAGCTCAACGTCCCCAATAGTTAAATGTAATTTGAAGTTGAACATAGGAACTATTATTATATGTACTTTTGATCCAATGAAACAGTGTCAATGGTTTGGTATTGTTTTGTATGAAGCCATTGATAAGGGTATATACAGGGGTAAATAGGTAAGCACTACTTTCTTGAAAGCGTTTCCTTTGTAAAATATTTTTGCAAATTGTTGTCTTTTTTCTGCATATATATGATAATTCACATGAGCTTCTGTTTGTTCATATAAAGAGTTAGTTTGGTTTTGCATGTTTGTTTTTCCAATTTAATAGTTGGAATTCCATACCTTTTTTTGTGTGATGATATTCATTCCTGACCTCAGTTATATATTTTAGAGGTAAATGGATTGCAGTCTTGCAGAGGTCTTGTTTTAGGTTGTTTTTTTCTTGGATATGTGTGTCAAATATTAGTATTTTGATAGTTTTCATGTCGTTTAAGGGTCCTTAGAGGATCATATTCTCGTACCTATGTCCTGAAATGTACGAACACAGAAAACGGTATACTTGCATAATTGAATAGCCCTTACAAGATACATGTTGAGATTTTGGACATATTAGTGCTCATTGGTTTGATAGTTTTACTGAAACAAGATACGCCTTGTATCATACATCACATGACTATAGAATAAAAGAAGGTTTGGCATGTTACTTAGATCTGTATTTCTCTAAAAATATTAATATCTTATATTTATGTTACATAGAATCTCATTACAGGTGCGTTAATTTATACTTCTTGCTGAATTTTTAATGGGTAACATAAAACAAAGTTGAAAACTATTGTCTCGAAGCAAAATATATGTATTGAAAGAGCACTTGTAGAACCTCATGCAGTAGATTCAACTAGATTTTTCTTCTTTGGTTTTGGGTATGATTCTCAAACTGATGACTTTAAAGTTGTAAGATTTGTTACTAACTACTTTGAAGAGAATCTAGTTGAATTATTTCGATAAAAAAAAACAAATTTGTTGTTCCCTAAAGTTATATTTTAGATTTTTACTGTTTTCCCCTTTTATCCATATTTTAGGAAATAAAAGGAAAAGCGTTGAAAATACAAGTAGTATTATGATGGTAAGAGGAAGTTAAATGCATCCAATGCAGTGTGTATGTACTGATGTAGTAATGTATTCATATGCAGTGTTCTATACACAAAGCAAAACATCTATGGTTGCACATTGTACTGATCACTAAATTGGCAGATGAAAAATGGAATCCATGATAATCATGGTGTTTAATTAATTTTAAATATTGTAAGTGCATGCCCAATATTATCTTTCTCATTGGGTTATATGTGATTGCTCAAATACTACGATTTCATTATGATATCTTTAATGACTAAATTATATTTTTCTTCAGGCAACAACCAAGGCAAGCTCATAAAGTCAGAAATCTACACGGTATGGATCCCATGGTATAGTTTAATGTTTGCTATAGTGATGCTTTTCATAAATCACAATGCAAAATTCATAAAGATTAAAGAGAGCTCTTGGCAAAATGTTAAACTTAACCTTTTTCTGATCAACAATTCCATGAGAATAGGCTGAAATTTCTTGCAGCTCAAAAGGTAGAAGGAAAAAAATTATATCCTCATAAATTCTTCACATCAATGTCTATATTCAAATATATAGATGAATATAGAAACTCAGGCAATGGGGAACATATTGTGGATGTTACGGTGTATTTGGCTGGTATTTAACAAGTCCCTCCTACTCCCATCATATACCATCCAATGTATCATGGTTGTGTTCATTTATTTATTTCGAAATGACTCTATTGTATTTATTTTATGCTAGGGTGAATTATGAGCAAAAGAACATCCAACTCAAAGCTTTTCTTCTATGACTTGCATGGTTGAGGTGCCAAAGTGCAAGTTATAGCAGATGCGAGGTATATGACCATTTTCATCATGTGTTTTCTTATTTATGTCCTCCAAATTTCTCTTGCTATGTGAAGGTTAATACCGGTTTATTAGACATTCAAAGCCAGTCTTGGAGGAATCTGAATTCGCTAAATTCCATTCCACTGTGAAACATGGTGATGAAGCAATTAGGTGAAGGTTTTTGAATGTCAAGATCGGCAATCAGGTGATGATGAAGCAATGGATTTGGATGAAACATTTTGTATTGCACTTGAGTATGGATTGCCACCAACAGGTTGTTGGGGCTTGGGTATCGGTCGGGTAGCTATGTTATTAATGGATTCATAATATATCAAGGTTCTCTCTAATATGTTTGTGAATTTGCATATAAATAACTCATAAATGAGATTCAATCAACTTTTAATCGCACTTATAACCCGTTGTATTCTATGTTTGACATGAGGTTTTTCTCTTCCCAGTAATGAAACCTCAGGATGAACCATCAGCTAAAGGTAATTAATTTAATATTTGCACTGTTTATCTCCTCATATGTTTCCAAATTCCATTTCAAATGTAGAACAACATACAGTATTGTACCCGTAATAAACGTTCAATGTCTTCATGTTATGATATTGAATTTATATCATAACACTGGATTGTTTGGTCATGTTATTAGCTCCAGCAACTCAGTGAGTTCACCCGGATGAAATTTAACACTCTGAAGCCATGTACAAGGGACTAAAATAAAATGCAAAATAAATAACAGGTTTGAAATACAAAGATTAAAGCTTCATTTAGTGACTAAAATGGAAGATTATAATTGTGGAGACCCTTTCCGCATGAATAGACCATGCTCTAAACACATGGTGTCTACCTCTCAAGACGGCGCCGTTTGGTTTCTTAAATGTAAGACAAACTTATGCCCTAAATGGCTTAGAAACACTTTGTATCTCTTTCATTTTTTCCTAAAAGCAGAAATCTCATGCTCTCTCCATCTCATCTTCTCATTCATCGAGAAGAAGCCGTCCACCGCGATAGCCATAAAAAATCGGCGTCGTTAGTGGAAAACTTCCCTAAAACAACTCATTTTGAAACCCAAATCTCACCGAGCCTCTATTTGAACCAAAAAGTTAAAGATTCGAAGCCTAAAACAAAATTTCAAATACCCCAACCCTTTTCAAGACCCCTAAACTCATCTTTTCTTCGAATCTTCTTTCATGTTATATATATAGAAAATACCTCCTTTTTTCATTTCGGGGCTCATTGACGTGATGAGGGGGATACACAGGTGGTGACAATGCCTGGGTTCTGCAACTGTGATGGCATCGAATGACGGGGTAAAGTTTTTTACCCCGAGGCATACATATTTTCCTTTGCAATGACCGGCGAGAAATGTGACGACCGTGAAAATGAAGATGGCGAGGTCGCATGGGGAATCGGTGAGGGCACATCCAAGGCCATTGGATCATATTTGATCCAACGATAGAGAAGCTTACGGCGGCTGGAAGCAATTAAGGTTAGTAATAAAACTCTAGTTTTATTTTTAATATGGATTGTTGGATCAACCCTAGATATAATGGCTGAGGCATCTACTGGAATGTGAGGAAACCCTAATTTGATGGATCTTCCCGCGTAGGTCTAGCTAATGGGTTTAATATATTTGGGTTTAGTTTTTAAATGGGTTTTTAGTTTTGTAATATTTGGTCTTTTAAATGGACTTTAATTTGATTCCATGGTTTAAAAATGCGTGATTAATCACAGCTGTTGCCAAATTGCATAACATGTGATAACTAAATCTTATATTTTATTAAATTACATGTCATGTTTGGGTTTTAAGGGATGGAAGTTATTTCTGCCTAACTTCCGAACTGAAAACCATGTGTGTGCTTCCACTGCAAACAAACTGAATAAACTGAAACAATAGAGTATCCCACTTAAATTACATGTGATAACTAAATCTTATATTTTATTAAATTACATGTCATGTTTGGGTTTTAAGGGATGGAAGTTATTTCTGCCTAACTTCCGAACTGAAAACCATGTGTGTGCTTCCACTGCAAACAAACTGAATAAACTGAAACAATAGAGTATCCCACTTACAACAGACTGAAACAAAAACAAGTTTGATGCAACATTTTCAATATAACATACTAAAATAGAAACTGAAACAAAAACAAGTTTGATGCTACATTTGCAATATAAAAAGGAACTGACCATTGTAAATATTAAGCACATAGTGAATGTTGATTGTGAGAGTATTGATTCTAACAATGTTGTTGAATTATAAGTTGTGGTTGTTTTGGTGATTTGTTTCTTAGTTCTTGTTACAGCTCAAACCCCCATACATTTTTATAAACTCAGTCTCCAATGGCATCTTGTTGTGTGTAATTCTAGTGGCATGGCATGTGGTACTCCCATCCCGTCTGTGTTAACCATCCATGGTATATGGCCTCAACATGCAAAAGACGTTCTAATTCCTCCTTACAATGCAGCCAATAATCTCTGTTACTCCAAGGCACCCATTACTGACTTAGTAGTCCTTAAGGTAAGCATCTCATCAACTTTTTAAGTTGTTTTTTTTTAATTTATATATATGATCTAATTTATATTCATCTAATTTAGAAAACATTAACTCTAATTCAAAGCAACTTAATATCATTATAGCCGAACATGAAGAACCCTACTTAATCGGGTATTGGCTTTTGGAAGCGTGAATGGTTAAAGCAAGGAACATGTTCTGATTACCCTAATAACCCTATCGATTACTTCAAATCTGGCTTAACGCTTAGATGAGCCTTAACAAATCCAGGTGAGTTTGTTTCCTTTGTACTTGCTTTTATATCTTCTGTTATCGAGTTTATGTATAAGATGGTTGAAAAGTTGGAATGATGTAATATTTATGGGTTTCATTATTATTATTAGTAGTAGTATTATATAAAACAATTTTTAAGATTAAATAGTTGATAATTCATCTTTCTAACACAGTTTCTAACTTACATTGATTCAGCTATGAGACTTACATCAGGAAACATTTATATGGTTCAAGATGTTCAAAAAATAATTCAGGGCTTACAAAAGCTTCACCTGAAATTACTTGTAACAGAAACAAAACTAGAGGATTGAAACTGAGGGAGATTCGTTTGTGTTACGCTCGACCGACTTCGTTAATCAAACCCATTCCTTGATATTTTATTTTATTTTCCTTGTGTATCTTCATCAGCATGCACTAATGGGAAAAACCATTAACTTCAAAGAATAGGAAGTAAAAGAAAAATAATGTGATTAAGCTACTTGTTGATAATGACATATACTTTCTTATGTTAATTTAATCTTAAGCAACCCGAAATTAGGAGACCTACTTTTATAAAGTATTTTCTAAAATTAATCAAGGCTTTTATAATAAATTTATTGTATCAAACTAGACGATAATTAAATAAATTTTTGAATAAAATATTGTTTTGATTAAATAACATATTTAATTTAGACTCTATAAAATGAAAGTAAAATTTATTACTTTAATAATTATATAAAAATAACCAAAATTGGGAACTCTCGATTGTAATGGTAAAAAATAGAGATCATGAAAAAATCTCAATGTTAGAAATTGAGAATCAGTAGAGATTGTAAAATTAATACTTATGTTATTTGCATTAAACATCTCTAAATTATGTATTAAAATTTGAATTGGTTCCCAAATTTTAATTGGTCTAATTTACTTCTCAAAGTACTAATATCGTTTCAATTAAGTCCTTCCATCATCCTAGTCATCAACTTGAACATTAACAGAACATATATAAAAACACGTGGATCTTGGTGACAAAGTAATTCACGTGGATCAACTTGACCCTAGAATGTTTGGAAAGAGGAAAATAATGCAATTATGGGATTTTTTCTTATAGATATTATGATTTCTCCCTTAAATTTCATGAACAAAATTAATAGAATAATTAACTATAATAAAAATTTTAAATGCATTTATAGATTTAATAAAAAAATTATTAACAAATGTTAATAGGTTAGATCAAATTTGAATATGATATTTAATAAAAAAATTATAGTTATTGAGTGTTATTGTTCAGTTAAATTTAAACCAGAAAAAACATGAACATACTTTTGTTCATGTTCGTTTAGTTCATTTTTTGACTTATTTAATTCTAATAAAATAAATTTGAACTTGCTCAAATACGCATGATTGTCCCATCTGATATGAATATTAAACTGAAATTGATGATGATTGGTATTATTTTATTAAATTGTTGTCTGTGATTGAGAATTAAATTGTTGACCAGTATTGTTATTGATTTAAATATTAAACTGAAGGATTAAAAAGCGGATTATGCTAGAGGTTTTGGATTATTGAATTTATGATAATTTATTTATCCTTCAACAACTCGATTAATCTTGAAATCAAAATTTAGGGTTTAATAAATATATTTATATGTATGTATATGAAGATCCATTTATACATTGTAAAACATTTTTAGTTATATACAGATTTAGGACTATTGGATGAGTAGAGATAGCTGAACGAGATTAATTCTTTATTTTTTTCATTGAATATCTTTTCATTTTCTATTGTTAGTATCAATATTCTATTTTCACTCATCTACATTACTAAATCTATGTAAAACTAACAAATATTACACTATATAATTGGACCCTATATATATAGACAAGCACTTTAACCTCTAACATTTCATTTAGGAAAAAAGAGTCCTATACAGAAGAAATTATTAGTCAACAAACAATCAACGTATGAAGATGCAATATCAAGCTTACATGGCCTCACATGCTGGCATGACAACCGAAGAAGATGACTGGTGATGAAAACTGACGGTGGGCGATGACGACGATGAGTGGCGAGTAGAGACATTCACTTTTACTAAATTTAGGGGTCAATTCATATTTTATATAGAGTTTAAGAGATAGATTACTATTTTAGACTGTATCATGTAGAGGTTAGTATTCTAATCTAAAAACTATAACAGATTTGGGACAAGAAAAAAATTAACAATCATACTAGCGAGATAATATCATATATAAATAATATATTTTTAAAATCAGGATTGAAACTGCCAAAAAAACTGACCCATTCAACCTATGCCTGTCTTATTCATACTAATAAAAGTAGTCGCTTATTGTATGTAGTCAATATTTTGCAAACTTTGTCTATGATAAGCTAATGGGTTTTAAAAGGGCTCGACCAGGCCCATCAAAATAGTATAAATAATGACCAGTTTGCATCGTAGTTTTCTTGTTACAGAAAAGCGTTTGATGTTACATGTTATAAGTTTTTTCTATATTCGTTTTCTTTTATATTAGTTCTCATCGTCTTTCCCCAAACAAAATCATATATTGAAAACAACAAAGGAAATAGAGAAGATAAAGAAGGAATATGCAAGGGTTGATCAAAACTAGAACTGAATTACCAGAGATGTTGGTGTTAGAGATTCTCTCAAAGCTTCCTGCTAAATCCTTGAACCGTTTCAGGTACGTTTGTAAGTCCTGGTCTTCATCTTTTGAAACCCCTCATTTCATTACCAAACATCATCAGAACAATCTCAAAAACAATAACCTTAATCTCCTTGTAACCCCCTCAGACCGATGCAGATAGCCCGATCCGAGTGTCACATTAGGGCCACCAGAGCAACCCATCGAAAAAAGAACGAAAAATTTAAAAACTTTTATTAAACATCTAAACTCATAAAATCATTTATAAATACAAAAGTAAAATTTTCCAATATTTAGAAATAAAACAGATTTTCAGACTCGTATATAAAAAAAGTTACAATGTACATGCCCCTAATCACATGTACCATACTCTGCAAGCAACGCCAGAAGAACTCCCTTATTGATAACGATAGCTGCACTGGTACAATTCTTTTAACCTGCAATGGTGAGTAATAGAGTGAGCTTTGGAAAGCTCAGTAATACAAAACTACCAGATAATGCTAAAGGACATGCAGATAAATGGAAAGCCATAATTTCCTTATTGAATCAGACGTATACAAATTTTCGGGATAATCTGAGGTTCCACTGGTAGTTCATCGAATAGAAGCCATGAATATCTCAATTCATATGAAGCATTCATAGTATCACGTTTTTAGAAGATCGAATAAGATGTCTAGTGTGTTCCAACAGTACAATAAAATCATAATAAGTTCACTAATCAAATGATAGTTCAGTAAATCTCATAAATCATACTGTAGTAAAGCTTTTTAAACTCGTAGTTTGAAACCATCATATAAAGATTTAACCTAAGGAAACATCTTAGGGCCTAAGAGCCTACCCAAGAAAGTTTTGGGGCCACGGGGCCTACCTAAGAACATATCTTAGGGCCGCAGGGCCTACCCGAGAATGATCTCAGGGCCGCAAAGCTTACCTAAGAGTCACATTAGGTCCATAAAAATTTTCCAGCTTGATCAGAGGTGTACTTTACAATTTTGTATCTCCAAGATACAATTTATACATTGATACAATTCCATAAGCTATCGCCATTAAGTCGGTGCATCCATAAAACAGTAACCATAGATTTCAGTGTACCTCATGTTATAATAATAAAATAATTTATTAAAATATAAGGAACACACTAGAGAATCCAAATATTTTTCAGAGGCATTTTGAAGTTATTAGTATGGATAACATGAACTTGTGCAGTTTGATCGGATTTCAAGAACAAAGTCCTATTGGAGAGAATCAAATTACTAAATGATCTGATCAACCATTTAATGTTGATACCTTAGAATTCCACTATAATTCATGTGCATCAGGAAAGTGTACAGGAACCTTTATATCGAATGAATTTTAAATTCAGACTTATGGAGAGTTATTCTATTACTCAACCAATCTGGGGTATCCAGAATCCTTTGCATCTGAGTTACTTGTGCTAATCAGATATTATCGGAGTCATTTGAGCTGATAAGGGAGAAAACGTAGATTCAAAACATCCCATTATATTGATCAATCAGATTATCAAACAACTTGAGTTACACAACTCTCAGACTAATGCATGTCGATAATTCCGTTCAATGTCCTTCCAGAGTATTCACTCTTTAATACTAACAATTCTTGTTCATAAATCATCTTTGTAATCATCGATGAATAGATCTTTCAACGGTCTTTATTTCATTTATATGTTTCAATGATATCAGGAAATACACACGAACTTGATTCATGGTTTATGACCCGTAAAGACATTTTATCTTGTAAGTTCAACAGTGGTTCCAGACTAATCCAATCACTTATTTAATCCTCAGTCGTTGAGGTTACTTAGTTCATTTAGCAATCAAATCTATCTCATTTACTTCAAGTTTTCCAGAGTAATTCAAAAAATTTTGAATTTCAGATACATATTGTACTACCTTTCATTTCAATTTAGTCATATAATAAAGTCCATCTGGTATTCGTGGTTGATTTGTCTCACGAATATCCTCTTCTTAGTATCGAATGCGCTCTAGAGCTGAGCTGAGCCAATTACTTCCAGAATTATCATCGATCCACACTTGCGAATACTAACACGCATTCAAATCATATTTATGCCATTCATGTATTGACATAGCTTTAGTGTTGATCTACTCACTTAAATTGAATTCTATAACTCTTAAGGGTAGTACAAGACCCATGTTTGTTTGGATTTCTTAATTAATCCAAGACATTTTATTATTATAGGCCCTAAGGGCATTTTGGTTATTTTGGTGCTCAATGTTTTTCCATTCATTTCAAAGCTTGAGGATATCTATTCATTCATGAACTTGGTTATATTCTTGAGTCATTTCCATTGTAGGGGTATTTTATTCATTTTACAGATCTAGGGTATTTCAATCATTTCCTTCCGTTCGGTCTTATTATTTAATTCAAATTTATCATTTACCTCAATCCTTTCGAACAATTCTGTCAAAAGAGCACCATCGATAATTTATTCTTAACTCAAAGATTTCCTTGTCAATTACCTTCTCAAAAGTTACTAACAGGTTATCTGGAATTTTCTGTACAAAGGCATGATCTTAATAATCAAATCTGCACTTAATCGAGTTAAGTATGAATCCTCAAATTACTTTCTCATTCAGGGTCAACTCGGACTATTTTACCTCTCAAGGGAATTTTCGTAATTTCTTAACCAGATAATTTCAGTATTAACTCTTAACAAACATAATTATAATATAAAGATCCTATGATTAATTGCTTTCTTGAGCATTCTCTGCTCTTGAAATGATTCCCTTAATAACTTCTAGTATCTTGTAGAAACCACCTTGGAGTAAAAAAAACCAAATATCCAAATTTTCTAAACAAAACTAGCATTTTTTATGCACATCAAAAATTTTATCGGATCAATATGTCTTTAAAAATCCTTTATCCAACTTATATGGTCAAATCTTGTCTTTTTACTACACAAGGGTATTTCTATTATTTTACCCTACCAGAGTATTCTCATAATTTCTCATCCAATTACCTTTGATGAAATAAATTATATATTACAGATCCAAGCTGATTCCTTTATTGCTAAACACAGAACTTGTAATTTTAATTCTAACAATCCATCAATTTCTTATAAAAGTCATCTGAACCATAATCATTTACCGAATTTTTATCGTATTCGGATCGAGTGTAGAAATTAATTAACTACACATATGAGACTAATAATATCTTATTCATGCTTTTACCAATATTCACATGATCCATAAAGCATAAAGAGGTAGTTAAGTATTACCCCAATTTCCGTGCACTACTGATTGACCATATAAATTCCATTCGAACGCACTCGATCTTTAATTCAATGTCCAATAATTCCTCATATATATAACAACAGAAATTTCAACAAAAACTGAGCTTAATTTTGAAAAACGGATCGAATTGGGTGATTAATAATTTAAAAACAGCTTACCGGGTTTGAATTTGGAGAAACGAACCTCAAAATCGGAACATCAACAAAACCCAAAATATTAGTCTTAAATTCTAGCTCACCAACTTGATTTCTAGCTTCCAATCTTTTCTAACGAACACGTATAATTTATAGTACAAATACGACTTCCAATAAATTTTTCTTGCCATAAAATAATAACTTATTAGAATCTAATTAAAAGTTTGGAAACCCAATTTATAAAACTAAAAACTTATGGAGCCACTATATATATTCAATTACTAAACTCAGGGACTCAATTGATCTTATTGAAACTATTATGCCATAATCATAACAATATGGAAGCTAGAAAACATGGTTAGCTTTTACAAAACTTGGATGATTCACCTTGTAATTTACCCCTTTTGCACTTTATCAATAATTATCCAAAATCACGTGTGCTGTGTACAAATGCTTAATTTTTTACTTCAACACATTTAATATATTCAATTTTTTTAATCTTTATCGTGTTCTCAAAGTGAAGCAAGAAAGCTTCATCAACCAACAGCCAACGCGTTGACCACCACGATAGCCGTCGTCGCCGGTCATCGGTCTAATCCGTAACTCCACCACATAAGCATTTTGGTCTCCTCATCAAGAATACGGACTCCAATCATTGAGAAACTCCATGGATAGTCGTAAATCTATAAGAGAAATTTCGGCCATCGTGAGCTTCAACCTCCCCAATCTCTGTCATTTACCGATGGATGGAGTCACTTCCGAGATATGTTGGTCACCTTGTTGTTGGGAACATCTCCACTATTGCTATTTCTCGATGGTGGTCCAGATCATTGGAATCGAGAACCAAAAGTTTTGTTGGAATTCTCTCTTGTTTGCACCTATTGGGGTTTGATAGAATCGTTATTTTGTGTTCAGTTGGTTGTAGACAATGATATGATGCAAAGTGGATATGCATCGTTTTCCGTTTGACGTTGTTAGAGCACTATTACCACTGTTACCGAAGGGAAGAATGTTGTTACCATCTTTGGTTGTTCGTTTGATTCACCATGGTTGTCGTTGGGAAGTAAATCTGAGACTACTAGAAGGGTGATGACAGTTTACCGAGAGTTTAGGTGGATGGGTTGAGTTCGGTGCTGGTCGGTTCTACTCTTTCGATACCAAGCTGATTCATGTCGGATTAAGCTATTTGATCAGTTAGAAAAGAAATGGTTCATACTACCGGGTCAATCTCTCCAATAATTGTTTTAAAACCAAACCTTACACTAAAACAAATCTTTCAGATATGTGGTTTACCATTTTTCCCCATATAATATAATAATAATAATTGTAGTGGTTGAACAACTCTTCCCACTTATGGTTATTCATTTTCCATATTTTAAACTAAAGAAATCTAACCCCATATTGGGGTGTGACACACCTCCTTAAATGTTGTCATGGTGACACCCGTGATGACATCCATTATTTCTCTCAACTTTCGACCGAGAAAGACCACCAAAACTTTAGAGTAAAACACTATATTCACTTACCCTTTTTTGATAATTTGTGCATGCACCTTTTATTCATGGCCCATGTAATGAAATATTGTGTTTAGCATATCTAGGTGGTATTGGACGTAATGTTTCCCATCGGAACCCATCTACCAGAGAGTTTAAAATCCTACCTCAATCCACAGTCCAGCGCCCTCTTGGACTAGTGGATTTCTCTAATATTAATTGCCTTGGTTTTGGGTATGATTCCCAAACCGATGACATCAAAGTTGTAAGATTTGTTACTTAGTACTTTGAAGAGAATCTAGATGAAGGGTTGATGGCATATTGGACTACACAAGTTGAGTTATATTCACTTAAAATCGATTCATGGAAGGAAATTTCATTTCTTGAGGTTTATACTTTTGCTTATACTTTGTTTAATAATTATGTCAATAGGTTTATTTATTGCCAGGCAGTTGGGGTTGTTCACCATATTCTTTCGTTTGACATGGTTAATGAAAAGTTTTCAACTTCACCACTGCCTGAATTTGGTGGGACTTTAGAACAATATTATTTGGAACTTTTGGACTTCCATGGAATGTTTGGTGCTATTTTTTACCCAAGGGAAGGAAATGACAAGTCTTTTGATTTATGGGTTATGAATGGGTCGTGGACTAAACAATTAAGTGTTAAAAATGTTATTGGATTTCAGAGGCCTTTGGGGTTTTGGAAAAATGGCGAGTTGTTTCTCGAGAGCTCTGATCAAGAACTAGTTTTATTTGATCCCTCCATACAAGAGCTTAGAAATCTTGGTGTTCACACTTATAAAGAAACAATGCACATTACTGCTTATGTTGAGAGCTAGGTTACATTGAATGGAAGATCAAAGCATGAGGAATGTATAATACGATGGTCAGCCGGAGATGAATCAAATTAATGTTGAACACTGAGACAGATGGTGAGCTACAACAAAAGTGGTAAGATTTAATGGGATTTGGTGTCTTCGTATGTACTTTATGTCAACTATACTGTCTAGTGATGTTCTCAAATATTGTTGTTATTGTTTGAATTGTATATACATGCCCTAGATATTGACTTGTTTAGGTTTCTGTTTGCTTTTAGTTATTTTAGTGGATGCACAAAATTACATTCTACATATTTTCTTAGTTGTTAACTCTGATCTGCAGTTCTCTTGATCTGCCTATCATGATTGCATGTGCATATATATGCAATACACACTGTTTTTCCTACTTGAATTTGCTTTTGAGAGCTCAACGTCCCCAATAGTTGAATGTAATTTGAAGTTGAACATAGGAATTATTGTTATTATTATATGTACTTTAGATCCATTGAAACAATGTCAATGGTTTGGTCGTGTTTTGTGTGAAGCCATTGTTAAGGGTATTTGCAGGGTTAAATGGGTTAACACTACTTTCTTGAAAGCGTTTCTTTGTGGAATATTTTTTGAAATTGTTGTCTTTTTTCAGCATATATATATGATAATTCACATGAGCTCCTATATGTGCTTATAAAGAGTTAGCTTGATTTTGCATGTTTGTTTTCCATACCTTTTTGTGTGTGATGATTTTCATTCTTGACCTCAGTTATTTATTTTAGAGGTAAACGGATTGTATTCTTGCAGAGGTCTTGTTTTAGTTTGTTCATACTTGGATGTGAGTGTGAAATATGAGTATTTTGATAGTTTTTTTCATATCGTTGGAGGGTCCTTAGAGAATCGTATTCTCGTACCTATATCCCGAAATATACGAATAGCCCTTACAAGATACCTGTTGAGATTTTGGACAGGTTGGTGCTCGATCATTGGTTTGATAGTTTTGCTAAAACGAGATATGCCTTGACTGCATAATAAAAGAAGGTTTGGCATGTTACCTAGATCTGTATATTCATGTATGATATTTATGTTAATTAGAATCTCATTGCAGGTGCATTAATTTATACTTCTTGACGAATCTTTAATGGGAAAACATAAAACAAAGTTCAAAACTATTGTGTCGAAGCAAAATATATGGATTAAAAGAGCACTTGTAGAACCTCCTGCAGTATATTCTACTAGATTTGGCTTCCATGGTTTTGGGTATTATTCTTAAACTAATGACTTCAAATTTGTAAGATTTGTTACTAATTATTTTGAAGAGATTTGGTTGAAGGGTTGATGGCAGATTGAAACTACCAAGTCGAGTTATATTCCCTTAAAAGTGATTCAAGTTGAGTTATAGGGAGGCAGTTGGGGATTCTAATGAGTGATGACCTTATTCTTTCGGTTGATATGGTCAATGAAAAGTTTTCAACTTTACCACTTCCTGAATTTGGTGAGACTTTAGCACAATATAATTTGCATTGGACTTCAATGGATTGTTTGGTGCTATTTTTTATCCAAGGGAAGGTACTGATAAGTCTTTTGATTTATGGGTTGTGAATGGATCATGGACTAAACAATTCAGTGTTGAATCTGTTCCTAGTGTTCATAGCCCTTCGGGGTTTTAGAAAAATGTCAAATTGTTTCCTGAGAGCTCTGATCATGAATTAGTGTTGTTTGACCCCTGATAGGAGAGCTTAAAAATATTGGTATACATGGTTATTGGGAAACAACACAGATTATTGCTTATGTTAAGAGTTTGGTTCCGATAAATGGAAGACAAGAGCATGAGGAACATATTATATATCGGCTAGCCGAAGGTGCATCAAATTGATATTGAACACTACGATGGATGAGGAGCTACAACAAAAGAGGAAATATTTAATGGGATCTGGTCTCTTAATATGCAGTTTATCTCAATTATCTTGTGTAATACCCCAAAAATTTAGACAATGACCAAAATACAAATTTTGAAAGTTTGATGGTCAAAGTAGAAAATTTGGAAAAAGTTTGAGGAATTAAGTGATAATTTCCTAAAAAGAATTTTATTCTGTAAATATATGGTTTACTCTTGAGAGTGGAGTTTTATAGAAATTATATTTTTGGATTTTGAATTTTAGTAAAGAAAAACTAGAAAGGGTTAAAGTCGGTAAGGAAATTGGTATTTCAGATCGAATTGTAATTTTACAAAAATTGGAAGGATGTTATAAAATGGTTGGAAATATTATTTTATTAATTTATATCAGAAAAATTTGGTTTGGAAATGTGCAAATTTTCAGATTTAATCAAAACAGTGGAATTTAGTGACTAAAATGCAATTTTTGAAAATTCAAGGGGAATTTCGGAAATAAAAGTCAAATTAATTCATATTTGACTTTGTAATATGATAAGGATTATATGACTTGGTTTTATGGTGAATTTGGAGATTCATTAATGGAAAAAATGGAAATTCATATTGGATTGAATAAAAAAATGACAATAATATATATTGCCATGTGATAGATTTATTTATCATTAAATATCAATCATGGAAGAGCATTTCCAACTTCTTCTTCCTCCATGGGCCGGCACTTTCAAGCAAGAAAGGTAACATTTTTAGTTTGAATTTTGAAGCTATTTCTTGAGAATTAGACTCGGTGTGTTAAGAAAAATGTTCTACGTTCAATTCTCTACATTTCGACATTAATATTACTAGAGTTCATGTTCAAGTTCATCTTGAGTTGATGAAAGGGGATGTTGATTCTTGTGTTTTATTGGTTTTGAAGAGTAAGTGATTTTAAAGAATTGGTTGTAAGAATTGATGAAGAACCTAAGGATGAAGTTAAAGAAAATAGTTTAGATTTTGAGTCTGAAAGTAGGTTTAAAAATTCACCATAAATTATATAAAAATAATTTCGAGGTTATTTTTATATATCTGTGTTCATATATTGATCTAGTTCTGTTTAAAATAAATAGGGATCAATTTCAAGGTGTATACAAAAAGATATGAATTTTTAACCATGGAAAGGTCAGAAAAATCGGACAGCAGATTCTGCAAAACAGCTTATGGTAGTCAACTTTGAAAATTCACCATAAATTGTACAGAATGAATTTGAAGGAATTATTTATATGGATAGATTCTTATTCGAGTCTAGTTTTTAATGGAATAAGAAGAATTAAATTCCAGTGTGTATATCAATACATAATACTGATTTTTTAAAGGTAGCGCAAGTTGTCTGAATCTGGAAAATTGATGGGTTGTTGTGTAAGTGTTGTATAATTGATGTACTAAGCTTGAAATTGTTTTTGGGAATTAAAATGAGTGTTAGAATGTGAAATATGATTATTTTGGAAGTTTGAAAAGATGAGTGATTTAAGTACAACAATTGTATAGTTTGTGTACTTAAATGTAATTATGCTTTTGTAAAAGCATTTGAATGGGAATATATTTTAATGCTGGAATTATTGGTATTAAGAATCTAAGTGATAAAATGGTGAAGGACCATTTTGAGTAAATTGGAAAAGTTGGTTCCAATGTTAAAGGAATTATTAAGAGATAAGTATTTTGATAAATAATGAGTTTCAAATATATTATGGAGTTATTATGGGATATGTTTATGTTAGTACAATACTAACATATGCATCGTTATGAATTGGTGATTTATACAGATTGTGATTGATTTGTAATCGAAGCAAATCAAATGTAAAAGGGTTTATGGTGGACAATAGTGAGGCTCATATATTTTGAAAGACATAAAGTGTCAAGGTGAGTGCAGTACATGCATGACATTATACATGGATGTTTTATACATCATCAGGACGACTTGCGATAA
The DNA here is from genome assembly GCF_006381635.1 of Hibiscus syriacus. Classification (NCBI taxonomy): domain Eukaryota; kingdom Viridiplantae; phylum Streptophyta; class Magnoliopsida; order Malvales; family Malvaceae; genus Hibiscus; species Hibiscus syriacus. Next base: position 2,560,077 of record NW_024061969.1, on the reverse strand, counting down.
GTCGACCTTGTTTATATCAACATGAATTTATATCATTTTTATAAATTGACATTGATATGTCAGAGTATGAAATTATAATGCATTGATTTTGGAAAATGTGATATTTTACTATGAATGTTTTCGGGTATGAACTGCCCATTGTTAAATTATGATAATATACTTTGCCATGGATGAATTAAATAAAATAGACTATATGCCAAGTAAGTCATTGAGGGACAGGGTATAGTTTGCATGACATAGAGTATAGTAGATGCAGGTTCATAATACACTTCGATGTATATGGTGGGCACGACCTTATGTGTAATACACTTTGGAGTATATGATGGGCACGACCTTATGTGTAATACACTTCGGTGTATATTGTAGGCACGACATTATGTGTAGCACTACGGTGCAAATATTACTCGAATACCCAGGGTTCTCAGGGTTGTATATTGGGCTATAGGCTATGGTTTATGGTTTATTGCTTAATAAATAGTGAGCATGCAAATAAGCTTACGAGCTTATGGAATAATGGCAAGCATATTGGTAAAATAAGCTTACGAGCTTATGGAATAAATGGTAAGTATATTTGTAAAATAAGCTTACGAGCTTATGGAACAAATGGTAAGTATATTGATAAATAAGCTTACGATCTTATCGAATAAATGATAAGAAATTTTATATCATTTTCATCATGGAAAAACATTAGACATGTTGGTAAAATAATTTTATGGCATTTGATTTTGACATTGATATTCATGCATGAATTGTGTTGCATTGTTTATTGTTTTAAATTTCCTCACTAAGTATATACTTAGCGTGTGATGATTTTCACGCGTGGCAAAGAATAAGAATAAAGAGTTCAGAATGACATCAAGAATCGAGAAGTATATTTCAACATCAGTAAGACATCCTAAGTTGTAATGTTGATTTTATTAGTGGCATGTATTTATTAATGTTCAATTTGTTTTGTTGAACAAAATTGGAAGCAAAATGGAATTTTTATGAATTTATATGAATTTTATGAACAGTAACCACGTTTTTGGAGATTTTACAGAATGCTTCAGGGGAACCGATTCCCCTGATACAGGAATCGATACCCCCACTGTACAATGTACACTGTTCACGGTACTATTCATAAAAAACTTTTGAATTAAATTTGTTTATAGCGAAATAGAAATTACATGATAAGATATTTTTATAATATCAGTTACCATTTTAAGAAAATAAATTTTGAATCGATTTTGAAATGTAAATGGTTTTAGAGATTCGGGTAACATCTATAATTTGTATAGGTATATTTATACGGGTTATGGGTGTTACATCTTGTCTTGTGATGTTCTCAGATAATGTTGACTTGTTTAGGTTTCTGTTTGCTTTTTGTTGTTTCAGTGGATGCACAAAATTACACCCTACAGATTTGCTTAGTTGTTAACTCTTTTCTGCAGATCTATTGACCTACATATTATGATTTGCAGGTGTATATATATACTACACTCAGAGTGCTTTTCCTACTTGACTTTGTTTCATAGAAGTCAATGTCCCCAATAGTTGAATGTCATTTGAAGTTGAATCTAGGAACTATTATTGTTGGAATTGTTATGATCATGTGTTATTGCCAGTACTTTTGATCCAATGAAACATCGTCAATGGTTTGGTTTTGTTTCCTTTGTGGAATATTTCTAGAAATTGTTCTCTATTTTCTACATATATATAATAATTCACATGAGCTTCTGTGTGTGCATATAGAGAGTTTACTTGGTTTTGTATGTTTGCTTTTCCGATTTAGAGCTGTAATTCTAGACTTTTGTGTGTGAGATGATTTTCATTCAGGGCCTCAGTTATTTCTTTTAGATGTAAATGGATTGCATTCTTGCAGAGGTCTTGTTTTAGGTTGTTCGTGCTCGTATGTGAGTGTCAAACATGTCGAATATGGGTATTTTGATAGTTTTTAAATGTAGTTGGAGGGTCCTTAGAGGATCGTATGCTTATACGTATATCGCACGAGATACGTACGTTTATGAGTAGCCCGGACAGATTGGAGCTCATCCTTACATTGGTTTAATGGTTTTGTTGAAATGAGATATTGTGGGTAAAGGCCTTGTATCATTCATCACATGACTGCAAAACAAAAAAAAAACAAAACAAATGGTTTGGCATCTGTATTTCCCAATAAATATTTATATCTAATATTTATGTCTATTTGGTTTGGCACAAATGTAATCTATTTTTATTTAAAAATTATTACCAATACAAATATGTTTACGGTGATGATTGAATTAATGTAACATCCCAAAATCTATATGGACTTAACGTGTCCATCAAAACAACTATTATCTTAATTTTTCTTCCAACTGAATAGTTTACAAATCCATCGAGTATCATACAATATTTAAAAGAGGTTTATAATTCAGGATCTCCATTATAAAGAGAAAAAGATAATTAAAACAAACTATTATATCAGGGGGAATTCCTCCTGCTAGAATGATGAATTCCCCTTAATTTAAAAAAATAATTTTTTAAAGGGTCATCCCAATGGCTATGCATAGGAACTCATCCTATTGGAATGTCGTGTTCACCTTAATTATTTTAAAATGAAAATATTGAAAAAATAAAAATTTATAAAGAAAATAAACTTAATGGATAGTTTTTTTTCTTTTTCTTTTTCTTTATCCTTTGACTCCTTTGATAACATGATGGTGCCTCCATAGATATTTTTCCTTTACGCGTCAAAGTGATAAGGTTTTATTTTATTTTTTTGAAAAATGGTTACTTTTTATTAGGAATAACAAAGTACACCATCCCAATGACCTCATTAAAAAACCTCTCTAGTCCTAATTAGAGGAAAAATATAAGTGATAAGGTTTTATAGTTGTTTAAAATTTTATTTCGACAACTTCTTGAGGTCTTAAACAATTTCTTACAAATTTCTTTCACAACTTCTTTCGACGATTAAATAGTTTGATAGTCTGAAATCACCACATTCTCAATTGGAGTCTGGTTTTCTTTCCGATCCAAACTTGAAAATAATTGACGTAATATCCAACTCATCGGAATCAAATGACGAAAAATCAAACTAGTTGAAACTAAAATCACCTAATGAAAATAACTTATTGTTAAGATCAAACGCATAGCTATCATTATTCCATTGCTTGAATCTCAATGTTTTTTTTCTCACAAAATTTCATCTTATATTCTAACAAATTCAACCCTACCGGTGGGAAGTAATCTTCAAGTTATGTGTTTTATCCTACTAGTGGTTATAGTCAAGCATCTCCATGGCTGTTATTTCTCATAATTTTGGGGTTAATATGTTGTTTGGTGGTACTTCTTAGGTTAGTATTATGCCCTCAATAATCGAGTTAGGTCTTTTATTGGAGAATTAGTGTGAACTTTGTGATGGTTGTATTATCTATAGAGATTACTTTGTAGTGGTGTTTTGTTCTTTGTAGGAGTGCTCTTTTCCTCCACTTAGGTTTAGGAAGGTTTTTAACGAGGCTCCTAACTAAGGTTTTAATTCAAAGCGCCTAGGAGTGAGGTGATCAGAAGATTTGACAAAATTGAGGATGCTGAAAGAATGTGATTATAGCGGTTAGTTTTGATTCATTTTATGTGTGTTTTTTTTCTTCTAAATGTTTGATATGATTTTTTCACTTTTATCTTGAAACTTAAGAGGGATGACTAAAAAGGAAAACTTAAGGGCTATAACTCGTGTAATTTCAACGTGTAAAGCACGATTTGTGTTTTTGCAAGTAGGGGTGAGAGTTCCATTGAGTCGAGTTAAAAATTTCGAGTTATTCGAGTTGAGGAGTCTTATTTTATAAGTCGGAGTTGACTTGAAATTTTTTTCGAGTCAAGTCTAGTAGAGTCAAATATTCAAGATTTTATTGTAAATATTTACAATATCATGTCGTTACTTTATTCCAATTTAAATGTTATTTAATAATTATATATAATATATATATATATATATATATATATATATATTCGTATTTTTTTCATATGTAATTTACATATACCAAACAAAGTCGATGGAGTCGACTCATACTTCGACTCAAACTGGAAAATTAATATACTGATTACTAAAATTTTAGAGTTATTCAAGTTGTATTTTATAACTCGATTTGAACTTAAAATTTTTTTAGTCAAGTTTATGAAACTACTACTCGAATTCAGTTCAAGTCGGGTTTTTTCAAGTCGAGTCGAGTCAAAAAATCAATTTTTTTAGCTGAATCAAACTCATTTCAGTAAACAAAATTGTCAGCCATTAATCCATGAACATCAAGACGTTTGATCGGAAGATATTTTGGAGAGTTAGCCTTCACACCATCCATTGGGGCTTTGGGGGGCTAATCTCATTATGGGATACAAACTTTTTTATTGCTAAATTGTGCATAATAGAACGGTGGTCATAGTGGATTTATTTCCTCATGTTAATTTAGAAGTTGGAGTGGTGGACGTATATGCGCCAAACGATCTAGGGGAGATGATGTCTTTCTTTTTTAACCTTATTGAGTTAATTGCTTCGATTATTGGCCCCGCTATTGTCGGAGTGAACTTCAACACAGTTAAATCAGATTCAAAAAGGATCGGGGTAAGCTTCCACAATAATGTAATGAGAATTTTTGGGAGTTTATATCGAACAACAATCTAGTTAATATACCACTAATTGGAAGCCAGTTCACATGGTTTAGAGGAAGCGATGATGCTAATGCAAGCAAATTGGATATAATTCTTGTATCTACAAAAGTTTTAAATAAGTTTCCCCAACTCTTGGGGACCACGTTGCCTAAAAGCCTGTCTGGTCACAAACCGATAGTGTTGAATGAAGAAATTGTGAAAAAAGTGCATATACCGGTCAAGTGGTTCACACATTGGGCGGATGACACTTGTTTCATTTAAAGGGTAACAAAAATATATGAACTTAATCAAAGAAAAGGAGTATGGAATATCCTACAGGTGGTTAAGACAGTTTAAGAGGAATAAGTTGATTGTTTTGTCAAAGTGATACCAGAGGAAATAGAGAAGATAAAGAGGGGGAAAGAAGAAAATGCAAGGGTTGATAAAAAATTGAATAGAATTACCAGAGATGTTAGTGTTGGAGATTCTCTCAATACTTCTTGTTAAATCTTTGACACATTTCAGGTGCGTTGCCCTGGTCTTCATCTTTTGAAACCCCTCTTTTCATTACCAAACAACATCAGAACAACCTCAAAAACAACAACCTTAATCTCCTCTTGAAACATTGTCATGGTGACACCCGTGATGACATCCATTATTTCTCTCAACTTTCGACTGAGAAAGGCCAAAACTTTAGAGTAAAACACAATATTCACTTACCCTTTTCGAGAATTTTGTGTATGCACCTAAAATTGATGGTCCTTGTAATGGACTATTGTGTTTAGTAGAGCTAGATATTGGACATAATGCTACCCTTTGGAACCCATCTACCAGAGAGTTTAAAATCCTTTCTCAATCCACAGTCCAGTGCCCTCCTGGACTAGATTACACTAGTTTGTATTGCCTTGGTTTTGGGTATGATTCTCAAATTGGTGACTTCAAAGTTGTAATATTCGTTACTAATTGTTTTACATGGGAAAATGAAGAAGGCATGAGCATTTATAGTTATTTGATCAATTAAGTTGATTTATATTAGGTTAAAGCTGATTCATGGAAGGAAATTTCAATTCCTGGGGTTCGTGCGTATGGTAATACTTTGTTTAATAATTATGTCAATGGGTTTTATCATTGACAGGCAGATGGGATTTTAGTAGTAAACTTATTATTTTATTTGATATGGTTGGTGAAAAGTTTTTAACTTTACCATTGCTTGAATTTGGTGGGACTTTAGCACAATAGTATTTACAACTTTTGGACTTCAATGGATTGCTAGGTGCTATTTTTTTTTACTGAAGGGAAGGAACCGACAAGACTTTTGATTTATGGATTATGAAAGGGTCATGGACAAAACAATTTAGTGTTGAATTTGTTTTTGGAGTTGAGAGGCCTTTGAGGTTTTAGAAAAATGGGAAATTGTTTCTTGAGAGCTCTGATCATGAACTCATGTTGTTTGATCCCTCCATACAAGAGCTTAGAAATCTTGGTATTCACGCATATAAGGAAACAATGCACATTATTTCATATACTGAGAGCTTGGTTCCATTGAATGAAAGATAAGAGCATGAGGAACGTATAATACGATGACCTCTACAGTACGGAGGCACATCAAATCAATACTGAATACAAATATGTAGAGGGAGATATAAAGAAAAAAAGGAAATATCTAATGGGATTTGGTCTCCCGATATGCACTTTATCTCAACTATATTGTCTTATGATGTTCTCGAATAATATTGACTTGTTAAGGTTTTCGTTTGTTTTTTGTTGTTTCAGTGGATGCACAAAATTACTCCCTACAGATTTGCTTAGTTGTTAACTCCTATCTACAGTTGTATTGTCTTTCATATTATGATTTTCATGTGCGTATATGCTAGAGTCGGAGTTCTTTTCCTACTTGACTTTGCTACATAGAAGTCAATGTCCCCAATAGTTGAATGTCATTTGAAGTTGAATATATGAAATATTATTGTTGGTATTGTTATGATCATGTGTTATTGTCTGCACTTTAGATCCAATGAAGCATCATCAATGGTTTGGTTTTGTTTCCTTTATGGAATATTTCTGGAAATTTTTTCTACATATATATAATAATTTACACGAGCTTCTGTGTTTGCATATAGAGAATTTATATGGTTTTGCATGTTTGCTTTTGCAAAATGATTATTATAACCTTAAAATCTAATGATCTTAATTATGCCACATATCAAGTTTATCATCCAAGTGCTAAAATTAATCCATGAAGTTTGTAGTTTACAACTTTGTCCTTGTAAAGTTCCAAAATTACAATATTGTCCATTTTAATCTAATGTCTAAGATTTAACATGGAAATCAACTTAAATCCAATGGTCCACTTTAAATCTTATCATTTTAAAGCATGAAAAATACATTTTTGCCCTTTCTTTATCATCTAGCAAAATTTCTTGAATTTTCTATTCGATCCGATTATCCACATTTTTTTTGAACTTTCACACTTTATAGCTTTTAACACAAACTTCGTACGAAAAATATGAAACGCACGAAAACATCATTCTTGGGGGTAAACTATTCATTTACGGGACCAGGTTATATAACTTTTTAAAATTATACTTCATTCCTTAAACTTTCTAAAGTTTATACTTCAACCAACAAACTTTCAATTTATTTATTTTGGTCACTAACCAAGTTTTTTGGGTATTACACTTCCTCAATCCACAGTCCAGCACCCTCATGGACTAGATTACACTAGTTTTTATTTACTTGATTTTGAGTATGATTCTCAAACTGATGACTTCAAATTTGTAAGATTGGTTTCTAATTATCAATGCATGAGAAATTTTAGTCATTTGATCGATCAAGTTGATTTATAGTTTATACTCACAAAATGCGATTCATGGAAGGAAAATCCATTTCCCAGGGTTCTTGCTTATGGTTCTTCTTTGTTCAATAGTTATGTTAATGGGTTTTATTATTGGCAGACACTTTGGGGTTCTGATCATCTTGTTCTTTCCTTTGATATGGCTAATCAAAAGTTTTTAACTTTAGCACTGCCTGAATTTGGTGGAACTTTAGAACAATATTATTTCCAAATTTTGGACTTTAATGGATTGCTTGGTGCTATTTTTTACCCGAGAAAAGGAATTCATAAGTCTTCTGATTTATGGGTTATGAATGTTTCATGGACTAAATAATTCAATGTTGAATCTGTTCCTGGAGTTTATAGGCCTTTGGGGTTTTGGAAAAAACGGCGAATTGCTTCTTATGATAGGTCCGATCAAAGCTTTAGAAATTTATAACGTTCTACTTTGGGTAAGAACAAACCACAGAAAGTTTGGTTGAAAATTTTCTCCCTTTCTTCTTCACTTCTAGTAGTTTAAATAAATAACATTGACAAATAACAACTTTTCCTAGTTATCCTATCACGTCTCTAAAAATAGGATAATTATCTGAATTCGGGGAGTATATCTCTTCCGTTTGGACTTGGGATATCAAGTTCAGAAGAAATCTTCATGATTGGGAACTTAAACAATGGTCTAACTTGCTGGCTATCATTACGAATTTTTCGCTCTCTTCGGATTTTCCTGATCGTGTGATCTGGAAAGGGACTGGGGATGGGGTTTTCACTGTTAGATCAACTATTAATCTATGTTCATCGGAGACTTTATGATCGGATGAGGTCTTTTTCTGGAAGAAGATTATTTGGAGAGGCCTACTGCCTCCAAGAGTAGAGTGTTTTCTTTAGCAGATCGCTCATGGGAAGCTGGTTGTTAGGACTGAACTTGTCAAAAGAGGTGTTCAAGGAATTGAAGATGTATTATGTCCCCTATGCAAGATTTCGAATGAGTCTCCCTCTCATTTGTTTTTCTCTTGTTTGGTGGTGTGGTCCCTTTAGAATAAGTTTTTAAGTTACTGGAGAATTTGTTCTGTTTTACCAGCGGATGCTAAAAGTTTCTTTCTAGCTTGGGATGGCTTAAAGTCCAACTCTTTTATGTGGCCTTTTATTCCAGGGGTCGTTCTTTGGACCACTTGGAAAATGAGGAATTTCGTGGTGTTTCAAGAGGGAAAGTTTGATAAGGTAGAATTTTGTTTTTTAGCAATATTTAGGCTTGCTTCTTGGTTCTTAGCAAAGTATAAAGAAGTTTCTATTCCTAAGGACTCTCTCATTTTCGATCCTTCTCTTGGGGACTTAGTTTCTCTATGCTGTAATAAGATTACATATTCTTTACCTTGGTCTCCTCCTCCATTGGGTTTTGTTAAATTAAATGTTGATGCTGCCACTACATGGGATTGGAAGAAAAACAAGTTAGGAGGTGTTTTAAAAGATTCATCACGTTCTACTGTAGCCTATTTCAAGGAAATTGTTGGTCTGGGACCTCCTACGTTGATGGAGTTAAAGGCTATTCTTATGGGGTTGTCTTTCTTTGCATCCCATCAACAGAGGATCAAGGACCGTCTGATTATAGAGAGTGATAGTAAGGTGGTTGTGGATTGGATAAAGGGGGATGAATTATGTCCTGTTGTATATGCCTTCTTGATTAAAGATATTGTTCATAGGCTTAAGGCCTTTGAAGGTGTTGTTAGATGGGTTAATAGGACAACCAATTTAGAGGCTGATGCCTTAGCTAAAGAAGGCATAGGCTGAGTTACTTAAGTTGTTGATGGTTGTTTAGAGTTATTTTTTTCATTTTCTGTGTTTTGTAAGGTGGTTACTATTGTTGTTTTCTCTGATTCTTTGTTTTTAGTTTGGGTGTTTTATGGTTGTTTTCAGCTTATTTGGTTCTGTTGGGGTGCTTTGTTGGTTGTATTTTGGTTGTATCTTATGTAATTTTATTTTTTCAATAAAATCCTAACGCACTCTTTTCCTCATTCCGCTGATTAAGGAGCCTCCCTACAATCTTCTTTAATCAAGAAGGGGGTTTTTAATGAGGCCTGAAATTCTTATAAAAAAATAATAACCAACTAATAATAATAACAGAAAATTAAAAAACGTTATATTATTCAGCAGCTAGTGGACCCACGATTGCACTACTTCCATGAGGACTCCTACATGGGTGATTCATGATGGCTTGTTAATCCAAATACTTGGGATTCAACTTAGACACTCTTGTGGATTTTCTTAGCCTATCATGTTTCTTGAGAGCTGTGATCATGAACTGATGTTGTTTGACCTCTCCACACGAGAGATTAAAAATCTTGGTATCCATTCTTATCGGGAAGAAATGTAGATTATTGCTTATGTTGAGAGCTTGGTTTCAATAAATGGAAGACGAGAGCACAAGGAACGTATAATATGTCGGTAAGCTGGAGGTGCATTAAATTGATATTGAACACTATGATGGATAGGGAGCTACAATAAAAGAGGAAATATTTAATGGGATTTGGCATCTTGATATGCACTTTATCTCAACTATATTGTCTTCTGATGTTCTCAACTAATGTTGACTTGTTTAGTTTTCTGTTTGCTTTTTGTTGTTTTAGTGGATGCACCTCGTATGGATTTTCTTAGTTGTTAACTTTTATATGTAGCTCTATTGACCTGCATATTATGATTTGCAGGGTGCATATTAATTTATTCATTAATAATATGGTACATTGTAAAAAAATCCTCATAAATTTAACTGTTTTATGTAAATATATATGAAAGCATGCAATAGTTAGGCATATAAGAAAGAGGGCGGGTGGGAGCAATTGTTCTCCTGAAATTTTCAAATTCTCCTATATTTTAGACTTTTTATGTATATTTTTCAATTGATAATTTTTTTTGTCCTCCTAAAATTTTATAAATTCACCTTCATAGTATAAACTTCTACGTCTGTCACTGAGTCAATAGCATAAGATGTTAGAATTTGAGAATAAGTAGAGATTGTAAATAAATGACCCTATCAAATTTTAATGGAACTTTTTATCTTTTGAAATGGTTAAATTCGATCAATATCTGTGAATCATGTGTATACATATTTATGATTCAACATATGTATTTTAAATATGAGTAGACATTTAACACTCAAACATATCGCTAGACTGGTAGTAGGACATGATTAAAATGAAACTGATAATCTAAGGAATTTATTAAAATATTTTACAATTTAGGGTTCAAATTAAAACTTAAATATAATTTTGATGTGGTTGATATAATTAGCCCTTGTTAGGTATGGCTTATAAATATACCGAGAAAGTCTCATAGTGGGGGTTACGATTATGTGGTGCGGGGGCTGCAGCCTCGCGGTATGGTACATGGTTATTATTATAAATATGTACCAAGTTTTATTTATTATAAAAGGAGATGTAACCTAAACCTATGAGACATTGAATTGAATAAAAAATTTAGTGTCGCCTAGGGCACCGAGGACGTATCGGATTATGACAAACAATGGTGAAGGATCTGTTGGCGCAGCAAGAGGTCCTGAAGGCTTTGTGACCTACAAAGTCGGCGTCGATAGAGGAGGAAGATTGGGAAGAATTGCAGCAGCGAACGGCAGGAACAATACAATTATGTTTGTCGGACGAGGTCATGTATCACGTCATACATCTATCATCTCCATATGAAATTTGGAAGAAGTTGGAAAGTCAGTTTATGTCCTAATCCTTAAGGACTAAACTATATCTAAAGCAACGGCTATATGGGCTGAAGATACAGGATGATCATGATTTGATGCAACACGTGAATGTCTTCAATCAAATCGTTTCTCATTTGGCTCGGTTTGATGTGAAAATTAAGGATGAAGACAAAGCGATGATTATGTTGTGTTCGTTGCCTCCCTCTTATAAACACATTGTGACTACTCTTAATATGGGAAATAGACTATCAAAGTTGAGGAGATTACTGCAGCCTTATTAACCCACAACCAGTGGAAATAGAATGCATGGGAAACCTCTCAAATTGATAGCTTATATGTCAAGGGTAATCAAGACCATGAACGTAAGCCAGAGAAGGCAGGGTCTGGGAAGCGGAATTTCATATCCAAATCTAGAGATTAGAAGACAATTCACTGTTACAAGTGCAAGGAGGTAGGATATATGAAGCGAGACTGTCCGAAGTTGAAAAAGCATACTGATGAGAAGCGTGATGGCTCATCCAAGTCTATGAATATGGTCGAGGATGACAATTCTGATTGCAGTGAGGGTGATATGCTCTCTATTTCAACGACTAAATTGACGGATGCTTAGATTTTTTATTCTGGATGTTTTTATCACATCACGCCAAATAGGGAATGATTTTCGACATTCAGGTCGATTAATTCTGGTTCTGTTTATTTGGGTGATGATCGATGTTGCAATATTGTTAGTATTGGTGATTTCAGAATTAAGATGTATAATGACTTTGTTCGGACGTTGTGTGGTGTTCGGCATATCCCAGATTTGAAGAAGAATTTGATTTCTTTAGGCACTTTGCACAAGAATGGTTTTATCCTTAAGACTGATGAGGATAGGGAAACCATTCGGATTGTTAAAGGAGTTTTGACTGTGTTGAAAGGAAAGATGACTGCAGGGAATATTTACAGATTGTTTGGGAGTACCCTTGTAGGTGGAGTTCATTCTATTGAGTCTTGTGATGATACTACCAAACTGTTGCATATGTGTCTTGCTCATATTAATGAGCGTGGTATGACTGAATTACATAAAAGAAATCTGTTGCATTATGTTAAAAGTTGTAAGCTCGATTTTTGCAAGTATTGTGTTCTTGGTAAACAGACTAAAGTTCGTTTCAAGAATGGGAAGCACACAACTGAAGGGATCCTTGATTATGTGCATTATGATGTATGGGGGCCTTCCACGACATCATCTTTGGGTGGATCTAGGTATTATGTCACTTTCATTAACGATTTTTCGTAAAAAGTTTGGGTGTATTTTTTGAAACAGAAGTCTTATGTTTTTTAGAAATTTAAACTGTGAAAAGTTGAGGTAGAAAACCAAACAAGATGAAAAATCAAGTGTTTGCGGTCTGAAAATGGTACAGAGTACACATATTCATAGTTTCTAAACTTCTTTAAGGAGCATGGGATTAAGGGGCATTTTATAATGTGCAAGACACCACAACAGAATGGTATTGCAAAACGGATGAACAGGTCGTTGAATGAAAGAGACAGATGTTTGCGCTTGAATGTGGGGCTTCCCAAACACTTCTGGGTTGAGGTTGTTAACATAGCGTGTTATCTTATCAATAGATCGCCAAGGGCATCATTGGCTGGGAAAGTTGTAGATGAGGTATGGACTGATCATGATGTTACATTTGATCACTTATGAATTTTTTTGTTGTCCTGCTTATGTGCAAGTACCTGTTGATGAGAGATCCAAACTTGATGCAAAATCGAAGGAGTGTATTTTTCTAGGTTCCAAGAAAGGTGTCAAAGGATTCAAGTTCTGGGATCCAGTTGCGAAGAAAATTGTGATCAGTAGAGATGTTGTTTTTGATGAACAACCCATGTTGCAGCAGAAGACAGGCACGACAGTGGTGGATTCGAGCAGTTTCCAGTTGAGAAAATAGAAACTTCTCAACTGACTTATGGTGGTTCCGCTACGGATGATTTGCAAGATTATAGTCTCACCAAAGATAGGGTCTGACATACGAATATAAAGCCTCAGAAAGATTAGGTTTTGAAGACTTGGTCTCTTTTGCACTTACTGTTAGCAGTGATGATCCGATTACTTTTCATGATGCTATTACTAGTCAGGAAAACGAAAAGTGGATGGCTGCCATGGTTGAGGATATGGAGTCTTTTGAATCACAATCGCACATGGGAGTTAGTTCGCCTTCCTAAGGGTAAGATGCCTATTGGTTGCAAATGGGTGTATAAGAAGAAACCAGTAGTAACAGAAAAAGAGGGGGAGAAGTTCAAGGCTTGTTTAGTAGCAAAGGGTTTTTCACAGTAGAAAGAAGTTGATTATGATGAAATTTTTTCTTCTGTGGTCAGGCACACTTTAATCCGAGCAGTACTTGCATTGGTGGCTAGTTGGGATTTGTATTTAGAGCAGATGGATGTTAAAGTTGCTTTTCTGTATGGTGATTTAGAGGAGCAGATCTACATGCAGCAGGCTGAAGGTTTCACTCAACCTGGAAACGAGCATTTAGTTTGTAGATTGAAGAAATCTTTGTACGGGTTGAAACAGTCTCCGAGACAATGGTACAAACGGTTTGACTCCTATATGATCAAGATTGGCTACAAACGAAGTGAGTATGATTGTTGTGTCTATTTTAAGAGCCTTGATGATGGTTCTTTTATTTTTCTGTTATTGTTTGTTGATGATATGTTAATTGTTGTGAAGAACATGGATGATGTTATCGGTTTGAAAACCTTATTGAGTCAGGAATTTTGATATGAAAGATTTAGGTACTACAAAGAAAATTCTTGGAATGGAAATTTGTAAGGACAGAGACTCAAGGAAACTGTGGCTATCTCAACGGGGTTATGTTGAGAAAATGCTAGAAAGGTTTGTAATGAGCAGCGCAAAAAAAATGAGCACTCCATTGGCAAATCACTTTAAGCTTTCATCAGAACAGTGCCCTAAGACAGATAAGGAAGCTGAAGATATAGCAAAGGTTTTGTATTCTAATGATGTTGACTGCTTGATGTATGCAATGGTATGTACTTATCCTGATTTAGCTCATGTTGTTAGTCAAGTTTGTAAGTACATGTCTAAACCTGGTAAGCAACATTAGGAAGCAGTCAAGTGGATCTTTAGGTACTTAAAGGGTACTATGGGACATGGAATTGTTTTTGGTAGTCAGCGGGATAATCTTTTGGTTGTAGGATATGTGGATTCAGACTATACGGGTGACTTGGATAATAGAAGATCTACAACAGAGTATGTCTTTACTCTTGGAAGAGGGTGTATTTGTTAGAAGTCTATTGTTCAATATGTTGTGGCATTATCTATAACTGAAGCTAAATACATAGCAGCGGCTGAAGTTGCAAAGGAAGCTTTATGGCTTACTAGTTTAGTGAAGGAGTTGGGTATTCAGCAAGGTGGAGTTCAGTTGCTTTGTGACAATCAAAGTACTATTCACTTGCCTAAGAATCAAGTATATCGTGCTAGAACTAAGCATATTGATGTAAGGTTTCATAATATCAGAGAGTTGGTTGCATCTGGAGAGATTTTGTTTCAAAAGGTACATACTAATGAGAATACCGCTGATATGTTCACCAAGCCAGTTACAACAGACCAGTTCATGCATTGCTTGGACTTGTTGAGTGTTTCGAGTTGTTAAATATGTAAGATAACCCAACCCACATTGAATGTTTCCTAAGGGGAAGGATATTCATCAAGGTGGTTATTTGTTAGGTATGGCTCATAAATATACCGAGAAAGTCTCGTAGTGGAGGTTACGATTATGTGGGTTGGGGGTGCAGCCTCGCGGTATGGTACAGGGTTATTATTGTAAATATATATCATGGTTTATTTATTATAAAAGGAGATGTAACCTAAACCTATGATACATTGAATTGAATAAAAAATTTAGCGCCGCCTAGGGCACCGAGGTCGTAAGCACATTGCTGAACCTCGTTAAAATTCTTGTGTTCTTTCCGTTTTCTTTACCCGATTATTCACCAACCCTTAATAGTTGGGTTTGAATATTATTATACATGTCATAATATAATTGATTATTCATTTTTTTTAAAACAATCCTTGATATGTTTTGATTAATTCAATTATGAGACTTACTCCAGAAAATAGTTATACAGTTCTACAGGTTATAAATAAAGTTCAAAACCATGCCCCGAGCTTTACCTGAGATTGCTTGCAACACAAATAACAACAAAGGATCACTGTAATTGTGGGATATTTTTTTATGTTATGCTAGACCAATGCCTCCGATTTAGGTTCAGATGATTCAAAACTGTCCACATTGCCAGTGAAAAATGGTGATATTATAGGCCCCTTCCGAACCATTAACACTAGTGTTATTTTGGATATTAATATAGTTTTGGGAACCATTTTCTCCTCCCATTGTCTTGATCGAGTTTTGGCTTAATTGTGGTATGAACGATCTTTAATGAGACCCTTTTTTTACTTTTCAAGGGAAAAACAATAACAAGAGGATATAGTTGAAGACTTTGTTCGATATGAAGAATTCTGAAGACAACACTCAAGAAAATGAGAAATCGTTTTATGATCTTATTGATTTTCATCCATGGTGATCTGTTGTGTATTTATCTGGAGATCAAAATAGATGAACATGTTAAGTTAAGTGAATTAGTCAATTTGGAAGTTGAGATATTTAAAGGTTCTTATGGTGTGAAGGGTCGTGATTATCTTAATCTTGACTATTTTCACAATTAGGGATGGTCAAAATACTTGAGCCCAATTGGTCTCAACTCGATCTTATAGGGACTTTTTTTTTTGAAATTTCAAGTTTGGGACAGGACGAGTTATATAATTGATAACTTCGAGTCAGGGTGAGAGTATATTTCAGGTGAAAAATCACTGATCCGACCCGATCCTATATAAATTGTTAATTTACTCATTTGTTTTGAAACATATTTAAAGTTTTAGAGGTTTTTTATTTTTATAATGTTAAAATATATTCTTTAGTAGTAAAAATGTAGTAAATTATTATAAAATATATCATTTTAATTCCTTAAAATATAATAAATGATTGTAGATCTATTATTATTATTAAATATATTATTGTACTTATTTTAAAATACTAATATATTATATATAGTCAATATTGTGTAAACCCTATCTATGATAAGCTAATGGGTTTTAAAAGGGCTCGACCAGGCCCATCAAAGTAGTGTAACCAATGATCAGTTTCTATTGTAGTTTTCTTGTTACAGAAAAACATTTGATGTTACTTGTTATAAGTTTACTTTGTCTTCATTTTCTTTCATATTAGTTCTGATCGTCTTTCTCTAAACAAAATCATCTATTAAAAACACACAAAGGAAATATAGAAGATAAAGAGGGAAGATGAAAAGGTTGATCAAAACTAGGACTGAATTACCAGAGATTTTGGTGTTGGAGATTCTCTCAAAGCTTCCTGTTAAATCATTGACCCGTTTCAGGTGCGTTTGTAAGCCCTGGTCTTCATCTTTTGAAACCCCTCATTTCATTACAAAACATCATCAGAACAACCTGAAAAATAATAACCTTAATCTTCTACTCAAAAGTTGACATGGTGTCACCCGTTATTACATCCATCATTTCTCTCAACTTTCGACCGAGAAAGACCAAAAATTTAGAGTAAAACACAATATTCACTTACCTTTTTTTGATAAAGCATGCACCTTTAGTTCATGGCCCATGTAATGGAATATTGTGTTTAGCAGATCTAGGTGGTATTAGACATAATGTTTCCCTTTGGAACCCACCTACCAGAGAGGTTAAAATGCTTCCTCAATCCATAGTCCAGCGCCCTCCTGGACTACTAGATTTCTCTAGTTTTTATTTCCTTGGTTTTGGGTATGATTCTCAAACCAATGTCTTAAAAGTTGTAAGATTTGTTACTTATTACTTTGAAGAGAAGCTAGATAAAGTGTTGATGGCAGATTAGACCAGACAAGTTAAGTTATATTCTCTTAAAAGAGATTCATGGAAGGAAATTTCATTTCATGGGGTTGATGCTTTTGCTTCTACTTTGTTTAATAATTATTTCAATGGGTTTATTTATTGCCAGGAAGTTGCAATTGATCACCTTATTCTTTCGTTTGATATGGTTAATGAAAAGTTTTCAACTTCACCACTACCTGAATTTGGTTGGAGTTTAGAACAATATTATTTGGAACTTTTGGACTTCAATGGATTGATTTGTGCTATTTTTTACCTAATTGAAGAAACTGATAAGTCGTTTGATTTATGGGTTATGAATGGGTCATTTACTAAACAATTCAGTGTTGAATATGTTCTTGGAGTTAAGAGGCCTTTGGGGTTTTGGAAAAATGGAGAGTTGTTTCTCGAGAGCTTGGATTAAGAACCAGTTTTATTTGATATGTCCATGCAAGAGCATAGAAATCTTGGTATTCATGCTTATCAGGAAACGATGCACAATAGTGCTAATGTTGAGAGCTTGGTTCCATTGAATGGGAGACTAGAGCATACGTAATATATAATATGGCGGCCAGCCGAAGGAGAATCAAATTGATGTTGAACACTAAGACGGATGGGGAGCTACAACAAAAGAGGTAAGATTAAAGGGATTTGATCTCTTCCTATGCACTTTATGTCAACTATATTGTCTAGTGATGTTCTCATATATTGTTGTTATTGTTTGAATTGTATATACATGCCCAAGATATTGACTTGTTTAGCTTTCTTTTTACTTTTGGTTGTTTTAGTGGATCCACGAGTCCTACAGATTTTCTTAGTTATTAACTCTGATATACAGTTCTATTGACTTGCATATCATGATTGCAGGTGCATATATATGCAAAACACGGATTGCTTTTCGTACTTGAATTTTCTTCTAAGAGCTCAACGAAATGTAATTTGAAGTTGAACATAGGAACTATTATTATTATTTGTACTTTAGATCCAATGAAACAATGTCAATGGTTTGGTCTTGATTTGTGTGAAGCCATTGTTAAGGGTATTTGCAGGGGTAAATGGGTTAGAACTACATTCTTGAAAGCATTTCCTTTGTGGAATATTTCAGGAAATTGTTGTCTTTTTCTGCATATATATGATAATTTACATGAGCTTATGTTTCTGTTTATAAAGAGTTAGCTTGGTTTTGCATGTTTGTTTTTCCAATTTAAGTGTTGGAATTCCATACCTTTTTGTGTGTATTGATTTTCATTCATGACCTCAGTTATTTTTTTTAGAGGTAAATGGGTTGCAGTCTTGCAGAGGTCTTGTTTTAGGTTGTTCGTGCTTGGATGTGAGTGTCAAATATGAGTATTTTGATAGTTTTTTTTCATGTCGTTGGAGGGTCCTAAGAGGATCATATTCTTGTACCTATATCCTGAAATGTATAATCACGGGATACAGGATACCTACAGAATCGAATAGCCCTTATATGATACCTATTGAGATTTTGGACGAATTAGTTCTCATTGGTTTGATAGTTTTGCTGAAACGAGATGCGCCTTGTATCATACATCACATGAATACAGAATAGAAGAAGGTTTGGCGTGTTACTTAGATATGTATTTCTCTAAAAATATTCGTATCTGATTTTTATGTTACTTAGAATCTCATTGCAGGTGCGTTAATTTATACTTCTTAATGAATCTTTAATGGGAAAACATAAAACAAAATTGAAAACTATTGTCTCGAAGCAAAATATATGTATTGAAAGAGCACTTGTAGAAGCTTATGTAGTAGATTATACTAGATTAGTCTTCCTTGGTTTTGGGTATGATTCTTAAACTGATGACTTCAAAGTTGTAAGATTTGTTACTAATTAATTTGAAAAGAATCTAGTTGAAGGGTTGATGGCAGATTTGAACAGCCAAGTCGAGCTATATTCCCATAAAAGTGATTGAAGTTGAGTTATAGGGAGGCAGTTTGGGATTTTGATCAGTGATGACCTTATACTTTCGGTTGATATGTTCAATGAAAAGTTTTCAACTTTACCACTGGCTGAATTTGGTGAGACTTTAGCACTATACTATTTGCAGTGTTTGGACTTCAATGGATTGCTTGGTGCTATTTTTTATCCAAGGGAAAGAACTAATACGTCTTTTTATTTATAGGTTATGAATGGATCATGGACTAATAAGTCTTTTGATTTATGTGAATGAACTAGTTTTGTTTGATCCCTCGATACAAGAGCTTAGAAATCATTCACAGTTATTAGGAAACAATACACATTATTGCTTGTGCTGAGAGCTTGAATCCATTGAATGGAAGATCAGAGAATGTGGAACGTATAATACGACAGCCTCATGAATCCCATACTTGAATTGTGCTTGATTTATGAGAAACGGTGAAAGTTGTTTCCGATTTAGCTTGGATTCGTCTGTTGTCGGTGAAACTCAGAGAAAAAAGTACATTTCCTTTCCTCTCACCGTCTCTACTTGTTTGTTTCATGGGAAAATAAACTTGGAAATCGGAATAGAATAAAAAGTATCGGGTGCTTTGATTATCAGTCTAACTTCTTTTTACTTACATTAAATGTGTTGTCAGTACTTGTAAAAAGGAACTTAAAAATAAGCAGAGGGAAGAGGAGCGTCATCGTAAGGTGGAGGAAAAGGCAGCCAAGTAAGTGTACCACATTTCATTTTTTAGATCTTCTCTTCATCCTATTCATTAAGCGAAATGTGAACTTCGATACGAAAGCAAAGTAGATATTTGAATGCTAAGAATTAATGAAAAATATTTTTCTTTTAAATATACAAATACGGTTTTAGTTTTGATAATTGATCAATTATTTAATTTCAAGTTACTTCTAGCTATTGCTTTCTAACACAATATTTAGCAAAATCGTGATAAGCAAAAAATTTGTAAAAATATAACAAGTATTTCGATAAAAAAGCAAATTTGTTGTTCCCTAAAGTTATATTTTAGATTTTTACTCTTTTTTCCTTTTATCCATATTTTAGGAAATAAAAGGAAAAGGGTTCAAAATACAAGCATTGTTATGATGGTAAGAGGAAGTTAAATGCATCCAATGCAGTGTATGTACTGATATATTAATGCATTCAAATGCAGTTTTCTATACACAAAATCTATGGTTGTACATTGTACTGATCGCTAAATTGGCAGATGCAAAATGGAATCCATAATAATCGTGGGGTTTTAATTAATTTTAAATATTGGAAGTGCATGACCAATATTATCTTTCTCATTGCGTTATTTGTGATTGCTTAAATCCTACGATTTGATTATGATATCTTTGATAACTAAATTTTATTTTTCTTCAGGCCAGCCAAGGAAAGCTCACAAAGTCAGAAATCTGCAGCCGCTGATGAAGATATGGATCCCACAGTATAGTTTAATGTTTGCTATAGTGACGTTTTTCACAAATCACAATGCAAAATTCATAAAGATTTAAGTGAGCTCTAAAATTCTAAACTTAACCTTTTCTTATCAGCAATTCCATGAGAATAGGCTGAAATTTCTTGCATATCAAAAGGCAGAAGGAAAAAAAATCCATATCCTCATAATTTCTTCACATCAATGTTTATAGTATAATATATAGATGAATATGGAAGCTGAGGCAATGGGGAACATATTGAGGATGTTGCAGTGCTGGTATTTAATGAGGCCTCCCTACTCCCATCATATACCATCCAATATATCATGGTTGTGTTTATTTATTTTGAAATGAATATTGTATTTATTTTATGCTTGGGCGAATTATGAGCAAAAGAGCATCCAACTCAAAGCTTTTCATCTATGACTTGCATGGTGGCGATGCCAAAAAGCAAGTTAGGGACGATGCGAGGTATATGACCATTTTCATCTTAAGATGTGTTTTCTTATTTATGTCCTCCAAATTTCTCTTGTTATGTGAAGGTTTATGGCACATTCAAAGTCAGGCTTGGATGAAGCTGAATTTGTTAAATTCCATTCCACTATGAAGCGTGGTGATGAAGCAATCAGGTGATGATGAAGCGATGGCTTTGGATGAAACATTTTGTACTACATTTGAGTATAGATTGCCACCAACAAATGGTTGGAGATTGGGTATCGGTCGACTAGCTATGTTATTAACGGATTCACAACATATCAAGGTTCTCTCTAATCTGTTTCTATATCTGTATATAAATTACTCACAAATGAGATTCAATCAACTTTTAATCGACACTTATAACCTGTTGCATGCTATGTTTGAACAGGAGGATTTTCTCTTCCCAACAAAGAAACCTCAGGATGAACCATCGACTAAAGGTACTTAATTCAATTTTTGCACTGTTTATCTCCTCATATGTTTCCGAATTCCGAACGTGAAATGTCTTCATGTTACGTTATATTGAATTTTTAGTATAGCACTGGATTGTTTGGTTGTGCTAGCAGCTCCAGCAACTCAGTGAGTTCGATCGGCTGAAATCCGACACTATGAAGCCATATACAAGGGACTGAAATAAAATGCAAAATAAATAACAAGCTCGAAATACAAAGATTAAAGCTTTATTTAGTCAATAAAATGGAAGATTGCAAATGTGGATACTCTTCCCGCAAGAATAGCCCTTGCTCTAAATGCATGGTCTCTACCTCTCAAGACGGCACGTTTGGTTTCTTAAATGTAAGCAAACTTATGCCCTAAATGGCTAAGAAACACTTTGTATCTCTTTCATCTTTTTCCTACAAGCAGAAATCCAATTCTCTCTCCATCTCATCTTCTCTTCCATCGAGAAGAAGTCGGCCACCACGATGGTCGCCGTAAATCGACGTCGACAGTGGAAATCTTCACCAAAACTTGAAACCCAAATCTCACGGAGTCTCTCTTTGAACCAAAAACATTAGAGATTTGAAGCCTAAAACAAATTTTCAAATATCCCAAAACCCTAAAAACACCCCCTTTTTTAGACCCCCTAAACTACCCACACAAGCCTAAATATCCTAAAAGTTAGGTTTTACCCTTGGGAACAAGGAAGAAGCGACGGCAACCCTCCCTCAAAGGTATCGCTTTATGGGTTTCCTTCTCTTTTTTTGTGGTTTTGTATCTGGTTTGAAAATGGTGTTTCTCCTTTCGATTTTTCTCCCTTGTTCGAAGATGATGATTCGGTTGCATTTCTTGTTTCCTTTTTTATTGCTCTCCGAAACTCATCCCTTCTTTGAATCTTCTTGCATGTTATATATGGAGAAAAGAGTTCCTTTTCCACATTTTTGGGCTATTTGACCTGTCGAGGGGGACACACCGACGGGGACAAGGACTGGGTTCGGCGGCTGTAATGGCATCAAAGTACATGGTAATTTTTTTACCCCAAGGCATTCGTGTTTTCCTCTGCAGTGACTGGCGATAGATGTGGTGACGGTGAAGATGGCGGGCATGCATGGGGAAAAAGCGAGGGGTCATCCAGGGCTATTGGATCAAATTTGATCCAACGGTAGAGAAACTTGCGACGGATGGAAGCAATTAGGGTTAGTATTAAAACTCTAGTTTTATGTTTAATATGGGTCGTTGGATCAACCCTATATCCAACGGCTGGGGTGATACGACGCCTACTGGAATATGAGGAAGCGCTAATTTGATGGGTCTTCACGCGTGGGCCTGACTGATGGGTTTAATATGTTTGGGTTTAGATTTGTAAATGGGTTTTTAGTTTTGTAATATTTGGTTCTTGTAAATGGACTTTGATTTTATCCAATGGTTTAAAAATGCGTGATTAATCACAGCTGCTGCCAAACTGCATAACATGTGATAATTAAATCTTATATTTTATTAAATTACATGTGATGTTTGGGTTTTAAGGGCTGGAAATTATTGCTGCCTAACTTCCGAACTGGAAACCATGTGTATGCCACCACTGCAAACAGAGTGAATAAACTGAAACACATGCGTATCCCATTTAAAACAGAAACTGAAACAGAAACACATTTGATGCAACACTTTCAATATAACAGATTGAAATAGCACCTGAAACAGAAACAAGTTTGATGCTACATTTGTAATATAAAAGGGAACTGACCATTTTAAATATTATACACATAGTGAATGTTGATTGTGAGAGTATTGATTGTAACAATGTTGTTGAATTATAAGTTGGTGGTTGTTTTGGTGATTTGTTTATTAGTTCTAGTTACAGCTCAACCCCCCATACATTTTTATAAACTCAGTCTCCAATGGCCTCCTGCTGTGTGTAATTCCGGTGGCATGGCTTGTGGTATTCCCATCCCGTCTGTGTTAACCATCCATGGTATATGGCCTCAAGATGCCAACGACGTTCCGATTCCCCCTTACATCGCAGACACTAATCCCTGTTATAAGGCACCCATTACTTCCCGAACAGCAGTTCGAGTAAGCATCCAATTAACTTTTTAATTAACTTTTTTATTTTTATTTAAATTTATATATATTATCTAACGTATATTTCTCTAATTTAGAATACATTAAATCTAATTCAAAGCAACTTAATATCATTATGGCCGGACTTGAAGTACTCTACTCAATTGGGTACTGGCTTTTGGGAGTCTCAATGGTTTAAGCATGGAACATGTTCTGATTACCCTAATAACCCTTTAGAGTACTTCAATTATGCCTTAACGCTTCGACAAGGCTTAACAAATCCAAGTGATTATGTTTCCTTTGTACTTGCTTTTATATCTTCTGTTATTGAGTTTATGTATAAGATGGTTGAAAGGTTGGAATGACGTAATTTCTATGGGTTTCATTATCATATTATTATTAGTATTATTCTATATATATACAACAATTTTTAAGATTAAATAGTTGATAAACCATCTTCCTAACACAGATTCTTACATTGATTTATTCAGTTATGGGACTTACACTAGGAAATATTTATATGGTTCAAGATGTTATAAAAATAATTCAGGGCCTCGCAAAAGCTTCACCTAAAATTGCTTGTAACAGAAACAAAATTGGAGGACTGCAACTATAGGGGATTCGTTTGTGTTACACTCTATAACACCCCAATCTATGGGTTAAAATTTTTTACGATATTTATAGAAGTGGTTTAATTAAAATTTTGGTTATCAATGAATTTTGAGAAGGTTGAGGACTCTAAGTATAATTTTACTTTCCTTTGGGTTTAGAAACTCTAGAATTCACGTGAATTCTATCTATTATTGATTGATGTGAATTTGTTTATTATTATTAATTTTATAATATGGAAATGGAGACCATTAGTGGGGAGAGTTTATTTATTTTAAGATTTCAACATAATAATGGTGGTGGGTGCATTTGATAGAGTCAATTTTATTTGTCCTACTATAGTCTATTCCAAAGAGTTTGATACGCTCAACTGCTCGCAAACTCATATTAGCAATGATGAATGATGAGCGTTTTGTTGAACCCACTCCAAAATTATTACAAAATCTAACGCTAAAATCAGTGAAGAAAATGGTGGAGTATAAGAATCCGGTGGTTGTCTCGGTGGCAAGATGCTAACGATAGCTCCGGTGACGACCATTTCAAATCACTACGCCGCCATCTAGGTGGAGCTCTCGGAGGCAGCACGGACTGCTATCAAGGTGAGTAGCGTTTGGGTGATAGAAGGAATGAAAAAAAATATGGACAGTTGCGGTGTCACCATTAGCTTTGGTGCAACCTCTCATCGCATAACCAAACAAGGAGATGCTCTCCAAAAAGGAGCTTATAAGTAAACCGACCATCACCAAGGCAAGTCCAACAACCCAAGAGCAGCAAAATAAAATATGAACGTTAGATAGGGATGGGTGTTCCTATTTTTAACGTTTTGGAAGTTGTTTGGAAGATCTCAACAGAAGGTGACCGACGACGATATATATGTTTTTAGTTCATGGAAGTTCTTGAAGATCTACGATCAACGGAGAAGAATCTTGTTGATTTGATACCATAACTATGACGAGGAGATCAAAGCGCATCGAACAATATAAATTATATTTTGAATGGTGACTAGAGTCGGCGACCGACGCGATGGTCACCGACGTTTGATTTTCGGCCGATGAAGTTTTCTTGCTTCATTTACAGAACGCAAAGAGAAGGTTTAATGGGGGAAGAAAGTTGCATGGAAGAATAAAAGAAAATAAGAAATGGTCCAACACGTGGGTTTTAGAAAACAAAAGTTAATATATGATGAAGGGTAAATCACAACATGAGTCATCTAAGTTTGGTAAGAAATCAACCTTGTCTTCTAGTTTTTATGAAGTTATGAATTTTGTTTAATGGTTTGGATAAGATAATTTTGGTCACTTACCTTAGTAGCTAAGTATTAAATTGGCCCTTTCAGTTCTTAATTTTTTTCAATAATGTCCCTCTATTATAGAATGATTTTTAATAAGTTATTTTTATGACGAGGAAATTTATTTTAGATTTGAGTTTGTATAGTCGAAAGTTCGGGTTCTTGAGAAAAAGATTGGAAGCTAGAAATTGAGTACGCGAGCTTGAATTCAAGAGTTATTGTTTGGGTTTTGTTGACGTCCTGAATCCAAATCCGAGTCCGTTTCGCCAAATTCGAACCCGATAAGCTGTTTTTCACTGATTTATCATCCGATTCGATCTATTTTTCAGAAATAAGCTCCGTTTTTTATGGAATTTATATTGTTATGTATTTGAGGAATTATTGAAAGATGATTTCAAGATAAAGGACGTTCGAATGGAATTTAATGGTTGATCAATATGGCACGAAAATCGAGGTAATACTTTACTACCTCTTTATGCTTTATGGAACATGTTGATATTGGTAAATGGATAAATAAGATAATGTTGGTGACTTTTGTGGAGTTGAATAATTTATACACTCAATATGAATGTGGTAGAAATTATGTAACTGAATACGGATCGAAGGACTAATATAAGAGATTGACGAAGTGTTAGAATTTAATTACAAGTTTTGTAATTAGTGATAAAGGAATCAGCCTTGGATTTGTAACTTATATTTTATATCAACAAAGGTTAAATACGAAAGATACTCAGATGAGAAATTATGAGAATACTCTGGTTGGGTAAAATTA
This sequence comes from Hibiscus syriacus, assembly GCF_006381635.1. Classification (NCBI taxonomy): domain Eukaryota; kingdom Viridiplantae; phylum Streptophyta; class Magnoliopsida; order Malvales; family Malvaceae; genus Hibiscus; species Hibiscus syriacus. The sequence goes on along the minus strand of NW_024061969.1, from coordinate 2,533,995 downwards.
TGAAAATACCCTTATGTTGTAAGATGACAAAAATTATCCCTGGAAGTTGGTTAATAACTCTGAAAAGACATATTGATCCAGTAAAAATTATTGATGTGCATAAGAAATGCTAGTTTTGCTTAGGAAATGCGGATAACCGGTTTTTAACCCCAAGAGGATTTTAGGCAATAATCTAGAAGTCTGTTAAGGATTCATTTTAAGATTAGAGAATGTTCGGAAAAGCAATTAATCATAGGATCTCTAAATTATATTATTTTCATTAAGAGCTAATATCGAAATTATCTAGTGAAGAAATTACGAAAATGCCATTGTGAGGTAAAATAATCCGAGTTGACCCTGAATGAGAAAGTACTTTGTGGATTCGTACTTAACTCTATTAAGTACGAATTTGATTGTTAAGATCCTGACTTAGTGTAGAAAAAATTCTTGATATTCCGTTTGTAAAATCTGATAAGACATTTGACCCGAAAATATCCGAGTTATGAGTAAATACCTAAAGAACAATTTATCGGATGGTGCTCTTTTATCAGAATTGTTCGAAAGGACTGAAATAAATGATAAGATTGAATCTAATAGTATGATCGGACAGAAGAAAAAGATTAAAATACACTAAATCTATAAAATGACCAAAATACCCTTGTGATGGAAATGACCCAAGAATGTCACCAAGCTCAGGAATGATTGGATATCCTCGAGCTCTGAAATGAATAGAATAAAACTGAACACCAAAATTACCAAAATAACCTTATAACCTAAACTAAGTAAATGTCTTGGATTAATTAAGGAATCCAAATTAGCATAGGTGTTGGACTACCTTTAAAAGTAATGGAATACAATTTAAGTAAGTAGATCAACCCTAAAGCTATCTCAATACATGAATGGCATAGATATGGAGTTTGGCTTGATGATAAATTTTGGAAGTATTCTGCTGAACTCAACTCTAAATCGCATTCAGTACTAAGAATTGGATGTTTGTTCGACAAATCAACCACGAAGACCAAATTGAATGGAACGGAAGTACAACATGTATATGAAATTCAGGAACGTTTGAATTACTCTGGAAAATCCCGAAGTAACTGGAATGGAGTTGAATGCTAAATAAATTAAGTAACCTCAAGGACTGAGGATTAAATAAGTGATTTGGATGAATATGGAAATGTTAATGAACATACATGATGTAATGTTCTTATGGATCATGGATTACAAATCAAGTACGTCAGAATTTCATGATATAGTGAAAGCGTGAACATGAAATAAAGACATTGGAATTTTTATTCAGTGATAATTTTGAAGATGGTATATGAACTAGAATTGTGGTATTAAAGTGTAAATACCTTGTAAAGACAATGAATTGACCAGTCGACAAGCATTAATTCTGGTAGATACTCATTTGAAGTTGTTTGATAATGAAATCAATCGACATAGACTGTAAATGTCTTGAACCTTTATTTCTTCCTTATCAGCTCAAGTCTCATTCTGAATAATTGATGATTCTTTCAGTTATTTAACTCTTACAATAGTGATTCTAAATTCCGATATCTTATCGATATACTGAAGATTCATGTTTCTCTACCTGCTAAGATTATCCAGTACCTCTGAATAATTTTTGTAAACTCTGGTGTGTTCCCTAATCACCTGGATATTTTACCTGATTTTTGATTTGATTTATATTATAATACCTGACTTGGATTCTGATTGGATACTTGACCTGGATTCTGATCGAATACTTGACCTGGATTTTGATATGATACTTGAACTGGATTATGTTTTGATTTTTGATATATCCGTTTATGGACGGAACATGTTTTATTTGGGGGGGGGTAATGTTGGAGGAAGTATACCTGGAGACTCATCGGCTGTGTGCTCAGGGCCTTACTTACCGGCTCCTCGGCTGTGTGCTCAGGGCCTTATTGGACTTGACGGTGGGTGTATGGTTCTGGGGAACCTACACATATTGGACTTGACGGATGGGGGTAGTGTTCATATTTTAAAAATATGTTTTAAATGATCTGTATCTTTTTACTGGTTTTACGGGAACACACTAGATAACCTATTCTGATCTCATGAAATCAGTCATCCGAAATGTTTCTCTGAAATAAAAGCTCATTGTCCGTTACCACCTGAAATATCGATGGGACCTCAGCTCAGCCAAAGAAATCTGTAAATATCTGAACCAATAAGGAAAAATATGGTTATTTGTATCTGCACGTTCTTCAGCATCATCTGGTAGTTCTGTATTATTGAGCTTTCCGAAGCTCACTCTATTACTCAACATTGCAGGTTAAAAGAATCGTACCAGTGCAGTTATCGACTTCAGTAAAGGAATCCCTCCGGCGTTGGTTGTAGAGTATGGTACTTGTGATTAGGGGGCATGTAATTGTATTTTGTTTTAATATTTGATTCTGAAAATCTATTTTACTTTTGTATACTGATAAATCATTTTATAAGTGACATGTTTTAATAACAGTTTTAAATATTTCGCTATTTTACAGTGGGTCGCTCCAGTGGCCCTAATGTGACAATCCAGATCGGATCGGGTTACCTGCATCGGTCTGAGGGGGTTACACACTTGACTGGATTGGTCTTCCCAAATGATTAAGAAGATTCAAAATTGTCCACATAAATTGCCATTTATAAATGGTAAAACTACAACCCCTGCAAATTGACAGATTCTGTAGTTTTTTTCCTATATAAAAACTTTGAATAAAGGTTGCAGTAAACCTTCAAAGTTATGAGATTTGTAATAAATAATAAAATTAACTTTAAAAATATAAAAGTGTTTAAATTATAAAAAAAATAATAAAATAATATATCAATTTAAATCAAATCTATTCCTTGATAGTTTTATTTAATTTTCCTCTTGTATCCTCATCAGCATGCACTAATGTAAAAAAATTAACCTCAAAGAATAGGAAGTAAAAAATATTTAATGTTGATAATGACATGTACTCTCTTATGTTAATTTAATCATAATCAACCCGAAATTAGGAGACCTACTTTTATAAAGTATTTTTTAAAAATTAATCAAGGCTTTATATAAATTTTGCCGTATCATAAAAAAATTAACCTCAAAGAATAGGAAGTAAAAAATATTTAATGTTGATAATGACATGTACTCTCTTATGTTAATTTAATCATAATCAACCCGAAATTAGGAGACCTACTTTTATAAAGTATTTTTTAAAAATTAATCAAGGCTTTTATAATAAATTTGGCCGTATCAAATTAGACGATAATTAAATAAATCTTTGAATAAAATATTTTTTGATTAAATAACATATTTAATTTAGACTCCATAAAATAAAAGTAAAATTTATTACTTTAATAATTATATAACCTAAATCAGGAACTCTCGATTATAAATGTAAAAAATAGAGATCATTAAAAAACCTCAATGTTAGAAATTGAGAATGAGTAGAGATTCTAAAATTAAAACTTATGTTATTTGCATTATACATCCCGAAATTATGTATAATATTTTGTATTGGTCCGTAAATTTTAAATGTTTTAATTTACTTAAATTACTAATATCGTTTAAATTAATTCCTTCCATCATCCTAGTCATCAACTTGAACATTAACATAACATAATAAAAACACGTGGATCTTGGTGGCAAAACATTTCACGTGGATCAACTTGACCACAAGAGGTTGGAAGAGGAAAATGATGCAATTATGGGCTTTTGTTTTTATAGACATTATGATTGCTCCCTTAACTTTCATGAACAAAATTAATAGAATAAGTAAGAATAATAAAAATCTTAAATGCATTTATAGATTTAATCAAATTAATTATTCACAAATGTTAATAGGTCAGATCAAATTTGACTATGATTTAATAAAAAAATTATATTTTTTAGTTGTTCGTGTTCAGTTAAAGTTAAACGAACAAACATGAAAATATTTTTGTTCGTGTTCATTTAGTTCATTTACAGACTTATTTAATTCTAATAAAATAAAATTTGAACTTGCTCAAATATGCACGATTGTCGTATCTAATATGAATCTTAAAAATGAAATTGATGATGATTGGTATTGTTTTATTAAATTGTTAACTAGGATTGAAAATTAAATTGTTGACTAGTATTGTTATTGATTTCAATATTATACTGAAGGGATTTAAAAAAAACACATTAGGCTAGAGGTTTTGGATTATTGAAATTTGTGATAATTTAGTTATCCTTCAACAACCCGATTAATCTTGAAATCAAAATTTAGGGTTTGAAGTATATATATATTAGGATCCATTTATACAGTGTAAAATATTTTTAGTTATATACATATTTTGGACTATTGGATGAGTAGAGATAGTTGAATGAGATTAATTCTTTATTTTTTCGTTGAATATCTTCTCATTTTCTATTGTTAATATCAGACTTCTATTTTCACTCATCTAACTGTACTAAATCTGTGTAAAACTAACAAATATTACATTGAGTAATTGGACCCTATCTATATATTGACAAGAATTTTAACCTCTAACATTTCATTTGGGAAAAAAAGTTCTTATGTGGATGAAAATAATTAGTCAACAAAACAATCAATGTATGAAGATGAAGTATCAAGCTTACATGGCATCGCATGTTGACATGACAACCGACGACGATGAATGGTGATGAAAACTGACGGTGCGCGATGGCGACGATGAGTGGCGAGTAGAGACGTTAACTCTGACTGAATTAGGAGTCAATTCATATTTTATATAGAGTTTAAGAGTTAGATTAGTATTTTATGTAAAATTTAAGGTCAAATTAATATTTGGTCTAAATTCATAGGTCAAATTAAAATTTAACCATTTTTACTAACAATAAGGACCAAAGATAAAAGTGACCAAAACCAAAAAACTTTTAAACCGGTGACAAAAACTAAATGGATAAAAACGTAAGATATCACTAGTATAATTTACCCTTAATAAAATTCATAATAATATTTGATATTTCAACTGTTTACGTAATGATATTGTGCAAACCCTACCTATGTTAAGCTCATGGATTTTAGAAGTTACCAAAGGCTCGGCCAGACCCATCAGTGTAGTGTCACCTATTATTATTTTCTTGTTACGATTTTTTTTTTAAATTTCGAGTTTGGGGCATGACGGGTTTATAATAAATAACTTCGAGTTGGGGTAAGACTATATTTCAGGTAAAAAATCACTGATCCAACCTAACCTTATATAAATTGTTAATTTACTCATTTATATTTATAATATATTTAAAGTTTTAGAGGGTTTTTATTTTTATAATGTTAAAATGTATTTTTTAATAGTAAAAATGTAACAAATTATTATAAATATATTATTTTAATCATTTAAAATATAATAAATATTATAGATATTATATTAAATATATTATTTAATTATTTTAAAATACTAATATATTGTATATAGTCAATATTGTGCAAACCCTGTCTATGATAAGCTAATGGGTTTTAAAAGGGCTTTGATAAGTTTCCATAGTAGTTTTCTTGTTACAGAAGAACTTTGATGTTGCCTGTTACAAGTTTTGTATGTCGTCGTTATCTTTCATATTAGTTCTCATCATCTTTCCCCAAACAAAATCATCTATTAAAAAACACAAGGAAATAGAGAAGATAAAGAGGGAAGATACCAGGGTTGATCAAAACTAGAACCGAATTACCAGAGATGTTGGTGTTGTAGATTCTCACAAAGCTTCCTGTTAAATCCTTATCCCGTTTCAGGTGCGTTTGTAAGAACTGGTTTTCATCTTTTGAAACCCCTCATTTCATTACGAAATATCATCATAACAACCTCAAAAACAATAAACTTAATCTCCTCTTCAAACGCTGTCCTGGTGACACCCGTGATGACAACCATTATTTCTCTCAACTTTTAACCAAGAAAGACCAAAACTTTAGAGTAGCACACTATTTTCACTTACCCTTTTTTGATAATTTTATGCAAGCACCTTTTATTCATGGCCCTTGTAACGGAATACTGTGTTTAGCATATCTAGGTGGTATTGGACATAATGTTTCCCATCAGAACCCATCTACCAGAGAGTTTAAAATCCTTCCACAATCCACAGTCCAGCGCCCTCCTGGACTACTGGATTTCTCTAGTTTTAATTGCCTCTGTTTTGTGTATGATTCTCAAAATGATGACTTCAAAGTTGTAAGATTTGTTACTCATTAGTTTGAAGAGAATCTAGATGAATGGTTGATGGCAGATTGGACCAGACAAGTTGAGTTATATTCGCTTAAAAACGATTCATGGAAGGAAATTCAATTTACTGGGTTTATGCTTTTGCTTCTACTTTGTTTAATAATTATGTCAAAGGTTTATTTATTGGAAGGCTGTTGGGGTTAATCACCATATTCTTTCGTTTGATATGGTTAATGAAAAGTTTTCAACTTCACCACTGCCTGAATTTGGTGGAACTTACTTTTGGACTTCAATGGATTGCTTGGTTCTATTTTTTACCCAAGGGAAGGAACTGACAAGTCATTTGATTTATGGGTTATGAATGGGTCATGGACTAAACAATTAAGTTTTGAATATGTTCTTGGAGTTGAGAGGAGTTTGGGGTTTTGGAAAAATGGCGAGTTGTTTCTCGAGAGCTCGGATCATGAACTAGTTTTATTTGATCCCTCCATACAAGAGGTTAGAAATCATGGTATTCACGCTTATCAGCAAACAATGCAGATTATTGCTTATGTTGAGAGCTTGGTTCCATTGAATGGAAGATCACAGAATGAGGAATGTATAATATGATGGCCAGCCGGAGGTGAATCAAGTTGATGTTGAATACTAAGACGGATTGGAAACTACAAAAAAAGAGGTAATATTTAATGGGATTTGGTCTCTTCCTATGCATTTTATGTCAACTATAGTGTCTAGTGATGTTCTCAAATATTGTTGTTATTGTTTGAATTGTATATACCTGCCCTAGTATTGACTTGTTTAGGTTTTTGTTTGCGTTTGGTTGTTTTAGTGGATGCATGAAATTATGTCCTACATATTTTCTTAGTTGTTAACTCCTGTCTGCAGTTCTATTGACCTGCATATCATGATTGCAGGTGCATATATATGCCACACACGAAGTGCTTTTTGTACTTGAATTTGCTTCTGAGAGCTCAACGTTCCCAATAGTTGAATGTAATTTGAAGTTGAACATAGGTACTATTGTTATTATTATTTGTACTTTAGATTCAATGAAACAGTGTCAATGGTTTGGTCTTGTTTTGTGCGATGCCATTGTTAAGGGTATTTGCAGGGGTAAATGGGTTAACACTACTTTCTTGAAAGCGTTTCTTTGTGGAATATTTCTGGAAATTGTTGTCTTTTTTCTGCATATATATGATAATTCACATGAGCTTGTATGTGTGCTTATAAAGAATTAGCTTGGTTTTGCATGTTTGTTTTTCCAGACCTTTTTGTTTGTGATGATTTTCATTCTTGACCTCAGTTATTTGTTTTAGAGGTAAATGGATTGCAGTCTTGCAGAGGTCTTGTTTTAGGTTGTTCGTGCTTGGATGTGAGTGTCGAATATGAGTATTTTGATAGTTTTTTCATGTCGTTGGAGGGTCCTTTGAGGATCATATTCTCGTACCTATATCCCTAAATGTATGAACGCAGGATACGAGATACCTGCAGAATCGAATAGCCCTTACAGGATACCTGTTGAGATTTTGGACAGATTTGTGCTCATTGGTTTGATAGTTTATCTGAAACGAGATACGCCTTGTATCATACATCACATGACTGCAGAATAAAAGAAGGTTTGGCATGTTACGTAAATCTGTATCTAAAAATATTCATATCCGATATTTATGTTACTTAGAATCTCATAGCAAGTGCGTTAATTTATACTTCTTGCTGAATCTTTAATGGGAAAACATAAAACAAAGTTGAAAACTATTGTCTCGAAGCAATATATATGGATTGAAAGAGCACTTGTAGAACCTCCTGCAGTAGATTCTACTAAATTTGGCTTCCTTGGTTTTGGGTATGATTCTCAAACTTACAACTTCAAATTTGTAAGATTTGTTACTAACTACTTTGAAGAGAATCTAGTTAAAGGGTTCTTGTAAATGGACTTTAATTTTATCCAATGGTTTAAAAATGCGTTACTAATCACAGCTGCTGCCAAACTGCATAACATGTGATAATTAAATCTTATATTTTATTAAATTACATGTGATGTTTGGGTTTTAAGAGCTGGAAATTATTGCTGCCTAACTTTCGAACTGGAAACCATGTGTATGCCACCACTACAAACAGACTGAATAAACTGAAACACAGGCGTATCCCACTTAAAACAGACTGAAATAGAAACACGTTTGATGCAACATTTTCAATATAACAGACTGAAATAGAGCCTGAAACCGAAACAAGTTTGATGCTACATTTGTAATATAAAAAGGAACTGACCATTGTAAATATTATACACATAGTGAATGTTGATTGTGAGAGTATTGATTGTAACAATGTTGTTGAATTATAAGTTGGTGGTTGTTTTGGTGATTTGTTTATTAGTTCTAGTTACAGCTCAACCCCCCATACATTTTTATAAACTCAGTCTCCAATGGCCTCCTGCTGTGTGTAATTCCGGTGGCATGGCTTGTGGTACTCCCATCCCGTCTGTGTTAACCATCCATGGTATATGGCCTCAAGATGCCAACGACGTTCCGATTCCCCCTTACAGCGCAGCCACTAATCCCTGTTATAAGGCACCCATTACTTCACGAAGAGCAGTTCGAGTAAGCATCCCATTAACTTTTTAAAACTTTTTTTTATTTAAATTTATATATGATCTAACGTATTTTTCTCTAATTTAGAATACATTAAATCTAATTCAAAGCAACTTAATATCATTATGGCCGGACTTGAAGTACTCTACTCAATCGGGTACTGGCTTTTGGGAGTCTCAATGGTTTAAGCATGGAATATGTTCTGATTACCCTAATAACCCTTTAGAGTACTTCAATTCCGCCTTAACGCTTAGACAAGGCTTAACAAATCCAGGTGAATATGATTCCTTTGTACTTGCTTTTATATCTTTGTTATTGAGTTTATATATAAGATGGTTGAAAAGTTGGAATGATGTAATTTCTATGGGTTTCATTATCATATTATTATTAGTATTATTCTATATATATACAACAATTTTTAAGATTAAATAGTTGATAAACCATCTTCCTAACACAGTTTCTTACTTTGATTGATTCAGTTATGGGACTTACACCGGGAAATAATTATATGGTTCAGGATATTATAAAAATAATTCAGAACCTCGCAAAAGCTTCACCTGAAATTGCTTGTAATAGAAACAAAACTGGAGGACTGCAACTATGGGAGATTCGTTTGTGTTACGCTCGACCGGCTTCGTCTTCCCAAATGATTAAGAAGATTCAAAATTGTCCACACAAATTGCCATTTAGAAATGGTAAAACTACAAGCCCCTGCAGATTGACAGATTCTGTAGTTTTTCCTATATAAAAACTTTGAATAAAGGCTGCAGTAAACCTTCAAAGTTATGATATTTGTAATAAATAATAAAATTAACTTTAAAAATATAAAAGTGTATAAATTATAAAAATAATAAATAATAAAATAATATATCAATTTAAATCAAATCCATTCCTTGATAGTTTTATTTAATTTTCCTCATGTATCTTCATCAAACCATTAACCTCAAAAAATAGGAAGTAAAAGAAAATTAATTTTGATTATGACATGCACTTTCTTATGTTAATTTAATCTTAATCAACCCAAAATTAGGAGACCTGCTTTTATAAAGTATTTTTAAAAAATAATCAAGGCTTTTATAATAATTTTTTTCGTATCAAATTAGACGATAATTAAATAAATCTTTGAATAAAATATTGTTTTGATTAAATAACATATTTAATTTAGGCTCCATAAAATGAAAGTAAAATTTATTACTTTAATAATTATATAACCTAAATTAGGAACTCTCGATTATAAATGTAAAAAATAGATATCATTAAAAAACCTCAATGTTAGAAATTGAGAATGAGTAGATATTCTAAAATTAATACTTATCTTATTTGCATTATAAATCCCTAAATTATGTATCATATTTTGAATTGGTCCGTAAATTTTAAATGTTCTAATTTACTTAAAGAACTAATATCGTTTAAATTGAGTCCTTCCATCATCCTAGTCATCAACTTGAACATTAACATAACATATATAAAAACACGTGGATCTCGGGGACAAAGCAATTCACGTGGATCAACTTGACCATAGAAGGTTTGGAAGAGGAAAATGATGCAATTATGGGCTTTTGTCTTATAGATATTATGATTTCTCCCTTAACTTTCATGAACAAAATTAATAGAATAAGTAACAATGATAAAAATCTTAAATGCATTTATAGATTTAATAAAATTTATTATTCACAAATGTTAATAGGTCAGATCAAATTTGAATATGATTTAATAAAAAAATTATATTTTTTAGTTGTTCATGTTCAATTAAAGTTAAACGAACAAACATGAACATGTTTTTTTTCGTGTTCATTTAGTTCATTTACAGACTTATTTAATTCTAATAAAATAAAATTTGAACTCGCTCAAATGTGCATGATTGTTGCATCTAATATGAATCTTAAAATCAAATTGATGATGATTGGTATTGTTTTATTAAATTGTTAACTAGGATTGAAAATTAAATTGTTTGACTAGTATTGTTATTGATTTCAATATTAAACTGAAGGGATTAAAAAAACATGAGGCTAGAGGTTTTGGATTATTGGAAATTCGTGATAATTTAGTTATCCTTCAACAACCCGATTAATCTTGAAATCAAAATTTAGGGTTTGAAGTATATATATATATATATTAGGATCCATTTATACAGTGTAAAATATTTTTAGTTATATACATATTTTGGACTATTGGATGAGTAGAGATAGTTGAATGAGATTAATTATTTATTTTTCATTGAATATCTTCTCATTTTCAATTGTTAATCTTAGACTTCTATTTTCACTCATCTAACTGCACTAAATTTGTGTAAAACTAACAAATATTACATTGTGTAATTGGACCCTATCTATATATAGACAAGAACTTTAACCTATAACATTTCATTTGGGAAAAAAGAGTTCTTATGTGGATGAAAATCATTAGTCAACAAACAATTAACGTATGAAGATGAAGTATCAAGCTTACATGGTATCGCATGTTGTCATGACAACCGACGACGATGAATGGTGCTGAAAACTTACGGTGCGCGATGACAACGATGAGTGGCGAGTAGAGACATTAACTTTGACTGAATTTAGTGGTCAATTGATATATTATGCTTGTTACGGAAAAACAATTTTTTTTGAAATTTCGAGTTTGCGGCATGACGGGTTATATAATAGATAACTTTGACTTGGGGTGAGACTATATTTCAGGTAAAAAACCACTGATCCAACCCAACCTTATATAAATTGTTAATTTACTCATTTATATTTATAATATATTTAAAGTTTTAAAGGGTTTCTATTTTTATAATGTTAAAATATATTTTTTAATAGTAAAAATGTAATAAATTATTATAAAATATATTATTTTATTCATTTAAAATATAATAAATTATTGTAGATATATTATTATTAAATATATTATTTTAATTATTTTAAAATACTAATATATTGTATATAGTCAATATTATGCAAACCCTATCTATGATAAGCTAATGGGTTTTAAAAGGGCTTTGATAAGTTTCCATTGTAGTTTTCTTGTTACAGAACTTTGATGTTACTTGTTACAAGTTTTGTATGTATTCGTTATCTTTCATATTAGTTCTCATAGTATTTCCCCAAACAAAATCATCTATTAAAAAACACAAAGGAAATAGAGAAGATAAAGAGGGAAGATACAAGGGTTGATCAAAACTAAAATCAAATTACCAGAGATGTTGGTGTTGTAGATTCTCACAAAGCTTCCTGTTAAATCCTTGTCCTGTTTCTGGTGCGTTTGTAAGCACTGGTTTTCATCTTTTGAAACCCCTCATTTCATTACCAAACATCATCAGAACAACCTCAAAAACAATAAACTTAATATCCTCCTCAAACGCTGTCATGGTGACACCCGTGATGACATCCATTATTTCTCTCAACTTTCGACCGAGAAAGACCAAAACTTTAGGGTAAAACACTATATTCACTTACCCTTTTTTGATAATTTTGTGCATTCACCTTTTATTCATGGCCCTTGTAACGGAATATTGTGTTTAGCATATCTAGGTGGTATTGGACGTAATGTTTCCCATTGGAACCCATCTACCAGAGAGTATAAAATCCTTCTTCAATCCACAGTCCATCGCCCATCTAGACTACTGGATTTGTCTTGTTTTAATTGCCTCTGTTTTGGGTATGATTCTCAAACCAATGACTTCAAAGTTGTAAGATTTGTTACTCATTACTTTGAGTAGAATCTAGATGAAGGGTTGATGGCAGATTGGACCAGACAAGTTGAGCTATATTCGCTTAAAAACGATTTATGGAATAAAATTCAATTTACTGGGGTTTATGCTTTTCTTCTACTTTGTTTAATAATTATGTCAATGGGTATATTTATTGGAAGGCTGTTGGGGTTAATCACCATATTCTTTCGTTTGATATGGTTAATGAAAAGTTTTCAACTTCACTACTACCTGAATTTGGTGGGACTTTAGAACAATATTATTTGGAACTTTTGGACTTCAATGGATTGCTTGGTGCTATTTTTTACCCAAGGGAAGGAACTGACAAGTCATTTGATTTATGGGTTATGAATGGGTCATGGACTAAACAATTAAGTGTTGAATATGTTCTTGGAGTTGAGAGGCATTTGGGGTTTTGGAAAAATGGTGAGTTGTTTCTCGAGAGCTCGGGTCAAGAACTAGTTTTATTTGATCCCTCTATATAAGAGCTTAGAAATCATGGTATTCACGCTTATCAAGAAACAATGCACATTATTTCTTATGTTGAGAGCTTGATTCCATTGAATGGAAGATCAGAGCATAAGGAATGTATAATACGACAGCTAGTCGGAGGTGAATCAAATTGATGTTGAATACTAAGACGGATGGGAAGCTACAACAAAAGAGGTAAGATTTAATGGGATTTGATCTCTTCCTATTCACTTTATGTCAACTATAGTGTCTAGTGATGTTCTCAAATATTGTTGTTATTGTTTGAATTGTATATACCTGCCCTAGTATTGACTTGTTTAGGTTTTTGTTTGCTTTTGGTTGTTTTAGTGGATGCACGAAATTATGTCCTACATATTTTCTTAGTTGTTAACTCTGATCTGCAGTTCTATTTTTTTATTGGAATGGTAGGCCTCGTTAAAAACCCCCTTCATGATTAATGGATCACAATATGCTCATTAATCAGCGGAAGGAGGAAAAGAGTGCCCAAAACTTCATTAATAACCTTAAGTTATATAAAACTTAAAAACAACCATACAGACTCCCTTTACAACAAACCAACCCAAAGTGTAATAAATAACCTAATACAACCAGAACAGTGTATCTATCCAATACCATCATTTGCTAAAGTATCAACCTCAACATTGGCTGACCTAGCAACCCATCTAATAATTCCATTCAAACCTCTAAACTTATCACCAATATCAGTCACTAAATCATTGTAGACGAAGGGACATCGTTCTTTATTCTTGATCCAATCCACTGCTAATTTATTGGAAGATTCAACAATTAAACGTTCCTCAAAATGTTGTTGAATCGAGGAAAAATAGGATAAACCCTTCTTAATTGCCATAAGCTCTATCAAGATAGAAGGACCTAGACCAACAACCTCTTTGAAAGAACCAACCACCAAGCCATCCACAACTCTAAGAATGCCTCCAACACCACTTTTCCTCCAGTCTGCGGTCACTGCCGCATCCATATTCAACTTTATAAAGCCCTTTGGAGGATGTGACTAGGACAAAATTTTGATAATAGGAGAGCTTGAATAAGAGAAACTATCCCCAAGTGATGGATCACTAATGAGAGAGTCCTTAGGAATAGATGCATCCTTGAAGTTAGCTAAGTACCAAGCCGCCAACCTACTTCTTGCCATAAAAAAAATAGATCAATATGATCTAACCTCCTCCCATCGAACACAATGGCATTCCTCCACTTTCAAATTGACCATAGAACCACACCCAGAATGAATGACCAAATTTTAGAATTAGGTACCAATCCCTCCCAAGCAACCAAAATTTTTTATTATCTTGAAAAGCTGAACAAACTCCCCATAAACTCAAAAATTTATTCCATAAAAACCACGCCACAACACAAGTAAAAATTAAATATGTTTAGGATTCATCCGCCTTGTTACATAAAGGGCAAACAACGTCAACAATAGCTTAAACTCCTCTCCTATGCAACTCTAGTTTAACTGGCAATCTCTGAAGCACCACTTGCCACATAAATACCACCACTTTCGGAGGCACCAAACCCCTCCAAACGTACTTCATCCAAAAGGAGTCTGCTGTATTGGTTGGACTACATGACTTCACACACAAATTGACAGTATATACTCCTTCCTCATTCCCTCTCCAGACCAACTCATCTGAACATTCATGAGAAATAGTGATATTGTGAATTAAAGCCATTAAATCAGAGAATTGATCCATTTCCCAATCACTTAAATTCCTTCTCAATTGAACATGCCAAGACCAACCTGAAGACCAAAACTCCCCAAACTCATTAAGCTTCCCATACTTATTAACCGAAAGAACAAACATTCACAGGAAAACCAGATTTAGAGGGGAATCATGCGCCCAACATTCATGCCAAAATCTTATGCTCCCTTCATCCCCCACTCGGACTTTAAACAAACTTCGAAACTTTGCACCAAACTGATCCTGTTTGAAGTGATTATGGACCACCGATTTCCATATCCAAGAAGCATATGTAGGTATTTTCTCATTAAACATCAGTAAATTAAGGTCCAAATTATATTTACAGTAAATAACCTTCTTCCACAGTGTCTCCCTATCATTAGCAAACCTCCACGACCATTTCTCTAGGAGAGATCTATTCATATAACTAATATCCAGAACACCAAGACCACCAGCAGTCTTTCCAACACACACTGTCGACCAATTAACCCAGTGAATTTTTTTGGCCTCCACCCCTCCTCCCCATAGAAATCTGGCCATGATGGAATTAAGCTTAGCAATCACCGATGACAGTATCTTAAACAGGGACATGAAATAGGTAGGTAAGGAGCACAAAACTACCTTCAATAAAGTCAACCTCCTTTCCATTGACAGAGTCTTAGCCTTCTAACCTGCTAACTTCTTATAAAAATTTTGAACTACCGGATCCCACAACAATAGCGAATTCCTCTTAGCACCAAGAGGCAACCCTAAATATTCTACAGGAAAATGTCCTACTGAACAGCCAATAACATTAGCCCAATGAAGAACCTCTTCCTCATCAATATTAAAACCAAATAATTTGCTCTTAGACAGATTCAATTTCAGGCCCGACATAACTTCGAAAACACGTAGGATCCTCTTGACATTAATTACCGGTGTCTTTAAAGCATTGCAGAAAATGATCAGATCATCTGCAAAATGCAGATGAGATAGATTAACTGAAGCCTCATCGTTACCAACAACCAGGCCACAAAACAGTCCCGAAGATACTGCTCTAAGGAGCAACATATTAAGCAGTTCACCAACAAAATTAAACATCATTTTCTTCATAACTAAAACTGACACCGAAGCAGTTGTAACGCACTTCCAAATCCAGTTGCACCACTTAGAACGAAACCCCATTTTCATCATAACTTTAAAGAGAATGTCCCAATCTACTATATCATAAGCGTTCTTGAAATCCACCATAAAAACACAACCCTTCAAACCTTTCTTCCTCCACAAATCAATTCCTTCATTAGCAATAAAAGAGCAGTCTAGAATTTGTCTCCCATGTATAAAAGCAAACTATGACTCACTGATGATATCATTAATACAACATCTCAACCTTCTAGAAAGACACTTAGAAAGGATCTTGTACATCCCACCTACAAGTGAAATAGGTCTGAACAAATCTAAACCCCCAATATTAGAGCCCTTCGGTATGAGAGTTATAAAATAATGATTTATACCATGTTCCCAATCTTTCCCCAAAAAGAAATTGTGAAAAAACTTCATAATATCACCTTTCAAGTAAGACCATAATTTTTTAAAAAATCCCATATTCAACTCATCGGGCCTTGGAGCTTTATTACTATCACACGAGTTGATGGTTTCCCAAATCTCATCTTCCGTAAACTCCTTTTCTAACATTAAATTCTGCTCCAGAGAAATACGTGAAAAAATCAACTCAAAATCCTCCACTTCCAAAGTTGAAACACTGTTATAGGCTTTAAAGAAATGCTCTATGATAGTAGACTTGATAATGATGGGATCTTTGATAATTACGCCATCAACATTAATAGCGTTTAGAGAATTCATTATCCTCCTAATTGGAGCGCATGTATGAAGAAATTTAGATTTTCAGTGTCCGTCTTTAACCCACTTCTCGCTAGAATTCTGGCACCAAATTTGCTCCTCGATTCTGTATAGTTTCCAAAGATCTTTTCTTAACCGCCTCAACTCTGACGCATTATCAATAACATTGGAAGATTGATTTTGCTACATTCTCTTTTCGAACTGGTGAATTTTGTCTTCAAGAATATAAATATCCACACGTGGAAACTGTTTCCTATCCCCAGACCAGCTCTTAAGTGCAGTCTTTGTATTCCTAAGTATTCTCAAAATTCCAGCTCTTTTCTTGTCTTTTTTGAATTCCTTAAAAGACTCCACAACCTTCTTTTCAAACCCATCCTCAGTCAATAAATAGTTAAACAGCCTAAAAGGTCTCTTTCCCTTATTATCTACCCCACTCTCAACAAAAATTGTATTATGATCAGAGATAGATTTAGGTAGTAAAAACTGGTTGTTCCCAGAGAATTCTGCTGAGAAACAAGCACTCACCAGAAACCTGTCAAGTTTTACAACAGTAGGTAAATCCCTATTGCTACTCCAGGTAAAGTTCCCCCCAATAAGAGGTAAATCAATAAGCCTCGGTTGCTGAATAAAAATACTAAAGATTTCCATATAATTTCTGTTGTGAGCCATGCCTTCCTTCTTATCTTTTGATAAATATGCGTTAAAATCCCCTCCAACACAAAAAATGATACTATACCCGTTTAAAAACAGTCCCAGTTCTTCAAAGAAACCAACCTTCTCTTCCTCCACAGATGGACCATAAACGTTTATGAAGCCACGCATAAAATTGTTGGATTTGAACTTCCCAAAAACAGCAATGAATCTCATGTGAATATGATGATCTTCTACCACAAAAGAACAATCATCCCAGCAACTTAACATACCACCAGAAGAACCTGCTGCTGGTGACTCAACAAACCCCTGCAACCTATTCAAACCACTTCTCCTTAAGAAAGATCTTGGTAAACTCTCGAGCTTTGTTTCTTGAAGAAAAAGAAAAGTAGGATTTTTCTCAGAATCTAATTTTTGCACAGCTCTTTGATTTCTCTCTTCTACCCAACCCCTTAACATTCCAAGACAAAATAATAAGATTTGGCATGATACTCTAGATTAATAATGCCTAAACTCCAAGGAAAAAACACACAAACTCAAGAAGCCCCATTCAATCCTTGGTGGATGTCGAATCCAACAAATAATAATACTTGCTTTTTAGAAATATAAATTGTAGTAGTAATAAGCAAAGTCGAATCCACAGGGATTGGGTAGACTTATTCTAATGAAAATTAAAGAAACGAAAATGGGGTTTTGAAATTGATGAAAATAAAGACAAAAAGTAATTATAATAAAATAAGATTTTAGAGAAATCAATATTAAGCAAATATCCAACTAAAGGTATAATTTCAGAATTGGTTCAGAGAATTGATCATAGATGCAATGATAAAATCTTCTACTTTTCACTAAATTGGTTATGGTTATTGAGAAGCTCTAACAACCTGTCTCTCCTTAGTTTCTCGATAATCAAGAGAACCTCTTTGATTATTTCCCTAGTTAATGAACAACCCTAGACAAGCTCTTAAGATTTAATCCACCAACAACATTAATCACTAGAGGGACCACCATTTCTAGCCAACAAATACGCAATCTCGATTCATTTAGACTAGGTTATATACCTTCATAACATAATCATAATCAACCATGTTACTTTACCACTAATATTAGAACATTTAAACAATTACGGATTTAAAGTTCTAAATGGCAATTTATCAACCTGATAATTGAACAACGGATCCTTTACACAATCAATCAAGACAATAATTCTTAATAAAAACAGAAGATATATAAATAGCAAAGAAGTAAAAGAACAATGAAAATTATTTAGATCTCACAATCCTTGAAGAACCAAAACTTCAATTATCCTCAAGTTGGAACAAAAGTATTTAACTACTCATAATTGAAAGAAAACTAAAAGAAAATAAAGATGAAAACTTAATGTAAAACTTGATGTCCTAGCTCCCCTTTTATAAGGATTTTCCTACTCTTGATAAGGAAGTTTCCCTTAAAGAAAATCCCACAAAAATAGGAGTTTTAAATGCCCTCATCTTTTTCTAAAGATAAGAATAAATCAAAAGAGTCTTCCAGCCGTCATTAAACTATTTTTCCTTTGTAAATTCGTAGCCCTAATTTAGGGTTACACGGACTAGTAAGGCGCGCCCACGCCTTAACTGAAGACTTCTTTTGCGGTAGTTCAGGATGAATAAGCCGTGCCCACGCCTTATGCGAAAACCTCTTCTGGTCTTGCCAACTTCTTGAATTTCAATTTTTCCTCCTTAATTTGGGGATTTTGTGAAGATCATGCTAATCATTATATTTTGAACTTGTTTTATCCAAAGCTTCAACCTAATCCACAAAATACGAAATATAATCAAAATCCATGATTTAAGCAATTTTAGTTATTCAAATATGAGGAAAATATCATAGAATATATGTCTAATATACATCTTATCAAATTCCCCCACACTTAAACCAATGCTTGTCCTCAAGCATACAATAGTTCAAATTCATAACTCTTTTCAACATCAATCCTTCTTCTTCCTTTGCTCATCATTCCACAATCAAAATTGTCATGCCTTAAAGAATCAAATCTAAACACAAGTAAGGAACGAGCAATTCGTAGAAGAAATTCTCATAAACCAAAACACATGAATAATCACTCCATCAATCTTTTGGAAATCAAAATGCAGTGGGATCTAATACCCTCACATTGGATTCACTCAATACGCTCGAAGTATTTAAAGGTGTCAACAAACTCTCAAGCCAAAACATAGAAAATTTTTACCATAGGCTTGCTAACCTATCACATCTCCACCACTAGTCAATGAATTGAATGCATAAAAACCTCAGGGTCTTAAACAGGGTGTAATGGGGCTTAGGTGAGGTTTGATAGAAAAGGAATTTGAGCTGTGTTATCGAAGGAGTCATACAAACTTATCCACATGGAACTCAATCTCAAATGTTCTCTTCAAGGCACAAAACATTTTTTTTGCACAATCTCTCTTTCTTCATTTCCTTTGCACAATTTTTCTTTTTTTTTCTTTGTTTTTATTTTGTTTTTTTTTTCAATGAAAGAGATTGCAACTCGAATCACTATATTCCAACATATTCCGATCTTCTCAAGATAATTTGAATTCTCATGTGAAGAAGCTCATATAATCCTCCAATTCAAGGTTTAAAAGAGGGGAAATTAACAAAAAGGATTTGATATTTGCTTGTACCATGGTCAATTTTAAACAAAAGGCTCAGGCTCAAAATTGGCTTTCTAAGGATGATAATCAGGGTAGGCTCTTTACGAAAGCTAAAAGTGGTTTCACCTAAATGCCCTTATCATTCTTGATGTATCCAATTCTAAAATATGGTCTTCGACATGTATAGCAAAGCAAGTTCTAGAAAAATCAACTATGTATGGCAATCACTCAATCAAGAAATGGAGCATGCTGAAAATGAGTGCTCATTGGCCCAAAAACTCACAAAAAGGGTAAACATGTATCAAATCCCACACATTTTTCATTCAATCAGTCATCAAGAGTAATCAACTAATGTGTAGCAAATAAGAATTCAACTACTCAAGCTAATCCCCTATTATGCTTCAACTTAATTCAATAATTCAAAACAATCCAAACTATGTAAGGACAAACATCGAAAGAATCTGGAATTTTGAAGAGAAAAATCACAAACAAGAACTAAAGCATACTTGTTTTTTCGGAAAAAATTTGAAGCAAAATTATGTTCAAAGCAAAACCATGTATGAAATACTCTCCCCCACACTTAATCCATACATTGTCCTCAATGTATAAAAAGTAGATGCTCAAAAACCACAAAAAGGGTAAGAGTAGAAAACTCCCCTAAAAATATTTGAGCATCAACCACGATATCTATCACGAGATGAGAGTGAAGGCGCTGTGCGTCGGCTAGGTTGATTCTCGGACTGAGCGGAGATGTGGGTCGGGTGGAGCGGAGAGGACGGCTGGTGGCGCGCATTCTTCTGAAGGAGCACAGAAAATAAAGAAAAGATGAGGCACATTTATATTTGAATCTTGTTTCCTGAACCAGAAGTGGTGTTGAGTTTAGACGTGGGCACGTCTTATACAAAAACATCTTCTGGATAGTGAGAGACTTTAGGAATAATTCTGCTTTTGTAAGGCGTGCCCACGGGTTACAAAAATTCATCTTCTGACCTAAAGAGGAAAACAAGAATAATTGTACTCCGAAAAATCAAGGAAAAATAAAATAAAAAGAACAAAAATAAAAATAAAAAAAAGAAAAATTGGGTTGCCTCCCAAGAGTGCCTTTCTTTAACGTCTTTGGCTAGACATTGTAGCTTCTCAATCTTCATAAATCAGGTACTCCAAAATAGCTCGATCAACAGTATGCACCTGAAAACCTTCATAAAAAGGTTTCAAACGATGACCATTAACCTTAAATATTTTGAATGTATCCAAACTTTGTATTTCAACTACACCATGAGTAAAAATATTAGTAATAACAAAGGGTCCGACCCATCTAGAACGTAATTTACCAGGAAATAATTTCAATCGAGAGTGATAAAGTAGAATTTTCTGACCGATAGAGAAATTTTTCCTGGAAATTGTATGATCATGGAAGGCTTTGGTTTTTTCCTTGTAGATTCTTGAGCTCTCATAAGCGTCATTACGAATTTCATCTAGCTCTTGCAATTGTAATTTCCTTTGAACTCATTTATTTTCATGTTGCATTGCTTGACGGCCCAGTATGCCCTGTGTTCTAACTCTACTGGAAGATGACATGTCTTTCCATATACCAAACGATAAGGAGACATACCGATAGGGGTTTTGTAAGCCGTACGGTAGGCCCATAGTGTGTCATCGAGTCGCATACTCCAATCCTTCCTATTTGGGTCGACAGTCTTCTCGAGTATGGATTTGATTTCTCTATTAGATACCTCAGCTTGTCCGCTAGTTTGTGGATGATAAGCAGTAGAAACACGGTGGGTGACATGATATTTCCTGAATAAGACTTCCATCACTCTATTGCAAAAGTTAGTTCCGCGATCACTGATCATGGCTTTTGGTGTGCCGAACCTAACAAAAATGTGAGATTTGACAAAATCTACAACAACTTTAGTATCATCAGTTCGGGTAGCCTTAGCTTCTACCCACTTTGAAACATAATCCACAGCAAGAATAATGTAGATATTACCATAAGAATGAGGGAAAGGACCCATGAAATCAATACCCCATATATCAAATATTTCACAAACAAGAATAGGATTTTGGGGCATTTGATCTCTATGTCCTAGATTTCCAGTTCTTTGCCATTGTTCACAGGCTTTACAAGACATATATGAGTCATGAAACAATGTAGGCCAAAACAATCCACATTCTAATACCTTGCGGGCTGGCCTTTTAGGACCAAAATGTCCTCCACATGCATATGAGTGATAAAATTTTAAAATGGAGGGGATTTCCTGCTCAGAGACACTTCTACGAATGATTTGGTCAGAACAATATTTCCACAAATAAGGGTCATTCCAGACATAATATTTAGCATCACTCTTGATTTTATCTTTTTGAGCTCTAGACAGGTCATCTGGTAGTTTTCTGGTAACTAGATAATTAACAATGTCTGCATACCAGGGGGTTATCTTTTGAAATTCAAAGAGATACTCATCAGAGAAATCATCTTGCAATGGTAAAGGCTCTTCACTTGTGATTAGCCTACTGAGATGGTCAGCAACCAAGATTTCTGCACCTTTTTTGTCACGTATCTCCAAGTTGAACTCTTGTAATAAGAGTATCCATCGAATGAGTCTAGGTTTTGCATCCTTCTTTGAGAGCAAGTATTTGAGAGCTGCATGATCAGAATAGACAATTACTTTAGTGCCAAGCAAGTATGGACAAAATTTCTCTAAAGCAAAAACAACAGCTAAAAGTTCTTTTTCTGTTGTTGAATAGTTGCTCTGGGCACTATCAAGCGTCCTCGAAGCATAGTATATGACATGAGAGGCTCTTCCAATTCTTTGCCCAAGAACGAAACCAACTGCGTGATTGCTTGAATCGCACATGATCTCAAATGGGAGACTCCATTCTGGGGGCTGGATGATTGGTGCCGAAGTTAACATATCCTTTAGCTCATCAAATGCCTTTTTGCATGGCTCATCGAATTCAAATGTCGCATCTTTTTGCAGTAACCGACATAGAGGTTGAGTGATCTTGGAGAAATCTTTGATAAAACGTCGATAAAATCCTGCATGTCCAAGAAAAGAGCGAACTTCCCGTACACAGGCGGGGTAAGGCAAAGATTTAATTACATCTATCTTAGCCTTATCAACTTCAATTCCCTTAGAAGATACAACATGGCCCAGAATAATACCTTGATCAACCATAAAGTGACATTTTTCATAGTTCAAAACAAGGTTTATTTCTATGCATCTTTTTAGTACCTTTTCTAGGTTAGCTAAACATGTAACCATACACCTTTAGAATGTGGCAGGGGCGTTGCAAAGCCCAAACGGCATTCGTCGGTATGGAAATGTTCCAAATGGGCATGTGAATGTGGTTTTCTCTTGGTCTTCAACTGCGATTGAAATTTGATGAAAACCTGAATAACCATCAAGACAACAATAGTGAGTACGAGCCGCTAAACGTTCAAGCATTTGATCAATAAATGGAAGAGGAAAGTGGTCTTTCCTAGTTGATGCATTTAGTTTTCTATAATCTATACAAACCCGCCACCCGTTTTGAATTCGAGTGGGCACCAACTCACCATCAGGATTTTTAACCACAGTTATACATGTTTTCTTTGGAACCACTTGGACTGGACTTGCCCATTTACTATCTGAAATTGGATAAATCATACCGGCATCGAGGAGTTTCAAGATCTCTTTCTTTACCACTTCCATCATAGGTGGGTTCAATCGACGCTGGGCTTCTCTAGAGGGCTTAGAATCTTCCTCCAACAATATCCTATGCATGCATGTGGAAGGGCTCAATCCCTTAATATCGGCTATACTCCACCCAATAGCTTCTTTGTACTCTCTAAGTATTCGAATCAACTTTTCATTTTCTAAGTGAGAGAGTTTGTTGGAAATGATAACCGAAAGAGTTTCCTCTTCTCCTAAATATGCATACTTCAGATGATTTGGTAAAGGCTTTATTTCCAATTTCGATGCTTGCACAAGAGAATGAAGAAGTTTGGTGTGAGAAAGAGGCAACTCAATATAAGATACATTATACCTCATAGGTCTGAGTGATTCTAGTTCTTGGATTGTATCTTGCAAATCAAGATCCAATACAAACTTTTCCATGATTCCCTGCAATCCTTCAGGAGTGAAATTCATGTTGAGTGCAACTTTCAACTTGTCAACATTATTTAAATAAAAAATTTCCTGCGCCATAGAATCAATAACATCCACGACATAAATAGAGGATACATCACTAGGATATCTCATGGCATCATAAATATTAAATTTAATAATTTCACCATCAAATTCCATGGTAAGTGTACCATCATTTACATCAATTTTTGTCCTAGTTGTTTTCAAAAATGGCCTTCCTAACAAAATTAATGTTGACTTAGAAGGATCATCTTCTTGCATATTAAGCACATAAAAATCAGCAGGAAAAATCAATTCATTGACTTGCACCAAAACATCCTCTAAAACTCCCTCAGGATATACATTAGATCTGTCAGCTAGTTGAATAATCACTCCTGTCTCTTTCAAAGGTCCAACGTTCAAGGATGAGTAAATAGAGAGAGGCATGACATTTATTGAAGCTCCCAGATCTAACATTGCTCTCTCAATCCTTACGATGCCGAATTTACAAGGGATAGTAAACATACCTGGGTCTCTGCATTTGGGGGGTAATTTTTTCTGGAGGACAGCTGAAACATTTTCTCCCATACTTATCTTCTCATTACCCTTGAGCTTTCTCTTGTTGGTGCACAATTCTCTTGTTGGGGGTTAATTTACCTCGATCTTACGAAATGTCTCAAGAATTTCTTTCTCTTCTGCTTCTTTCTTGGACTTAGAAAATCTAGCGGGAAAAGGAGAATTTATGACCAATGCTTTCGGTTGTTTTCTTTTGAGGCCTTCGAGTTGGTTTTTCTGAGTTTGGGGAGCAACAACTTCTTTTTCAGTTTCTTCCTCTAAGGTTCTCCCATGTGCTAATGGACTAGGTTCCTTCAACTCCTTCCCACTTCTCAATTTGATTGCACTAGCATTTTGCTTTGGATTAACAACCGACTCACAGAGGATGCCAATTGACTCACTTGATTCTCCAAATTTTGCATATTTGTTCTTATCTCTTGCTGAAATTGTTGTGTATTAGTTGCAAGTGATTTGACAATTTCTTCTAGAGACATACCTGGCTTTGAAGAAGACTGCTCAAGAGGAAAATGCTGGAATTACGATGGTCTCGGTCCATAGTTGAAGTTAGGATGATCCCTCCATCCTGGATTATAGGTATTTAAGTAAGGATCATACTTCCTTTGTGGTGTATCGGGGAACCTTCTAACTGTATTGGCGTGCTCATGAGAATCATCTTGAAGCGTAGGGCACGTGTCGGTTGAGTGACCGATCGCATCACATATCCCACAAGCTTTCACTTGTTGTATTTTTCCTACAGCTAGTTGCTGAACAATGGAGGTGAGAAGCGATAATTGATGTTCAATGGAGGACGAACCTACCTCATTCACCCTTCTTGAAGAGATGTCTTGCCTAAAGCCAAATTGTTGTGAATTGGCGGCGAGGATGGAGATCAATTCCCTAGCATCGTAAGGAGTCTTATTCACTATGGCACCTCCACTGGCTGCACCCATCATCTTCCTCTCCATGGGTAGTAGTCATTCATAGAAGTATTGGATGAGAAGTTGCTCAAAAATCCCATGTTGAGGACAGTTGCACACAGTCGTTCGAATCTTTCCCAATACTCATGAAGGGTCTCAGTATCTTTCTGATTTATTCCACATATCTCCCTTCGAATACCAGCGGCTCTTGGAGTAGGGAAAAATTTATTGAGAAACAACCTCATCATCTCGGTCCAAGTAGTTACAAAACCAGGGGGTAAATAGAAGAACCAATCTTTAGCTCTATCGGTTAGCGAGAATGGAAAAGCGTACAATTTTATCTGCTCTTCAGTCACTCCTTGTGGTCTCATACTTGAACAAACCATATGAAATTCCTTCAAATGCTTATGAGGATATTCATTCTCAAGTCCATGAAAAATAAGCAACAAATGAATCAAACCAGATTTTAATTCAAAAGCTACCTCCA
This sequence comes from Hibiscus syriacus, assembly GCF_006381635.1. Taxonomy (NCBI): domain Eukaryota; kingdom Viridiplantae; phylum Streptophyta; class Magnoliopsida; order Malvales; family Malvaceae; genus Hibiscus; species Hibiscus syriacus. The sequence continues at coordinate 2,508,219 of NW_024061969.1, read as the reverse complement.
AAGTTGGGTAGTCAATGCAGAGCGGTTGTTTATTCACATTTAGTGCATCCAATTCTCTTAGAGTTCTTTCTTCGTTGGCCATTGTTCCTTCTATTTCAGAATCGCCGGATGAATAAGCCAATTCTCGATTTCAGGATCGTATTGGAGTTCACCTGCACGAGAAGAACGGGGCATCAAAATAAATCTAAATAACACCAATCCCCGGCAGCGGCGCCAAATATTTGGTGGGTGTCGAATCCAACAAATAATAATACTTGCTTTTTAGAAATATAAATTGTAGTAGTGATAAGCAAGGTCGAATCCACAGGGATTGGGTAGACTTATTCTAATGAAAATTAAAGCAAAGAAAATGGGGTTTTGAAATTGATGAAAATAAAGACAAAAAGTAATTATAATAAACTAAGAATTTAGTGAAATCAATATTAAGCAAATATCCAACTAAAGGTATAATTTCAGAATTGGTTCAGAGAATTGATCATAGATGCAATGATAAAATCTTCTACTTTTCACTAAATTGGTTATGGTTATTGAGAAGCTCTAACAACCTGTCTCTCCTTAGTTTCTCGATAATCAAGAGAACCTCTTTGATTATTTCCCTAGTTAATGAACAACACTAGACAAGCTCTTAAGATTTAATCCACCAACAACATTAATCACTAAAGGGACCACCAATTCTAGCCAACAAATACGCAAGCTCGATTCATTTAGACTAGGTTATATACCTTCATAACATAATCATAATCAACCATGTTACTTTACCACTAATATTAGAACATTTAAACAATTACGGATTTAAAGTTCTAAATGGCAATTTATCAACCTGATAATTGAACAACGGATCCTTTGCACAATCAATCAAGGAAATAATTCTTAATAAAAATAGAAGATATATAAATAGAAAAGAAGTAAAAGAACAATGAAAATTATTTAGATCTCACACTCCTTGAAGAACCAAAACTTCAATTATCCTCCAGTTGGAACAAAAGTATTTATCTACTCATAATTGATAGAAAACTAAAAGAAAATAAAGATGAAAACTTAATGTAAAACTTGATGTCCTAGCTCCCCTTTTATAAGGATTTTCCTACTCTTGATAAGGAAGTTTCCCTTAAAGAAAATCCCACAAAAATAAGAGTTTTAAATGCCCTCATCTTTTTCTAAAGATAAGAATAAATCAAAAGAGTCTTCCAACCGTCATTAAACTCTTTTTCCTTTGTAAATTTGTAGCCCTAATTTAGGGTTACATGGACTAGTAAGGCGCGCCCACGCCTTAACTGAAGACTTCTTCTGCGGTAGTTCAGGATGAATAAGCCGTGCCCACGCCTTATGCGAAAACCTCTTCTGGTCTTGCCAACTTCTTGAATTCTGATTTTTCCTCCTTAATTTGGGGATTTTGTGAAGATCATGCTAATCATTAGATTTAGAACTTGTTTTATCCAAAGCTTCAACCTAATCCACAAAATATGGAATATAATCAAAATCCATGATTTAAGCAATTTTAGTTATTCAAATATGAGGAAAATATCATAGAATATATGTCTAATATACATCTTATCAATCCTTTCTCCAACTCTATAATCTTTTTTAGAAAAGCTTCATTTCCTTCCTTGAAAGATATTCCCAATAACTAGTTAATTTCCCATGTAGCAATAGCTTTCTCCACCAGTAAAGGAAAGGCTGATGAAGATAATGTAGAGACAGTAGCATGATCCATAGCATCCTTAATGAGGGATCTTTTAAATCTGCTGTTAATTCTCCTCGCCCTAGGACCGTCATTGTCACTTACAGAAACCCCAGCTGCCTCAGCAACTTCAGAAAGACAACCTCTAGAAATTAAGGCTCTGCCTAACTCATCATTGAGCACCCCTCGAGATACCTCCTTCCCGTCCCGTTCATTCTTCCAATCCTGCACATTATGATTCCAAATCTTTCTAAATTTCGACCTACTATAAAAAATCTTATGACTTCTGATTAGTTTCCTAGCAACCGGAGCAGTCTTCGTGGATAACGAGCTTGCAGAACCTGCTTGTGAACCAGCTCTTGAATTTAACAACTTTAGACCAACAACAGGCCCCACCCCATCTTCAATACCCACTGGATCCTTTATTTTATTTGGTCAAGAGGTAGGACGTCCCATTGATATTGGACCATTATCTTGATCCGGACCACTCAACCTAAGTGTTCCTACGCCTTTTTGAAGCCCAAACTCACTGTCAACTAAATCAAGCTCATAGGAATCTCCCCCCATACTCTTCCCACTATCCATCCCTACAAAAAAGCCTCCCGACTTTTCATGCTGAGTGGAGACAACTCTCTTGTTTTCTGTACTTTTACTATTATTCGAGCCATGAACCCATTCATATACCCTTTTATGGGTTTCTGACAACCCCTGACGTCCTAGGTGGCCTCCTTGCTTCACCTGAACATCCTCTAAGCTCCAATTAGAAGAACTCTCCGCCCATGGATCATCTGGAACATCTTCTTCAACAAATTTTGACAACTCAGGAAATAACACATCAACACCTTCAACCTTTATTTTTACCAGAAATTTCCTCCCATACGTTGTAATGGTAGTATGATCAGGAATGTCAAAAGGACTGACGACCCTTAGGAGCATTTGTGCCACTCTACAGTCCACATTTTGAGCAGTTTCCTCTTTGATCTTTACTAGTTTACCCCACTTGGATACCAACCTAGTAAAGAAAGGAACTGACCAGCAGTTTAAAGGGACTCATATCATGGAGATCGAGCAAAAAGCTAATGGAATGCTATCCTCACCGAACACATGCTCCAAACTATCAAACCAGAAAGACAAATCTTCTCATTTTCTTTCCATCGCTAACTTCATCTCCTCCACGAATTGGAACACGACCAAGCAAGCATTCTTAGAAAATTCCCACCTTACAACCTTTACATTAAAGCCCTCATTCCTTAACACTTTCTGCACAGTTTGAACTTCAAAAATTTCTTTGCAAATACCAGTAAGGGACGATCTCAACCAGGCCCTTTCCTCCACCGGAATAAACACATCCCTAGTGTTATTCATCTCCTTCGTATTTGAGAGATTCCCCTCTTGCACAACCTCTGTCTCTTCATGTACCCCAACAACCGCATCTTTAAATGACCTTCCATCATGAAACCTATTCATCATCTCCGACTTCCTTACCCTTCCAACTGAAGACGACAATCTTTCAACCTTTTTCCCTCTAATACCAACACTATTTGCTCCCTCATCCCCCCATCAGTCTGCCTCCTCAACCCAGAAGGTTTCTTATATTTAGATACAGACACTGAAATTCTCCTCCCATTAATCATGACGTTGTTCATCTTTTCCACTGCATGACACAGATCTTCCTTGCTTCCGAAATGGACAAACGCAAACGTATTAACCTTATACTTCGGCCTATTATTGAAAAGAGGAATGAACACCTTAATGACTTTACCATAATGACTAAAACGAACCCATAAATCACTGCGTCTCACTTGCCTACTAAGATTATCGATAAAAACTGACCAAGTAACTCCTCCATGAACCTCTCTAAAATTATCGACAGAGAACTTACGCTTGAAAGACTCACTCACTCTCTCTCTAACTTCTCTCGTTACTGCCAACAGTCAAATTCTAAATGAGGTTATCCGTAGTTGACCATCTGCAGTTCTATTGACCTGCATATCATGATTGCAGGTGCATATATATGCCACACACGGAGTGCTTTTTGTACTTGAATTTTCTTTTGAGAGCTCAACGTTCCCAATAGTTGAATGTAATTTGAAGTTGAACATAAGTACTATTGTTATTATTATTTGTACTTTAGATCCAATGAAACATTGTAAATGGTTTGGTCTTGTTTTGTGTGATGCCATTGTTAAGGGTATTTGCAGGGGTAAATGGGTTAACACTACTTTCTTGAAAGCGTTTCTTTGTGGAATATTTCTGGAAATTGTTGTCTTTTTTCTGCATATATATGATAATTCACATGAGCTTTTATGTGTGCTTATAAAGAATTAGCTTGGTTTTGCATGTTTGTTTTTCCAGATCTTTTTGTGTGATGATTTTCATTCTTGACCTCAGTTATTTGTTTTAGAGGTAAATGGATTGCAGTCTTGCAGAGGTCTTGTTTTAGGTTGTTTGTGCTTGGATGTGAGTGCCGAATATGAGTATTTTGATAGTTTTTTCATGTCGTTGGAGGGTCCTTAGAGGATCAGATTCTCGTACCTATATCCCTAAATGTATGAACACAGGATACGAGATACCTGCAGAATCGAATAGCATTTACAGGATACCTGTAGAGATTTTGGACAGATTTGTGCTCATTGGTTTGATAGTTTATCTGAAACGAGATACGCCTTGTATCATACATCACATGACTGCAGAATAAAAGAAGGTTTGGCATGTTACGTAGATCTGTATTTCTCTAAAAATATTCTTATCCGATATTTATGTTACATAGAATCTCATAGCAGGTGCGTTAATTTATACTTCTTGCTGAATCTTTAATGGGAAAACATAAAACAAAGTTGAAAACTATTGTCTCGAACAAAATATATGGATTGAAAGAGCACTTGTAGAACCTCCTGCAGTAGATTCTACTAGATTTGGCTTCCTTGGTTTTCGGTATGATTCTCAAACTGATAACTTCAAATTTGTAAGATTTGTTACTAACTATTTTGAAGAGAATCTAGTTAAAGGGTTCTTGTAAATGGACTTTAATTTTATCCAATGGTTTAAAAATGCGTGATTAATCACATCTGCTGCCAAACTGCATAACATGTGATAATTAAATCTTATATTTTATTAAATTACATGTGATGTTTGGGTTTTAAGGGCTGGAAATTATTGCTGCCTAACTTTCGAACTGGAAACCATGTGTATGCCACAACTACAAACAGACTGAATAAACTGAAACAAAGGCGTATCCCACTTAAAACAGACTGAAATAGAAACACGTTTGATGCAACATTTTCAATATAACAGACTGAAATAGAACCTGAAACAGAAACAAGTTTGATGCTACATTTGTAATATAAAAAGGAACTGACCATTGTAAATATTATACACATAGTGAATGTTGATTGTGAGAGTATTGATTGTAACAATGTTGTTGAATTATAAGTTGGTGGTTGTTTTGGTGATTTGTTTATTAGTTCTAGTTACAGCTCAACCCCCCATACATTTTTATAAACTCAGTCTCCAATGGCCTCCTGCTGTGTGTAATTCCGGTGGCATGGCTTGTGGTACTCCCATCCCGTCTGTGTTAACCATCCATGGTATATGGCCTCAAGATGCCAACGACGTTCCGATTCCCCCTTACAGCGCAGCCACTAATCCCTGTTATAAGGCACCCATTACTTCACGAAGAGCAGTTCGAGTAAGCATCCCATTAACTTTTTAATTAACTTTTTTTTATTTAAATTTATATATATGATCTAACGTATTTTTCTCTAATTTAGAATACATTAAATCTAATTCAAAGCAACTTAATATCATTATGGCCGGACTTGAAGTACTCTACTCAATCGGGTACTGGCTTTTGGGAGTCTCAATGGTTTAAGCATGGAATATGTTCTGATTACCCTAATAACCCTTTAGAGTACTTCAATTCTGCCTTAACGCTTAGACAAGGCTTAACAAATCCAGGTGAATATGTTTCCTTTGTACTTGCTTTTATATCTTCTGTTATTGAGTTTATGTATAAGATGGTTGAAAAGTTGGAATGATGTAATTTCTATGGGTTTCATTATCATATTATTATTAGTATTATTCTATATGTATACAACATTTTTTAAGATTAAATAGTTGATAAATCATCTTCCTAACACAGTTTCTTACTTTGATTGATTCAGTTATGGGACTTACACCGGGAAATAATTATATGGTTCAAGATATTATAAAAATAATTCAGAACCTCGCAAAAGCTTCACCTGAAATTGCTTGTAACAGAAACAAAACTGGAGGACTGCAACTGTGGGAGATTCGTTTGTGTTACGCTCGACCGACTTCGTCTTCCCAAATGATTAAGAAGATTCAAAATTGTCCACATAAATTGCCATTTAAAAATGGTAAAACTACAAGCCCCTGCAAATTGACAGATTATGTAGTTTTTCCTATATAAAAACTTTGAATAAAGGCTGCAATAAACCTTCAAAGTTATGATATTTGTAATAAATAATAAAATTAACTTTAAAATATAAAAGTGTTTAAATTATAAAAATAATAAATAATAAAATAATATATCAATTTAAATCAAATCCATTCTTTGATAGTTTTATTTAATTTTCCTCATGTATCTTCATCAGCATGCACTAATGGAAAAAAAATTAACCTCAAAGAATAGGAAGTAAAAGAAAATTAATGTTGATAATGACATGTACTTTCTTATGTTAATGTAATCTTAATCAACCCAAAATTAGGAGACCTGCTTTTATAAAGTATTTTTTTAAAAATAATCAAGGCTTTTATAATAAATTTTGTCGTATCAGATTAGACGATAATTAAATAAATCTTTGAATAAAATATTGTTTTGATTGAATAAAATATTTAATTTAGGCTCCATAAAATGAAAGTAAAATTTATTACTTTAATAATTATATAACCTAAATCAGGAACTCTCGATTATAAATGTAAAAAATAGATATCATTAATAACCCTCAATGTTAGAAATTGAGAATGAGTAGATATTCTAAAATATTACTTATGTTATTTGTATTATAAATCCCTACATTATGTATCATATTTTTAATTGGTCCGTAAATTTTAAATGTTCTAATTTACTTAAAGAACTAATATCGTTTAAATTAAGTCCTTCCATCATCCTAGTCATTGGTTTAGCTATTTTAATCATCTTTGAAGATAAAGTGGAAGTGTGGTAAAAAAACTTTCAGTGCAGCAGCCGACGTGCATGGTTATCATGCAAAGGGATCCCACCTTTTGTGTTATGTCATTCAACTTTCAGAAACATTGCAAAAAAGTGGGGAGCTCTTATCTCCATTAATGAAGGGACCTTAAATCCCGTATCGTTTGATAGGGTGTTATTTCAGATTATTACGAATTGCCAAACACGAGTGGAAGAATCCTTTGAATTGAAAGTAGGGGAACAAATGTTTACAGTTTATGTTTCTGAGTTTGAACCTTGTTTCAGCCCAGAATCTGTTTGGGAAGATTCTTATTTGATGGAAAAGGAAGTTGTATCCCCGTCATCCACAGTGGGGGAACTCGTCGGTGTCTCGCCAGTAAAGTCTTCCGAGTTGGTTGCATGTGCTGGATTGCCTTCTCAAATGGAGGAAGTTCATGAAGAAAATCGAGTGTTCTTTGATGGAACGTTTTCGGGTGGTGGAGCGTGGTGTTCAGAAGTTGAGAAAGTTGGCGTAGTTCCTTGTTCCGAAGAGGTATGGGCTGGTGAAATAGATTCCTTGACATTGCGTAGTGGGGTAGCTGCGCATGTTTATGTTTATCAGGGGAGTTGCACGCTTATTGCTTTGGAGGAAGTTGATAGGGAGCACATTGGGTCAGAGGTGGAATTGTGTGATTCACTCGAAATTAGCGTGCAGGTGCATGATATGTCGACCACATTATTTGTTGCCTTGCACGATGAAGGTGGAAAGTGGTTTCCAGGTGTTGATAAAGTAGTCGTTGTTCCTAGAATTGAAGAGCTTATGGGAAGATGATTTTATTTTTATGAGAAAATAACCTCAGTGGCCGAAAATGCCTTATAATATAAGATTTTGATCGATTTTTTTTCGATTTGCCAAAATGATCAACATAATCGCAACGCGATAATGACTATCGCAACGCGATTCTGATTATCGCAACGCGATTTGGTATTGCATTTGTTTCTTAAGAATTTTCTCTAAAAAGATAGTATCCGCGCGGACGTGTCGAAGACACGTATTACCACGACCACGACCACGACCCGAGACGAGACGAGACGGCGGCGGCGACGGTGCGCGAGAGTCCCCCTTGTTCTCTTCCACTCAACAAGGAAGTGAGAAATCCAAGCCTTAAATACCCATTCCCAATAGTGTTTCCAATACTATGTGGGATTGAGCATTGCAAACACTTGGGAATCTTTTACACTATCGCAACACATTCTTTATTGTTTCAAACTCCACGTAAATTTGGAATAGTTAAAATGTAAACTTATTTTGGATTTTTCACTATCGCAACACTTTTTCACTATCACAACAACACGTTTTTCAAACTCTCGCAACACATTTTAACTATCGCAACACATTTTAACTATCGCAACACATTTTTCAAAATCGCGTTGCGAATTTGGAAACTGAGTTGAAAAATTAGAGTTCGCGTTGCGATTTTGTTGGTCATTTTTGGCAAATCCAAAAAAAGTTGGTTAAAATCGTATATTATAAGACATTTTCGGTCACTGAGGTTATTTTCTCTATTTTTAATTCTAATTTCCCGTCATTGTCTAGTGGGGCAGCTGTGCATGATTCAGTTTGTTTGAGGAGCAGAATTTCCAATGATTTGGAAGTAATTAATAGGGCGCACGGTGGGTCTGAGGTGGAAGTATGCTATCGAAGGTATCATGCAGGTGCATGATGTGCCGATCATGCCTCTTGATGGGCTTAAGCTCAAGGTTTTTTACGATAGTATTAGGTGCTTGGATTTTATTAGAGCTGTTGATCTAAGGCAGACCCAATCTCTTTCCATTAGTAAAAGATTATTGGAGAATCCGAGTGCAGATTTGTTTTCATTCAATTATGCGGATGAAGTGTTTTTGTCTAAGTCTCCTGTTAGGGTTAACTCTGTTTACTCAAGTGAAAAAGAGTTGTCCTCTAGGAAAAAAAGAAAATAAAGAAGAAGAAATTTGGTTCCCTTTTGGATATTCAGGACAAATTACTATCGAAAGCCAAGAAAAAAGAAGAGATCGAGCATGGAAGAGATTCAATTTGTTGAAATCCGATCTTATCTCCTCTGAATCATCTGGTAGATCCCTTTCTGATTCAGATTTGAAGAAAAGGTGGGCTGCTGCTTGTGTCGAATCGAGGGAGAAGCTGCCTTTAGTTTATTCGCCAAATTTATAGAATATTTGTTTTTAATAATAGGGTGTATGTGATTGGATTTGTTATGCTTAGTCTTTTAGTTCTCAAGTTGCATTGGAGGTACGGAGCTTTTGTTGTAGTTTTAAATGTGGCATTGTGGTGGTAATAGCTCAGTCATTTTGGCTTGCCTAAGGGGTATGCACCATTACTACGCTTTAAGGTTTATGTTCAAGTGATGTTTTTTTAATGGGCTGGATTTGGTTGTCATTTTGATTCTGCTGAGAAGAATCTTTAGTGTAGGAGTGACAAGTTTGGTAGGGCCAGTCTTAGTGGAGTTATTAAAGGAAGCGGATTATGTTATGCTTGTCCTTTGAAGTTTTGTTGTTTTGTTTTAGATATGATTGTTTATTTTGTGTTTTACGTGCTAGATCGAAGATCGATGAAGACTTGGTGTTATGTACTGGTTATCTGGTTTGGAATTTATGCTACTGTTCGGTCACTCCCGTTTTTATGCTATTATTTCTCTCTGTTGCATGGATTGTTTGGGAATTAGTGTGAGGTTTGCTGTGTGTTTTGGGGTATGCATTGCTTGATGTAAATGTTATCCTTGTATATGATCTCTTCATCCTCTTGGTTCACTTTTTTCCTTCATTTAGGGTTAGGGTGGTTTTTTAACGAGGTCCTTGAGGTGGTGTACCTTGAATTTTAATACAAAGTACCCTCTTTCAAAAAAAAAAACATATATAAAAACACATGGATCTCGTTGACAAAGCAATTCATGTGGATCAACTTGACCACAGAAGGTTTGGAAGAGGAAAATGATGCAATTATGGGCTTTTGGCTTATAGATATTATGATTTCTCCCTTAACTTTCATGAACAAAATTAATAGAATAAGTAATAATAATAAAAATCTTAAATGCATTTATAGATTTAATAAAAATTATTATTCACAAATGTTAATTGGTCAGATCAAATTTGAATATGATTTAATAAAAAATTTATATTTTTTTAGTTGTTCATGTTCAGTTAAAGTTAAACGAACAAACATGAACATATTTTTGTTCATGTTCGTTTAGTTCATTTACAAACTTATTTAATTCTAATAAAATAAAATTTGAACTCGCTCAAATATGCATGATTGTCGCATCTAATATGAATCTTAAAAATGAAATTGACGATGATTGGTATTGTTTTATTAAATTGTTAACTAGGATTAAAAATTAAATTGTTGACTAGTATTGTTATTGATTTCAATATTAAACTGAAGGGATTTAAAAAAACACATGAGGCTAGAGGTTTTGTATTATTGAAATTTGTGATAATTTAGTAATCCTTCAACAACCCGATTAATCTTGAAATCAAAATTTAGGGTTTGAAGTATATGTATATATATATATATATATTAGGATCCATTTATAGAGTGTAAAATATTTTTAGTTATATACATATTTTGGACTATTGGATGAGTAGAGATAGTTGAATGAGATTAATTCTTTATTTTTTTTCATTGAATATCTTCTCATTTTCTATTGTTAATCTCAGACTTCTATTTTCACTCATCTAACTATACTAAATCTGTGTAAAACTAACAAATATTACATTGTGTAATTGGACCCTATCTATATATAGACAAGCACATTAACCTCTAACATTTCATTTGGGAAAAAAGAGTTCTTATGTGGATGAAAATCATTAGTCAACAAACAATTAACGCATGAAGATGAAGTATCAAGCTTACATGGCATCGCATGTTGACATTACAACCGACGACGATGAATGGTGATGAAAACTGAAGGTGCACGATAGCGACGATGAGTGGCGAGTAGAGACGTTAACTTTGACTGAATTTAGGAGTCAATTCATATTTTATATAGAGTTTAAGAGTTTGATTAGTATTTTATGTAAATTTTAAGGTCAAATTAATATTTGGTCTAAATTCATAGGTCAAATTAAAATTTAACTATTTTTACTAACAATAAGGACCAAAGATAAAAGTGACCAAAACAAAAAACTTTTTAAACCAGTGACAAAAACTAAATGGATAAAAACGTAAGATATCACTCATATATTTTACTCTTAATAAAATTCATAATAATTATTTGATATTTCATCTGTTAACGAAATGATATTGTTCCAACCCTACCTATGTTAAGCTCGTGGATTTTAGAAGTTACCAAAGGCTCGACCAGACCCATCAATGTAGTGTCACCTATTATTATTTTCTTGTTACGAAAAAAAACAATTTCTTTTGAAATTTCAAGTTTGCGGCATGACGGGTTACATAATAGATAACTTCGAGTTGGGGTGAGACTATATTTCAGGTAAAAAATCACTGATCCAACCCAACCTTATATAAATTGTTAATTTACTCATTTATATTTATAATATATTTAAAGTTTTATAGGTTTTTATTTTTATAATGTTAAAATATATTTTTTAAAAGTAAAAATGTAACAAATTATTATAAATATATTATTTTAATCATTTAAAATATAATAAATTATTATAGATATATTATTATTAAATATATTATTTTAATTATTTTAAAATACTAATATATTGTATATAGTCAATATTGTGCAAACCCTGTCTATGATAAACTAATGGGTTTTAAAAGGGCTCGACCAGGCCCATCAAAGTAGTGTAATCAATGATAAGTTTCCATTGTAGTTTTATTGTTACAGAAGAACTTTGATGTTACCTGTTACAAGTTTTGTATGTCTTCGTTATCTTTCATATTAGTTCTCATCGTCTTTCCCCAAACAAAATCATCTATTAAAAACACAAAGGAGATACAGAAGATAAAGAGGGAAGATACAAGATCAAAACTAAAATCAAATTACCAGAGATGTTGATTTTTGTAGATTCTCACAAAGCTTCCTGTTAAATCCTTGTCCTGTTTCAGGTGCGTTTGTAAGCACTGGTTTTCATCCTTTGAAAACCCTCATTTCATTACCAAACATCATCAGAACAACCTCAAAAACAATAAACTAAATATCCTCCTCAAACGCTGTCATGGTGACACCCGTGATGACATCCATTATTTCTCTCAACTTTCGACCGAGAAAGACCAAAACTTTAGAGTAAAACACTATATTCACTTACCCTTTTTTGATAATTTTGTGCATGCACCTTTTATTTATGGCCCATGTAATGGAATATTGTGTTTAGGATATCTAGGTGGTATTGGACGTATTGTTTCCCATCAGAACCCATCTACCAGAGAGTTTAAAATTCTTCCTCAATCCACAGTCCAGCGTCCTCCTGGACTACTGGATTTCTCTAGTTTTAATTGCCTTGGTTTTGGGTATGATTCTCAAACCGATGACTTCAAAGTTATAAGATTTGTTACTCATTACTTTGAAGAGAATCTAGATGAAGGGTTGATAGCAGATTGGACCAGACAAGTTGAGCTATATTCGCTTAAAAATGATTCATGGAAGGAAATTCCATTTACTGGGGTTTATGCTTTTGCTTCTACTTTGTTTAATAATTAACTCAATGGGTTTATTTATTGGAAAGTAGTTGGGGTTAATCACCATATTCTTTCACTTGATATGGTTAATGAAAAGTTTTCAACTTCACCACTACCTAAATTTGGTGGGACTTTAGAACAATATTATTTGGAACTTTTGGACTTCAATGGATTGCTTGGTGCTATTTTTCACCCAAGGGAAGGAACTGACAAGTCATTTGATTTATGGGTTATGAATGGGTCATAGACTAAACAATTAAGTACGAATATGTTCTTGGAGTTGAGAGGCCTTTACGGTTTTGGAAAAATGGCGAGTTTTTTCTAGAGAGCTCGGATCAAGAACTAATTTTATTTGATCCCTCCATACAAGAGCTTAGAAATCATGGTATTCACGCTTATCAGGAAACAATGTAGGTTATTACTTATGTTGAGAGCTTGGTTCCATTGAATGGAAGATCAGAGCATGAGGAATGTATAATACGACGGCCAGTCGGAGGTGAATCAAATTGATGTTTAATACTAAGATGGATAGGGAGCTACAACAAAAGAGGTAAGATTTAATGGGATTTGGTCTCTTCCTATGCACTTTATGTCAACTATAGTGTCTAGTGATGTTCTCAAATATTGTTGTTACTGTTTGAATTGTATATACATGCCCTAGTATTGACTTCTTTAGGTTTTTGTTTGCTTTTGGTTGTTTTAGTGGATGCACGAAATTATGTCCTACATATTTTCTTAGTTGTTAATTCTGATCTGCAGTTCTATTGACCTGCATATCATGATTGCAGGTGCATATATATGCCACACACGGAGTGCTTTTTGTACCTGAATTTGCTTCTGAGAGCTCAACGTTCCTAATAGTTGAATGTAATTTAAAGTTGAAAGTAGGTACTATTGTTATTATTATTTGTACTTTAGATCCAATGAAACAGTGTCAATGGTTTGGTCTTGTTTTGTGTGATGCCATTGTTAAGGGTATTTGCAGGGGTAAATGGGTTAACACTACCTTCTTGAAAGTGTTTGTGGAATATTTCTGGAAATTGTTGTCTTTTTTCTGCATATATATGATAATTCACATGAGCTTCTATGTGTGCATATAAAGTATTAGCTTGGTTTTTCATGTTTGTTTTTCCAGACCTTTTTGTTTGTGATGATTTTCAATCTTGACCTCAATTATTTGTTTTAGAGGTAAATGGACTGCAGTCTTGCAGAGGTCTTGTTTTAGGTTGTTCGTGCTTGGATGTGAGTGTCGAATATGAGTATTTTGATAGTTATTTCATGTCGTTGGAGGGTCCTTAGAGGATAATATTCTCGTACCTATTTCCCTAAATGTATGAACGCATGATACGAGATACCTACCTGTTGAGATTTTGGACAGATTTTGTGCTCATTGGTTTGATAGTCTATATGAAGCGAGATACGCCTTGTACCATGCATCACATAACTGCAGAATAAAAGAAGGTTTGGCATGTTACGTAGATCTGTATTTCTCTAAAAATATTCATACCCGATATTTATGTTACTTAGAATCTCATAACAGGTGCGTTAAATTATACTTCTTGCTGAATCTTTAAAGGGAAAACATAAAACAAAGTTGAAAACTATTGTCTCGAAGCAAAATATATGGATTGAAAGAGCACCTGTAGAACCTCCTGCAGTAGATTCTACTAGATTTGGCTTCCTTGGTTTTGGGTATGATTCTCAAACTGATAACTTCAAATTTGTAAGATTTGTTACTAACTACTTTGAAGATAATCTAGTTAAAGGGCTGATGGAAGATTGGAACAACCAAGTCGAGTTATATTCCCTTAAAAGTGATTCAAGTTGTGTTATAGGGAGGCAGTTGGGGATTCTGATGAGTGATGACCTTATTCTTTCGGTTGATAAGGTCAATGAAAAGTTTTCAACTTTACCACAGCCTGAATTTGGTGAGACTTTAGCACAATACTATTTGCTGCTTTTGGACTTCAATGGATTGCTTGGTGCTATTTTTTATCCAAGGGAATGAACTAATATGTATTTTGATTTGTGTGTTATTAATGGATAATGGACTAAACATTTCAGTGTTGAATATGTTCCTGGAGTTCATAGGCCTTTGGGGTTTTGGAGAAACGATGAATTTTTTATTGAGAGCTCTGATGATGAATTGGTGTTGTTTGACCCCCTCCACACGAGAGCTTAAAAATCTCAGTTTAAATGCTTATCGAGAAACAACGTAGATTATTGCTTATGTTGAGAGCTTGGTTCTGATAAATGGAAGAGACAAGAACGCGAGTCACGTATTTTATGTCGGCCAGCCGGAGGTGCATCAAATTGATTTTGAACACTACGATGGATGGGGAGCTACAACAAAAGAGGAAAGATTTAATGGGATTTGGTATCTTGATATGCACTTTATCTCAACTATATAGTCTTGTGGTGTTCTCAAATAATGATGACTTGTTTAGGTTTCTGTTGCTTTTTGTTGTTTCAGTGGATGTGCTAAATTACTCCATACAAATTTTCTTAGTTGTTAACTCTTATCTGCAGTTCTATTGACTTGCATATTATAATTTGCAGGTGCGTATATATGCTAGACTCGGAGTGCTTCTCCTACTTGACTTTTCTTCATAGAAGTCAATGTCCCAGAAAGTTGAATGATATTTGAAGTTGAATCTAGGAACTATTATTGTTGGAATTGTAGTGATCATGTGTTATTGTCAGCACTTTAGATCCAATGAAACATCGTCAATGGTTTGGTGTTGTTTCCTGTATGGAATATTCATGGAAATTGTTCTCTTTTTTTTTGCATATATATAATAACTCACATGAGCTTATGTGTGTGCCTATAGAGAGTTTACTTGGTTTCGTATGTTTTCTTTTCTGTTTTAAGAGTCGGAATTCCAGACCTTTTTGTGTGAGATGATTTTCATTCTGGACCTCTGTTATTTGTTTTAGAGGTAAATGGATTGCGTTCTTGCAGAGGCCTTGTTTTAGGTTGTTCGTCCTCATATACGAGTGTCAAACATGTCGAATATGGGTATTCTGATAGTTTTTTAATGTAGTTGGAGGGTCCTTAGAGGATCGTATGCTTGTACGTATACCCCACGGGATACATACATTTATGAGTAGCCTGGAAAGATTGGTGATCATGTTTACATTGGTTTAATGGTTTTGCGGAAATGAGATATTGTGGGTAAAGGCCTTGTATCTTTCATCACATGATTGCAAAAAAAGAAAGAAAAAAAAAACAAAGGTTTGGCATTTGTATTTCCCAATAAATATTCATATCTAATATTTTTGTCTATTTGGTTTGGCACAAATGTAATCTATTTTTTTGTTATTTAAAATTTATTACCGATAAAAATGGTTTTGCGGAAATGAGATATTGTGGGTAAAGGCCTTGTATCTTTCATCACATGATTGCAAAAAAAGAAAGAAAAAAAAAACAAAGGTTTGCATTTGTATTTCCCAATAAATATTCATATCTAATATTTTTGTCTATTTGGTTTGGCACAAATGTAATCTATTTTTTTGTTATTTAAAATTTATTACCGATAAAAATATGTTTACGGTAATGATTGAATTAATGTTTGGACTTAACATGTCCATCGAAACAACTACTGTCTTAATTTTTCTTCCAACTGAGTGGTCTACAAATCCATCAAGTATCATACAATATTTAAAAGAGGTTTGTAATTCAGGACTCGGGAGCTCCATTATAAAGAGAAAAAGATAATTAAAACCAACTATTATATCAGGGGGAATTTGTCCTGCTAGAATGATGAATTCCCTTTAATTTAAAACAAATAATTTTTAAATGGATATCTCAATGGCTATGTAGAGGAACTCGTCCTATTGGAATGTCGTGTTCACTTTAATTTTTTTAAATGAAAATATTGAAAAACATAAATATTTATAAAGAAAATAAAATTAATGGCTAGTTTTTTTTTCTTTTTTTATTTATCCTTTGACTCCTTTGATTATATGATGGTGCCTCCATAGATATTTTTCCTTTACGTTTAGGCACCAAATTTTCTATTTTTATAGCTCTTTGAATAAGTTAATTTTTTGCGTCAAATGATAAGGCTTTATAGTTGTTCAAAATTTTCTTTCGACAACTTCTTGAGGTCTTAGACAATTTCTTGCAAATTTCTTTTACAATTTCTTTCGACGATTTGAGAGTTTGATAGTCTGAAATCACCACATTCTCAATTGGAGTCGGGTTTTTCTTTCCGACCGAAACTTGAAAATAATTAACTTAATATCCAACTCTTCAGAATCAGATGATGAATAAACAAACTAGTTGAAACTGAAATCACCTAATGAAAACAATTTATCACTAAGATCAAACGCATAGCTGTCATGATTACATTGCTTGGATCTCAATGTTTTCTCTCACAAAATTTCCTCTTCTTTTCAACAAATTCAACCCTACCGGTGGGAAGTCATCTTCAGTTTATGTGTTTTTATCCTACTAGTGGTTATAGTCAAGCATCTCCAGGGCTGTTATTTCTAATAATTTCGGGGTTAATATGTTATTTGGTGGAACTTCATACGTTAGTATTATGCCCTCAATAGTCGAGTCAGATCTCTTGTTGGAGAATTAGTGTGAACTCTGTGACGGTGGTATTGTCTATGGAGATTACTTTGCAGTGTTGTTTTATTTTTTGTAGGAGTACTCTTTTCCTCCAATTAGGTTTAGGGAGGATTTTAACAAGACTCCTAACTAAGGTTTTAATTCAAAGCACCTAGGAGTGAGGTGATAAGAAGATTCGAGGAAATTAAGGATGCTGAAAGAATGTGATTATAGCGGTTAGTTTTGATTCCTTGAGTGTAGTTTTAGTTTTCTTGGCTTCTTGCAAGTAGGGGTGAGCGTTCGATCGAGTCAAGTCAAAAAATTTTAAGTTATTCAAGTTGACGAGTCTTATTTTATAAGTTGGAGTTGACTTGAAATTTTTTCAAGTCGAGCCAAATTTTCAAGTTTCTATTTAAATTTAGTTGTAAATATTTACAATATCATGCCATTACTTTATTCTGATTTAAATGTTATTTTATAACTATATATAATACATATATATTTTTTCGTATTTTTTCATATTTAATTTACATATACCAAACAAAGTCGAGGGACTCTACTCATACTTCGACTCAAAATTGAAAATTAATATACTAATTACTAAAAATTTTGAGTTATTCGAGTTGTATTTTACAATTCGATTAGAACTTAAGAATTAATTTTTTTTTTTAGTCGAGTTTATGAAACTACAACTCGAAGTCAATTCGAGTTGAGTTTTTTCAAGTTGTGCCGAGTCGAAAATATCGGTTTTTTGAGTCTAATCGACCTCATTGCAAGAAACAAAATTGTCAGCCTTTAATCCTTGGACATCAAGATGTTTGATGGGAAGATGTTTTGGAGAGTTAACCTTCGCACCATCCATTGGGCCTTCAGGGGGGGTCTAATCTCATTATGGGATACACACTTTTTTATTGCTAAATTGTGCAGAACAAAACAATGGTCATAGTGGATTAATTTCCTCATGTTAATTTAGAAGTTGGAGTGGTGAATGTATATGCGCCAAACGATCCATGGGAGAGGATATATTTCTTTTTAAGCCTTACTAAGTTAATTGCTGATATTAGTGGCCCCGTTATTTTCGGAGGGAATTTAAACACAATTAAATCAGATTCGGAAAGGATCGAGGTAAGCTTCCACAATAATGTAATGTGAAGTTTTAGGGAGTTTATTTTGAACAACAATCTAGTTAAGCTACCACTAATTGGAAGCCAGTTCACATGGTTTAGATAAAGTGGTGATGCTAATGCAAGCAGATTGGATAGAATTATCGTATCCACATAAGTTTAAAATAAGTTTCCCCAAACCGGTGATGTTGAAGGAAGAAATTCTAAAAAAAGTGCATAGACCTTTCAAGTGGTTCACTTATTGGGAGGATGACATTGGTTTCGTTTAAAGGGAAAAAATGAGAGGTTAATCAAAGAAAAGGAGTATGGAATATCCTACAGGAGGTTAAGAAAATTTCAAAGTGTAACCCCTAGACCCGGCCTATGCATTTTGGCTAAGTCTAGCATATTACATTAAAGATTCTGAAAGGCATTTTCCCAAAAACATTATTCGATAATTTAAAATCATGTTACAAATGATCTTTATATAAAAGTATATAATAATTAACGATAAAAATAAATTCATAAATATAAAATATGAAAGATACCATGTAAAATATTACATAAAATAAATCCAGAGCATCGAAAATAAAATATCAGTAACAACAGCAGAAAACGTCATAAAATGGTAAATACTTCAGAAATAAGGTACATGTCACCATAATTAAAAACAGTTCGGAAAACAGAATATTACAACAAAATACTCTGAACTAAATGTACCAATCCTCCAAGTGCCCAATACGGAGTGTCTATCCGAGAGTATCTGAAAGGGGTAAAACAATTTGAAAAGTAAGCTAGAGGCTCAGTGTGTCCCAACAGTGCAGAAATAAAAACATACAATTATGATTTTCAAAACCAGTGCAGATCACAATCATTAAAACATCATAGGAGTTTTTAATTTAAAAACTCCGCATCGTCCTCCAACCGAACGCCATGTGCATATCCCCAGAACTGCACAACCTAAGGGAGTAACTCGGGGCCTGCGAGCCTACCCAAGACAATTCCTGGGGCCACTAAGACTTACCCAAGAAAATTCTCAGGGCCGTAGAGCCTACCCAAGGCTCGAATTAGGTCCATAAGGAATTACCAATCGGTGCTGAACCTATCTGAGGAACTACCAATAACGACTGAACCTGCCAGAGTCTTCATACCAGAACCCAGACTACCCCCAAGAAAACATTTTTCAGATGGTAACCAGTAGTAACATAAATTCAGAGTTCAGACAGATCATCAGTTCAGTAAACCAGTATCCAAAAATCATAAGTCGGGAAATCATGCTTTATATTTCAGTAAATCCAGAATCATGTAAATCATACAGTAATCAAATCAGATCAAACATTGTAATTCAAATCAGAGAAACCAATCGTGTGCACCTGAGATTTCAAACAGATATTTAAAACATTTAAACTGCACATAAGGAACACACCTCGATAATAGGGTCAGTCCGAAAATCTATCGAGCACCAGCTTCACTAGGCTCTTCGACTGAACGGGAACCTAAGCCATATCAGAACAAGGTTATATTCGGAACAATATTCTAAACAGAATAACTAACAGGACTTCAGAAATATACGAGTATTCACAGCTTCTCGTGGACGAGCGGATCGGGAGGAACCGGGTCGAGTAGTGAAATAGTCTGGAGATCCCCGAGTTCTTTTAACATAACTATAATTAGACCTTCACCATTCTATTCAATTAACTAAATTAAAACACTTAGATAAATATGATTTTTATTTACGTTTACGGGCTAATTCGGAGGCTTTCGAGTCTAAATTTGACCAAACCGATTACGGAATCAGGACATCGAAAAACATAAAATATGACTTTTCAAAAATTCAAATTCTTGGTCAAAGTCAAAGTCAACGGGTTTGACTGACGATTTGGAGGCATTTTGGTTCGAATTTGGAGAAACGGACTTCGGAAACGGATTCAGGACGTCGAAAAATATCAGGATAGGTACACTCAGAAAAAGTCAAAGGTCGTTTAATGGCCGGTCAACACCGGTCAAAGTTCTGGTTAACGGTACTCAGAATACATTCAGCTTTTACAAAATAGCACCCTAGCAGAATTAATTACGAAACTAACACCTTTTAAAAATATTTACGAAACTAGCACCTTCTTAACAATATTTACGAAACTAACTCTTTTTAACAATATTTACGAAGCTAACACGTTTTTAACAATATTTACGAAACTATCACCTTCTTAACAATATTTACAAAACTAACACCTGTTGAACAATATTTATGAAACTAACACCTTCTTAACAATATTTACGAAACTAACACCTTCTTAACAATATTTACGAAACTAACACTTTTTAACAATATTTACAAAAATACCACCATAACCGAAATTAATTACGTATTTGTCATTCTTTTAAAATTATTTATAAAAATAGCACCATAACAGAAATTAATTACATATTAGTCACTCTTTTAAAACTATTTATCAACAATCTAAACCAACACCAACTATAATATGTTTTCAATATAAAACATTGAAATATTATCCAAATTAAACGATCTAATTTCTACCTGCGGCGGACGGACGAAAGGTAAATGTCAACGCAGCCCACCTATTGGGTTTTGATTGGAAGGCTTACAAGGAGTCTGAAATCAGGGTGGTGAAACAAGACGGTCATTGAAATGGTCAGAATCGACAGAAAAAATTAAAACGACGATCAGAGTTTTAGGTGTCGATTTCCCTTCTCGATTCGACCTAACTGTGACCAATTTCGGAACTGGTTTAGTCGGGGTTGGATCGATGGTCATTGCTGAGACTGAAGGACACGACGGTGCACCACACCACCGATCGGAGAAGGCATGCCGAATTGTGTCAAGGGTGAGTTTATGAAAAATATAGTTTGAGTTCACTGCACGGGGAGAGGGTTTTGCAGGAAAAATGGGTTATCACCTCGTATAAAATAAATCACCATCTCTTGTTTTCAATAAAAAAACAACACATGGCATAGTGGTTAAGCCATTGTCTGCCATTAGATTATTATATTCGTAGTGCCCTTTATTTAATTCTTAGTGCCCAAAAGATATATTATTGTGGCAATTTATGGGGTATGGCAATTCTCCCTCTCTAAAAGATATTTCGTCCTCGAAATTCATCAGAATCGGATATGAAAATGAGTTTAGATCTCCGATAGATCCTTTAGTGGACAAATCTAATTTGATAATATCAGAATATCTTAATAGACTCGGAGCGAAAACAAGGTCTCGGTGCCTTAATCTAAGGTCTTAGGGTCTTATGTTACGAAACTCGGGTATAGAAAGAGTATTATTTGAAATCCATGGCATGAAACAGGATTAACAATAAATATACCTGTAGAAGTATTGGACTCAAATCGATCACTGGAACTTCGGGTATCGTAAACAAGAGTAGGTTATCGAGCCTCAGAAACGGTCATATCTCCCTGAACCAGGTCTTGAAACTGCTGTCGTCTCTGATTTAAATAACGCTCTCCCAGGAAACGGCTCCTAAAGCGTTCTCTAAAGAAATCCCAGCTCAAACGATCGGTCTAAACACTACTAACCTCTGACTCCCACCATGTGTGAGCATTCCCATCCAACATAGAAATTGCTCCTAAATAACGTTGATGCAGATCTAAATCTAACTGATCCATGCGCCGCTCAGTATCACTAAGCCAATCCTCGGCCTCATTCGGATCTCCACCAGTAAGGCCACTAAACGTCCTGACTCCATTTGAAATAAGGGTCTGAGAGATAGGAACCTCGGGTACAACGCCAGCAGTTCTGACAGCTCCCTTAATCATCTGAAGAAATTGTCTACCAAAATTCTCATCTAATACAACTCTGGTACACTCGGCTCAGTACCAGTAGCTCCTCTTATCCGAGCAGTCATCCTATTACCATAGGTAGAAGGTAAATTCGTCGGGGTTGTAGGAGCAGGATCATCTATTGGAGGTAGGGGATCTACTCGTATTTCATCAATCGAATCTACAAATCTAGCCACTCGACTACGACTAGTTCGACGACCACATCTAACACCCATTTTAGAGGATCTTGAGTTTACTACAGAAGATAAAACCTAAGGTTAGATAAGCACTTGGTGTCTCAAACACCATTAAAATCGTAAAAACTTTGCGACATGGCCTTAGTAACTTGTTTTGTAAAATATTTCAAAATCGTATTTTCAATTTGGACTCATACCCAGTCCGAGGTTTAAAAACAAAAAGCTCTTATACCAATTAAATGTAACCCCCTAGATCCGGCCTATGCGTTTCGACTAAGTCTAGCAGATTACATTAAAGATTCTGAAAGACATTTTTCCAAAAATATTATTTGATAATTTAAAATCATGTTACAAATTATCTTTATATAAAAGTATATAATAATTAACGATAAAAACTAAATTCATAAATATAAAACATGAAAGATACCAATTAAAATATTACATAAAATAAATTTAGAGCATCGAAAATTAAATATAAGTAACAACAGCAGAAAACACCATAAAACGATAAATACTTCAGAAATAAGGTACATGTAACCATAATTAAAAACAGTTCAGAAAACATAATATTACAACAAAATACTCTGAACTAAATGTACCAATCCTCCAAGTGCCCAATACGGAGTGTCTATCCAAGAGTATCTGAAAGGGGTAAAACAATTTGAAAAGTGAGCTAGAGGCTCAGTGTGTTCCAACAGTTCAGAAATAAAAACATAGAGTTATGATTTTCAAAACCAGTGCAGATTACAATAATTAATACATCATATGAGTTTTTAATTTAAAAACTCCGCATCGTCCTCCAACCGAACGCCATGGGCAGATCCCCAGAACTGTACAACCTATTGGAGTAACTCAGGGCCTGCGAGTCTACCCAAGACAATTCCTGAGGCCACTAAAACTTACCCAAGAAAATTCTCAGGGCCGCAGAGCCTACCCTAGGCTCGACTTAGGTTTATAAGGAATTACCAATCGGTGCTGAACCAATCTAAGGAATTACCAACAATGACTGAACCTACCAAAGTCTTCATACCAGAACCCAGAGTACCCCGAAGAAAACTTTTTTCAGATGGTAACTAGTAGTAATAGAAATTCAGAGTTCAGACAGATCATCAGTTCAGTAAACCAGTATCCAGAAATCATAAGTCAGGAAATCATGCTTTATATTTCAATAAATCTGGAATCAGGTAAATCATACAATAGTCAAATCAGATCAAACATTGTATTTCAAATCAAAGAAACCAATCGTGTGCACCTGAGATTTCAAACAGATATTTAAAACATTTAAACTGCACATAAGGAACACACCTCGATAATAGGGTCAGTCCGAAAATCTATCGAGCACCAGCTTCACTAGGCTCTTCTACTGAACGGGAACCTAAGCCATATCAGAACAGGGTTATATTCGAAACAATATTCTAAACAGAATAACTAACAGGGCTTCAAAAATATACGAGTATTCACGGCTTCTCGTGAACGAGCAGATCGGGAGGAACCGGGTCGAGTAGTGAAACAGTCTGGAGATCCCCGAGTACCTTTAACATAACTATAATTAGTCTTTCTCCATTCTGTTCAATTAACTAAATTAAAGCACTTAGATAAATATGATTTTTTTACGTTTATGGGCTAATTCAGAGGCTTTCGAGTCTAAATTTGACCAAACCGATTGCGGAATCGAAATCAGGACATCGAAAAACATAAAATATGACTTTTCAAAAATTCAAATTCTTGGTCAAATTCAAAGTAACGGGTTTGATTGACGATTTGGAGGCATTTGGGTTCGAATTTGGAGAAACGGACTTCGGAAACGGAGTCAGGACGTCGAAAAATATCAGGATAGGTAGACTCAGAAAAAGTCAAAGGTCGTTTAATGGATGGTCAATACCGGTCAAAGTTCTGGTCAACGGTACTCAGAATACATTCAACTTTTACAAAATAGCACCCTAACAGAATTAATTACGAAACTAACACCTTTTAAAAATATTTACGAAACTAACACCTTCTTAACAATATTTACAAAACTAACACTTTTTAACAATATTTACGAAGCTAACACCTTTTTAACAATATTTACGAAACTAACACCTTCTTAACAATATTTACAAAACTAACACCTGTTGAACAATATTTATGAAACTAACACCTTCTTAACAATATTTACGAAACTAACACCTTCTTAACATTATTTACGAAACTAACACTTTTTAACAATAAAATACCACCATAACCGAAATTAATTACGTATTAGTCATTCTTTTAAAATTATTTACAAAAATAGCACCATAACAGAAATTAATTACATATTAGTCACTCTTTTAAAACTATTTATCAACAATCTAAACCAACACCAACTATAATATGTTTTCAATCTAAAACATTGAAATATTATCCAAATTAAACGATCTGACTTTACCTGCGGCGGACGGACGAAAGGTAAATGTCAACGCAACCCACCTATTGGGTTTTGATTGGAAGGCTTACGAGGAGTCTGAAATCAGGGCGGTGAAACAAGACGGTCATTGAAATGGTCAGAATCGACAGAAAAAATTAAAACGACGATCGGAGTTTTAGGTGTCGATTTCCCTTCTCGATTCGACCTAACTGTGACCAATTTCAGAATTGGTTTAGTCGGGGTTGGATCGATGGTCGTTGCTAAGATTGAAGGACACGACGGTGCACCACACCACCGATCGGAGGAGGCATGCCGAATTGTGTCAAGGGTGAGTTTATAAAAAATATAGTTTGAGTTCACTGCACGGGGAGAGGGTTTTGCAGGAAAAATGGGCTATCACCCCGTATAAAATAAATCACCATCTCTTGTTTTCAATAAAAAAACAAAACAAGGCATAGTGGTTAAGCCATTGTCTGCGACTATATTATTATATTCGTAGTGCCCTTTATATAATTCTTAGTGCCCTTTATTTAATTCTTAGTGCCCAAAAGATAAATTATAGTGCAAATTTATGGGGTATGACACAAAGGAATAAGTCGATTGTTGCGTCAAAGTGGTACCAGAGGAAATAGAGATGATAAAGAGGAGGGAAGAAAAAGATGCAAGTGTTGATAAAAAATAGAATCGAATTACAAGAGATGTTGGTGTTGAAGATTCTCTCAAAACTTCATGTTAAATCCTTGACACGCTTCAGGTGTGTTTGTAAGCCCTGATCTTCATCTTTTTAAACCCCTCATTTCATTACCAAACATCATCAGAACCTAACAAACAACAACCTTAATCTCCCCCTCAAAAATTGTCACCGTGACACCCATGATTAAATCCATTATTTCTCTCAACCTTTGATCGAGAAATGCCAAACCTTTAGAGTAAAACACAATATTTATTTACCCTTTTTGAGAATTTTGTATATGCACCTGAAATTGATGGTCCTTGTAATGGAATATTACTTTTAGCAGAGCCAGATATTGGACATAATGTTGACCTTTGGAATCCATCTACGAGAGAGTTTAAAATCTTTCCTCAATCCACAGTCCAGCTCCCCTCCTAGACTAGATTACACTAGTTTTTATTGCCTTGGATTTGGGTATGATTCTCAAACTGATGACTTCGAAGTTGTAATATTTGTTACTAATTGTTTTACATGGGAAAATGAAGAATGGAGGAGCATTTAGAGTCATTCGATCGATCAAGTTGATTTATATTTGCTTAAAGCTGATTCATGGAAGGAAATTTCAGTTACTGGGGTTCATGCTTATGGTTCCACTTTGTTTAATAATTATGTCAATTGGTTATATTATTGGCAGGTAGATGGGGATTCTGGTGGTAAACTTATTCTTTCATTTGATATGGTTCGTGAAATTTTTTCAACTTTACCATTGCCTGAATTTGGTGGGATTTTACTACAATACTATTTGCAACTTTTGGACTTCAATGGATTGCTTGGTGTTATTTTTTATCCAATGGAAGGAACCAACAAGTCTTTTGATTTATGGGTTACGAAAGAGTCATGGATTAAACAATTAAGTGTTGAATATGTTCTTGAAGTTGAGAGGCCTTAGGAGTTTTTGAAAAATGACAAGTTGTTTCTTGAGAGCTCTGATCATGAATTAGTGTTGTTTGATCCCTCCATACAAGAGCTTAGAAATCTTGGTATTCACGCTTATAAGGAAACAATGCAGTTATTTCTTATGTTGAGAGCTTGGTTCTATTGAATGTAAGATTAGAGCATTATGAATGTATAATACAACGACCTCCGGGGTACGGAGGCACGTCAAATCAATATTGAAGACAAAGATGGATAGGCAACTATAAAGAAAAAGGGAAAGATTTTTGGGAAATAAAACTAGTAATTTCCCTATAACCAGATTAGTGAGAATGCGAAATAAAAATGGAATAATAATACCAGAAAATTGATAACGGAGTTTGGCAAATTATGCCAACGTCTTCAGACTACTACAAATCTTTTACTAAAGAGAGAAAAATTACAAGTGTTTACAAAAACACTCACAACTCATAAGAAAACTCTCTAAACACTTTAGTGTTGGGAGAACAAAATGATTTTGGGATGATTTTGAAGCTAAATGGGTTAGGGTATTTATAGTTGAAGCTTAAGGATGAATCTTGTAAATACCCTAATGTATAGGGACTAAATTTGGTAATTTCCCTTTACCTAAATTCAACAAAATCAACTGCCTACCTTACCCAAATTCAATAAAATCAGCTCCACCAATTTTGACAATAGAATTTCAACAAAGGATACACCTAAGTTTGACCAACAATCTCCCACTTGAAGATTGATTTTAATATGTCTTCACACCTCGATAAATGCATCAACATTTCTGGTCTTGTTACTCTAGCATGTCAACTGAAGCTGAACACAACTTTAGTTTATCCGTAGTCACCGTCTTTGTTAACATATCTCCCGAATTTTGAGCTCCACTAATCTTTTCAAGTTTCAAAATCCCATCTTTTAGAAAAGACCGGATAAAATTTTATTGTAATTTTATGTGCTTCGTCTTAGAATGAAAAGATGGATTATTCGCTAGATGGATAGCACTTTAACTGTCGCAATACAAGACATTGTTTTCTTGTTTCTTGCCTAACTCTTCCAAGAAACTTTGGAGCCAAACCATCTCTTTGTTGGTTTCCGTAACAGCGACATATTCTGCATCAGTTGTGGAGAGAGAAACTATCTTCTGTATTTGAGAAACCCAACTCACTGCAGTACCTCCTAGAGTATAGACATACCCTGTAGTGCTTCTTCTGATGTCAATATTTCTGGCTAAGTAAGCATCTACATAGCCTGTCAGTACCATATCTCCACCTTCCAATTTCTGAGGCATACGACACCTTCACCATGTATGCACGTTCTTCCTCCGACTTTGGTGACTGTTCTTTGGAGAGTCTAAAATTAACACCTAAAGGTGTACTTACTGGTTTAGCATCTTGCATGTTGAACCTAGATAGTACTTTGTTGATGTACTCAGCCTGTGATAACATCAAAGTCCCCGACTTTGTGTATCTCTTAATCCTCTTCCCAAGAATCTGCTTTGCAGCACCCAAATCTTTCATTGCAAACTACTTCGATAATTTTTTATTCAAGTTTATAATCTCTTGCATGTCTGAGTCTGCAATGAGTATATCATCAACGTACAACAATAAAATAATGAAGTTGTTATCGAACTTCTTGATGTAGCAACAATGATCTGCTTGGCATCTGGTAAAACCACTGCTACTCATGAAGCTATCGAACTTCTTGTACCACTGTCTAAGAGCTTGTTTTAAACCATAAAAGCTCTTCTTCAACCTGCATACCAGGTTTTTCTTGTCTGCGTCTATAAAGCCTTATAGTTGCCTCATATAGATTTCTTCCTCCAAATCACTATGAAGAAAAGTTGTCATTACATCTAACTGCCCAAGATGTAGATTGTATGCAGCTACAATTTTCAACACCAGTCTGATTATAGACAACTTCACGACTAGAGAGAAAATTTCATTGTTGTTAATACCTTCTTTTTGCTGAAAACCTTTGACAACCAATCTTGCTTTGTAGTGTTTGCTCCCATCATGCTCTTCTTTGATCCTATAAACCCATTTGTTATGGAGTGCTTTCTTGCCTGGTGGTATTTCAACTAATTCCCATGTCTGATTTGACATAAGCGAGTCCATCTCATCTTTCATGGAAGACTCCAACTCGACTGAATCCTCAATATGCATTGCTTCATCACAGCATTCTGGTTCACCATTGTCAGTCAGCAACAAGTAGTGTAAAGAAGACAAATAACGTTGGGTTGGTTTAGGAATTCTGGATGAGCATCTCAGTTCTGGTATGTCTGGTTTTTCTTGAGGTACTTCAGGAGTGATCTGAACATCATTTCCAGAAATCTCCTCAAACTCAACAAATTCCTTTATTTCACCTTTGGTATTGGAGCTACTTGATTCTATGGTTGACTTGTCTTTGTACATCACATTCTCATTGAAAATGACATCTCTTCTTATGATGTCTTTCAATTTTTGTAGTCCCAAAACTGGTAACCGAACTTATCACCACTATAACCTAGAAAGACACATTTGTTGGACATAGCATCAAGTTTACTTCTTTCAACAAATTTTATGTGTACATAAGAAATACAACCAAACACTCTTAAGTGTGAAAGGTTTATTTATTTTATGCTCCAAAATTCCTCTGGTATTCCATCATCTAAGGGAACTGAGGGCCCACGGTTGATTAGGTAAGCTGCAATGTTGATAGCTTCAGCCCATAGCAATTTGGGTAATCCAACATGTATCCTCATGCTTTTGGAACGTTCATTCATAGTTCAGTTCATGCACTCTGCTACGCCATTCTACTGCGGTGTCATGGGGACTGTTGTCTCCATCTTGATCCCATTGTTTGCGTAAAATTATATAAATATACTATTTTTGTACTCTCCTCCATTATCAGACCTCAACCGCTTGACTTTCAAACCAGTCTCATTTTCCACCATGGCCTTCTATTTTTTGAAGTTATCAGAGACTACTAATTTATTCTTTAGAAAATAAACCCACACCTTGTAGAATCATTGATGAAGGTGACATAATATAGTGAGCCTGCAAGAGATGGAACTGGAGATCGTCCCCATACATCAGTATGATCCAACTCTAACTTTTCTACCTTGGGTGTCTTGCCAATCTTTACAAAACTGACT
Source organism: Hibiscus syriacus (assembly GCF_006381635.1). NCBI lineage: Eukaryota > Viridiplantae > Streptophyta > Magnoliopsida > Malvales > Malvaceae > Hibiscus > Hibiscus syriacus. The sequence goes on along the minus strand of NW_024061969.1, from coordinate 2,478,958 downwards.
TTATTTTGTTTGTCAAAGATGTAATCTTCACATAGTCTGACATATATACTCTTTACATCCGGTAGCTTCCCTTTTGAGAAAAGTGTCTTCATCCCTTTCTCGCTCATATAGCCAAGCCTTTGGTGCCATACGTTTGATTTTCCATCAGCATCTGCTACTGTAATGGTATTATCCAAGTTTGAGATTACATAGAGAGTACCAGTCTTCTTACCACGAGCAATGACAAATGCTCCTTTGGTAATCTTCCATTCATAACCTGAAAAGGTTGTACAATATCCTTCTCCATTAAGTTGTCCTACAGAAATCAAATTTCTTTTGAGGACAGAAATGTCTCTCCTTTCAGCTTCCAGGTGGTCTAGTTTGGCAACTTTAACCGGATGTCTCCTTTTCCGACGATCTTCAAGGTTTCATCATTAGCTAGATGAACCTTACCAAAATACCACTGACATAGTTCTCCACAATTTCTTGGCATGGGGTGGCGTGGAAAGATGCCCCAGAATCCAAGATTCATGATTCAATCGGACTGTTGACGCTTAGAATCATGATATCACATGTTTCCTTTGTTATGTTGGTAGATTCCTATGCGCCAGTATCTTTCTTCGGTTCTTGGTAATCTATTTTAAAGTGAACCTTTTTGCCGCAATTATAACAGTTAAAATCTTTCTTATTTTCCCCTTCTAGATTTCGATCTGCCATGATTTGGATTTCTTTCTGAAGTTCTCCCTCTAGACTCCTTGTGCAAGGCTGAGGAGCTTGATGCTTTACCCGATTCACTCCGTCGAATTTCTTCACTCAATACCAGATCCCAAACATCGTCGAATTTCAATTTACTGTTTCCCAACGAGCTGCTAACTACTGTAACAGTAGCATTCAAACTGTCTGGTAAAGATGATAAGAGAATTAAAGCTCGAACTTCATCATCGAATTTAATTTCCACGGAACTCAACTGGGTTGTGATTGTGTTGAGTTCATTTAGGTGTTCAGCCACTGATGCCCCTTCTGGTATCCGCAAATTGAATAATCGCCTCATCAAGTGAACTTTTTTTGAGGCTGATGGCTTCTCATACATATTAGAGAGAGCTGCCATAAGACCCATCGTGGTCTTTTCCTTTGCAATGTTGAAAGCAATATTGCGGGATATCGTCAGTCGGATAACTCCGAGGGCTTGTATGTCGAGAAGAGCATAGTCTTCATCCTTCATGCCCTCTGGTTGTTTTCCTGAGAGAGGTTGATATAGCTTTTTTTGGTACAGAAAATCTTTAATCTGTATCTTCCAAAAGCAAAAGTCCGCACCATCGAACTTCCAATTTTCACCTTCCCTTTATTTGTAGCCATCGCTCCACTCGAATCTGGCTTCTTTTGAATCGCTTCTGACAATTCCTACAAATCACCGTGTATTAGAACACCTCCGTCGACAAGCTCGTATCGCCGACCAAATTTTACTATTCACGAAATTCAATATTCACATGAATAGTAATCTCGTAGAAAAACTGAAAAAATTCATCACCAAAAGCTCTGATACTAGTTGTTGGGAAATAAAACTAGTAATTTCCCTATAATCGGACTAGTAAGAATGCAAAATAAAAGCGGAATAATAATACCAAAAAATTGATAACGGAGTTCGGCCAATTATGCCTACGTCTCCAGATTGCTGTAGATCTTTTACTAAAGAGATAAAATTTACAAGTGTTTGCAGAAACACTCATAACTCACAAGAAAACTCTTTAAACTCTTAAGTATTGGGAGAAATAAATGATTTTTGGATGATTTTAAAGTTAAATGGGTTAGAGTATTTATAGTTGAAGCTTAAGGACTAATCTTGTAAATACTTTAAAGTATAGAGACTAAATTTGGTAATTTCCCCTTACTTAAATTCAACAAAATCAACTGCCTACCTTACCCAAATTCAACAAAATCAGCTACACCAATTTTGACCATTGAATTTCAACAAAGGATGCACCTAAGTTTGACAAAAAAAGATCTAATGGGATTTGGTCTATGGATATGCACTTTATCTTAACTATATTGTCTTTTGATGTTCTCCTTGTTTAGGTTTCTGTTTTCTTTTTTTTGTTTCAGTGGATGCGCAAAATTACTCCATACATATTTGCTTAATTATTAACTCCTATCTACAATTCTATTATCCTGCATATTATGATTTGCAGGTGCATATATATGCTAGACTTGAAGTGTTTTTCCTATTTGACTTTGCTTCATAGAAGTCAATGTCCCCAATAGTTGAATGCCATTTGAAGTTTAATATAGGAAATATTATTATTGGTATTGTTATGATCATATGTTATTGTCTGTACTTTAGATCCAATGAAACATCATCAATGGTTTGGTTTTGCTTCCTTTGTGGAATATTTCTGGGAATTGTTCTCTTTTTTTTGCATATATATAATAATTCACACGAGCTAGCTTCTGTGTGTGCATATAGAGAATTTACATGGTTTTGCATGTTTGCTTTTCAAAAATGATTAATACGACCTTAAAATGCAATGATCTTAATCATGCCACATATCAAATTTATCATCCCAAGGCTGAAATTAATCCATGATGTTATTAGTTTACTATTTTCCCTTGTAAAGTTCCAAAATTACAATCTTGTCCTTTTTAATCTAATGGCTAAGATTTAACATGGAAATCAACTTAAATCCAATGGTCCACATTAAATCTTGTCATTTTAAAGCATGAAAAAGATATTTCTTGAACTTTAACACTTTATAGCTTTTAACACAAACTCCGTACGAAAAATCTGAAACCCACAAAAACGCCATTCTTGGGGATAAACTATTCATTTATGGGACCAGTTTATACAACATTTTAAAATTACATTTTCATCCCTAAACTTTCCAAAGTTTATATTTTAGCCACCAAACTTTCAATTTATTCATTTTGGGCACAAACCAAATTTTTTGGGGTATTACACTTCCTCAATCCATAGTTCATCGCCCTCCTAGACTTGATTACATTAGACTTTATTACATTGGTTTTGAGTATGATTATCAAACTGATGACTTCAAGGTTGTAAGATTGATTGCTAATTATCAAGGCATGAGAAATTTTAGTCATCTGATCGATCAAGTTGACTTATTCTCACTTAAAAGCGATTCATGGAAGGAAATTCCATTTCCTGGGGTTCTTGCTTATGGTTCTTTTTTGTTTAATAGTTATTTCAATGGGTTTTATTATTGGCAGGCACTTTGGGGTTCTGATCATCTTGGTTTTTCATTTGATATGGTTAATGAAAAGTTTTTAATTTTACAACTACCTGAATTTAGTGGAACTTTAGAACAATACTATTTCCAAATTTTGGACTTCAATAGATTACTTGGTGCTATTTTTTACCCGAGCAAATGAACTGATAAGTCTTTTGATTTATGGGTTATGAATGGTTCATGGAATAAACAATTCAGTGTTGAATATGTTCCTCGAGTTTATAGGCCTTTAGGGTTTTGGAAAAATGGCGAATTGTTTCTTATGATAGGTCCCGATCAAAGATCTAGAAATTTTAAAATGTTCTACATTTGGTAAGAACAAACCACAGAAAGTTTGGTTGAAAATTTTCACCCTTTCTTCTTCACTTCAGTTTTTTAAATAACATTGACAAATAACAACTTTTCTTAGTCATCCTATCACGTCTCTAAAAAATAGGATAATGAAAAAAATAAAATAAAATAATAACCAACAAATAATAATAACAAAAAATTAAAACACGTTCTATTATTCAGCAGCTAGTGGACCCACGATTGTAGTCCTTCCTTGATGACTCATACGTGGGTGTTGCATGATGGCTTGTTAATCTAAATACTTGGGATTCAGCTTAGACTCTCTTGTGGATTTTCTTAACCTATCATGTGTCTTGAGAGCTCTGATCATGAACTGATGTTGTTTAATCCCTCTACACGAGAAATTAAAAATCTCGGTATCCATCGGTTCTGATAAATGGAAGACAAGAGCACAAGGAACGTATATACGTCGGCCAGCTGGAGGTGCAACAAATTGATATTGAACGCTACAATGGATGTGGAGCTACAGTAAAAGAGGAAAGATTTAATGGGATTTGGTCTCTTGATATGCACTTTATCTCAACTATATTTTCTTGTGATGTTCTCAAATAATGTTTACTTGTTTAGGTTTTTGTTTGCTTTTTGTTGCTTTAGTGGATGCGCATCGTACGGATTTGCTTAGTTGTTAACTCTTATATGCAATTCTATTGACATGCATATTATGATTTGTAGGTGCATATTAATTTATTCATTAATAATATGGTACGTTGTGAACAAAATCCTTATAAATTAATTTAACTGTTTTATGTAAATATATATGAAACCATGCAATAGTTAGGGATAAAATAATGAGGGCGGGTGGGGCAGTCGTTCTCCTTAAATTTTCAAATTCTCCTATATTTTAGATTTTTTATGTATATTTTTCAATTAATAATTTTTTGCGTCCTCCTAAATTTTTTAAATTCACTCTCCTAACATAAAATTATACGTATGTCATTGAGTCAATAGCATAAGATGTTCAAATTTGAGAATAAGTAGAGATTGTAAAGAAATGACCCTATCAAATTTTAATGAAACTTTTTGTCTTTTGATATGATTCAAACTGTCCACATTGCCATTGAAAAATGGTGTTATTATAGGCCCCTTCCGAACCATGAACACTAGTGTTATTTTAGATATTAATATAATTTTGGGAACATTTTCTCCTCCTGTTGTCTTGATCGAGTTTCGGCTTAATTGAGGTATGAGGGATTTTTAATGCGACCGTTTTTATTTTTCAATGGGAAAAACAATAACAAGAGACTATAGTTTAAGACTTTGTCCGATACGAAGAATTCTGAAGACAACACTCAAGAAAGAGAGAAATCGTTATGTGATCTTACTGCTTTTCATCCAGGGTGTTCTGTTATGTATCTATCTGGAGATCAGAATAGATGAACATGTCAAGTTAAGTCAATTAGCCAATTTGGAAGTTGAGATATTTAAAGATTCCAACGGCATGGATGGTTGTGGTTATCCTAATCTTGACGAGTTTCACACTTAGGGATGGTCAAAATACTTGAGCCCTACGGTTCTCAACTCGATCTTATAGGGACTTTTTTTAATTTCTAGTTCGGGGCAAGACGAGTTATATAATTGATAACTTTGAGTCAGGATGAGAGTATATTTCAGGTTAAAAATAACTTATTCGTCCCGACCCTATATAAATTGTTAATTTACTCATTTATATTTATAACATATTTAAAGTTTTAGAGGTTTTTTATTTTTATAATGTTAAAATATATTCTTTTCAAATGACTCTATTGTATTTATTTTATGCTAGAGTGAATTATGAGGAAAAGAGCATCCAACTTAAAGATTTTCTTCTATGACTTGCATGGTGGCAGTGCCAAAGTGCAATTTATGGCTGATGCGAGGTATATGACCATTTTTATCATAAGATGTGTTATCTTATTTATGTCCTCCAAATTTCTCTTGTTATGTGAAGGTTTATGGGACATTCAAGGTAATTTCGGTGTATGGGACATTCAAAGTCAAGCTTTGATAAAGCTGAATTAGCTAAATTCTATTCCACTATGAAGCGTGGTAATGAAGCAATCAGGCAAAAATTTTGGAATGTTAAGATCGGCAATCAGGTGATGATGAAACAATGGTTTTGAATGAAACATTATGTACTGCACTTGAGTATGGATTGCCACCAATAGGTGGTTGGGGATTGGGTATCGCTTGGCTAGCTTTGTTATTAATGGATTCACAACATATCAAGGTTGTCTTTAATCTGTTTGCGTATTTGTACATAAATCGCTCACAAATGAGATTCAATCAACTTTTAATCGGCACTCATAACCTGTTGCATGCTATGTTTAAATAGGAGCTTTTTCTCTTCCCAGCAATGAAACCTCAGGATGAACCATCGGCTAAAGGTAATTAATTCAATTTTTGCACTGTGTATCTCCTCATATGTTTCTGAATTCCATTTCGAATGTAGAACAACATACAATATTATACATGTAATAAACGTGCAATGTCTTCATGTTATGTTATATTGAATTTATAGCATAACACTGGATTGTTTGGTTGTGTGAGCAGCTCTATCTACTCAGTGAGTTCGACCGGCTTAAATATGACACTAAGAAGCCATATACAAGGGACTGAAATAAAATGTAGAATAAATAACAGGTTTGAAATGCAAAGATTAAAGCTTCATTTAGTGACTAAATGGAAGATTGCAAATGTGGAGACCCTTCCCGCATGAATAGCCCATGCTCTAAACGCTTGGTCTCTACCTCTAAAGACGGTGTCGTTTGGTTTCTTAAATGTAAGCTAAACTTATGCCCTAAATGGCTAAGAAACGCTTTGTATCTCTTTCATCTTTTTCCTAAAAGCAAAAATCGCATGCTCTCTCCATCTCATCTTCTCTTCCATCGAGAAGAAGCCGACCACCGCGACGACCACTGTGAATTGACTCTGTTAGTGGAAAACTTCTCTAAAATGACCCCTTTTGAAACCCAAATCTCGTCGAGCCTCTCTTTGAACCAAAAAGTCAAAGATTCGAAGCCTAAAACAAAATTTCAAAGACCCCAAACCCTTAAACTACCCACACAAGCCTCAATATCCTAAAAGTGAGGTTTTACCCTTGGGAACAACGAAGAAGCGAAGGTAGTCCTCCCTCAAAGGTATCATTTTTGGGGATTCCTTCTCCTTTTTGTGATTTTGTATCTGGTTCAAAAATGGTGTTTCTCCAGTTGATTTTTATCCCTTGTTCGAAGATGGTGAATGGGTTGAATTTCTCTTTTCGTTTTTTCTTGCTCTCCAAAACTCATCTCTTATTCGAATCTTCTTGCATGTTATATATATGGAGAAAAGACCTCATTTTCCATATTTGATGGGTCTTCACGCGTGGGTCTGGCTGATGGGTTTAATATGTTTGGGTTTAGATTTGTAAATGGATTTTTAGTTTTGAAATATTAGGTTCTTGTAAATGTACTTTAATTTGGTCCAATGGTTTAAAAATGTGTGATTAATCACACCTGCCAAACTGCATAACACGGGATAATTAAATGTTATATTTCATTAAACTACATGTGATGTTTGGGTTTTAAGGGCTGGAAATTATTGCTGCCTAACTTCCAAACTGAAAACCATGTGTATGCCACCACTACAAACAGACTGAATAAACTGAAACACAAGTGTATCCCACTTAAAACAGAAACTGAAATAGAAACACATTTGATGCCACATTTTCAATATAACACACTGAAATAGAAACAATTTAATGTTACATTTGCAATATAAAAAGGAACTGGCCATTGTAAATATTATGCACATAGTGAATGTTGATTGTGAGAGTATTGATTGTAACAATGTTGTTGAATTATAAGTTGGTGGTTGTTTTGGTAATTTGTTTCTTAGTTCTAGTTACAGTTCATCCCCCCGTACATTTTTAAAAACTCGGTCTCTAATGGCCTCTTGCTGTGTGTAATTCCGGCAGCATGGCTTGTCGTACTCACATCCCGACTGTGTTAACATCCATGGTATATGGCCTCAAGATGCCAACGACGTTCCGATTCCCCTTACAACGCAACCACTAATCCCTGTTACTCCAAGGCACCCATTACTTCCCGAGTAGTTCTTCAGGTAAGCATCTCATCAACTTTTTAATTTATTTTTTTATTTGTATTTAAATTTATATATATGATCTAACGTATATTTATCTAATTTAGAAAACATTAACTCCATTATGTATACGGTGGTTGAAATGTTGGAATGATATAATATCTATGGGTTTCACTATCATAATATTATTATTATTATTATTATTATTATTATTATTATTATTATATACACAACAATTTTTAAGATTAAATAGTTGATAATTCATCTTCCTAACACATTTTCTAACTTACTTTGATTCAGCTACGAGACTTACACCAGGAAACATTTATATGGTTCAAGATGTTATAAAAATAATTCAGGGCCTTACAAAACTTTCACCTGAAATTTCTTGTACCACAAACAAAACTGGAGGACTGCAACTGAGAGAGATTCGTTTGTGTTACGCTCGACCGACTTCGTCTTCCCAAATTATTAAAAAGATTCAAAATTGCCCACATAAATTGCCATTTAAAAATGGTAAAACTACAGGCCCTGCAAATTGTTGACAAATTTTGTAGTTTAAAAAAATGCATACGGTTCAAATCGTTTCTTATCTAATCTTCAAGAAGGGTATGTTGTCCTGACTTGGTAACTTTAATATTTTTTCTTCTTTGTACCTACGTGTGAAACACTCACACGCTAAGTCTTTGACTTAGTGAGGTATATAATGTATGAATAACACATTTAAAACATGTAATCATATACTTAACTTTTATAAACATTATAGAGAATTGAAACTATCATACATTTCACCAAACATAACATATAACATCATGCACTGTTCATTTATGTTATTTCTTTTAATAGCCCATGGTACATCACTGAGAACTTAAGGTATGTGAGTGCATTGAGGTTGTGCACTAATGCTGTCACCATAGCTCGTATTAATTGCACCGAAATGTCACATAGAAATGTCCCGAAGGACCACATAGATATGTCCCGAATGACTGCGTAGAAATGTCCCAATGGACCACATAGAATTGTCCTAAAGGACCGCGTAGAACCCTCGACTCTTGGCATGCCAATTATACCTTTAGCTCTCATATCACATACTTTTGGGCTTTATCATTTATACCATTTCACATAGCTTATCACATAGACATATAATCACACAGATCATGTAACATGTAGGATAAAGTGTAACACATAGATCATGTAGAACATTGCATGTCACATAAACATATACTTGTACAAATAGCTTGTATTAATGTACACATAGAACAAAATCAAAACTGTGATTATATTCATGTAAATAAATACTCATATCAATTCATAATCTTTCAAACTTTGTTAAGTCAAAATGTTAGAAATAGACTCATCGTAAGTCTTATTTCCATAAAACAATATATATAATAACATGCACTCACCTTAGCCTCACTTAGTCAAAGCACAATCCTTATCACTCTTGGTTGATTTTATAAATTCGAATCTTCTGGTATTTGCTTTCGTTCGATATCTACACAAATATACGGTTGGTATGAATGATGGAGTTCGAATCACTATGAATCAATTATAAATAACTTGGCTAAAAGAAAACTTAATTCAAAATTTCAATATGAACAGTATCGATACTTCCTCACTATGGTATCGATACTATACTTAAGTATAAATACCCTTTCTACATTTTGGAATTTTGTTTCTAAAAATGGTACCGATACTTGTACATTGCTATCGATACCCTTAGTATCGATGCTATTCCTTCGGTATCTATACTGCTCTAAGGATTCATAAAATTTTACCTTATGCTATCGATATTGTTCTTGCGGTATCGATACCCAAACCCAGATATCACCTATCTTTGCTTTGGAGTATCGACATTGTTCATCCAGTACTGATACCCTTTACCAAAAACTAACTCGTTTCAATTCAAAAATTGACCAAAGCTCACCTAAATCCCACTCTTTTAACTCCTTTCAAGCTCTTAAACTCAACTATATTCATTAAGACTAACTCAAATCACTTTAATATACTTAAACTTCAAAAATCCCACATAATCACTTGAAACTAAAAATCATATCGATTTATCAACATGCCTCAAATCCTATTCCAACACTTTAGATTTCTTAATCCAACTCATGACAAGTCAAATTTCACTTCAAAATCCATTTGACAACTCCTCATCAATTCACTCAAAAAACCCTTTTTATTTAATCACCCATAACTTCTTCAATTTTTTAGTTTCTACTTCTCTGTAAGCTTTCTTAGTACCCTAAGATTCAAAACCAACTTAAAATTACAAGAAATAACCAACTGAAAGATTTCTTACCTTAGTTATGGAGACACGGTAGAGAGGAGGAAGAAAGATAAAGAAAATTTTTGATTTCTTTTTACTATTTTTTCCTTTCCACGTGTATTTAATACACCACTTATGGAATTTTTATTCATTTCCTTGTCTAATGTCCAATATACCCTTCCATCTTTCAATCCTTGATCATCAATCCTACACAAATAAATTCTCATTCATTCCCTAAACTTTTCAATTATTCCAATTTAACCACTAAATTTTAAATTCTTATATTTTGGTCATTAGCCTGGAGTTTGGGATGTTACAAATCTCCCCTTAAGAAAATTTGTCCTCGAATTTTCACTGCAGAAATAGATAGGGAAATTGTCTACGCATATCCTCTTAACGTTCCCATGTTGATTCCTCTACTTTGTGATTCCTCCACATAACTTTGACCAATTAAAATTTCTTATTTTCGAAGCTGTTTAAATTCATATGCCAAAATCTGCACCTGTTCTACGTCATACGTCAAGTTAGGTTGAACTTCTATCTCTTTCGGCACAATGATATGAGTTGAATCGGATCGATATCTTCTAAGCTTGGAAACATGGAAAACATTATGAATCTTCTCCATTTCCGGTGGCAAAGCTAATTGATATGCCACTGGCACCACTATCTTAACAATATCATATGACCCTATAAATCTAGGGCTAAGTTTTCCCTTTCGGCCAAAACATAACACATTCTTTCAAGGACATACTTTCAAAAATACTTCATCTGCAGCTTTAAGATTATGCTGAATCACTTGAACTTTCTCCTCTACTTCCTTAATCAATTCAGGACCTAGAACTTCCCGATCCTTAAGCTCGTAATGGTGTATGACACTTTCTCCCATATAAAGCTTCGTAGGGAGCCATCTTAGTGCTTGACTGATGCAGGGGGATCCGAGACAGATGATGCTGAGCTGTCAGATTGCACGTTGATGGTGCTGAGATACCATGAGTTGGCAGATCAGCGCAAAGGCGGGAATTGATTGTGACATGTTCCTCATTGGGGTCGTTTTGAGTATGTTTCAGTCTTTTGGCCATAACTTTGGCTACAGGTGTCAGAATCGCGCATAAGACCCCAATCCGAAAAGCTCTTTTCGACGCGCACGCTCTCCACATGAGCTACGATCCATGTGGCCTTTTTTTCAACCTCAAATTCTGCCATTTTCCCCTCCGAATCACTAGATTTAGTTATTTTTTACTATTTATGGTAATATTTCGATTGTTAATTAGGAAGTCAATTTAATCCGATTTAGACCGGATTTTTGGGAGATTGCTTATTTTATTTCGAATTTCAATTTAGAGTGATTTTCTGGATTTTGCTATTTTTGGCAAAATTCGAATAAAGACGATTTTTTTGCTATAACAGTCCGGCTTGTGGACTGCTTTTTGGATGGTTTTTGATTTTATAATATTTTATTAAACCCTAGAGACTTTTTTTTTCTCTGGTTTTTGGGTGAATTTTCTCTTGTGAATCGTCTGTCGGAGCTAGCCTACAGGATAATCACTATTCTGTCTGGCGTCAGTTGGTATCAGAGCTTCAACATCTTCTTGGGAAATTTCACCAGTTTCAATGGCTGGAGGTCGTGGTCGTGGTCGTCGTGAGCAGGTTCCGAATGAGGAAGCCCAACGCCGTGATCGCAGCGTTCAGGATGTGATGATTGCGGATTTGCAGAGGCAAGTCGCAGAATTAACCCAGCGCCTGGCGGCGCAGGATTTCGAGGATCGTGAGGCCTCTGATCACGATACCAATTCCACTTTCGAAAACCCATATCACAATCGCGCAGGATTCCGGGGCGTAGGATTTCGGGAGCACCGTGGTCGGGAGGAGCGTCATGGAGACCTCGATTTTTGGGTCGATCTCCCTGAGTTTTCTGGTACGTTACAGGCCGAGGGATTCGTGGATTGGATTAATGAAGTGGAGCGTATTTTTGAATATAAGGAAGTCCCCGATCGTGTGAAAGTGAAACTGATCGCCATCAAACTCAAGGGCAGAGCATCTGCGTGGTGGGAACAGTTACGACGTTCACGAGAAAGACAGGGCAAAGCCAAGATCACTGATTGGGAGAAGATGAAAAAGAAGATGAAGGGCCACTTCCTTCCCTTCGGCTACACGCAAACCTTATTTCAGCGACTTCATGCGTTGAGGCAGGGCGCGCGATCAGTCGATGATTACACGGAGGAGTTTTACCAATTGGTCGCCCGGAACGATTTATCTGAGACGGAGGAGCAGATGGTGGCGCGATATTTGGGGGGTTTACGCCAGCCCTTGCAAGATGTTCTCAGCCTTCATTCATTGTGGAGTGTTTCGGAAGCATACCAGCGTGCACTTGCTGTTGAAAAACAGCAAAACAGGAGACCAGTGATCAGGAGCGATCACAACAGTCGACCAGTTCGCCCTCAAGAGTCCCGTCCTGCTCAGCAGCCACCGCAGGGTAATTCTAACCCTACTATTAGATGTTTTTGTTGTGGTGAACAAGGGCATAGGGCGACTGATTGCAGGAAGCCTGCTAGTCAAAAGGGCAAAAATTTGTTGATTGAGGAAAACGTGGAAGACGAGACTGAGGAGATTGGCGAACCCGTGTATGACGATGATGAGACTGATGATGTGCTGTATGGAGATGGTCATGAGACTCTGGTCGTTCGTAAGAGTCTACTTACCCCCAAGGGCGATTCAGGGGACGATTGGTTGAGAACCAATATTTTCCACACGACTTGCACAGTTGCAGATAAAGTCTGCAAAATGATCATTGACAGCGGCAGTTGTGAGAATGTAGTGTCCGAGGAGGTTGTCCAGAAATTGCAGTTGAAGACGGACCGTCATCCTAAGCCATACAAGTTGTCATGGCTAAATAAAGACAGTGAGGTAACAGTTGATAGGCGATGCCTCGTGTCTTTTTCAATTGGTAGAAAATATTTTGATAATGCCTGGTGTGATGTTGTGTCTATGGATGCGTGTCATATATTGTTGGGTCGACCTTGGCAGTATGATCGCAGTGTCATTCATGATGGACGGAAGAATACATATTCCCTTAGCATCATGGGAAAAAAGATTGTGTTGGCACCCCAGCGGGAAGGACTTACTCCTACCCCAGTAACCCATAATACTAATATGCTTTCTATGTCCAGGTTTTTAGATGAGATTGAGCATGGCGGCATGGTCTATGCCTTGCTACCTTGCGAGAACAATGCAGTAGACGTGGATACAGATTTACCATTAGAGGTGCAGCGGCTGCTAGCATAATTCTCTAACTTGATGCCAGAGGATCTTCCTCCTGGACTACCACCTATTAGGGATATTCAGCATCAAATTGACCTTGTTCCTGGGTCAAGTTTGCCAAATTGACCAGTATATCGCCTCAGTCCCAAGGAGGCCGAAGAGTTGCAGCGACAGGTGGAAGAGTTGTTGGAGAGGGGCTATATCCGAGAGAGTATGAGCCCATGTGCAGTCCCTGCTCTGTTAGTGCCAAAGAAAGATGGTTCTTGGCGTATGTGTGTTGACAGCCGAGCGATCAACAGAATTACAGTGAAGTACCGGTTTCCAATTCCCCGTCTAGATGATATGTTGGATCAGCTATCTGGTTCTAAGATCTTCTCAAAAATTGACCTTAAGAGCGGTTACCACCAAATCAGAATAAGGCCTGGAGATGAGTGGAAGACGGCATTTAAAACGCCACAAGGGTTGTATGAGTGGATGTTCATGCCTTTTGGGTTATCCAATGCGCCCAGTACATTCATGAGATTTATGCATCAGGTCTTGCGGCCTTTTATGGGGAAATTTGTTGTAGTTTACTTCGATGATATCCTCGTTTATAGTCCGACATGGACTTCACACTTCGATCACCTCCGTGCTGTTTTTGAGATGCTGAAAACGGAGTGCTTGTTTGTCAATCAAAAGAAGTGTTCTTTCTTCACTACTTCTGTGACTTTTCTTGGTTTTGTTGTGTCTGCTGATGGTGTTCATGCAGATCAGTCAAAGATAGATGCAGTCTTGGAGTGGCCCAGACCAAGAACCTTACATGACATCCGAAGTTTCCATGGCTTGGCGTCTTTTTACCGTCGATTCATTAGAAATTTCAGTACTCTGATCGCCCCTATCACAGAGTGCCTCAAGGGGTGTGATTTCCAGTGGTCTGAGGAGGCAGAGGCCAGTTTTCAACTGGTCAAGCAAAAGATCACCGAGGCTCCAGTTTTGGCACTTCCAGATTTTGACAAAGTGTTCGAGGTAAATTGTGATGCATCTGGCGTTGGCATTGGTGGTGTTCTGAGTCAGGCAGGTCGTCCGGTTGCTTTTTTCAGTAAGAAGCTATTGGGATCAAAGAAAAATTATTCCACTTATGATCTGGAGTTCTATGCCATAGTTCAGTCCCTGAAGCATTGGCGTCACTACCTAGTACAGAAGGAGTTTATTCTGTTTACCGATCATGAGGCCTTGAAGTACATCAATGGCCAACACAAGCTGAGTAGACGTCATGCCAAGTGGGTAGCATACTTGCAAGAATTCACTTTTACGCTGAGGCACCAAGCAGGGAGTTTGAACCGCGTCGCAGATGCCCTGAGCCGTCGTACCTTACTTCTCACCACCATGAGTACTAAAGTTGCAGGATTTGAGACGTTCACAGATATGTAAGCAGCTGATCCTTCCTTTGGAAGGATATTTCAGGAGGTAACTGAGGGTCACCGTCATGATTTTGTTTTGCATAATGGGTATCTGTTTCGTGGATTACAATTGTGCATTCCAGATTGTTCATTGAGGCAGCAAATTATAAGTGAACTCCATAATGAGGGACACTTTGGCCGAGATAAGACATTGGCCCTTATCTCTTCTGAATTTTATTGGCCCAAGTTGACTAGTGATGTGGCCCATCATGTGGACCGTTGTTATGTGTGCCAGCGGTCTAAGGGAGTTCTCACCAATGCGGGATTGTACACTCCCTTACCTGTTCCTGAAGCTCCTTGGTTCGATGTCAGCATTGATTTTGTACTAGGCTTACCCCGCACCCAAAGGGCCTCTGATTCTATCTTTGTTGTGGTTGACAGGTTTTCCAAGATGGCTCATTTTGTAGCTTGCAGAAAGACTATGGATGCTGACCGGATTGCCCATCTCTATTTCAAGGAGATTGTGCGTTTACATGGTGTTCCTCGATCCATCACTTCAGATCGTGATACTAAGTTCATCAGTCATTTCTGGAAGAGCCTGTGGGGGAAACTGGGAACGCAGTTGAATTTCAGTAGCGCCTACCACCCCCAGACGGATGGCCAGACTGAGGTGGTGAACCGAAGTTTGGGAAACCTTTTAAGGTGTTTAGCAGGAACGAAGCCGAAGCAGTGGGATTTGGTATTGCCTCAGGCAGAATTTGCCTACAACAGATCAAAAAATAGAACCACAGGTTTAAGCCCATTTGAGATTGTCTATGGTCAGAACCCATCCGGGGTGTTGGACTTAGCCCCTATTCCACGTATAGGACGTTTCAGTCCTAAAGCAGATGAGATGGCAAAGTATCTTCGGGGTATCCATGAGCAGGTGAAACAGACCATTCATGAGAGCAATACCAAGTACAAGACTCGGGTCGACAATCATCGTCGTCAGGTACTTTTTGATGTTGGTGATTTTGTTTGGGCTGTATTAACTCGTGATCGTTTTCCTGTTGGTGAGTATAATAAGCTTAAGGATCGGAAGATTGGACCTTGTGAGGTCGTGCAGAAGATCAATAATAATGCTTATAGGTTGCGACTTCCCAGTCACTTAAAGACTTCTGATGTCTTTAATGTGAAGCACCTGAGTCATTGTTTTGTGGATCCTGATGACACTACTCTGAACTCGAGGATGAGTTCTTTCCAACCCGGGGTGACTGATGCAGGGGGATCCGAGACAGATGATGCTGAGCTGTCAGATTGCACGTTGATGGCGCTGAGATACCATGAGTTGGCAGATCAGCGCAAAGGCGGGAATTGATTGTGACATGTTCCTCATTGGGGTCGTTTTGAGTATGTTTCAGTCTTTTGGCCATAACTTTGGCTACAGGTGTCAGAATCGCGCATAAGACCCCAATCCGGAAAGCTCTTTTCAACGCGCACGCTCTCCACATGAGCTATGCTCTATGTGACATTTTTTTCAACCTCAAATTCTGCCGTTTTCCTCTCCGAATCACTAGATTTAGTTATTTTTTACTATTTATGGTAATATTTCGATTGTTAATTAGGAAGTCAATTTAAATCCGATTTAGACCGGATTTTTGGGAGATTGCTTATTTTATTTCGAATTTCAATTTAGAGTGATTTTCGGGATTTTGCTATTTTTGGCAAAATTTGAATAAATATGATTTTTTTGCTATAACAGTCCAGCTTGTGGACTGCTTTTTGGATGGTTTTTGATTTTATAATATTTTATTAAACCCTAGAGACTTTTTTTTTCTCTGGTTTTTGGGCGAATTTTCTCTTGTGAATCGTCTGTCGGAGCTAGCCTACAGGATAATCACTATTATGTCTGGCATCATTGACTGTAGCTATTGTTATAAGAAAATTCTGCAAGTGGCAAATATTTTTCTAAAGATCCTTTGAACTCAATAGCACATGCTCTTAACATATCTTCCAGGATTGGAATTTTTTATCATACTTTCATCTGTCTGAGCATGAAAAGTTGTACTAAAGTTCCATCAAGTTCCTAAGGCTCCATGCAAAGTCTTCCAAAATATCTATGTGAATCGTGGATCTCGATCAGAAACTATCGAAACGGGCACACCATGTAATCGAACAATTTCTTTTATATACAGCTCAGTAAACTTGTCCATAGAAAAATAAACTCTAACAGGAATGAAATACATTGACTTGGTCAATTGGTCAACTATCACCCATATTGAATCTCTTTTATTCAAAGTCAAAGGTAACACCATCAATAAATCCATCATCACCTTCTCTCATTTTCATTGAGGAATGGAGATTGGCTGCAACAATCATGAAGGAACTTGATGCTCAACTTTGACTTACTGAAACATTAAACACTTGGACAAAACTTTTGTGCTAATTATTTTCATTCATAGCCACCAATACCGACTCTTAAGATCCATATACATCTTGTTTCCACCTGGGTGCATAGTAAACGGATTACAATCAGCTTATGTCAACAAGTCATTCTTCAATTCCCCATCATGAGGAATAACAAGCCTCCCATGATAAGACAAATTGCTATCTAGCTTCACTTCAAAATCCTTATTCCTTTCATTTTCCACTTTCTCCATTCTTTTCAAATACTCATCATCTTTACTTTACACGTCTTTAATTTGATACAGCAATGTTGGCTTAAGCTTTAACTCCACAAGTAATGCACCATCACCATTTAATGTCAACCTCGTATCTAAAGCTTTTAAGACTGAGAACGTCTTTCGACTCAGCGCATTTGCTACCACATTTACTTTCCCGGGATAAAAATCAATGACTACATCATAATCTTTGAGAATTTTGATCCACCTTCATTGTCTCAGATTTAGTTCTTTATGAGTCATCAGATACTTCAAGCTCTTATGATTCGTATAGAGGTAGCATCATTCACCATATGAGTAGTGACGCCATATCTTCAGAGCTAACACCACTGCAGCCAATCCCAAATCATGTGTCGGATAGTTCTCTTGTGTGGTTTCAATTACCTCAATGAATATGCCACTACTTAACCTTCTTGCATCAATACACATCCCAAGCTATTATGGGATGCGTCATTATAAACGACATAGTTTTTTCCAGATTCAAGTTGACCAATATTGGAGCTTCTTTCAAAATTCTCTTTAACGCCTCAAAACTCTCTTGATATTCAGGGGTCCAAGAAAAAGACATATTTTTTCTCAGTAACTTGGTAAAAAACAAAGCTATCATCGAAAATTCTTAACGAACCTTCACTAATAACCTGCAAGACATAGAAAAATTCAAACTTTAAACACATTCTTTGGAATTTCTCAGTCTAATATGGCTTTTATCTTCTGAGAATCTACTCAAGTCTCTTTTGTAAAGATCACATGACCGAGGAAGGCCAACTCATTTAACCAAAACTCACACTTAGATAGTTTGGCATAAAGCTTCTTATCTTTTAGTGTTTGTAAAACTATTCTATGTTGTGCATCGTGCTCTACATTGGACTTTGAATACACTAAGATATCATCAATGAAAATAACCATGAACTGATCGAGATAGGGTTGAAATATTTTGTTCATAAGATCCATAAACGCAACATGTTCATTAGTCAACCCAAACGACATAACGATGAACTCATAATGACCATATCTAGTTCTAAGAGTCATCTTTTAAATGTAACTTTCTTGAATCTTTAATTGATGATAACCCAAACACAAATCAATCTTGAAAAATAATGAAGCTCCTTTTAATTGATCAAACAAATCATCAATTATAGGGAGAGGATATTTTTTCTTTATGGTCACCTTGTTAAGCTATCGATAATCAATGCAGAGATGCATTGAACCATCATTCTTCTTTATAAACAGCATTGGAGCTCCCTAAGGTGACACACTAGGTCTGATGAATCCTTTATCCAATAATTCCTGCAACTAAATCTTTAGCTCGCTCAATTATTTCGGAGCCATTCAATAAGGTGTCATTGCAATCCGTGTTGTTCAGGCATTACTTCAATTTGAAACTCAACCTCCCTATTAGGAGATAATCCTGGAAACTCAATCAGAAAAAACATCTAGAAACTCTCTAACTATTGGCATATCCTCTAATCTTTTCTACTTATCTAGAGTGTCTATCACATTAGCAATGAAAGCTTGACATCCTTGTAACAATAGCTTTTTAGCCGACATCACTGATATTAAGTTCGCTAATAGATTAAATCTCTCACTAATAACAATCACTTCTAATCTATCAGGACTAATCAGAGTTACTCTCTTCAATATACAATTGAAATTAGAATGATAATGATACAGCCAGTCCATTCCCAGAATTACTTCAAATTCTTCAAAGGGTAATTCCATCATATTAGCAGGAAATTCAATTACCTGAATCCTTATGGGACACCTTTGACACACCTTATTTACCTGAGCATTGTGTCCTAATGGGTTAGTCACTATCGCATCATTACTTATTGCTTCTATTCAGATTTTCAATTCTCTCACCAATTTTCTACTAATATATGAATAGGTCGATCCCAGATCAGTCAATACCAAAACAAATTTATCAAATAATTGAAAAGTACTTACAATATCTCTAGATCATTGCGATCCTCATTGGTCTTAATATTATAAACTCGAACAGTAGAACGTATCTCCGGTTGAGTGGAGGGCTCAGACTTATTTCTTCCTTTACCTCTTCCTCTATCTTTCTTAGATAACGAAGCAGATCACGCATATTGGGCAGTATCTCCAATCATCATTGGACAATCCCGGATAAAATTTCTGGTGTCTCCACAGCAAAAATAGCCTTCAGAAACCACTCATCATACTCCAATATGATTCTTCCAATAATGCTGACACTACCTCGATCTACCATCATTTGATCTTCTATCTCCATACCCTACTGATTGAGTATGTCTTACTCTCATCGGATTTGATCCTCTAGCTGAGGATGTAACAGACTCAAATCTAGTCTGAGATAAAAAACCAGAGTCTATGTCTCTCTTTGATGGTGCTGAACTCGAGGAAGCACCAGCTCTCTTAGTTATTTGTTCCCTATATCTCTCATTCTAAGCTCTCTTTAGAGCTTTATCACGATTTACCACTTCTAGAAACAAAGACAGATTAAAAACTATTAACATCTCTTTCAGTCTATGACACAAGCCCTCAACAAACAAATCGCATGCATCATTTTTCAATCAGAACTAGCTCGGTAGCAAATCTACTCAGCTTATTAAACTCGCACTCGTACTCATACACGGTTTGATTCCCTTGCTTTAAACTCATAATTTCTTGCTTCATTTGCTTGATAAACTGGTCAACGATATACTTGTGCTTGAACTCTTCTAGGAACAAAAACCATGTCACATGGTCACTTTCCAATCTCATTGTAACATTTATTGACCATACTCTAGCTTTCCCTCGTAGCAGCGAAATTGTTCCATCTAATTTCTCTACTTCAGAACAGTGGAGACCCTCCAACATGATCTTGACATCATTCAACCAAAGGTCCGAAGTTACATGACCTTCCTCAGCTTCACCTTTGAATTCAGGAGCTCCTAATCCTTTGAACTCTTTCTCTATATTCATTCTAGGAGTTCAGGGAGCAAGAGGTCGAAAACGCATCAGAATAGCGTCTAACGTCCTGAAAAAAACCTCTTGATCTTGTATAGGCACTCCCTGAAGTTCCTGTTCTTCAACTTACCTGGCCAAGGCAGATGAATTTCTACTTCCCTTATGTCTTTTATTTCCCATTTCACTTCGAGAGCTCTCGTGGTCAGACATCTAATAAGACATAACCATTTCACTCTATTAGCAAGACATCATACTCATTACTTATCATATCAGAAAATTTTAACTTTTTATTGGCATGTATACTTTTTAAAACACATTTAACTTCAGTTTAAGCCTAGAATCAACTAAATCATAGCTCTGATACCATTAAATATAACACCCCAACTCATATCTGACCCGGATACAAATCCGAGGTGTCACATTGACTTTTCAAACCAATTATTTTTAAAAGATAGTTAAGAATTTAAACATTTATTTGTATAAATATGGGGGAACCCTAACTAAAAAAATAGGAAAATTCAAACTTAAATTGAAATAAAAACTTAATAATTTACATAAATATCATAGAGTTTGTTTACAAAAATTGAGTAGAGCATATATGATTCAAACATTTAATTACATGCCAACTAAACTCAGTGTAACAAAATACATACGGTTCAAATCGTTTATGATATGAACTTCAAGAAGGGTATGTTTTCCTGACTTGCTTAGCTTTAACCTTCTTGCTTCTTTGTACCTACGTGTGAAACACTCACACGCTAAGTCTTTGACTTAATGAGCACACGCTAAGTCTTTGACTTAGTGAGACATATAATGCATGAATAAGACATTTAAAACATGTAATCATATACTTAAAACATTATAGAGAATAGAAATTATCATACAATTCACCAAACAAGAACATATAACATCATGCATTGTTCATTTATGTCATTTCTTTTAATAGCTCATTGTACATCATTGAGTACTTAAGGTGTGTGAGTGCATTGAGGTTGTGCACTAATGTTGTACCCACAGCTCGTATAAATTGCACTGAAGTGACGCCTAGAATATGAACCAAAGACCCATGTAGAAATGTCCCGAATGACCACATAGATATGTCCCAAAGGACCGCGTAGAAATGTCCTGAAGGACCACGTAGAAATATCTTGAAGGACAACGTAGAATTGTCCCGAAGGACCACATGACTCTTGGCATGCAAAATATACCTTTAGCTCTCGTCTCACATACTTTTGGGCTTTATAATTTATATCATTTCACATAGCTTATCACATAGACATATAAACACATAGATAATGTAACACGTAGGATAAAATGTAACACATAGATCATGTAGAACATTGCATGTTATTTAAACATATACTTGTACTCATATCTTGTATTCATGTACACATAAGAATAAAATCAAAATCGTAACTATAATCATGTAAACATATACTCATATCAATTCTTAAACTTTCAAACATTGTTAAATCAAAATGTTGGAAATAGACTCATCGCAAGTCTTATTTCCATAAAACAATATATATAATAATATGACTCACCTTAGCCTCACTTAATCAAAGCACAATCCTTATCGCTATTGGCTGATCTTATGAATTCAAATCTTCTGGTACTTGTTTTCATTCGATATCTACACAAATATATGATTGGTATGAATGTCAGAGTTCGAATCACTATGAATCAATCATCAATAACTTAGGCTAAAAGAAAACATAATTCAAAATTTCAATCTGAACAATATCAGTACCCTAGTCCCAATACCGATACTTCCTCACTATGGTATCGATACTATACTTTAGTATCGATACCCTTTCTACATTCTGGAATTTTGTTTCTAAAAATGGTACTGATATTTGTACATTGCTATTGATACCCTTAGTATCGATGCTACTCATTCGGTATCGATACTGCTTTAAGAATTCATAAAATCTTACGATATCGATACCCCAAACCCATATATCACCTATTTTTTCTTTGGAGTATCAGTACTGTTCATCCAGTGCCGATACTCCTCACATAGAACTCACTCATTTCAATTCAAAAATTGACCAAAACTCACCTAAACCCTACTCTTTTAACTCCTTTCAAGCTCTTAAACTCCTATACTCATTAAGACTAACTCAAATCACTTTAATATACTTAAACTTCCAAAATCCCACATAATCACTTGAAACTAAAAATTATATCGATTTATCAACATGCCCCAAATCATATTCCAACACTTTAGATTTCTTAATTCAACTCATGACAAGTCAAATTTCACTTCAAAATGCATTTACTAACTCTTTCTCATCAATTCACTCAAAAACCCTTTTTATTTAATCACTCATAACTTTTTCATCTTTTAGTTTCTACATCTCTTTAAGCTTCCTCAAGATTTTTTAGTACCCAAGATTCAAAACCAACTTAAAATTACAAAAAATAATCAACTGAAAAATTTCTTACCTTAGCTATGGAGACATTGTGGATAGGAGAAAGAAATATGAAAAAAAATTCTAGATTTCCTTTTACTCTTTCTTTACTTTGCATGTATATTTAATACAACAATTTAGGAATTTTTTTTCATTTCCTTGTCTAATAATTGATATACCCTTCAATATTTCAATCCTTGATCATCAATCCTACACAAATAAATTCCCATTAAGTCTCAAATATTTTTAATTATTCCAATTTAACCACTAAATTTTAAATTCTTACATTTTGGTCACTTGCCTGGAATTTGGGATGTTACATGGATCTTGGTGAAAAAGTAACTCACATGGATCAAATTGACCATAGAAGGCCTGGAAAGAGTAAAATGATGCAATTATGGGCTTTTGTCTTATAGATATTATGATTTATCCATTAAATTTCATAAACAAAATTAATAGAATAAGTAACAATAATAAAAATCTAAATGCATTTATAGATTTAATAAAAATTATTTTTCACAAATGTTAATAGGTCAGATCAAATTTGAATAAGAGATTTAATAAAAAAATTTATATTTATTTAGTTGTTCATGTTCAGTTAAAGTTAAACGAACAAACATGAACATATTTTTGTTCGTGTTCGTTTAGTTCATTTACAGACTTATTTAATTCTAATAAAATAAAATTTGAACTCCCTCAAATATGCATGATTGTTGCATCTAATATAAATCTTAAACTGAAATTGATGATGATTGATATTGTTTTATTAAAATTTTTTATTAGGATTGAGAATTAAATTGTTGACTAGTATTGTTATTGATTTCAATATTAAACTGAAGGGATTTAGAACAAGAAAAACATGAAGCTAGAGGTCTTGGATTATTGAATTTGTGATAATTTAATTATCTTTCAACAACCCGATTAATCTTGAAATTAAAATTTAGGATTTGAAGTGTATATATATATATATATTAGGATCCATTTATACAATATAAAACATTTTTAGTTATATACTAATTTACGACTATGGGATGAGTAGAGATAGCTGAATGAGATTAATTCTTTATTTTTTTCATTGAATATATTCTCATTTTCTATTGTTAATCTTAGTCTTCTATTTTTACTCATTTAACAATAATAAATATGTGAAAAATAACAGATATTACATTGTGTAATTGGATCCTATATATATATATAGACAAGCACTTTAACCTCTAACATTTCATTTGGAAAAAATGAGTTCCTATGTGGATGAAAATCGTTGGTCAAAAAACAATCAACGTATGAAGTTGAAGTATAAATCTTACATGGCAACACATGCTGAGATGACAACCGACGACGATTACTGGTGATAAAAAATGACGGTGGGCGACGATGACAATGAGTGGAGAGTAGAGATGTTAACTTTGATTGAATTTAGGGGTCAATTCATTTTTTATATAGATTATAAGAGTTATATTACTATTTTATGTAAATTTTAAGGTCAAATTAATATTTTGTCTAAATTCAGAGGTCAAATTAAAATTTAACTATTTTTATTAACAATAGGGACCAAATATAAAAGTGACCAAAACCAAATACTTTTTAAACCGGTGACAAAAACTAAATGGATCAAAACATAAGATATCACTATTATAATTTACCCTTAATAAAATTCTTAATAATAATATTTGATATTACAACGGTTTATGGAATGACAAGTTATATAAATAGATAACTTCAAGTCAGGGTGAGAGTATATTTCATGTAAAATATCACTGATCCGACCCGACCCTATATAAATTTTTAATTTATTTATTTATATTTATAACATATTTAAAGTTTTAGAGGGTTTTTTATTTTTATAATGTTAAAATATATTATGTGATAGTAAAACTGTCACAAATTATAAAAAATATATTATTTTAATCATTGTAAATATAATAAATGATTATACATATATATGTATTATTAATAAATATATTATTTCAATTATTTTAAATACTAATATTTTGTACATAGTCAATAATGAGCAAACCCTATTTAGGATAAACTAATGGATTTTAAAAGGGCTCGACCTAGCCCATCGAAGTAGTGTAACTAATGATCAGTTTTCATTGTAGTTTTCTTGTTACAGAAAAACGTTTGATGTTACCTGTTATAAGTTTTTTCTGTCTTCATTTTCTTTAATATTAGTTCTCATCGTCTTTCCTCCCAAACAAAATCATCTGTTAAAAATACAAAGGAAATAGAGAAGATTAATAGGGAAGATGTAAATGTTGATCAAAACTAGAATCGAATTACCAGAGATGTTGTTGTTGGAGATTCTCTCAAACATTCTTGTTAAATCCTTGACCCGTTTCAGGTGCATTTGTAATCCATGGTCTTCATCTTTTGAAACCCCTCATTTCATTACCAAACATCATCAGAATAACCTCCAAAATGATAACCTTAATCTCCTAAAACGTTATCATGGTGACACCCGTGATGACATTCATTATTTCTCTCAACTTTTGACCAAGAAAGATCAAAACTTTAGAGTAAAACACAATATTCACTTACCCTTTTTCGAGAATTTTGTGCATGCACCTTTAGTTCATGGCCCTTGTAATGGAATGTTATGTTTAGCAGAGTCATTAGTTGGACATAATGTTATCCTTTGGAACCCATCTACCAGAGAGTTTAAAATCCTTCCTCAATCCACAGTCCAACGCCTTCCTTGACTAGAATACACTAGTTGGACACTGTAGAATAAAAAAGGTTTGGCATGTTAATTAGATCTGTATTTCTCTTAAAATATTCATATCCTATATTTACGTTTCTTAGAATCTCATTGCAGGTGCGTTAATTTATACTTCTTGATGAATCTTTAATGGGAAAACATAAAACAAAGAAGAAGCTGATGACATCAATAACTGAGCATTAACATCACTATTTTAGATGGGAAACCATGGCACTTCTTGCTTATATGCAACATTCTTCAGCAACTTCCCGTTTATTTTTAGGATATTTGGATAATAAGAAATGGATATTTCTTCGATCCGTATCTAATTTTCTAATTGAATATTTGATCCCAATTATCAAAAAAAAAATCGGATTAGATTATTCAAACCAGATATTTTTACACACCCTACGTAATATCTTACTCTTCTACTGAATTTCAAATATTGTCGAATGATAAATTAATATTATCCTCAAATGATTTTCATATATATTTAGCATCATTAGTAATATCATAACTTATCATTTTAATGGATCAATCTCTTAATGGGAATTAGATCAAAACAAAATCATAAATTTGAACCTAATTTAACAGAAAACTAAAAGAAATATATTAGATTTTTCAAGTTAAGTTGAATAAGTATTAGATGTAATCTTTAATATCATATTAAAATATTTGAATAAAATTATCAATCAATGATTAATATAATTGAGCGAGATCGTACTAATAATATGTTATAAAACTATATGATTTGTAGTAAGAACAAAAGAGAAAAATAGCAATGCAAGAGAGATAATATTATTTTTTTAGTTGTTTATGTATTATGTGCTTTACAAAGTTACTATTTAGAGGGTTAGAATCGTAATAAAAACTAGAATGTTACAAATATATAAAAGATTAAAGGTCTAAGAAACTAAAAGATAAATGATTATTTTGATGATGTTATTTTTTTGTTTGATATGATCAGTGTTTTCAACTTTATCATTGCTTGAAATTGGTGGGGATTTAGGACAATACAATTTTCAACTTTTAGACTTCAATGGATTACTTGGTGCTATTGTTTACCCAAGGAAAGATGATCAAAGGTCTCTAAAATAAACTTGGAAATCGAAAGAGAATTAATTTGATTATCAATCTAACTTCTTTTTACTTACATTTAATGTGTTGTCAGTGCTCTTAAAAAGCAACTTAAAAATAAGCAGAGGGAAGAGGAGAGTCGCCGTAAGGAGGAGGAAAAGGAATCCAAGTAGGTGTACTACATTTTATTTTGTAGATCTTATCTTCATCCTATTCATTAAGCGAAATGTGAACTTCGATACGAAAGCGAAGTAGATATTTGAATGCAGGAAATTAATGAAAATTATTTTCCTTTTGTATATACAAATACAGTTTTAGTTTTGATAATTGATCAATTATTTAATTTCAAGTTACTTCTAGTTATTGCTTTCTAACAACAATGTGTATTCATATTTAGCAAAATCATGATAAACATAATTTTTAAAAAATTTGTAAAAATATAACAAGTATTTCTATAAAAAAGAAAATTTGGTGTTCCCTAAAGTTGTATTTTAGATTTTTACTCATTTTCCCCTTTTATCCATATTTTAGGAAATAAAAGGAAAAGGGTTCAAAATACAAGCAGTGTTATGATGGTAAGAGGAAGCTAAATGCATCCAATTGTCACACCCCAATTTAGGGGCTAAATTTTAGATGTTATAAAGTATTGAATTTAAATGGTATTTTGGAAGAAATTGAGGATTAAATTGTAAAATCGTAAAGTTGGCAAACTATTTAAGGAAGTGCAATAAATTTAGGGTCCTAGCCCTAAATTTGATTATTTTGTGTCGGTAGACAAAAAAATAAATAAAGTACGTTTGGTTTCTGGTATTCAAATCAGAAACCAAACCAAAATTTCTCTTTCGTCAACTCTTCTTTCAGCTCTAATTTCTCCACCGTCTGGCCACTATTCGTCGATCCAAAACCACCATCGTGTTAGTTGTCGACCGGTGAACAAAACCCCTCAAACCTCTCGTCGTGAATCGGCGTCGTTCATCGTAAAATTCGACTCAAAGTTTTGAAGTTTTTAAAGTCCACCGCTTTGAAAATCGTCAATTCATCGTGTTCCTTGCATCTTTATGAGTCCACTGATTTACTTTTTGTCTCCATTGTAGCCGAAATGTGAGGGGTGAGGAAGCTAAAGGTTCTGACGTTTTAAAACCGAGCGCTCCGCTGTTCAAAATTGTGAAACGAGCTTGGTAAATGTCTCAAAATCCCTTAAAATAATTTTAGAAATTTTTGTTGAATCTTTCCAACCTCCTAGGCTGCCGCACGCGCCGACCCCTGAGAGTGGGTGTTGTCTGGCCAGCCAGGGAATATATTGACCACCAGACTGCTCTGGACCAACTAACCCGACCTAACCCGATTTGACCAGATCCGACCCGTTGACTAACAGTTGACCGTTGACTTTGACCAAAAAGTCAAAAATTTTGAAAAGTCATATTTTATGTTTTTCGACGTCATGAGTCCGATTCCGAAGTCCATTTCGCCAAATTCGAACCGGTAACCTGTTTTTCATTGATTAACCACCCGGTTCGATCCGTTTTTCGCAATTAAGCTCTGTTTCTGATGAAATTTATGTTATTGTGTATCTGAGAAATTATTGGACATTGATTTCAAGATCGAGGGCGTTCGAATGGAGTTTAAATGGTCGATCGATATGGCACAAAAAATCGAGGTAATATATTACTATCTTTGCATGCTTTATGGAACATGTTGGTATTGGTAGATGCATGAATAAGAAAATGTTTGATCTCAACTGTATAGTTAGGTAATTCCTACACTCGATACGAATGCGGTAAAAAGTCGGTAACTGAATAAAATTCTAATGTATTGTACAAGAAATTATAAGTTTGATAAGGAATAATTTCAAGTTTAGAGATTATTTGGAAAAACTCTTAACTCTAGGATCTCTAAATTCTATTTATTCTTGTTAAGAGTTTTAATACCGAAGTTACCTAGTTAAGGAATACGAAAATGTCCTTGAGATGTAAAAAATAGTTCGAGTTGACTCTGAATGAGAAAGTACCCTGAGAATTCGTACATAACTCGATAAATTACAGATTTAATTGTTAAGATCCTATTTTTGTAAATTCCTGATAACCTATTTGTAACATCTGAGAAGATACTTGACCCGAAAATCTCCGAGTTATGAGTAAATATCTGAAGAATAATTTATCGATGGTGCTCTTTTGTTAGAATTGTTCAAAAGAACTGGAATAGATGATAAATTTGAATTAAATAATAAGATCAGACTGAAGGAACGGATTGAAATACCTTGGATCTATGAAATGACCAAAATACCCCTAGAATGGAAATGACTCAAGAATATAACCAAGCCCAGGAATGAATGGATATCCTCAACCTTTGAAATGAATGAAAAAACATTGAGCACCAAAATAACCAAAATGCCCTTATGGTCTAGAGTAAGTAAATGTCTTAGATTAATTAAGGAATCCAAATAAACATATGTGTTATACTACCTTTAAAAGTTATGGAACACAACTTAAGTGAGTCGTTCAACCCTAATGCTATGTCAATATCTGAATGGTATAGATACCACTTGAATCCTTGTTCGTCTCCTCAAGTTTGGATTTATATTAATTATGGAAGTACTAACCTCAACTTAACTCTAGAGCACATTTGGTAATAAAAAGTGGATATTCGTTAGACAAATCAACCACGAATATCAAATTGAACTGAACAGAAATACAATATGTATGGAAATTTAGAAACATCTGAATTACTCTGGAAAACTCTGAAGTAACCGGGATAGACTTGACTTCTAAGTGAACTAAGTAAGCTCAATGACTGAGGATTTAGTAAGTGATTGGGATAAGTTTGGAAACTCGGATAAACTTACATGATATATCATCCCTATAGGTTATAAACCACAAATAAATTACGCCGACATTTCATATATAGTTGAAACATGGAAATGAAATAAAGACCATTAGAATATATGTTCGTCTCCTTAAGATTCATTCAGCGATGAAACAAAAGATGATTTATGGACAATAATTATTGGAATTAAAGAGTAAATAATTGGAAGGGCAACAAATGGACCGGTTAACATGCACTAGTTTTGGGAGTTATTTAGCTTGAGTTATTTTGATAATCCAATAGAACAGTATAAACTGTAAATGTCTTGAATCTTTATTTCTTCCTTATCAACTCAAATCACATTCTGAATAATTGATGGTTCTATCAGTTAATGAACTCTTCCTATATTGATTTTAACTTCCATCATTCTATCGGTATACTGAAGATCTGTATTTCTCTACCAGATAAGATTATCTAATATCTCTGAATAATATCTGGAACTCTAGTGTGTTCCCTAATCACATGAATATTTTATCTGATTTCCAATTTGAATTATGTTATGATATCTGACCTGGATTCTATTCTAATATCTAACTTGAATTATGTTTTGATTTTTGATATATCAGTTTACGGATGGAAAATTTTTTATTTGGGGGGTATTGTTGGAGATGAATACTTGCAAGCTCATCGACTTTATGCTTAAGGCCTTACTCGATGTGACGGTGTGTGTATGGTTCTGGGGAACCTACACATTATGATGTGTTTGGTTGAAGGGATTACTATGGTTTTAAATAAATGTTTTATTTAGGGGGGTATTGTTGGAGGAAGTATACTTGCAGGCTCCTCTGCTTTGTGCTCATGGACTTACTCAATGTGACGGTGGGTGTATGGTTCTGGGGAACCTACACATTATGATGTGTTGGGCTGGAGGGATTACTATGGTTTCTGAATTTTAAAAATATGTTTTAAAAAGATATGTATCTTTTCACTGGTTTTGAGTGAACACACTAGATAACCTATTATGATCTCCTGAACTCAATCATCCGAAATATTTTAGAAAAAAATTCTTGAGATTTTACAATGGGTCGCTCCGGTGGCCCTAATGTGACACCCCAGATCGGATCGGATTTGTTAACTGCATCAGTCTGAGGGGGTTACATTTAGGAAATAAAAGGAAAATGGTTCAAAATACAAGCAGTGTTATGATGGTAAGAGGAAGTTAAATGCATCCAATGTAATGTGTATGTATTGATATATTAATGCATTCAAATGCAATGTTCTATACACAAAGCAAAACATCTATGGTTGTACATTGTACTGATAATTAAATTGGCAGATGCAAAATGGAATCCATAATAATCGTGGGGTTTTATTTAATTTTAAATATTGGAAGTGAATGACCAATATTATCTCTCTTATTTCGTTATTTTTTGTTGCTTAAATCCTATGATTTCATTATGATATCTTTGATTACTAAATTATATTTTTCTTCAGACAACAGTCAAACCAAGCTTACAAAGTCAGAAATCTGCAGCCGCTTATGATGAAGATATGGATCCAACAGTATAGTTTAATTTTTGTTATAGTGATACTTTTCACAAATCACAATGTAAAATTCATAAAGATTTAAGTGAGATCTTGGCAAAATGTTAAACTTAACATTTTGTTATCAGCAATTCCATGTGAATAGACTGAATTTCTTACATTTCAAAAGGCAGAAGGAAAAAAAAGTATATCCTCATAAATTATTCACATCAATGTCTATAGTCAAATATATAGATAAATATTGAAGCTCGGGCAATGGGGAACATATTGAGAATGTTGCAATGTCTTTGGCTGGTATTTAACGAGGCCCTTCTACTCCCATCATATAACATCCAATGTATCATGGTTGTGTTCATTTATTTATTTTGAAATGAATCTATTGTATTTATTTTATGCTAGGTATAATTATGAGCAAAAGAGCATCCAACTAAAAGTTTTTATTTTATGACTTGCATGGTGGCGGTCCCAAAGTGCTAGTTATGGTTGATGCAAGGTATATGACCATTTTCATCCTAAGATGTGTTTTCTTATTTATGTCCAAATTTCTCTTGTTATGTGAAGGTTTATGGGACATTCAAGACAAAGGTGGTTTATGGGACATTCAAACTCAAGCTTGGATAAAGCTGAATTCGCTAAATTCCATTCCACTGTGAAGCGTGGTGATGAAGTAATCAGGTGAAGATTTTGGAATGTCAAGATCGACAATCAGGTGATGATGAAGCAATGACTTTGGATGAAACATTTTGTACTACACTTGAGTTTAGGTTGCCACCAACAGGTGGTTGGGGATTGGGTATCGGTCGGCTAGCTATCTTATTCACGGATTCACAACATATCATGGTTCTCTCTAATATGTTTGTGTATCTGGATATAAATCACTCATATATGAGATTCAATCGACTTTTAATCGGCACTCATAACCTATTGCATGCTATGTTTGAACAAGAGGTTTTTATCCTCATAGCAATGAAACCTCAGGATGAACCATCAGCTAAAGGTAATTAATTCAATTTTTTGCACTGTTTATCTCCTCATATGTTTCTGAATTCAATTTTGAATGTAGAACATCATACAATATTGTACCCTTAATAAACGTGAAATGTATTCATGTTATGTTATATTGAATTTATAGCATAACACTGGATTGTTTGGTTGTGTTAAAAGCTCTAACAACTCAGTGAGTTCGACCGGTTGAAATCCGAAACTATGAAGCCATATACAGGGGACTGAAATAAAATACATAATAAATAAAAGGTTCAAAATACAAAGATTAAAGCTTCATTTAGTGACTAAAATGGAAGATTACAAATGTGGAGACCCTTCCCGCATGAATAGACTATGAGCTAAATGCATGGTCTCTACGTCTCAACACGGCGTCGTTTGGTTTCTTAAATGTAAGCCAAACTTATGCCCTAAATGGCTAAGAAACACTTTGTATCTCTTTCATCTTTTTCCTAAAACCAGAAATCCATACTCTCTCTATCTCATCTTCTCATCCATCAAGAAGTAGCCGACCACGCAACGGTCGCCGTAAATCGGTGTCGTTAGTGGAAACATTCCCTAAAATGACCCCTTTTGAAACCCAAATCTCACTAAGCTTCTCTTTGAACCAAACGTTCAAAGATTCGAAGCCTAAAATAAATTTTCAAAGACCCTAAACCTTAAAAACACCACTATTAAAGACCCCTAAACTACCCAGAAAAGACTCAATATCCTAAAAGTGAGGTTTTACCCTTAGGAACAACGAAGAAGCAATGACAACCCTCCCTCAAAGGTATAATTTTCTTGGTTTCCTTCTCCTTTTTGTGGTTTTGTATCTGGTTCGAAAATGGTGTTTCTCCTTTCGATTTTTCTCCCTTGTTCGAAGATGGTGATTAGGTTGCATTTCTTTTTTCATTTTTTCTTGTTCTCCAAAACTCATCCCTTCTTCGAATCTTCTTGCATGTTATATATGGAGAAAAAGGCCTCTTTTTCCACATTTCGGGCCTCTTTAACCTGACAATGGGGACACACCGGCGGGGACAACGCCTGGGTTCGGCAATGTGATGGCATCAAAGGATAGGGTAAATTTTTTTACCCTGATACATTTGTATTTTCCTCTATAGTGACCGGCGAGAGATGCGACGGCGGTGACGATGAAATAAAATCTGAAACAAAAACAAGTTTGATGCCATTAAACGATGGGGGAAACGGCAAG
The DNA here is from genome assembly GCF_006381635.1 of Hibiscus syriacus. Classification (NCBI taxonomy): domain Eukaryota; kingdom Viridiplantae; phylum Streptophyta; class Magnoliopsida; order Malvales; family Malvaceae; genus Hibiscus; species Hibiscus syriacus. Next base: position 2,446,094 of record NW_024061969.1, on the reverse strand, counting down.
GGCTCATCTAGGGCCATCGAATCATATTTGATCCAAGGGTAGAGAAGCTTACGGTGACTGGAATCAATTAGGGTTAGTAATAAAACTCTAGTTTTATTTGTAATAAGGGTCATTGGATCAACCCTAAATCCAACGGCTAGGGCATATGCTAGAATGTGAGGAAACCCTAATTTGATAGGTCTTCTCGCGTGGGCCTGGCTGATGGGTTTAATATGTTTGGGTTTGGATTTGTAAATGGGTTTTCAGTTTTGTAATAATTGGTTCTTGTAAATGGACTTTAATTTGATCCAATGGTTTAAAAATGTGTGATTAATCACAGCTCATGCCAAACTGCATAACATTTGATAATTAAATCTTATATTTTATTAAATTACATGTGATGTTTGGGTTTTAAAGGCTGGAAATTATTGCTGCCTAACTTCCGAACTGAAAACCATGTGTATGCCACCGCTACAAACACACTGAATAAACTGAAACACAGGCGTATCCTACATAAAACAGACTGAAACAGAAACACGTTTGATGCAACATTTTCAATATAACAGACTGAAATAGAATCTGAAACAGAAACGAGTTTGATGCTGCATTTGTAATATAAAAAGGAACTGACCATTGTAAATATTATACACATAGTGGATGTTGATTGTAAGAGTATTGATTGTAACAATGCTGTTGAATTATAAGTTGGTGGTTGTTTTGGTGATTTGTTAATTAGTTCTAGTTACAGCTCAACCCCCATACATTTTTATAAACTCAGTCTCCAATGGCCTCATGCTGTGCGTAATTCCGATGGCATGACATGTGGTACTCCTATCCCGTCTGTGTTAACCATCCATGGTATATGGCCTCAAGATGCCAACGACGTTCCGATTCCCCCCTTTCAACGCAGCTACTAATCCCTGTTGCTCCATGGCACCCATTACTTCCCGGTCAGTTCTTAAGGTAAGCATCTCATCAACTTTTTAATTTACATTTTTTATTTGTATTTAAATTTATATATATGATCTAACATATATTTCTCTTATTTAGAAAGCATTAACTCCAATTCGAAGCAACTTAATACCATTATGGCCGGTATTGAAGAATCCTACTCAACCGAGTACTGGCTTTTGGGAGAGTGAATGGTTAAAGCATGGAACATGTTCTGATTACCCTTATTACCCTCTTGATTACTTCAAATCTGCCTTAACGCTTAGACAAGGCTTAACAAATCCAGGTGAGTATGTTTCCTTTGTACTTGCTTTTATATCTTCTGTTATTGAGTTTATGTATAAGATGGTTGAAAAGTTGGAATGATGTAATTTCTATGGGTTTCAATATTATATTATTATTAGTATTATTATATTATATTATACAACAATTTTTAAGATTAAATAGTTGGTAATTCATCTTCCTAACACTGTTTCTAACTTACTTTGATTGATTCAGTTATGGAACTTACACCAGGAAACATTTATATGGTTTAAGATGTTATAAAAATAATTCAGGGCATTACAAAAGCTTCACCTGAAATTGCTTGTAACAGAAACAAAACTAGAGGACTACAACTGAGGATGATTCGTTTGTGTTACGCTCGATCAATTTCGTCTTCTCAAATGATTACAAAGATTCAAAACGGCCCACATAAATTGTCATTTAAAAATGGAAAAACTACAGGCTCCTGCAAATTGTTGAAAGATTTTGTAGTTTATCCCATATAGAAACTTTGAATAAAGGTTGCAATAAACCTTCAAAGTTATGATATTTGTAATAAATAATAAAATTAACTTTAAAAATATAAAAGTGTTTAAATTATAAAAATAATAAATATTAAAATAATATATAGATTTAAATCAATCCCATTCCTTGATATTTTTATTTAATGTTCCTCGTGTATCTTCATAAGCATGCACTAATGAAAAAAACATTAACCTCAAAGAATAGGAAGTCAAAGAGAAATAATGTGATTAAGCTACTTGTTGATAACGACATATATTTTCTTATGTTAATTTAATCTCAATCAACCCGAAATTAGGAGACCTACCTTTATAAAGTATTTTCTAAAAATAATCAAGGCTTTTATAATAAATTTATCCTATCAAATTAGAAGATAATTAAATAAATCTTTGAATAAAATATTGTTTTGATTGAATCTCATGTTAATTTAGACTCTATAAAATGAAAGTAAAATTTATTACTTTAATAATTATATAAAAATAACCTAAATCAAGAACCATCAATTATAAAGGTAAGAAATTGAGATCATTAAAAAAACCTTAATGTTAGAAATTAAAAATGAGTAGAAATTGTAAAATTAGTATGGGTTTCATTATCATATTATTATTAGTATTATTATATATATACAACAATTTTTAAGATTAAATAGTTGATAATTCATCTTCCTAACACAGTTTCTAACTTACTTTGATTGATTGGGTTATGAGACTTACACTAGGAAACATTTATATGGTTCAAGATGTTATAAAAATAATTTAGAACCTTACAAAAGCTTCACCTGAAATTGCTGGTAACAGAAACAAAATTGGAGGACTGCAATTGAGGGAGATTTGTTTGTGTTACGCTCGACCGATTTCGTCTTCCCAAATGATTAAAAAGATTCAAAACTACCAACATAAATTGCCATTTAAAAATGGTAAAACTACAGGCTCCTGCCAATTGTTGAAAGATTTTGTAGTTTTTCCAATATAAAAACTTTGAATAAAGGTTGCAATAAACCTTTAAAGTTATGATATTTGTAATAAATAATAAAATTAACTTCAAAAAATAAAAGTGTTTAACTAATAAAAATAATAAATAATAAAATAATATATCAATTTAAATCAAACCCATTCCTTGATATTTTTATTTAATTTTCCTCGTGTACCTTTATCACCATGCACTAATGAAAAAAACATTAGCCTCAAAGAATAGGAAGTCAAAGAAAAATAATTTGATTAAGTTACTTGTTGATAATGACATATACTTTTTATGTTAATTTAATCTTAATCAACCTGAAATTAAGAGACCTACTTTTATAAAGTATTTTCTAAAAATAATCAAGGCTTTTATAATAAATTTATCCTATCAAATTGGAAGATAATAAAACAAATCTTTGAATAAAATATTGTTTTGATTGAATCTCATGTTAATTTAGACTCTATAAAATGAAAGTAAAATTTATTACTTTAATAATTAGATAAAGAATAACTTAAATCAGGAACCCTCAATTATAAAGGTAAAAACTAGAGATCATTAAAAACCTCATTGTTAGAAATTGAGAATGAGTAGAAATTGTAAAATTAATAATTATGTTATTTGCATCAAAAATCCCTAAATTATAATATTTTGAATTGGTCCCCAAATTTTAATTGTTCTAATTTACTTTTCAAAGTACTAATATTGTTTCAATTAAGTCCTTCTATCATCCTAGTCATCAACTTGAACATTAACAGAACATATACAAAAACACGTGGATCTTGGTGACAAAGCAATTCACATGGGTCAACTTGACCATAGAAGGCTTGGAAAGAGGAAAATGATGCAATTATGAGCTTTTGTCTTATAGATATTATGATTTCTCACCTAAATTTCATGAACAAAATTAATAGAATAAGTAACAATAATAAAAAACTTAAATGCATTTATAGATTTAATAAAACTTATTATTAACAAATGTTAATAGGTCATATCAAATTTGAATATGAGTTTTAATAAAAAAATTATATTTATTTAGTTGTTAATGTTCAGTTAAAGTTAAACGAACATACATGAACATATTTTTGTTTGTGTTCGTTTAGTTCATTTACATATTTATTTAATTCTAATAAAATAAAATTTGAATTCGCTCAAATATGCATGATTGTCCCATCTGATATGAATATTAAACTGAAATTGATGATGATTGATATTGTTTTATTAAATTGTTGTATGGGATTGATAATTAAATTATTGACCAATATTGTTATTTATTTCAATTGAAGGGATTTGAAGATCCATTTATATAGTTTAAAATATTTTATTTATATACAAATTTAGGACTATTTGATGAGTAGATATAGCTGAACTAGATTAATTCTTTATTTTTTTCATTGAATATCTTTTCATTTTCTATTGTTAATCTCATTCTTCTATTTTCACTCATCTAAAAATACTAAATCTATGTAAAACTAACAAAGTTTACACTATGTAATTGGACCTATATATATAGACAAGCACTTTAACCTCTAACATTTCATTTAGGAAAAAAGAGTTTCTATGCGGAAGAAAATCATTAGTCAACAAACAATCAACGTATTAAGATGTAGTATCAATTTTACATGGCATCACATGCTAACATAAAAATCGAAGACGATGACTGGTGATGAAAACTGACAGTGGGCGACGACGACGATGAGTGGGGAGTAGAGACATTCACTTTTATTGAATTTAGGGGTCAATTCATATTTTATATAGAGTTTAAGAGTTATATTACTATTTTAGATTGGATCAAGTCAAGGATAGTATTTTAATCTAAAAACTATGACAGATTTGTGGCAAGAAAAAAAATTAAAAATCATACAAGCGAGATAAGATCATATATAAATAATATTTTTTTCAAATCAATATCGAAACTGTCAAAAAAACCAACCCATTTAACCCATGCCCGTCCTTATTCATACTAATAAAAGTAATATCTTATTGTATATAGTCAATATTGTGCAAATCCTGTCTATGATAAGCTAATGAGTTTTAAAAGGGCTCAACCCGGCCCATCAAAGTAGTGTAACCAATGATCAGTTTCCATTGTAGTTTTCTTGTTATAGAAAAATGTTTGATGTTACCTATTATAAGTTTTGTCTGTCTTCATTTTCTTTCATATTAGTTCTCATTGTATTTCCCCAAACAAAATCATCTATTGAAACCCCAAAGGAAATAGAGAAGATAAAGAGGGAAGATGCAAGGGTTGATCAAAACTAGAACCTAATTGCTAGAGATCTTCATGTTGGAGATTCTCTCAAAGCTTCATGTTAAATCCTTGACCCGTTTCAGGTGCGTTTGTAAGCTCCTGTCTTCATCTTTTGAAACCCCTCATTTCATTACCAAACATCATCAGAACAACCTAAAAAACAATAACCTTAATCTCCTCCTCAAACTTTGTCATGGTGGCATCCATGATGACATCCATTATTTCTCTCAACTTTCGACCGAGAAAGACCAAAACTTTATAGTAAAACACAATATTCACTTACCTTTTTTTGAGAATTTTGTGCATGGACCTTTTAATGGAATTTTATGTTTAGCAGATCTAGGTGGTATTGGACATAATGTTCCCTTTGGAACCCATCTACCAGAGAGTATAAAATCCTTCCAAATCCACAATCCAACACCCTCCTGGACTATTGGATTTATCTAGTTTTAATTCCCTTGGTTTTGAGTATGATTCTCAAACTGATGACTTCAAACTTGTAAGATTTGTTACTAATTACTTTGAAGAGAATCAAGATGAAGGGTTGATGGTAGATTGGAACAGCCAAGTTGAGTTATATTCTCTTAAAAACAATTCATGGAAGAAAATTTCATTGGTTGATGGTTTTTCTTCTACTTTGTTTATTTATTGTCAGGCAGTTGCAATTGATCTCCTTATTCTTTCGTTTGATATGGTTAATGAAAAGTTTTCAACTTCACTACTGCCTAAATTTGGTGGGAGTTTAACAATATTATTTGGAACTTTTGGACTTCAATGGATTGCTTGGTGCTATTTTTTACCCAATTGAAGGATCTGACATGTCTTTTGATTTATGGGTTATGAATTGGTCATGGACTAAACAATTCAACTATTGGGGACGTTGAGCTCTCAAAAGCAAATTCAAGTATGAAAACCACTCCATGTGTGGCATATATATGCACCTACAATCATGATATATTGGTCAATAGAACTACATATCAGAGTTAACAACTAAGAAAATATGTGGGACGTAATTTCATGGATCCACTAAAACAACCAAAAGCAAACATAAACTTAAACAGTGTCAATGGTTTGGTCTTGTTTTGTGTGAAGCCAATGTTAAGGATATCTTGTTTTCTGGAAATTGTTGTCTTTTTTCTGCATATATATGATAATTCACATGAGCTTCTGTTTGTTCTTATAAAGAGTTAGGTTGGTTTTGCATATTTGTTTTTCCAATTTAAGAATTGGAAATCTAAACCTTTTTGTGTGTGATGATTTTCATTCCTGACCTCAGTTATTTGTTTTAGAGGTAAATGGATTGCAGTCTTGCAGTGGTCTTGTTTTAGGTTGTTCGTGCTTGGATGTGAGTCTCAAATATGAGTATTTTGATAGTTTTTTTATGTCGTTGGAGGGTCCTTAGAGGATCATATTCTCATACATCCTGAAATGTACAAACACAGAATACGGGATACATGCACAATCGAATAGCCTTTACAGGATACATGTTGAGATTTTGGACAGATTAGTGGTCATTTGTTTGATAGTTTTGCTGAAACGAGATACACTTTGTATCATACAACACATGAATGCAGAATAAAAGAAGGTTTTCATGTTACTTAGATCTGTATTTCTCTAAAAATATTCATATCATATATTTATGTTACTTAGAATCTCATTCCAGAAGCGTTAATTTATACTTCTTGATGAATATTTAATGGGAAAACAAAACAAAGTTGAAAACTATTGTCTCGAACAAAAATATATGGATTGAAATAGCACTTGTAGAACCTTCTGTAGTATATTCCACTAGATATGTCTTCCTTGTTTTTGGGTATGATTCTTAAACTGATTGCTTCAAAGTTGTAAGGTTTGTTACTAATTACTTTGAAGATAATCTAGTTGAAGGGTTGATGGCAGATTGGAACAACCAAGTCGAGTTATATTCCCTTAAAAGTGATTCAAATTGAGTTATAGGGAGGCAGTTGGGGATTATGATGAGTGATGACCTTATTCTTTCACTAGTTGAAGGGTTGATGGCAGATTGGAACAACCAAGTCGAGTTATATTCCCTTAAAAGTGATTCAAATTGAGTTATAGGGAGGCAGTTGGGGATTCTGATGAGTGATGACCTTATTCTTTCATTAGATATGGTTAATGAAAAGTTTACAACTTTACCATTGCCTGGATATGGTGGGACTTTAGCACAATACTATTTGCAGCTTTTGGACTTCAATGGATTTCTTGGTGTTATTTTTTTACCCAAGGGAAGGAACTAACAAGTCTTTTGATTTATGGGTTATGAAAGGGTCATGGACTAAACATTTCAGTGTTGAATCTGTTCTTATAGTTGAGAGGCCTTTGAGGTTTTGGAAAAATGGCAAATTATTTTTTGAGAGCTCTGATCATGAACTAGTGTTGTTTGATAGCTAAGGATCTATAAAGAAAAAAGGAAAGATCTAATGGGATTTGGTCTCTTGATATGCACTTAGCTCAACTATATTGTCTTGTGATGTTCTCAAATAATGGTGACTAGTTTAAGTTTCTGTTTTCTTTTTGTTGTTTCAGTGGATGAACAAAATTACTCCCTACAGATTTGCTTATTTGCAGGTGCATATATATTCTAGACTCGGAGTACTTTTCCTACTTGACTTTGCTTCATAGAAGTCAATGTCCCCAATAGATAAATGTCATTTGAAGTTGAAAATAAGAACTATTATTGTTGGTATTATTATGATGTGTTATTGTCTGTACTTTAGATCCAATGAAACAACATCAAAGGTTTGGTTTTGTTTCCTTTGTGGAATATTTCTGGAATTTGTTCTCTTTTTTCTGCATATATATAATAATTCACATGAGATTCTGTGTGTGCCTATAGAGAATTTACATGGTTTTGCATGTTTACTTTTTCGTTTAAGAGTTAGAATTCGAGACCTTTTTGTGTGAAATGATTTTTATTCTGGACCTCAGTTATTTGTTTTAGAGGTAAATGGATTACATTCTTGCAGAGGTCATGTTTTACGTTGTTCGTGCTCGTATACAAGTATCAAACATATTGAATATGGGTATTCTGATAGTTTCTTAATGTAATCGGAGGGTCCTTAGATGATCTTATGCTTGTATGTATATCCTAAAATGAACGAACATGAGATACATACATATATGAGTAGTCTGGACAGATTAGTGCTCATTCTTACATTTGTTTGATGGTTTTGCTGAAATGAGATATTGTGGGTGAAGGCAATAAAATTTTGCTTGCGAGGAGACTTGAACATGAAATAACCCAGAACAAAACCTAAGCCTTAGCCATTTTGGCTATGCTACAGTAGTTGAGATAACATTTGAGAAATATATCTTAAACCAAATAAAATAAGTTAACCCAAATACCAAATAAGATTTCAAATCAGTTCCAACTTACTCGTGAAAAAACTCAAGCTCCCAGAAATCTCCATCTCCTCCAAGATGTTTTATTGGCGTTCATCCTGCTTCAGCCGTCGTGGTTTGCACCATTATCATCTTCAACACTACCATCGTTCCTAGACCAAACACTAACCGTCAACTACCTCTAGCAACTCGCCGTTCGTCTCAAAGAAGAGAGGGGCTTTTTCAGTTTACACACCATTTATCTCGACTACCGTTCGCCGGTGGTTTTCATGGCCATCACCATTAGGAGTACCAGGCCGCCGCGAGCGAACCCCTACCAACCATCATTGTCGAATCATCGCGTTAGTCTTTGAGGACCGATCGAAGATCCATCCGAGAAAACCCAACGATTTTTTGCTTTTCCCTGACCCAAGCAACAACGAATATTTTTGTTGAATGGATGCCCATGGAGTGACCGGACCGCCCCGAACACCATTACCGTTACCTCACGTATCGTCACGTACCGTCTGCGCACGTAAAGATGGTCACCAATTTTCAAACCTTCTAGAATCGGTATGAGTCAACTTGAACTGGATTGAGTCTACTCGGATCGAATCGATTCAACCCGAACTATTCTGAGTCAACCCAAATCAGTCTAATCCTTTGAACTGATCCGTTAACTTTGACTTGGACTTTGATCAAGTTTGACCGTTGACTTTGACCAAAAAGTTAAATTTTTCAAAAAGTAATATATTATTTTTTTCGATGTCATGAGTCTAAATATAAAGTCAGTTTTGCCAAATTCAAACCCGATAAGCTATTTTCACTGATTTACCTTCCTATTCGATTTGATTTTCATGATTAAGTTTTGTTTTTGATGTAATTTCTTTTGTTATGTATATGAGATATCACGGGACATCGAATTCAAATTCGGGAGCAATCGAATGGAGCAAATGGTCGATCAATGTAGGCCAAAAATTGAGGTAGTACTTTACTACTCTATGCATGCTTTACGATACATGTCAGTAATTGGTCAATGCATGATCAAATATGATTTGGATATAAGTTTCGTTTGATTGTTTTAAACCTAATATGATTTCGGTAAAGTGATAAACAACTGATTAAGACTCGGAGGACTTGTATAACTGAATTTAATGGCTGATAAGAAATTCTAAGTTCGGTGATCAACAAATAAATTGGTTAACCTTGAAATCTTCACTTTGATTATTCTTGTGAAAAGAATTTTAACGCCATAAATTACTTGGATAAGAAATTAAAAAATTACTCTTGAGATGTAAAATGACATGGATTCACCCTGACAGTGGATTTGACTTGTGTAATCCCCTCAGACCGATGCGAGTAACCCGATCCGATCTGGGTTGTCACATGAGGGCCACTGGAGCGACCCGGTGTAAAATAGTGAAAATTTTAAAACTTTTTATCAGAACATGTAAACTTATAAAATAATTTGTCACTATTTAAAAATAAAACAGATTTTCAGACTCGTATATAAAACAAAACACAATTACATGCCCCCTAATTATATGTACCATACTCTGCAAACAACGCCGGAAGAACTCCCATACTTATGACGATAGTTGCACTGATACAATTCTTTTAACAGTAATGTTGAGTAATAGAGTGAGCTTCGGAAAGCTCCGTAATACAAAACTACCAGATGATGCTGAAGAACGTATAGATACAGATAAACATATCTTTCCTTATCGGTTCCGACATCTATAGATTTTTATGCTGAGCGAAGGTCCTACTGATATTTCAGGTAGTAACGAAAAATGAGTTTTCAGTTTAGATAAATATTTCGGATGTCTAGGTTCAGGAGATCAGAATAGGTTATCTACTGTGTTCCCGTAAAACCAGTAAAAAGATACAGATCTTTTAAAATATATTTATATATATATACCCCCATCCGTCACGTACAAAATGTACAGGTTCCCCAGAACCATACAACCCCATCACGTACAGTAAGGCCCTGAGCACAAAGCCGATAAGCCTCCATGTATTCTTCCTCCAACAATACCCCCAAATAAAACATGTTCCGTCCGTAAACGGATATATCAAAAATCAAAATATAATTCATGTCAAGTATCATATCAAAATCCAAGTCAAGTATCAGATCAGAATCCAAGTCAAGTATCAGATCAGAATCCATGTCAGATATCATATCAGAATCCATGTCAAGTATCATATTAGAATTCAAATCGAAAATCAGATAAAATATTAATGTGAGTAGGGAACACACCATAATTTACAGATATTATTCAAAGATTTTGGATAATCTTATCAGGTAGAGGAACACGAATCTTCAGTATACCGATAGAATTAAGAATCACTATTGGAAGAGTTCAATAACTGACGGAATCATCAGTTATGCAGAATATCACTTGAGCTGGTAAGGAAGAAATGAAGGTTTAGGACATTTACAGTCTATGTCGATTGATTTCATTATCAAACAATTTCAAATGAATATCTCCTAGAAATAATGTTTATCGACTGGTCAATTCATTGTCCTTACAGGGTATTTACACTTTAATACCACAAATTCTAGTCCATATATAATCTTCGGAATCATCGCTGAATAAATCTTCCAATGTCTTTTTTTCATGTTCACGCTTCCACTATTTCATGAAATGCTGACGTGCTTGATTTGTAGTTAATGATCCATAAGAACATTACATCATGTATGTTCATTAACGATTCCAGACTCATCCAAATCACTTACTTAATCCTTAGTCCTTGAGGTTACTAAATTCATTTAGCAGTCAAGTCTATTACAGTTACTTCGAATTTTCCAGAGTAATTCAGACGTTCCTGAATTTCAGATACATATTGTACCTTCGTTCAATTCGGTCTTCGTGGTTGATTTATCGAACAAATATCCAATTCTTATTACTGAATGCAATCTAGAGTTTAGCTGTATACTTTCCAAATTATCATCGAGCCAAATTTGAGAAGACGAACACACATTCAAGTAATATCTATGTCGTTCAGGTACTGACTTATCATTAAGGTTGATCGACTCACTTAAGTTGTGTTCCATAACTTTTAAAGGTAGTTCAAAACCTATGCTTATTTGGATTCCTTAATTAATCCAAGACATTTACTTAGTATAGGCCATAAGGGTATTTTTGTCATTTTGGTGTTCAGTTTCATTCCAATCATTACAGAGCTCGAGGATATCCACTCATTCCTGAGCTTGGTGATTTTCTTGGGTCATTTCCATTATAGGGTATTATGGTCATTCTACAGATCCGATGTATTTCAATCATTTCCTTCCATCCTGTCTTATTATTTAATACCAATTTATCATCTATTTCAGTCCCTTCGAACAATTCTGTTAAAAGAGCACCCCAATAAATTGTTCTTCAGGTATTTACTCGCAACTCGGATATTTTCGGGTCAAGTGCCTTCTCAGATATTTACCAACGGAATATCAAGAATTTTTTTGCACTAAGTCAGGATCTTAACAATCAAATTCGTACTTAATCGAGTTAAGTACAAATCCTCAAAGTACTTTCTCATTCAGGGTTAACTCGAATTATTTTACCTCTCAAGAGGATTTTCGTAATTTCTTAACCAGATAATTTTGATATTAGCTCTTAATGAAAATAATTATAATTTAAAGATCCTATGGTCAATTGTTTTCCCGAACATTATCTAGTCTTGAAATTATTCCTTAACAAACTTTTAGCATCTTGCGCAAACCCTTTTTGGCGTTAAACACCAATTATCCAAAATTTCTAAATAAAACTATTATTTCTTATGCACATCTGTAATTATATCAGATCAATATGTATTTTCAGAATTATTAACCAATTTCCAGGGACAATTCAAGTTATACTACAATATAAGGGTATTTTCGTAATTTTACCCTACCAGAGTATTCTCATAATTTCCTATCCAAGTACCTTTAACATTTAACCTTTGATGATATAAAATATAAGTTACAAATACAGTGTTGATTTCTTTATCACTAATCACAAACTTGTAATTTAATTTTAACAATTCCTCAATCTCTTATTTAGTCATTCGATCCGTATTCAGTTACAAAATTTCTACCACATTCATATAGAGTGTATAAATTATTCAACTCCAAAAAAATGACCAACATTATCTTATTTATGCATTTACCAATATCAACATGTTCCATAAAGCATAAAGAGGTAGTAAAGTATAACCTCGATTTTTGTGTCATACTGATCGACCATATAAATTCCATTCGAATGCCTTCGATCTTTAATTCATCTTCAAATAATTCCTCAAATACATATCAACATAAATTTCATTAAAAATGGAGCTTAATTTTGAAAAACGGATCGAATCTGGTGATAAATCAGTGAAAACAGCTTACTGGGTTCGAATTTGAAGAAACGACTTCGGAATCGGACTCAGGACCTGTCAACTAAACCCAAAATATTACTCTTGAATTCCAGCTCGCCAATTTGATTTCTAGCTTCCAATATTTTCTAACTAACACAGACAATCTTGTAATTTAATCCTACAAAAGAAAGCCAAGGGCTAAGCTGGGTGAAAATACATGTTTATACAATGGTCCAACATGATCATCGTTTACGGCAACTATCCCATTTGACTTAAGGAATGGGAAATAGTATTTGTACCCATGGCATTTAATAATTACATCTACATCAACAATTGATCCATCTTGGAATACAACTTTATCATATTCATGTGCGCATTCAATCATTGAATGTTGCCAAGCGTCATCATGTTTTTCCAACTTTATCAATCGGAAATTAGGTCCTCTAATAGCCTGGTGAACTTGTTTTGCAAGTGGGGCGATCTCTCTTAGAATGTCGGTGGCACTTGGTCCATTTCCGATGAGCACCACTATCTTATTTTTTTAGATAGAATTATCGCCCCGTTTCATTAACAATGTCTTTACAAACATCAACAACATAAAGTTTGGTGGCCTAGTGTACTGACTCCTTGCTATATCTATGGGAATTTTCTTTCTTCCTCAAGCATGAGCTAATGGCGAGCATATGTAAATGCAAAACGCAATGAGAAAACTAAAGAGAAACACAACAACAAGTTAATACAAATTGGTTTCTCACCTTATCGACTGCAAGAGTGAAAACTTCAAGATATTTCCCAATGAAATTTTGCTTCATTCAAAACCACTTCATGTTCAAATCGAATCAGCTCCATCAACCAAAAGTCCCAGGCAAAATCCTCGAGAAACCTGAGCACCTCCTCGTGAACCGAAAAATGTCTCGGATCACCACCTTCTTTCTTCGTAAATGGATAGTCTAAGAATCCCATGACCTGCCTAGGAAGGTTGACTCTAAGAGATCTGTAAAGGCTTCTGTGAAGAATTTTCCGATTGAGGTAAATGGCAAACAAGTCGATCTCCACCTGTGTATACCACCAACTTTGTCGGCCTTTTCAAATACGACAACATAGTGACCTTCTCTTTGAAGCTCCCTCTGTCCATATTTCCTGCTCTCAGACTTGATGGGATTCATTAAAAGAAGAAAAATGAAGACTGTCTCTCTTTAGTAGAATACATCCGGTGGGATCAAAGGTGGTGACAGAGAGATATGGATAAGGATGGAGTGTTGGGGCAAACACTTGAGGAAAATGTTCAATGCAAGTGGATGAATAATCCTTATTTTATTCCCATCTCACCCAACAATCTGTCCACATTCTACCTAATTCTGAAAAACCACATGAATGTTATAATTAACTAAAGATTGGGGTGGTACAATTCTCCCCTACTTAAAAGAATTTCGTCCACGAAATTCATTAATGTCACATAATTGCATAAATGAAACTTCCATAAGTTTTTTCATATCTTCAAGTAGCTTTTACAGAAGTATCTGTCCTCTACTAATCTTTAACCAGTTTAGTATACATTCTTATCAGAACTCTCCCTCATTCCAATAAAAGAACCAGAATGAAAATATCCCTGTGGAATCAATTCAAACTTGGTTACAATAATAGATTCATAGAGCAGTAACATATCTCAATTTCATTTCTAGAGTCGGGTCAAAATTTCTCGGATAAATAACTCTCACATTACTTGTGAGGTATATTCCAGAATTCAAACAGACGTTACTGGTATTCCTTTTTGCAACGGTAGAGCACTAATGGTTAGAAAACTTATATTAGCTCATTGTAGAGAGGGACTCGACCTTGGAGTTCCGGCTTAGAGAGGTACAATTGTAGTCTAGCGGCATGTACTAATAAGACATCTTTTGACATTCGATCGACTGGTCTATAATGAAAATTTTGACTCAAACCAAAGCTCTGATACAACTAAATGTAATCCCCTCAGACCGATGCGGGTAACCCGATCCGATCTGGGTTGTCACATTAGGGCCACCGGAGCGACCCACTATAAAAAATATCAGAAAATTTAAAACTTTTTATCAGAACATGTAAACTTATAAAATCATTTGTTACTATTTAAAAATAAAACAGATTTTTAGACTCGTATATAAAAAAAATACAATTACATGCCCCCTAATTATATGTATTATACTCTGCAAACAACGCCGGGAGAACTCCCTTACTGATGACGATAGTTTCACTGGTACAATTCTTTTAACCTGCAATGTTGAGTAATAGAGTGAACTTCGGAAAGCTCAGTAATACAAAACTACCTGATGATGCTGAAGAATGTGCAGATACAGATAAACATATCTTTCCTTATTGGTTCTGACATCTATAGATTTTTATGCTGAGCGAAGGTCCTACTGATATTTCAGGTGATAGCGAAAAATGAGTTTTCAGTTTAGATAAATATTTCGGATGTCTAGGTTCAGGAGATCAGAATAGGTTATCTAGTGTGTTCCCGTAAAACCAGTAAAAAAATACATATCTTTTAAAACTTATTTATATATATATACCCTCACCCGTCACGTACAAAATGTATAGGTTCCCTAGAACCATACAACCTCATCACGTAGTGTAAGGCCCTGAGCACAAAGTCGAGGAGCCTCCAGGTATTCTTCCTCCAACAATACCCCAAATAAAACATGTTCCATCCGTAAACGGATATATCAAAAATCAAAATATAATTCATGTCAAGTATCATATCAAAATCCAGGTAAAGTATCATATCAGAATCCATGTCAAGTATCAAATCATAATTCAAATCGAAAATCAGATAAAATATTCATGTGAGTAGGGAACACACCAGAATTTACAGATATTATTCAAAGATATTGGATTATCTTATCAGGTAGAGGAACACGAATCTTCAGTATACCGATAGAATTCAGAATCACTATTGGAAGAGTTCAATAACTGACGGAATCATCAGTTATGCAGAATATCACTTGAGCTGGTAAGGAAGAAATGAATATCTCCCAGAAATAATGTTTATCGACTGGTCAATTCATTGTCCTTACAGGGTATTTACACTTTAATACCAAAAATTCTAGTCCATATATAATCTTCGGAATCATCACTGAATAAATCTTCTAATGTCTTTATTTCATGTTCACGCTTCCACTATATCATAAAATGTTGACGTGCTTGATTTGAAGTTCATGATCCATAAGAACATTACATCATGTATGTTCATTAACGCTTACAGACTCATCCAAATCACTTACTTAATCCTTAGTCCTTGAGGTTACTAAATTCATTTAGCAGTCAAGTCCATTACAGTTACTTCGGATTTTCCAAAGTAATTCAGACGTTCCTGAATTTCAGATACATATTGTACCTTCGTTCAATTCGGTCTTCGTGGTTGATTTATCGAACAAATATCCAATTCTTATTACTGAATGCGATCTAGAGTTTAGCTGTATACTTTCCAAATTATCATCGAGCCAAACTTGAGAAGACGAACACACATTCAAGTAATATCTATGTCGTTCTGGTACTGACTTATCGTTAAGGTTGATCGACTCACTTAAGTTGTGTTCCATAACTTTTAAAGGTAGTTCAAAACCTATGCTTATTTGGATTCCTTAATTAATCCAAGACATTTACTTAGTATAGGCCATAAGGGTATTTTGGTCATTTTGGTATTCAGTTTCATTCCAATCATTACAGAGCTCGAGGATATCCACTCATTCCTGAGCTTGGTGATTTTCTTGGGTCATTTCCATTATATGGTATTATGGTCATTCTACAGATCCGATGTATTTCAATCATTTCCTTCAATCCTGTCTTATTATTTAATACCAATTTATCATCTATTTCAGTCCCTTCAAACAATTCTGATAAAAGAACACCCCGATAAATTATTCTTCATGTATTTACTCACAACTCGTATATTTTCGGGGTTAACTCGAACTATTTTACCTCTCAAGAGAATTTTCGTAATTTCTTAACCAGATAATTTTGATATTAGCTCTTAATGAAAATAATTATAATTTAAAGATCCTATGATCAATTGTTTTCCCGAACATTCTCTAGTCTTGAAATTATTCCTTAACAAACTTTTAGCATCTTGCGCAAACCCTTTTTGGCGTTAAAAACCAATTATCCAAATTTTCTAAATAAAACTATTATTTCTTCTATACATCTGCAATTATATCAGATCAATATGTCTTTTCAGAGTTATTAACCAATTTCCAGGGACAATTCATGTTATACTACAATATAAGGGTATTTTCATAATTTTACCCTACCAGAGTATTCTCATAATTTCCCATCCAAGTACCTTTAACATTTAACCTTTGATGATATAAAAAATAAGTTACAAATACATGACTGATTTCTTTATCACTAATCTCAAACTTGTAATTTAATTCTAACAATTCCTCAATCTCTTATTTAGTCATTCGATCTGTATTCAATTACAGAATTTCTACCACATTCATATCGAGTGTATAAATTATTAAACTCCACAAAAGTGACCAACATTATCTTATTCATGCATTTACCAATATTAACATGTTCCATAAAGCATAAAGAGGTAGTAAAGTATTACCTCGATTTTCGTGCCATACTAAACAACCATATAAATTCCATTCGAATGCCCTCGATCTTTAATTCATCTTCAAATAATTCCTTAAATACATATTAACATAAATTTCATTAAAAATGGAGCTTAATTTCAAAAAACGGATCGAATCTGGTGATAAATCAGTGAAAACAACTTACTGGATTCGAATTTGAAGAAACGGATTTCGGAATCGGACTCAGGACGTCAACAAAACCCAAAATATTACTCTTGAATTCCAGCTCGCCGATTTGATTACTAGCTTCCAATCTTTTTCTAACGAACACATACAATCTTGTAATTTAATCCTACAAAAGAAAGCCACGGGCTAAGCTGGGTGGAAATACATGTTTATACAATGGTCCAACATGATCATCGTTTACAGCAACTATCCCATATGACTTAAGGAATGGGAAATAGTATTTGTACCCAGGGCAATTAATAATTACATCTACATCAACAATTGATCCATCTTGGAATACAACTTTACCATATTCATGTGCGCATTCAATCATTGAATGTTGCCAAGCGTCATCATGTTTTTCCAACTTTATCAACCGAAAATTAGGTCCTCTAACAGCCTGGTGAACTTGTTTTGCAAGTGGGGCGATCTCTCTTAGAATGTCGGTGGCACTTGGTCCGTTTCCGATGAGCACCACTATCTTATTTTTTAGATAGAATTATCGCCCCGTTTTATTAACAATGTCTTTACAAACATCAACAACATATAGTTTGGTGGCCTAGTGTACTGACTCCTTGCTATATCTATAGGAATGTTCTTTCTTCCTCAAGCATGAGCTAATGGCGAGCATATATAAATGCAAAACGTGACGAGAAACCTAAAGAGAAACACAACAACAAGTTAATACAAATTGGTTTCTCACCTTATCGACTGCAAGAGTGAAAACTTCAAGATATTTCCCAATGAAATTATTCTTCATTCAAAACCACTTCATGTTCAAATCGAATAAGCTCCATCAACCCGAAGTCCCATACAAAATCCTCGAGAAACCTGAGCACCTCCTCGTGACCCGAAAAATATCTCGGATCATCACCTTCTTTCTTCGTAAATGGATAGTCCAAGAATCCCATGACCTGCCTAGGAAGGTTGACTCTAAGAGATCTGTAAAGGCTTCTGTGAAAAAAATTTCGATTCAGGTAAATGCCCAACAGGTCGGTCTCCACCTGTGTATTATAGAGCCACGTACCACCAACTTTGTCTGCCTTTTCAAATACGACAACACAGTGACCTTCTCTTTGAAGCTCTCTCTGTCCATATTTCCTGCTCTCATACTTGATGGGATTCATTAAAAGAAGAAAAATGAAGACTGCCTCTTTTCAGTAGAATACATCTGGTGAGATCAAAGGCGGTGACAGAGAGATATGGATAAGGATGGAGTATTGGGGCAAACACTTGAGGAAAATGTTCAATGCAAGTGGATGAATAATCCTTATTTTATTCCCTTCTCACCCAACAATTTGTCCACATTCTACCTAATTTTGAACAAACCACATGAATGTTATAATTAACAAAAGATTGGGGTGTTACAACTTGAGCATTCATAATCTACCCCATAAATTTATTGTTTCACTTGTTAAATTCTTGTTATGTTTGGAAAACTTTAATAATCAATTGCTATCTCTGAAAAGACACTAAACCTAGAATTTTTTATTTCTGAGCAAATATCTAAAGACTAATTTACCGGAAGTACTCTTTATGTTCGAGTTGTTCGAAATGATTCCAAAAAATAAAAAAATGAATTAAATGGAAAGCATGGATTGAATGAAAGGATCGAAATACCCTTGAACTCTAAAATGACTGAAATACCCTTAAATTCTAAAATGACCAAAATACTCTAAGCTCTAAAATGATAAAAATGTCTTTGTGCTTCTAAATGACTGAGGGGCCCTCGAGGTTCCAAATAACTTAAACACTATTACGACTTGGAATAAGTGAATGTCTTAGATAAATCCTAAAAGTACTAATAAAATTAAAGGTTGTATCGCCCCTAAAGGTTGAAGCATGACCCAAGCATATAGGTTATGCTTGCTACTGTTTGATATGAGAATAAAAAATAAATACTACCTAAGTACATGTTCGTCTCCTCAAGATTCATCCAATGATAGTTCTGAAGGTGATCAGTCGACTCTATAGTGCAATAAGTATTAAGAAATGAATATTCGTGAAGTTTTTCTACATGCATACTTGGTAAGTATCGCCTTTGATGGGATTTGTACAATTCGATTGGACTTAGAAGCCTGTTAAATGCTTGAAATCTGAAATATTGTAAATCGCTGCTTACCCTTATTAAACTAAATTACCAAAATTTCTCAAGAATCAAACGACTAAAATACCCTTGTAAGTCTAATTGATGAAATGAAGTATGATTTTTTATTTTTGTATCTGATACAGTATATCTGATTCTCGATTCCTGATTTCTGATATTACTGTTTATTGTTTGAAAGTTCCTTTTTATTGGGGTTTATCTGGGATTTCGACATGGAGTCTCTGAGGTGCAACTCCGATCAAGTTGATAATTCTTTATGGACCTAAAGTGACCCTTGGGTTAGCTCCTATGCTATGGCTAGGGTAGGTCCTTACCGCAGACTCATTTTCTTTGTGCGTAGGGAAAGTTCTTACAGTAGACTCATTTGCTTTGTGCACAGTGTGCGTTCTTACCGTAAGCTCATTTGCTTCGTGCATAGGGGAAAACCTTACTGCATGCCCATTTTGCATCATGCATAGGGGAAAACTTTACTGTATGCTCCTTTGCCTTGTGCATAGGGAAATTTGTCTAGACCCAATGTGCTCCCTTAGGTTGGTTCCTATTCCCAATGAACCTGTATAAGTCCTTATGGATGCAATTCCGGAGAATTGCATATCGGTGTTCTGTTGGAGTGTATTGCTATTGTTTTAAAATATGTTTTTAAACTATTACTATTTTTAAAATATTTATACACTTTTCTATGGTTTTTTTGGAATGTACTAAACTCCTCAACTCAATTTCTTGAATCTGTATCTCTTAATGTTTCCTTCAGATTGTAAGCCTTTCGACTATTACTTGAAAAACTAATGAATGAATCTGAACTCGCCATTAGAACCTAATGATACCTATATCGCTAAGAAAATTTATGCTTTACCTTACCTGATGGCCTATTGCATTTATTTGATAATTTTGTATTATTGAGCTTCACAAAGTTCACTCTGTTACTTACTATTTCAGGTTTAAGGATTTGATCTTGTGCATTTATCGACATCAGTAATGGAGTTCCACTATATTGTTTGTGGAGTACGGTGCATATATTTAGGGGGCATGTATGTCATATAATGCTTTTATATTAAAGTATGAAATTTGTTTTTATACAGTACATTGTTGAATTCTGTTTTGATTATAAAATACTTTTTGAACTTATTTTTTTATTTATAAATTGTTTAATGGTTTTTAAATGGTTTAACGAAAATTTTAATTTTCTTTGGATTTTCAGTGTGGGTCGCTCTGGTGGCCCTAATGTGGCACCTCGGATCGGGTTCTGAAGGTGTTACATTCATCGCATGACTGCAAAAAAATAAAAAAATAAAAATGGTTTAGCATCTAAGTTGATCTTTATTTCCCTGAAAATATTCATATCTAATATTTATGTCTATTTGGTTTGACACAAATGTAATTTTTTTTAAATTTATTACCAATACAAATATGTTTAATGTGATGATTGAATTAATATAACATCCTAAAATCTTTATGGACTTAGCGTGTCACATTGACCATCGAAGCAACTACTATTATAATTTTTCTTTTAAATATTTAATTTGTCCTGTTGGAATGATGGGTTCCCCTTCATTAATTTTTTTAAAAAAATTTCAAATGGTCATCGCTATGGCTATGTATGGGAACTCGTCCTACTGGAATGTTGTTTTCTCTTTAAATTTAAAAATATTGAAAAATTGAAAAGAATACCAACGATAATTTTTTTGAACTCGTCCTAGTGATATGATAAGTCCAGAAGTTCTATTAAATTGAATTTAAAAAAAATCTCGTAGAACTTGTCCTGTTGAAACAACGAGTTCCATTAAATTAATATATTTCGAAGAATTGTCTTGTGGACATAGCGAATTCCATAATTACTATAACAAATGACCTAGATCTCAAAATAAATTTCTAACTCCTTCATTTGGGGAAAAAAAGTTTATGCCTACAATATTGTTGCGTATGTGAGTGCTATAAATTAAACGTAAATTTGTGCAAGTATGCACAATCGAACAAAGAATACAGTAGCGAGTGAGTATCATCTCCACAAGAATTGGAGGGATTTCCAGGCTAAGCTAATGCACCAAAAATATATGAATTAAATGTAGTCTATACAGTGGTATAAACAAACGAGTAAGAATATTGTGGCAAAGTATTGAAGTGTGGATTGTGAAATGTTATGGCAAACAGTAAAATAAAGTCAAAAAATTGTTATGACAAAATAAAGTTACTTGACAATCTCTCACAAACAAGCTACAATAGGTATAAATGATTGGGTTACTAAGGAATCCTATACCTTGTCTCTAAAATGGTTCACCTTTCCCATGAGTTTTTTGCTCGACAGGATTTACTAAAGTGTTCCTAGGTTATCTCTAGTACGGAACATGATAGAGAAAATGCTATGGCAATACCCTTCAGTGTAAACTGCAACATAATCCTATAAGTTAAAGCCTTGCCATCCCATCTTAGCTCCATTGTTCACGTCGATCTAACCTAACTCTCTCAATATTAGGCATTAAAACTTAGAAAATGACTAACTCTAAAAAGATCTTACAAATCTAAGCTAGTCACATTCAAACAATGAATAAAACAACATTGAAGCATGGAAGCATAAATCATTCATCAAAAAGAAAATATAAATATTCAAAGCAAACCCACACCAAATAAGGTTAGTTCATGGTAGGGTACAAATCATCCACAAGAATAATCATTTTTTCCAAAACCCACAAATAAATATAACTGAAAAACAACGAAGGAGATAGAGAACTCCCAAGTGTTGTTGCGAGCTTTCGTGAACCACCTTAGCAAGCTAGATTCTCTCAAAGGCCTAGCATGCTATCCCCTTGGAGCTTGGTTATAGAAAACACCATGAAAGGAGGAAGAAAATAATGGATCTCTTTGTTTTTCACCTTGTTTGCCACACCCTTTTCTCTTCCTCTCTTATCTTATTTATACTACAAAAAAAACTCTCCATCTTCCAAGAACTCTTAAATTCACAATAAAACACTCTAACTCCCAAGAGAATCTTAATTTCACAATAAAACACTCTAACTCCCAAGTGACTCTTAAATTCCCCCCTTTAATATGGGATTTTAATTCCTTTTGTAACCTAAGGAAATATTCTCTTCATATTATTGGGTTGGGCAGCTTTCAGAGGAGGTTTCACATGTGGAGAGTTGGCAGCTATTAAAGATATCTTTGTCATTTTTGTCTTTTTCTGTGGTCATAAATGCCGTCTAAAATGATGTAACATTTCTAAAATTCTCCTTCGGTCCTTTAGCATCAGTTACCTGTACATCATCAACAAAACACGACCTTTCCCCTTATGCAACACCAATTTCAACAATAAAATGTTGCAATAAATATTAAAACTATGCAACTTCATAGACTTAAATGCAACTATATGTAGTTAAACGAGCCTTTTAAAAAACCAATAACCTAAGTAAAAGATCATAAAATATGACATTTTTATAAGGTTATCAAATACCCGGCTAAAACGCAAGTCAACTCGATTTATAATAATTAAAAAAATAAAAACAAAGAGACATATTTTAGATTCCAATATTGATAAAATTTTCTCTTACTATTTTGCTATAAATTATGATCAAATAATAGTCTTCAAATTATTATGAAGTACAGTCACGTTAAGAAAACTAATTGTATACATATAATAAATTTACATAATGACAAAAAAAAGTTAGCTAGAACAATAAGCAAATTATAAGGACAAAAAATATGTTACAACCAGTGACGAATCTAGAAATACTTTTTAGGATGGACACATATATATTAATAATATAAATTTTTCGTATGGGTATACACAAATAAAATTTCAGGATGAACACCCTCAATAAAATGAATTACTAATATAAAAAAATTTGAATTTCAATACCCATAAGCAAATAACAAAAATCATGTTGATTAGATATATATATATATATATATATGTATATAAGTATATAGAGCATGGTACTTGCATGCAACATTTATAAGAGTTATAAAAAGTAATTGAATTTACAAAAGAAAAAGTTATAAATATCGTCGAATATTGATTATAATAATGTGGTCGAAAACTACATTAGGAGTTAGGCAGGGTATAACAGATCCAGGTGACCGTATATTTCCTTTCAGTTTGCTTATTACTTCGTATATTGTTTTAAACAAAATCTTTATAAATTTAACAGTTTTATGTAAATGTATATGAAAGCATGCAATAGCTTGGGATAGAACGAGGGGGGCGGGTGGGGGCAGTCATCGCCCTGAAATTTTCAAATTCTTCTATATTTTATATTCTTTTATGTGTATTTTTTTATATTTTATGTGATTCTATATATGTTGAAGATGATGACCAGTTTGTTTAGGTTTCTGTTTTTTAGTGCATTTGTGAAATTTATGCCTAGCAAATCAACTCTTATCTGCTGATCTAACAACCAGCATATCATTATTTGCAGGCGCATATGCATGCCAAAATGGAGCAGTTTTCATACTTGAATTGTACTTTATAGAGCTCGATGTCTCCAATACTTGAATGAATTTTGAAGTTGAATATAGGAACTATTAGTATTGTCGTTGTTATGATAATGTCTTATAATCTGTGAAGCCATTGTTATGAACCATATTGTTAAATGTAAGATACGAGTATGTATCGGATACGAGTACGTGCCAGCCAAGTACATTTTCTGGTAAGGGTGACTGTTAAATGTAAGATACGAGTATGTAGACACTAATTTTTCAGTTTGCTTTTATTATTTTTATTATTATTATTATTATTATATATTATTATTATTAAACTTATTATTATTATTTTATAAATTATATTACAAGCCCAAATCCCGGAAGCCCAATTACAATAACCCATACCCAAATGGCCCAAAGAAAACCCTAAACAAGATTAGGGTTTCCATTATCTCAGCTTATAGCCGCTGCATCTCTCAGCCGTTGGATCTGAGAGATCCAATGTTCTACAGGAGGTCCACATTTCTGCTAGGGTTTCTAAACCCTAGCTTCTACGCCGCTGCCGCTGGAGAAGGATGACAAGCCGACCGCTGCTTCACTGCCAGATGACCCAACCAGTTGCTGTCACCACCACGACTGACTCCTTTGGTAATGCCACATCGATGCCGTAGATTCCAGAACACCAGATGGCAGCCTACATCGAAGCCCTATGGTGAGTCACCACCATAGCTATGGTGACTCACCTAGGCAACCTCCTTGGGACCGGTCCGACCAGAACGTCGATGGTGGCCATAAAAGCCATCATCCCTGCAAAACAAAAAAAAGAAAGGAGGAGAGACAGGAACCGAGAGCAAACACCCACAACCACAGACAGCAAACAGAACAACACCGAGAGAAAAACAACCAAACAAGAAACAGAAAAAAAGAAAAAAACGAAAAGAGACTCACCGTAGCCTTCACCCCTCGCCAGAAACGAAACGTCGAAGGTAAAATAATTGTAGATCTACGTTGTTGGGTAGCATTTTAAGCTAAAATAACCTAGGATCTAGATTTAGGGTAAATGGGACTACTTTTTGGGAAAAATTTATAAGCGCCGGTGGCCAGCGTCGGAAACGGTGGCCGGTCGAAATTCGGCGAGGGAATTTGTAGAGAGAAGGCAGAGCTTCTCTCTCTTTAAAGAGAGAAACAGAATAAAGAAATGAGGGAGACCGACCATTTTAGGCTGGTTTTTGGGTTTAAATACCCCTCCCCGAAAGACGTTGTTTTAGGGGAGGGGTCTGTGTGTAATTTGATAAAGTGTAAAACCCTTTCCGTAATACCCAGTGTTTTGAAACTTTGAATTATAATCACTTAAATCAACTTTTGATCATTTTAATTTGGTATTTAAATTTTTTTTAATTTATAATTTAGTCCATTACATGTTTATATATATGTATTAGGGTAAATACTATATTTAGTCCTTCATAATTTTATTTATTTATATTTTAATCACTGATTAATTAATTAGGGTTAATTACACTATTAGTAATTATTTTTTATGATACTTCGAATAAGGGCCATTAATTTATATATTTCATATTTTAAATAGTTTGATATATGTGTGATTATTAGTATAATTTTTATTTTATTATTATTTTTTATATATGTTTAAATTATTATTTCATTATTATTTATTACTATTATCTTAAGTCATATATATATATATATAA
Source organism: Hibiscus syriacus (assembly GCF_006381635.1). Classification (NCBI taxonomy): domain Eukaryota; kingdom Viridiplantae; phylum Streptophyta; class Magnoliopsida; order Malvales; family Malvaceae; genus Hibiscus; species Hibiscus syriacus. Next base: position 2,420,477 of record NW_024061969.1, on the reverse strand, counting down.
TATTTATTTTTTTTTATTTGTTTTCTATTAAAATCCTATTTATAAATTTAATTTTATAAATTACTTTTAAGAAAAATAATCATATTTTAATATATATTTATTTTTCAATATTAAGAAAGGGCAGTCTTAAAGCAACTGGATGTCCATTTTCTGATATTTTTAAATAAATAAATATCTTACTTTTATAAATTATGTATATATTAATCTATTTTTTATTATTTTTAGATAAATGTTTTATTAATATTTATTTATTTTTTAGTATTAAGAAAAGAGTTGTCTTAAAGCACATAGAAGTCATTTTTTGATATTTCTAAATAAATAAATATCTTATTTATATATATATAAATTAATAGATTTTCTTAAAATTATAATAATAAATTTGAAATAACATGATTATAAATTAAATAAATTTTTTAATATTTAAATTTCTAATAATAGAGACAATTTATAATTAATGAGTACCAATTTTGGGCGTTATAGGGGTTCTAATCCTTCCCTAAATGTAACCGACCACGAATCCCTACTTTATTAATTTTTTTTGGTTATACGCAGATCAGTTTATCTTTTAAATTAAGTTTTCTTAAAAACTATTTTAAAAGATTGTTTCTTAGGTATTTGACCTACCTAACTCAAAAAAGGTCAATGGCGACTACCAAAATATTTTAAAATCAAAATCATTTATTTATTCATTTTTCCCGCCAAGTAAAAATTTTGTGCCCGGGCAAAAACTGGTTACGACAGCTTGGCGACTCCGCTGGGGACCTGATCAAGCTTTAAAATCAATTATACATTGTCTCTATCAATTAGAAATTAAAAATTCATATTTATTTAATTTATAATTCTTTTCTTTCAAAATTTTTATACCTATAGTTTTTATACTATTTTTTTACATATATATATTCTTCTTTACTTTATTTTATTTTCAAGTATTAAATTTCATTATTTATTTGTTTGTCAAATGTTTGAATATTTCTCCTCACACACAAAAACTTGCATTGCATAACATAAGCTCCATACCCAAGCTCTTGTCCCTTTTAAGTGGGAGTGAAAGTGACATCTTCGTTAGAATTTATTCTCCGTGTCAGACCTAGCAAGTAACTTTCGGGGTTTATATGCTCTATGTGTTCGTGAGAATTTATTCTCCGTGTTAGGCATAGAGAAATGTATCCCCTCGAATTGAACTCGATCCACTTTAGTGTGTGATGGACTAGGATTGAGGGTTTGGCAGCCTAAGGGGCACCAACAAGGACAGTTCGAGTACCTTTACTCTTGAACCAAAACCCTGCATATAATAAACCCTGGAAATTCTCCCATCTAAGACAGTACTGAAACCCTGTCCGTAGGTGTACACAAAGAAGAAATAAGCTCTAGCTTTTAATTTATTTGATTTTATTTTTTTCTAAACAAAGCATGGAACTAGAAATCATGCAGTTAGGTTAATTTTTCCAAATAACGCATGGAATTAGAAAGCATGAAGTTAGAATTTAAACCTTGATAGATAGGATATTTTATTTCCATTAGTTGGTACTAACCATTTATTTTTTTCATGCATGTTATTTTGCTCTAACTTATTGATTTCTTTTGTTTGCATTGCATGACCATGACATAACCAAAAGGTGTTAAATAGAAAGATTGTTCATCAAATTGGAAAGAAATCATAAATGGACAAAAAGTTTTATGATCGAACAAAATATGACGCAACCATGGAATGGCATCCTGAGGAGAGCTATGCACCCAAAGATCGTATGCCCATTGAAGACCAAAAGGAGATACGAGAAATAAGAGAGAAGATGTCCAAGATGATGGGTAGAATATCTGTTTTGGCCAAAGGAAAAGAGATTCCTGCACAAAAAGAGAGAGGGCTCAATGAATGTAATCCTGCAATTTCATATATGCAAGGGACTTTTGATCCCAACAAATTTGAGAAATTACAAACAACATCATTCGTATTCACAAATTGTCCGAAGATACCAAAGAAATGGCGACAACTGTAAAAGCTCCCAGAGATGAGAAATCTTGTAATCTGAAATCATCGAATTTTAGTCTGCTCCCTACGTCTAAAACTCAGGTTCAATCCAAGAAAAAAGGCGGTTCTCATTTTGATGCTATCCCTATATCATATAAAGAATTGTATGAGAAGCTACTTGAAGCACGAGAAGTGGCTCCGTACTACATAAAACCTTTCCAACCTCCGTATCCGAATTGGTATGCCATCAACGTTTATTGTGAATATCATGCCAGAGCTCAAGGACATACCATCGAGAATTGTCTTGCCTTCAAACGTCGAGTCCAAAGTCTTTTGGATCATGGAACCTTAAAATTTATGATAAATGATCGACCTAGTTTGGTAACTAAAGGTCCTGCTAGATTAGTACCAAAAGTCTTCAAAGGAAAGAGCATCAGTAGGGGTGTCCAGAAGGAAGAAAATTTGCTGAGGTATAAGGCTCAAATACGTCCTTTAAAGATTGAAAACGATAAATTGAGCACCAAAATGTGCATGAAGATTTCCAAAAGATCAGTCAAGCCTTTCAAAATGTTGGCATAGGAAATACCCCAAAAGAGTGGATAACAGGGGTCACCAAACTGAAAAAGAACTGCAACATATATGAAGATATTATCCAAGAACTTCATTGAAACAAAGAGGTCTCTTACAAGGGAAAACGAGCAACTATGAGAAGTGACATAGAAGATGAAGGAAAAAGAGAATGTCATGGAAGAAGCTGCAGTCCAGACAAGCAATATGGCCCATAACGGTGATAGACTAACTTGGCTTTAGATAAGTTAGGAGGGAAAGTTATCCCCTATATGTAAAGTTTTGTTTGATGCACAGAAACTTTTGTGTTCAATGAAATCTGTTCTAAGATGATCACTCTTGAGTAACACCTTTTCATACATGCATTTGCATTTTACGTCTTTGCATTTTTACGTTTGTATTTACATTTACATAATTTATTAAAACATATTTAATTAAATAATAATGTTTTTTATTTTCAATATCAAAGAAAAGGGCAGTCTTAATATAACTGGATGTCCTATTCTGGTATTTTAAATAATTTATATTTACATTTTTGAATTTTGCATTTTGCATTTTGCATCTTTGCATTTGTATTTTTATGTTTACTTTTACATTGCACAGTTTGCATTATTATTTTTGCATTTATGCATTTTCGCATTTACATTACATTGTTTTATTTATTTAAGTATTGTTATATACATTAATTATAAAAACATGTAAATAATTCATGGAAGATTTCTGTAACAGTAAAACCGAGATCATTCATTCATATTATTGTACCATCATCATGAAAACAATGGAACAATCTCATGAGAGACTATAAGATCAGTGGCCAGAACAATTTACAGGGTTACCTCAGGATACAAGGAAAGAAGCATCGAATTCAGTACCAGATAGATCAAATCAAATTAGTCAGGGGATGGCATCTGGTAAAGAAGATATAATTGCTAAAGAGAAACAGGGCTATCAGATTAATGAGTCGAGAATGATAATATACCCTGGGGCATCCCAATCGAACCCAAAGAATAGCCTCATTAATTATTCACAATATAAGGAGAGATTCAAAAAGGCGGATGAAGCAATCAGAAATATGAAAAGTGTTAACACTTCCCGCAAAGAATTAGAAACAAGAGAGCTCAGCTTGGTTCCAGATTAGGTCATTCCCCATGAATTCAAAATGCCTGATTTTGAGAAATATGATGGCACCAGTTGTCCCCTAATCCACCTGAGAATGTTTTACAGAAAATGGAAGGATATTTAAGTTCTGATGATCTATTAATTCATTCTTTCCATAATAACCTCGTTGGACCAACATTAGTCTAGTACAATCAATTGACCCAATAATAGATCAAGAGATGGGTTGATCTAGCTGATGCATTTTTGGGACAATATCGGTATGATAAAGGGTTAGCTCCCAAACGTATGGATCTTCGAAGAGTAAGGAAGAAAGCCAATGAAAGGTTTCAAGAGTATGCCTTAAGATGGAGAGGAGTGGCAGCACAAGTTCAACCTCCCATGTTAGAAGAAGAGATATCACATATGTTTCGTGATACCCTTCTTGCTCCTTTCTTTGAGTTCATGTTGGCAAATCCCACGAAGGAATTTGGGAATCTTATGACAAATGGAGAATTAATTGAGAATGTAATCAACAAAAGCAACTCAAAATTCACATCCAAGAGCCCGACGGATCAGAGAGAGAAAGCTGATGATGTGAATGAATGTCGCATCCAAAGTCCCCACAAATGCGAAAGAAAAAGATCAAGTAGTTGTTCGGATCGATCAAAGAAAGTCATATAATCAAGAAAAACTTTGGAGGTGTTCCAAACTTCCATTTCAGACTTGTACCCTCATTTGATTAAAGGTCAGTACATCACACCAAGATCAATGAAAATACTACCAAACCCTTCTGCTCATAGCTATGATCAAGGTAGTGTTTGTGATTTCCACTTGGGAATATTTGGGCATTCTTCGAGCAATTGTAGGCAACTGTTAAAGGAAATAGAGAAGCTTGTTGACAAGGGAGTCTTGACACAAGAAATGATCAAGAAATGGGGAGCAAATAAAGATGAAAATCATGGACCAGTTACACATCCAACATTCGAGGAATAATAGATGCAAGATAAATAATCAAGTGGAAGTTGTTATCTACCACTGTAGTACCTTTCTATTTTCAGCATCTTGTTTGAACATGTTTTTGTTTCTTTCTCCGCCTTTTGTGCAATAAATAAATTTGTGTTGCTTTTAAAGTTATGAACATTGAGTTGCTTTGAATATCAACTGGATTAAAAAGATCTTTATGATTAGAGTTATAATCTTTGACAAAATATCAGGATTGAAAACCAGAAAAACAAGGACCCTTGACCTTACCTTAGAAGAAATATACCCAAACACTATCCTATTACAAATATGAGATAGCCTACTCCTATTGAAAGGAATTACAAAAAGGCTTGGTATATACATATAAAGGTGTACAATGTGGAGCATTTTGTGTAACATTACAAAAACTGACTAGAGTACTTTTCTATTGATGACGTTCGATGATGAACATGATTTTTACAAATAAGTAAATCTAGTTTAGGTCAGTTGCTTGGGTATTGAACTCTAACAAAGAGATTTTTTTAATTCCACCAAAACACCTAGACTATAACATGTTCTTCTTAACAAGCTTAAGAAATTGGATTTGAATACACATATTATATTATTATATATACAATAAAGCTCGAGTTATCCCCCTGAAGCAATTGGTTAATAGCCCCAGCTTTATGGATAATATTTAGCTAGTATGTTATGCTTGAGTTGTTTCTCTAGAGCAAATGGTTAATAGCCCCGACTTTATGGATAAGTTTCAATTAGCCTGATAAAGGTGATTATATTATTATATACAATAAAGCTGAATTCAGCTAGCCAAAATGAGAAAAAGTCACTAAATAAAAAATGGACTAAGGATGTTAAGAAACACTTGTTATAGTCAAATTCATACAAGCACTAAGAAATTTCATTTTTAGACCGATATTTTTGCAATACTTTGGTTAGATGAGTCTAAATGAAAGATTTCAAAGAATTGAAATAGAAGTATTCTAGAAGGTCTAGTAACTGTTATGCTAGATTGTGTCATTTTGTACGCATCCGGTTAAAATACAAAGTCCTTAAAGTGAGGCATGTGACAAAGTTCACAAAGAGCGAGAGAGGAGTGACATCTTAAATAGATGTAACCATATAAAATAAGAAAGCCATCCTAAAACTAACCCATAAATCTTGATACTTGTCAAAGAACTATAATTCTCAAACATTAAATAGTTATTCTTTTGATATTCTTTGAATTCAAGCTTATGATTTGATTCTATTGTGAACCTGTGATAGGCAACATTTTGCAAAATTCTTTTATTCTTTGATAAAGAAAGGAGGAAAAACATTTTCAAACAGGACAGTCTCAAATGAGGAAGGTTCTTGAAGCAAATTGTTGCATGTTCTACCTCTATTGTAGAAAGAATGAACGAGGCCATAATGATGAAGCATTTCATTTTTTTGAAAGCAAGTGGTTCAAGAAGCCAGAAAGTCTGGAAAATTGAACTTGTGATGCTCTCCTGTGACGTTATTAACAATTCATCAAGAAAGATTATCACTTCTCTCATGCTGAGGGCGATAAGCATCACCAGATAAATTATTTTCCCCAGCCATCAATCCATGCCTCTAGCAGATTATCCAATCACAGAATCATAAGTCCCATAAGGTGTATTATGAGAATGAACAAGTCCACCACTTGCACTCTGGTTATACCGTGATGCTGGCTCAAATCTTGATACATCATTGCTACTTCTTCCATGCCGATCATTTTCTTTATCGGGATTTATATCCATTATGTCCTTTAGAAGATTGTTGAACTTGAATCTGAGAACTTATGGAACAGAATAAAATATTGGAACATATTCTACACTTGTATGCCTTTCATATTGGGTAACATTGGTTATAAAATTCCAAAAGTAGAGATAACCAGTTTTACTATCAACCAAACCTTTCCATGGTTCGGGAAGAGTGGGATATATAAGTGTGTATCTTGAAGCAGCAGAACAGACATTCGTTGTAGCAACCATTACAAGAAAAGGCACCAACAAAAATCTTCTAGTTCATCCTGATGATGTTTATTTCTTTCAGTAAGGTTGTTACACTAGATACCACTGACAACAAGGTCGAATTCACCAAATCTACTCATCAATTGGTCCAACCGATCACAATTCAGTTCTTGCGCATCTGTTTTTGAAGGAATGCCAAGACAGTAGAAGGCAACCTCTGAATCACTGATCCTAGAGAAAAGAGACATAACATTGATACCACCGAGAACATGTCTCTAACAAATCCTCCTCCTCGTGTATGGTTTTTAGGGAAACCTATAAGCATTTACACCGCATCAGGTTCAAGTGGAACAACTTTATTCTTTCCAATCCATACCATATTCCATTACGGCACTCATAAAGAGCATACTTCTGGACACTCGAAGGTATCTCATCGTCATAAGCTTCAAGAGTCGTTTTTATCAATTTGGCACTTCTTGTACATGTTTGTAAACAGTTCAACTTTGTTCTTAGATACCAGGAAGGCCACCATTTTTCTTTGTCAATGGAAAAGCATCATATATGGTGCGTGGAGGAAGCGGAATAAGAGGAGATATGTTCTCAATTGGCATATTATGAATATAGCTCCTTTTCCGTGCAACAGCACAAAAAATACTTCGAATCTACAAATTCTAGCTCTACATCGTATAAGTACCGTGACATTTCGGTCCAAACACCAACTGGAGCAAGTACCACGTTCTCGTAGTAGAAATGAGGAGGCCCAATAGCATATTCTGGAAGTGTTCTTTGATTTATTTGATCTGGTTCGGTAGAAACCCCAAAACCAATCATTGGATTTGGAAGATGAACTGCATGATCGTCTTCATTAAGAAGCTTCTTTTCAAGCTTCCTCTGCTTCTTCCTTTTTCAAAAATCATAGCCCAAGTTTTGTCTTTTCTTGTAATTGGGATCATTGCATAATGGCTTCCTATATTCTACTGGAAGAAGTGTGTCAGCAGCCTTAGCCATTTGAGCAACACATATAAAATATTTCTAATGAGATAAAAAGGTATGAAGAATAAAAATGGAGAAACAGTGGTAGTCGAGCTGACTATACATAATTGTTTCACTCATCAAACAGTTGTATTAGGGTCCTGGTGTTGAACAAATATTTACTCAGCAACTATGGTTTCAAATACCCAATCTTCTTAACATATGTCACATGACATCGTGTTCTTTGTTAAGCTACATCACGGTTGCATGAATAAAGATGGTCCCCAGGCAAACCATTCGATCCAGGGTTCAGTTCCTCAAGATCTCGACTTTGAAATTGGACTTTTATGTGTTGGTGATGATTAAAAATACTTCTTTGAGGTTTCTGACAGTTAGTTTTAATCATACTATTGGGGTTATGAAGTTGTTTTTCACAACAGTTTTTGCTTGCTTAATGACATTGAAGAGATAGGCTTAGCTTTTATTACCCTTATTCCCGTTGTTACTGGAGTTATCATTACCAACCAGGGTGAATTGAGTTTTCATCTAGTTTGGTGTGCGTTTCATCTACAGCAACAAGAATTCCATGGACCTCCTACTGTATGTTGTGTTTCTACTTCCTACAATGCTCATTAAGGAAGAAACGTGATCGGTATCACACTTGCTTTGCTCAAGATGATAACAAGATCAGTTGGTATCTCTTATTCAATTCAACATTAACATATCTCGTGAATTTGACCAACTTTTTGGTCATACCAGTATCTCATTTGTATTCCCACTGAGTTTTGTTCTCAAATGGTCTTGTGACATCATACAAAAGTTCTGAATACTATGAAAGAGCTTCTCTAACCAGAAATCCGGGCAAAAGCTACAAGAAAGGATAAATGTTTTGTCAAATATTTTACGAACATCTGAGCAGAAGCCACATGAAATGATGAATGCATTGCCAGATGTTTTATAAACCAGTTATTATGGTGTTGAACCAATGTTGTGATCATATGGTTTTCATTTATTGATGCAAGATAAAGTGTTTCTCTTTCAACCCCAAGGTTTGAAGTGAGATATGATGAAGATTTCTTTCCACGGAAGGGATGTTGAAAAGTTTAACAACAAGAAACTAGTGGAGCCAATTAAGGTTGAACGACAGGTTGTTGTTAAGCATATCGACATGATATGGTCTAAATGGCTTTGTTCGAGATCTGATTAGATATGGAGACATGAAAGGAATTAGGATAAATCCTCATTAGGATGTGTTTTAAGAGTCAAATCAAATCAGAACAGACTATACTCTCCTAATTAATCCCTGCTAAGTCAGACATATCTACATCTACATTCTTCAAAGATGGTAGATTCTTTTCAAAGATGATAAGACCTCAGGGCAATCCATAAGACCTACAGTGCAGGATGTTTTAAAATGAGATTTTAAGAAACTGATTCTCAAAGGTTTCTTGATCTTAAATCCTTCGGGTCATCTGTAAGCCCTTCAGTGCATGATGTTTTCAAAAAGCCTTCGGGAGCTTTTTGATAATTTCAAAGCCTTCGGGTCATTTGTAAGCCCTTCAGTGCATGATGTTTTCAAAAAGCCTTCGGGAACTTTTTGATATTTTCAAAGCCTTCGGGTCATCTGTAAGCCCTTCAGTGCATGATGTTTTCAAAACCTTCGGGTCATCTGTAAGCCCTTCAATGCATGATGTTTTCAAAAAGCCTTCGGGAGATTTTTGATATTTTCAAAGCCTTCGGGTCACCTGTAAGCCCTTCAGTGCATGATGTTTTCAAAAAGCCTTCGGGAGATTTTTGATATTTTCAAAGCCTTCGGGTCATCTGTAAGCCCTTCAGTGCATGATGTTTTCAAAACCTTCGGGTCATCTGTAAGCCCTTCAGTGCATGATGTTTTCAAAACCTTCGGGTCATCTGTACGTCCTTCAGTGCATGATGTTTTCAATATTTCCATCTTACTCAAAAGAAGCCAAATGGAAAAATTATTGTCTTTTTCATCTTTGGTCTATTCTTGTTAACACAAGAATGAGCAAATAAGGGCAGCTGTAGACACTAATTTTTCAGTTTGCTTTTATTATTTTTATTTTTATTATTATTATATATTATTATTATTAAACTTATTATTATTATTTTATAAATTATATTACAAGCCCAGATCTCGTAAGCCCAATTACAATAACCCAAACCCAAATGGCCTAAAAGAAACCCTAAACTAGATTAAGGTTTCCATCATCTCAGCTTACAGCAGCTGCATCTCTCAGCCGTTGGTGTCACCACCACGACCAACTCCTTTGGTCACGCCCCCTCGACGCCGTAGATTCTAGAACACCAGATGGCAGCCCACGTCGAAGCCCTATGGTGAGTCACCACCATAGCTATGGTGACTCACCTAGGCAACCTCGTTGGGACCGGTCCGAGCAGAACGTCAACGGTGGTTATAAAAGCCATCATCCCTGTAAAACAAAAAAAAGGAGGAGGAGAGACAGGAATCGAGAGAAAACACCCACAACCACAGACAACAAATAGAACAACACCGAGAGAAAAACAACCAAACAAGAAACAGGAAAAAAAAACGAAAAGAGACTCACCGTAGCCTTCACCCCTGACCGGAAACGAAACGTCGAAGGTAAAATAATTGTAGATCTACGTTGTTGGGTAGCATTTTAAGCTAAAATAACCTAGGATCTAGATTTAGGGTAAAAGGGACTACATTTTGGGAAAAATCTGTAATTTTCAGCCACCGGCGACGGTGGCCGACGACGGTGGCTGACGACGGTGGCCGGTCGAAATCCGACGAGGGAATTTGTAGAGAGAAGGCAGAGCTTCTCTCTCTTTAGAGAGGGAAATAGAATAAGGAAATGAGGGAGACCAGCCATTTTAGGTCAGTTTTTGGGTTTAAATACCCTCGAACGACGTCATTTTAGGGGAGGGGTATGTGTGTAATTTGATAAAGTGTAAAACCCTTTCCGCAATACCCTGTGTTTTGAAACTATGCATTATAGTCACTTAAATCAACTTTTTATCCTTTTAATTCAGTATTTAAATTTTGTTTAATTTATAATTTAGTCCCTTACATGTTTATATATATGTATTAGGGTAAATACCGTATTTAGTCCTTCATAATTTTATTTATTTATATTTTAATCACTGATTAATTAATTAGGGTTAATTACACTATTAGTAATTATTTTTTATGATACTTCAAATAAGGGATTAATTTATATATTTTATATTTTAAATATTTTGATATTTTGATATTTTTCATTTAATATATTTTTCATTTTAATATTATTGATTTTAATTTATTTTATTTTGATTATTATTATAATTTTATTTTATTATTATTTTTTATATATGTTTAAATTATTATTTTCATTATTATTTATTATTATTATCTTAAGTCATATATATATATAATATTTATTTGTTTTATTTGTTTTCTATTAAATCCTATTTATAAATTTAATTTTATAAATTACTTTTAAGAAAAATAATCATATTTTAATATTTATTTATTTTTCAATATTAAGAAAGGGCAGTCTTAAAGCAACTGGATGTATATTTTCTGATATTTTTAAATAAATAAATATCTTACTTTTATAAATTATATATATTAATCTATTTTCTTATTATTTTTAGATAAATGTTTTATTAATATTTATTTATTTTTTAATATTAAGAAAAGAGCTGTCTTAAAGCACCTAAAAGTCATTTTATGATATTTCTAAATAAATAAATATCGTATATATATATATAAATTAATAGATTTTCTTAAAATTATAATAATAAATTTGAAATAACAGGATTATAAATTAAATATATTTTTGAATATTTAAATTTCTAATAATAGAGACAATTTATAATTAATGAGTATCAATTTCGGGCGTTATAAGGGTGCTAATCCTTCCCTAAACGTAACCGACCACAAATCCTTTCTTTATTAAAAATTTTTGGTTATATGCATATCAGTTTATCTTTTAAATTAGGTTTTCTTAAAAACTATTTTAAAAGATTGCTTTTTTAGGTATTTGACCTACCTAACTCAAAAAAGGTCAATGGCAACTACCAAAATATTTTTAAATCAAAATCATTTATTTATTCATTTTTCCCGTCAAGTAAAAATTTCGTGCCCGGGCGAAAACCGGTTACGACATAGTATATATCGGATACGAGTACATATCGGATACGAGTATGTTCCAACCAAGTATATTTTCTGGAAAGGGTCTCTTTGGCCATTCGATAGACATCTCCTTATCTCCTATCACTTAGTTGCATCACCATCCCATTCAATCTTCCCTGCACAATACTTTCACGGCTTGGTATACATAGAGATGTTGGATTAAAATCTATAATTATGAGCATATTTTTAATGTATATTATTATCATAAAATATAACATAAGTAATTATATTATAAAATCATAATGTATTAGAAGTGTCATCGAAATAAAAGTATAGATATTATTAAAGTTGTATTTATAATTTGATAAGGGACAAAGTTATAAATACAGACAATAATTGCTTTTACTTTTTTTAATTAATTACCGGTATTCGATCTATTGACAGACTAATCTAGATCGGGTACTGCAAAGGCAAAGGTGATCCTCTCAACTCAATTTACTCCATTCGCAAACGCCATAATTTGAACTCTGACCTTGCTTAAGGAATCTAATGACTCATCCCATTAGACCAATTGATTATTGCTTCTCATGCTTTTACTTTTGAACTTTGGGTTTTAAAACCCCATGAATATTCATGTTTTATATAATAAGAATTTATTAAAAACAATACAATTTAGGATATGCAGAATGAACATGTCTTTAAATCAAACAATTGTGATTTTGCTCCTGATTGTAATCACACGTGTATATATAGTTTTGGTTCACGGATTGAGTCGTGATATAAGACATTTTTTTGGGTTCGATAATACTATACTATCTGCTGGCCTTATCGATTCTTTATATGTATATATATAAATATATATGCTCAGGGTTTTTATCCCGTTAAAATTTTGCAATTCCAGTGAGAATATTATATATGGAGTTTATTATGTTAAAATTTTGCAATTTCAGTGAGCATATATGTATACTTTAGATTATGAGAACCTTTAAATTATTTCCTTAGTAATCCATAAGTGTATGCCAATTGGGTTTATTAATGTTGTCATATGCACTAACATACGAAGTATTAGAATTTCCAGAACATTGCATATCTATGCTTATTAGGAATTACGTTTTAAGGTTTAATATATTACATAGCTTGATATTCCTAATTGTGATTATGTGACCTTCCAAAGTTTAACAGTAACTTTTGATTATGGAATTTTAGTTTTGCCATGACATATCTCACATTTTGATTCAATGAATTGTATCGCGTGTAGTTTAATTTGGTGAATCCATGGTTAAGAAATTCTTGAAAAATAAGTCAAAGATTTAAGTTTTTGGTTTCTAATAATGTCATTTAGACAACTTTATTATGAGTTATTTCAGAAATCATGACGTGATTAGTTTTGGTTTTTGACCGTTATGGATTATGAAATATATATTTGGCATTGATATATTTGATTCAGTTTTGATTAAAGATTTTTTATCTGGACTTTTTGTTAAATATTGATTACCGTTTTGAATTCGGTTTGTCTTTGATAATTTATGAAGTTATGAATTAAATGCATATTTAAGTAATTCTTCGAAAACAATCAAAGACTTGAGTTTTGTTTTTGATAGCACCATTTATGTAACCTTATTTTAGGTTATTTAGGAGATTGTAGTGTAATCAAAATTTTCCATTTTGACCTTTAATTATTATAGAAATATTAAATTTGAATATTGATATTTATTTTGAGACGACTTAATTAAATCGTTAATTCTTTAAAGTGATCTCTATCGTGGAAAATATTTTAGTTTTAAAAATATGAAGGTTATGTACATGAACTTATGATATTTTAGTATAGATTAACCCAAAGGAAGATTAATATTTGACATAATTGCATGTACAACTTTGGTAATAAGCATGTGATAATTATTCGGTTTAATGTGTGAGTAATAAATCGACCCAAAGGAATATTTTTGTTTGACAAGTTCTTATTATCAATGTTTGATTACCGCATCAAATATCACTTAAGGTGAATATTTTAGATGAAATATTAATGGAATATCTAATATCTTGAGATGAGGTTTAAGATTATTCAAATTTAATATTATTTTGGTTATCTTTTACTTAAAAGATAAAATTAAAAGAAATTGAGTTGTTGATAATATTTATATGGTTTTATTTATATTGTTAATATGTATATATTCAATTTGGTTTAAATTTTAGTTTTGATTGCTGGTTATTATAATATATATTGAGATAAATTAATTCACATTTTGACTACGTCTAATATTTTGGTAGATTAGTTAAAACAAAATGTTGTCAAAGTGACATCTTTTGTGTAGACTGATTTGTTCAAAAAATCAAGATGATTACGTGTTTCTTGTAATTCATGCGTTTATTAATTGACACAAAGAAAAGTTAATATTTGGTCAAATTTCAAGCGAGAACTGTGGTAATAATATGTGACAATTATAAGGTATTTTATGTTAGCATTACACTAGTCCAAAGATTAGTCTATTGTTTGACATAATTTATTGTAAATGTTTGATTACTACAACAAGAGAACCATTTACTGTTAATATTATTGCTCAAAGATTTGATATTGATGTAGTGTTTGATATATTGTGATGGGAATTAGATATTATTTTTTAATTTATTTATTTACTTAAGAGTATCAATGTGAGCTTAAAGTTTATTTATGTTTTATTCTATATTCTGCTAATTATTTATTTATTGTTATCACAATATCTAGTAATATGCATTTTATACTCATGTTTAGAAAAACGAATCTAAAGGAATGGAAAAATACAATTACATAAGATTTTGGTTGTAAGAACATAGACTTTGCACTAAGGAAAGAAAAATGTCCACCTCTCAAGGGGGATAACATCCTTAATTGGTATACAAAATTTTAAACTCTAAATAAGCTCATTTTTTTATTGTGTGCAAGAGGAAGAAAAGTTGAAGCATAATAAGCTTGAAATTACTCATTTCAAAAGCGCCTATAAAGATAAGGGCAAAAAAATTCAGAATATAGTTGTTAAAGGGTCCAACTCAAAAGTGACAACGATATGTTACAAAGGGTTGCTCTCTTTTTAGATAAGTTAAGACATATGAGGAGAAATTAAATTTTAAAACAGTAAGCAACTACTTTGGTTATTCTGAGCTATTAGATTATTGCGAGGGTGATAGCATGATCTAAGATAAGCGTTAACATCTTCCCCCACTCTCTATGTTGATGTCCTCATCGACGTTGAAACCACATCTTAATCACCTTATTACGTAAAAATACCCTTCTCATGAGGTCAATCACTTACCCTTAAAAACTAAGGTTGTGATTCTTTTGAATGGGACATTCAAAACCATAGCTCTATATAAGTAGACCCACTTACCTCTCGTTTTCATCTTGTTTGTTATTGTTGTGTTAAATGATTTTAAGACTACAACCTTGAGTTACCTTTGTTATTATGAACTCCACACTCTGAATACCATCAAATGTTTAGAATTATATGATGCATCACTTGATGCGTAGTCCTTCGCGAACCTATTGTTTGACGACATCTTTGGAGACGTGTCACTTTAATGTTCCTATGATTTATCAATAATATCATTATGTTGCCTTTAATTGAAATGTACTTTTTGTTAGGTAAATCAAAGCTTTTGGTTCATTGTGGCAAGTTAAGTACTTCTAAAGGTTTGAATATTGTTCTTTCCTTAACTAAGGTACATCATTTTCTAATGAAAAATCTTTTCTTAATAATCACCCTAAAATTCATGACAATACAGGGTTTGTAACTAATTATTATAATGGAAAATATATCTTATAAATGTGTCTTGTGGTATATGAACAATGTCTTAAAAAGGACATTTTTCAAAAATGACATATCGGTGTTACACATGCTGAGACATCTCAAGAAGACATATTTTTATTGATTTAGCAACAAGGGAGTAATAGAGACATATTGTATTGTACAAATAGAAATATCTCAAAACTTTCCTCAATGAAGGTATCATAAGTCATCTCAATGCTTTAACTAATGAATGGATCTAGTGGTTCACATTCTCTTATTTGAGCAGAGAGTTGCATGTAGTTTATCCTTTCTGATTTGAGGCAGAGAGTCACATATAATATACATATCAATAGTATGAATGTAACCCCCTCAAATTGATGCGGGTGGCTTGATCTGATCCAGGGTGTTATATTAGGGCCACCGGAGTCATAGAAAATCTCAGAAAATTAGATTTTTTTTATTAAAACATGTAAAATCATAAACTCATTTATAAATACAAAAGTAAAATTTACAGTATTCAGTACTAAAACAATTTCATACTCATATGTAAAACAAATTACAACCTACATGCCCCCTAAACACATGCACCGTACTCCGCAAGCAACGCCTGTGGAACTCCCCTACTGAAGTCAATAGCTACACTGGTACGATTCTTTTAACCTAAAATGGTGAGTAAAAAAGTGAGCTTTGGGAAGCTCAGTAATATAATACTACCAGTTGATGCTACAGGACAAGAAGATAAATGCAAACCAATAAAATATCCTTATTTAAACAGACATATACATGTTTTCAGGATAAGCTGGGATTCCACTGCTAGTTCATCGAGTAGCAGCCATGAGATCTCAGTTCATATGAAACATTCATAGTATCAAGTTTTCAGGAGATCCAATAGGATTGTAACCCCCTCAGACCGATGCGGATAGCCCGATCTGATCTGGAGTGTCACATTTGGGCCACCAGAGTGACCCACTGTAAAAATAGTGGAAAATTTAAAACTTTTCTTAAAACATGTAAAATCATAAAATGATTTATTATAATTCAAAAAAAATATGTTTTTCAAACTCAGATATAAAATGAAATACAATCTACATGCCCCCTAATCACATGTACCATCCTCTGAAAGCAACACCGGAAGAACTCCTTAATTCATGTCGACAGCTGCACTGGTACAATTCTTTTAACCTGCCATGGTGAGTAATAGAGTGAGCTTCGGAAAGCTCAGTAATACAAAACTACCAGATGATGCTACAGACATGCAGATAAATGGAAAGCCATGTAATTTCCTTATTGAATCAGACATATACCCGTTGCGGAATAATCTGGGGTTCCATCAGTAGTTTATCAAGTTGAAGCCATGAAGATCAAAGGTCATAGGAAGCATTCAAAGTATGACATTTTTAAGAGATCGAATAGGATGTCTAGTGTGTTCCATCAGTACGATAAAATCATAATAGGTACACTAATCAAATGATAGTTTCGTAAAATCTCATAAACCACACTGTAGTGGAGCTTTTTAAACTCGTATTTTAAAACCATCTAACAAAGAGTTAACCTAAGGGAAAATCTTAGGGCCTGAGAGCCTAAACAAGAAAGTTTAGGGCCACAGGGCCTACCTAAGAACACATCTTAGGGTTGTAGGGCCTACCCGAGAATGATCTCAGGGCCGCAGAGCCCACCTAAGAGTCACATTAGGTCCATCAAAATTTTCCAGCTTAATCAGAGATGTACTTTACAAATCTATATCTCCAAGAAACAATTTATACAATGATACAAATTCAGAAGCCATCACCGTTAAGTCGGTGCATCCATAAAACCATAGATTTTAGTGTGCCACATGTTAAAACAATAAAACAATTTTTCAAAATATAATGAACACACTAGAGAATCCAAATATTTCTTAGATGCATTTTACAGTTATCAATATGGATAACATGAACTTGTGCAATTTGATCGGATTCCAGGAATAAGATCTTATTGAAGAGAATTGATTTCTAACCGATCTAATCAGACATTTTAGAATGATACTTTAGAATTCCACTAAGTTTCCATGTGCATCAGGAAAAACGTTGAGGAGCCTTTATACATAATAATTCTAAATTCAGATTTACTGCGAGTGATTCCATTACACAAACAATCAGGGGTATTCAGGAATATACTTTGAATTCATAGGATTTCAGCCCAATTGACCCAAATGAGGTATTCAGAATCTTTTCCTTCTGCGTTACTTGTGTTTTCAAACATGACCGAAGTGATTTTAGATGAAAATATAGAATCGAAGAATTCAAGTCATTTACAATCTATGACTATCGATCGTATTATCAAACAACTCGAGTTACACAACTTCCAAACTGATGCATGTCAACAAGTCAATTCATTATCCTTCTAGTATATTCACTCTTTAATACCATAATGCAGATCCACATATCATCCCCATAATCATTGCTGAATAGATCTTCCAACGGTCTTTATTTCATTTCCACGTTTCAACGATATGAGGAAATACGGACGTACTTGATTCATAGTACAACCCATAAAGACAATTCATCATGTAATTTCAACAGTGTTTCCAAACTCATCCAATCACCTATTTAAGTCTCAATCATTGAGGTTACTTAGTTCGTTTAGTAAGTAAGTTTATCCCGATTTCTTTAGAGCTTTCTAGAATAATTCAAACATTTCTAAATTTCAAATACATGTTGTACTTCCTTTCAGTTTAATTTAGGCATATAATAAAGTTATTCTGGTATTCATGGTTGACTTGTCTCACGAATATCCACTTCTTAGTACCGAATGCGTTCTAGAGTCGATCTGAGCAAAGTACTTCCAGAATTATCATCTATCCAAACTTGAGAATACGAACACAAATTCAAGTGATATCTATGCCATTCAGGTATATACATAGCATTAGGGTTTATCAACTCACTTAAGTTGTGTTCCATAACTTTTAGGGGTAGTGAACACCTATGTTTATTTGGATTTCTTATTTAATCGAAAACATTTACTTAGTCTTGTCAATAAGGGCATTTTAGTTATTTTGGTGATCAACGTTTTTCCTATTCATTTCAAAGATTGAGTATATCCATTCATTCTTGAGCTTGGTGACATTCTTGAGTCATTTCCATTCTAGGGGTATTTACTCAATTCGGTAATTTCCAAGTTAAATGACTTTTCAAATGTTACTAACGAATTTTTAGAAATTTTCCATACAAAGGTAGGATCTCAACAATCAAATCAGTAATTTATCGGTTTAAAAACAAATTCTCATATTACTCTCTCATTCAGAGTCAACTTGGACTATTTTCACCACCCAATGGCATTTTCGTAATTTCGCACCTAGATACTTTTGGCATTAACTTTTAACGAAAATAAATATAGATTAGAGATCCTATAATTAATTGCTTACCCAAACAATCTCGGATCTTGCAATGATTCCTTAACAAACTTCTAATATCTTGTATAAACCCTATTGGGTTAAAACCCGGTTATCTAAATTTTCTAAGCAAAACTAGCATTTCTTTTGCACATCTGTAATTTATCGGATCAATATGTCTTTTCAGAGTTATTAATCAACTTCCAATAACAATTATTGTCATCTTACAACATAAGGGTATTTTTGTAATTTTACCCTACCGAAGTATTCTCATAATTTCCCATCCAAGTACCTTTAACATTTAACCTTTGATTATATGCTACAAATCCATGATAATACCTTTATCACTAATCACAGAACTCATAATTTAATTCTAACAATCCATCCATTTCTTATAACAGTCATATGAGCCATATTCATTTACCGATTTTTACTGTATTCGAATCGTGTGTAGAACTTCATTAATTATACATATGAGACCAAACATTTCCATTCATGCATTTACCAATACTAACATGTTCCATAAAGCATAAAGAGGTAGTAAAGTATTACCTCGATTTCTGTGCCATACTGATCGACCATAAAAATTTCATTCAAACGCCCTCGATCTTGAAATCAACTTCCAATAATTCCTCAGATGCATATCAACAAAAATTACATTAAAACGGATCTTAATTCTGAAAAATGGATTGAATCGGATGATAAATCAGTGAAAAACAGCTTACAAGATTCGAATTTGGCGAAACGGGCTTTAGATTCGGATTCAGGACGTCGAAAGCATAAAATATAACTTTTAAAAAATTTGGAAATTTTGGTCAAAATCAAAGTCAACAGGTTTGAATGGAAATTTCGAGGCCTTCGGGTCTGAATTTTGAAAAACGGACTGCAGAATCGGATTTGGAACGTCGAAAAACGTCAGGATAGGTATACTCGGACGAAGTCAAAGGTCGTTTAATGCCCGGTCAAAGCCAGTCAAAGTTTTGGTCAACTGTGGTCAACACCGGTCAATGATGCATTTTACACAAATATCACCCTAACAGAAATTAATTACCAAATTAGCCACATTCTGCAAATATTTACTAAACTAACACCCGAATTTTACACAAATAGCACCCAAACAGAAATTAATTACAAAATTATCACCCAGATGATGCCCACTCACGGGGGGTGGCGCGTGCGGTGCGTGAACAGTAACACGGTGTCAATAAATTCCCAGAAAAATTCCTAAAATTTATTTTAAGCGATTTTTAGGCACTTACAAAGCTCGGTTCATAATTTTGAACGGCAAAGAGCTCGATTCCGAAACGTCAAAAACTTTGACAGTCTCACTTCTCCACGCGCCGGCGACGATGGAGAAACGAATAACACCGGTGGACTCGGAATGATGCAAGGAACACGATGGTGCGGGAGGTGTCGTAAACGGATGACTGGATCGTCGTGAATCGATGAAAAACCAACTAAAATTGAGTTATTACCGACGATACTTCCGACTGAAATTATCGACGAACGGCGATGATTCACGATGAAAGGTTTGAGGGGTTTTGTTCCTCGGTCGACAACGAACACGATGGTGGTTTTACAAAATACCAATTAAATCCAATACTTTATAATTTCTAAAATTTAGCTCCTAAATTGGGGTGTTACAGTTCTCCCCTCCTTAAAAGAATTTCGTCCTCGAAATTCATTCATGTAACAAAATTGCAAAAATAAAACTTCCATCAATTTTCTCATATCTTTAAGTAGCTTTTACAAAAGTACAGATCCTCCACTAATCCTTAACCAGCTGAGCATACATTCTTATCATAACTCTCCCTCATTTCAATAAAAGAATCCGAACGAAAATTTCCTTGAGTAATCAATTCAGTCTTTGTCATGAGAATATGCTCATAGAGCAGCAGCATATCTCAATTTCATTTCCGGAGTCGAGTCAGAATTTCTCAGATGAATAACTCTCACATGGCTCGAGATGTACTTTACAGTGTTTAGACATATGTTACTGGTATACCTTTTTGTACAATAATAGCCTTAAAGGATAAAAACTTCAGTTTTCTTGTTACAGATAGGGACTCAGCCCTGGAGTTTCGACTCAGAGAGGTACGATTGTAGTCTAGGGGCATGTACTGATCATACATCTTTTGACATTCGACCGGCCGGTCTAACTTGAAAATTTTGACTCAAACCATAGCTCTGATACCACTAAATGTAATCCCCTCATACCGATACGGATAGCCCGATCCGATCTGAAGTGTCACGTTTGGGCCACCGGAGCGGCCTACTATAAAAATAGTGAAAATTTTAAAACTTTTCTTAAAACATGTAAAATCATAAAATGATTTATTATTATTAAAAAATAAAACAGGTTTTTCAAACTCAGATATAAAACGAAATACAATCTACATGCCCCCTAATCACATGTACCATCCTCTGAAAGCAACGCCGGAAGAACTCCCTTATTGATGTCAACAGCTGCACTGGTACAATTCTTTTAACCTGTCATGGTGAGTAATAGAGTGAGCTTCGGAAAGCTCAGTAATACAAAACTACCAGATGATGCTACATGACATGCAGATAAATGGAAAGCCATATAATTTCCTTATTGAATCAGACATATACCCGTTGCGGAATAATCTGGGGTTCCATCAGTAGTTTATCAAGTTGAAGCCATGAAGATCAAAGTTCATAGGAAGCATTCAAAGTATGACATTTCTAGGAGATCTAATAGGATGTCTAGTGTGTTCCATCAGTACGATAAAATCATAATAGGTACACTAATCAAATGATAGTTCCATAAAATCCCATAAACCACACTGTAGTGGAGCTTTTTAAACTCGTATTTTAAAACCATCTAACAAAGAGTTAACCTAAGGGAACATCTTAGGGCCTGAGAGCCTAAACAAGAAAGTTCAGGGCCACAGGGCCTACCTAAGAACACATCTTAGGGTTGTAGGGCCTACCCGAGAATGATCTCAGGGCCGCAGAGCCCACCTAAGAGTCACATTAGGTCCATCAAAATTTTCCAGCTTGATCAGAGTTGTACTTTACAAATCTGTATCTCCAAGAAATAATTTATACAATGATACAAATCCATAAGCCATCACCGTTAAGTCAGTGCATCCATAAAACAGTAACCATATATTTAAGTGTACTACATGTTAAAACAATAAAACAATTTTTCAAAATATAAGGAACACACTAGAGAATCCAAATATTTTTTATATGCATTTTGTAGTTATCAATATGGATAACATGAACATGTGCAATTTGATCGGATTCCAAGAATAAGATCTTATTGAAGAGAATCGATTTCTAATCGATCTAATCAGACATTTTAGAATGATACTTTAGAATTCCACTAAGTTTCCATGTGCATCAGGAAAAATGTTCAAGAGCCTTTATACATAATAATTCTAAATTCAGATTTAATGCGAGTGATTCCATTACACAAACAATCAGGGGTATTCAGGAATATACTTTGAATTCATAGGATTTCAGCCCAATTGAACCAAATGAGGTATTCAGAATCTTTTCCTTCTGCATTACTTGCGTTTTCAAACATGACCGAAGTGATTTTAGATGAAAATATAGAATCGAAGAATTCAAGTCATTTACAATCTATGACTATCGATCGTATTATCAAACAACTCAAGTTACACAACTCCCAAACTGGTGCATGTCAACAAGTCAATTCATTATCCTTCCAGTGTATTCACTCTTTAATACCATAATGCAGATCCATAGATCATCCCCATAATCATTGCTGAATAGATCTTCTAACGGTCTTTATTTCATTTCCATGTTTCAACGATATCAGGAAATACGGACGTACTTGATTCATGGTACAACCCATAAGGACAATTCATCATGTAAGTTCAACAGTGTTTCCAAACTAATCCAATCACCTATTTAATCCTCAATCATTGAGGTTACTTAGTTCATTTAGTAAGCAAATCTATCCCGATTTCTTTAGAGTTTTCCAGAATAATTTAGACGTTTCTGAATTTCAAATACACGTTGTACTTTCTTTCAATTCAATTTAGTCATATAATAAAGTCATTCTGGTATTCGTGGTTGACTTGTCTCACAAATATCCACTTCTTAGTACCGAATACGTTCTAGAGTTGATCTGAGCAAAGTACTTCCAGAATTATCATCTATCCAAACTTGAGAAGACGAACACATTCAATTGATATCTATGCCATTCAGGTATATACATAGCATTAGTGTTGATCAACTCACTTAAGTTGTGTTCCATAACTTTTAGGGGTAGTACAACACTTATGTTTATTTGGATTTCGTATTTAATCCAAAACATTTACTTAGTCTTGTCAATAAGGGCATTTTAGTCATTTTGGTAATCAACATTTTTCCGATTCATTTCAAAGCTTGAGTATATCCATTCATTCCTGAGCTTGGTGACATTCTTGAGTCATTTCCATTCTAGGGGTATTTACTCAATTCGGTAATTTCCAGGTTAAATGTCTTTTCAAATGTTACTAACGAATTTTCAGAAATTTTCCATACAAAGATAGGATCTCAACAATCAAATCAGTAATTTATCGGTTTAAAAACAAATTCTCATATTAGTCTCTCATTCAGAGCCAACTTGGACTATTTTCACCACCCAAGGGTATTTTCGTAATTTTGCACCCAGATACTTTTGGTATTAACTTTTAACGAAAATAAATATAGTTTAGAGATCCTATGCTTATTTGCTTACCCAAAACAATCTCGGATCTTGCAATGATTCCTTAATAAACTTCTAATATATTGCATAAACCCTATTAGGTTAAAACCCGGTTATCCAAATTTTCTAAGCAAAACTAGCATTTCTTTTGCACATCTGTAATTTATCAGATCAATATGTCTTTTCAGAGTTATTAACCAACTTCCAGGAACAATTATTGTCATCTTACAATTTAAGGGTATTTTTGTAATTTTACCCTGCCGGAGTATTCTCATAATTTCCCATCCAAGTACCTTTAACATTTAACCTTTGATTATATGATACAAATCCATGATAATACCTTTATCTCTTATCACATAACTCATAATTTAATTTGAACAATCCATCCATTTCTTATATCAGTCATATGAGCCATATTCATTTACTGAATTTTTACTGTATTTGAACCGTGTGTAGAACTTCATTAATTACACATATGAGACCAAACATTTACATTCATGCATTTACCAATACCAACATGTTCCATAAAGCATAAAGATGTAGTAAAGTATTACCTCGATTTCTGTGCTATTCTGATCGACCATAAAAATTCCATTCAAACGCCCTCGATCTTGAAATCAACTTCCAATAATTCCTCAGATGCATATCAACAGAAATTACATCAAAAACGGAGCTTAATTCTGAAAAACAGATCGAATCGGATGATAAATCAGTGAAAAACAGCTTACCAGATTCGAATTTGGCGAAACGGGCTTTAGATTCGGATTCAGGACGTCGAAAGCATAAAATATAACTTTTAAAAAATTTGGAAATTTTGGTCAAAATCAAAGTCAACGGGTTTGATTGGAAATTTTGAGGCCTTCGGGTCTGAATTTTGAAAAACGGACTGCAGAATCGGATTTGGATAGTCGAAAAACGTCAGGATAGGTATACTCGGACAAAGTCAAAGGTCGTTTAATGCCCTGTCAAAGCCAGTCAAAGTTTTGGTCAATTGTGGTCAACGGTCAACGCCAGTCAACGGTCAACAGTCGACCATTCTACACAAATATCACCCTAACAGAAATTAATTACCAAATTAGCCACATTCTGCAATTATTTACTAAGCTAACACCCGAAATAGCATCCAAACATAAATTAATTACAAAATTATCACCCAGACGATGCCCACTCTCGGGGGGGAGTGCGTGCGACGCGTGAACAGTAACCCGGTGTCGATAAATTCCCGAAAAAATTCCTAAAAATTATTTTAATCGATTTTGAGGCACTTACAAAGCTCGGTTCACAATTTTGAACGGCGGACAGCTCGATTCTGAAACGTTAGAAACTTTGACAGTGTCACCCCTCCACGCGCCGGTGGACGACGGAGAAACGAAGAATTTCCCGAAAAATTCCTAAAAATTATTTTAATCGATTTTGAGGCACTTACAAAGCTCGGTTCACAATTTTGAACGGCGGACAGCTCGATTCTGAAACGTTAGAAACTTTGACAGTGTCACCCCTCCACGCGCCGGTGACGACGGAGAAACGAAGAATACCGATGGACTCGGAACGATGCAAGGAACACAATGGTGCGGGAGGTGTCGTAAACGGATGACCGTATCGTTGTGTATCGACGAAAAACCAACTAAAATTGAGTTATTACCAATGATACTACCGACTGAAATTAACGACGAACGGCGATGATTCACGATGAAAGGTTTGAGGGGTTTTGTTCCTCGGTCGATAACGAACACGATGGTGGTTCGGTTCGTCGATCGGAGATTGGACGGCAAGTAGATCGGAGTTGAAAGGAGGGTCAATGGGAGAGTAAAACTGGGAAAAATGAATTCCGCAGCACGGGGGAGGGGGTTATAAATTCTCTCATAAAAATGATTAAACCATGAGTTTAGTCTTGAACTTCCTGCACTTCTTCCCTAAGCACACAACAAAGAGAGCCAACCTAAGGGAATGCCTTGTGGCTCGGGAGCCTACCCAAGGTTCACCTTAGGTTTGTAAGGATTTACCACTTGGATTAGGGGCTGAACCTCCATACTCCAGAATACGACCAATATAAAATCCAGTAGAAATCAGTTTTAACCATAAATTGTAATATATAGATCATGATCCAGTAATATGTCGTAATCATGATAATTAAATAAACCATATAATTGATCTCCACCTGTACACCATAAGTAGTCCCATGATTAACCCAAGGGAGTGCCTTGGGGCCTGAGAGCCTACCCTAGGTCCATAAGGATTTACCAGCTTGATCAGAGTTGTACCTCCATAATCAGTCTACCCATATAATATCCTAATAAAATAGTTCGATTATAACCAGTGAAAACAGGAAACCATAGTCCATAAACCAGTAAATTCCATGATTCAGTAAATCAGGAACAATTCATATTTTTCGATGAAAACCGTAATCGAAGAACACATACCATGTTGCCTTGGTTTATAAACCATTAAATAAATAATTTCGTTAAAACTCATTAAAAACATATAAAATAGTCATGTAGTACATGTGAAACACACTAGAGGATCCAAGTATTTTTCAGAAACATTGAATAGTTATTAGGAAAACGTGGAACCTATATACTTTGATCGGATTCCAAGAACGAAGTCCAATTGAATGGATTGATTACTAATGGACCTATTCAGACATTTAAAGTTGATACTTTATAATCCTGTTATGATCCAGGTGCATCAGGAAGGTATTCAGGAACCTTTATACAGAATAATTCTAGATTCAGATTTATTAAGAGTAATTCCATTACTCAACAATAGAGGTATTCAAATTAATGAATTGAATTATCAGGATTTTAAGTGTAATTGAACCAAATGGGGTATTCAGGATCCTTTTCATCTGAGTTACTTGTGTGATCATATATGACCAGAGTGATTTGAGTTGATAAGGGAGAAACGAAGATTCATGACATTTTCAATCTATTTCGATCTATCAAATTATCAAAATAACTCAAGCTGAACAACTCCCTGAACTAATGCATGTCGATTGGTCAATTAATTGCCCTTCCAGGGTATTCACTCTTTAATACCAATAATTCTTGTCCAAAGAGCATCTTCAAGATCATCGCTGAGTAGATCTTAAGGAGACAAACATATATTCCAATTGTCTTTATTTCATTTCCATATTGTAACAATAATAGGAATTGTCGACGTACTTTAATTCGTGGTTCATAACCCATAGGGACAATACAAATATAAGATCGTATGTGTTTTAAGACTTATCCATGTTATTCACTTAATTCATGGTCATTGGCCTACTTAAATCAATTAGCATTCAAATTTATTATGGTCGCTTAGGAGTTTTCTTGAGTAATTCGATCATTTTCGAAATTTTGAATACATACAGTACTTTCATTTTTTTTAACTTGGTCATATTGGTATTCGAGGTTGATTTATTCATTTCGGAGTTTGAGGGCATTTTAGGTTATTTTACACTTTAGGGGTGTTTTGGTTATTTTACACTTTAAGGGAATTTTATAAATCCAATATAGATCTGGAACTTAAATCAAAGATTCCAAGGTTCAAGAGAATTAAGATATGAGTTCTCATATCGTCTCCATTATCATAATCATCCAAATTCCTTTTTACTCTTTAAGGGTATTATCGTAATTTCATTCAATTTCGCCAGTGACATTACTTCGTGTAACTTAGGCTTGAAACCATTCCATTTCCATAAAAGTTTAGAGTACTTTGCTCATTTGCTCACTGGAGGTTAATTTCAACACTAGGGAAAGTCTTGGTCCTTTTTAGTACAAGGACATTTTCGTAATTTTACCCCTTATGGCTATTTTAGGTAACGTATTATCCAAATATTCTCTGTATTTAACCTTAAAATAATTTTAATCAAAAGTTACGGATCTTGAAGTCAATTTATTCATTATTGAATCACTGAGCTTATTATTATTATTTCCAATTGATTTCTCACTTTCTTTAGCGAGTCATATAAATCATATATGGTACCAACATTTTATAGTATTTGGATCGAGTTTAGGAAATAATTACCACATACATGTGATCAATTATACTTATCCATGAAGGAATCAATACTAACATGTTCCATAAAGCATGAAACAGGTAGTAATGTATTACTTCGATTTATGTGTCATACCGATCGACCATTTAAACTCCATTCGATCACCCTCGAACTTGAATTCAACATCCAATAATTCTTCGGAACCAAGCAACCGAATTTATGTTAGAAACTAAACTTAATTTAATAACCATATTAATTCTGAAAGTAAATCTTTGAAAAACGACTTATCGGAAGTGAATTTGGCAAAACAGACTTTGTATTCGGACTCAAGACGTCAAAAAACATAAAATGGGACCTTTTCGAAAAAGTTGACTTTTTGCTCAAAGTCAACAGTCAAGGGTCAAAGTCAATGGTCAAAATCAATGGTCAAAGTCAACGGATTGACTCAAATGAGTTGACTCGGTGATTGGAGCGGACCAAGCAGGTTAGGTAGGCGGGTCAACCCGATTCTGGAATCTTCCCCAAGCTAGAACAAATCCCACGCGCATATGGCGATGGGTAGAGGTGCATGCGACGACGGTGGAGGTTCGGTTGGATAGTCGAGCACTCCCTGTTCATGCATTTAACAAAATCAATCCAATCCAACATCAACATTTTAGCCAAAACCAGCGGAATTAAAAGAAAAGGTGTGAAACACTTACCCACGTCGGTGGCCAGTGAAAACAACGGCAATGCTTCGACCCACCAGTCAGGTTTTGAGCGGGAGCAGCCGGAGAACACAATGGGAAGGGTGGTGAGACTCACTGATAGCCGGAACGACCAGAATCAACGAAAATCCCCTCGGTGACGGGTTAGTTTTGATGACTTTATGTCGGTTACACCACGATGAATGATTTTTTTTCTCGTCGAATTAGGGGTTAGGTTGTGGTCGTTGGTCGATAGGGAGCTCGATGGGCGCGATGGCGGCTCTGAAGGCATCCGGACGACGACGAATTTGAAGCAAGAAGGTGACCGTCGGGAAGTTTAATTTGAAAGTTAGGGATTCTAACATTTGGGGAAATAATTTGGGGTTAAACTGATCATGTAATTTATTTTTCACTGGGTCTAGAAAATGGGCAAATTCGAGTTCAAATCCCTGGATTTTCCTTCACTTCCTAAAATGATCTGCTAGCTTTACGATTTTACACTTTAATTCGATGCATTATATTTTTCTAAAATTTATCCCCTAAATTGGGGTGTGACAGTGAAGCATCTCAATGTGAAATATCTCTTGCTGAACAAGCAAAGACATCTATATTAACGATGATCTTTCTGTAACATGCTAGTTTATTAATAATTTTATAATTTTCAAAACTTCAATATTTCAAAAGAACATCATTTTAATAAAATTTAGTGATTATTTGTTTACTTTATCCTATCGAAATTTATATATATATATATATATATATATATATATATATATATATATTTGAGTATTTGTTAACCATTACGTTAAGATAGTAGAGCAATATCCTAAATCGGGGGTCGGTTTAAAATTTTGGTTATAGATCGTAAATGATTATAACATATGGAATACTAAAATTTCATCGATGGTACTAGTCCAAAAATTGATATCAAGATCATTCAACCCTACCATGTTCACCCAAACCAAATGAGTTGTACATGAAATTAGGGTGACTGTTCGATTGAGTTGAGACGAGTGAAATTTTTTCGAATTATTCGAGATGACAAATCTTATTTTTTAACTCTTTATTTGAATTTTTTCCGAGTCAAGTTGTTCAAGTTTCTATTTAAATTTAATTATAAATATTTATAATATTATGATACTATTTGATTTCAATTTAAACGGTTTTCTATAGCTATATACAATACATATATATTTCTTTATATATGATATACATAAATCATATAGAGTTGAGAGACACGACTCAAACTTAGAAATCAATTCATTAATTATTAAAAATTATTAACTTTAAGCATATATTTACGTTGTTTGAATCACTTCTTCGTAAAACGAGGACTAGGTTTGAGTTCTCGACGTTGAGGTGAGGCGACTTTTGTAGTTTGGGCTCCAACGACCGCCGGAGGGAGGTGGCGTACAGTGACAACTAATGCCGACTGTGAGAGGCGGACAGCTACCGGAATCTAGAGCTTCTCTCTTCTAATTTTGAGAGAGGGGAGACAAATGAGCTAAAAACCTTTTCTTATACCTACGTGCGATGGGATTATTTTATTATTTTAAAATTGCCACGTCACTTACAGGTTGTAAATGTGATTTTTTATTATTCTAAAATTGCCACGTAATTCTTTCATTAACGGGTTAACGATTAACAGCCGATGAACTTAAATCGAACGGACAAATAACGTAAAGAACCAAATGCACTTAATTAAAAAACGGTGACCAAAATCGGTCAGACCGAAAACAAAATGAATTATTGACATAATTTACCCTTTATAATATTATGGTACTATTTGATTTCAATTTAAATGGTTTTCTATAATTATATATAATACATATATATATATTCATATATGATATACATCAATCATATAGAGTTGAGAGACTTAACTCAAATTTAGAAATCAATCCATTAATTATAAAAAAATTCTGAGTTATCCAAGTTATTAATTTATTTATTCAAATTCTATTTTATAACTCGATTGAAATTTGAAATTTTTTCAAATCAAATCAATTTGAGATAAAATTTTTCGAATCGAATTTTGTTCATCCTACGTGAAATTCATACATGAGTTACATTTTAGAAACTCTAGAAAGAGTTTATGGTTCCCAGAATTGTAGTTGGAAATGCCATTAATACAACATTTTCAGCATTTGCTTCTACAAACAGATTCAATCACCTTTCTTTCACACCATTCAACAACCGCAATTAAATGTATTATTTTTCCCATTGAATTTAGAAGGAAAAAGAAAGCATAAGGTCCACACAATAGAAATCATTTACAATTTGATCTGCAATGGAGAGAGAGATGGCCTCAATGGAATCGCCCAACGACTCACCTCCAAAATGCTCATCTTTTGCAATAAGAGAAACAACAACTCACCACAAAAAGATGGCCTCATTATACCCTTATAATTCACCCCCGAACCACTCCTTTGCACTAAGGGATCACACCACTGCCCAATGCTTCTTGAGAAGCCTCTCCACTAAAGAAGCCTCATTCAATGGCTTACATTGCTCCCTCCTCGTTATAGCACTCCTTCTCCCCACACTTTTTATCCCCTATCGTCTCCACCTCCGCACTTTCGACACTTCCCGTAACACCCCCAAACTGATGTGGGTGACCCGATTTGATTCGAGGTGTTGCATTAGGGCCACCGGAGCGACCCACCGTAAAAATCCAAGAAAAATTAGAATTTATGTTAAAATACATAAAATGATAAAACAATTTATAATTAAAATACAAGTTTCAAACTCAGTATATAAAAATATCAAATGTGTCATACATGCTCCCTAATTACACTTGTACCGTACTCTGCAAGTAAAGCCAAATGGAACTTCTTTACTGATGTCGATAGTTGCGCTAGTTCGATTCTTTTAACCTGAAATAATGAGTAACAACATGAGATATGGGAAGCTCTGTAATACAAAACTACCAACTGATGTTGAAGGACATGAAGATAATAGGCAAGCATAATTTTCTTTATTGATTCAGACGTCTACAGATTTTTTGATGAGCTGAGGTCTTTCTAATATTTCAGGTAGTAAAAGACATGAAGCTTACAGTTCAGAGGAAACGTTCGAAGAACTAGGTTCAAGAGATCATAATAGAGTGTCTAGTGTGCTCCCACAAAACCAGTGAAAAGTACATATCTTTTTAAAATAGTAATAGTTTAAAACATATTTTTAAAACCATAGTAAAACCCTCCAATTGAATGCCAATATGTATTTTCCCATAACTACATACATAAGGACTTACCTTAGGCTCATTGGGCATAGATGCCAATCTAAGGGAACACCTTGGGTCCATAAGGTCTTACCCTAGCTGAAGCGTAGGTGCCACCTGATGGGAGTGCCCCTCAGGTCCATAAGGACTTACCCAAAGCATATAGTAGAGGTGCCACCCTAAGGGAGTACCTTAGGGTCAATAAGGTCTTACCACTAGGCTCATTAGACCTAGGAGCCCACCCAAGGGTCACCTTAGATCCGTAACGAATTACCAGCTCGATCGGTTTGTACCTATATAAGGAATTACCATTTTGACAGAGTTGAATTTGCAAAGACTTCATACCATATCCTAGAGTACTCTGAGAGAAAAAATTCTGACAGTAACCAGTGGTAGCAGGAAATCATAGTTCAGACATATCAAATCAGTAGAAATTGTATCCAGAGATCATGAATCAAACATGCAGGCTTAAACTTCAGTAACTCAGAAATCTCAGTAAAACACATTTCAAAGCAAATAAAACAATTATATAACACATAGGGAACACAGTAGAGGATCCAGTTACTTTCAGAAGGTACTTGGTATTTATCATGTAGGGAGCCATAAAACTTTTGTAAACTGATTAAATTCATAAATGAGATCCCTATGAAAGGGTTTGATAGCTGACAGATTCATTAGTTATTCGGGACATGATTTATCAAGATCATATAGTATTCAGATATTTTTCGGAGGCACTAAGAAATCAAAAAGGTATTTAGAATCCTTTGCATTAGAGTTACTTGTGATTTCAGATATGACAAGAGTGATTCCATTATTCAGGAAATCAGGGGCATTTTGGATATTAGGTTCTTGGAGAATTCTTAGTAATTTGATCTAATAAGAGAGAAACGATGATTCATTGTATTTAAGATTCGTGAAGATTTTTTTATCAGGATATCGAGTTAACTCGAACTGAATAAATCACAGCACTGTGATACCTACCAACCGGTCAAATTGTTACACTTCAAGGGAATTCACACTTTAATACTGATAACTCTTGTTGAATTGATCATCTTCATAATCATCATTGAATCAATCTTAGGGAGACGAAAATGTATTCCAATGATATTTATTTTCTTTTTGTATTGCAGCGATATCAAGAAATGTTGATGTGATTGATTCGTGGTTCAAAACCCTCATGAATGGTACAACATATAAGATCATCAGCGTTTCCAGACTTATCCAAGTTATTCACTTAATGCAAGGTCTTTGAGGGTACTTAGGTCATTTAGTAGTCAATTTTATCCCGATCACTTCAGAGTTTTCAAAGTAATTTAGTTGTTTCCATAATTCAGAAACCTCAAATACTTCCATTTAGTTCAACTTGGTCATATAATATAGTCATTTTACACTTCATGGGCAATTTCATGATTTCATAATCAAGTAATTTCGGTATTAAAATTTTTAACGAGGATAAATAAAATTAAAAGATTTTGAGGTTATTTACTTTTCTGGATAATCGTTGAACTTGAACTCATTCTTATAAGTCTTCTTGTGTCTATACAGGTAGTCTGAACCTTATTCAGTTTAATTTATTTTATTTCACAATCGGACCGAGTTTAAAATTTTTAACTACACACATGCAACCATATTCAACCATGCATTTACCAATACCAACATGTTCCATACAACATGCATAAGGTAGTAATATATTACCTCGATTTACGAGTCCTATCGAGCAACCATTTAAACTCCATTCGATCACCCTCGAACTTTAACTCCACATCCCATAATGTCTCAGATACATAACAAACAAATTTACGTCAGAAAATTAACTTAATCGAAAAACCAAATTGAATCCGAATATAAAACACTAAAAAATGGCTTACCGAGTGCGAAACATGGCAAAACAAACTTCATATTCGGACTCAGGATGTCGAAAAACATAAAATATGACTTTTCATAAAATTTGACTTTTTGGGCCAGAGACAACGGTCAACGGGTCAAGTCAAAGTCAACATGTCAAATTGGTTTGATTCGATTCAAACCGGTTTGGGTCGGTTCAGACCGGTCCATACCTACTGGATCGGTTCTAGAAGAAACCAGAGATGGGGGACACGCCCCACGCGCACGCGGCGGCGCGTGACGACGGTGATGGGTCGGGGGACAGTTGTCGATTACTCCCTGCATGTTAAAGTATTCACCAATTACAATCAATATTTATCCAAAACCATTCCAAAATCGAAAGAAAATTAATCAAACTATAAACTCGAACTTACCAACGCTGGCAACCGGCGAAAACGAGACGATGGGAGATAACTTGGTCAGGTTTTGAGCGCACAACGATGAGGAAACTAACGACATAGGCGGTGAGGTAATCTAACATTTTAGGTGGTCGAAATTGATGAAAAAATGAAGCGTGACGGGGGGTTTATCGACGAAACATCAACAGTTCATTCCTGGTGAACGACGACTCCTTTCGACGATCGGACAAAAGGGTTTTGGTCGGAGCGATGCGACAGTCACAATGAGGGTGACGAAGCGTCGAACGATGGTCGGACGGTTGAGAAACGGGGAGGGCCGGCTGGGAAGGCTTAGGAATTTTGGGATTTTGGGAAATGAAATTGGGAATTTTGGATTTCACCGGGGTCCAAAACTAAGTTACAACTTTTAAAAAATTTATAATTTGGTCATCAATATCTCCCTTGTTACGACTTTAATTTGATAATTAAAATTATTAAATTGTAGCCCCTGAATTGGGATATGACACTTCCGACCACACCGTCGGCCTCGACGCTCCCTATAAGTGTCTGTCTTTGGCCTCGACAATTGTGAAGCCATTGTTATGAACCTTACTGTTAAGTACACACATAATAATTCAGGAAGTCAAATCTGTGGATGGCATTGTTCTTTCAGGTTGAAGACATTTGATCATTTATGAGCTTTTATTTCCTGAAAGATCGAAATGATGCATTTTTAACTAACTATCTCGGATGTTATGATGGATGACAAGATGAAATTTACTTGACGTTTTATTGAATTTTTCCTCAAGAGAGGGAAATGTCTTTAATGCACATGATGATGAATTCAAAGATGCAAATTTCATGTGTCATGTATGTATGCATTGATGTATGTATATCTTGATCTGTGAGGGGAATGGTTGCGTGAGCAATCTTCATTCTTTGTTTGGTTCTGTTTGTCTTCATTTCCACCGATGTGTACTCTTGTAAACCTCGACCTGAGACAATTTGTTTTCCTTGCCTCGCCAATTTTAGCCCAAAATTAAGCTTCCCTTGTCCCAGCTTCGATTTTGAGCTTCGGAGAGACATTCGTTGAATTCCAAGATACTTTCTGAGAACTTATCTCGTTTAAAAATGCTTTTCCTCCTTTGAATTTTTAAAATTTTGAAAAATATCAAAAGTAATTTTGAAAAATATTACCTCCTTCTACGTTTCACAATTGAAGCAAATCATAAAACAAGAGTTCATTGGATATCAAAAGAATCAAATGCTCTTTTAATCTTTCATTGCTACAAATCTTTGACAAATATCAAGATCGAAAGGTTGGTTTTGAAGTTAGCTACCTAAATTCTAAGGTTCATCTCATTGTTTTGGCCTCTTTCTTTATGACATGTTCCTTTTTCTTGGTTTGACATTTTAATTGGAGACGGATAAAATGACACAACTAGCATAGTCAATTGCTAGACTCTTTAGAACACTTTTGTTTCAGTTCTCTGAAAACTTCCATTTATTCAAGCTTCATAGACTCATCTAGTCAAGTTAGTGCAAAAATATCGGTCTAAAAATAAGATTTTTTAGTGCTCGTATGAGTTTGACTATAACAGGTGTTCCTCAACTCCTTTAGTCCATATTCACCAAAACTTTTTTTCGTAAATTTGATTTAATTTTCCATTGTTTGGCTAGCTGAATTCAGCTTTATTTACACATATATTTTATAATTGCCTTTATCAGTTAGCTGAAAGATTCATGTCATCACAAAGTCATCGACTTGACAACCACAGTGGAACAAACACCAAATTTCTAATTACTCGATCAATGTCATGGTTTGAATGTAATCTATTCATAAAGTCAGGGCTTATGAGTTTCCTATATTACCAATTGCTTTAGCGAAATAGCTCAGCTTTATTGTAGACATATATATTAATAATATTCTGGGTATACAGATTCTATTTCTTAAGCTTGTTGAGGAAAACCTGTTATAGTCTAGATGTTTGTTGAAGGTCAGAAAATCTCATCGTTAGAGTTTAATTTCCAAGAAACTGACCTAAACTAAATTCATCTACTTGACCATTCCATCTAAGAAGATCATGATCATCATTGAACGTCATTAACAGAAGTAGAACCAATTAGTTTTACAATCTCCTATGCTAGGTGCCCCATTTTGTCTTCTTCTAACACACACACCTGAATGCATATATGATTGACTGTACATGAGAGGAGATAGCTAGCTTGATTCCTTCAAATGAAGTGTATGCACTCTGATGCATTTTTAGATTAGGATCAAGGGTCCTTGTTTTGTTGGGGTTCAATCTTATCATTTGTCAAAGATTTACAACCTCAATTATTAAAAACTTTTAATTAAAATGATATTCAAAGAAATTTCAACATTGAAATTTGCCCATTGTTCATTTTCTAAGAAGGAAGCATTTTATTGAAAATGTTCGAACATCAAGTGACTTACAAACATTTAAATATAAGAAGAAAAACAAGTTCAAACAAGATGACATCCATGAGAATGCAACAAAAACTCCTGATGGATGCCCCAACCGACTCCTGATCAGAGTACCCCCATTACACATTAAATGTCAATGCCCTTGAATCGATCAGATCTTTGACCTTGAGCTTCAATGTCACACAGTTCTCAGTGGTGTGTTATGAGCTCCCAATGTGATAGCTCAGTATGGCGTTAATATCATGGCCTTCAGGATATGGGGCTTCTCTTGGTTTGGATTGAACTGGAGTCACAAGATTGTTCTCAACAAGCATTGGGAGAAAATTCCTCATATGTCATTGGGATTGGAATGATGCGAGTATTTTCACGGAAGACATTATGAGTCATAATCCCCATACTAGCTAGATAAGATCCCACAATGTTAATCTCAACTCTTTCCTCAATGTCAGTACTGCTAGTGCCACTTATCTAGCTATTATTGACTGCTCTTTCGATCATTTCCCCATAAATGACTATGTCAGAGAAACTCTTAGTTGCAACTCCTATCATGTAGTCGATATATAGAGACTTCAATGTATCGATGAATAGAGTGATAAACTCTCTTTTAGTCATTGGAGGATGCATTTGAGATACGACATCCCTCCATCGTTGAGCATATTATCGGAAGCTCTCACCACTCTTTATCTCCATATTGTACACTGTTGTTCGATCGGGGGTCATATCAATCATGTGCTTGTATTGGCCCAAAAAGGCAATAGCCAAATCCTTCTAGGAGCAGACTTGAGTAGGACTCAATTGATTATACCACCTTGAAGCATGTCCAATCAAATTGTCATGGAAGTAGTGGAACAAAATCCGATCATGGTTTGTGTACCCAGTCATCCTTCGAATAAATAACGTGAGATGGGCATTAGGACAACTGGTTCCATCATATTTTTCAAAGTCTGGTATCTTGAATTTGGGCGGAAGCACCAGATCGGGAACTAAAACTAGTTCATTTGCATCCATTTTGTTGTGAGAGCTTTGTCCTCTCATTCCATTGAAAGTCTCTCTGCACCAGTTTTTCAAATTCTTTGGGATCTCATTGTTAGCTCTTTTTATCTTATTGTGATCAGACATATTGTGATTAGTAGACTTATCCTGAAGATATGACATAGTTGCATGATTTTTAGTGGCGGAGAAGCCTGCTTGGTGGCATGGAAACTTGTGGGGCAAAAAGTGGTTGTGAATTAGCCTTTGCCTTCACACATTCGGAGGTTTCACGGGTCAATAAAATTTTCTCTTTGTCTCTTTCTTGGTTAAGCCCCTTCAGTTTTGCTACTATTTGGTCAACTAGGTCTCTTTGGTTTTGTAAGATACAATCCATAGTGGCCTTTTGCTCCCACTTCATTTTAGCTTCCCACTCTGCTTGCATCTTTTGCAAACTCTCTTCCAGCTCTTTCTTCAGTTTCTTAAAATTTACATCCATTCTCAATACTATGTGAATATAGTTGCACAGTTAGAACCACTTCCTCAAAGTTCCCCACAAGATATGATTAATGCATTAAAAATTCTTAAATGAATGTCATGCAGAATGCAATGATGCAAATGAAAATGAAAAAATATTGATCCCAACGATGAATATCGTAGAAGAATTTTCACCAGAATTAAAAGCTTTCCCATTAAGAGACACTTCATTTTACAGAATGTAATTGTTTAGGTGTTGAATCTAAAGTGGATCACTGCTTCGTCTCGGATCTTCGTCCTTGAAGATGCTCTTCAAGTGTTCTATAACCTAATTCAGTTACTGGCCCTGCAATATTGAAGTCAGTGCGTCGCTCCTTGATGGTTAGTGAGGAAAGGAGCATAGATAAGAATCTACTTCTAGACTACTCCTTGGATCAATGGATCCTCCTTTCAATCTCGAATATTGCACGGTCTTTGAGAAAGCCTCATTCTTTGACTCTGAACTTCTTTTAGCCCTTGGTGCATGTCTATGTATGCGACTGTTTGATTGAAAATTTTTATCTCTTCTTGTAAAAAATTTCTCTCGAATATCCCCTTGCAGATCAACAGTCTTCACATTATGTCATAATGATGCAATACAATGCAAAGAATGATGAAAAATAACACAAACAAAAGAGAAAAACGAGTTAATAACACAAACAAAAAAGAAAAACAAGTTAGTACAAGCGAGATAATCAATAGAGTTAAAAATACTATCTACAGATAAACATAACACCTACCCGATCATGATATCTACCCGAGCATGCTTTTATTAGATAATAATCCTACCCAGACATGTTTTCTACCCACAATGATTAATCCTAACCGCATGGTATCTAGTTTGCATGCTGTTATTTAACATAATTTAAAGTGAAAGGAAAGGTTCATAGGCGCTCCTTTGTGTACACTTATTTTGGGTACCTACTAACGGACAGAGGTTTGGTATAGTTATACCTAGGGTGACCGTTATACGATTCACTATATGCATGGTTTCAGCACTAACAGGAAAAGGGGACTCGAATTGTCCTTGATAGGTTAAACAATAGTATAAATTGAATCTTTTGGACTCATGTTTAATATCGAACTTAAGATATCTTTTTACCATACTGTGATATCGTCTGTCAATAATGTAATAGTTATTACTTGTTACAAAAATTAGCAATGTGCAGGATTAGAATTCCTTGTCCCTTTCAATGGGGAAGAACCAATTACAAGGCTTCTTTTGCCTTCTTTGACTTTGGATATTTGTTGAAATCTGTTGGGTGATGCCTATGTTACTCGGATCAGCGACTGTGCAGCCCGCTTCTAGCATTCGTGCAGCCTACTTCCAGCATTCGTGCAGCCTTCTTCCACCATTTGTACGCGCTGGTTGCCCAGCGAAGAACACGCATTCCACACCTCTGCCTCTTCTACCTCTATTTTGGGACTTCATTGTAAATTGTAAAAACATGGGTTGTTCTTGTAATTCATAAAAAATGATAGTTTTATTGTAATTTATGAGAAGTTGTCCTTTATTGTATTTTATAAAAAAAATTCCTTTATCATAATTTATAAAAAAAAGTATACTTTATTTTATAAAAAGTTTTACACTTTATTATAATTTATAAACATTTTTGTACTTTATTATAATTTATAAAACCTTTTGTCCTTCACTTTAATTGTCAAAAAAATTCTTTTTATGTAATTTCTAAATAGTTTAGACCTTTATTATAATTTCATTTTTCTATTAATAAAAATTGTGACGATATTTTTCGTCATTATTACAATAAAATTATAATATTATTAATGACAATACAAATAATTAATGACAAAATTTTATATTATTTGATAACTTAATTAATTGTCACTGAATATAAATTATAAGATGACGTTATACATTAATGTCACTACATGTTTAACAATACGTGACGACGATATATACATCGTCACATTTGACATTTAGTGACACACCTAGCGTGACGTTCTACGTGACGTCAATATTTACGTAATAAAATACAAATAGTGACGTAAATGTAAGTTTCATTGACAATATTTTAGATGCCACAAATAAACAAATTTGTTATAGTGTTGTTAAAGTATTCACCTATTACAATTAATATTTATCCAAAACCATTCCAAAATCGGAAGAAAATTAACCAAACTATAAACCCGAGCTTACCAACGCAGGCAACCGACGAAAACAAGACGATGGGAGACAACTTGGTCGGGTTTCGAGGGCACAGCGGTGAGGCGAGCTGACATTTTAGGAGGCTGAAATTGACGAAAAACCGACGCGCGACGGGGGGTTTATCGACGAAACATCAACAGTTCATTCTTGGTGAACGACGACTCCTTTCAACGATCGGACAAAGGGGTTTTGGTCGTAGTGATGCGACAGCCACAATGAGGGTGACGGAGCGTTAAACGATGGTCGGACGGCTGAGAAAAGAGGAGGGTCTGTTGGGAAGGCTTAGGGATTTTGGGAAATGAAATTGGGAAATCTGGATTTCACGGGGTTTATTTTTCAATGACCAGAAAAAAATGGTCTAATTCAGGGCTAAGTTTCTGAACTTCCCATAAGATCCAAAACTAAGTTGCAACTTTTAAAAATTTTACAATTTGGTCATTAATATCTCCCTTGTTACGACTTTAATTCGATACTTAAAATTATTAAAATATAGGCCCTAAATTGGGATATGACACTTCCAACCACACCATCGGCCTCGACGCTCCCTATAAGTGTCTGTCTTTGGCCTCGACAATTGTGAAGCCATTGTTATGAACCTTACTGTTAAGTACACACATAATAATTCAATTATTTTCCTTTGTGGAATGCTTCTGCAAATTCTTTATGTACAAGAGTTACATACGTATGATTATTCACATGTGGCTTCGTTGGTGCATGAAAGTAAGGGTTAACGTTTGATTGAGTTAAGTCAAAAAAATTTCGCATTATTCGATTTGTTGAGTTTTATTTTATAACTTAAATTTTATTTGAAATTTCTGAGTCGAATTGAGTTTATAAAATTAAGTCGAACCGAATCGAGTTGTTCGAATTTCTATTTAAATTTAATTATAAATATTTTATAATATTATAGTACTATTTTATTTGAATTTAAACGGTATGGATTTGGATAAAAATGGGCTTACATTTTGTAATTTTATTGGACTGAACTTATTAAGAATTTTTATATTTTTGTTGTTTAACTTAATTCGAGCTTTGAAATAAAAATGGGCTTTGGAAGAGAGGCTCGAACAAAATAAAACTAATACAACTTCCAAATTGAAACACAGTTGTAAACCACTACAAACAGAATAACAAACTAACTGGATATCAAAATAGCTTTACCCTTGTTAATATCACTAGATGCAACATCTGTAATATATACAAGAACTAAACATAAAAAACATTATAGACATCGTGAGTATCGATTGTCGTAATGTTGTTGAAATATAAATTAGTAGTTGTTTTAGTGATTTGTTTCTTAGTTTTGGTTGTAGCTCTACCCCATTGATTTTTACAATCTCGGTCTTCAACTGCCTCATGCCGTGTGTAATTCTATTAGCATGGCTTGTGGTACTTCCATTCGTCCATGTTAACCGTCCATAATATATGGTCACAAGGTGCCAACAAAGTTCCGATTCCCTGTTAACCATGACCACAAGAAGCAACAACGTTCCGATTCCTGGTTACAACGCAGCTACTAATCAACAACACACGAGGATATCATCAGCCTGGTGGCATAAATCAGAAAGAGACCCATCAGATCTGGAAGCAAGAGACATAACAGCAGTGCCAAGAACTTGTGTTGATTCACTGTTCTTTCCCGTTTCTATTGGCCTATCCAGGACTGCATGAATGATTTGTCGTAGCTTTTGTGATCGATAAAGTCAGATTGCTTGAGTTGCTGTAAATACCCTAATTGAAGAATCACTGACTCGATCCGCCTTCCAACCTATCATATTGCTTGTTGCCACTTGCAAGGACGATGGCATGTTAGTGGATGGTCGTTCGGGGGTGGTGATAACCAACAACAGTAATGAGATTTGAAATTAAAACTTTTAAAGAGTTTGAGTTTTTTTATATTTTTTAGAAAAATTTTGGAGTTTTTTCCTTTAAAAATAATAATATTTTTAAGATTTTATTTTAAAATAAGAATTTTAACACATGTCAGATAACATTTTTTTAACGATTGTAATACACCAAATACTTTAAAAAGTAATGATGAAAATGTTAAGACACTTACATTGAGAAAAACATTTTATACTTCTAAAACATTTTAGGTAACTAAATTCATACTATCTTGTATGTTACAAAAGGGTGGGATTGTGTTAAAGTAGTGATAGAATAACCGATTGGTGTATCCTTTAGATGATAAATTCAATTACTAACTGGTGCATCACATTCGAATGGTAAACTCAATAACAATGTAGTTGAGTTTTTTGGGTTACATTACATTGCATTAATACTATATATGACATTGTATGTATATGTTATGTTTCCTTTGTTGAATATCGTTTGATGCTCAAAAGTTGTGGAATGATTCTTTGATTATTGACCAGTACTTAGAGGATACACTAAATTCTATAATTCTTCCTTTAGTTTTACTTCTTTTCAAATTCTCATAGCTAATAAAATTGTTTTTGTATTTGGAGGGATCAACTAGCATATTTCATCTTATATAGAATGGCTATTATCACTGTCATAACCATTTTATTAAAAAATAATTAAATATTATTTTAAAAAATAATTATGACTTTTATTTTGAAAATTTGTTGATTTGAAATTAATTTGGATGAAATTAGATAGGAGTCATCATCGACCTTTGGCTTAAATAGGTCGAATACCAAAAAACGTCATTTAAAAACAATTTTAAGGAAAATCATTTTTAAGACAACATTCGGTCTGCATTTATCAAAAATTCATTTTAACGGGTTCGGGAGTGGGTTACACGTGTGGGGAATAATAAGCACCCCACAGCGCCCAGAAACCGGTACTCGATCGCTTACGTGTTGTTGTAAATGGTGGGAAATATGAATTGAATATAAAGTTAAATTATGATCTATTTATTAAAGTTAATCAATTTGCTTTGAATTAGTTAATTAGAGAAAATTATTTAACTTTAAAAGAAATCTCAAGATTAGCAATCCTCCATAGGGAAACTGTCTCGACTATTTCTTATATATAAAAGAATATTCCCCCCTCATTGTTGCTAAAGATTACAAATCGGAAAAAAAATTATTGCTAATTTTATAAACAACCTAACATGCCATTTTAAGAAACAAACATTGCCATTAAAATAAAATAAAAGCATGAATTAAGAAAATTGATCAATTTCAAGTTCATCTATCGTTCGAATATTGTATTGAATCACACTACTTCGATCAAGCAGTGTTTTTCACGCCCATTCTACGACGAGTGTTCTTAAAAAATCTGAGCAGTACAAAAGTATTGACAAATAAAAAAGTATTTTAGGAATAAAAATATTAATTCTAAACTGACAAAATATAGGTGTACACGGGTTAGAACATTAAATCAATGCATATAAATATAGTATTATATTATGGATTTAACATCTAATTTTCAAAACTATGTTAAATGCCATTTAAAATATGAAACATATATGCGAAAAAGGATTAAAATAAAATAAAATAAAAACAAAGGTTAAATGTACAAATTATTAACTTAAAGTAATAACTAAATCATAACTTGACATAAATAACAAGGATTAGCCATGCAAATAACTCAAATAAAACGTAGATAGTGATCAAAATGAAAGTATCATAAATTAGTGGCCAAATTAAACTAAAAATAAAAGTAACATAACAATAACTAGGGACTAAACTGAAAGTAAATAAAAATGCCTAACCAAATTAAAAATCATCAAAGATACATAAATAACGAAATAGGGACAAAAATGAACTAAGATAAAAGTAAATAGCTCGAAATAAAATGGATTAATTTTTCATTCACAACTAAAATGTAAGGCCTACAAAACGAGGGGACCAAGCACGTGATTATCCCAAAAAATCAAACCACGTTGGCTGAGACATATCAAAAAGGTGTCAGATTGAGAATGGGATATAAACCCATCTTAAGGGTTTTCTTTAAAACCTTAAATCATTTCTAACCCTCTAGTCGTTCTCTACATTTCATCTCTATTCTTCCTCATTCCTCTGTAGAAGAAAGGAACCAAACCCTAACTGCCACGTGTGGGCACTGCTGAAAGATCCGATTTGGGTCTCCAAACTCTCAGCCACTCCTCTCTTACACCAACAACCCCAATAACACCCCTAAACGAATCCATCTCCTCCCTAAAAAAACCTCAGACTTACCACTTCGAAAAAACTCCTTTTATGCACTGATTCAGGAAGTGATTGTCGATCCTGGATAAAAGGTAGGTTTTCTCTTTCTTTGAAATGGTATTTCGTTTCTTCTTCTTTTTTGAATCTGGTTTTTCTTTTTGTTTCTAATGTGGGTTATTTTTTCGGGTTCCCCCTGAATCCTCCCTGATCTCTTCTATTTATCATTGCTTCTGGATGTGATGATGATACCTAGGACTAGGGATCTATTTTTCTTATTTGGGTGGATTAAATCTCTTTTTTGGGATTTAATTTGGTTTTTTAATGGGTTTTTCAGATTTGGTGATGGTCTCTCTGATTTGGGTGATTTTCAGACTACTGTGGATAACGACAGTGGTTGCGGGATGTTCAGCAGCAGCACGTGCAAGCAAGGAGACAAATGACGGGATTCACGCGCTGGTCTGGAGGTGAAGGGTTAGGTGTGTGTTCCACACGCGCCAACGATTGACTGTCCATCATCTGTTCGGTGACGGTTAGATATCTATTAGAGTTTTGAAACCTTAATTTTAATCAAGTCGGGTCTTGGTTGGATTGGATCCTGGGCCTCGGGTCTGGATCCGGGTTTAGGCT
The DNA here is from genome assembly GCF_006381635.1 of Hibiscus syriacus. Taxonomy (NCBI): domain Eukaryota; kingdom Viridiplantae; phylum Streptophyta; class Magnoliopsida; order Malvales; family Malvaceae; genus Hibiscus; species Hibiscus syriacus. Next base: position 2,376,035 of record NW_024061969.1, on the reverse strand, counting down.
ATTGGGTCATCTTGGTTGGGTCTTGTGCATTTGTATTTCGGGCTTGTGTTTGGGCCTACACAAAATGTAAATATATTAATAATAATAATACCAATAATAATATAAATAAAAAAACTCGGACAAAAATGGGTGTCTACACCCCTCTTTGCATATTCTTGTGTTAACAAGAATAGGCCAAAGATGACAAAACATCACGTTTCTATCTGGTTCTCCTTTTTTGGCCTAGAAATATGATATGTTTATTGTTGGGGACGACACTACTCATACGTGATGAAGAGTTTTGGTCGTCTATGGGAGACACGGCTCCTACGATATGAGAAGATCTGGTCGGGGGATGACATGGTTCCTACGTGATGAGGACGGTTGGCCATCTTTAGGGAGGGTGATAACACGGTTCCCACGCGATGAGGACGGTTGGTTAACTAGGGGTGACACGGCTCCTACATGATGAGGAGGTCTGGTCGGTGGATGACATGGTTCCTACGTGATGAGGATAGCATGCCACCTTTAGGGATGATAACACGGTTCTCATGTGATGAGGATGGTTGGTTATCAGGGGTGACATGGCTCCTACGTGATGAGGAGGTCTGGTCGGGGGATGACACGGTTCCTACGTGATAAGGATGGTAAACCCATCTTTAGGGATTATAACACGGTTCCTATGTGATGAGGATGACTGGTAATTAGGGGTGACATGACTCCTACATGATGAGGAGGTCTGATCTGTGGATGACATGTTTCCTACATGATGAGGACGGCATGCATTCTTTAGGTATTTGTTTCAAGGGAAACAAAATTAAAATTGATGCTTCAAGAGAAGCTATCTCAAGAGAGACAAAATTTGTTTCAAGGGAAACAATCTCAAAGATAGTTGTTTCAATGGAAATTGTCTCAATAGAGACAAAACTTGTTTTAAGAGAAATAGACTCAAAGATTTATGTTTCAAAAGAAACTATCTCAAGAGAGACAAAAACTTTGTTTTGAGTAAAAATTGTCTCAATTGAGACAAAATTTGTTTTTAGATAAAACAGTCTCTAGCGAGACAAAAATTATTTTTAAGAAAACTTGTCTCAAGCAAGATGACACTTTGTTTTTTAAGAAGAAAATTTCAATGACTTATAGTTTGTCTATCGGTTCCTGAATGTTGAGGAAACATCTTCAGAATATCTGATTGTTGACTTCAGGAAGTCAAATCTATGGATGGCATTGTTCTTTCAGGTTGAAGACATTTGATTATTTCTGAGCTTTTATTTCCTGAAAGATCGAAATGATGCATTTTTAACTAACTATCTGGGATGTTATGATGGATGCCAAGATGAAATTTATTTGATGTTTTATTGAATTTGTCCTCAAGAGAGGGAAAATATCTTTAATGCACATGATGATGAATACAAATATGCAAATTTCATGTGTCATGTATGTATGTATTGATGTATGTATATCTTGATTTGTGAAGGGAATGGTTGCCTGAGCAATCTTCATTCTTTGTTTGATTCTGTTTGTCTTCATTTCCACCGATGTGTACTCTTGCAAACCTCGACCTGAGATAATTTTTTTTCCTTGCCCTACCAATTTTTGCCAAAAATTAAGCTTCCATTGTCCTAGCTTTGATTTTGAGCTTCGGAGAGACATTCTTTGAATTCCAAGATTGTAACCCCACAGACCGATAAGGGTAACCAAATCCGATCCGGGGTGTCACATTTGGGCCACCGGAGCGACCCACTGTAAAAAATAGCATAAAATTTAAAACTTTTATTGAAACATGTAACTTATAAAATCAGTTGTCACTATTTAAAAATAAAACAGATTTCCAGACTCGTATATAAATCAAAATACAATTACATGCCCCCTAATCACATGTACCGTACTCTGCAAACAGCGCCGGAGGAATTCATTTACTGAAGTCGATAACCGCACTGGTACGATTCTTTTAACCTGAAAAGGTGAGTAACAGAGTGAGCTTCGAAAAGCTCAGTAATACAAAACTACCAGATGATGCTGAAAAACGTGCAGATACAGATAAACATATTTTCCTTATTGGTTCAGATATTTACAGATCTTTACGTTGAGCTGGGGTACATTGATATCGCATGTAGTAACAAATAGAATTCATTTCAAAGCTTGAGGATATTTAATCATTCCTGAGCTTGGTGATATTCTTGAGTCATTTATATTACAGGGGTATTTTGGTCATTTTATAGATTCAGCGTATTTCAATCCTTTCCTTCCGTCTGATCTTACTATAAAATTCAATTTTATCATTTATTTCAGTCCTTTCGAACAATTCTGACAACAAAGCACCCCGATAAATTATTCTTCAGGTATTTACTCATAACTCAGATATTTCTGGGTCAAGTGTCTTCTCAGATTTTACAAACGGAATATCATGAATTTTTCTGTACAAAGACAGGATCTTAACAATTAAATTCGTACTTAATCAAGTTAAGTACAAATCTTCAAAGTATTTTCTCATTCAGGGTTAACTTGGACTATTTTACCTCTCAAGGGTATTTCCGTAATTTCTTAACCAGATAATTTCAATATTAGCTCTTAACGAAAATAATATAATTTAGAGATCCTATGATCAATTGTTTTCCCAAACATTTTCTTATCTTGAAAAGATTCCTTAACAGACTTCTAGCATCTTGCTCAACTCCTCTTGGGTTAAAAAACCTGTTATCTATATTTTCTAAGCAAAACTAGCATTTCTTATGCACATAAATAGTTTCATCATATCAATATGTCTTTAAAAACCTCTTATTCAACTTCCATAGTCAAATCTTGTCTTTTTATAACATAAGGGTATTTTTGTAATTTTATCCTACCGGAATATTCTCATAATTTCCCATCCAAGTACCTTTAACATATGACCTTTGATGAAATAAATTATAAATAACAGATCCAGGTTGATTTCTTTATCACTAAGCACAGAACTTGTAATTTACTTCTAATAATCCCTCAATTTCTTATAAAAATCATCTGACTTTTCAACTTCCATAGTCAATCTTGTCTTTTTATACTAAGGGTATTTTTGTAATTTTATCCTACCGGAATATTCTCATAATTTCCCATCCAGTACCTTTAACATATGACCTTTGATGAAATAAATTATAATAACAGATCCAGGTTGATTTCTTTATCTAAGCACAGAACTTGTAATTTACTTCTAATAATCCCTCAATTTCTTATAAAAATCATCTGAACCATAATCAATTACTGAACCCTTTTACCGTATTCAGATCGAGTGTAGAAACTAATTCACTACACAAATGAGACCAACATTATCTTAATCATGCATTTACCAATATTCACATGTTCCATAAAGCATAAAGAGGTAGTAAAGTATTACCCCGATTTTCGTGTAATAATGATCGACCATTAAATTCCCTTCGAATACCCTCGATCTTGAAATCATCTTCCAATATTTCCTCGGATCAATATCAACAAAAATTATATCAGAAATGGAGCTTAATTTTGAAAAACGGATCGAATAGGATGATAAATCAATGAAAAATAGCTTACCGGGTTCGAATTTGGCGAAACGGACTTCGGATTCGGATTCAGGACGTCGAAAGCATAAAATATGACTTTTCGAAAATTTGGAATTTTCGGTCAAAATCAAAGTCAACGGGTTTGACAGGAAATTTTGAGGTCTTCGAGTTCGAATTTCGAAAAACGGACTGCGTAATCGGATTTGGAACGTCGAAAAATGTCAGGATATGTATACTCGGTCAAAGTCAAAGGTTGTTTAATGCCCGGTCAAAGCCAGTCAAAGTTTTGATCAACAGTGGTCAACGCCGGTCAACGGTCAACGGGTCGGGTCAACGGGTTGGGTCAACGGGTCGGGTCGGGTTATGACAGGTCAAACCGGTCAAAATAGGAGCAAAACCGGTCAAATCGGTCATTTTTTCTTCCCCACGGGCAGTGGCGCGTGAACAGTGCTAAATTCCCGGAAAAAATTCTAAAAATTATTTTGAGCGATTTCGAGATACTTACAAAGCTCGGTTTCAATAAATCGGAAACTTTGACCGCTTCACCTCCTCACGCGCCGCCGTCGACGGAGACCAAGGATGACACCGGCAGACTCGGAACGATGCAAGGAACACGATGGTGCGGGAGGTGTCGTAAACGGATGACCGGATCGTCATGAATCGATGAAAAACCAACTAAAATCGAGTTATTTCCGACGGTACTTCCGACTAAAATTAACGACGAACGGAGACGATTCACGACGAAAGGTTTGAGGGGTTTTGTTCCTCGGTTGACAACGAACACGATGCTGGTTTCGGCTCGTCGATCGGAGGTCGGACGGCGAGTATATCGGAGTTGAAAGAGGGCTTGACGGGAGAGGGAAAACTGGAAAATTTTCCATAAACATACGGGAAATTGGGGGTTTATAACATCTCATAATTAAAAATGGTTAAACCAAGAGTTTAGCCACTGAACTTCTTGCACTTCAAAAAACGGTCTGCCAACTTTAAAATTTTGAAATTTAACCCACTGTTTCTTTCAAAATACCAAATTAAATCCACCACTTTATAATTTCTTAATTTTAGCCCCTAAATTGGGGTGTTACAAAGATACTTCCTAAGAACTTATCTCATTTGAAAATACTTTTCCTCCTTTGAAGTTTTAAAATTTCAAAAAATATCAAGAGGAATTTTGAAAAATATTGCCTCCTTATAGGTTTTACAATTGAAGCAAATCATAAAACAAGAGTTCATTGGATATAAAAAGAATCAAATGCTCTTTTAATCTTTCATAGCTACAAATCTTTGACAAATATCAAGATCGAAAGGTTGGTTTTGAAGTTAGCTACCTAAATTCTAAGGTTCATCTGATTGTTTCATCCTCTTTCTTTATGACATGTTTCTTTTTCTTGGTTTGACATTTTAGTTGGAGATGGATAAAATGACACAACTAGCATAGTTAATTGCTAGACTCTTTAGAAACCTTTTGTTTCAGTTCTCTGAAATCTTCCATTTATTCAACCTTTGTATACTTATCTAGTCAAGTTAGTGTAGAAATATCGGTCTAAAAATGAGGTTTCTGAGTGCTCGTATGAGTTCGACTATAACAGGTGTTCCTCAACTCCTATAGTCCATATTCACCAAAACTCCTTTTTTAGTAAATTTGATTTAATTTGCCATTGTTTGTCTAGCTGAATTCAGCTTTATTGTACACGTATATTTTATAATTGCCTTTATCGGCTAGCTAAAAGATTCATGTCGTCACAAAGTCTTCAACTTGACAACCACAGTGGAGCAAACACCAAATTTCTAATTACCCGATGAATGTCATGGTTTAAATGTAATCTATTCATAAAGCCAGGGCTTTTGAGTTTCCTATATTACCAATTGCTTTAGCGAAATAACTTAGCTTTATTGTATACATATATAATAATAATATTCTGGGTATACGGATTCTATTTCTTAAGCTTGCTGAGGAAAACCTATTATAGTCTCGATGTTTGTTGAAGGTCAGAAAATCTTATCGTTAGAGTTCAATTTCCAAGCAACTGACCTAAACTAAATTCATCTACTTGACCATTCCTTCTAAGAAGATCATGATCATCATTGAACGCCATTAACAGAAGTAGAACCAATTAGTTTTACAATCTCCTATGCTAGGTGCCCCATTTTGTCTGCTCCTAACACATACCTGAATGCCAATATGATTGATTGGACATGAGAGGAGATAGCTAGCTTGATTCCTTAAAGGGAAGGGTATGCACTATGATGCATTTTTAGATTAGGATCAAGGGGTCCTTGTTTTGTTGGGTTCAATCTTGTCATTTGTTAAAGATTTACAACCTCAATTATTAAAAAACTTTTAATTAAAATGATATTCAAAGAAATTTTAATATTGAAATTTGCCCATTGTTCATTTTCTAAGAACGAAGTATTTTATTGAAAATGTTCGAACATCAAGTGACTTACAAACATTTAAATATAAGAAGAAAAACAAGTTCAAACAAGATGACATCCATGAGAATGCAACAAAAACTCCTGATGGATGCCCTACCAACTCCCGATCAGAATTCCCCCATTACACATTGAACGTCAATGCCCCTAAATAAAATAAAATAAACATTGCCATCTTAAGAAACAACCTAACATGCCATCTTAAGAAACAAACATTGCCATTAAAATAAAATAGAAGCATGAATTAAGAAAAAATTGATCAATTTCAAGTTCACCTATCGTTCGAATATTGTATTGAATCACACTACTTCGATCAAGCAGTGTTTTTCATGCCCATTCTACGACGAGTGTTCTTAAAAAATCTGAGCAGTACAAAAGTATTGACAAATAAAAAAGTATTTTAGGAATAAAAATATTAATTCTAAACTGACAAAATATAGGTGTACACGGGTTAGAACATTAAATCAATACATATAAATATAGTATTATATTATGGATTTAACATCTAATTTTCAAAACTATGTTAAATGCCACTTAAAATATGAAACATATATGCGTAAAAGGATTAAAATAAAATAATAAAAAAACAAAGGCTAAATGTACAAATTACTAACTTAAAGTAATAACTAAATCATAACTTGACATAAATAACAAGGATTAGCCATGCAAATAACTCAAATAAAACGTAGATAGTGATCAAAATGAAAGTATCATAAATTAGTGGCCAAATTAAACTAAAAATAAAAGCAACATAACAATAACTAGGAACTAAACTAAAGTAAATAAAAATGCCTAACCAATTTAAAAATCATCAAAGATACATAAATAACCAAATAGGGACAAAAACGACCTAAGATAAAAGTAAATAGCTCGAAATAAAATGAATTAATTTTTTATTCACAACTAAAATGTAAGACCTACACAACGACGGGACCAAACACGCGATTATCCCAAAAAAATAAAACATGTTGGCTGAGACATATCAAAACGATGTCACATTAAGGATGGGATATAAACCCATCTTAAGGGTTTTCTTTAAAACCCTAAATCATTTCTAACCCCCCAATCGTTCTCTACATTTCCTCTCTATTCTTCCTCATTCCTCTGTAGAATAAAGGAGCCAAACCCTAACTGCCACGTGTGGCACTGCTGAAGGACCCGATTTGGGTCCCCCAAACTCTCGGCCACTCCTTTCTTACACCAATAACCCCAATAACACCCCTAAACGAACGCATCTCCTCCCTAAAAAAACCTCAAACTTACCACTTCGAAAAAACTCATTTTATGCTCTGATTCAGGAAGTGAATGTCGATCCTAGATAAAAGGTGGGTTTTCACTTTCTTTCAAATGGGATTTCTTTTTTTTTAATCTGGTTTTTCTTTTTGTTTCTAATGTGGGTTATTTTTTTGGGTTTCCCCTGAATCCTCCCTGATATCTTCTTTTTATCATTGCTTCTGGATGAGATGATGATATCTAGGACTAGGGATCTATTTTTCTTATTTGAGTGGATTAAATCCCGATTTTTTGGGATTAAATTTGGTTTTTAATGGGTTTTTTCATATTTGGTGATGACCTCTCTGATTTGGGTGATTTTTAGACTATTGAGGATAATAAAAGCGGTGGCGGGATGTTCAGCAGCAGCACGCGCAAGCGGGGAGTCAAATGATGGGATTCATGCGCTAGTCTGGAGGTGAAGGGTCAGGCGTGTATACCACACGTGCCGACGATTGACTGTCAATCATCTGGTCGGTGACGACTGGATATCTATTAGAGTTTTGAAACCTTAATTTTAATCAAGTCGAGTCATGGTTGGATTGGATCCTGGGCCTCGAGTCTGGATCCGGGTTTAGGCTATTGGGTCATTTGGGTTGGGTCTTGTGTATTTGTATTATGGGCTTGTGTTTGGGCCTACACAAAATATCAATGTATTATTAATAATAATAATAATAATAACAATAATATTAAAAATAAAAAAGACCCGGACAAAAACGAGTGTCTACAGCTGTCCCTCTTTGCATATTCTTGTGTTAACAAGAATAGGTCATAGATGACAAGACATCACGTTTTTGTCTGGTTCTCCTTTTTTTTCCTAGAAATATGATATGTTTATTGTTGGGGACGACACTACTCATACGTGATGAAGACTTCTGGTCATCTATGGGTGACACGGCTCCTACGTTATGAGAAGATCTGGTCGGAGGATGACACGGTTCCTACACGATGAGGACGGTAGGCCATCTTTAGGGAGGTTGATAACACGGTTCCTACGCAATGAGGACGGCTGGTTATCTAGGGGTGACACGGCTCCTACATGATGAGGAGGTCTGGTTAGTGGATGACATGGTTCCTATGTGATGAGGAGAGCATGCCATCTTTAGGGATGATAACACGGTTCCCATGTGATGAAGACGGCTGGTTATCAGGGGTGATATGGCTTCTATGTGATGAGGAGGTCTGGTCGGGGGATGACACGGGTCACACGACTCCTACGTGATGAGGAGGTCTGGTTGGTGGATGACACGTTTCCTACATGATGAGGACTACAAGCCATCTTTAGGGATTTGTTTCAAGGGAAACAAACTTATAGATGATGCTTCAAGAGAAGCTATCTTAAGAGAGACAAAATTTGTTTCAAGGGAAACGATCTCAAAGATAGTTGTTTCAATGGAAATTGTCTCAATAGAGACAAAACTTGTTTTAAGAGAAATAGACTCAATGATTTATGTTTTAAAAGAAACTGTCGCAAGAGAGACAAAAACTTTTTTTTGAGTAAAAATTGTCTCAATCGAGACAAAATTTGTTTTTAGATAAATCTTTATCTAACGAGACAAAAAAAATTTTTAAGAAAACTTGTCTCAAGCGAGATGACACTTTGTTTTTTTAAGAAGAAAATTTCAAAGGCTCATAGTTTGTCTATCAGTTCCTGAATGTTGAGGAAACATCTTCAGAAGATCTAATTGTTTACTTCAGGAAGTCAAATCTGTGGATGGCATTGTTCTTTCAGGTTGAAGACATTTGATCATTTATGAGCTTTTATTTCCTGAAAGATCGAAATGATGCATTTTTAACTAACTATCTCGGATGTTATGATGGATGACAAGATGAAATTTACTTGACGTTTTATTGAATTTTTCCTCAAGAGAGAGAAAATGTCTTTAATGCACATGATGATGAATGCAAATATGCAAATTTCATGTGTCATGTATGTATGCATTGATGTGTGTATATCTTAATCTGTGAGGGGAATGGTTACGTGAGCAATCTTCATTCTTTGTTTGATTCTGTTTGTCTTCATTTCCACCGATGTGTACTCTTGTAAACCTCGACCTGAGACAATTTGTTTTCCTTGCCTTGCCAATTTTAGGCCAAAATTAATCTTCCCTTGTCCCAGCTTCGATTTTGAGCTTCGAAGAGACATTCGTTGAATTCCAAGATACTTTCTGAGAACTTATCTCGTTTGAAAATGCTTTTCCTTCTTTGAAGTTTTAAAATTTTGAAAAATATCAAAAGGAATTTTGAAAAATATTGCCTCCTTCTACGTTTCACAATTGAAGCAAATCATAAAACAAGAGTTCATTGGATATCAAAAGAATCAAATGCTCTTTTAATCTTTCATTGCTACAAATCTTTGACAAATATCAAGATCGAAAGGTTGGTTTTGAAGTTAGCTACCTAAATCCTAAGGTTCATCTCATTGTTTCGGCCTCTTTCTTTATGACATGTTCCTTTTTCTTGGTTTGACATTTTAATTGGAGACGGATAAAATGACACAACTAGCATAGTCAATTGCTATACTCTTTAGAACACTTTTGTTTCAGTTCTCTGAAATCTTCCATTTATTCAAGCTTCATAGACTCATCTAGTCAAGTTAGTGCAAAAATATCTATCTAAAAATAAGATTTTTTAGTGCTCGTATGAGTTTGACTATAACAGGTGTTCCTCAACTCCTTTAGTCCATATTCACCAAAACTCTTTTTTCGTAAATTTGATTTAATTTTCCATTGTTTGGCTAGCTGAATTCAGCTTTATTTACACATATATTTTATAATTGCCTTTATCAGTTAGCTGAAAGATTCATGTCATCACAAAATCATCGACTTGACAACCACAGTGGAGCAAACACCAAATTTCTAATTACTCGATCAATGTCATGGTTTGAATGTAATCTATTCATAAAGCCAGGGCTTATGAGTTTCCTATATTACCAATTGCTTTAGCAAAATAGCTCAGCTTTATTGTAGATATATATATTAATAATATTCTGGGTATACGAATTTTATTTCTTAAGCTTGCTGAGGAAAACCTGTTATAGTCTCGATGTTTGTTGAAGGTCAAAAAATCTCATCGTTAGAGTTTAATTTCCAAGCAACTGACCTAAACTAAATTCATCTACTTGACCATTCCATCTAAGAAGATCATGATCATCATTGAACGTCATTAACATAAGTAGAACCAATTAGTTTTACAATCTCCTATGCTAGGTGCCCCATTTTGTCTACTTCTAACACATACCTGAATGCCAATATGATTGACTGTACATGAGAGGAGATAGCTAGCTTGATTCCTTCAAATGAAGTGTATGCACTCTGATGCATTTTTAGATTAGGATCAAGGGGTCCTTGTTTTGTTGGGGTTTAATATTATCATTTGTCAAAGATTTACAACCTCAATTATTAAAAAAACTTTTAATTAAAATGATATTCAAAGAAATTTCAACATTGAAATTTGCCCATTGTTCATTTTCTAAGAAGGAAGAATTTTATTGAAAATGTTCGAACATCAAGTGACTTGCAAACATTTAAATATAAGAAGAAAAACAAGTTCAAACAAGATGACATATATGAGAATGCAACAAAAAGTCCTGATGGATGCCCCAACCGACTCCCGATCAGAATACCCCCATTACACATTAAATGTCAATGCCCTTGAATTGATCAGATCTTTGACCTTGAGCTTCAATGTCCCACAGTTCTCAGTGGTGTGTTATGAGCTCCCAATGTGATAGCTCAGTATGGCGTTAATATCATGGCCTTCAGGATATGGGGCTTCTCTTGGTTTGGATTGAACTGGAGTCACAAGATTGTTCTCAACAAGCATTGGGAGAAATTCCTCATATGTCATTGGGATTGGAATGATGCGAGTATTTTCACGGAAGACATTATGAGTCATAATCCCCATACTAGCTAGATAAGATCTCACAATGTTAATCTCAACTCTTTCCTCAATGTCAGTACTGCTAGTGCCACTTATCTAGCTATTATTGACTGCTCTTTCGATCATTTCCCCATAAATGACTATGTCAGAGAAACTCTTAGTTGCAACTCCTATCATGTAGTCGATATATAGAGACTTCAATGTATCGATGAATAGAGTGATAAACTATCTTTTAGTCATTGGAGGATGCATTTGAGATACGACATCCCTCCATCGTTGAGCATATTATCGGAAGCTCTCACCACTCTTTATCTCCATATTGTACAGTGTTTTTCGATCGGGGGTCATATCAATCATGTGCTTGTATTGGCCCAAAAAGGCAATAGCGAAATCCTTCTAGGAGCATACTTGAGTAGGACTCAATTGATTATACCACCTTGAAGCATGTCCAATCAAACTGTCATGGAAGTAGTGGAACAAAATCCGATCATGGTTTGTGTACCCATTCATCCTTCTAATAAATAACGTGAGATGGACATTAGGACAACTGGTTCCATTGTATTTTTCAAAGTCTGGTATCTTGAATTTGGGCCGAAGCACCAGATCGGGAACTAAAACTAGTTCATTTGCATCCATTTTGTTATGAGAGTTTTGTCCTCTCATTCCATTGAAAGTCTCTCTGCATCACTTTTTCAAATTCTCTGGGATCTCATTGTTGGCTCTTTTTATCTTATTGTGAGCAGACATATTGTGATTAGTAGACTTATCCCGAAGATATGACATAGTTGCATGATTTTTAGTGGCGGAGAAGCCTGCTTGGTGGCATGGAAACTTGTGGGGCAAAAAGTGGTTGTGAATTAGCCTTTGCCTTCACACATTCGGAGGTTTCACGGGAATGTCATGCAAACTTGCAAATTTGCAAACTTACAAGGAAATCCTCACAAGGTAGAATGTTTGCACAGTTCTAGAACAAAGAAAAGAACACTAAAAAATGAATACAATTGAGTACAAGTAGTGTTCATGAAAGCAAAATGAATATTGAATGAAAAATAGGCTTGAAAATGCTCAAACTTGAGGTTTGATGCTTTCTCTTTGATTCTCTCTTGATTCTAGTTTCTTGTTGTTTCTTGTTGTTGATCAATGGCTTCTAAGCTTGTTTAAATACTCCTTCAAATGATTCTGAACGTTGGGGATGATTAGTGGAGTCAATAGATCCGTTTAAGTGTGAAAACAATTAATGAAAGTGGATGGGAGCATTAGTGCATCGATGTATACCCTAGGTGCATCGGTGCATCAAGTGTAAAATTCAAATATTTTGACCGTTGGACTCTCAGTGCATCGGTGCACTAATAGTGCATCGATGCATAAAATGCATTCTATGTTTTGAAAAAGCCTGAGTGCATTGATGCATGGTCTTGTGCATCGATGCATCAAATGCATTGAGTGCATCGATGCATGGTATGTGGATCGATGCATAAAATGCATTCGAAGTTTGAAAAATTATTTGGTGCATCGATGCATGGATTGGTGCATCGGTGCATCACTCTGAAAAATTGATTTTAGGCTTGATTTCGGTTCAAAATACTTTGTGAAAATTGTTTAAAAAATACTTTAAGTATAAAACACAATTTTACACATTTAGTAAGGTTTGAAATTGATCTTGAAAGATTTGGAGTAATAATTTCATATTCGATTAATTGAATCGAATATACTTATAAAAATCTTTTGTAAAATCTTAAAATTCATTTATACTTAGTTTGTTATATCGAAACATCAAAATGTTTTCAACAATCTCCCCTTTTTTTATATAACAAAACACTTGAGTAATTTTAAGATTTTCTTTGAAAAACTATTTTGAAAATCAAGTTTAAAATTACTCCCCCTTACTATAACACTTCTCCCCTCTAAAACATTTTAACACTTAACACTTCTCCCCCTTTTTGTTAAATTAAAAAGACTTGAAAACTGAGTGAAAGAAGGCTTTAAAAATCATAGCCAATTGATTAAACATTTTAATTAAATATAGCTTAAGGTTCTAAGATCAAAGATCAAAAGAGAGATTAGACATTAGTTTCATACACAATATTCATAATAAATGTGAAATGGTAAATTGGTCATAATGCAACTAATATGTAAATGATGCAAAAATTAATAAACATTAAGCTCATAAAAAATCAAACCAAATATATAATAAGTTCAAACATCCAACAATAGTTAAACAATTCAAAAACAGCAAAAAGTTTTAACAATCCAAGTTTTAAGTTTAATCCCAAACACAATCAAAATAAAATAGGTCTAGTCATCCATAGAAGGATCGGGAGGAGGATGAGGGTAACGAGCTCTCATCTCAAGAGTGAGTGCATCCAAACGATCGTTCATATCTTGTTGTCGAGCTCCCAAAGTGGTGAGTTGGGACTCAATGAAAGAAAAGCGTGAATCCATGGATGCATATCGTAAATCAAATGTCTCCAAAAATGATCGAAAATAAGTAGGCATTTGTTCTTCTTGTTATGCCGAGTCCGGTGCCGGAGGAGCATCGTCTGGAACTACCTCATCAATGTCTTACATGAGCTGTTGTAGTTCGGGATCATCGTCTGCAGCTGGTGCCGGAGGAGGAGCATGAGATGAGCTAGGAGCAGCACGTGAAGAATTGGCTCCCGGAGTTTGCTTACCGGGTCTAAAAACCCATAGACCAATTACCTCGTCTTGTTTCCAATCGGCTTTCTTTAACGAGGTTAGATTGATTGGGTTTTGGAGAGGAATGGGATTATCGAGAGAGACGTCTAGACTAAGTTTGATAAAGAGGTTACTAAGAAGACATCCATAAACTAATGTTTCTACATGTTTTGAAGGAACAATGTTTATGATATCTACTAGTTAGCTAAAAATAATGTGGGGCAGGTTTATTTTGATTTTGTTCTTGATACAATACATCCACCATAAATCCCCAGCACGAACAGTGGAGACCTACCTGCGGATGGTCGAAACCACCAAGAGATCATCAAATGAAGAAAACAATCGTGATGAGAATGTAGGGTACTAACACTAGCGTTTGGAACATAGGGATAATCCACAGTTTCATTTTAATTATATAACCCATCATCATCTAACCCAAAACGTGAGGCTATAGTCATGGGGTTAATATTAATATATTGGCCTAAAACATAGGATCTAATAGCAATAGTCCCACATTGAGTATCATTTTGAATGCACACCGCATTAGAATAAAAAATGCAGACTAACTGATGAAAGACGACAGGTTTGAGACGAAACAATTTATCAAACTTCCAAGTTTTAAGAATCGGGAGGTATTCAAAATCAATGTCAATCATGGCTTGAAGAGAAGGAATACGCTCTTCCCGGATTCTATAAGACTGAAAAGACTCCATATACCTATGGTACAAGTCGTCTTTACGACGTTCAGGCATGTTAAAACAGAGTCCTATAAGACTATTAGGTGGAGGAGGAACAGGATTTGGAGGTCGGTTTGAATGACTAGATAAAGTTCTAGGGTGTTTGGGGTTTGACATGATTAAGGAATCAGAATAAAGAATGTAACATGTAATTTGAAACATATGTATGCACAATAATCAATCCCAAAACTCAATTGAGTCCGCAATAATTCAAGGTTCTCTAAACCAAATCCTAATGGGCATAGTTTTGAAAAACTATTTAGAAAATAAAGTTTGAAAATTATATTATGTGTAGTTTTTCATGAAAACAACATAATTGAATTAAAAGCATCAAATTTAAAAATTAAATTCAGATTTTCGAAAATTTTTTATTTCGAAAATTCAGAAATTCTTTGAAAATTTGTGAGTTTTTGATGAAATTAGTTGAAAAATCTAGTTTATAATCATAAAATAATCAATGGCCGATATAATGTTCTTCCTAGAACTAATTAAAACTAGTCCTAAGATCAAAAAGTAATAAAATAGAGTTTTTGAAATATTACCTTGAAAATTTTGGATTTGAGAGGAATGTGATGTGTTTTGTACGATTTGATGATAAGAGCAGGATTAAGAGTTGAAAAACTTGAAAATTCCGACAACTTTTCGTTGATTTTGAGCAAGTGGAGATTAAGGGAGAGAGAGGCGGTAAGGGAGAGTTTTTGAGGGTTTTGAAACAAAGAAGAGAATCAGGGTTTTTAACCAAAACCCGACGAATGCATCGATGCATGGCCTTGTGCATCGATGCACATTCAAGGCGTGCATCGGTGCACCTTCATGGTGTATCGATGCACATTCAAAGGGATGCATCGATGCACTGTTAAGTGTATCGATGCATGAAGCACAAAAATGTCAAAAATTCGTTTTAAACACTTAAAATGCTAAATTAATTAGCTCTAGTGGTATTGGCAACTCATATATTGAGAATTAATCATGTTCAATCAATCAAATTAATCCTTAAACTACATTTGAACATAAAATTAATTTTCACCAAATAACATAAACTCCCCCTAACTAATAGCAAATAATGTAATCAAAATTATTATTATAAGCATTTTTCATTTATTCTTAAAAGTGCTAAAAATAAGATAGGTTAGTTAAACCTAATTCTCTCCTAAGTGTCCAAAATATTTCTTTTTCTAAAGGTTTTGTAAAAATATATGCTAATTGGTGCAAAGTATCAACAAATTCTAGAACTACATCTTCCTTAGCGACATGGTCTCTAATGAAGTGATGTCTTATTTCAATGTGCTTAGTTCTAGAGTGTTGGATGGGATTTTTAGTGAGACAAATAGCACTAGTATTGTCACACTTGATAGGAATGGTAACTACTTCAATTCCATAATCAAAAAGTTGTTGTTTCATCCATAAAACTTATGCACAACAACTACCAGCTGAAATGTATTCTGTTTCAGTGGTAGATAATGCAACACAATTTTGTTTCTTTGAAAACCAAGAAATTAGAATATTACCAAGGAATTGGCAAGTACCGGAGGTGCTTTTCCTATCTAATTTGCATCCTCCATAATCCACATCAGAGAAGGCATGCAAGCTAAAGCTAGAGTCTCTAGGATGCCAAAGTCCTAAACTAGGAGTGTCCTTAAGGTATCTAAAGATTCTCTTAACAGCTAGTAAATGTGATTCCTTAGGGCATGATTGAAATCTAGCACATAAGCAAACACTAAACATAATGTCAGGTCTACTTGCGGTTAAATAATGTAAAGATCCAATCATTGACCTATATAATTTAACATCTACACATTTACCTCCTTCTTCTATGTCAAGCTTTGTTGATGAGCTCATTGGAGTGTCATGAGGTTTCCCATTTTCCAGTCCAAACTTCTTGAGCATATCTTTGACGTACTTAGCTTGATTGATGTAGATGCCATCTTTTCTTTGCTTGATTTGAAGTCCCGAGAAAAATGAGAGCTCCCCCATCATGCTCATCTCAAACCTACTTTGCATAGAAAATTCTTGGCAAAGAAAATCATTAGTAGAACCAAATATTATATCATCAACATAAATTTGAATTACTAATAAATCTTTACCTTTATGCTTTAAAAACAATGTAGTGTCAACCTTCCCTTTTGAAAAACCTTTTTCATTTAAAAAGTTTGACAATCTTTCATACCAATCTCTAGGAGCTTGTTTTAAACCATAAAGCGCTTTTGTCAATTTAAAAACATGATCCGGAAATTTTGAATCTTCAAAACCTGGAGGTTGTTCCACATACACTTCTTCTTTTATAAAACCATTTAAAAATGCACTTTTAACATCCATTTGATATAATTTAAATTCATGAAAACATGCAAATGCTAATAACATTCTAATTGCTTCCATTCTAGCTACGGGAGTGTATGTTTCATCATAGTCTATGCCCTCTTCTTGAGTATGCCCTTGAGCAACAAGTCTAGCCTTGTTTCTCACTATATTACCACTTTTATCAAGCTTATTCCTAAATACCCATCTAGTACCTACAGTAGATTTATTACTAGGCCTTTCAACTAATGTCCATACTTTGCTTCTCTCAAATTGATTTAACTCTTCTTGCATAGTCATAATCCAATGTTCATCATTTAATGCTTCTTTAATATTCTTAGGCTCTATGCATGAGATAAATGCAACATAATTACAAATATTTCTAAGAGAAGATCGAGTTGTTACCCCTTTGGATGGATCACCTATGATCTCACCATCCTTGACATAGTTGTACTCTCTTGGATAAAATACTTCCCTTTCTTCAATGGTTGGATTCTCGAGATGATCTTGAGTTTCCTCATCTTTCGTTTCTTCCTTTGATAATGGTACTCCAACGTCATTTTCAACATCATTTATATTCATAATGCCTACATCATCATTCACATAAGAATCCTTCCTCGGAAGGGGATTATCATCGAAAACAACATGTATAGACTCTTCTACAACTAAAGTTCTTTTATTAAATACTCGATAAGCTTTAGAATTTAAGGAATAACCCAAAAAAATTCCTTCATCACTTTTAGCATCAAATTTGCCAAGGTTTTCTTTACTGTTGTTTAAAACAAAACATTTACATCCAAAAGGATGAAAATAGCTAATGTTAGGCTTTTTTATTTTTGAAAATTTCATATGGAGTTTTCTTTAAAATTAGTCTAATCATTACTCGATTTACAACAAAACAAGTGGTATTTGTGGCTTCCGCCCAAAAATATTTTGGCAAATTCTTTTCACAAAGCATTGTTCTAGCCATTTCTTCTAAAGTTCGATTTTTCCTCTCAACAACTCCATTTTGTTGAGGGGTTCTAGGTGCTGAAAATTATGGCTAATACCATTAGAATTACAAAATTCAGTAAATCCAAGATTTTCAAATTCAGTTCCATGATCACTCCTAACACTAGTGATAGAGTAACCTTTTTCATTTTGGATTACTTTTGAAAATGTGGTGAAATGTTCTAATGCTTCATCTTTAGAACTTAAAAATCGAACCCAAGTAAATCTAGAATAATCATCTACCAAGACAAATGCATATTGTTTTCCACCCAAGCTAGTAGTCCTAGTTGGCCTAAAAAGATCTATATGGATCAATTATAATACTCTACTAGTTGATACATCATTAATGGATTTAAAGAAACTCGCTTTTGTTTTCGTTTAGCACAAGCATCACAGATTTTATCATTATCAAATTTTAGTTTAGGCAACCCTCGAACTAAATCACCTTGAATTAGCCGTTGCAAAACACTCATACTAGCATGTCCTAGTCTCCTATGCCATAACCAACTATCATGCTCATCCTTAGCAACTAGGCATAAATTAGTCATAACAGTAGAGTCTAAATTCACCATGTAAATGTTTCCTATTCTATGACCAACAAGCATAATCTGATTAGATGCAATGTCAATAACTTTACAACCATTAGTTTCAAACATGACATTGAATCCCTTATCAAAAAATTGACTAATACTTAAAAGATTATGCTTTAATACATTCACATATAAAACATTTTTCATTTGTATGGAAGAGGTATTACCTATTGTACCTATACCTTCAATGTGACCTTTTGAGTTATCACCAAAAGTCACCTCTCCTCCATTTTTGGCGTTGAGCTCTATGAACTGACTTTTGTCTCCGATCATGTGTCTTGAGCATCCACTATCAAGGTACCATGACTTTGAATTTGTTTCTCGTGCCTTGTAGCAATGCTCCTTTTCCTACAAACATAGATTAATTTTTTATTTTTGGTACCCAAATTCTTTTGGGTCCATATTCATTAGTTTCCAAAATCCTAGTCCCCTTAGATATCCATTTGTGTAGGATATCCTTATCTTTAGTAGTAATGAGCTCTTTAGAAACTCATATACTTCTAATAATTTTTCTATTAGAGGTTCTTCGGGGACCTCTATGATTGTAGTTTTTAAAACTTTTTCTAACAAAGTTGGATTTTGAATTTTCTCCATTTTCAAAATGTTTTGTTCCAACTTTATCAAAAGAAGCTTTAAGATCATCAATTTTCTTTTGATGATCATCATTGACCTTTGAAAGTAAATTTTGCAACTCCGAATTTTTCTTTTCAAACTCTTCTAGTTTGATTTGCAAATCTTTTATTTTACTTTTAAGATCGTTGTTGGTTTTGGATATGAGTTTATTTTCATTTTTCAATTTTGAAATATCATTTTTTATATTTTAAAAATAATTTATCATAATCCGAAGCCAACCCATTATATTCCTCTAATAGATCATCATAAGATAAATCATCAAAATCAGATGAGTTAGAGGTTACCTTAGAACCTTCCTCGAATGCCATCAAGCACAAGTTTGCTACTTCTTGTTCCTCTTCATCGGAACCTTCTTCATCGCTCCATGTAGCCACATGAGCCTTGTGCTTATTCTTTGATTGACCCTTTCTCTTCAATTGTGGGCAATCATATTTGACATGCCCCCGGCTTTTTGCATTCATAGCAAATGATCGGGTCCTTCTCTTTTGGTTCATTTTTTAGGCCTTCATTTCGTTTGAATTTTCTTCCTCGGTAAGGTCTCATCATTTTTCTGAACCGTTTGGCAAACAATGCCATTTCCTCGTCATCGTCATCGTCATCTTCATTCGAATCACTCTCATCTTTTGTGGATTTGAGAGCAACTCCAATGTTTTTCTTCTTCTCCTTCTCCTTTGGTGTCTCTTCAATCTTATCGAGGTCCACCTCATCTTCAAGCATAATTTCATGAGTGAAGAGAGAACCGATTACCTCTTCAAATGTTAAGGACTTTAGGTTCTTAGCCTCGATGATTGTCGTCTTCTTGGATTGTCATGATTTTGGAAGTGAGTAAACTAACTTCTTCACAAGATTCTCGTTAGGAATGATCTCTCCATATGATTTGAGACCATTGATAATAGTCGAGAATCTATCCGTCATAGCTTTGATATCTTCATTTGGTTTCATCCTAAAATTTTCATAGCTATGTGTTAGAAGACTAATTTTAGATTCTTTTACCTCATCGGTGCCTTCATGAGTGACTTGTAGTTTATCCCATATTTCTTTGGTGGTTGTACAAGATGAAACTCTTCCATATTCATCTGGTCCAAGAGCACAAAATATTTATATGGATAGCTTTGGAGTTGAGCTGGAACATTCTTATCTCTCCTTCACTCCACAATCTTGGATGAGTGAGAGGTTTGATATATCTGTCTTCTACAACATTACATGCTCCCATGTCGCTTGCTTGAATGAAATACATCATCCTATTCTTCCAATAGGCATAGTTAGCTCCATTGAAGAAATGAGGCTTGTTGACGGGCATCGAATCGAGACCGGAGTCGACGTTTGAAGTGGAGGCCATTAATGACTTAATTATCGATGTAACTCTTCTCGAATCGACTCAAGAGGTGATTAAACCTTCAGATGAGTGAGGCTCTGATACCAATTATTGAGTTAATCGATCGATGGAATCGGCCAAGAGGGGGTGAATTGGCAATAAAAATTTTGGTGGAAGCTTTTGCAGAAAATTGAAAGTAATTGCATAGTGATTTAGAGTGGTTCGACTTTCTCAACCAAAGTCTATGTCCACTACCTTAGCTATCCACACTAAGGATTTTCCAACAAATTCACTAATTTGTTCTTTCTTTTTGAGGCCAAAGAGATAACCTTACAACACCCTCAAGAATATACCCCAATTCTTGAAAACACTCTTTCTCAAAGAGAATATTACAAATTTGCAAACTTACAAGGAAATCCTCACAAGGTAGATTGTTTGCACAATTATAGAACAAAGAAAAGAACACTCAAAAATGAATACAATTGAGTACAAGTAGTGTTCATGAAAGCAAAATGAATATTGAATGAAAAATAGGCCTGAAAATGCTCAAACTTGAGGTTTGATGCTTTCTCTTTGATTCTCTCTTGATTCTAGTTTCTTGTTGTTGATCAATGGCTTCTAAGCTTGTTTAAATACTCCTTGAAATGATTCTGAACATTGGGGATGATTAGTGGAGTCAATAGAGCCGTTTAAGTGTGAAAATAATTAATGGAAGTGGATGGGAGCGTCAGTGCATCGATGCATACCCTAGGTGCATCGGTGCATCAAGTGTAAAATTCAAATATTTTGAGCGTTGGACTCTCAGTGCATCGGTGCACTAAGAGTGCATCGATGCATAAAATGCATTCTATGTTTTGAAAAAGTCTGAGTGCATCGATGCATGGTCTTGTGCATCGATGCATGGTCTTGTGCATCGATGCATGGTATGTGCATCGATGCATGGTATGTGCATCGATGCATAAAATGCATTCGATGTTTGAAAAATTATTTGGTGCATCGATGCATGGATTGGTGCATCGGTGCATCACTCTGAAAAATTGATTTTAGGCTTGATTTCGGTTCAAAATACTTTGTGAAAATTGTTTAAAAAAATAGTTTAAGTATAAAACACAATTTTACACATTTAGTAAGGTTTAAAATTGATCTTGAAAGACTTGGAGTAATAATTTCATATTCGATTAATTTAATCGAATATACTTAAAAAATCTTTTGTAAAATCTTAAAATTCATTTATACTTAGTTTGTTATATCGAAACATCAAAATGTTTTCAACATAAAGATTACAAATCGAAAGAAAATTATTGTTAATTTTATAAACAACCTAACATGCCATTTTAAGAAACAAACATTGCCATTAAAATAAAATAAAAGCGTGAATTAAAAAAAATTGATCAATTTCAAGTTCACCTATCATTCGAATATTGTATTGAATCACACTACTTCGATCAAGTTGTGCTTTTCACTCCCATTCTACGACGAGTGTTTTTAAAAAATCTGAGGAGTACAAAAGTATTGACAAATAAAAAAGTATTTTAGGAATAAAAATATTAATTCTAAACTGACAAAATATAGGTGTGCACGGGTTAGAACATTAAATCAATACATATAAATATAGTATTATATTATGGATTTAACATCTAATTTTCAAAACTATATTAAATGATATTTAAAATATGAAAAGTATATGTGTAAAAGGATTAAAATAAAATAATAAAAAAACAAAGGCTAAATGTACAAATTATTAACTTAAAGTAATAACTAAATCATAACTTGACATAAATAACAAGGATTAGCCATGCAAATAACTCAAATAAAACATAGATAGTGATCAAAATGAAAGTATCATAAATTAGTGGTTAAATTAAACTAAAAATAAAAGCAACATAACGATAACTAGGAACTAAACTGAAATTAAATAAAAACGCCTGACCAAATTAAAAATCATCAAAGATACATAAATAACCAAATATGGACAAAAATGAACTAAGATAGAAGTAAATAGCTTGAAATAAAATGGATTAATTTTTCATTCACAACTAAAATGTAAGGTCTACAAAACGAGGGGACCAAACACGCGATTATCCCGAAATATTAGAACACGCAGGATGAGACATATCAAAACGGTGTCGCATTGAGGATGGGGTATAAACCCATCTTAAGGGTTTTATTCAAAACCCTAAATCATTTCTAACCCCCAGTCATTATCTACATTTCCCCTTTATTCTTCCCCGTTTCTCTATAGAAGAGAGGAACCAAACCCTAATCGCGACATGTGGCACTATTAAAGGACCCGATTTGGGTCCCCAAACTCTCGGTCAGTCCTCTCTTACACGAACAGCCCTAACAATACCCATAAATGAACCCGTCTCCTCCCTAAAAAAATCTCAGACATACCACTTCGAAAAAACTCCTTTTATGCTCCGATTCAAGAAGTGATTATCGATCCTAGATAAAAGGTGGGTTTTCTCTTTCTTTCAAATGGTTTTTTTAATCTGGTTTTTCTTTTTGTTTTTTATGTGTATTTTTTGGGGTTTCCCCTGAATCCTCCTTGATCTCTTCTTTTTATCATTGCTTCTGGATGAGATGATGATATCTAGGACTATGGATCTACTTTTTTTATTTGGGTGGATTAAATCCCGATTTAACTTGGTTTTTTAGTGGGTTTTTTCGGATTTGGTGATGTTCTCTCTGATTTGGGTGATTTTCATGTTACTGTGGATGACGACAGCGGCGGCAGGGTGTTCGGCAGCAACACGTGCGAGCGAGGAGACGACTGATGGGATTCACGCGCCGGTCTAGAGGTGAAGGCTCAGGCACACGCGCCGACAATTGACTGTCCATCTGGTTAGTGGCGGCTGGATATTTATTAGGGTTTTGAAACCCTAATTTTAATTAAGTCAGGTCTTAGCTGGATTGAATCCGGTTTGTATCCGGGTTGGGGTGCTGGGTCATCTGGGTTGGGTCTTGTGTATTTGTATTTCGGGCTTGTGTTTGGGCCTACACAAAATGTAATAAAAAATAATAATAATAAATAAATAAAAGACCCGGACAAAAATGAATATCTATAATCATATTTTATTTATATTTTATCCTTTACTACATCTAGAACTTTTTATATATTTAGACTTTGGGACATTTTTTTACATGGAACTATGAACCATATTTAAACATACATTATTTTAAAAGTATGTGGATTTATTATTATTTAATTAAGAGCTTATTTATTAATATTTATTCAATGTATAATTTATTTTGAACCGTTTATAATTTTTAAATAGAAATTATATTTTATAAATTTTTATTATTGTAATTTTTGAGATTTGACCGTAACATCTAAGTCTACTGAGTTACAATCAAATATCTACATCTTCCGCATCAACAACAACAACAACAAAACCCAATTCCCATATGTATGGGGTAAGGGGGAGGTAGGGTAGTAGGCTGCCCCCAACGCCAGGTTGGGAGTAGTTTCCGTGAAAGACCTCCGACAGTCAGAAAATTAAAAGTATAGATAAAATGCAATGCATGTATAAATAAATACATAGCTAAACAGTATTCATATGCAGTCATTAAAATCATATGTGCGTTTGTAATGGGAATTAATCCCTGTAAAATAATCCCTGCGAAAGAATCTCTGCATATAGACAGAAACATAAGACCCAGCTAAATTTAAA
Source organism: Hibiscus syriacus (assembly GCF_006381635.1). Classification (NCBI taxonomy): domain Eukaryota; kingdom Viridiplantae; phylum Streptophyta; class Magnoliopsida; order Malvales; family Malvaceae; genus Hibiscus; species Hibiscus syriacus. The sequence goes on along the minus strand of NW_024061969.1, from coordinate 2,352,047 downwards.
AGAGGAAACATGAAGAGAATGATAAACAAACGTCAACGATATCAAGCCCAGTTCCAATCCTTCATAAATACCAATAACAGAAACGTATAAAAAGTAGAAGTCATGGAAATTACTACAAAGGCATTAAAAGAAGACAGAGATGATACACCCTATAGATGTGACCCACACTACTCGACTACCCTAGTTTTTAGCCTCCATATTTTCCTATGAGAGGTCATGTCTTCGGTAAGGGCTAACTCCATCAAATCAGATCTCAAGCAGTCTTCCCACTTCCTCCTTGGTCGTCCTTTCCTTCTGGCACCGTCGACTGTAATCGACTCTACCCTTCTGACCGCATCCGACGGTAGTCGCCTAAGGACATGCCCAAACCACCGTAGTCTTCCCTCCCTCAATTTTTTGGAAACAGACACCACCCCCAAGGACATCCTAATAGCAGAGTTTGTCGTCATATCCCACAGAGTCCTACCACATGTCCATCGAAGCATTCTCATTTCTGCGGCCTCTATCCTCCTTACGTGATCCTTCTTGGTTGCCCAACATTCTGATCCATACAACAGCGCTGGTCTTATTGCCATTCTATAAAATTTTCCCTTAAGTTTTAGAGGCACCTTCTTGTCACACAAAACTCCAGTAGCGGCCCTCCACTTTAGCCATCCCGCCTTTATACGGTGTGTAACGTCGTCATCTACACTCCCATCTTTATGTATCATAGACCCTAGGTACTTGAAACAATCCTTTGATGGGAGAACGTGTCCTTCTATGCATACTTCTACATCTTCATCGTTTTGGTTCCCATTGAAGTTGAACATAAATACTCTGTCTTTTCAATATTGATCCTTAAACCTTTTTCTTCCAAAGCAGTCTTCCAGGTAGCCAGTCTACTATTCAACTCAGATTTTGTTTCAGCAACTAGGACAATGTCGTCAGCGAAAAGCATACACCATGGTACACCGTCTGGTGTCGCACAAAAGATGTCATCCATAATCAAGGTGAAGATGTAAGGGCTAAGAGCCGACCCCTGGTGGAGTCCGATTTCCACCGGGAATGCCTCGGTGTCGCCAACTGTAGTCCTGACGTAAGAAGTAGATCTACAGTACATATCACGAATTGCCCGGATATAAGCAGTTGGGATCCGTCTCGTTTTCAAAGTCTTCCAGATCGTATCGCGGGGAACGCTATCATAAGCCTTCTCAAGGTCAATGAACACCATGTGAAGATCTCTAGACTTTTCCCTATATTTCTCCATAAGCCGTCGAAGTAGATGAATCGCCTCCATGGTAGACCTGCCTGGCATAAAGCCAAATTGGTTTTCCGAAACCCTAGTGACTTGTCTCAACCTAGCCTCTATCACCCTTTCCCATAGCTTCATGGTATGGCTGAGTAGTTTAATACCTCTGTAGTTACCACAACGTTGGGGATCTCCTTTATTTTTATAAATTGGTATCACCGTAGACTCTCTCCACTCCTCTGGCATCTTGGCAGTCTCTAAAATAATATTAAAGATGTTGGTCAACCACTTAACTCCCTCTTCTCCTAGGGCCAACCACACAGTGATAGGAATTTGATCAGGACCGACAGCTTTGTCCCTTCCCATCTTTCTAAGAGCCATTTGACTTCCTCAAACCCAATCCTACTTGTAGGGCAGTCATTGGCCGTAGTATGATAGTCGGCTGACCCATCAACGATACTATCTCTACATGGAGAGGCACCGTCATTAAATAAGCCAAAGAAGTAACTACCCCAAACCCTCTTAATATCGTGATCTTTCGCTAAAAGAACACCATTGTTGTCCTTAATAAACCTAATGTTACCTAGATCCTTTTTCCTATTCTCCCTAGATTTTGCAAGTCTGAAGATGCCATTTTGTCCTTCCTTGGTGTCTAATCTCTTGTACATTTCCTCGTATGCCTTATCCTTTGCTTTAGCTACCGTTTTCTTGGCTTCCCGCTTTGCCTCCTGATATCTTTGTTTAGCTCTCGACCTTTCTTCGTCGTCATTGCATTGTAGAAACTCCTTGAAGCAAGTTTGTTTTGTCTTCACCTTAGTTTGGACTTCGTCGTTCCACCACCACGATTCTTTATGTTCCTTGGCCTTCCCCGTCGACAACCCAAGGGTGTTTTTGCCCACCTCTCTGATGGAATTTGCCATATTTTTCCATAACATATCTGCATTTTTTGAGTTTGTAGTTTCAAAACCTGTATTAGACAAAACCTTACTCCTAAAGTCATCAGTTGTCGCTCCATGTAAGTTCTTCCAGAGGATCCTAGGTTTACCAAGTTTAGCCCTCCTATGAGTGCTCCGCCCGTGGGGTACGCGGAACACCAAAACCAACAATCTGTGTTGTGATGCACATGCCTCTTCAGGGAACACCTTACAGTCAATGCAAGCCCATCGTTCCCGATTTCTAACCAAGATGTAGTCGATTTGGGTACAATGTCCCCCGCTATGAAACGTAATCAAGTTCGCATCTCTCTTATTAAAGAAGGAGTTAGTGATCACCAAATCTTCCGCATCAATGCTAATATAGTACAATTTCTAAAGAGACCAAACAACAATTTTACCAGGGTTGCCATCTACGTAAATAACTATTTTTTTAAAAAATTGATACTTAAATTTAAAATTTAATATTCAAATTTAACAATTTTTTCTAACTTAATCCTTTTGAATTTTATGATATAATATGTTCTCGAAATAACACATCGTCAAAATTCAAGTTCAACGATTTAAAGTTTCCAATTCATTAATGTGCACGGAAAACTCATAATCACATTTACAATTGCTTCCGAAATCCTTGTTTTAATTCAGAGATACAAAGCCACTATTTCATTCATTACAACTTGGGAAATTGCCTTTTGCAATTTACAAAAACAAAACAACATGCTTGTCAAGCAACCCAACATCCTTGCCTGCTGCTGCTTTAACCCTTCAAAAAAGACAAGAAAAGCAATCGATTAGAATGGCAGAAGAAAAAGAACATTACGATTAAAGGAAAGGTAGGAGAAGCTTCTTCGATATCGGTCGAGACATATAAAAAACAAGAACATCTATGCGCAGCCATCCTGTCTCCTCCTTCGACTTTGTAAATACCACGTGTGAGCCACTACATAGCATGGAAGAAGAAAGCCAGCAAATTGGAGAAGCAAAACCTGAAACTGATGACCCAAAATCTAATTCAGTCTTATCTCGAAGCAAAACGAATTACGAATAAATTTAAGTATCCCGTGCTTCCCCCAACCTTCGTCACCTATGTCAGTGCTATCAACAGCATTTTAAAAAGAAAATTTTCAATTTATACACATAAACGTAGTGCGTTTAGTAATTCAGCGTGTTCACCTTTACATCCCAGCAAATATGCATGACATTTCAATGGCACAGTGCTGAATGTTACTATGTAAAATATATGGCATTTACATGGCACAACATACGGGCATAAACACAATACAGTCAACCGAGGAACTACTATGGTGTATTAGATATATTCCAAAGATGTCGCTTTGTACTCACGTTAATCAAAGTTGACTCCTGGATCATGCCAGAATCTCTTGTCAACATAAGGACTTGGCGTAAGAGCAAGATGATAAGCAACTGCAAACAAACCGACACAACTTTCCAAACATGAGACAGATTATCATTCTTGGGTACAGAATCTTGAGAAATAATAGTCTTATTTGCTTACAATAAGAGCAACCAAGCGAAGACAGGCAAGGCTACTGCTATTTGCAGCAACGTAATCTTCGTACTCTGATTGGAGTAGTTGGCTTTGAGAAGCAGTTAACACTAGAAGGTGTGAGTCACGGATATCGATATGCGGGCTCCAAGCTTGCCTGGTTACAAAGATTATGTCAAAGCAAAAAAGTAATGAAAATGAAAAGGCACGGCCAACACACGAGATCAGAGGTATCAATGAATAAATATGCATTTTCTAGCGATAACCTTTTGAGAACTTAAAACCAACCAAAAGGCATGTCATGGACATTTTCCTTTAGAAGGAACGAGCTGAACAAATCATTACTCTAATCTTCTGATATTTTTTTCTTTTCATCTTCTTAGTTTTCATATACGTCCTATGGTCCACTTAATATTTTAGATAATATATATATTACACAAGTTTGCCAATAAAAAGTTAATATGTTGTCTGATATAAACCATATAGATGGATTTCCAAAACTGGTTTATAATCTGTACCACCTTTTGTGCAAGGCACGATAATATCGATAGAATTATAATCATTCACAGGAATGACACAGAGGTAGAAGATAAAAACCAAAAAGAGGATTTACCTTATGTCGATTGCCAAAACGTCAGGATTACTTCTGGTCGGAGGCAGAGAATAATTTGGTGAAAAATCCTGATAAAAATTAGAGCAATATTGTACCCATTATCCATCAATGTACTTTTTCTCCCTTGATACATGCAACAATTAAAAGAAAAGAGATAAAAACACGCCCAACCTGTTTGCATATTTCGCAAGTTATGTCACCTTTCTTGTTGCACCATCTTTGAATGCACTTCCTGTGCACAAACTGAAGCAAAAACATGAAATTGATAAGTTCAAATATACTTCAAATAATTCAATTTACAAATGTATCTTAAACCATATTTCCGTACAACCAACCAATCAAGAACAGACTTCAAAACTCAAAAGACATGTATCAAGTTGAACCATTACAGTATGCCAGGAGAAGCAGAACAACTTAAATGCAGAGAATACGCAAATACTCAACTTAAAAACTATGTATATGAAAGTATAAGCACAATGGATGATATTGGAGGAAATGGTCAGGGATGGACGAGGGGAGGCTGGGACAGTCGGCCTGAAAATTTCAAATTGTCGTATATTTTAGATATTATCTTTGTATTTTCTATTAATAATCTGTTTTCACCCTCTCAAGTTTGTAAGTTCTACCTCTTCTAAAATCGTAGAAGTTTATCAGGCCATTAAAGTTCCCTTAAGGAAATGAGGAGTTCGTGTAATACAGCTAGGCATCTTCTATTCCAATGCCAAGTAGAAGCCATGGAAATGCAAGAAAGAAACAGGAACAGGTGATGTATGCTGTTTTCTTATAAAATCTCTTACGAAAATAGAAAGGAACAGAGTTTGGGTAGTGATAATTGATAATTTCATATTGAAGCTTAGGAAATAATGTACAAAGAGAGAGAATAAGTCAAAAGGAGAGCAGAAATGAGAAAACTACATAGAGAGCACATGCCAAGAAATGCTCGCTTTCCAAAACCAATAAAACATCCTAGAAAACATCATATCACCATGGCTACAAAACTGAAGCCCAATTAGCCAATAGACCCAGCATTAGGTCAACAAAGTCAAAGGATCAATATATTTTAATATTTTTCCCAACTAACCCCTCACCATAAAAAGAAGAGGGAAAAAATCATTCAATCAAAATCATCCAAGCAAATAATAAGAATTAGACCGGTTAACGAATCGACCGTATTATTGGTTCACTGATTGAATCGGTTGAATTGATCAGATCAGTCGGATATTTTTAAATAATCGAATATTCTTTATCTTTCTAATGGCTTAGTAATCCTAATTTAATTTATTTTTTTGCTTTTGAATATTATAAAATTTACATTGTTGTTTTAAGGGATCATAAATCAAATTAAACTCGAACTTGTGAAATTCGTTGCAAAGACATTAATTAATCGACTATGTACCAATTTAGGGCGCTGTGGGGGTGTTAATTTTTCCCCACGCGTAACCGACTCCCGAATCCAGATTTTGGTAACGTAGACTGCAATTTTTTCGTTTTAATTAAAATTATTTTATTTAAAATGGAAAAACGTTTTTGGATGCCCAATCACACCCTAATCAAAGATTGGTGGCGACTCCTCGAACCTATCTTTTTATTTAACAATAATCGTAAATTTTTTCGAAACGATAGGTTTTCTAAAATCGCATTGTTTTTAATTAAAAAATCTATCATAAAGAGAATAATTAAAAATGACGTAGTTTTTTAAATCTCGCTCACCGGCGCACTTAAAAATCGTTTCGACATTTACCATAACTACGACCAACTGCAATTTATTGCTATTAGCTTGGCGGTCCGGCTCCGGCAACATTCTCAAAGTCAAATAAAACTCTTTTCCCTCCCTTATAAGTTACATTCAAAGCAAGAACCAAATAACTTCTGTGGTAATAATAGTTGTTTACATTTTTTAAAATTTTAAATTTAAACACTAAAAATATCAAGAATATAAGTTTTAATATCAAATAGTTAAATGTTACCTTTAAACATAGTTATCTTTAAAGAATTCCAGAGATATGAGCACCATGACTATTTTTTTATATAAATAATTTAAGAATGTCATCTGTTTGACCAGATTAAATTTATTTTTTTAAATACTATAATGATTTTCATATTATAATCACCATAAATTAGTAGATTAATCTGATGGAAGCTTTATAATATAAAATTGAAAGTTGAAAGTAGATTAGTAGGTAAAGGAAAAATAAAGTAAGATAGATCAATGGACCCTATTAAATGATTTTTTTTTATTTCACACTTGAAGCTTATTATACAAATATTTTTACTTTCCATGAAATAATTCCGAGTAAGGGAATATATCAATATCAGTTATGAAATTCAAAGTTTAGGTATTGAAATTAAACAAAAAGTAAATTTTAGGTATAGTTTTGAAAAAAATTAAAATGTAGGTATTAAAATGAATTAAAATTAATAATTTAGATAATAAATGTGTAATTTACCCTAATAATAATATTGATAGCGTTGCCATGAAGTTGGGGATGCATGTATTGCTGTATAGTTGATGGGAGGATTTAATAATGGTGAGTTGGGGAAGGGTGGTGCAAGTGAGGGTTTAATCAAAATTATTGAGGGACAATTTGGATACGGGAGAAAGATGTGATTACACCGAAAAATCACTTTTTAAAACTTTAATTACTTGTTAGACACTCTTTTATCTTTATTTATCGATTTAACATCTTTTACAGAAAGGCGCACTCCATAAAGCGTGCCTTACATTGATCTGACGCCACGTGGGGTAAGGCGCGCCCCTTGAAGCGCATCTTGTGGAACTTGTAAAAAATCCGGATGCTAGTTTTGTAAATATTTTTAAAATGATATCTAATATGTAATTAATTTTTATTAGGGTGATATTTATGAAAAAAATGTCAACTTTATTTATTTATTTATTTGTGTGAAAAAAAAACTTTCAACATTAAAATCATTAAATATTCTTTTACAAATTATTTTATAACTTGACAAATTTTAATTTTTGCATGAAATTACACAATACGTATAATCTAGTATATGAAAACTTTGAGGGTAAGTATTTTAAAATATGAATAATTTTATAAAAATTTTATAACTAGTATTTCTTTTTCAAAATGATGATGATAAATATTTTATAATTTAAAAAAATTATAAATTTTATATATTTTTTTAAAAAATTATTGACTTTTAAAATTAATTGTTTAAAAATATAAAAAATATTAAAATAAACTTTTAAAAAAATTAACAACAGTTAATAATGTTTATTCATCTTTTAATAAAATTATAATTTAATATTTATTTTAAAATTTTAAAATTAATATTATAAAGAATATTTTAAATAAAGAGGTGATATTTTTTAGCTTTATATTCTTTTTTATTAAATTTTATTCACTTTTAATTATTTTTTATTGCATTTTTATTGATTTTTTAAAAAATGAATAATAATTCATTTGATATATCAATTGTAATTAAAAGTTTATTTTAATATTTTTATATTTTTAAACAATTAATATTAAAAGTCAATAAACATTATTAACTGTTGTTAAAAAATAATATCACACAAAAATAAATAAATAAAGTTGATAGTTTTACACAATTATCACCTAAAAGAAATTAATTATATATTAGGCACCGTTTTAAAATATTTATAAAACTAGCACTCAAGTTTTTTACACATTTCACAAGGCACGTTTCAGGGGCGCGCCTTTCCCCACGTGGCTTAAGGCGCGGTGCATGAGACGCACCTTCCTATAAAGGGTGTTAGATCAGTAAATAAAGATGAAAATATGTCTGACAGATAATTAAAGTTCTAAAAGGTGATTTTTCAGTATAATCATCAGAGAAAGAAGGAAAAAGAAAACGAAAAACTAAAGGTCTTGCATAAGATCGTTAGTAGAATAAAAATAAGGGTAAATTATTTATTTAATCACTCACCTATTATTTTGTTTCTATTTTAATCATATAATATTTTTTCAAAATTATACTTAATGTTACATTTCATTTACTTTTGATTAGATGAGTTTTTTTAAATAATAATGTATACCAATTTTTAGGAACTGAGATTTGTTATAATATCTTAAATTGATCCATAATAATCGATGGATCTGAGAGTGTCACATTATGTCATAAAATGACTGACAAATTTTAAATTATCCATTTCCTTCGTAATTTTCAAATCATTCTTTAAAATGCATCAAATCAAGACCAATATGGTAAATATCTAAACCTAAAAATATTTTATACACTACTAGAGCTCCGTTATTTTAAATCTAAATACAAGAAACCATAATTTCAACTTATTAAAGTTTCATACTACACATGTCCACTAACGAAAATAGATAGCATACTATGATGATCTCACTAAGACTCCTCCCTGTATTGTCGTTGTCCTCCTCAAGCTAAAGAAGGCTATGACATGTATACAAGAAAACAATTTCGAATATTATATTTTTATAAAGCTCATTAGTATATATCTACTTTTCTATACTTTATAGTATTCATAAATATAAACATGCAAGTTACAATATAAACAAGATGGCATGGTGAGTAGTTTATCTATCTTAAAGGTTAGGTGTTATCATCTATAAAGTACATTAATATCAATGAACACATTATACGAGTCGTACAAATTATCCATATGTCAATGTGATATTATCATGAGTTATAAATCAAACAAAATAAGTGTCATGAAGAGTATGTATACACATCACAAGTTATTCTCTAACTAACCCTTTCATCTAGTTCATATCATACTCATAAGTCATCTATAAACATAAACACATTTCATCATTGATCCAAATCATTAGCACTTTTTCATGTTTAAATTTGTTTTCTTCTTGAGTCTCCTATATGTCAAATATTAGGTACTCGAATAAATCTTGTGACCACTTATAATCATTAATTGTCATAAAATTAAGTGTTCATGTTTTCGCGAGTAGCACACATGGTCATTAATCAAAACGGAACATGTGTATGACATATAATCAAATTGCCATTACGATTATGCATCATCTCATTTTCATCAAAATTCACAAAATAATTATGAACTAGTCACTATCCAACATCATAGTTATGTACAAAATTATTATTAATTCAAAGCTTTCATATCTTAGAATCATTATGGTTAAGGGTGTTTTTGTAATTTCAGATCTTATAACTCTTTACTAGCATATTTAAGAACTTACAAAAAATTTAGTGTTTTATTGAAGGATTTTTAAGGCTTGCTACTACAAGAAGTATCAGTACTCTAACTTAGATATTGGTGCTCAAATAGAATTATTGATATTCGTAGGATAGTATCGATACTAAATGATAATATTGAGATTTCACAAACATATTTAGTATTAATATTGACTTAGGAGCGTCGATATTGAATGAACAATATCGTTACTCTCTCTTAAAAAAGTCCATTTTCAAAGGGCATTCTTACAATATCAATACTCATTTATAGTGTTTCATTACTCAAAGTCAGAAAAATCAAAACGAGACTCGAAAAACCATTTCGATTATCCTTTGAACCCATCTTTTAAAGCTCTAACTAATTTTTAAAGTTGAGGGGATTATTAACCTGTTTTTTAGCATCGGTTTTATAACTTAATAATATAAAAAAATAAAACATCATAAACATATTTACACCCAAAACACGCAACATATAATACATCATAATTTTAAAGCTAAATGTGTACTATATGAATCTTCAACTACTCTCCGGCTTCCACACTAACACTTGTACAAAAATGATTTTAATGATCAAGGGATTATTATTATCCTTTGAGGTCTCAAATTTAAACACCACATAAGTAAGATGATTCAACAAAATGTTTTAAGCTTTACAAGCTCCTCTCAAAAAACAAAGGAAATTAAGGCTTGTGCATCCTTTACTTTCTAATATGGGTGAATCACCTTTAGGTCCTCCCTATTTCAATCCTTAATACAGTAATTCTTCTTGTACACCTAATTGGGAACTTGACTTAATAACTCAATTGCTCTGACTAATTGGTTAATCTTTGACTCGGGTTAACATAGGAACATTGACTCAGAATTTTGAGTTATTATATTTTCAATTTTGGAAAAAAGTAAAGGACATAGATAAAAAAATCAAAGTGTTTAGGGTTAATTTTGTAGACCTAAAATTTACATTGGTGTCCAAAATAATTATCTCTTTTTCTTTCATTCCTTTATATTTTATCTATAAAATAAAAATATAATGTTAAAAAGGTGAAAAATAGTCAGAAAAAGATGGGTAAGTGATACTTTTCATTTATTTATTGAGTAATGATTTTTTTCTATAATAATTATAATATAATATTTATTTAGAATCTTTCTTAGTTATTGAGAACACATATTCGTAGACATAATTGTTTGAACTCACGGGTTTTAAGGACAATGACATTTTCTTTAATCACTGAAACCACTTAATAAATTATTGAGTAGTGATTTGGTCTAAATAAACTTGAGCTTACGAAAATTTAATTTCGAAGACAACCTAATTAGAACTTGTCTGCACTCGCTTGTTTGTCACTCTTTCTTTTTTTGGTTGTCCTCTCAGTTCCTAATACTTCACTTTGATTAATTTGGATTGATCTAAGTCGTACACTTAGTTTTGGTGGTTGAGTCTCTCAATAATTATTATTCATATACATAAAGACTCGAATTTGAAACCTACTTAAATAATATCAAACTGTTTATTACATGAATCAACCCGTTTGTTGCTTGCCTACTTAAATAATATCAAATTATTTATCACATGAATCAACATGTTTGTTGCTTGCCTACTTAAATAATATCAAACTATTTATCACATGAATCAACATGTTTGTTGCTTGTTTGTCATCCTCGTAGCTTCAAATATTTATGTATTGTTTAAAAAATAAAACTTATGATGCAATGACAAAATTCGATTAAAACAAAGTTTCGGTTGATATTATTAGGTTCAAGTTCGATCCTTTATCCCAAAGGGAGTTGGGCCTTGGTCCGACCCGTAAAATTCAAGTCGGGTTTAAACCCAAAATAGCCAGTATATAATGATAAAAGAAAGCTAGGGTTTTATCTCCCTCCCGTTCACATTTTCATACGAACCAAAGCTTTCAGCGGAAACAGCCGCTTACTGCGAAGAAAAAAAATGGTTAGCTTCTTCCTCTCTTTTGAACTTCACCTCACTCCCTTGGATTTGTTCTGACTGTTTACTTATTATTTCAATTCTCATACTTCTCGTTTGCATTCAGTTTTCTTTTAAGATTCGTTTGATGAGTTTGTTGCATCACTGTAAACATTTGCATGTTTTTATTGCAATTCTCAGTTAATAAATCGAATAAAAATCTTTCCTTTGTTTTGTAACATTGATTTTGGCTGCTGATTAATTTTGGGTTATTCACAAAATTGTTTTAAGATTACTTTGCTTGTATACTTTTAAATATTGTTTTTCATGCGATCGAAAAAAGGGAAATGTAGTTGCTGAAATGGAATGTTAGATCAAATGTTTTCTTTGGTTGTGTTATGGTAGTTGTGAATTTTTAGTGGCTCTTATATATTTGCCTTATCATGATAATATCAGTAATTTCGTTATTTTGAATGTGTGAACCATCCTTTATGTTAAATTTGGGTCAATATATTATTTTTAATGTGAAAATTCTTGTGCTTTTTAGACTCTAAATATTTGTCTTTGCTTAAACTTTTCTTCTTACAGGCTAGAGGGCTGAAGAAACACTTGAAGAGGCTGAATGCCCCTAGTCATTGGATGCTCGACAAGCTTGGTGGTGCATTTGTATGTTATCTTTTACTTTTTATTGTTTTTTGCCTTGATGTCATCATATTCTGATTCTGTGTTATTAAATTTTGACCATCCAGGCTCCGAAGCCATCATCTGGACCCCACAAGTTGAGGGAATGCTTGCCGCTCATTCTAATCCTGCGAAACAGATTGAAGTATGCTTTGACATACAGAGAAGTGATTGCTATTCTTATGCAAAGGCATGTTATGGTTGATGGGAAGGTTAGGACAGATAATACCTACCCTGCTGGTTTTATGGTTATGTTGAACTTGACATTATTTCTCAATTAAAGTACTTGTAGAATTTTAGTGTCGGATTTCTGCACGTTGTCAAGATCCTACACTGAAATCCAGTGTTACTCTAACTGCATTTTTCTTGAAGTACTTGTATTAGACACCTGAAGCATATTTGGATGTGTGCATGGGACTATGATCCTTTTAAGTACATGTAAAAAAACTTGGAAAAATTGAAGATACTCATGTTAGAAGCATACCCATGCTCAACATTCACAGTCGAGTCAAGTTCGAATTGTGTAGCTAAAATTGTTTTGCAATATTTTTCCGTGGATCACTATTTTATCCTAGGTTTTGAAATTTGTGGTTACTACCTATAGCTTCTATTTCAATCTCACTGAAATTTATGGGTCTTAACCATCCCTTCATGCCATCACCGGTGATGAGACCAAGGTTTGTATGAATGGGACCCTTGTATGTTATGTTTCTCGTTACTATGCTCTATCTACGTATTTTATCTCATTGATTGTCTTCAAGACCCTACACTAAAAGCCAGTGTTACTCTAACTGCATGTTTTGATGTGTGCATGGGAATATTTATGGGTCATACTGTTTAATGTACTTGTAGAATTTTAGTGTCTCAGATTTCTGCATGTCTTCAAGACCCTACACTAAAATCCAGTGTTACTCTAACTGCATATTTGGATGTGTGCATGGGAATATGATCCTTTAAGTCCATGTAGAAACTTGGAAAAATTGAAGATACTCATGTTAGAAACATACCCACGCTCAACATTCACAGTTGAGTCGAGTTTGAATTGTGTAGCTAAAATTGTTTTGCAATATTTTTCCATGGCTCACTATTTATCCTAGGTTTTGAAATTTGTGGTTACTACCTATAGCTTGTATTTCAATCTCACTGAAATCTATGGGTCTTAATTCTACTAATAGATATTGTATCAATTCCCAAGACAAATGAGGACTTCCGGCTCCTTTATGACACTAAAGGTCGTTTCTGCCTTCATGCCATCACTGGTGACGAGACCAAGGTTTGTATGAATGGGACCATAGTTTGTTATGTTTCTTGTTACTATGCACTCACTATCTACATTTTTATCCCATTGATTGTCTTGAGATGATTGACCTAATTTTGTTGATCTTGTACATTGCAGTTTAAGCTTTGCAAAGTTAGGTCCGTCCAATTTGGCCAGAATGGTATTCCATATCTCAATACCTACGATGGACGCACCATTCGGTACCCAGACCCTTTGATCAAGGCTAATGATACCATCAAGCTTGACTTGGAGAGCAACAAAATTGTTGATTTCATTAAGTTTGATGTCGGGAATGTTGTCATGGTCACTGGAGGAAGGAACAGGGGACGTGTTGGAGTGATTAAGAACAGGGAGAAGCATTAGGGTAGCTTCGAGACAATCCATGTGCAAGATGCTGCTGGGCACGAGTTTGCAACTCGTCTGGGAAATGTGTTCACAATTGGTTAAGGAACAAAGCCATGGGTTTCCCTTCCTAAGGGCAAGGGTATCTGGCTGTCGATCATCGAGGAAGCAAGGAAGAGGCTTTCTGCCCAGGCTGCTGCTTAAACCTATCTTATCTAAAGTTTGTCCAGAAAGAATTAGCTTGTTGAATGGATGCTCTGGTTGGCCCTCTGTTTTAACTTATTTAGGGTTTATGTATTTGTTTTTAGTTTCATTACTTATTTGGTTTGTGTTACATTTCAACTATCATTTATGCATTATTTTTCTTGCTAGTTGTTTTACTTGGATTTGAGTACTTTTTATCTTATAAACTAATCCCTTTTTAATCTAAAAGTTAATATAGGCATCTGCTGACAATGGTTTAATGAATTTAACTGTCATGTTAACCTTGGAAAGTATGTCCATTAACTAATAAGATATATTTAGTTTAGTGTATATACAAATTTTATAAACAATTTATAATTGTCAAAAAAATACAATCCGTCTTATGATTTATAATAATGACCTGCAGAATTTATAAATAAATTATTCTGAACAAAAAATTATACACAAGTTGGAATTTATGAAATCTTATTTTGGTTTGATTCTAGTTTAATCAAAATAAATTAGCTAAAACATTAATGTCAAAACACTTGTAAACCAGGTAGTTCCATCAACATGAAATAAATCAACTATCTCCTTTCAATCACAAAATTGTAAATTAAGATGTTCTTTAAATTGCAGCTTAAGATTATTATAATATATTACATGACGTGGATCAAGGGACAAAAATGCAATAAGATGCATACAATACTATTCATTTAAGGGTAAAGTATAAAAATAGTCCCTGACTATAAGACGTTATTTTACTAAGTCTCCCAACTATTAAAAGTTACAAAATGACCCTCTGATTATATGGCGTTACTTTTTGAGTCCCTTGACTATTTAAAGTTACAAAATAGTCATCTAACTATGTATATGTCTTAAACTCATTATTTTCCGTTAAAGAATTGACGAAAATTTGAAGTAGATGTTAACATGTTAGAGTTATGATAGTCGTTTGAGATTCTAAGATTAAAATTTATCATATATTATTGAAGACACTAAATTTCATCCGTTATATAATATTTGCTAACTATATTATATAATATACATACTTATATATATTTTTTTTATGTTTGTGTACATGCCCTTTACAAATAAAAAATAACAACATATGGCCCAAGTCAGCTACCCAAACCCACGCACAAACTGGTGCCCGAACCCAAATCAGCTAGGGTTTGGGAAACCCAAGCTCTTTCATCTCCAGCCGCCATGCACCTTGACCGTTGGATCAAGGTGTGATCCAACGGTCCATAGCAGACCCCTCTAGGGTTTCCAGAACCTAGCAACCTTTGCTCCATTAGCGCCGCAACCTCTTCACCGAGGTCCCCTCATACAGCATGTCTCCCAAGCAAGCCCCAAAGCCGCACGTTTGCCTCTAACGACCGAGATTCTCGGCCACGAACATCAAATCCGTTAGCAAGCAGTGTTTTAATAGGAATAGAATGCTAAAAATAAGAGTAGTAGAGTCCAAATCGGACTCTAAAAATAGCCGAATCTAAGGCTATAAAAGGATGTAATTTTCAAAGTTTGGGACACGGATTTTTCATATTAAATACAAGCAAAGTTACTAGCAAATCACAACCAAACGTTCAGAGCCATTTCGAAGGTTTCTTGTAATATTTCGAAAAGAAAGGTAAAAAAGTTCATACCTTTGCGTGTTGTTTTTCCTTGTCTTGTGTCTTTGTTGTGTCTTGGTTCAAAAGAAACCCAAAAAGATCATTTCTAGCCGATGAACAGAGGGGCTTGGTCGGAATCTTCTTTAGTAGATCTAGCCCCCGAGGCTCGTTTTTTTTAAAAATATTTTGATTTTTGAAAACTAGATTAAAAAGCTTTGGAAAACAAAAAATAATAATTTTTGCCGCCGATGAATGGCGGCCGACGAGGTGGTGGGGCCACCGAAATCTGGAAATTCGCGGCGGTGTTCATGTGTTCTTCAAGAACACAAGAACAAGTTGAGAGCATTTTAATGGGGGGGCTTCGGTTTCAAATGAAAGGAAATGGAAAATTAGGCCAAAGCATTGGCTTTTATACTGGACTCGATCCAGCTTATGACCCGACCCACCGAACCCCTCAAACCCGCGTGTTTTTAACAAGAAGGGGAAGATTCGTGTTTTGGTTCTCCAGGTTTTAAAACATTTAATTTAGACCCCGAATCAATTTTTAAACCTCGATTTTCTTTTCATTTGGACACTAAATTTGGTTTACATTTCAATTTAGTCCCGTTATGATCATTTTACTATTTTTTTTTATTTTTTTATTCCTATTTATTGTTATTATAACCATTATTATTACTTTTAATATAAATATTATTATTATTATTTTTCCTTTCATATTATTTTATTTGTTTATTTTATTTCTTTTTATTTTTGTTTACAAATTATTATATATATATTATCTTTTATTTTTTTATACTACTATTATTATTATTATTATTATTATTTTCTTCTTATTTTACTCATTTATATGTATATATATTACTTATTTATAGGTTTCTCTATTTTCTATTTATTGTTTTCGTTCATTTGTTTTGTTTTTTTTATATTTATGTGTATATATATACATTTGTTTGTTTTGGTACAATACTTCTATGTATGCATAATATATTTATTACCTTTTCTATTTAAAAATATCATATTCTATTATTATTTGTATATATCATTTGTTTCATTCTTCCTTTTATCTTTTTTTGTTGTCTCTGTGTTTTTCTTGTTTTGTTTCTGTTTTTATTCTTTTTCCACTTTGTTATATATTTACGCATGTTATCATTTTTATTCTGTTCTATTTGTATGTCTACTCATGTTATCGTCTTTTTTTCAGTTTTGTTGTTGCTCTCATATTTACATGTGTTTTTTTCTCCTAATTCGATCTTGTATTTCAATATAAGTCTAACATCTTTAAACTCTTAAGGGAATTTTCACCAATCAGAGGTAAGTAACTGGAATCTTATTTTTACCTTTAAATTTAACTTGCAACTTTCTTAATTTAAGACAACTGTAAATTACATAGTACCAAAAGGGCAGTTCATGGGCGCTAACCCTTCCTTGACTGTAACCGACTCCCGAATCCGACACATCACTGATACAACGCAGATCAGGTAAGAATCCGATCTACCTATTTATTTTTAATAAAAGATCGGTGGCGACTCCTAATCCACATTTTTCAAGTCGAAGCCCAATTCCAAGGTCTAACCAAAAGACGGTTCTGACAGCTTGGCGACTCCGCTGGGGACATAGGTAAGTGAGTCAGGCTAAGGTAATTTCCAGTTGTCTTTTTAATGAAAAGGGTAAGTTTAAATTTTAAGGTAACATTTCGATCCTTATTGCTTACTTTTGATTATATTTTTGAGTAAATATTTGTACTAATCGTTTTCTAATGATTTTAGCCTTCAAAGCTTCTTTTTCACTTAAGGCTCTATACCCGAGCTCTGAACCTTGTTTTAAGTGGGGGTGAAAGCGACGCATTCGTGTGAATTTATTCACCGCGAGGGCCTAACAAGTAGCCTTCGAGATTCATATACCTTATGTCTTCGTGTGAATTTATTCACCGTGCGGGCATAAGGGAATGTGTCCTCTCGAGTTTAACTTAGTCCACACGAGCCTGTGATGGGTTTAGGACTAAGGGTCTGGCAAGCCCAAGGGGGCACCATCAAGGAGAACTCGGGTACCGTTTTTTAGAACCTAAACCGGGAGACTATGGAGAAATATAGCCTACCCCAAAATCCCATTTCAAACCCTAGGACATTTTTGCCCTAACCATGTTTTTTTCCTTCTTAATCTTCTTATTTTTCTTTCGTCATTATTTATTTATTTATTTATTTTTATTTTACTGACTTGTTTGCCTTTGTGTTTGTTTTTTAGCATTTGCATCATTACAAGAGGCTATTGATCCTTAAAAAGTGTTTGTTACACACAAAATAATCTGAATTAATGGACAAAGGTGTTGTAATACAAGAGATTGAAAACCCCGAGGTACGACTATGGTCCGAGAAGACTCAGAAGGAAAAGGGAGACAGTCTTCAAGGAAGTTATGTGTCAGAGCTGGTTAACTACGCCTCTATCAGCCTAAAACAGAACAATATATGCAAGAGCTTCGAGACATCTGGGACAGTTGGAAGAATGATCGGAAATAGAAGTTCAGCCAACGATACGGTGACATTGTACTTTTACTTCATGTTAAGACTGATGAGCCCTTAATCATAGCCTTGATTCAATTCTGGAACCCGGGATACAGTTGATTCACCTTTAACCGGGAGGACATGGTACCCACTATCGAACGGTACACTACATTATTGCACTGCGAAAGCATCAGACTAGAGAGGGCATATATCAAACACATCAAGAGTCAGCCTTTCAATAATGGATTGGCTAAGATTGTAGGAGTTGATGAAAAATGGGTGACTGATTGACTCCGACACAAAAGTAGCGGGGATGGAATCGAGTGGATCCACATAAGGCAACTAATGAAGAACCACCCTGATGAATGGAAGACTATATACTTTTTTGCACTAGGTCTGTATGGTTTGGTAATCTTTCCAAAGACTTTGGGGTGCATCGACGCAGCCGTGGTAGAACTATTTGAATAACTTCCAAGGCGAGTCAACCCAACACCGACCATTTTAGCCGAGACCTTTCGGTCTCTCAATCATTGCAGAAGAGCTAGTGGAGGAAGGTTCATTGGGTGTGTTCAGCTCATTCAAGTCTGGATTCACAGTCACTTCTGGAAAACTAACGGGGTTACCTACCGCTGATTCAACACTACCTATTCACCTTTGGGAGAATTCATAACTAGGAAATGGCATGAAGGTGCTTCAAGGGAAAAGTGGATGAAAGCCTTTACACATCTTCAGGATCGGGATATTACCTAGAGAGCCCCATGGTTGTTCCTCGGTGATGTTCTTTTCTGATGTGGGGATTCTGATACTATGGCATTACTTGGACTTTGGGGTGCAGTTGGGTATGCTCCGCTGTTAGCACTTAGACCGTATGGGGCACATCAGTTTGTCCCAGCAACAAGTGGACTAGCTAGATCAGAGTTTGTATATCACGGTGACAATTGTAAGAAAATGATCAAGGAAGCATCCGATTCATGGAAGAAAGTATTCCGGATGGATGTTGTAGCTGCCAGAGACATGCTTACTCTGAATTATGTGGAGTGGAGAAGATTGAGAAAAAATGACAACATCCTGGTGCCAGACTGTGAAGACACCCAGACCATGGAGGAACATCTCAAGTCTGTCCTTTCTGAACTTGAGATAGCCAAGGCAGAGTTTGAAGCTGTGAATAACGAGCTGAAGCAGAGGGTTAAGGAACTTGAAGTTGAACGTTATCAGTGGAAGCTAGATGTCGACTCTCAGAAAGATAAAGCAGACAAACTGGAAAGAGAGCAGAAAAGAGTTCGTTTTGAGCTCGAAGACTTGAGAAAGGGGTATCAAGATAAAGTCAAGGATAACTCCAAGTTAAAGGTAACCTCTGAATACTGGAAAGACGAAGCTCACAGTTTGAAAAGAAAATTTGAGGGACCAGATGAAAGAGCTTGGAAGGAACAGTTGAAGACTTCTCAAAGACGCTTGGCAGACAGTCAACATCAGAACCAACACATGAGAATCCGAGTGGCTGACTTAGAGAAGCAACATGAAAAGGATGGAAAACAATAGCTGAGTTAGAAGCTATTGTAGATGGATTCAAGAAACAAGCGAACGAGCTTCAGATAGTACCTTTCGACGAAGGCTTACAGTGGCGTTTTCGTTGGGAATAATCACAACGAAGGGTGAGGGCCAGAGACGCAACCATCAAAGATTTCCTGAATCAAGTAGAGAAGGCAGCCCGTCATTTTCACGGCCTAGAAAGGAAAGCTGGAGTGGTTCGACAAGGCATTCAACCAGTGACAGATAAAGGCAGAAGACTTGTTAATCTACTAGAAGCTGTCAGGGGTCTAGAGGATTTAGTCTGAATGTACCTTTAATTTGTTTTTATGTCTCTTAAAAGATAAAACATTTTTGTCTGAATAAGGATTATTATAATAATGAACACTTTTTCTGGATCAATGCCTCCAAATCACATACATCATGCATTGCATTCATTGCATTTTATATTTAATATTTTTTTTATATATTTTCCATGTTTTTACATTCATATTAACCAACAGAACATGTCTCAGAATGAAAACGAGCAAACACCAAGTATACCGCCGCGAGCTCAAGACACACATCACCCTCACAACACTCGTGCAAAAAAGAAACAAATAGATACCAGAATCGAGAAGATTGAGGAGAACATGGCAAGACTGCAGAAAGAATTGGAGGACAAAATGGCTCAAAATAGTGAAAAAACCATGGAGTCCATCAAGAAAAGCCAGGAATCCTTAGTCAACCAAATCGTGGCTAAGTTGTATGGTTTACAACAACAAGAAAGTGCACCCGGAGTAGGTGCGTCTGAGGGGGTAACCATATCACCGACCCTGCAGGTGGTTATTTCACCCGGGATTTTACCTGGACTGCAAGAGAACTCATCTGCAACGAAAGGAAAGCATCATCTGTTGCAAAGGTGCAAGCTTCCACAACCTGTCCTGACAACCATCCGGATGATTATAATATACTGGATTTGGATGAAGAGGATAAAACAAAAAAGATGGAAGAGAAGATTAGACTACTGGAAGATCAAATGAAGATGGTCCAAGGGGACCATGATTATTATGGGGTGGACGCAATGGAACTGAGCCTGGTTCCTGATTTGGTGCTTCCAAATAAGTTTAAAATTCCTGAGTTTGAGAAGTTTGATAGGAACAACTTCCCTTCAGCCCATATCACTATGTTCTGTCGGAAGATGAAAGGATACGGGGGAAATAACCAACTCCTGATCCACTACTTTCAGGAGAGCCTGTCCGATTCAGCTATCCGGTGGTACAACCAGCTCAACCGAACTCATATCAAGACATGGAAAGACTTAGCCAAGTCTTTCTTAGAGTAGTACAAATATATCAATGATATGAGACCAGATCGAGTTATGCTGCAGAGCCTGGAAAAGAAGCATAACGAAAGTTTTCGACAGTACGCACAGAGATGGAGGGATTCATCTATGCAAGTTCATCCACCCTTGGATGAAAAGGAAACTAGAAAGCTTTTTTTACAGACCCTGAAGACACCTGGTGGCAATCACATTGGGAAGTTTCTCAAATCTGGTCATGGCCGGTGAAATTGTTGAACTGCCCATAAAACAAGGAAAGATTGAGGGAGGTGACTCCAGTAAAAAGCCTCCCATGAAGAACAAAGAGTGAGAGATCAACAATGTTAACACATACAACACCAAAAAATGTATTACGGTCTCAAGTTCGAAAGTAACTGCAGATGTACCATCCGGTACTTCTAACCAAACTCAGAGAGAACCAAGGAGAGAAAAGGAAAGAGAGCAGTTCGAACCCATTCCCATGACGTATAAAGAGTTATAGCAATAACTCTTCGACACTCACGCGGTATCACCCTACCTAATGGATCCGATAAAGCCCCCATATCCAAAATGGTTTGACGAAAACGCCCACTGTGAATATCATGGAGGTGTGCAGGGGCATTCAATCGAAAATTTTCTTGCATTCAAGAGGCTTGTACAACGAATGCGGAATAAGAATTGGATCCATTTCAACTCCGGAGCACCGAACGTCGCCCAAAATCCCTTACCTAATCATCCAGAGACTGGAATCAATGCAATCACCACTGAGAATGGCAAGAAAATCAAAACTTGTGTTTTGGAAGTTAAAACTCCTTTGGCTTGGGTATGGAGCCAAATGGTAAAGGCGGGGCTTCTTACGCCCTATTAACGTGCAACAAGGATTGAAGATGGTAATCATTGTTGTTACCACAATGAAAAGGGACATAATGTGCAAGAGTACCCGGAATTCAGGTCGATAGTCCAGCTCATGATAGACCGGAAAGAGCTGGAATTTTACGAGGAAATTCAAGATTCTTTGGAAGCAGATGTTTGCGCTACCGGAGAATCATTTGACAAGAAGTATGGCAGGGGTAGTCCTCTGATAATTACCCCTAAAGCGAAGATAACAACAACAACACCAGCCAAGGTGGTGATCACAGAACCTCAGCCTTTTCAATACAAGGACAATCGGCAAGTGCCATGGAAGTACAAATGTCAGGTGAGTACTTCCAAAGGATGTGATAGCAAAGTGGGGCAAAGACCACTTGAGCCATTCAAAGAATATGTTCTAGTTGTCAATGAACCCATAAAGGAGGAAGAAGCTAAAGAGTTCCTCAAGATATTGAAGCACAACGAGTACAATATTGTAGAACAACTCCATAGCTTACCTACGCGTACTTCAATGCTAGCACTATTTTTAAACTCGAAAGCACACCGAGAAACACTGTTGAAGGAATGGTGAACAATATTCAAGCTGATAATCTCATCTCATTTTCAGATGATGAGATTCCACCCGGAGGAAGAGGTCGAACAAAGGCACTGCATATCACTACGTATTGCAAGGGGTGCTTTACTGAGTGTATTGATTGACAACGGCTCGGCCCTGAACGTGATGCCTTTGGTGACATTGAAAAGACTGTCAATAGATACCTCTCATATGAGAGCCTGTCAGAACGTGGTTCGAGCATTTGACGAGACCAAAAGAGAGGTAGTCGATAAGATCGAGGTACCGTTGACCATCGGACCAACCACCTATGATGTCAAATTCCTTGTGATGTATATCATGCCATCCTATAGTTGTCTTTTGGGATGGCCATGGATTCATCAAGTAGGTGCAGTACCCTCCATGCTGCACCAAAAAGTTAAATTTGTTATTGATGGGGCCCTGGTAATCATTAATGCTGAGGAAGATATCGTGGCAATTGTAACCACGGAGGCCCCATACATCGAGGTGGATGAGGAAGTAGTAGAGTGCTCATTCCACTCATTAGAATTCATGAATGCCATATTTATGGTGGAAGGAAGAAGGATTCCTAAACCCTGACTCTCTCAGTGCATAAAGATAGAGATCAAGCAAACCCTGGGTCGAGGTGCCAAGATCGGAAAGGGGTTTGGGAAGCAGTTGCAAGGAAGGATAAATCCAATCTTTTCCATTTCAAAGCTAAATCAGTTTGACCTCGGTTTTCAGCCCAGTTATCAGGAAAAGAGGAAAGAGATCCAAAAGAACCTGGGAGAGGAGATTAGCAAGGTTGACTGGAAATAAACTTCGATTGAAGCCTATGACGTTCTCGCCTCTTTACAAAACATTCAAGTCAGGTGGTTATGTGTTTGAAATCACCACATCCGAGTTAGAAGCCGGTCTGGAAGATATGAGCATCAATGCCGTGACCACAGAAGATGCTGACAACGAAGATAGATCTGGGATATGCCCTCTACCACCTGGGTTTGTGCCTAGTAGCTGGTCGGTGGAAGAATTACCTGTGGTTTACAAGAATATTTCAGAGTAATATTCGAACTATCCCTATTTGTCTATACCCGGGGCAATAGGTGATCTTTTGTAAGGGTGAATAAACATTTGGTTTAATTTCAATAAATGATGCATTTTTTTCTATGTTCATGGAAAACAAATTTTCTTTCATTTATTTTTGAATTCATTATCTATTATCTTATTTCCAGCACTTCATTTCCATTTTCTTTGAAATTTAATTCTTTCACTGTTTCATGTGGGATATTTCCTCTCACACACACATATCTTCTGTGTTCCTTCAGGACCCCAGATAACGATAATGTAGGCACTGATGATCTTGATCCGAAAGTGGATTTTGAATCGGCCATTTATCTCGGGGAATTTGATGAATGAGACACTGAAGAGAAGTGTAACTTGTCTACCGAATTGTTGAGAATGGTAGAAAAAGAAGAGAAACAAATACTACCACATGAGGAGGTGATCGAAATCTTGAATTTGGGCACTGAGGATGACAGAAAGGAAGTTAAAATCGGTACAACTCTCTCGGCTGAAGTAAGACAAAACCTGATAGTCTTACTTTAGGAGTATAGAGATGTGTTCGCCTGGTCATATCAAGACATGCCGGGACTAGACACATATATGGTAATTCATAAACTGCCAATTAAGCCAGAGTGTAAACCCGTGCAACAGAAATTGAGAAGGATACGACCTGAGATGCTCCTTAAAATTAAAGAAGAAGTCAATAAACAATTCGATGTTGGTTTCCTTCAAGTGGCCAAGTACACAGAGTGGGTAGCCAACATAGTGCCAGTTCCGAAGAAAGATGGGAAGGTTTGCATGTGCGTTGATTACCGAGACCTTAACAAAGTGAGCCTTAAAGATAACTTTCCTCTGCCTCACATTGACACGTTGGTAGAAAATACAGCCGGGAACACTTTATTTTCATTCATGGATAGATTCTCAGGATATAACCAGATCAAGATACATCCCGAAGGCATGGAGAAGACCATGTTCGTTACGATGTGGGGAACTTTTTGTTATAAAGTGATGCCTTTCGGTTTGAAGAATACTGGGGCAACATATCAGAGAGCTATGTCGATGACAAGATTGTCAAGGCACAAACCGAGAATGAACATGTCGAGAATCTGTGGAAGCTCTTCCAGAGATTTAGGAAGTTCCAACTGAGATTGAACCCTAGCAAGTGCACTTTCGGGGTAACATCTGGGAAACTATTAGGCTTCGTAGTCAGCAGGAAAGACATCGAGGTCGATCCTGATAAAGTTAAGGCTATTCAAAGTCTATCTCCACCACGAACACAAAAAGAGGTCAGAGGTTTTCTGGGCAGATTGAACTACATAGCACGGTTCATATCTCAGTTAACTGACCAATGTGACCCAATCTTCCGTCTTCTCTGAAAGAACAACGCTGGAACGTGGGATGAAAAATGTCAGATTGTATTCGAGAAAGTAAAGGAGTATTTGTCTCACTCTCTTGTCCTGATGTCCCCTATCCTGGGCAAACCTCTGCTCTTGTATCTCTCTATATTCGAGAACTCCATGGGGTGTGTCCTAGGTCAACATGATGAATCTGTAAAGAAGGAAAGAGCCATCTGCTATTTAAGTAAGAAGTTCACCGATTGCGAGGTCATATATCCTCCTATCGAGAAGATGTGATGTGCTTTAGTCTAGGCTGCAAAAAGACTCCGACAATACATGTTGTTCCACACTACTTGGCTGATTTCCAAGTTAGATACCCTGAAGTACATGATGATTGTACCTGCTCTATCTAGAAGGTTAGCCCGATGTCTGATGCTCTTGTCTGAATTTGACATCGAGTACGTGAGCCAAAAAACAATCAAAGGAATTGCCATATCTGAGTTCTTGGCTAGTAGAACCGATGAGAATTACGAACCTTTGGACTTTGATTTTCCAGATGAAGACTTGATGGCTATATCCTTAGAAGAAGCAAGTACTTCAACGGACAGTTCCTGGAGAATACATTTCGATGGTGCATCAAATACATTAGGACATCGCATCGGGACAATCATGATCTCTCCAGAAGGGAGTCACTACCCATTTACCAGCAAGACTAAACTTCGACTGCACCAATAATATGGCAGAATACGAAGCTTGTGTCTTGGGAATTTAGGCTGCACTGGGGAAAAACATAAAGACTTTGCGGGTGTACGGAGACTCAGCCTTAGTAATCTATCAGCTCCGAGGAGAATGGGAAACCAAGGATGTAAAGCTGTTAGAGTATCGAAAACTAGTACTGGATCTTCTTGAAGAGTTCGACGAAGTCACCTTCCACTACATGCCAAGAGAAGAAAATCAAATGGCTGACGCTTTAGTTACCTTGGCAGCCGCATTCAAGGCTAGCGGGGAGTCTGAAATGATGTCAATTAACATGCAGTCGTATGAGTACCTGGATCATTGTTACCAAATTGAAGAAGCGAAATACACTAAGCTTTGGTACTACGACATTCTGCAATATATCAAGCATCGAAGTTATCCAGAAGAAGCCACCGAAACCGATAAGACAACCCTTAGAAGGATGGCAGCTGGATATGTCCTTGACGGAGAGGTTTTATACAAGAAAAGCCATAATCAAGTCCTGTTAAGGTGCGTCATTGCTGAAGAGGCAAAAATGATAGTGGAAGAAGTACATGATGGAGTTTGTGGAGCACATGCAAATGGACATATGATATCAAGACAAATAATGAGATGTGGATATTTTTGGTCCACACTGGAAAATGATTGCATCAACTATGCTAGAAGATGTCATAAATGTCAGATTTACAGAGATAAAATCAATGTTCCACCTCATCCGCTTCATGTAATGACGTCGCCCTGGCCTTTCTCTGTGTGGGGCATGTACGTTATCGGGCAAATCCACCCGAAGGCTTTGAATGGTCACTATTTTATTCTCGTGGCAATTGATTACTTCACGAAATGGGTAGAGGCTGCGTCGTACCAGTGTCACTCAGTCCACTATTTGCAAGTTTTTGAAGAAAAAAAATCATATGTCGGTATGGTCTACCTGAAAGGATCATCACCGATAACGCTACAAACTTGAACAAAAAAATGATGAATGCTGCTTGTGAGTAGTTTAACATAAAGCATCATAATTATAATGCTTATAAACCAAACATCAACGGAGCAGTAGAAGCAGCGAACAAAAACATTAAGAAGATAGTGGAGAAAACGATTGAAACTTACAAAGACTGGCATGAGAAGTTGCCTTTTGCTTTGTTCGCTTATCGAACCTCGATACGAACCTCGACTGGGATAACTCCATTTTCACTAGCTTATGGAATGGAAGTAGTGCTACCGATTGAAGTAGAGATCCTGTCACTTTGGGTCTTGACAGAAGTCAAACTGGATGATGCAGAGTGGGTACAATCCAAATATGATCAGCTTAATCTGATAGATGAAAAGAGACGGAAAGCCATTCATCGTGGTCAAATCTATCAGAAAAAGAATGATCCGAGAACATGACAAAAAGGTACACCCGAGAATATTCTGTGAAGGAGATCTGGTGCTAAAAAGAATTTGGCCAGTCCAGAAAGATTTCCGAGGAAAATGGACACCAAATTGGGAAGAACCTTATGTCGTAAAAAAGGCCTTCTCCAGAGGAGCCCTTGTCCTGGCTGAAATGGACGGACTTGAAATGCCACATCCCATCAACTCGGATGTAGTCAAAAAGTACTTCGCTTAGGATGAAAACCTGAAAGGGCGTCTTAAGTTGAAAAAAAGAGAAAAACACAAAAAAGGGAAAAAATGTTTAGGGTGAAAACCCAAAAGGGCGCCCTAAATTGAAAAAAAAGGAAAAAAAGAGAAAAAGAACAAAAACGAAAAAGAAAAATAAGGTGGGTTCAAGATGAAAACCCGCAAAGGGCGTCTTGCAACCAAGGATGGGTCCAAGTTGAAAACCCGAAAAGGGTGATTTGGATATTGACAGTGGAAACATCCCGACATCTGAATCTTCTACAAACTCAACAAGTCGGAGAAAGGTTGCACTCTCCAGAACGTTGTCGTATTTTCAAAAATCCTTTGGCAAAGGTTGTGTTCAAAGTCACCTGATGGCTTTTCAGCTCAGAAGTGCCCACATTATCGAGATCTCATACTTCATCATGTATTCACTCTCCAAAGTGTTTGTCATGTATTATTTGTTCTTTTTCTCCCTTATGAACAAAGACAATCTTTTCTCTAAATCAATTCCTTTTGAGCATCTTGAATTGAACTTAAACTCAATGATTTATCTACTTATGCAAAAGATAATCGCATATTACTGTATAAAAGATTCATTGAAAAGTACAGGTACTCGAAAGCCGATCAAGGCTCATTCACATACTTGAGATGGTCGGGAAGCATTTCCCAAATCAAGACACAAATAGAATGTGCACATCAGATTTAAACATTTGAAGAATTCAAGATCAGGGATCAGAACTTTAAGACTTCAAAATCAAGGGTCAACAACGATAGGCCACCGGATATCGAGATTTCTCTCCAGAGCCCAAAATAACATATGTTGCATATACATTTTAGGCACACCTAAGAGCATTGCATTCATAGCATCACATATATGCATATCTTTGCAGGTTTTATCTAGAGCCAATTTCAACTTCACAACGAAGGATATTGGACGAAACGAATCAATTTGCTCGAGAGTAGATTTCAACTTCAAGATGAAGGATATCTAGCTCAAAGCCAAACTTCAAACTTCACAATAAAGGGGTCATCCACAATTTCAACTTCACAGCGAAGGGAATCGTGTCCACCCGCAACATACAATACTTGGATTTCAACTTCACGACGAAGGATATTCAAGTCAAGGCAACTTCACGACGAAGGGGCCATCTACGATTTCAAATCCACGACGGAGGATATCGTGCCATTCGGGGCTTAACTTCACGACGAAAGGGCTTCCCAATTTCAGAGCCAATTTCAACTTCGCAACGAAGGATATTGGACCCAAGACAACACAAGCTCAACTTCATGACGAAGTGGCGGCTGATTGTCAACAAGCAACTTTTTTCAGAGTCAATTTCAACTTCACAGCGAAAGATATTGGACTCAAGACATCACAAGCTCAACTTCACAGCAAAGGGGCGGCTGACCGTCAACAAACAATTTCTCAGTTCCAGGACCAATTTCAACTTCACGATGGAAGATATTGGACTCGGAGCAATACAACTTAATTGGATTTCAACTTCACGAAGAAGGATATCTAATTACCAGGCTCAACTTCACGACGAAGGGGCCACCCGCGGTTTCAACTTCACAACGAAGGGAATCGTGCACACGAGCATCATCCATCTCTAGATTGGATTTCAACTTCACAACGAAGGATATTGGCCTCGAAACAACACAACTTACATTGGATTTCAATTTCACGACGAAGGATATCCAATTCTGGGGCTCAACTTCACGACAAAGGGGCCATACAATTTCAACTTCACGACGAAGGATACCATGCTCAGAGCTTTCCAGTTTCAACTCAACCCCACGATAAGGGAGTCATTTCATATACAATTTAAATTGACAAACCAGTCTTAATATCGAATTTCAACTCTACGATAGAGGATATTCAATATAGCTGAAATTTGTGTCTTTTAATCTTTGCTCTATTGTCGTTACACGATAATGAGCAAAGAGGGGCAGCTGAAGACACTAAATTTCATCCGTTATATAATATTTGCTAACTATATTATATAATATACATACTTATATATATATTTTTTATGTTTGTGTACAGGCCCTTTACAAATAAAAAATAACAACATATGGCCCAAGTCAGCTACCCAAACCCAATACACAAACTGGAGCCCGAACCCAAATCAGCTAGGGTTTGGGAAACCCTAGCTCTTTCATCTCCAGTCGCCATGCACCTTGACCGTTGGATCAAGGTGTGATCCAACGGTCCACAACAGACCCCTCTAGGGTTTCCAGAACCTAGCAACCTTTGCTCCATCAACGCCGCAACCTCTTCACTGAGGTCCCCTCATGCAGTACGTCTCCCAAGCAAGCCCCAACACCGCACGTTTGCCTCTAACGACCGAGATTCTCGGCCACGGATAACAAATCCGTTAGCAAGCAGTGTTTTAATAGGAATAGAATGATAAAAATAAGAGTAGCAAAGTTACTAGCAAATCACAACTAAACGTTCAGAGCCATTTCGAAGGTTTCTTGCAATATTTCGAAAAGAAAGGTAAAAAAGTTCATATCTTTGCATGTTGTTTTTCCTTGTCTTATGTCTTTATTGTGTCTTGGTTCGAAAGAAACCCAAAAAGATTGTTTCTAGCCGATGAACGGAGGGGCTTGGTCGGAGTATTCTTTAGTAGATCTAGCCCCCAAGGCTCATTTTTTAAAAAAATATTTTGATGTTTGAAAACTAGATTAAAAAGCTTTGGAAAAAAATAATTTTTGCCGTCGATGAACGGTGGCTGGCGAGACGGCGGGATCACCGGAATCTGGAAATTTGCGGCGGTGTTCATGTGTTCTTCAAGAACACAAAAACAAGTTGAGAGCATTTTAATGGGGGGGCTTTGATTTCAAATGAAAGGAAATGGAAAATTAGGCCAAAGCATTGGCTTTTATATTGGACCCGATCCAGCTTATGACCCGACCCACCGAACCCCTCAGACCCGCGTGTTCTTAATAAGAAGCGGAAGATTCGCATTTTGGTTCTCCAGGTTTTAAAACATTTAATTTAGACCCCGAATCAGTTTTTAAACCTCGATTTTCTTTTAATTTGGACACTAAATTTGGTTTACATTTCAATTTAGTCCCGTTATGATCATTTTACTATTTTTTTATTTTTTTAATTTTATTTATTTATTCCTATTTATTGTTTTTATAACCATTATTATTACTTTTAATATTAATATTATTATTATTATTTTTTCTTTCATATTATTTTATTTGTTTATTTTATTTCTTTTTATTTTTGTTTACAAATTATTATATATATATTTTTTATCTTTTATTTTTTTATACTACTATTACTATTTTTATTATTTTCTTCTTATTTTACTCATTTATATGTATATATATTACTTATTTATAGGTTTCTCTATTTTCTATTTATTGTTTTCGTTCATTTGTTTTTTTTATATTTATGTGTATATATATACATTTGTTTGTTTTGGTACAATACTTCTATGTATGCATAATATATTTATTACCTTTTCTATTTAAAAATATCATATACTATTATTATTTGTATATATCATTTGTTTCGTTCTTCCTTTTATCTTTTTTTGTTGTCTCTGTGTTTTTCTTGTTTTATTTATGTTTTTATTCTTTTTCCACTTTGTTATATATTTACGCATGTTCTATTTGTATGTCTACTCACGTTATCGTCTTTTTTTCAGTTTTGTTGTTGCTCTCATATTTACATGTGTTTTTTTTCTCTTAATTCGATCTTGTATTTCAATATAAGTCTAACATCTTTAAACTCTTAAGGGAATTTTCACCAATCAGAGGTAAGTAACTGGATATTATTTTTACCTTTAAATTTAACTTGCAACTTTCCTAATTTAAGACAACTGGAAATTACATAGTACCGAAAGGGTAGTTCAAGGGCACTAACCCTTCCTTGACTCTAACCGACTCCCGAATCCGACACATCACTGGTACAACGCAGATCAGGTAAGAAATAAGGTATCCGATCTACCTATTTATTTTTAATAAAAGATCGGTGGCGACTCCTAATCCACATTTTTCAAGTCGAAGCCCAATTCCGGGGTCCAACCGAAAGACGGTTCCGACAATTATACAACAGGTTACCGTTCAACTTAGACTGATGTCAAATTTTTAACGAAAAATGACGAGTTTGGAATATATGAATAGTTGGTGACTATTTTACAACTTTTAATAGTCGATGACTCAACAAAACACCACCCTATAATCAAATGATCATTTTGTAAGTTTTTATAGTCAGAGGACTCAACAAAACAATTACCTATAGTCAAGGTACCATTCGTATACTTTACCCTTCATTTAAATACTGTTCTTCTGCCTTAGAAATGCCGATCGATTTCGAGAAAAAAAATTCATCCTTTTCCCCCTTCCCAAAAGGTAACACTATTTAGCCCTCCTTTTTTTCCTATCAAACATAGTGTTAAGAGTCATAATTCGTGTTTTGTGTTAATTTTGTTAAGGAGTTCTATGAGGAATCACTTATATGAGCCATTAGTTGAGCAGCATAAGAAAATCAAAGCTAAAAATTCAGAAAATATATGGGTCCAATCATCTTTACTACTACCATGCTTTCAACACATCATACAAGTAGAGGCAGTATTCAATTCATACTCAATGATTCAAACATCATTAGGATTTGTCCATAACATAGAAGTTCCACTGACCTCCAATGAGATGGAATGTTCTAGAAAAAGTTACCATCATGGCCAAATACAGCAAAAAAGAGAGTACTATTGTGTCTCAAAATTTCACCTCAGTTGTCCATGTACCTTGCACACTAGGGTGTTTAGTTGCATGCCTCGTCTTCAATTTCACCACCTTTCTTCCCAAAGCGTTTCTTAGCCTGGTTGCATGAAGGAGGATATCTTCAGGAGTCAAATTCTTCATGCATACCACCCGCTCGTTTTTGTTCTCTGACAAATTGGCAAGAGATTAGTTTTTAAATGGCTGAGGTGATTTTGGAGAAACAATACATGTTTAAAGAGTAACTTACTGTAAAAAGGCCTTCAAATGTGGATGCTGTCCACGAATGAGTTCGGTGACCAGCTCCAGTTGAGGGTTTTTCTCTTTAAAAGTTGGTAATTCTGACTCCATAAATGCCCTGGCATAGTATTGTCAAAATTAGCATGACATTAAGAGTGAATTTGATGAATTCAGCGTCAATTCGAAGGAGAGAATCCATATCTGTACATGCTTTGCACAACGATTAATTATAACAGTTAACTTGAGACTACCATTGCATAGGAGTAGAATCCCATATCTGTACATGCCTTGTCATTCAACTTACTTGAAAAGGAATCAGTCTTGTACCATTATGTCATTAGAAAACTTAATCATGTAATAATGACTGAGAAATGCAGACCGTTAGATCTTATCATCCCCACAACATTTTTGTTAAAAGTGTTGCTCTGTTTTCCTTTTTGTCCCAAAATATTTCCATGGAACTGCAAACTTCAAATTTTCACCGGGAAGCATGCTTATTGTTGCATATTCATGCAGAGACAACTTGAGTATCCTAATGTAATCCAAAGTGCTAAGAATTCAATGGTCCAAATATTAAAGACAGCACTTCGTCTCAAAACGAAATCCATCATCATCTGTGACATCTTGCTTGATCTATGAAATACCATGATTTTGGTGAATAAATATCTAATCACTAGATTCAGATAATTAATAATTCAACTATCAATCCATCACGTTATGCTCGGATGAAAGTAACAAGACAGAGAATACCCCGGCATGATATAACGGGGTGGAAGCTGATTCATTCCTTATCTGGAAACTAGCCAGTTTATGCATAGTCAGAAGTTTTTTTTTTTGACCAAATACTCGAAAGTTACAATAGTTTAATTTATATATAGATACGAGTCTCCACAGCATAAACATGGAAATCTTTGCACAACTCTTTGACAAAAGACCAAGAGAACATTTAACAAAAAGGCGCCTGCTTTGTTAAGCAAACAAAAACAAGAATAACACATCACAGTACTGAAAATACAATATCAACCAGAAAGTTAGATTGTACTGAAGAGGTTTATGTAAATGTTAACAAGTGGGAAGAAGAAATGTTAAAATCATACCTGATGTCCCTACTACTCCCTCCCCGATCACAATAGCTTACAATCAGCATTTTAAGTTGCCAAACTCCCCTCAATGCCATCTGCATTTTCAAAAAAATAAAATAAAAAATCAACTAATTATATGTTTAACCTATTTTTTCTAATAGCAATACAGAAAAACAAATGAATTACACCCTTTGTTTTCCCAAATTATTTCCACAAAATCTAAGCTAATGCCAAGAAAAATACAAAAGAAAAAGTTCACTGATTTCGAGGTCAAATATCCTCCTATCGAGAAGGTTTGTTGTGCTCTAGTCTGGGCTACAAAGAGACTCAGGCAATACATGTTGTATTACACTACTTGGCTAATTTCCAAGTTAGATCCTTTAAAGTACATGATGGGTGTACCTGCTCTATCTGGAAGGTTAGCCCGATGGCATATGCTATTGTCTAAATTTGACATCGAATACGTGAGCCAGAAAGCAATCAAAGGAAGTGCCATATCGGAGTTCTTGGCAAGTAGAACCGATGAGAATTACGAGCATTGGACTTTGATTTCCCAGACGAAGACCTGATGGCTATATCCTTAGAAGAAGCAAGTACTTCAACAGACAGTTCCTGGAGAATACATTTCGATGGTCATCGAATGCATTAAGACATGGCATCGGGACAATCCTGATCCCTCCAGAAGGTAATTACTACCCATTTACCAGCAGACTGAACTTCGATTGCACCAATAACATGGCAAAATATGAAGCTTGTGTCTTGGGAATTCGGGCAGCTCTGGGACAAAATATAAAGACCTTGCGGGTATACAGAGACTCAGCCTTAGTAATCTATCAGCACCGTGGATAATGGGAAACCAAGAATACAAAGCTGATGGAATACCGGAAGCTAATACTGAATCTGCTCGAAGAATTCGATGAAGTCACCTTCCACTACGTGCCTAGAGAAGAAAATCAAATGGTTGATGCTTTAGCTACATTGGCAGCCACATTCAAGGTTGGCGGGGAGTCTGAAATGATGCCAATTGACATGCAGTCGTATGAGTACCCGGCTCATTGCTACCAAATTGAGGAAGTGAAAGATACTAAGCCTTGGTAGTACGACATTCTGCAGTATATCAAGTATCGAAGTTATCCAGAGGAAGCCACCGAAACCTATAAAAGAACCATTAGAAGGATGACAGCTGGATACGTCCTTGACGGGGAGGTCTTGTACAAGAAAAGCCATAATCAAGTCATGTTAAGGTGCGTCGATGCTGAAGAAGCAAAAATGATAGTGGAAGAAGTACATGACGGAGTTTGTGGAACACATGCAAATGGACATATGATGTCAAGACAAATAATGAGATGCGGATATTTTTGGTCCACACTAGAAAGTGACTGCATCAACTACGCAAGAAGATGTCATAAATTTCAAATTTATGGAGACAAAATAAATGTTCCACCCCATCCACTTCATGTGATGATGTCACCATGGCATCTTCTTGTAGCCATCGATTATTTCACAAAATGGGTAGAAGCTGCGTTGTATGCCAGTGTCACTCAATCCACTATTAGCAAGTTTCTGAAGAAAAAGATCATATGTCGGTATGGTCTACCTGAAAGGATCATTACCGATAATGCTACAAACTTGAACAATAAAATAATGGATGCTGCCTGTGAGCAATTCAACATAAAACATCATAATTCTACTGCTTATAGACCAAAGATGAACGAAGCAGTAGAGACAGCAAACAAAAACATCAAAAAGATAGTGGAGAAAACGACCGAGACCTACAAAGATTGGCATGAAAAATTACATTTTGCTTTGTTCGCTTACAGAACCTCGGTACGAACCTCGACTGGGGTAACTCCATTTTCACTAGCTTATGGAATGGAAGCAGTGTTGCCAATTGAAGTAGAGATTCCATCACTCCGGGTCTTGACAGAAGTCAAACTGGATGATGCAAAATGGGTGCAATCCCGATATGATCAACTGAACCTGATAGATGAAAAGAGACTGAAAGCCATTCACCATGGTCAAATCAATCAAAAGCGAATGATCTGAGTACATGACAAAAAGGTGAGCCCGAGAATATTCTGCGAAGGAGATCTAGTGCTAAAGAGAATTTGGTCAGCCTAGAAAGAATTTCGAGGAAAATGGACGCCAAATTGGGAAGGACCTTATGTCGTGAAAAAGTCCTTTTCTGGGTGAGCCTTTGTCTTGGCTGAAATTGATGGACCTGAACTGCCACATCCCATCAATTCGGATGCAATCAAGAAATACTTCGCTTAGGATGAAAACCCGAGAGGGCGTCCTAAGTCGAAAAAAAAACGTTTAGGGTGAAAACCCGAAAGGGCGCCCTAAATTGAAAAAAGAAAGAAAAATTAAAAAAAAAAGAAAAATTGAAAAAAGAGAAAAGAGAAATAAGATGGGTTCAAGATGAAAACCCGCAAAGGGCATCTTGCAACCAAGGATGGATCCAAGTTGAAAACCCAAAAGGGCGATTTGGATATTGATTCAAGAAATCCAGACAGTGGAAACATCCCGACATCTGAATCTTCTACAAACTTAACGAGTCGGAGAAAGGTTGCACTCTCCAGAACGTTGTCGCATTTTCGAAGATTCTTAGACAAAGGCTGCATTCAAGGTCACCTAACAGCCTTTCAGCTCAGAAGTGCCCACATTATCGAGATCTTAGACATTCATTCATACTTCATCATGTATTCATTTTCCATAATGTTTGCCATTTATTCATTTGTTCTTTTCCCCTCATGAATAAAAACAATCTTTTCTCTACATCAATTCCCTTTGAGCATCTTGAATTGAACTTAAACTTAATGATTTATTTACTTATGTAAAGGATAATTACGTACTACTGTACAAAGAGTCATTGGAAAGTACAGGTACCTGGAAGCCGATCAAGGCTCATGCACATACTTGAGATGGTCGAGAAGCATTTTCCAAATCAAGAAAAAAAAAGAATGTACACATCAGATTTAAACGTTGAAGAATTCAAGACCAAGAATCAGAACATCAAGATTCCACAATCAAGAGTCAATGAGACAAGAGATCGGAGATCGATATTTCTCTCCAGAGCCCAAAATAACATATGTTGCATATCAATTTTAGGCATGCCTAAGAGCATTGCATCCATAACATCACATATATGCATAACTTTGCAAGTTTTAGCTAGAGGCAATTTCAACTTCGCAGTGAAGGATATTGGACTTGAAGCGACACAATTTGCTCGAGAGTAGGTTTCAACTTCACGACGAAGGATATCTAACTCGAAGCCAAACTTCACAACGAAGGGGTCATCCACGGTTTTAACTTCACGACGAAGGGAATCGTGTCCACCCGCAACATACGATACTTGGATTTCAACTTCACGACGAAGGGGCCATCCATGATTTTAACTCCACTACGGAGGATATCATACCCACACATCCACGATTTCAACTCCACGACGGAGGATATCGTGCCATTTGAGGCTCAACTTCACGATGAAGGGGCTTCCCAGTGTTAGAGCCAATTTCAACTTCACGGCAGAGGATATTGGACTCGAAACAATACAACTTACTTGTATTTCAACTTCACAATGAAGGATATCCAATTCCAGGCTCAACTTCACTACGAAGGGGGCACCCACGGTTTCAACTTCACGACGAAGGGAATCGTGCACACAAGCAACATTTGTCTCTAGATTGGATTTCAACTTCACAATGAAGGATATCCAACTCAAAGAAGGAATGTCTGTCAATAAACTTTCCAGTTTCAGAGTCAATTTCAACTTCATGACGAAGGATATTGGTCTTGGTACAACGCAACTTACATTGGATTTCAACTTCACAACGAAGGATATCCAATTCCCAAACTCAACTTCACGACGAAGGGGTCGTATACATATAAAACTTCACAACGAAGGGTATCGTACCCTAACAGATTGACCCAACTTCACGACGAAGGAGTCATATGTGGCACAACAACACCAAAGTCTTCAGGACAAGTTTCACCTTCACGACGAAGTATCTTGGGCTAGAAGACGATCCAGGAGATACTTCCTAATACTCTGAGTTCGATTTCAACTTCACGAAGAAGAATGTCGAGCTCAGAAGTTTCAAGTTCAACGCAACCTCACGACGAGGGAGTCATTTTGTGATATCAGATTTCAACTCTACAACAGAGGATATTCGATGGGATTTAACCCCAATATGGATGATGTTAAATTTGGATACGTTTATAGTAAACGAAAAGTGTGTTTTTAATCTTTGCCCTATCCCCATTACACGACTATGGGCAAAGAGGGGCAGCTGTAGACACACTTTTTGACCGAAGCCTATATATAAATATATATATATATTATATGTAGTATTAATATTTTATTAACAAATATTCTTTTTTATTTACAGGCCCAACACATCAAATAAAACGGCCTAACAGTGGCCCATTTTCAGCAAGCCCAAGCCCGTGGCACCCCTAACCCAAATCAACTAGGGTTTGTCAAACCCTAACAGCTTCTCCTCCAGTGTCACAACAAGATACCCGAGGACCCCTTGTGCTTCACGTCTCACGGTTGTACACCGCTTCTCACGCGTAATAAACCCGCATTTCTCGGCCTCCAACCGACGTGAACATCAACAACCCACCACAACAAGCAAACAACGAGAGTTAGAGTTTGATTAGGACTCAAACTAGGCTAAAAATAACATGCGCTTTTTTGTATAAATAAACATGTAATCTCATAGAGAATTTTCATACGAAAATACGCACAAAGATTACGAAGCAAACACAAAGTTTCCGAAGCATATTTTGTAATATTTTCTCGAAGTGAAATAAAGGTAAGGTTCATACCTTTTTAAATTTTCGGCTTGCATGTTTTGTTTTTGCCTTAGTTTTTTAAAAAAAAAACCCGAACGTCGATGACCAAAGGGAGAAGGTTTTGAAATTTTGAACCTATATCTACTCTCCTTGAGGCGTTTTTCAAAAAAGTGTTTTGATATTTGAAGAGAGTGTGCGAAGAGGTTTTTAAAAATGCAAAAAAATAGTTTTGCCGCAGATGACCGGCGACATGCGTCGATCAACGGTGGCGACGCAGGGTGGCCAACAGTCGGATTCTGGAAAGCTTGGTCCATGTTCTTTATTTGTGAAGAACAATGGAGACAAAAACATGAATGGGAGAATTAAAAAAAATGTTTGGGTTTTATATAGCCCATTAAATCGGCCCGCGGCCCGACCCGCTTATCTCAAGACCCGCGTGTTTCCTATTTCATAAGGGATAATCCCATTTTTGGTCCCTTTCTCTTTTAAACCTTTTTAATCCCCTAATTATTTCAAAATCTGTCCCCGATTTGTTGTTCCTTTCAATTTGATCCCCTCTCATTATTTATTATTTATTTCTTTTTTTTACGTATATTACTTTCTTTAGTATTAGTATTATATGTATATATTTATTTTCTTACCTTTATTTATTTTTATTAATATTAGTATATATATATATATATGTTTTTAAGTACATTTTTATTTTAATTTACTATATTCCTCTATTTTTATTTATATATATTTTTATTATGTATATTTTATATCGTTATAATATATATATATATATAGGTATAGATTTATTATTTTATCCATTTTATTTATTTACTATGTATATTTGCCTAATATTTTGTTTTATACGTTTATATATATATATATATTTTACTCTATCTTATTTTTCTATTTTACTTATTTTTTATTATATTTTTACTTTTTACATTTATTTATTTATTTATTACCCCCTTCATGTTTTATTTACTTATTTATTTGTATTTTTTTTCATTTGTTCATTATATATATATATATATATATATATATTATATATTATTAATATTATTATTTTCTGATTTATTTCTTTAGGTTTCCTCGTTTTATTTTATTTCTAATCTCTTCTATTTTTCTTTGTTTTATGTAATCTATTTACTTTATTTTGTCTTTACTTCATTTCATTTTTGATTACTTTTATTTCATTTTCCTTATTTTCTTTACTTTCGATACCTTTTTTTCTAACACGTTTCTCGACCTTTTAAGGGTACATTTTCAATCAATTAGAGGTAAGTTTTGGATCATTATTTTACCTTTTAATTTAAAATTGCAACTTTCTTAATTAAAGACAACTGGAAATTGTGTAGTACCGAAAGGGCAGTTCAAGGGTGTTAACCCTTCCTTGACTGTAACCGACTCCCGAATCCGACATATCACTGGTAAGACGCAGATCAGGTAAGAAATAAGGTATCCGATCAACCTATTTGTTTTAAAATAAATGATCGGTGGCGACTCCTAATCATTTTTCCTAAGTCGAAGCCTAATTCCAGGGCCCAATCGAAAGACGGTTCCGACAATGTTCATTCGTTAAAATGATAAATGAACTCAAACAAACATAAACGATCATACATAAAATACAACTTTCTTTTAAATCAAGCAAAAATTCTTAAAATAATATAAATAAATAAAGATAAATATAAATTTACTAAATGAATGGATTACAAATATAAATGAACATATATGAACGAATTATCAAACGTTCATGAATGTAAATGAATGAATGAGTCATTTGTTTGTGTTCATTCTTTTAATTAAACGAGTAGAAAACTTTGTTCATATTCATTCATTTAATTAAACAAACATAAAACCTTGTTCAAGAACTTCTCGCCAAACAGTTCACATATGATCCATTTAATGTTCAGTTCGTTATATCCTAGAGTCAAACCTTTTCAGAGTAAAGCTTTTGTTCAGACTTTGAGTTTTTTAAAATACAAAATATATTTTTTTACAGCAAATAATCATATCTTTTAAAGTCATCAATTTATTATATTTACATATTTTTTAAAAATCATTAAAATCAATATTTATTAATACAATTTGTTAACAGAATGATAATATAGAATTAAATTGTTATATAAAATCAAATGTTTTGTAGATTTAATATTTAATATATTTTTAAAGTATATTTTAATTTTAAATATATTCTGAAAACTAGTTAAAATTTTGCGTATAACTAATAGGATAAACCAACATAAGAAGCAAATGACTGAAATTCTGCGCTTACACCTAAAAATAAAGGCTCTCTCAATTTGCAATGTACACAAAATATTTTTAAAATTACTAAAAAGTGCATCGGTGTTTTAGTCAATTCAAACGCTTATTTCCATCCATAGTTCAGCCGGATGTAGCTTAAGCAATTCTCATTAATCAAAGCTAATTCACATTAGTAAATAATTTCATGATACAAAAAAAAAAACTATAACAGTAAATACATAGAAGGTTGAATGTCATCTTCTCAGAAAATAACCAAAACTAAATCTCACCATTGGTTTACGATAAACATGTCCGATCAAGGCAAAGTGTCGGATTTCAGGAGGTCGAACTCACCGAGTTGCTGAAGTTGCTAACACAACCAAACAATCCAGTGTTATACTATAAATTCAATATAAGATAACATGAAGGCATTGCACGTTGGTAGCAGGTACAGTACTGTATGTTGTTCTACATTCGAAATGGGAATCCAGAACAGATGAGAAAATAAACAGTGCAAATATTGAATTAATTGCCTTTAGCCGAAGGTTCATCCTGAGGTTTCATTGCTGGGAAGAGAAGAACCTCATGTTCAAACATAGCATGCAACAGGTTATGAGTGCCAAAGGACTCATTATTTCAGGATGGTTGATGATGAAAGTAGGATTCGCACACGTCTCTTCTAGAAAATGCCCCACAAGCTGCATTAAAAAAATAAAAATGAATAAAACTTTTATTAAAAAAAACACAAGCATTCATACATAGGAAGAGGGGGGACTGAATTTTGGACCATGGACTCCTCAAGAGGGAAATTTCATGGTGTGTAGTACCCACTGGATTGCATTAAGTTTATTACTAAATGAGAAGTTTTTATAGTGCATTGTTCATATAAATATTCAAAGAGGAAGAGGAGAGACAGAAGACATACTTTATCCAACAATCGTGCTGTTGTTTGAGGAGGAGGGCATTTAATCTCGAACTTTGCACATGCATCTGCCAAATACATGTTAGCTTCATCACTGGAAAAGTCTTTGGGTATGTTGAGGTTAGCCATCTTCTCCAAATCTTCTACCATGACAAACCCCTGTAGAAGTTAGTATCAAATTTATAGCAAATCACATTTCCAAGGTGTTTTCTGCTTTGATCACATCATAAGTAAAGAGTGTATAACCTGAAAGGTGGAGTAAAATCTATCTCAGTTGGATCATTATCAAGGCCATTAGAATGGTATTTAATTTTATAGCCACCAGTAAGTTCCTGGACCATCCCTGTTGCAGATTGATCAAGTCGGAGGAAGTCAAAATATGAAAATGATAAAATATCAACAAACAGAAAGGCATTTCCGAATGTACAGCCATTCTTCTTACTTACCACTCAACATTTTCTCAGTGAGCTCCATCAGGTCATTATAGTCTGCAAAAGCCATATAGAACTTGAAGATATTCATTTTTTTCATTTTAATGTTATTATTATTATTATAATTATTATATTATAATTATAATAATAATTATTATTATATTAATATATATTATTTAATATTACAAGCCCAAAATAGAAACCCATTTACAAATCCTAAGCCCAAACCCAACCCGACCGAGAAACCCTAACCCTTTTAGGGTTTTCTGAAAATTCCAGCCGCCTCAGCCAATGGTCCAGCTTGCCGCTGCTGCCATACCCCATCGAAGCCTCCAGAAGCGCCTCGTCATCACCCCTTGTCGAAGGCTCCAGAAGACCTAGATGTCACCCACGTTGCTACTTAGCGGTGAGTCACCACATAGTTCGGTGACTCACGAAATCCGCTCTTCGGACCGGTCTGAGACGAGTGCCGGTGATGGCTACCACGTTGCTACTCTAGCGGTGAGTCACCACATAGTTCGGTGACTCACCGAAATCCGCTCTTCGGACCGGTCTGAGACGAGTGCCGGTGATGGCTATAAAGCCATCACCCAACCTGCAAAGAAGAAGCCCCACAACAGAGACAGAGAGAGATAGAAAACAAGAGCAACATCACAACCAGCAAAAAAAAACCAAAAACAGAAAGGAAAAGAAAAGAAAGGAACTTACCGAGGAAGCCCGGATCCCTTCAAACGTCACCAAACCTTCGAAACCGAAGGTACTTCTTTAGATTCGCTCCGATCAGGAGCCATTTAGGAGAAAGAGCACGAACCGTCCTCGTTTTGGGGAGGGCTATTGTGTAATTATTAATAGTTAAATCCTGTCCGCTATCCTTTAATTTGTAAACTTTACATTTTAGTCACTAAATCGAGTTTTTAATCCTTTTAATTTGATCTTTAAATTTTAATTTTATTTATTTTAGTCCTTTATATTAAAATAATCTATTTAGGGTAAATAACATATTTAATCCCTTAATTTTAATAATTAATATTTCAATCCCGAGTTTATATTTTTAATTTATTTTAATCTAAAATCCGAATTTTATATAGTTTTATTTCCGTCACTAAATTAATAAAATAAGAAAATAGCATGTTAATCCCTATAATTTGATTAATTATGAATTAGGTTTTTAATTTTAATTTTACTATACTATAATTAGTTATTTATTTTAATGTTTTTTTATTTCTTTTATGCTTTTAAATACATAGTTCTAATTGTATTTATTATTTTAATTTTACTTGTCTAAATATTTTTATTATTATGTAGTCATAAATATATATATAAATAAATATTTATTTTTTTTAAATAAATTATTTTTAACATTTATATTTCAATATCGAAGAAAAGGGCAGTCTTAATACAAGGATGTCCTATTCTGGTATTTTAAAATTAAATATTATAAAAATTATTATTATTTAATTTTATTCAAATTAATATTTATTAATATCAAAGAAAGAGCTGTCTTAAGGCACCTAGAAGTCCTTTTCGATATTTTTAAATATTTTTTATATAATTTTGAAATAATAGGATTAAAATTAAATATATTGAATTTTAATAATAGAGACAATTTATAATTAAAAGTACCAATTTTGGGCGTTGTAGGGGTGCTAATCTTTCCTAAACGTAACCGACCACGAATCCCTTTTTATTATTAAAAAGAAAGAATTTTGGTTATAAACGCAGATCAGTTCATCTTTTAACTGATGTTTTCTTAAAACTCTGTTAAAAGATAATTTTTAGGTATTCGACCCTACCTGACCCAAAAGGCCGATGGCGACTCCCAAATTATTTTCAAAACCATTTATTCACATAAATTTTCCACCAAGTAAAAAATTCGTGCCCGGATGAAACCGGTTTACGACATCTTGGCGACTCCGCTGGGACCTGGGTCAACTTTTAAAATCAATTATAAATTGTCTCTATTAATTATAAATTAAAATTTCATATATTTAATTTATAATTTTTTTATATATATACATATTATTTATAGTATTTATATATATTATTAATATTCATTTTATTTGCAAGTATTTTATTTATTTTTTCTGTCAGAGGTTTGAATATTTCTCCTCACACACAATACTTGCATTACAAATAAGCTCTATAATTGAGTTTGTCCCTTTTAAGTGGGAGTGAAAGCGAGTTCGTGAGAATTTATTCTCCGTGTCAGACCTAGCAAGTAATTTCGGGTTCATATGCTCTATGTCTTCGTGAGAATTTATTCTCCGTGTCAGGCTAGAGAAATGTATCCCCTCAAATTGAACTCGATCTACTTTAGTCTGTGACGGATAGGATTGAGGGTTATTAACCCAAAGGGGCAATAACAAGGACAATTCGGTACCTTTATTCTTAGATCTGAAACCCTGTATATAAAAACCCTAGAAACTCTTCCGATCTGAAGTCATGCCAAAATTTTGTCCAAATAGGTGTACACACAGGAGAAATGA
This sequence comes from Hibiscus syriacus, assembly GCF_006381635.1. Taxonomy (NCBI): domain Eukaryota; kingdom Viridiplantae; phylum Streptophyta; class Magnoliopsida; order Malvales; family Malvaceae; genus Hibiscus; species Hibiscus syriacus. Next base: position 2,308,180 of record NW_024061969.1, on the reverse strand, counting down.
ATTCTAACTTTCCTGTTAATTTATTTATTTTTTTCTTTACTGATTAAATTACATGTATATTTAATTATTTAAATTTAGAAAAAGCTGTTTAAATAAAAATATTTAGGTAAATGTTATTATTAAATTTCTTTATTATGTAAACTAATTCATTTCTTTTTGTGTGTTCTTTATTTTTTCTGTTTGCTAGCATCAGGGATAAAAGGTATTCATCCTTGTGTTAATTGTCTCATTGGAAAAGCCTTCATCCATGGATAAAAAGTGTTCAAATCAAGTAATTCTAAACTCAGAAGTAAGACAGTGGGCTGAGGATTTACAAGACAAGAAGGAGACAGTCTGCAGGATGATTATTATCTGACTTAGCATTCTGCTCCAGTTTCGCTAAAAAGAAATGATATGCAAGATTTGCGAAGTATTTAGGAAAGTTGGATTCAAACAAAAAATTGCAGTTTTATCAGACTTACGGAGACATCCCATTTGCTCTATGTCGAAGTTGATGATGAATTACTCAGAGCCCTTTCAATTCTGGAATCCAGGGTACAATTGCTTCACTCTCAATAAAGAGGACTTGGTCCCCTACTATTGAAGAGTACACAACTTTGTTACATATCGAAGGGCCTTTGGAGAATCGACTATTCAAAGTCAATTAAAACTCAACCCTTCGAGTTAAAATTAGGCAAAGATTGCCGGGGTACGAGAAGAATGGGTGGCATCCCCGTACAAAAAAAGGCGAAAGCGAAGGCATTGCTTGGACCAACATTAAAGAACTTATTCAGAGCCATCCAGATATAAAGTACGATTCGATTTATTTGCTCTGGGTATGTATGGTATGGTCATCTTCCCAAAAGTATTGGGATATGTTGAAGCTGCAGTGGTAGATTTGTTTGAACAGCTACCGAAAAAGATTAATCCTGCTGCTTCTGCAATCCTAGCAGAGACCTTCAGATCGTTAAATGCTTGTAGAAGCTAGGAGGTGGACGATTCTCAGGGTGTACCCAGTTGTTATATGTTTGGATCCGTAGTCATTTCTGGAGGACAGAAAAAGGTTTCATACGACGCTTTAATACGGATTACTCACCATTAAAAGAATTTCTGGAGCAGGAATGGCCGAAAGAAATTAAGAAAGATATGTGGATTAATGCCTTTCGAAATCTGCAAAGCAATGACATTGTTTGGCGAGCCCTGTGGCAAATCCAAAGGGAATTCTTTTACAAATGTGGAATTACAATTGGATAATGCTGCTCGGATTATGGGGAGGAATTGGGTATGCACACTTCTGGTCATAAGACAGTATGAGGTCGTCAATTTGTACCTGTCACCGCTGGATTACATTCATCGAGTTCGCATTCCACAGCAAAAATTATAAAAGAAAATATCATGGAAGCTGTTACAGCTTGGAAACAACTTTTGTATCCGAGCTAAAGCAGCAAAAATTCTACCCTAATTATGAAGATGGAGATATGTCAGGAAAAATGAAAATTCCTCTACCAGATCAAAATGAGGATATCTCTATGGAAGATCGCATTAAGGTGGTTCCATCAGAGATTGAAATCCTGAGAGCTGAGTTTGAAGCAGAAAAAGAAGGATGGTCAAGAGAATTAGAGCAAATGAGACGAGATAAAGCTATGTTGGGTGTTGATATTGACTTTCATTCATCACAATGTGCAATGTTGAGAGAAAACAAAGAAAAAGTTGATGGTGAATTCAGAGCATTAAAGAAAAATTACCAAGAGTTATATAAATCCCGGAAAGCATCAGGACCAAGCCAATCGACAGTACAGATGACCAGAGAATTGAACATCGAGAAAAGTCGAGTTGAAGATCTGAAAGGAAAGAATAGCCATCTACTCAAAAGCTTTGAGAAAGGAAAGCAAAAAATGGAAGATTTTGAGGTCGACAGAAGAGAGCGAATTATAAAATACAAGGCTGAACACCGCGAGATCATGAATGAAATGCAAAGAGAAAGGGATCGAGCCAAAGATTTAGAAGAAATGAAGAATGACATCTTTGATAAATTTGAAGGTGAGAAAAATATCAAGTTCCAGGGATTTGAATCTGAAATGAACCAGCTGATTGCTGAACTTGAAGTCAGGGGCCAAAAGATTGAAGAATTCAATGTTGAAAAGGAAAAATGGGAGCTGGAAAGAAAGAATTTCAACACCAAACTTGAGGTAGAGCAAGAAATGGCTAGTAATTGGATGCAAAGATGCAGAAACAAGAATGTTCAAATCCAGAAGCTTAATCAAAGAACGCAAGAAGCACGAACAAAACTTGAAGAAGATCTGGATCAGTCTAGAAACAAAAACTCAGAGTTTAACGCTTACATTTTGCAACTTGAAGAATCATTATTTCAAGAAAAAGTTCGTCTAGGACCTAATGATCTCAAAGAAAGTAATGAGGAAAGTGCTTCACTGCGAAGACGCATTAGAGATCTTGAAAAAATTCTGCACAATTGTCAAGTCAGAATCATTGAGTTAGAGCAAACTCTTGAAGGAACGAATGAACAATGGCAAAAGTTAACTGATTTCTATGTTGAAAGAAGTGAAGAAAGAAGTAATATGGTGTTCGAGGCCATGGTACAAATGAGCGAAGTTGCTAGATATGTTGGGGAACTAGCTGTTGAAGCCAAAACAATTGAGCATCACGTTGATCCAGTTTCTAAGATCGGAAAGAAGGTGTCATGGTTAATGAAAGAAATTATAGAGCTTAATAGGAAAGCTACGCCTTATCTGTAGTTATGAACTATTATAAAGAAACTTTTGTATGCTGATGAAAGTTGTTCTATGACAGTTAACTTTTTGGGATCAATACCTTTTTGCATACATACATTTTGCATACATTCATCATTCATTTCATGATTTTCTTTATGAATTTTTTTATTTAAGATAAAATTATGAATTAAAATCTGAAAAAAAATAATATCAAAAGATTTTTCAATCTCAGTTATTCTGGCCAAAAGAGAAATACAACATCATTACGGTACTAGACAAGCTACTAAGAGAATTATGGAGGATAAAATACAACGTATTGAGGAACAACATAATAAAGAACAAGCAGAAATGAGAATGAAGCTGGAGAAAATTGAAGACAGTATTGCAAATTCACAAGACAGCATGATGCAGAAAATAGAAGACATGTTTAAAAGGCAGGCTATCATTGGAAAAATGCATGAAAATCCTGTATCTTTCGACCAAGAACCTATGTATCCTCTAGGTTTTCCACCAGAACCAATTTATCATTCTGGTACTACACCTATACAAATCAATGCTCGTACATCAGCATTTCAAGAAGCCAAACCACATGAAAATCAACAAGTGGATCCTGCATCTTCAAGCAAAAATCCGCTTATATCATATGTGAAAATAGGGGATCTTAATACTGAGCATTTAATCCCAGATTTGAATGAGCTGAATGAGAAACAAAAAGTAAATGAAGAATTGACCAGACATATCAAGAGCTTAGAAGAACGAATGAAATCCGTGGAAATAACTGAATCATTCTATGGGTTTGACGCTAGTGAGTTGAGTTTGGTTCCAGACTTAATCCTCCCCATCAAGTTCAAAGCTCCTGAATTTGATAAATATGACGGTACTACATGCCCTTCATCCCACATTACTATGTTTTGTCGCAGAATGGCAGGATATGTGAAGGACGAGAAATTGTTAATTCATTGCTTTCAGGATAGTTTGACAGGACCAGCTTTAAAATGGTATACTCAATTGACCAAAGCCAACATTAGATCCTGGAAAGATTTGGCTAAAGCATTTTTAGAGCAGTACCGCCACGTAACAGACATGGTTCCTGATAGATGGACTCTCCAAAATTTGGAGAAAAAGAATAATGAAACATTCAGACAGTATGCCCAGAGATGGCGTGACACGGCAGCCCAAGTTCAACCACCTTTGTCAGAAAAAGAAGCCACAGTAATATTTGTCCATACATTGAAAGCTCCTTATTTAAATCATCTAATGGGGAATGCAACCAGAAATTTTGCAGATTTGGTCATTTCTGGAGAACTCATTGAAAATGTCTTGAAAAGTGGCAAAATTGAATCAAATGAGGGGTCTAGTTCCAAAAGACCTATGTACCGAAAAAAAGAGAATGAAGTCAACAATGCAAATTCTTACAACAAGGATTCATCGAAAAGTGTTACAATAACCCAGCCAAGGGTTAAGAAAGAGGAAACAAACACTAATCGAGCAGAGTCCAGAGGATCTCGAAAGGAAAATGAAAGGTTGTCTTTTACACCTTTACCATTACCATATGCTGAGATCTATGATTCGCTGTTAAAAGCAGATGTCATACGGCCCTATCCTTTGGTTCCCATGCAACCACCATTCCCTCCTTGGTATGATACAAAGGCACACTGTGTTTACCATGAAGGAATTACGGGTCATTCTATTGAAAACTGTTTGGCATTCAAAAGGGTGGTTCAAAATTTGATCAGCACTGGAAAGTTGGAATTCAATACACCATCTGCATCAAATCATCCATTGCCAAATCATGGAGATAAAAACGTGAATACAATTCAGGAAGAGAACAGAAAGAAAGCAAAAACTGACATTTCTGAAATTAAATCTCCTTTTGTTTGGGTATTCCAACAACTCTCTTTAGCCGGTATAATTCCACAACAATTTATGCCAAAGCAGAATGAAGGCAAGAATTATTGTGAATATCATCAAGAGAATGGGCATAAAATTCAACTATGTCCTGAGTTTAGGGATTTGGTGCAAAAATTGATGAACAACAGAGAAATAGAATTCTTTGAAGAAGAACCAGGGAAAAAAGAAGATGATGTTTGCTCATCAGAGGATTCTAAACCTAATCAAAGAATAAATGATCCTGTGATCATTAATGTGAAATCATCTACGGCGATTCCTGCACCGATAAAGCCGAAAGTAGTTATCACCACTCCTCTACCATTTCCATACAAAGATACCCGCAGGGTACCTTGGAATTATACTACCAATGTTTCAATGGTAGGAGGATCTGTTTCTCTAGAAAAAATAGAAGAGAAAATACAGAGTTTGGATACAACATCGACGTCTGAAGCAGTGAGCGAAGTCAGTTTCTTTACAAGAAGTGGGAGATGTTACTCTCCCGAAACATCCAATGCTTCAGAACAAGTGAAAGCAAAAGGAAAAGCCATGGCAATACCTCAGAAGGTATTTGATGATGAATCCCCTCCAGCATTCAATGAGCCTGTGACAGAAAAACAAGCTCAAGAATTTTTAAAATTCCTGAAACATAGTTAGTATAGTGTGGTTGAACAACTACACAAACAACAAGCGAGAATTTCTATTCTTGATTTATTGATGAATTCAGAAGCACATAGAAATGCTTTGATGAAAACTCTCAATCAAACATTTATCCCTGAAGATATATCCCTCAATAAACTCGACAGAATTGTGAGACATATAGCCACTGACAATTACATAACGTTCACGGATGATGAAATACCGGAAGGCGGAATGGGGTCAGTAAAAGCTTTGAATATCACGACACATTGTCATGGTCATGTGTTGCCAGGAGTATTGATTGACAATGGATCCGCTCTCAACTTGATGCCTCTAGTCACACTTCAAAGAATGCCTGTGGATAAATCACACATGAAGAGCTATCAGAATGTAGTACGAGCCTTTGATGGTACTCAAAAAGAGGTGCTTGGGAAAATGGAAATACCGTTGTTAATTGGTCCAGTCGTGTACAATATTGACTTTGTGGTGATGGACATCCACCCTACATATATTTGTTTATTAGGGAGGCCATGGATTCATTCAGCAGGAGCCGTTCCTTCTTCATTACATCATAAATTGAAATTTGTTGTTGATGGACAACTAATATGCGTCGGAGCTGAAGAAGAAATCATTGCGTCTGTAACAAGTGATGTTACATATATCGAAACCAATGATGATGCTCTTGAATGCTCTTTCCGAGCTCTTGAATTTGTCAATGCAACCTTTATTGCAGAAGGAAGCAAAATTCCATATCCCAGATTATCTGATTGCACCAAGATGACGGTACAACAAACTTTAGGCATCGGAGCTAAAGCTGGGAAAGGTTTAGGAAAGAATCTTCAAGGGATTTCGGTTCCTGTAAATATACAGATGAAGAAAGATCATTTTGGGCTTGGATTTAAGCCCAATTTTCAGCAAAAGAACAAAGAGATAAAAAGAAGATGTGAAGACAGAAAGACAAGGTTGAAAGGGAAAGAAATCCTTTGGGAACACATGTTTTTCCCACAGTTGAAGACCACATTCAGATCAGGGGGAACAATTAATGTAGAACAACAGTTGGTTGAAGCCTTTAAAGAACAAAAGTTGACAAAAGATCAAAACATAGTTGAAGAAGCTATGAATGGATTATTTATCAACATGATCATGAATGACAACAAGACTGGCAAATACTTAGATAGGATTCGCCCATGTTTTCCTGGAGAAACACTCAACAATTGGACCACTGAAGATCTTCCTATAGTTTTTAATATTAACGCAGAGTAATATTCATAACTAATCTTTATGTTTAGCTCAAAAGTATGAAAACTTTTTTGTTATCTTGTAAAAGAAATTATGTTAAATATAAGAAATTTTCTTTAAAATTTTCAGATGGCAATCATTCTTTACATTTTCTTACATTTTTACATTTATTTATTTCATAAATTTACTATATTCTTTCAGAAATATGTCCGACTTAAATATTGCAGGTGTCACCATGTTAATAGCATGTTTATTCCTAAATTTAATCAAGAGATAAATTTATATCAACCTATATGTCTGGAAGAAATCAATGGGTGTGAGGATGAACTGGAATATGATGTTCCTACTGAACTATTAAGATTGGTAGAAAAAGAAGACAAACAAATTCTACCCCACAAAGAAGAGATTGAGACTGTGAATTTGGGAACAGATGAAGAAATGAAAGAGGTGAAAATTGGTACTACTCTGACAATCCAGATAAAACAAGAATTGATAAATCTCCTTCAAGAGTTCAAAGATATCTTTGCCTGGTCTTATCAAGATATGCCTGGTTTAAGCACAGATATAGTGATACACAAGCTTCCAATCAATCCAGAATATAAACCGGTCCAACAAAAGCTCAGACGAATGAGGCCAGAAATGTTGTTGCAGATCAAAGAGGAAGTGATGAAACATATCAATGCAGGTTTCTTACAGGCATCTAAATACCCAGAATGGGTAGCCAACATTGTTCCCGTACCAAAGAAAAATGGGAAAGTTCGAATGTGTGTGGATTACAGAGATCTCAACAAAGCTAGTCCGAAAGATAGCTTTCCATTACCCCACATAGACACATTGGTGGACAATACTGCAGGGCACGCATGGTTTTCATTTATGGATGACTTTTCAGGATATAATCAGATAAAAATGAATCCTGAAGACATGGAAAAAACAACATTTGTAACCATGTGGGGCACATTCTGTTATAAAGTGATGCCATTTGGATTGAAAAATGCAGGGGCAACGTATCAAAGAGCCATTCTAACTTTGTTTCATGACATGATGCACAGAGAGATTGAAGTATACGTGGATGACATGATTGCCAAATCCCGAACTGAAGAAGAACATATTCAAAACCTGAGAAAGCTTTTCCAGAGATTGAGGAAGTATCAATTAAAGCTCAACCCCGCAAAATGCACTTTTGGGGTAACTTCCGGGAAACTTTTGGGATTTATGGTCAGCAAAAAAGGAATCGAGATTGATCCAGATAAAGTAAAAGCAATTCAAGATCTTCCACCACCCAATACAAAAAAAGAAGTTCGAGGCTTTTTGGGAAGATTAAATTATATATCTCGGTTCATTTCTCAATTAACTGACAAATGTGATCCAGTGTTCAAATTACTTCGAAAGAACAATCCTGAAGTCTGGAATGAAGAATGTCAGGAAACTTTGGATATTATTAAGAAATATTTATCCAATGCCCCAATTTTAGTATCACCAATACCTGATAGACCATTAATTCTTTACTTGACGGTCTTCGAAAATTTGATGGGATGTGTACTAGGACAGCATGATGAATCTGGAAGAAAAGAAAAAGCTATTTATTATCTGAGCAAGAAATTTACCGATTGTGAAATTCGATATCCACCAATACAAAAATTATGTTGTGCTTTGGTGTGGACTACTCGAAGACTCAGACAATATATGTTATACCATACTACTTGGTTGATATCCAAACTTGATCCTTTAAAATTCTTAATGGAATCACCAGCTTTGACAGGCAGAATGGCTAGATGGCAAATGTTATTATCTGAGTTTGATATTGTATATGTCAACTAAAAAGCGATAAAAGGAAGTGTGATAGCTGATTTTCTGGCCAGTCGTGTATCAAATGATTATCAGCCTTTAAGTTTCAATTTTCCTGATGAAGATTTATTGAGTATATCCATGAATGAAGAAGTCAGAACAAATGACACATCTGTATTTTGGAAGCTTTACTTTGACGGAGCATCCAATGCTTTGGGAAAAGGAATCGGGGCAGTATTAATTTCTCCAGAAAATATTTATTATCCCTTTACAAGTAGACTAGAGTTCTTTTGCACCAATAACATGGCGGAATATGAAGCTTGTGTCATGGGATTAAAAGCTGCTATAGAAAGAAAAATCAAATGTCTCAAAATATATGGAGATTCATCGTTAGTGGTGTATCAATTGCGAGGAGAATGGGAAACAAAAGATCCCAAATTGTTGGAATATCAAAATTTTACCCTCGAATTAGTGAAAGAATTTGAGAGAGTTACCTTCAATTATCTCCCTCGAGAAGAAAATCAAATGGCAGATACTTTGGCTACATTAGCTGCTATGTTTCAGGCAACTAAAAAAGTTGATATGATGCCAATCAAAATGCAAGTATATGAAATTCCTGCACATTGTTATAGTGTGGAAGAAGAAGTAGATGGTAAAACATGGTATCATGATATTCTGCAATATATCAAAAATCAAAGTTATCCACCAAATGCATCTGAAATTGATAAAAGAACCTTGAGAAGAATGGCTGCTGGATATTTTCTTGATGGAGAGATTATGTATAGAAGAAGCAATGATCAAATGCTATTGAGATGTTTAAATACCAGCGAAGCTAAAAGCATCATTGAAGAGGTACACAGTGGAATATGTGGAACACATGCAAATGGTCTTTCCATGGCCAGAAAAATAATGAGATATGGATATTATTGGGCTACCATGCACACAGATTGTATTAATTATGCAAGGAAATGTCATAAATGCCAGATATATGCAGACAAGATTCATGTACCCCCATCTCCTTTACATGTAATGACAGCACCCTGGCCATTTTCTATGTGGGGAATAGATGTCATTGGTGCAATCACACCAAAAGCATCGAATGGACATTGCTTCATCCTTGTGGCAATTGATTATTTTACCAAATGGGTTGAAGCTGCTTCATATGCCAATATTAAGAGGTCCACAGTCTGCAAATTCATAAAGAAAGAGATAGTTTGCCGGTATGGCCTACCAGAAAGGATCATTACAGATAATGCTCTGAACCTGAATAACAAAATGATGACCGAACTTTGTGCACAGTTTAAGATCAAACATGCAAACTCAGTGGCATATCGTCCAAAGATGAATGGGGCAGTTGAAGCAGCAAACAAGAACATCAAGAGAATCATTACAAAGACCACTGAAACTTACAAAGATTGGCACGAGAAGTTACCTTTTGCTCTATACGCATACCGAACTACTGTTCGAACATCTACTGGGCAACGCCTTTTTCTTTAGTCTACGGGATGGATGCAGTCTTACCAATTGAAGTTGAGATTCCATCGCTTCGAATATTGAGAGAAATAAAATTGGATGAATCTGAATGGATCCAAGCTAGATTTGATCAATTGAACCTTATTGAGGAGAAAAGATTGAAAGCTATTTGCCATGGACAGATGTATCAAAAACGGATGATGAAGTCTCATGACAAAAAAGTACATCCAGGAGAATTCCAAGAGGGTGATCTAGTACTAAAAAAGATCTTGCCTATACATAAAGATTTCCGTGGGAAATGGATGCCTAATTGGGAAGGGCCATACGTTGTAAAAAAGGCATTTTCCGGAGGAGCATTGATCTTGGCAGAAATGGATGGAAAAATTATGAGAAATCCAATAAACTCGGATTCTGTCAAGAAATATTATGCTTGAAGAAAAAAAAGAAAAAAAGAAAGAAAAGAAAAAAAGAAAAAAAAGAGAAAAAATAAAAAAAAAAGAAAAAAGAAGAAAAGGGGGGGGGGTCAAGGTGAAAACTCGCAAAGGGCATCTTGTAACCAAAGGAAGGATTTGAGTTGAAAACCTGAAAAGGCGGCTCAAATGCATGTTGATATTAGGCATCTGGCAATTGAACCCTCTTAAGATTTTGACAGTTTGGGAGAAACTTCACATCCACAAGCATTTCGACAACGTTTGAGATCTTCCAGACAAAAGCTTACATCATTTCTCTAAATTGTGTCAACTTGATTAATTTAGAAATACTTATGCTAATAATTTCTTGAGACATTTGAATTTTTATCATTCTTATGCTTGCCATAATTTTGAATACAATTCTATCTATTTCAAGTTCAATTTATTTGAGATTCAATTTATTTTCGAAAATTCAATTAATTTTTCTATAAATTAACAGAATTTTGAAATAAGTTAAAGATTTCTGAATATCACTTTATGATAATACTTTTAAATACATGGAATACAAATTAAGCAAATCATCACCATCTTAAAGCCATGAACAATAAGGTTGTTATGCTGGATACAACCGACAACAAGGTCGAATTCGACAAATCTACTCATCAATTGCTCCAATCGATCATCATTCAGTTCTTGCACATCTACTTTCAAAAGTATGCCAAGACAGTAAAAGGCAACTTCTGCATCATTAATCCCAGAGAAAAGAGACAGGACATTGATACCACCATGGAACATATCTCTATACAGATCCTTGTGTATGGTTTTAAGGAAACCTAGAAGCATTTCCACCTCATCAGGTTCAAGTGGAGCAACTTTATTCCTTCCAACCCATACTAGATTCCATTTTCAGCACTCATCAAGAACATACTTCTGGACACTCGAATGTGGCTCATTGTCATAAGCTTCAAGAGCCTTACAGATCCTTTCTGTTAATTTGGCACTTCCTGTACATGTTTATAAACAGTTCAACTTTGTTCTTGGATCCCATGAAGGCCATCATTTCTTTGTCAATGGAAAGGCATCAGCACATGGAGGAAGCAGAATAAAGAGAAAATCTGTTCTCAATTGGCAGATTATGAATATAGCCTATTTTCAGTGTAACATCATGAAAATGCTTCGAATCTACAAATTCTGGCTTTACATCTAATAAGTACTGTGATATCCTAGTCCAAACATTAGCTGGAAAGATGAATGTGCTCATAGCATCTTCTGGAAGTGTTCTTTGAGTTATCTGATCTGGTTTGGTAAAACCAGTTAATGAATTTGAAAGATGAATGTGCTCATAGCATCTTCTGGAAGTGTTCTTTGAGTTATCTGATCTGGTTTGGTAAAACCAGTTATTGAATTTGAAAGATGAATGTGCTCATAGCATCTTCTGGAAGTGTTCTTTGATTTATCTGATCTGGTTTGGTAAAACGAGTTATTGAATTTGAAAGATGAATGTGCTCATAGCATCTTCTGGAAGTGTTCTTTGAGTTATCTGATCTGGTTTGGTAAAATGAGTTATTGAATTTGGAAAGATGAAGGAGACCCAATAGCATCTTCTGGAAGTGTTCTTTGAGTTATCTGATCTAATTTGGTTTGATATAAAACATAGAACCAATCATTTGAATTAAAAGATGAATTGCATGATCGTCTTCATTAAGAAGCTTCTTTTCAAGCTTCCTCTGCTTCTTCCTTTTCCACAAATCATAGCCCAAGTTTCGTCTTTGCTTGTAATTGGGATCATTGCATAATGGCTTCCCATCTTTTACCGGAAGAAATGTGTCAGCAGCCTTAGCCTCTGAGAATCTGGACCACATCTCTCCATGGCTATTGAAGCTTCAGCCTCTGAGAATCCCATTTTTGTCAAGAATAACAGTTTATTCTCCTCATCAGAATCAGAATTCAAAATTTCTCAGTATTAAAAGGACTATCGATATCTGTGAAATCATCTTGAAAGGTCATTTCATAATCAGATGAGTTGTTATCAGAATCAACATGTCACATGCAGGCAAGCTTTTCAGGAGCCTATACTATTGAGTTTTATTCTCAAGAGATTTTGTGACATTATATCTACATTTGTCAAAGATGATAGATTCTCTGATTTGAATAAGAAAGATTTATTGGGTTTCTACAACTGAAAAAATATTCAGTTCACCAATCTGAAAACAAATAACTTAACAATCATGCATCATATTTAGGCATTTGCAAAAATAGGTGCATTTTCATTCATTCTCATCCATGCTGAATTTTGATAGGAATTTCAAAGATTTTAGCAAAGATTTAAATCCATCACTTGATAGATTAGCTTTTCCAGTTCGAGTTCATAATGAGAAGAACTCATCTGAAGAAGGAAGAAGAAGTTCATAATGAGAGGAATTTGTTCAACCTTTTGCTCAAATCCATCACTTGATGGATTATCTTTTCCAGTTCGAGTTCATAATGAGAAGAACTCATCTGAAGAAGGAAGAAGAAGTTCATAATGAGAAGAATTTGTTCAACCTTTTGCTCAAATCTATCACTTGATGGATTAGCTTTTCCAGTTCGAGTTCATAATGAGAAGAACTCATCTGAAGAAGAATGAAGAAGTTCATAATGAGAAGAATTTGTTCAACCTTTTGCTCAAATCTATCACTTGATGGATTAGCTTTTCCAGTTCGAGTTCATAATGAGAAGAACTCATCTGAAGAAGAATGAAGAAGTTCATAATGAGAAGAATTTGTTCAACCTTTTGCTCAAATCTATCACTTGATGGATTAGCTTTTCCAGTTCAAGTTCATAATGAGAAGAACTCATCTGAAGAAGGAAGAAGAAGTTATAATGAGAAGAATTTGTTCAACCTTTTGCTCAAATCTATCACTTGATGGATTAGCTTTTCCTGTTCGAGTTCATAATGAGAAGAACTCATCTGAAGAAGGAAGAAGAAGTTCATAATGAGAGGAATTTGTTCAACCTTTTGCTCAAATCCATCACTTGATGGATTATCTTTTCCAGTTCGAGTTCATAATGAGAAGAACTCATCTGAAGAAGGAAGAAGAAGTTCATAATGAGAAGAATTTGTTCAACCTTTTGCTCAAATCTATCACTTGATGGATTAGCTTTTCCAGTTCGAGTTCATAATGAGAAGAACTCATCTGAAGAAGGAAGAAGAAGTTCATAATGAGAAGAATTTGTTTAACCTTTTGCTCAAATCTATCACTTGATGGATTAGCTTTTCCAGTTCGAGTTCATAATGAGAAGAACTCATCTGAAGAAGAAAGAAGAAGTTCATAATGAGAGGAATTTGTTCAACCTTTTGCTCAAATCCATCACTTGATGGATTAGCTTTTCCAGTTCGAGTTCATAATGAGAAGAACTCATCTGAAGAAGGAAGAAGAAGCTCATAATGAGAAGAACTCATCAGGAGAAGAAGAAGTTCATAATAAGAAGAGCTTATTCAACCTTTTGAATGACTCTATCACAAAAAGAAAGAGTTCAACATCATCCCCAGCGGAAAGTTCATAATGAGAAGAACTCATCTGAAAGAAAGAGAAGAATTTATTCAACATCTCTATATTAATCAAGTGAAGTCAAATGAAAAAAACTTATTATCTTTTCGTCTTTGCTCTATTCTTATTAAGAATAAGCAAAGAGGGGCAGCTGAAGATATTCATTTTTTTCATTTTAATGTTATTATTATTATTATAATTATTATTATTATAATTATAATAATAATAATTATTATTATTAATATATATTATTTAATATTACAAGCCCAAAATAGAAACCCATTTACAAATCCTGAATCCCAAACCCAACCCGACCGAGAAACCCTAACCCTTTTAGGGTTTTCTGAAAATTCCAGCCGCCTCAGCCAATGGTCCAGCTTCCAGCCGCCTCTGCTGCCATGCCACCCCATCGAAGCCTCCAGAAGCGCCTCATCATCACCCCTTGTCGAAGGCTCCAGAAGACCCAGATGGTCACCCATGTTGCTACTCTAGCGGGTGAGTCTCCACATAGTTCGGTGACTCACCGAAATTCGCTCTTCGGACCGGTCTGAGACGAGTGCCGGTGATGGCTATAAAGCCATCACCCAACCTGCAAAGAAGAAGCCCCACAACAGAGACAGAGAGAGATAGAAAACAAAGAGCAACATCCCACAACCAGCAAAAAAACCAAAACAGAAAGGAAAAGAAAAGAAAGGAACTTACCGAGGAAGCCACCGGATCCCTTCAAACGTCACCAAAACCTTCGGAAACCGAAGGTACTTCTTTAGATTCTCTCCGATCAGGAGCCATTTAGGAGAAAAGAGCACCGGAACCGTCCTTAGGACGGTCCGATCTATCTAATGGTGTAAAAATAAAATTTTCCGGCCACCGGATGCGGTGGCCGGCGGTGAGGGTCACGGCGGCAGACGGTTGCCGTCCGGTGACCGGCTTCCCTCCGGTGAGGGAAGCTAGAGAGAAGGGAGAGCTTTTGTTCATTCTCTCAGGTAGAGAGAGAATGAAAACTGGAAAATGAAAGAGATGGCCCGAAGGGCCGGCCGTTTTGGGCATTAAATAGCCCTTCCCAAACGACGTCGTTTTGGGGAGGGCTATTTGTGTAATTATTAATAGTTAAATCCTGTCCGCTATCCCTTTAATTTGTAAACTTTACATTTTAGTCACTAAATCGAGTTTTTAATCCTTTTAATTTGATCTTTAAATTTTAATTTTATTTATTTTAGTCCTTTATATTAAAATAATCTATTTAGGGTAAATAACATATTTAATCCCTTAATTTTAATAATTAATATTTCAATCCCGAGTTTATATTTTTAATTTATTTTAATCTAAAATCTGAATTTTATATAGTTTTATTTCCGTCACTAAATTAATAAAATAAGAAAATAGCATGTTTAATCCCTGTAATTTTGATTAATTATGAATTAGGTTTTTAATTTTACTATAATTTAGTTATTTATTTTAAATGTTTTTTTATTTCTTTTATTGCTTTTAAATACATAGTTCTAATTGTATTTATTATTTTAATTTTACTTGTCTAAATATTTTTATTATTATTATGTAGTCATAAATATATATATAATAAATAAATATTTATTTTTTTTTAAATAAATTATTTTTAACATTTATATTTCAATATCGAAGAAAAGGGCAGTCTTAATACAACTGGATGTCCTATTCTGGTATTTTAAAATTAAATATTATAAAAAAATATTATTATTTAATTTTATTCAAATTAATATTTATTAATATCAAAGAAAAGAGCTGTCTTAAGGCACCTAGAAGTCCTTTTCCGATATTTTTTAAATATTTTTTATATAATTTTGAAATAATAGGATTATAAATTAAATATATTTTGAATTTTTAATAATAGAGACAATTTATAATTAAAAAGTACCAATTTTGGGCGTTGTAGGGGTGCTAATCCTTCCCTAAACGTAACCGACCACGAATCCCTTTTTATTATTAAAAAGAAAGAATTTTTGGTTATAAACGCAGATCAGTTAAAAGATATTTTTTAGGTATTCGACCTACCTGACCCAAAAGGCCGATGGCGACTCCCAAATTATTTTCAAAACCATTTATTCACATAAATTTTCCCACCAAGTAAAAAATTCGTGCCCGGACGAAAACCGGTTACGACAGAACTCACAGGTAGTGAATTAAGGATTGTGAGTTAAATCAATGCCCTCATTTCTAAATTGTTTTCCAATTTCATAGACACGATCAAGTCCACCAACTACTAGCTCCTTAAGATATAACTCAGGTGCAATGCGCATATAGAGCCTCATATTTAATTCATTGTGATGGGTTACAAAGGGACGGGCAGCTGCACCTCCAGCAATCATGTTCATCATGGGAGTTTCAACCTAATGATAAGATGCTCACATTAACAAAACCGACACAAAAGAAAAATTATAAAGAAAACTTATAATGTGATACGTTGACAGATGACTAACCTCCAGGAAATCAAGATTGTCGAGAAAACTCCTTACATAAGAAATGATCTTAGATCGGGAATATTTGACGAACCTCCAGGTTTAACATCAAATCAAGATAACGTTGGTGATATCGAGTTTCCTAGCATGAAAAACAAAAGCCAATGTAAACCAATTGAATTCAGAGAGATTGACAAAAAGGTTAGAATGACTACCTCATAAATACATCACACAGTTTTTGACTAATATTAGTCAATAGGATGAACCAAAAAAATATTGTCAATTGGAAAAATACAATAACGTGTGCATATGAAAAATACAAGTTTCTTTTTGTAGTTTTGAATTGTTGTTGCAGTTAAGGCAAGCACAATAGACATGTTGGCATGTTAAGCAAAGGATTCCAAAACAGCTAAAAGATTTGACATGGTGCTTATGATTAAGGAAATGATACCTAACCCTTCAAAATGTATGTTTCAGGATTCCTGGTACTTCCAGGGAACCCTGTAACCCCCTAGACCCGGCCTATGCGTTTCGACTAAGTCTAGTGGATCACATTATAATTATTAAAGACATTTTTCGCAACCGTTATCCCATCAATATAAAATCACATTATATAAACATGAAATTATAAACAATTTATACTATCAAAAACCAACTCGTAAATATAGTACAAATAAATAATAATTTAATTTAAAACATGTCTTCAAATTCAAAATCACAATAAACCGAGCAGTAGTAGCAAAAGTGTTATCATTATAAAATCCGATATTTTAAAATAAGGTCCATGTCACCAAAATAAAGTAAACTTGCCAGATAAAAACATTACAATCTGATTTACTTCAAGAGATATGTTGATCCTCCAAGTGCTCGAACCAAGGTATCTACCCAACAGTATCTGAAAGGGGAAAACATTTTCAAAAGGTGAGCTAGGCTCAGTGTGTCCCAACATTTCCATAAAATCACAATAGGTACAAATCATAGTCCAGTAATCTCACAAATTCGTAAAAGAGTTTAACTTTTTGAAAATCATAGTTTAAACCCTTTTCTGGTACACCATCAGTAGTTCCCAAAATTATTTTCCATATAGCTTACTTTATGCACATAGCAAAAAGAAAGCCGACTTAAGGATAGACTCTGAAGCTTGTATCCTTAAGCCCAAGTCAATAAGTCCATATAGCTTACCCTAAGCACACAGCAAAGGAAAACCGACCTAATGAAACATCTTGGGGCCCTCAAGAGTCACATTAGGCCCAGTTAGCTTGATCAGAGCTATTCCATCGTATTTCAATTCCAAAATTCAATTGCACCGTGACATAAACTCCATAAATCCAAAAACATAGTAATCATATACTATTTCAAAACAAAAATTAGATAGCAGCCATATTCCATAACTTGTCACATTAAATTGGTGCATCCATAAAACAATAGCCAATGAATTCGGTGTACCACGTATTAAAACCAATAAAACAGTTCAATAACAAGTAGGGAACACACCTCGACAATAGATTCAAATAACAAATCTACTGATTGCTGGTTTCACCACGCTCTGCTACAATTTTCGAACGGGTGAATACTGGCACACGTGGTTTAACTGATCTAGAAGAGCTGGGTCGAGCTGTCGAACGATCCGGAGAGTCTCTTGTACCTTCAAACAATAATATTTATCAGTCTCAAATCCTATTCAATTGTTCAAAGCTAAACTTCTTAAGTATATACGCATTTTTCGGGTTTGACTATCAATTTGAGGTATTTCGAGTCTGAATTTGGCCAAACGGATTACGGAATCGGAATCAGGGCGTCGAAAAACATAAAGTATGACTTTTCGAAAATTCAAATTCTTGGTCAAAGTCAAAGTCAACCACTTTGACCGTAAATTTGGAGACCTTCGGATTCGAATTTGACAAAACGGACCACGGAAACGGATTCGGCACGTCGAAAACTATCAGGATAGGTATACTCGGAAAAGATTAACGGTCGTTTAATGCTCCGTCAAAGCCATTTTAAGTTTTGGTCAAAGAAAGTCAACGGTCAACGGTCAACGGTCAACGGTCGGGTCGGGTCGGGTCAACGGTCGGGTCGGGTCGGGTCAACGGTCGGGTCGGGTCGGGTCAACGGTCGGGTTGGGTCAGACCGGTCAAACCGGTTCAGACCGGTCAAACCGGTTCGAACCGGTTAAACCGGTTTCCAGCAGCCACTCGCCCTGCGGCGGCGCGTGTGGCGCGTGAGGCGTCCTCCGGGGCCCTAAAAATCCCGGAAAAATTTCTAAAAATTATTTTGAGCGATTTCAAGATACTTACAACGATCGGTTCAAATTTTTGAACGGCGGAGAGCTCGATTTCAAATCGGCCGAATCTTTGACTGCACCAACTCCCCACGCGCCGCCGTCTACGGCGGACAAGGTTGACACCGGTGAACTCGGAACGGCACAAGGAACACGATGGTGCGGGAGGTGTCGTAAACAGAGCAACGATCAGCGGTGAATTTAAGATTTTCTCGGCGATAGAGCTAACAAAACCGTCGCTACTTTGACTGAAAATTCCCGACGTTTGGCCGCGTTTCGCTTCAATTAATTTGAAGGTTTTGCTCCTCGCTCGATGATGAACACAACGGTGGTTTCAAAACAACGATCGGAATTCGGACGGCGTCGGAATCGAGTTTGGAAGTTGTGTGCGTGAGGAAGAATTTCACAATTGTTTTCTGTTTTGAAAACAGAAAACCATTCATATGTTTATATGAAATTTTCTGCCGACACTAAAAGGAGTAATGCAGGGCTTGGTCCCTGAATTTCCTTTAACTTCTAAAATGGCCTACAATTTTGAAAACTTTCGATTTAATCCTCAAAATTTTGCCAAATTACTTAATTAAATTTTTTTTTCTCTAAATTTTATTCCGGGTTGTTACAATTCTCCCCCTCTACAAGAAATTTCGTCCTCGAAATTTACCTTATGAGAATAGTTGAGGAAACTGAGCCTCCATTGACTCCAATGTCTCCCAAGTAGCTTCTGAGGGGCCTCGATTACTCCATTGAACTTTGACCATTGGAATTCGCCTATTCCGAAGAACTCGTTCATCTCTCTCCAAGATCTGAATGGGCTCCTCTTCATATGACAAATCAGGTCTCAGCTCTACTTCTTCAACCTGAATAATGTGACCTGGATCTGGACGGTATCTCCTCAACATTGATACATGAAAGACATCATGAATACGACTTAGCTCAGAAGGCAACTCAAGCTGATATGCAACAGGTCCTACCCTCTTCAAGATACGAAATGGTCCAATAAATCTTGGACTCAATTTACCCTTACGCCCGAATCTTAATACTTTCTTCCAGGGTGAAACTTTCAAAAAGACCCGATCTCCCACTTCAAACTGTATATCCTTCCTTCTTTGATCTGCATAAGATTTCTGCCTATCAAATGCCTCTTTCAGACGGTCACGGATTAATCTGACTGTGTCCTCCGTCTCTCGCACTAACTCAGGTCCCAACGTTTTCCTATCACGCAACTCAGTCCAACAGATCGGAGTGCGACATTTACGCCCATATAGTGCTTCATAGGGTGCCATACGAATACTGGTCTGATAACTGTTATTGTAAGCAAATTCAGCCAACAGCAAAAAGTTCTCCCAACTACCATGAAAATCGATTACGCAACCCCGCAACATATCCTCCAAAATCTGAATTACTCTCTCAGATTGACCATCAGTTTGTGGATGAAAGGATGTACTATAATCCAATCTTGTTCCCAAAGCCGTATGTAACGCCTTCCAAAATCTCGAAGTAAATCTCGGATCTCGATCAGAAATAATAGACAATGGAACACCATGCAATCTGACAATCTCTGAAATATACAATCTTGCCAGCTTATCCAAAGTATAATTTACTCGCACAGAAATGAAGTGAGCTGACTTTGTAAGTCTGTCAACAATCACCCAAACAGAATCTTTTTTCAAAGGAGTCATAGGCAAGCCAGTAACAAAATCCATAGTAATACGCTCCCATTTCCATTCAGGAATCTTGATAGGCTGTAACAAACCTGATGGATGTTGATGTTCTGCCTTAACTTGCTGACAAGTCAAACACCTAGCCACAAAGTCAGATATGTCTTTCTTCATACCAGTCCAATAATACCTCTCTCTCAAATTCCGGTACATCTTATCTCCTCCGGGGTGCATAGCATATGGACTACTATGAGCCTCAATAAGGATAGTCTGCCTCAATTCAGCATCATCAGGCACACAATATCTACCTTTAAAACATAAAACTTCATCATAATCAATTGCGTAATCTAAGTTTGTCCCCTGCTCTACTTGCTCAAAGATGGAAAACAAGGAGCTATCAAGGGGCTGTTTAGCCTTGATCTCATCAACCAAGGTCGGCTTAACTTGCAATTCTGCTAACAAAGTGCCATCGTCATATAAATTCATCTTGGCCATTAAAGACCTCAACTCCGATACCGTCTTTCGACTCAAAGCATCTGCTACAATGTTAGCTTTACCAGGGTGGTAATCAATCACGCAATCATAATCCTTTAGAAGCTCTAACCAGCGACGCTGTCTCAATTAAGTTCCTTCTGGGTCAGAAGATACTTTAAGCTCTTATGATCTGTGAAAATGTAACACTTCTCTCCATAAAGATAGTGTCTCCAAATCTTCAAGGCAAAAATTACTGCTGCCAACTCTAAATCATGAGTAGGATAGTTACTCTCATGCGGCCGCAGCTGACGGGATGCATAAGCCACCACCTTACTTTCCTGCATTAAAACACAACCAAGTCCTGAATGTGAAGCATCACTATACACTGTAAAATCCTTTCCGGACTCCGGTTGAATCAACACAGGTGCTTGAGTCAAAACCGCCTTTAATTTCTCAAAGCTCTCCTGTTGTGCCTCACCCAAGTCAAACAACACATTCTTCCTTAACAACTTTGTCAAAGGAGAAGCAATGATCGAGAAGCCCTCAACAAAACGTCGATAATAACCAGCCAAGCCCAAGAAACTGCGGATTTCAGATACGTTCTTAGGTCGTTTCCAATTCATAATGGCCTCTATCTTGCTGGGATCAACCTGAACACCTCGCGCAGAAATAATATGCCCCAGAAATGACACTTCTTGAAGCCAAAACTCACACTTACTTAGTTTGGCATATAGACGATGCTCTCTCAAAGTCCGCAGAACGATCTTCAAATGCTCGTCATGCTCTGCCTCAGTACGAGAATATATCAGAATATCGTCAATGAAGACCACCACAAATTGATCCAAATATGGTCGGAACACCCGATTCATCAAATCCATAAAGCTGCAGGAGCGTTCGTCAAACCAAAAGGCATCACTAAAAATTCATAATGACCATATCTAGTGCGAATGGCCGTTTTTGCAACATCAGATCCTTTAACTTTCAATTGATAATACCCCGAACGAAGATCAATCTTAGAGAATACAGTAGCTCCTCGCAATTGATCAAATAAGTCATCAATCCTGGGTAATGGGTATTTATTCTTGACCGTCATCTTGTTCAATTTCCGATAGTCAATACATAATCTTAGCGACCCATCCTTCTTTTTCACGAATAGAACTGGAGCTCCCCATGGTGAAGTACTATGTCGGATAAATCCTCGATCGAATAATTCTTGCAATTGGACTTTCAACTCCTTAAGTTCCTTTGGAGCCATACGATAAGGTGCCATAGAAATAGGTGAAGATCCTGGATAAGTCTCAATCTCGAACTCTACCTCTCTATCAGGAGGTAACCCAGGCAACTCCTCCGGAAAAACATCAGGAAACTCGCTAACTGTACAAATCTTCTCGATCGTGGACAATGCACATTTGGTGTTCAAAATACAAGCAATGAAGGTCTCATATCCCTTCCGGATCATACGATCAATTTCCATCACTGAAACTATGTTGGAGAGATAACCACGCCGTTCACCAATTAACACAACAGTCCGACCATCTGAAGTCTTCAGAGTAGCCCGCTTGTATTCGCAATCCAGCTTTACCTTGTGTTTATTCAACCAATCCATTCCAAGAATTAGATCGAACTCCTCTAAAGGAAGCTCCATAAGATCAGCGAGAAAAATTTCTCCCTGAACCTCGAGAGGACAACGTCGGAATACTTTATTCACTATACCGCTTGTCCTACTGGACTTGTAACTGTAACAGTATTTTCAGTGTTCTCGATCGGAATCTGAAGGTTTCGAGATACTGAGCTCGATACATAGGAGTGAGTGGAACCATTGTCCAATAATGCAAAGTATGGGGTAGAATAAATAGTAAATGTACCTGCAATAACCTCAGGCTCATCTCTGTCATCACGACGTCTAGTTGCATAAACCAAAGCTGGTTGTCTAGCCTCAGAAGCTGTTGGCCCTCTATTTTGCTGAGGTCGGGCTCTACTGTCTGTCCTGGACGCTGATCCTCGAGTCTTTCCTTGACTACGATCTCTAATTGGGGTCTGTACTGTAGTCTGCGAACGCACAGGAGTTTGGGTAGTGGTCTGCTCAAACGAAACTAACTGAGGACAATCCCTCCGATAATGACCACTAGATCCACACTGATAGCAAAGACCCATCTTCTTACGACACTCTCCTGAGTGTTGTTTATCACAATACTCACAAAGGGGCCCATTATAATACGACGAGGAACCGCCTCGACTGACAGCTAAAGGTGAGGATGCTGCAGGCCTGAAACGTGTATTGCTTCTATGAGGGGCTGAAGTACGAGTCCTCTTTCCGGACTGTGCTGATGACTCCATCGGGCCTGAAAATTTCTTAGATCGATCTTGATCAACACGCTCTCTACCAGAAGCTAAAAACTCCACCTCTTCCGCATCTTTGGCTCTGCCCACCAGCACATCAAATATCTCATCCTGATGGGTTACAACTTGCCTACGCAGCTCGTATCTGAGTCCAAGGGCAAATTTACGACATCGATCTCTCTCTGTAGGTACCATACTGAATCCATACTTCAGCAATTTCAGGAACTCGATCTCATATTCAGAAACAGTCATGTCTCCCTGAACCAGGTCTTGAAACTGTTGTCGTCTCTGAGCTAAGTAGCGCTCTCCCAGAAAACGGCTCCGAAAGCGATCCTTAAAGAAATTCCAGGTCAAACGATCGGTAGGAACACTATTGGTCACTGACTCCCACCAAGTGTCGGCATTGCCATCTAACATCGCCACAGCACCCTGATATCTCTTAATTGAGTCCAAACCCAACTGATCCATGCGTCTCTCTGTATCCTGGAGCCAATCCTCAGCTTCAGTAGGAGCTCCACCTATCTGTCCCCCAAAAGTTCTAACTCCATTGGCAATCAAAGTCTGCGAAATAGGAACCTCAGATACAACACCAGTAGCTCTGACTGCTCCCTGTATTAACTGCAGAAATTGTCTACCAAAATTCTCATCCAAAGCAACTCCGGTAGACTCTAACTCAATATCGGTCGCCTATTATCGGTGTAGTCATGCCAATACCAGCGGCAGGAGGCAGATCCGTTGGGGTCGTAGGAGCATGATCACCTATCGGAGGTGGGGGATCTACCCGTATCTCATCGATCGGATCTGCGAATCTAGCCACTCGACCTCATCCACGGCTAGTTCGACGACTACGTCTAGCACTCATTTTGATGGATCTCAAGTTTACTACAGAAGATAAAACTTAGGGTTAGATAAGCACTTGGAGTCTCAAATATAGTTAAAATCTTAATAACTTTGTGACATGGCCTTAGTAACTCGTTTTGTAAAATATTTCAAAACCGTATTTTCAATGTGGACTCATACACAGTCCGAGGGTTAAAAACCAAAAGCTCTGATACCAATAAATGTAACCCCTAGACCCGGCCTATGCGTTTCGACTAAGTCTAGTGGATCACATTATAATTATTAAAGACATTTTTCGCAACCGTTATCCCATCAATATAAAATCACATTATATAAACATGAAATTATAAACAATTTATACTATCAAAAACCAACTCGTAAATATAGTACAAATAAATAATAATTTAATTTAAAACATGTCTTCAAATTCAAAATCACAATAAACCGAGCAGTAGTAGCAAAAGTGTTATCATTATAAAATCCGATATTTTAAAATAAGGTCCATGTCACCAAAATAAAGTAAACTTGCCAGATAAAAACATTACAATCTGATTTACTTCAAGAGATATGTTGATCCTCCAAGTGCTCGAACCAAGGTATCTACCCAACAGTATCTGAAAGGGGAAAACATTTTCAAAAGGTGAGCTAGGCTCAGTGTGTCCCAACATTTCCATAAAATCACAATAGGTACAAATCATAGTCCAGTAATCTCACAAATTCGTAAAAGAGTTTAACTTTTGAAAATCATAGTTTAAACCCTTTTCTGGTACACCATCAGTAGTTCCCAAAATTATTTTCCATATAGCTTACTTTATGCACATAGCAAAAAGAAAGCCGACTTAAGGATAGACTCTGAAGCTTGTATCCTTAAGCCCAAGTCAATAAGTCCATATAGCTTACCCTAAGCACACAGCAAAGGAAAACCGACCTAATGAAACATCTTGGGGCCCTCAAGAGTCACATTAGGCCCAGTTAGCTTGATCAGAGCTATTCCATCGTATTTCAATTCCAAAATTCAATTGCACCGTGACATAAACTCCATAAATCCAAAAACATAGTAATCATATACTATTTCAAAACAAAAATTAGATAGCAGCCATATTCCATAACTTGTCACATTAAATTGGTGCATCCATAAAACAATAGCCAATGAATTCGGTGTACCACGTATTAAAACCAATAAAACAGTTCAATAACAAGTAGGGAACACACCTCGACAATAGATTCAAATAACAAATCTACTGATTGCTGGTTTCACCACGCTCTGCTACAATTTTCGAACGGGTGAATACTGGCACACGTGGTTTAACTGATCTAGAAGAGCTGGGTCGAGCTGTCGAACGATCCGGAGAGTCTCTTGTACCTTCAAACAATAATATTTATCAGTCTCAAATCCTATTCAATTGTTCAAAGCTAAACTTCTTAAGTATATACGCATTTTTCGGGTTTGACTATCAATTTGAGGTATTTCGAGTCTGAATTTGGCCAAACGGATTACGGAATCGGAATCAGGGCGTCGAAAAACATAAAGTATGACTTTTCGAAAATTCAAATTCTTGGTCAAAGTCAAAGTCAACCACTTTGACCGTAAATTTGGAGACCTTCGGATTCGAATTGACAAAACGGACCACGGAAACGGATTCGGCACGTCGAAAACTATCAGGATAGGTATACTCGGAAAAGATTAACGGTCGTTTAATGCTCCGTCAAAGCCATTTTAAGTTTTGGTCAAAGAAAGTCAACGGTCAACGGTCAACGGTCAACGGTCGGGTCGGGTCGGGTCAACGGTCGGTCGGGTCGGGTCAACGGTCGGGTCGGGTCGGGTCAACGGTCGGGTTGGGTCAGACCGGTCAGACCGGTTCAGACCGGTCAAACCGGTTCGAACCGGTTAAACCGGTTTCCAGCAGCCACTCGCCCTGCGGCGGCGCGTGTGGCGCGTGAGGCGTCCTCCGGGGCCCTAAAATCCCGGAAAAATTTCTAAAAATTATTTTGAGCGATTTCAAGATACTTACAACGATCGGTTCAAATTTTTGAACGGCGGAGAGCTCGATTTCAAATCGGCCGAATCTTTGACTGCACCAACTCCCCACGCGCCGCCGTCTACGGCGGACAAGGTTGACACCGGTGAACTCGGAACGGCACAAGGAACACGATGGTGCGGGAGGTGTCGTAAACAGAGCAACGATCAGCGGTGAATTTAAGATTTTCTCGGCGATAGAGCTAACAAAACCGTCGCTACTTTGACTGAAAATTCCCGACGTTTGGCCGCGTTTCGCTTCAATTAATTTGAAGGTTTTGCTCCTCGCTCGATGATGAACACAACGGTGGTTTCAAAACAACGATCGGAATTCGGACGGCGTCGGAATCGAGTTTGGAAGTTGTGTGCGTGAGGAAGAATTTCACAATTGTTTTCTGTTTTGAAAACAGAAAACCATTCATATGTTTATATGAAATTTTCTGCCGACACTAAAAGGAGTAATGCAGGGCTTGGTCCCTGAATTTCCTTTAACTTCTAAAATGGCCTACAATTTTGAAAACTTTCGATTTAATCCTCAAAATTTTGCCAAATTACTTAATTAAATTTTTTTTTCTCTAAATTTTATTCCGGGTTGTTACAAACCCATACATCAGTTTTCTGAAAATAAATGAGGAAACATTGTTTTCATCAAAAGGTCTTAATAAAAATCAGACAATTACACCACATTGGTTTACCTTCACACTGGCATCAGGGCCTGCTTTTTGCCTTGGCATCATATGGAGACAATGGGATAAAACTATAAACGATTTTGGAAAGATACTCAACTCTCCTCTCTTAGTTTTGTCCAAAAGAAGCAAAGAACAAGTTTTTAAAAGTGAGAAACAGAGCTACAAGAGTCAAAGTTTTCTAGAAAATAGTTCAGTTTAACATGAAAAGAATGATGTGGAACAAGGATTGTTTAGGAGAAATGTATATAATTTCTCCAACCTGGAAATCCAGTGACGCCAACTATATCACCACGCTTCACAGTGGAATGGAATCTAGCGAATTCAGCTTCATCCAAGCCTGACTTGCTGCAGTAACAGAAGAAAAAGTATAAAAAAAGGAAGAGATTATTGATGAGAACAAAGTTGGGCAGTGGAAAGAAAGGAAACAGCGCAAGAAACAAAAAGGCACATAACAATCACTAATCTAAGCTAAAGTAGATCAACAAGATGCCATGGCAATGCCTCCAAAATATAGATTTGCTGCAGAATCAGATTAAAATATATAAGAAGCTTAGAAATAGAAGATTATTCTGTGCATAAAGGAGAGCAAATAAAATATCATATTGTAATGAAATTCCAACCATAGACTTGATAGAATAAAAGTATTCACAAGAAATCAATTATTTAGCAAGATACTGACCCAAAAATATAGTTTTTTAGCTATGAAATGGAATATATAGAATATCTAAGCCATGCTTAATTATTTAGCTGGATGAAGCAAAAAAAAAAGTTTTTTTTTGTTACAATTGATTGTGAAATGCAGAGAAAATATAATATCAAAGATAAAGTAAATCCGCATTACCTTGAATGTCCCATAAACCTTAACATAACAAGAGAAATTTGAAGGACATAAATAAGAAAACACATCTTATGATGAAAATGGTCATATACCTCGCATCAGCTATAACTTGCACTTTGGCACTGCCACCATGCAAGCCGTAGAAAAACAACTTTGAATTGGATGCTCTTTTGCTCATAATTTGCCCTAGCATAAAATAAACACAATAGAGTCATTTCAAAATAAATAAATGAACACAACCATGATACATTGGATCGTATATGATGGGAGTAGGAGGGCCTCGTTAAATACTAGCCAAAGACACTACAACATCCTCAATATGTCCCCATTGCCTAAGCTTCCATATTCATCTATATATTCGACTATAGACATTGATGTGAAGAATTTATGAGGATATGGATTTTTTCCTTCTGCCTTTTGAGCTGCAAGAAATTTCAGCCTATTCTCATGGAATTGCTGATAAGAAAAGGTTAAGTTTAACATTTTGCCAAGAGCTCACTAAAATATTTATGACTTTTGCATTGTGATTTGTGAAAAGCATACTAGAGCAAACATTAAACGATACCATATGATCCATATCTTCATCATCAGCGAATGCAGATTTCTGACTTTTCCTTAGCTGTTGCCTGAATAAAAATATAATTTATTTATCCAAGATATCATAATGAAATCATAGGATTTGAGCAATCACAAATAACACAATGAGAAAGATAATACTGGTCATGCACTTCGAATATTTAAAATTAATTAAAACTCTACGATTATTATGGATTTCATTTTGCATATGCCAATTTAGTGATCAGTACAATGTACAACCATAGATGTTTTGCTTTGTGTATAGAACACTGCATTTGAATGCATCCATATATCAGTACATACACACTGCATTGGATGCATTTAACTTCCTCATACTATCATAACAGAGAACAAAAGCGCAGAGATGTGTTTTCTTTTCTACAAATTTATCTACTAAATTTTTTCACAAAACATTTCCTCCCAGAACCATACTGCAATCTTCCATATCCAGTATAATAAATCATTCATTTCTGAGTAAAAATATGGCTTCATCAGTTGTTACCATCACTTCTTGTGTAGACACCAGTTTTTGTCCGGTTTTTAAAAATTATTATTATTATTATTATTATACTAATACAATTTTTTATTACATTTTTGTAGGCCCAACTGAGGCCAACTCAACATCCCATAAGAAAAAGACCAGATTACAACCCAACAGTAAAGCCCAACCCAATACCAGATCCAGAATCCGGATCCAGACTTGACCCAGGATTCTGGATCCGACCCGAACCCACTAGGGTTTCTTCTCTGCTCATGCGCTGCCACCATCCTAGCCGTTAGACCTGGACCCATCTAATGGTCCAGATCGCCTAAGGGTTAGGATTTCAAGCCCTAAAATATTAACAACTGTCGTCGCTTGGCCTTCCAGCTCCCAGCCGAAGCATGCACCTCACTGCCCTACTCCCGAGTCGCGTGAGCCTCTGCTGTTTACTTCCCGAGCCGATGTCGAGTACTCTCAAAACATTTTCATCATCCACAGTAACATGCATCCATCAGTCAAAAGAGCAACAAATCGGTAAGAGAAAAATTAAAGCAAATCAAGAGAAATCCCGATGAAATAAGGCTATGACAGAGGCGTCAAATCTATCATACCAGCATATTAAAGGAAAAAAAAGCAAAATATATAAAAGGGGAACCACTCAAAGAAAAAAGGGGGAGAACATTGAAAAGAGAGAGATCGGGGGTCTCAAAGAAAAGAGAAAAAATAGAGGAAGGAGAGGAGAGCATCCGAGAGAGAAAAACATAGAGAGAGGAGAGGAATCATTCGGGGTTCAAAAAGAAAAAAAGAAAAATCTTCGAAAAGAATCATCATCAAATAACCAACCATATTCGAATACAAAAAAGAGGAGAGAAAAACATAGAGATATTTACCTTGGTTCGAAGCATCAGATATTCTAAAGGTCGTCGGAACCGTATTTCTGAAAGGTAAACAATAGATCTAGGGTATTAGGGTCACTTTTAGACCGAGATGGTTTTGGATCTATGTTGAGGGTAATGAGAGGAAGGTTTTCGGGGTGGTTGTCTCTCTTCGACCACCGTGGGCCGTCGTGAGCGCCACCAGCGGTGGTGGTCTATATCTTCCTCGATGAGAGAGTTGAGAGAGTTTAAACTCTCTCTCTGTGTTTTCTGAGGCAAATGGGAAGTGAGGAAAAAGCCTCGGGTTGGGACTTATACACTTGGATCAAAACGGTGTTGTTTTGCACCCTATTTTCGCGTTTTCTGGTTAGGGGTAAATAGCAGTTTGGGTCCCCTTGCCTTTGTAACTTCATTTTTCAGTCATTTAATGAATTTGTACCTTATTCTATTTTGAACACTCACGTTTCAGTATTTATGTTTTAGTCCTATTATTATATATTATATTATTCTTGTTAATGTTTTATTTTGGTAACGAGATTTGTAATTATTTCATTTTAGACACTTCTTTCCATATGGTTTAATTATCATTTAGACCTTCATGTTTCTGGTGTAATTTATTTTAGTCCTTAAACATTATTTATGGATTTTTTTTGTTTCTGGTACTTATACTGTCAAATAATTTTGTTTGTGACCCTAGGTTATCTATAATTACTTTTTAGTCCTTCAAGTTTCTATTAATCATATTTTGGTCCCTTAAAGGCTTATTTTGGTATTTTATTTTGGATTGTAATGTTTACTTGTTTTTATTTTAGTTCTTTATGTATGAATACTTGTTTTACATATTGTAGTTATTTGTATTGTATTAAATAAATATTATTAGTTCTATTTACTATCAATATTTTATTTCGTATATTCCCAATTACATTTATGTTCGTTGTATTTTTATCTATTGATGAGATATCCGAATATCTTCAAGAATTGCATTTGTAGAACGGGTGTGGAAAGTATCACTTAATCGAAGTGTTGCAATCCGATACGATGTTCGAACAAAATGAGAGCTTGAAATGAATCAAAGCTATTTTAGTGCTAATTAATCGATTTTAATTCAAATGATGCAATGTATGTTTCTAAATGGCAAATTCATGTTATTTTTCGCAAATGTCAATTTTCAGTTTATATATTCGATAAGCATTTTTATCGGGGAGGGAATATTCTTTTTAGACAAGAAATAGATGAGATAGCTTTCCTGATGGATTATCGCTGATCTCAAGATTTCTTTTCAAGTTAAAGAATTTTCCCTAATGATAATTCGAAGCAAGTTAATCAATGTTTGATGAATGGATCATATTCTAATTTTACATTCGATTTATATTTTCCACAATTTATGACGATGTGTAAGCAACTAAGTACCAATTTTGGGCGTTGTGTGGGGTGCTAATCATTCCCCACGTGTAATTGACTCCCGGACCTGTAAATTTGAGTTTTTTGTAAACACAGACCAATTTCAGTCTTACAAAAAATGATTTTTCCTTAAAATTGTTTTAAAAGACGATTTTTAGGTATTCGACCTACCTAACCCAAGGTCGATGGTGAATCCCTTTCCATCCCATTCAATTTAATTTAAATTAATTTAAATATCGCCAGATTTTTTCCAAATAAGTGATAATTGTTTTTTTTTTAATATTTAATTATTTTTTAAAAAAATTGGTTATGATAGCTTGACGACTCCGCTGGGGATTTTTTTAGAGAGTCAGGCTGTAAGTCACTTACACATTATCATTGTGGTGAAATTATAAGTTTGAGTCTATTGTTAACTTATGATTCATTTATTGAAGTTTTTTAATTTCTTCATTTTTAATTGTGTTACTATTTTTTTAAATCTTTGTTTTTAACAATATTCAAGTCTCCATTGAGAGTTTTTTTTTCTTTAGAGTCAAAGGTTTGTATGTTCCTCCTCTCACACATCACGTTCATTTGCATGACATAAGCTCTAGAACCGAGCTTCATTCCAAGTAGCTCAGGGTGAATGCTTTACTCTCGTAAGAATTTATTCTTCGAATGAGTTTTAGCAAATAACCCCTGGGATACATGCCTTATACCTTGTTGAAAACATTTTGATATTTCGATATAACAAATAAATGTGTTAATGAATTTTAAGATTTATATTCGATTTCAAATATTATATTTGATTTAATTATTCAAATATTACAAATATTACTCCAAGTTTTAAAATGTCATATTTTAGTCCTTACTTAAATGAAAATTTTAGTTTCACTCTAAAAGCAATTTACAAATAACTTTTACAAAGTGTTTCGAACGTTAATCAAGTAAAAAATGGATTTTCAATAGGGTAGTACTGATACTGCCTTATCAGTATTGATACCCCAAACATCGAATGCAAAATGGGTACTGATACCCTACACGGAATCGATACCATTACATATAGTAGTACCGATACCATAGTCATGGTACCGATACTACCCCTTTGGTTTTGACTCTGAATTTTAACATAATACAAAACGGGTACCGATACCATTACCGGTATCGATACTACTTTATATAGTAGTATTGGTACTCCTTGGACGGTATTGATACTACTACACATAGTAGTATCGATACTCCTTGAGAGGTATAGATATCATTGAGTTACAACGGTCGAAATATTTGAATTTATAACAGGTAGTATCGATACTCACGAGGGGAGTATACCCATACACTCCCAACAACTTTTTGAAGTGGAAAACATACAACAAAGGCTCAATTGACTCCATGATCATCCTCAACGTTCAAAATTCATTCAAGGGGTATTTAAACAAGTTTTGAAGCCATTGGTGATCAAGAATTGAGAAACAAACAAGAGAGAAAGCCTTAAACTTATTGTTTGAGCAAATCAGGCCAACATCCATTCAATATTCATTTTGCTTTCCAAGAACACCATTTTTACTCAATTGTTTTTATTTTTTAGTGTTATTTCTTTGTTCTAAATTGTGCAAACAATCTTACCTTGTGAGGTTTTTCTTCTAAGTTTGCGAAATTTGTAATTTTCTTTTTGAGAGTGAGTGTCTCAATAATTTGGGGTATAATTCTTGAGGGAGTTATAAGGTTACTCTTTGTCCTCAAAATAAAGACAAATTAGTGAATTTGTGGAAAATCCTTAGTGTGGATAGCTAAGGTAGTGGACATAGACTTTGGTTGAGAAAGTCAAACCACTCTAAATCGCTGTGCAAATATTTTTATTTTCTGTTAAGCTTCCACAAAAAAATTAATTGCCAATTTACCCCCTTTTGGCTATTTCATCTAATCGATTAACTCAACAATTGGTATCAAAGATTGTCCCATTTGAAGGTTTTACCACCTCTTGAGAAGATCTGAGAAGAGTTTAATCGTTATCTAAGACATCCATGACATCTACGTCAAGCTTAGAGTTCGTTCTTAATTATCAGCCCGTCAACAAGCCTATATTCCTCAATGGATCTAATTATGCCTATTGGAAGAATAGGATGAAGTTCTTTATTCAAGCTAGTGACATGGGAGCATGAAATATCATGATGAAAGGGTACTCTGAACCATCCACAGAACTGGAGATGTGGAGTGAAGAAGAGATGAATACGAGATGAATACGAGAGAACATCATCTTGTTCAACCGCCAAGGAGATATGGGACAAGCTTTAAGTCACACATGAAGGAATTGACGAGGTAAAATAAACAAAATTAGTCTTCTTAATCATATCTATGAAAATTTCAGGATGAAATCGGATGAAGTTATCAAAGCTATGACGGATAGATTCTCTGTAATTGTCAATGGTCTCAAGGGATTCGGAGAAATAATCCCTAATGAAAAACTTGTGAGGAAGATAATTTATTCTCTTCCAAAAGATTTGCAATCAAAGAAGACAACAATTATCGAAGCTAAAGACCTAAAGTCTTTAACCCTCGATGAGTTAATTGGTTTTCTCCTCACTCACGAAATGATAATTCAAGATGAGGTAGATCACGAGGACAAGGATGACACAAAGAAGGAGATATAGAAGAAGAAGAACATTGGCGTTGCTCTCAAATCCACACAAGATGAAAGTGACTCTGATGATGACGAGGATGAAGAAATGGCATTGCTTGCCAAAAGACTCAGAAAATTAATGAAGCCCAATAGAGGAATAAAATTCCTATGAAACGAAGGCTTAAAAATGAGTCCATGGAGAAGGACCTAATCATATGCGATGAGTGCAAAAAGCTTGGGCATATTAAATATGATTTGGTCTTTTAAAGAATAAGCATAAAACACACTTGGCTACTTGGACCGATGATGAATCATCCGATGAAGAGGAACAAGAAGTGCCAAACTTGTGCTTAATGGCCACTGAGGAGGATTCTCATGTAACCTCTAACTCATCCAATTTAGAAGATTATTCTTTTGATGATTTATTACAGGAATATTATAAGTTGGCTTCGGATTATGAGAAGTTATTTTCAAAATACAAGAAAAGTACTTTAAAATTGAAAGATGAAAAAGATCTCATATCCAAGACCAATAGTGAACTCGAAAGTAAGATTAAAGACTTGCAAGTTAAAATAGAAGATTTTGAAAAACAAAATTCTGATTTGCAAAACTTACTTTCTAGAGTTAATGATGATCATCAAAAGAAAATTGATGATCTTAAAACTTCTTTCGATAGAGTTGATCAAAACATTTTAAAAAATGAGAAAGTTCAAAATCCAACTATGATAAAAAAAACTTTAAAACTTACAATCATAGAGGTCCCCAAAGAACCTCAAATGATAAAATCATTAGGAGTATATGGATTTCTAAAGAACTCAATACCACTAAAGATAAGGATATCCTAAACAAATGGATACCTAAGGGGATTAGGCTTTTAGGGACTAATGAATATGGACCCAAAATAATTTGGGTACCAAAAATCAAAAATTAATCTATGTTTGTAGGAAAAGGAGTATTGCTACAAGGCATGAGAAACAAGCTCAAATTCATAGTGCCTTGATAGTGGATGCTCAAGACATATGACCGGAGAAAAGAGTCAATTTTCAAAGCTTAACGATAAAAATGCAGGAGTAGTAACCTTTGGTGACAACTCGAAAGGTTATATAGAAGGTATATGTACTATATGTAATACATATTCCATACAAATAGAAAATGTGTTATATGTAAAAGTGTTAAAGCATAATCTTTTAAGTATTATTCAATTGTGTGATAAAGAAAGTAATGTCTTGTTTGAATCAAACGGTTGAAAATTGTTGACATTGCATCTAATATGATTATGCTTATTAGTCATAGAATAGGGAACATATGCATGGTGCATTTAGATTCTGTCAACATGAGTAATTTATGCCTAGTTGCTAAAGATGAGCATTATAGTTGGTTATGGCATAGGAGACTAGGACATACAAGCATGAGTGTTTTGCAAAGACTTAATTAAGGCAATTTAGTGAGAGGCTTACCGAAACTGAAACTTAATCTTGATAAAATCTGTGATGCATGTGCAAAAGGAAAACATAAGAAAGCTTCCTTTAAATCCATTAATGATGTATCAACTAGTAGAGTATTACAATTGATCCACATAGATATTTTTGGGTCAATTAGAACAACTAGCTTGGGTGAAAAACAATATGTTTTTGTATTGGTTGATGACTATTCTAGGTTTACTTGGGTTCTATTCTTAAGTACTAAACATGAAGCTTTAAAGAATTTTATCACTTTTTTAAAAGTAATCCAAAATGAAAAGGGTTACTCCATTTTCAAGTGTTAGTAGTGATAATGGTACTGAAATTTGAAAATCTTGGATTTACTGATTTTTGTAATTCAAATGAAATTAGCTATACTTTTTTAGCACCTAGAAACCCTCAACAAAATGGAGTTGTTGAGAGGAAAAATAGAACTTTAGAGGAAATGGCTAGAACCATGCTTTTTGAAAATAATTTTCCAAAATATTTTTGGGCGGGAGCCATAAATACCACTTGTTATGTAATCAACCGAGTAATGATTAGGCCTATTTTAAAGAAAACACTATATGAAATTTTCAAAAATAAAAGCCTAACATTAGTTATTTTAATCCTTTTGGATGAAAATGTTTTGTTTTAAACAACGATAAAGACAATTTTGGCAAATTCGATGCTAAAAGTGATGAATGAATTTTTCTGGGTTATTCCTTAATTTCTAAAGCTTATCGTGTATTTAATAAAAGAAATTTAATAGTATAAGAGTCTATCCATGTTGTTTTTGATGATAATCCCCTTCCGAAGAAGGATTCTTGTGTTGATGATGACGTTGGTATATTAAATGCAAATGACGTGGGAGAATCATCATCAAAGGAGGAAGTGAAGGATGAGGAAACTCAAGACGCCTTCAAGAATCTAACCATTGAAGAAAGGGAAGTCACATACCCGAGAGAGTACAACTATATCATGGATGGTGATATTTTAGGTGATCCATCCAAAGGGGTAACTACTTGATCTTCTCTTAAGAATATTTGTAATTATGTAGCATTTATCTCATGCATAAAGCCTAAGAATGTTAAAGAAGCATTAAACAATGAAAATTGGATTATGACTATGCAAGAAGAGTTAAATCAATTTGAGAGAAGTAAAGAATGACCATTAGTTGAAAGGTTAGACTTGTTGCTCAAGGGTATACTCAAGAAGAATGAATAGATTTTGATGAAACATATGCTCCCGTAGCTAGGATGGAAGCAATTAGAATGTTATTGACATTTGCATGTTTCAATAAATTTAAATTATACCAAATGGATGTTAAAAGTGCATTTTTAAATGGTTTTATAAAAAAAGAAGTGTATATGGAAAAACCTACTGGTTTTGAAGATTCAAATTTCCCAATCATGTTTTTAAATTGAAAAAAGTGTTATATGGTTTAAAACAAGCTCCTAGAGCTTGGTATAAAAGATTGTCAAATTTTTAATTGAAAAATGTTTTTCAAAAGGGAAGGTTCACACTATATTGTTTTTAAAACGAAAAGATAAAAATTTATTAGTAGTTCAAATTTATGTTGATGATATAATATTTGGTTCTACTAATAATGTTCTTTGCAAAGAATTTTCTAAGCTAATGCAAGGTGAATTTGAGATGAGCATGACGGGGGAGCTTTCATTTTTCTTGGGGCTCCAAATCAATCAAAAGAAAGATAACATCTTCATCAATCAAGCAAAGTACGTTCAAGATATGTTTAAAAAGTTTGGATTGGAGAATGTGAAACCCCAAGCCACTCCTATGAGTCCTTCTACAAAGCTTGACAAAGATGAAGGAGGTAAATGTATCGATGTTAAACTTTATAGGTCTATGATTGGCTCTTTGCTATATCTAACTACAAGTAGACCAAACATTATGTTTAGTGTTTGCTTATGTGCTAGATTTCCATCATGCCCTAAGAAATCACATCTACAAGTCATTAAGAGATTCTTTAGATACCTTAAGGACACTCCTAGTATAGGACTTTGGAATCCTAGAGACTCTAGCTTTAGCTTGCATGCCTTCTCGGATGCGGATTATGGAGGATGCAAATTAGATAGGAAAAGCACCTCCGGTACTTGTCAATTCCTAGGAAATATGCTAATTTCTTAGTTTTCAAAGAAGCAAAATAGTGTTGCATTATATACCACTGAAGCAGAATACATTTTAGCAGTAGTTGTTGCGCACAAGTTTTATGGATGAAACAACAACTTTTGGACTATGGAATTGAAGTAGGTACCATTCCTATCAAGTGTGACAATACTAGTGCTATTTGTCTCACTAAAAATCCCATCCAACACTCTAGAACTAAGCACATTGAGATTAGACATCATTTCATTAGAGATCATGTCACAAAGCAAGATATAGTTCTAGAATATGTAGATACTTTGCATTAATTAGAAGATATTTTTAGAAAACCCTTGGATAAAGAAAGATTTTGGACAATTAGGAGAGAATTAGGTTTAACCATTATACCTTGATTTTATGTTTAAATCACTTTTATGAATAAAATAAAAATTGCATGTAAAAATGACATTTTTAAATGCCTTCTATGCTAATAGTTAGGGGGAGTTTATGATCTTTAGTGAAAATTAATAATTTGTTCAAATTAGGCTTAAATATGATTTGATTAATTGAACATAATTGATTTTTGTAATAACAGTTGCCAATACCACTAGAGTTGATAAATTTTGCATGCAAAATGTTTAAGTACAAATTTTTGAACATTTTGTGCACTTGGTATCGATACTGGTCATCCAGTACCGATACTGCTCTTGCTAGGTATCGATACTACTAGCATAGTATCGATACTGCTATCATCAAGTATCGATATTGTTCATGCAGTACTGATACTACTTGAATAGGTATCGATACTCAGGTATTGATACTATGCAAAAATGCCTTGAAGTATCGATACTTCTCGAGGAGTACCGATACTACTCATCGAGTTTAGGCTATAAATCCCTAAAAACATCACATTTTGCCAAAACCCAAAAATATAAACACTCTATGTCGTTATTCTCACTCTCAAACCCTATCTTCCACATTGATCTATTCTAATAGAAATCTAGTGTTTTCAACTTCTAATCCTGCCAAGATCATCAAATTCGTGCAAACAACAACTCACCCCTCTCAATTCAAATTTTCAAGGTAAATTTTCAAAAACTAATTTTATCAAATACACAATATTTCCAAAAATTTCTAAATTAATAAATAAAAAATTGTTTTTGACTTAATTGTTGTTTTTGATTTAATTATATTGTTTTCAAACTTAGTTTTCAAAATAGTTTTTCAATTTTGCCCATTAGACACTAGTTTTTAAAGAACCTTCAATTTAAGGAACCATATTTAGTTTTGGGAATAATTGTTGCATACATATGTTGTTTAAAATTGCATGTTTACCATTCTGATTTCTATATCATGTCTAAACGTCCTAGGTCCTCATCGAGTCATTCCAATCAACCACATAACCTACCTTCTATTCCACATCCAAATCCAAATCCCAATGAACCCGAAATGACTCTCCTAAATTCTTGTTTCAACGAACCTAACCATAGGGGTCTTTACAATAGGTACATCAACCATTTTAAGTCATACAATATTAGGAAAGAGCGTATATCGTATCTACAGGCTATAGAAGAGATGAACTTCAAATACCTCCCTACCCTCAAAGCTTGGAAGTTTGATAACCTTTTTAAAATAAAATTGGTTGTCTATCAGCAACTAGTGCGAATTTTCTATTATAATGTTGTTTTTCTACAAAACGAGTCCCAAACCGCCACTGAAAGTATTCGGTCCTATCTATTAGGCCAATACATTACTATAGATTCATACTTCATTACTAGGGCCTTTGGACTAGATAATATAGGGGTCGATAATGAGAGAGATTTAGTGTCTTCCCTATATGAAGTCAATAAGAGTCCGAGTGCCTTAGACTATCAAGAGTATTTCCTTCACTTAATGATCTCTTGGTGGTTTAGATCATCAGGAGGAAAATACTCCACATTTAGAGCTATTGGCATATGATGGATCCATTGCATCCAGAAAAATAATAAAATAAATCTCCCTCAAATTATCTTTGGGGAATTAGTAGAAACCGTAAACAATATACCTTCTAAACGAGTTGAAACTTTAATTTATGGTTGTCTACTTAGTAATATGTTCATCAAAGCTAGTCTTAGGGTATACCTTAATTTAGCCATCCCTTTATGCTCCAAAAGCAACCTCAAATCTCTTCGAAAATCAGGATGGACAGGAGAAAAAGACCATTGGATTCGATCAACGAAGAAAACTATAGGTGCTAGTTCATTACGAGCAACTCCGGCTCAAGAACTCAAAGATCTTTTATGGGATGTCGACGATCCTGTAAATCAACCCGAAGAAGAACCAGCTAGGCAAGAAAGTTCAATGCCTCCATATTTTCAGTCATGTATGGAGACATTCGACTTGAGGTTTGCATCCTTGAGTCCAAACTCACGGATCAACATTTAGAGCAACAACGGGAAACTCGAGCTTGCTACGATGAAGTCAACGCTAGGACCGATGCACTTGTATGAGATGTGACTTCTATACGAGAACATCCATCTCATCCCGATCCTCCTACGGATGACTAACCAATCTTGCTAGTTCTTAGGTTGAATTATGTCTATGAACCTATACATTGTTTTAACATTTTGATACTTTCTGGATTTGGTTATTTATGTTTGAATGTTTTGGATGTTTATATTTTTGGATGATTGATTATGAATGATTAGTTTTATTTTGAACTGAATTGAATATTTAAGATGATTTTATTAGTTCATGCATCTTTTACATCTTAGTACACTTATGGCCAATCCCAATTGCATATTAAATATGAATATTGAAAATGTTGACTAATAATTCTCTTGGCTTGATCTTAACAGCTAAATATAAATTTCACTTTGGCTATCTTGTCTATAATTTATAGGGTCCTTTTTATTTAACAAAAAGGGGAGAAATCTTAAAGTAAGGGGAGTGATTTTTCAAATTTTTTGAGTGATTTTTCAAAAGAAAATCTTAAAAATTCTAAAATGTTTTGTAATATCCAAAAAGGGGAGATTGTTGGAAACATTTTGATATTTTAATATAACAAATAAATGTGTTAATGAATTCTAAAATTTTATATTCGATTTCAAATATTATATTCGATTTAATTATTCGAATATTAAAAATATTACTCCAAGTTTTAAAATGTCATATTTTAGTCCTTACTTAAATGAAAAATTGAGTTTCACTCTAAAAGCAATTTAGAAATATTTTTTACAAAGTGTTTCAAACGTTAATCGAGTCAAAAATGGATTTCAATAGGGTAGTATCGATACTGCCTTATTAGTATCGATACCCCCAAACATCGAATACAAAATGGGTACCGATACCCTACACGGTATCGATACCATTACATATAGTAGTACCTTTACCATAATTATGGTACCGATACTACCCCTTTGGTTTTGACTCTGAATTTTAACATAATGGAAAACGGGTACCGATATCATTATCGGTATCGATATTATTTTACATAGTAGTATCAATACTCCTTGGATGGTATCGTTACTACTACACATAGTAGTATCGATACTCCTTGAGATGTATCGTTACCGTTGAGTTGAAATGGTCGAAATATTTGAATTTATAACAGGTAGTATCGATACTCATGAGGGGAGTATCGATACTTATAAGCTCCCAATAGCTTTTTAAAGTGGAAAAAATACAACAACGACTCTATTGACTCTATGATCATCCCCAACGTTCAGAATTCATTCATTGGTGGTCAAGAATTGAGAAACAAACAAGACATAAAACCTTAAACTTATTGTTTGAGCAAATAAAGCCAACATCCATTCAATATTCATTTTGCTTTCCAAGAACACGATTTGTACTCAATTATATTTATTTTTTTTAGTTTTTTTTCTTTATTCTGAATTGTGCAAACAATCTTACATTGTGAGGTTTTTCTTCTAAGTTTGCGAAATTTGTAATTTTTTCTTTGAGAGAGAGTGTCTCAAGAATTTGGGGTACAATTCTTGAGGGAGTTGTAAGGTTACTCTTTGTCCTTAAAAAATGACAAATTAATGAATTTGTGGAAAATCCTTAGTGTGGATAGCTAAGATAGTGGACGTAGACTTTGGTTGAGAAAGTTAAACCACTATAAATCGCTTTGCAAATATGTTAATTTTCTATCAAGCTTATACCAAAATTTTAATTGCCATTTCACCTCCTCTTGGCTATTTCATCTGATCGATTGACTCAACATACCTTTGTATGGATTTATTCCTTGTATTGGTATAAGAAAGTGAATCCCTCAAATTGGATTCGTTCCGTTCGAAACCTATAATGGGTGAGGATCAAGGGTTTGTCAGCCATAGGGGACACCGACATCAAGGACAATTCGAAACACCCTTTCCCGTTAGAGCCGAAATCATGCATATATTGAATCATAGAACGGTCA
Organism: Hibiscus syriacus; assembly: GCF_006381635.1. Taxonomy (NCBI): domain Eukaryota; kingdom Viridiplantae; phylum Streptophyta; class Magnoliopsida; order Malvales; family Malvaceae; genus Hibiscus; species Hibiscus syriacus. The sequence continues at coordinate 2,267,064 of NW_024061969.1, read as the reverse complement.
CCCTAGGTATAGTCATATCGAACCTCTGTCCGTTAATAGATACCCAAAATAGGTGTACACAAAGGAGGAGCATTTCTGAACTTTCCTTTTTCTTTAAATTTTGTTAAACAAAAGCATACAAACTAGATACCATGCCTTTAGGATTATTTTCTTGAAATTAATCATTTTGGGTAGAAAGCACATCCAGGTAGGATTGTTATCTATTGAAAGCATGTTTGGGTAGATATCATGACGAGGTAGGTGTTATATTCATATCTGAATAACATTTTTATCCGTATCAATTATCTTACCAATACTAACTTATTTTTGTTTTTTTGGTGTCATTTTTCATTTTTCTTTGCATTGCATCGCATCGTCATGACATAATGCAAAAGTGTTTATCTGCAAGGGGATACTCGAGAGAAAATTTTCGCAAGAAGAGGTAAAAGTTTTCAATCAAGCAGTCACATATACAAACATGCACTGAGGGTTAAAATAAGTTTAGAGTATAAAAATGAGACTTGCTCGAAGATCGTGCAGCATTCGAGGCTGAAATGATGATCTACTGATTCGAGGAGTTATCTAGCAGTAGAGCCTTTTTTATACGATCATTTCATCGCTAATCATCAAGGAGCGATGCATTGACTTCAGCGCTGCCAGGTTGTAATGGAGTTAGTTTACAAAGAGCTTGAGGGGCCTCATTTTCAAGGACGAAGATCTGAGATGAAGTAATGATCCATTTCATACTGAGGTTGTCATGACATAAAATGGAGTATCTTGTAAAGTGAAGGCTTTTATGTTTGGTGAAAATTGTTCTACTATATTCATCGTTGGGATTAATCTTTTATGCATCTACATTTTCATCTTTGCATTTCGCAGCTGAATTTCAGTTTTAAGCATTTTCACATGCATCGTTCATGAAAACATAAGGATTAATACATGGAGAATTTAAGGGAAGTGATCCTAATCACGTGACAGTACATTGAGAATAGAAGAAATATTCAAACAAATTAAAGAAAGAAGCTGAAATCGATACATTAGAAGCCTATTCAGCTAGTCGTAGGGTTGAGCCTTCTAGGATAATCCGCCAAAAAAGTCCTCATATCCTGAGGTCTACGATGTTGATGCCATATACAACTATCACTTAGGAAGTTCAGGGAATCCCAGTGAGAACTGTAAGGTACTGAAGTACAAGATCCCAAAATCTGATTGATTTAGGGGCATGGACGTTCAAAGGATAATGGGGCATTATGATGCTAATCAATAAGGGATCTTGACATCTACCAGGAAGCTTTTTTGCAATGGCATTGAGAGCATGGTTTTGCTTAAACTCATTTTTGTTATTTCTTTAATATTTTCTTAAATATTTTTAAATCTTTTAATGATTAAATTTATGCTACATTCTAAGGTTGAATAATTAAAGAAATTTTAATCTTTTAGTTCTTCGAATATCGAATGAATTACATATTCTTTTAGTTATTCAAAAATTATAGATTTTTGACATATAGCAAGATTAGACCTTTCTTATACTATTTAAAACCAGAAATAAAATCTCTCGATTCTTTACCCGAAATAATTCATGGTCACAACCAAAAGACCAAAGTTTGACATTACCCCTCTTTGAGACTTTGAAATATTGCATTAATCTTCTTCGAGACACAAAAGTCACACCATTACCTTTTGTTAAGCCAATAAAGTCACACCATCGTCTTCTTAGACGCAAAACCAACATTTTCTACCAATAAAACCTGAAGACATTGAGTACAAGATGTTCACTTGGACGTAAAACTTCCTACAAGATAGAGCATCTTGAATCAATTTTCTGAAAAAAGAGCAAGCATAATTGAGATAGGTTGGGAGCAAGAACAAGAAGGAAATTAATTTAAAATAATTATATCATGCATTAATTACATTGTTTTCATGTGAATAAAATTAATCCTGAAAATCTATCCCCCCTGGGGATACCTCTTCTGCAAACTTCTGTATATGAAATGATGAAAGGCTTTCTTTCATCATCCCTTCACAAAAGGAGAAAATATCTATCCCTTATGTCCTCATTTGAGCCTTTATTATATTTTCTTCTAATTCAACCATGACCAAGGATCACCCTCCACACTGAGGGGCAAGGTGAAGGAAATCTACTCGCATGAGTGAATACCATCAAACCAGATAAGATATCGAAAGGTGAACCGAATGTAGAGTGCAAAGATCAAGTAAAAACAAAGAAAAAAAGAGCAAAGAAAAACAAATAAAAAATAAAAAACAAAGAAAAAAGACGACAATAAGCTCATGCAAAGAGTCTCTCGAGTCAAATGACGCATCAAGCTTCAAACCATCAGATTGATCAAGTACGACCGGTTCAAAGATCAGTTCACCAGAAGATCCAAAAGTATGCATACGAGCATATTTAAATCGAGCAAGACAAGATTAAAGGCATCAAAATGAATTGATCCTTGGTTCAAGTACCCTTAAACACTTGTTTGAGCCTATTTATCCCTTTCTTTCATAACCATTAACCATAGCCTACATTACTTGCCTAAAAAGTCTCTTCTAATCATACATGGATTTCTAAACAAAACATATCATCTTCAGATTTCATCCCGCCCATCAGAATTAATATTTTATTCACAAAAGGTTTTCTAAAATCTTTAATGCTTAATAGATAAAATAACAAAATGGGGTTCAAGACGTAAATTTTGAATAACTTCTTGAAACCAAAGAAGGATTTGAGTTGAATACCTGAATAGGTGGCTTGAATATAAAGACTGTGTAGCTGTTGTTTAGAAGGTGATATCACAAATCCCTTTATAAGGCATCGCACAATCCGAGTGTGATCATGAGAGTTGGGAGTCGGAGAAGACTTCCAGTAGATGAGCATAGACGCTACTCCATCATATCACTGAACATCAAAGAAACGAGAATACTAAACCTTTAACCAAATACAACAACCTGAGACATTTTATCATCTCTCTACTTAACCATACCTCAAAGATAATGTTAACTTCCTAAAAAGTCTACTTTTAAGGCCTTTTTCACTTAAGTTATTGTTTGTTTAAAAGCTCATTTTAGGCATTTTAGGATCATGTAGTTGCATATAGCTGCATTTGTGGTGGTAGTGCTATTTTATTTCTTAATGATGCTGTTTGAGGGAAAGGTGCAGTTTGTCTGTGGTATGTAGGGAATAGCAAGTAAAAAGGATTCGTTGGGAAGTAATGGCACGTCATCACACGTTACTGAAGCAGATTGAAATGCCTTGCATTTCTGGCGTAGAAAACGATAAAAAGATACAGCTGTACGAGGACAGCTGGCACTGCATGTGAAATGATTGATGTAATTGCCTGCCAGAGCTGCTATGGGACCACTGCCACTTGGAGGATAAGGTTCACACACAAGGTGTGACCTAGGGGTATGAGAGGTATTTTGTACCCAACAACCTCATCATTACCCCTAGATATTTTTATTATATATTACACCTCATGGGGAGAGAGGAAAGAATGTGTGAAGAGGCACATGCATAGAGCAGAAAAAAATTAGATTTTTATTTCTTTTTCCTTTTCTTCTTCCTTGGGTTTTTCTCCTTTGATTAAGCTCCAAGGATTGGCAAGCTAGGCGCCGAAAGGAGCTAACAAGCTAAGGAGATTTGTGGTAGCCGAGGAGACCTCTGGTGGCACGTCGAAGGCTCTTTCTCACTTCCCTTTTTGCTATTATTTTTCTATTTATTTTTGGGTTGTTGGAACGAATATTTGCATGTCTTTGTGTTTGGATATTTTGAACCCCACCATGAACTAACTTATTTGGTGGTGGATGGTTTAATGGATGTTTATACTTTATTTTAATGGTTTATTTAAGTTTATTTTGGTTCTTTATTTGCTTTGCTTATGAATTCTTCGTCATCTAGGCTTGTAAGAGGCATGGAAATGTTCATTTATTAGATGAAGTTTAGGTATTCGGGAGAAACCTAAGCTAAAAATACTTGTAAGTATTCGAGAGAACCGTAAGATAAGATCCTCATAAGCAATGTGTTATAGTATTTTCAAGGGGCTTTGAACCAGCCTAGGAATATTATAATCTAATCCCTTAGATCTCGAGAGAGACTAGGATAGGATTTCAATGACTAAAAAGGGTGTTTTTATCAATAGGGTTGGTTGGCCAACATCATTGAGTGAGAGCATATGCCTTGGCATCCTATTCTGTTATGTTCCTTTGAGAACATTTTAGGAAAGCCCTGTCGAGCAAGTAAAGATTAGATAGCATAAATATACCTGAGAAATAAGGTTAGCATCCTTAAATCAATCCCTACCATTCATTCCGTTGGAAGCTTGTCACGTGAGGATTATCTTTTTTTCATTTCATTTGTTGTTTGTGTACTGTTATTTACCATCTTTCATTGCCTCGACATTTCACCATTTTCAACACTAAACATCTTATTTTTCCACTGCATTTCCATCTGCTACACCATCAGATCATTCATCTACATCCACCTTCATAAAATTTTCTTTTGTCGTGACATTTGTATATATAAAGACTAACTATACATAGATAGATTAATACTTAGCTTTGGTCAGACTTTTGTAATTTCACCCAATCCATGTGGAGACGATACTCACTCATTATTATATTACTTGAGCGATTGGGTATACTTGCACATTATTTGCTTATATTTTATAGTACTCACACACACGCAACAAGTTTTTGGTGCTGTTGTCGGGAATTGGCAGCCTGAAGTTATTTAGTTTTTCCAGAGCATTTTATTTTGTTTTGTATTTTATTTTTGTATAGTTTACTTTATATCTTTGTTTTATTTTTCAGGTTTATTTAGTGTATGCCTAGAAGAAATTCTGAAGAGCCTTTGGAACCAATAGAACCTGAGATTGAAAGACTCTTTAGACAAAAGAGATGTGCTCAACGCGCTAGAGGAAACATGTATCAGATTGGAAACCAAGGCATTGGTCAGGATGACGGAAATTAGAATGTCGCGGCATTAGATAATGTCAATCCTGTTGTTAGGCCACGCGTTATTCGTGATCATTTAAATCCGATACTGGATGATCTGAATCCTGGAATTATGGCACCCAAAATTCAAGCTGCACATTTCGAGTTGAAACCAGTCATGTTCAACATGTTGAATTCTATTGGGCAGTTTGGGGGTATGCCAAATGAAGATACCATGCATCACATTCGCAATTTTCTGGAAGTTTGTGATTCTTTTCACCAAGAGGGAGTGCATGAGGATTTTCTGAAGTTAAAGTTGTTTCCGTATTCATTGCGTGACCGAGCAAGAGCTTGGTTGAGTGGTGTACCAGCTGGTTCGATGGAAGCATGGGTCAATCTTTGCAATAGTTTCTTATTGAGGTACAGCCCACCGAACATGAATACGCAGCTAAAGATTGAAATATCATCTTTTCACCAGGGCGACGATGAATCCATGTATGAGTGTTGGGATCGTTACAAGAGTTTGCTTCGAAAGTGTTCAAATCATGGTTTTCACGATTGGACACAAGTAGTCATGTTCTATAATGGAGTCAATGCACTCACAAGGATGTTACTTGATGCCTCGCCAAATGGGACATTGCTGGATAAATCACCTACTGAGGCATTTATTATCTTGGACAGAATTGCTAACAATGATTATCAGTTTCCTTCCTCAAGACTTAGGAGTGGGAGGAGAGCACCTGGAGCATTTGAGTTAGATATCAAGGATTCGGTGTCCACTCAACTTTCGACTATCACCAATATGCTTAAAAACTTACAACGTTTTACTGAGGTGAAGGAAGTCAAAGCAACTAGCTTGGCATGTCTTTTATGCTAAGGCAATCACATGAGAGCGAATGCCCGAGCAATCATGAGTCCATTAACTTTGTAGGCAATTATAATCAAGGCAACAACAATCCTTATTCTAACACTTATAATGCTGGATGGCGTCAGCACCCCAATTTCTCATGGGGAAATCAAAGAGCACACAATGCTAATCACTCTACCTGGCAACAGAATCACAATAAGCCTCAGAGTTACCAAAATGCTATGCCATAGCATAATACTAACAAAGGAGCTTCAACGTCAGCAAGCATGAGTTCCTTGGAAGCTACAATTCAAGATTTCATATCTACTACAAAGACAATACTACAAGACCATTCTACTTCAATTAAGAATCAAGGAGCTTAACACCATAGTCAAGGCGCCTTACTTCAAAGCCATAGCTCGTCTTTGAGAGCTTTGGAAGGAAAAGTTGGTCAGATTGCTACGGCATTGTAAGAGCGTCAGCAAGGATGTTTTCCAAGTGATACTGAAGTCACTAAAGGGCATGGAAAGGAGCATTGCAATGTGTTAACTCTTAGGAGTGGCACACAAATCAATCAACAAGGTAAAGCTAGCGGGGCACAACATGATGACACTACTCTCACTACTGAAAGTGTTGAAGCTGAATTATATGATGATAGCATTTCTGAGAAGGACAAGGAGGAGGATTCTGCTAAGGCGCCAGATTCTGATGCCAAGGCAAAAGCAATTCCTACTACTGTAGTTAAGGAAGATAGACCTCCACCACCCTTCCCGCAAAGATTAAAGAAGCATAATGATGAAGTTCAGTTCAAGAAGTTTGTGGACATTCTTGATCAGCTCCATATCAATGTACCTCTCTTGGAAGCTATTAAGCAGGTGCCGATGTATGCCAAATTTCTGAAGGAAATCTATACCAAGAAGAGGAAAGTAGAGATTGTTGCCACGACAATATAATTTTGTTCTTCATTGAGTAAGTTGCCGCTAAAGCGAAATGATCCAGGCAGATTCATAATTCCTTGTTCGATTGAAGTTAATTTTGTTGGAAAGGCACTGTGTGATCTTGGTTCAAGTGTTAACTTAATGCCGAAATCTATATTCTTGAAGCTTGGTATAGGAGATGCAAGACCCACATCGGTAATTTTACAACTAGCCGACAGATTCCATGTGAAACCTGAAGGGAGAGTCGAGGATGTCATAGTCCAGGTAGATAAGTTTGTGTTTCCAGTCGACTTCTTAATTTTGGACTGTGAAGTTGATGCCAAGGCACCGATTATTCTGGGAAGACCTTTCCTAGCCACTGTACGTATATTGATAGACTGTGAAAAAGGTGAACTCACCATGAGAGTGGTTGATCAGTGTGTGACTGTCAATGTGTTTCGAACGCTCAAATATGTTGATGACACTGAAGAATGCCAAGGCATTTCTGAATTAAACTCAGTGATTGAAGAAAAGATTGAACATCTTTGCCAGAACAATTTCATTGAGCTAGCAAAAAATGGATATTTGGTGGATGATGAAAGCTTAGTGGAGTCCGACGACTTTTCAATTTTGGAGGAGCAATCTAACTTAGTACAAGCTAGATCAGGTATAAATTTTGAACCTTTGAAGTTTGATGAATTTATTCCTCCTAAGCCTTCATTATTGCATGCACCTACTATAGAGCTTAAAACTTTGCCAGGGCATCTTAAATATGTTTACTTAGGTAGCGATGAGACTTTACCAGTGATTATTTCCGCTAACCTTACTGCTGATCAAGAGCAAAATTTGTTAAGTGTTTTGATGCAGCATAAGAAAGCAATTGGTTGGACTATGGCCGACTTGAAGGGCATTAGTCCCACGATCTGTATGCACAAGATTATGCTTGAAGGTTGCCATGGTAATTCAATCGAACCACAAAGAAGACTCAACCCTGTTATGAAGCAAGTGGTGATGAAAGAAATTCTAAAATGGCTTGATGCTGGAGTGATTTAACCTATCTCTAATAGCTCATGGGTGAGCCCTGTCCAGTGTGTTCCAAAGAAAGGAGGCACGACTATGGTTACTAATGAGGATAATGAGCTATTACCCACTCGCACTGTTACCAGATGGAGGATATGCATGGACTATCTAAAACTCAATAAAGCTACGAAGAAGGACCATTTTCCTCTACCTTTCATCGGCCAAATGTTGGATCGATTGGCCGGCAAAGCATTCTATTGCTTTTTGGATGGGTACTCGGGGTACAATCAAATTGCCATCGCACCAGAGGACCAAGAAAAGACTACATTCACTTGTCCCTATGACACTTTTGCCTTTAGGAGGATGCCTTTTGGACTCTGCAATGCCCCGACAACATTTCACTGATGTAGGCAAGCTATATTCTCAAACATGGTTGAGGATTTTCTGGAGATTTTCATGGACGACTTTTCTGTTTATGGGGACGACTTTGAACGATGCCTCGACAATCTTTTTCTTTTCTCTTTCTTCCTTAACTTTTATATTTCATTTTTAACTTTTACTTTTTATCTCTCATATTCTTCATCTTCTTCACTCTTCTCTCCATAGCCGAACTCTTCAAAGCTTTTAAAAGATTCTTCCTTTTTCATTTTTCTTACTTCACAACTATTAAAATGGTGCGCACAAGACCGGCTGCACCCGAAGGTTCCAAGTTCCAACAGTTTGAGAATGAGGAGGCCAAGGCTCGGTTCCAAAACTTCAAGAACTGAAAACTCTTCTTTTAGTTAGGTTTTATTTTTACCGAGGAAACCGATTGTGGCTTGGGACCCGACGTAATTGACATTGTTACGCCGCTCAAGTGGAAGAAGTTTGTACGCCATCCGGGTTCAGTGAACGCCTCGTTGGTTAAGGAATTTTACGCAAATATTTCCAAGCCAAACAAACATGCCATTTTCATGCGAGGTAAACAAATTCGTTTTACACCCACTACTATTAATCAATATTATTATTTGCAGGATGTGGTGGACCAACATGCCCAGTTCAAGGATGAAGCCGATAGCACCACCTACGATGAAATACTTGAGGAGTTATGCTTCGAAAACACTGAGTGGAATGGGCTCCAAACAAGTAGATACTCGGTCAACAGAGAGCGTCTTTAGCCGCGTACCAAGTTATAGAATCACTTCCTTAAGCATAAACTCATGCCTACTTCTCAAAATACGACGGTATCACTTTCACGCTTACTACTTTTACATTCGATAATTGTATCCCGTCCTATTGATGTTGGTCGCATTATTGTTCAGCAAGTTAATGACTGTTTGGGTAAAGAGGCAAGTGCTTTGGTGTTTCCTAATTTAATTACTGCTTTGTGTCGTAACAAAAAAGGAAAGAAAAATGATTTTGATGAAATTTTACCTGGATTATCGGGCATTACTAGAGCCAGACTACCTCTGCTGTTGGGAATTGAAAATCCCAAATCTAAAGACCCTGTTCATGAGCAATCTGCAGGAGCTAATATCGAGGCAAAATTACTTGCTCTCGAGGAAGTTGTGATGCAGACTCAAGCTCACCTGCATGCTTTACACGGTGACATCCGTAACTTCTTTGGATATGTGAAGCATAGAGATACTATGGTGGAATCAATGTTTCAAGAAATTATTCCCCACGGTCAATGGAATTTCCCTGGTTTCCCAGACGAAATTCTGCTAGCATTCAATACCGAGGCATCTCCAGAGCCCGAACAAGATGAAGAAGATCCTCTAGTTGATGACCCGACTCCTGATCAGCACCGATCTGACACCCCTGAATATCCGCCTACTGTCCATGTCGAAAAAACACACAGTCCTGTTCGTGCAACCGATCCATCGCCTGTACCACGAAGTGGCCGTCGCACCAAGACCACGGCTGGACGTAAAAATTTTGCGCATTATTACTCTAGTTCCTCAGAGTCTAGCCCAGTACCCCTTCGCAAGCGCACCCGACGAGGAGCTGCTAGCACCTCCAAGCCCACACCACCACGTAAACATTGAGGTACCTCACTTGCATTCATTTTCATTTAGTTTGCATTTCATTGCATGGCATTTAGTTTATATTTAGTTTAGTTCTCTTTAAGCATTGAGGACAATGTTTCCCTTAAGTTTGGGGGAGGTAGTGTTCTTGCTATGACATATGCATGATAGCATTGACATAGTATTATGCCATGGCATCAGTAAATGGTAGGACAGTTAGATAGAATGTTTTGAGGATACCCAATGATAATGATCTTGTGAGGCTAGAAATTGAATGTAAATGACTGTTGAGAATGATAGAACCCACTCTAGGGTCTGATGCTTTGTGAAAAACTTTTACACGATTTGTATGTTCTCTATACTTAGAAAATTTGGAATTTTTTTATGAAAAAACTCTAGTTAGTTTTGGCATTGAAATATGGTATTGTGCTTAAAATAAAATTAAAAAACAACTCCCTTATATATGAAACTGTGAATAAATGCTTAGGCATAGCTGTAGAGGGACACTCCTCTTTGCCGTGGCATTGCCTGGAACTCTCTTTAATAAATGGCAGCCATGTGCATATGAGTGAATGAAAGCAGTCACGAGATGACTCTACTTAACTAGCTCGGGGGTGGAAGGTATGCTCCCTTTCAACTAGAGTGTGGGAGAGTAGGTGTGATGTGCTGACTCCCTTCGTAATATCAACTATATATATAAAAAAAAGGGAGTAAAGAAAATGTGTTTAATGAATAAGTAAATGCCTTGACAAAAACTAGGGGACTTGAGTAGAAATTGTCTAAATTTGCTAAGTATAGATTGGATACAATCACGCACACACACTACCACAAAGGATCTTGACCTAGGGAAAAGTACTTGAATTCTTGATAAGTCTAATATGCTGAAGCCTATTTTGCTGAGGGTTGAAATCCAATTTGGTCTTAATGTCTTATTATCGAACATTGCCATGACATTTTGCTTATGTAACTGCTATCCATTGCTTGAGGACAAGCAATAGCTTAAGTTTGGGGGTGTGTTAACTTCCTAAAAAGGCTACTTTTAAGGCCTTTTTCACTTAAGTTATTGTTTGTTTAAAAGCTCATTTTAGGATCATGTAGTTGCATATAGCTGCATTTGTGGTGGTAGTGCAATTTTATTTCTTAATGATGCTGCTTGAGGGAAAGGTGCAGTTTGTCTGTGGTGTGCAGGGAATAACAAGCAAAAAGGATTTGTTGGGAAGTAATGACGCGACATCACATGTTGCTGAAGCATATTGAAATGCCTTGACATTTCTGGCATAGAAAACGACAAAAAGATATAGTTGTACGAGGACAGCTGGCACTACACGTGAAATGATTGTTGTAACCGCCTGCCAGAGCTACTATGGGACCACTGCCACCTGGAGGATAAGGTTCACACACAAGGTGTGACTCTAGGGGGTATGAGAGGTATTTTGCACCCAACAACCTTATCATTACCCCTAGATATTTTTATTATATATTACACCTCATGGGGAGAGAGGAAAGAAGGTGTGAAGAGGCACACACATAGAGCAGAAAAAAATCAGATTTTTATTTCTTTTTCCTTTTCTTCTTCATTGGGTTTTCCTCCATTGATTAAGCTCTAAGGAGTGGCGAGCTAGGTGCCGAAAGGAGCTAGCGAGCTAAGGAGATTCGTGGTGGCCGAGAAGACCTCTAATCGCGTCGAAGGCTCTTTCTTACTTCCCTTTTTGCTACTATTTTTCTATTTATTTGTGGGTTGTTGGAACGAATATTTGCATGACTTTGTGTTTGGATATTTCGAACCCCACCATGAACTAACTTATTTGGTGGTGATTGGTTTAATGGATGTTTAGACTTTATTTTAATGGTTTATTTAAGTTTATTTTGGTTCTTTATTTACTTTTCTTATGAATGCTTCGTCATCTAGGCTTGTAAGAGGCATGAAAATGTCAATTTCTTAGATGAAGTTTAGGTATTCGGGAGAAACCTAAGCTAAAAATACTTGTAAGTATTCGAGAGAACCGCAAGACAAGATCCATATAAGCAATGGGTTATAGTATTTTCAAGGGGCTTTGAACCGGCCTAGGAATATTATAATATAATCCCTTAGATCTCGGGAGAGACTAGGATAGGATTTCAATGACTAAAAAGGGTGTCTTTATCAATAGGGTAGGTTGGCCAACATCGTTGAGTGAGAGCAGATGCCTTGGCATCCTATTCTGTTAGGTTCCTTTGAGAACATTTTAGGAAAGCCCTGTCGAGCAAGTAAAGATTAGATAGCTTAAATATACCTGAGAAATAAGTAGATATTTGAAGTAGATATTTTTAGTATAAAAATCTATTTTTATCATTTTAATAAGATGTTGTCAATTTATTAAGAAAAATCTATACATATACTATTTTTAGTCACCTTTTTATACTTATAAGATTTAAAGTTAAAGACGATTATCATTTTATTTATTTTATTTGGTAAAAAAAGGGTTTAAAATGTTAGGATTCATATATTACATTTTAATTTAATAAAAATATATCATGTGTTTTCAGGTTTTTTTTTATTTAAATATTCCTTCATAGAAGATTAATATCAAAATAATATTTTTTAAATTATCTTCTAAATTAATATTCTTACTTCACTTTAGGTAAAAATGTTTTCTTTTGCAAGAAGTAATTTGATAATATTATTTTAAGTTAATGGTTTGATGGTGTTAAACTCATCAAGTGAATTTAATGATAAAAGAGAATGTTAGTTTTTTTAGAGGTCTTAGGTTTGAGCAGATGCGTTTGTAGGGTGTGTGTTGTTAATGAATTAAGAAAATTATGGATATATATTACCTTATAATCGTTTCAAACTATTAAAAATGATTAATTAGTGTTTATATAATATTAAATTTTAATGAATTGAGATTTAAAATTAGCAAATGATCGTAAGTAGGATGATAAAAGTTGTGTATAACAATATATTAATTTTGTGTTAAAATCTTGAGTAATTATTTCTGTAAAATCCTAATACTACACATAATGTTTTAGTAAAATATGTAATATATCATATATAAACTTCAATTTTATGTTTTTTTATACATTGACTTTTGATTTGATTCATTTTTTCAAAAAAAAAACACTAATAATTTTTAACAATGTATTATCATCTCAAGTTTACATATTGCACACACAATAATTATATTCATTCAATATTAAAATAAATAAATATATTTTATATCTTAAAATGTGTTTAATTGAATTAAACTCAAAATTTCAACCTTAACATATCAAATTAATATTAGATCAAAATTTATGCACAAATATTTATCTATATTATTGAATTAAATGTCAGTTGACTTGTGACACACGAGCTCAATAATAACTTTCGTATTTGAAATATAAAAAAAATTAACCGTTAGTTATAATGATACAAATAATATTTTCAGTTTATACAATAGAAACATCAAATGAAATTATGATGTATACATTTATTTTAACAAATACAAGGGTAAAATTATAATAATATGTTAGTTGAATGGTATTTGAGTTCCTTAAAATTTTTCATAAAAACATTAATATGATCTATGTTTTTTTATTTAATATAGTCTTTAAATTAAGAAGAAGAATATCAAATTGACATTTGATCAAGGAATCAAACGTTATATGTGCTAACATGACAATTCACGACACTAGTAAGACAGTCCACGATATTGACATGATGATTCATGATTTAACTTAACAGTTTACGATGTTAATGAACAATTCACAACGACTGATGATGTGGCTAATGTCTCCTCAAACCTTTCTAAAAACAAACTTATGTAACTCCTGATTTTTTTTTTGCACATCATATGGCCTTAAATTGAGGGGGAAAAAACTAAATTGGCCTTTCGACAAACATAATTAAACATTGACCGTTACGGTGTTGATGTAGTAGCTCACAATGCGAATGTTTGATTCCGTTAGTTAAAGAGACAATTTATTTTTTCTCAGTTTAATGGTCATATTGAATGTGAAAAAAGTTTAGGGGTCACATTGATCTTTATGAAAAAGTTTGAGGGCGTAAGATATCATTAAACCTAAAATTTTTAATGAACGGGCCTAGAAACAAAAGGCCCATCAATGGATATATATATATATAAGTTTTAATTTCGTTTAATTTCCCTCTTTTGTTAACCATCAAACCGAAGTTTTGTTTCTTTTCTCCAATTCATTTACCTCCCAGTTCAATCCCCAAAGCCCTTAAAGAACTCCCATGGACTTAGGGTAGGTTAAGTTGTTCTGGGTTTTCTTCGATTTGCAGAAAGTGAGAAATATGGGTCACTCTAGCTTCCAAGGTATTCAATTCAACATGTATTTATCGTTTCTTTAACTTAAAATCCCCTTTCTTGGATTGAATTGCAAAGCCTCTTTTGTTGTTTTTCGTAGGAGCAGACGAAGATGACGATGAAGAAGAATACGGGGAGTAAGCCGTTGGGAGTAATCCGCTTCTGGGTTTTATGTTTGGGAATGTCGATAACTCTGGTGATCGCTTCTGGGTTTTATGTTTGGGAATGTCGATAACTCTGGTGATCTTGATGCTGATTATCTTGATGAGGTACGTTTTCGACAATAATTTATCCCCTTTTCTTCTTGGAGCTTAAATTTTTGGCAATTTAGGCGTGAACCTAACGAGAACATTTCTATGCTATCGTTGGTGTTTATGTAAACCGTTCAAAGCTCTTTATTTTCTTACTTTGCATGTAAAGAACTCGGTGGAATCTCAAGTTCTTGATGGGCTTGGGATGTGTAACACTTCGCCTTTTGGTGGAGCTGGGTTTGGATGAGGGTATAGGGTAAATTGAAGCTGGTGTGAGGAAGGAAAGTGTAATACTTTACTTTTGCGGGAAAGTATTTTGAATCTACATAAGTTTAGTGTTCGAGGAGAAATTATGGTTTAGGCTTATATTAACTTGGATTTTTCATCTCAAGAGTGGTGGAACAAAAGCATCTTGATGCTGCAGTGAATTATTTCTAGTTGAGTTCAGAATAAAGTACTTATTGTTTGGAAGAGGCCATTTTTTTTTGATAAGCTAAATGTAATTTAAATACAGAGAATAACCAATCAAACAATTACATGTTTTTCTAAGACTCATTTGTTCCTGAAACTCCCATCAAATTCTACTCTACCAAGTTCGAGTCACGTATAATGAAATTCTTACAAGTTTGGAGAAATAAACTTGCCAATCTTTGTTAGTTCCATCATGAGACTCAAGACATATAAATCAAATCCTGCAAGAAAGAAGATTTGGTAACTAAATTTGGGTCAAAATATGGCCAGTGAACCCATGAAAATCAAAAGCACTCATTTGGACCTGAAGGAGTTAGCTGCTCTTGAAGGACCCCATGATTTCTCCTCATATTTCATCCGTAACTTGATAAACCCTTGCAGGGGATAACATTCTAATTTGACTTGCACTATCTATTTAAGCTGTTAGTTTGGCGCTTTGCTTAACTACTTAAGTAAAGATGAAAAATTCTCTCTTCCAGAATGCAAAGGAACATCTTGCTGCTGTAGCAGACAAGTTGGGTCCATCTCTTACGGATATAGATGTAAGCTGTTCTGTTATGTGTTCTCTCGGTTCTCTCTTCCCCACTAAATTACCGATTCATAATAAACAAATCTAATGCAGAATATCTTCTCTGGTGTTTTATATTTATTTTTAAGTGGGGGCTTGTTTTGCTAATGACACTGTTTGATTATCAGTTGTCAGATAAATCACCACACACTCCAGCCGATGCTGCTGACCAAGCTGATGGTACAGAGTATGTCCCTCCAACAAAGCGACGTAGAGGGGGAAAGGTAATGGCGGTTTTCCTTCATTGCTTTCATTTGCCATGGTTGATCTTTTCATTTATTTCTTGTAAAATTTTGTTGAAAAGGAAAATGGCACTTGCATTATTGTGCAACAGAACGCAACTTTTAAATAGGTTGTCTTTACTTAAACTAGAATCCTAAGACTACTAGGTTTCTAGTTTTCTAAGACTCTATCTCCTAAGAGAGTTCTAATTAAAATAACTTGTTCTAAAAACATTAGAGAAAAGAAAAAACTAATTAAACTTTAAATTAAAACAGGCAGAAAAGAGTCTAATTGGCTTCTTTCTATACTTATGGCTGTGTGTGTGGCTCACACGCTAGGAATTTTACGAACGAATTCTGCAGTTTGGCCGATCAGCGCACGACAGACCTTCCTGTGCTGGCGGTGTCGAATGTGGAGCCTCTAAAAATTGCTCTTTGGAATTTCGACAGTACCCATCACCCCAAACAGTCCAAGATAAAAATCCTATGAACAAAATTTTTTTCTAAAATTTTAGGTCATCTGATACCATTTAAAATATTAAGAAGAGAATACTTTCATGTATTTTGTCCACCAACATTATGAGTACATAATACATATACAAGTATAAAGATCCTAGAATATGAAAAGTAATGTTTAATTACGTAATATCATACATTAATACAATATATATTAACCATAATATTTAGCCTATAAGTATTTTTTTTTATAGAAGATAGGCCTCATTAAAACCCCCCTTCATATCCTGCATGTTATATCAGTAACATGAAGGACATAGGAAGGAGGAAAAGTGCACCTCTGAATTTTATTACTTTGAATCGTAACGTACAACCAATTCCTAGTCATAGACTGCTTGACATAAGACTTAAAAACATAAACCACACTGCAGCAGTAAAACCAGAATCCTAAAAAACTGACTAAGCACAGCAAATAAATAACCTCAACACAAAGCAGTTGATCAACCAATACCAGCCTTTGCTAACTCTTCCGCTTCCCAATTGGCTGCTCTCAAAATATGTCTTGAAATGATGCCCTGTCCTTCCACATTAGTAGCTACGCCTCTAACCAAGGTCTGAAATAAAGGGGTACATAGATCAGGATTTTTAATCCACTTCAGAGCTGTGGTGGAGTCAGATTCCAAGATAATCCTCTGTCTTGGAGAGGAAACCACTTCTTCAATGAGAGTCAAACCACTTTTGATCGCCATTATCTCTACAAGAATAGGACCACCTCCATTTTTTTCTGAAAATGAACCAAGTAACAAACCCCTGTCATCCCTAATCAAACCACCTGTTCCACCTTTGTCCCATCCCTTAGCCATTGCCCCATCAATATTTAGTTTAAGGAAACCTTCTGGAGGAGGCTATGTTTTAAAAGGCGCGAGGCGCTCCAAGGCGATTAGCTACCCGAGAGCCTCAATTTTTGAGGCGCTTTGAGGCGAGGGATTCACGTACGCGAGGCGCTTCTTTTGAGTTCCACGTAACCTTTCCCCCTCTCTTGGATTCCAGAAATAATTGTATTGACACCATATCCCCATCACCCCTACTCGGCCCTACAGACCGCCACTGGATCAAAACATCATCCGTTTCAGTTTGCAACTCACCATTTTGCCCCCCCAATGGACTTCTCATTCCCAACCCACTTAACAGGCCCAATATGGTTGGATTTCCTAATTGAAGTAGGTGCAACACCATAGTCAACCGAACATGCAGAATCATCCGAGAAGTTTGTATTTCTCGATTCCAGACCCTCGTGCTTCCCACTTATTTTTGTCCTACACTGCCAACTGGCAGCCCACTAACTTCTAACATACTTGTTTTAACATTGCGCCCATCTTCTTGATCAGCCTTATCTTGGCCCAAGGTGACAACCCCCATGCTTAAACTCCTTTCTCTCCCATCAATACAAACCCCCGACACAATCTGTTGCCCTGGAACTCCACCTAATACTGTCTCCTTAGAACATAAATGGGTCATTGTACGTGAATCGCTAAAAGCATCGCCTCGTCGCCTCTCGCCGCCTCCGACGATTGAATCGCCGCCTCCGACGATTGAATCGCCGCCTCATGTACTCGCCGCCGCCTTGGTGGTCGGAGGCTTCTTCTAAACGCCTCGCCTAGCGCCTCAGGCGCGCTTTTTAAAACACTGGGAGGAGGTACCCATTTAGAAGGATTTAGCCTATAAGTATAACATTGACAAATCTTACAATGAAAGAACTTGGAACTTTTATTGATGAATAGGTGAGTGAGGGAATAACTTTTGAAGGCATGCAAAATGAGGGTGACCAAGGTGAAAAAGCCATAACATTTCTTCTCCCAAAAGTGTTCAGGTACAAGATTGGTGAACACGAGTGATCTAACTATTTCCCGTAGGTGTATTTTTTTCTCCCGGCTATCCTATCTGCTGATGTGTATTAACACGAACTCATATGAATAATCTGTTTTTCTTTGAAATAAGAACCCAAGGTTTATGAAAATTACTGAGTTCCATTATATGTTTTGAGAATCTGGATCTTGCTTTTGAATTTGGTATGAACCATGGAATGAAAGGATTTGAAGATTTCCCCGAATTTGGATTTTTCTTCTATAAGGAATGTCCATGTTGTTCTAGTGTGGTCACCTATGAAGGATATGAACCAACTAGTCTCATTAAGATTTTTCACACATGAAGGTCCCCAAATTTCACCATGAGTTATAGAGAATGAATGTGAAAGTTTGTATTGGATCTAGGATAGACATGTCGTGTATGTTTTGCAAGTTGACAAATCTGACTATGAAAGAGCTTAGAACTTTCTTTGATGAATAGGTGAGGGAACAATTTTTCATGGTATGCAAAATATTTGTGACCAAGGCGAAAATGCATAACATGACGATTTGAAATAAAAGTATAATTAGAAGAGAACATGAGTTAACAAATTCCGAAACACAACTTGAATGAACTTGTCCTTGTAGAGGAGAGTTCCCTTTGAGCAAATATAGGCTACCACATATCTCAACACTGCTAATCACCTTCCCAAATCTTGTCTGATTGATTAAAGTTTAGTCACAGTTCAATTCACGAGTGAGTTTACTAATAAAAATCAGATTACAATCTAATTTTGAAACATAAAGAACAAATCGAGAATGTCCTTCTCTCAATTTGATTGATCCGATTTCTTCTCTTCTTGAGAGTGATCCATATGCTATTCGGACTGGAGAGGCTTGATTGTGGGCTGAACTTGTGAAAAATATTAGTCTCCAATGATGTGATCTGAGGTTCTAAAATCAACTATCCAAGGCTTTACTTTGTTGGTTTTTGCAATATTTACAACAGAAAAATTACTTTGATTTGCCAGCATGTGGGTGTGCTGTTTGGTGGAGGTTGTCATATACTCAAGTAGTTTCTGCTGTGCTTCAATTTGCTCCGTTCAGTGCTGGTGTTGGAGGCATTAGCCGAATTTGCATGGCTTCTCTAACTTGCCATGTTCAGCTAGGTCTCCAATCAATAGGTTTTTCATGTAGTTTCCAGCATCTCTCTCTCAAGCGGCCAGGTTTCTTGCAATGTTCACACAATGCATCCCTTTTCTTTGCTTGGTATCCTGAGATGAGTTGTGTGTGTCAGGGATTTAAATAGCGGTCCGCGACCGCGATAGCACCCGCGATATAGCGGTAGCGGTGTCCTTCACGACCGTTGTTATATGACCGCACATAGCGGTAAATGCGAGGTGACCGAAAATGGATTGTGACCGCGATTTGAATCCCTTGTGCATGTACGAGGCTAAACCTTCAGCAACTGTGGAATTGATGTTTTCTGTCATCATCAATTTCTTCCTGCTTTCTTCTCTTCTAACTTCAACAAATACCTCTAGGATGGAAGGCAAAGGTTTGTTGTCTAGGATTCTACCCTTTCATCCAAATCTTTATTGAGACCAAGAGAAATTTGAATATTCTCTTTTGGAGACTTTTATGCAGGGCTGCATCATCAGGAAATTTCCAGGGATGTATTTCAAACATATCAAGTTGCTGCAAATACCTGTGTCAACTCTGCTGCTATCATTGAAATTGAGTCTAGGCTCAGATGCTGATCATGTGGAATTATAATGGGAGTTTTGTTCTTTAAGGTTGCTTTAACTAAATCTCGGCATTATTTTTATATGCTTTATTTTGTGGCTTTGGTCCATGGATGTGTATAAAGTATGATGGACTATAAATTATTGAATTGGAATTATATCTTTATAATCGCAATGCTATTTTTATAAAGCAGATGATCTGAACCCAAAATATTATAATGGTTCATTTATTTATTTGATTTGAAAGGTAGATTTTATGAAATGGTGTAATACATATCTGAGCTTAACTCGATTGAACCTTAATAAGTGTAATAGTTGATAGATAGTTTAGAAGGCTAGGTTCTAAATTTGATGCAAATTTGTTTTCATATGTTTGAATGGACACTGAAGATATTAATCTCTCATTGTAGACGGGGGGGGGAAGGAAAGTTATGTGTGAATTTGAAAAGTATTATGCATTTTGTGTGAATTTTCTCTATGTTATGTCTGTAACAAGATGAACAAGCATAGCCGCATGCTATTTGTGGAAGATTGACATCTTTCTTGATAAACGTTCTGATGAGATTTGTGGAAGTTTTTACTTAAGTTTGATGCATGTAAATCCGCTTCTTAGTAAGCCTTTCCTGCTTAATGTATTCTTCAATTGATCGCCCTGCAGGTTGGTTTGTCCAACATCTTAGAGCGGATTGTTGAAACGCTGAGAGATAATACCGAAGTGTCCTATCTGTTCTTAAAACCAGTGTCTTAGAAGGAGGCGCTCGACTACCTGAACATTGTAAAGCATCCAATGAATTTGTCCACAATAAGGAGCAAGGTTAGGTTGATGGAATACAAAGATCGAGAAGACTTTAGACATGATCTGTGGCAGATTGCCTACAATGCTCATATCTACAATGATGGTATTAATCCTGGCATTCCTCCTTTCGCCGATCAGCTTTTGGAGCTTTGTGACTACTTGCTGCACGAGTATGCTCGTAGCTTGGATGAAGCTGAAGCAGGTATAGGGGAATCTTAATCAGGTCACACTTTTGAAATCATTCATATGAAAGAGAGAATTACCTTAGAGAAGAACTGCTACTTCTCTAGGTTTTAGGGGTGTCCAGGCTTTGAAGAGCCATGGCAATAGAGCTTTGTATGTGTACTCAAAACCTCAGGTGCTTGAGTTGTTTCAGGCATCAAAAGAAACTAGTTCATATAGGTGGGTAAGAAAAAGGATGGTGATAACCTAGGTGATGTAGATGAACGGCAAATGATGGTTTGGACATTAAGAGATGAAAGCTTATCGAGAACCAGATCCTTGTAGGAAGCGTAGGCCATTGAGGACTAAAAGACCCCCCAAAAGTAATGTTTAATTACGTAATATCATACATTAATACAATATATATTAACCATAATATTTAGCCTATAAGTATAACATTGACAGATCTTACAATGAAAGAACTTGAAACTTTTATTGATGAATAGGTGAGTGAGGTACTAACTTTTAAGGCATGCGAAATAAGGGTGACCCAGGTGAAAATGCCATAACATGTCTTCTCCCAAAATGCCTAGAATATGAACAGTCTCATAGCTGTTATCATGAGTTGTTCGGGATCTTTTTGGTTAAAGCCCGATTAACTCTCGAATCAAATGGACTCAACTCTAGTTTGAACTTGACTCAAATTCTTAAGGAGTTAAAATATACTATTTGATATTCGACTTGTAAAGCTTGCGAGACATTAGAAAAAATAATATATTAAATTTTTAGAATTTTAAAATTAATTTACTAATAATATTAAATTTTTATTTTGTTCTTTTTTAAGAGTGTAATATAAGGTTTTCATGTACTTAAGGCTCAGGTTCGAACTTGAGTTTGAGCTTTCATCAAGCTATGTATGAGAATGTTTTAAGTTTCTCGAGTTTTCAAACTCAAGTCGTGCTTTAATTTTTGATTTCGAGTTGAGTTTGAAAATTTTAAGTTCGCGAGCATTCGAGTCGAGTTTTAATTTTTTATATTGAGTTCGAGTCAAGCTTGACAATGACAATCTTTTGAGTTTTCAAATCGAATCGAGTTCACTTTTATATTTTTCGAGTTGAGTCGAGTTCGGCAATACTTGAACTCAACTCCGTTCGTTTACAGCCCTGCTTGTAGGAGTCATGCCTGGAATGATGGTGGAGGCTCAATGTGGCAAAAGATGAATGCTGCAGTAAATTCGGGTATTGTGTTATTCTAGAGGAGCTTTTGTTGACGCTCTCGGTTCACAAGGTTCGGCTCAGTTGAAGAGTTCAGGCATCAGATCGCCGCTTTCTTTGCCCATGCCAGCCATGAAACATGCATCTCTTAGCGTATAATTGTATCTTTAGCGTGTATACGCGTTGTCAATAGTTAACCTAAGACTTTTATAAAAACAACACTGAAACATATATAATACAAGATGAAAATTTTAAAACAAAAAACTTACAAAAGTGCAACTAAAACATGCACGAGACAAGATAAAAACTCAAATAAAACTTATTCTTATGAACGAACAAGTGTACGGAATTCGCTACATTATGAAATAACTTAACATTGAAAGTGAATAATGCGAGCTTAAAATTAGGTCAAATACTAACAAAAATAAATCAAAGAATCATGTTTATCATCATTTATATTTGCGTCGTACAATTTCTTCCTAGCTAGTAAAGAAACTCGCATAATACATCTTAATCCAAAACTAAAAGAATGATCAACAAAAACAAATGTTGGCAGTGTCTATATATATTGCACGTTGTTCAACTTCCATGGGGAATGGCCTAGTGACCAGGTCCTCGAGGACTAGGTCCCGAAACTAACCGCTGGAGCCAACATGACATAGTGAACTTCACCTTGTAAACCGTCAAGTAACTATCGATGGTGGCGAAATGTTCCAGTAAAACTCTGGCCGCTTCGACCTGGCTCAACACTGCCATTGAGATGACAAAGATGATCAAAAGGGTACTTAGTTTTCTGCTATTCGTCTTCCCAAAGAGTAACCTTCAGACCAGAAAAAAAAGGCTACAAATCTTTGAAGTTATGTATGGAATATGCAATAATTAGGAGTAACTGGAACTGAATGGTTAATATATAGGGAAAAAAAACAAGGGTCTACAAAATATAGTAAAAACAGCTGAAAATATCAACCAACGGAAATTGGTTCAAGAGGTAAGAAACTTAATATCCTTTAAGCATGCCTTGAGTTTGAGGTTTTGTGTATGGAGAAAATCTCCACTGGAGATTCACCTACCAAAGTCAAGTATGCGATGCAAGTCAATATGGATTAGTCATGACAAAACACTAGAACCAGGAGAAAAAAAAAACAGCTGAAAATATCAAAATATTGAGGAAATGTGGACTTTTAACGTGTTGACCAAGAAATTGTAACAGCTCGTTGCTGCTGGGAAAGCAGAAACACTATGGTAATCGAACTTGTCAATGGATGCTACAGTATACATATGAAAATTACTGGTTAAACCTTTCTGTTTAATTGCTTGGGTTCAAGAACCGACGAAGGTTGCTTTTGTTATTTTGAGAAAAAGACGGTCGAAATGGAGATTCAGTTGAGTAATTTAATGGAGGTCCAAGAGTTAGAAATATTGAATTTGACCAAGATTTTGGCTTGTTGGTTGGTTGGTCTGCCTGTGCTTGATTGAGTAAGATGACAACAGCAACAAATTAGTGTGTTTATATATAGTATGAGAAGTGTTGAACATTACTATTTAATTGTTTAATTTTGACTGTTCAATCAATTCAGTTATTTTCAAATAATTAAATTGATTAAAGGGGTGTTTTACGATTTAATTTTTGCCATCCAACTCTTTTTTTTCAAACAATATTTCGTTTTGGTCACTCGACGTTAAAAAGTTAATAATAATGCTAACGTATCATCATAAGGTAATGTCACGCTGTCATTAAAAACAATTACCAATCAATAGTTATGTTTATTTTTAACGCTAGGTGACAAAAATGGAATCAAAATGTAACATTATATATAATTTTAAAAAAATAGTTGGGTGACCAAAACAAAACATCGAGCATAAGTGGTGACTACATATATAGTTTGTCCTAAAAAAATCCGAGATTGAAAAATACTAATAAAATGAAATAACTTGGTTCAGTTTGATTAGTTAATTAGATTTAACCTAATAGTGAACCCTAATTAAAACTTCTAACGTAAACTAGAGTTAGGAATAGTTAAACTTTAGCTTTGGAGGTGTCATAACCATTTTTTTAAAAATAATTAAATATTATTTTAAAAAACGATTATGACTTTATTTGAAAATTTTGGTGATTTTAGATTAATTGGAATTAAATTGAAAAGGATTTGCCATCGACCTTTAAGTTAGGTAGGTCGAATACCTAAAAACATCTTTTAAAACAATTTTAATGAAAAATCGTTTTGTAAGACAAAAATTAGTATGCGTTACCAATGATTCATTTAAATGGATTCGGGAGTCGGTTACGCGTAGGGAAGGGTTAGCACCCCCACAACGCCCAAAATTGGTACTATGTCGCTTACACGTTGTCGTAAATGGTGGAAATTAAGTATCGAATATAAAATTAAAATATGATCCATTTATTGAAATATAATTAATTTGCTTCGAATTAACTATTTAAAGAAAATCCTTTTACACGATAAGAAATCTTAAAATTCGCAATCCTCCGTCGGAAAAGCTATTTCAACTATTTCTTATTTGTAAAAGAATATTCCGTCCTCATTGATTTTAAAAAAGGCGAATCACATATAAATTAAGAATCGACATTTGCATAAAATAAACAAATTGATGTTTTGAAACGTACATTGCATCATTTGAATAAGAGCACATTAATTAGTAAAATAAACTCGATTTTATTTCAAGTTCCCATGTCGTTAAAATGCCGTATAGGATCAAACCACTTTGACCAAGTGATGCTTTCCACGCTCATTCTACGCATACGTGTTCTTGAAATTATTCGAATACTATATCACTAAATAAGGAAATAAGATGGGACTAAAATAGTTGTAAATGAAAAGTAAAATATTCACAGCATAAAACTAATGACATTTATTTAACGTTACACATAAAAATAAATAATATGTACATATATATGGGACTGAAATAAAACAATTAAATATTACAAAAAATACAAATGGGGAAAAAGTAAATACTTGGTAATATCAGGGACCAAAATAATAATTAACAACAACTTGGAGGGTTAAACAATAATTACAAATAAACTAGAGCAGAAATCACAAATATTAAACAGTACATGTACTAGAAATGAAAATAACTCAAATCATAATTAGGACTAAAATGCAATAAATTAGAAACATGAAGGCTAAATTATAATTAAACCAAATGCCAACAATGACTAAAATAAAAGATTTACAAATGTCATGGCCAAAATTCGAACATCTAGGAAAATATACAAAATATTAAATTAGTGACTAAAATGAAACATTTATAAATATTGTGACCAAAATCAAACATAAACAAACATGGAAAAATAAACAGACTAGTGACTTAAATGTAAGTAATGAAATATAAGTGCTCAAAAGGGAATAATGAATTTTTTCATTAAATGGTTAAACGAAGAGATTATAAAGGAGTAGGGACCTAGGCTGTTATTAGCCCACAGAAAAATAAAAACACGAGTGAGATATACAAAAGTTAGGGACTAAATTTGATATTAACCCTCAAGCAAAAACACGAAAAAAAGGGAGTGGAAAAAGGTGATATTTTGATCATGCAATATAAACCCCAAACCCAAGTTAAACTCCCCAACTCCCTTCATTTGCTTTTGTTCAAGAAAACAGATGGAGAGAGAATTCTTATAATTCTCTCAACTTCCCTCGTCGGAGAGAGGGAGGTTGCCGTCCACCGGTGGCTCACGGCGGAGCACACGGTGGCTCGCGTTGGTCGGAGGGATCAATTGATCCCAAAAGGTTTCTCTCACTCCCCTCTCTTTAAATCTCCATCTCTCTCGGCCTAAAATCACCCTTACACGCCTAGATCTACAAAAGGAAACTGAAAGGTTTACCTTACACTACCGCTAAACCCACCGTCCGATGGGGCCACCATTGAGATATGTTGGTCTCCTCACGGCCACACACCTTTTCACCATTCGGATCTATCGTCCGACCACCGGAGCGGCTGTCGTCGAAGACCCGAAGGTAATCTCTATTTTTTCCTCTCTGTCTCTCGCATCTGAAACCCCCCGATCATCATGATATATCTCTCTCTCTTTTATTTTTTAAATTTCAAAAACTGATCCCCTTTTTGGTTACCTCTGGTTGATTTGATGGTTGCTTCTGCTCTTGATATGCTTACTTGATGGATTTGAGTGCTCAGTTGGTAGGGAAATGATACCCTAGATTCCAGGATAAGATATAGGGATTTATTTGGATTTTTTCTAATTTTATCTATTTTTCCACTGTTTCACGGGCTTTCGGACACTGTAGGTGATAACATCGGTGTTAGAGGCTAATGGAGGTGGCTCAGGAGTTAATGGAGGTGGCTCATATGGCTCGAGAGTATGGCAGTAAAGTGCACGGGCGACTTGGTGGCTGACTTCGATTGGCGGTGGTAGCTGGTTATTATTTAGGGTTTCAAACCCTAATCAATAAAGTGATTTGGACCATTTGATGGGTCAAAATCCAAGGGTCCTAAGAGATGCGGCGTCAGGCCAAAAGGCCAGAAAACGCTAGCTGGGTCTGGGTCCTCCAGCGGGTTTGGACCGGGTCGGACCTTGGACTTCGGGTCCTCTGGATTACTTCGAGTTGGATTAGCTGTTAGGCTTTGGGTGGTATATGAGTAATCCGAGAGGGCTGCTGGATTGGGCTTCTGTGATTGTAGTTGGGTCTTGGGGAATTGGGCTTTGATGTAATTTGGTTTAGGCTTCAAGGCCTGCAAAAATGATGTATTTAATAAATTAATAATAAAAACAAAAACAACAACAACAACAACAACAACAACAACAATAATAATAATAATAATAATAATAATATTTTTGTAGACTCGAAAAAAATGGGTGTCTACAGGTCCATTATTGTGTTAACAATAATAGGGTAAAGACGAAAAAGACAATCAGTTTTTGTCAGATTCTCTTTTTTTGTTTTGAAATTAGATATGTTTTTGTTGGGAACGACGCTGATCATACACGATGAAGTGTACTGGTCGTCTAAGGGTGACAAAGCTCCTACGTGATGAGGATATCTGGTCGGTGGATGACACGGTTCCTACGCGATGAGGACGACATGCCATCTTTAGGGAGGGTGATAGCACAGTTCCTATGTGATGAGGAGGTCTTGTCGGTGGATGATAAGGTTCCTACGTGATGAGGATGGTAGGCCATCTTTAGGAATGATAACATGGTTCCTACGTGATGAGGATGGTAGGCCATCTTTAGGAATGATAACATGGTTCCTACGTGATGAGGATGGATGGTTATCTAAGTTTGACACGGCTCCTACATGATGAGGTGGTCCGGTCAGTGGATGACACGATTCCTACGTGTTGAGGACAGCATGCTATCTTTAGGGATTATAACACGGTTCCTACGTGTTGAGGATGACTGGTTATCTAAGGTTGACATGGCTCCTACGTGATGAGGAGGTCTGGTCGGTGGATGACACGGTTCCTACACGATAAAAATGACAAGCCATCTTTAAGGATAATGTTTCAAGGGAAAGAGACTCAAAGATGATGCTTCAAGAGATGTTGTCTCAAGAGAGACAAAATTCGTTTCAAGGGAAAACAATCTCAAAGATGGGTGTTTCAAGAGAAACTATCTCAAGGAGGACAAAACTTGTTTCAAGGGAAACAATCTCAAAGTTTGGTGTTTCACGAGAAACTGTCTCAAGAGAGACAATTTTTTTTAAAGAGAAACAGACTCAAAGATTATAAATTTTGTTTCCAGAGAAACAACTTATGGATTTATGTTTTAAATAAAAAAATGTCTGAAGTGAGAAATTTTGTTTTTAGAAAACAACCTCAAGCGAGAAAAAATTTATTTTTATAAAATTGTCTCAAGTGAGACGACGCTTTGTTTCAAGAGAAATAATCTTAAAGGAGACAAATAATCTACTTGTTCATGTATGTGTAGGAAAGGGCTTCAGAATATCTGATAATTCACTTCAGGATGTTGAATCTCCCAATATGCCCTAACATTCAATGTTTAATCTCCAAAGATGCTCCATCATTCATCATTTCATGCTTCAACACTGATTCTAAGCATGACCTTTGTGTCTAAGAGCCACATGTCAACTACCAAGATCCACTCCAGAGAGATTGTTTTTTTTGAAAAACGTTTTTTCTTCTTCTTCTTTTAATTTCAAAAGTCTAAAAATATCAATTGAAAGAGTTTTGACAAATGTTTAATAAAAGATTTTGAAAATATTGCCCCTTTCTAGGTTTTACAATTGAGGTAACTCCTAAAACAAGAGTTCATTGTATATCAAAGAATTAATTACACTTTTAATCCTTCCAAAAATTATAGCTATTTGACAAGTTTCATGATTAATGCTATCTTTGAGGCATGGTTAAGTAAGGAGAGGATAAAATGTCTCAGGTTGTTATTTTTTGTCAAAGGTTTAACCTTCTTATTTCTTTGATGTTCACTGATCTGATGGGGTAGCTTTTATTCTCCTCAACTATAAGTGTTCTTTGACTCACAATTCTCATGATCACGCTCAGGTTGTCCGATGCCTTATCAAAGGATTTATGTGATCGCTTCCTATGCAATAGTCTTTATATTCGAGCCACATTTTCAGGTTTTAACTCAAATCCTCATTTGGTTTCAATACATTATTTAGAATTTATTTCTTGAACCCCATTTGTTATTTTTCTCTATCATGTATTAAAGATTTTAGAAAACCTTTTGTAAATAAAAGATTAATCCTGATGGGCGGGATGAAATCTAAAGATAGCCTTTACTGTTTATAAATCCATGTAT
Source organism: Hibiscus syriacus (assembly GCF_006381635.1). Lineage (NCBI taxonomy): Eukaryota > Viridiplantae > Streptophyta > Magnoliopsida > Malvales > Malvaceae > Hibiscus > Hibiscus syriacus. Next base: position 2,238,589 of record NW_024061969.1, on the reverse strand, counting down.
GATTAAAAGGTACTTTTTAGGTACGTAATGTAGGTTGTGGTTTACGGTTATGAAAGAAAAGGATAAGTAGGCCCAAATAAATGTTTAAGGGAGATTCAACCAAGGATGAATTCGTTTTGATGCCTTCAATCTTGTCTTGCTCAATTTGGATATGCTCGTATGAGTCCCTTATTTTCTATGGAGGTTATACGATCTTCTAGTGAACGGATTCTAAAATGATTGTGCTTGATCAATCTTATTGTTTGAAGATTCATTTGTCGTTAACTCGAGGGACTCTTTGCATGTGCTTCTTGTATCTTTTTATTTTATTTTCTTTTGCTTTTTTTCTCTATATGCTATTTGTTTTTTCTTTGCTTCTTTTTTCTTTGTTTTTTCTTTTTGCTTCTTTTCTCTTTGTTTTGATTTGATCTTCGCACTTTTCATCTAGTTCACCTTTCGGTATCTCCTCTGAATCGATGTCTTCACTCATGCAAGTAGATTTCCTCCACCTTTCCCCCAGTGTGGAGGGTGATCCTTGGTTAGGGTTGGATCAGAAGAAAATATCATTCTGCCTCAAATGGGGACACAAGGGATATATTTTATTTTTTGTGATGGGACAATGAAAGAATGTCGTTTATCATTTCATACATAGAAGTTATTGTAGAAGAGGTATCCCCATGGGGATAGATTTTCAGGATTAATTTTTATTAACATGAAAACAATGTAATTAATGCATGATAAATTTATTTTTGAATTATTTTTTTTGCTTATTGCTTCCAGCATGTCTCAATTGCTCAGGCTCATCTTCAGGAAGTTGATGCTAGATGCCCCACGTTGTCTTCTTGTAGGAAGGTTCCTGTTCAAGTGAACATATTGTATTTCGTGCCTTCATGTTTTATTGGTAGAAAAAATATCGGTTTTGCGTTTAAGAAGATAATGGTGACTTTATTGGCTCAACGAAATATAAGGGTATGATTTTTTTTTGTCTCGAAAAAGACAAAAGTAATGTTTCAAGGTCTTAAAGAAAGGGAATGTCAAAATTTGGTTTTTTGGTAGTGACATGAATTATTTCGGGTAAAGAATCGAGAGATTTTTTTTTTAGTTTTAGGTGGTAGAAAAAATGGTATAATCTTCTCATATGTCAAAAATCTATAATTCTTGAAGAATTAAAAGAGTATATAATTTATTTGATATTCGAAGAACTACAAGATTAAAACTCGTTTAATTATTCAACCTTATAAGGTAGAATAAATTCAGTCATCAAAAAATTAAACATATTTAAGAAAATATTAAAGACAGAACAAAAACAAGTTCAAACAAAACAATGCTCTTGATGCAAATGGTAAATGCAATGCCCTCATCCTTTTTCGATTGTCCATGCTTCTGAATCCATCAGGTTCTGCATCTTGCTTCTCAGTGCCTTACAGTTCTCATTAAAATTTCCTGAGCTTCCTATGTGATAGATGTATACGATATCAACATCATAAACCTTAGGAAATGAGGACTCTTTGCTTGGATCATTCTGTAAAGCTCAACCCTATGACTAGCTGAATAGGCTTCCCCTGTATTGATTTCAGCTTATTCTTTTAATTATTCGAATCTTTCTTCTATTTTCAATGTGGTCTCACGTGATTAGGATCACTTCCATCGAATCCTCCATGAATTAATCCTCATGTTTTCATGAATGATATGTTTGAAAATGCTTAAAAATGAAATGCATATGCAAAAATATTGATCTCAACGATGAATATGGTAGAACAATTATCACCAGAGATAAAAGCTTTCACATCACAAGATAGTCCACTTTACAGACATGCCTTCATGTTGAGTCTGAAGTGAATCACTACTTCGTCTCGGATCTTTGTCCTTGAAAATGATGCCCTTCAAGTGTTATGTAATCTAATTCTTTTACTACCCCGACTATGCTGAAGTCAGTGCGTTGCTCTTTGATGACTAGAAATGGAACGCTCGTAGATAAGACTCCACTGTTGGATTACTCCTCGAATCAATGGATCATATTTTATTCTCGAATACTACACGATCTCCAAGCGAGTCTCATTCTTGTACTTTGAACTTCTTTTAGCCCTCGATGCATGTCTGTATACGTGTCTGCTTGATTGAAAACTTTTATCTCTTCTTGTGAAAAATTTCTCTTGAATATTCCCTTGCGGATCAACACTTTCACATTATGTTATGTCGATGAAATACAATGCAAAGAAGGATGAAAAATAACACAAACGAAAGAGAAAAACGAGTTAGTAGAAAAAAAAGGAGAAAAATGAGTTAGTACAAGAAAGATAATCAATAGAGTTAAAAGATGCTATCTACAGATAAATATAAAACCTACCCAATCATAGTATCTACCTAAACATGCTTTCATTAAATAGCAATCCCACCCGAGCATGATTTTTACCCAAATGTTTTTTTTCAAGAAAATAATCCTAACCGCAAGGTATCTAATTAGTATGTTGTTATTCAACAGAATAAATATATTCTACGAATCTTAAAGTAAAAGGTAAGGGTTTAGAAACGTTCCTCCTTTATGTACACCTATTTTGGGTACCTCCTGACGGATAGAGGTTCGATATGACTATATCTAAAGTGATCGCTCTACGGTTCACTACATGCATGGTTTTGGCTATATGAGAAAAGGGTACTCGAATTGTCCTTGATGTCGATGCCCCCTTGGGCTGCCAAACCCTCAATCCTCACCCATTATAGGTTTTGAACAGAACGAGTTCAATTCAAGTGGATTCACTACCTTATACCCATACGAGGAATAAATCCATACGAAGGTATAAGGTATGTATCCCATGGGTTATCTGCTAAAACTCATACGAAGAATAAATTCTTACAAGAGTAAAGCATTCACCCCGACTTATTTGCATTGAAGCTCGAGTCTAGAGCTTATGTCATGTAAATGCACGTGATGTGTGTGAGGAGGTACATACAAACCTTTGACTTAAAAGACGAAAAAATAAAAATAAAAACTCTCAACAAAACTTGGACACAGATGAAAGCAAAAATTAAAATGTTAGTATGAAAATAAAAAATGAAGAAATTAAAAACTTAAATAAATGGATCATAAGTTAACTAAAGACTTCAACTCATAATTTCCACCACAACGACAATGTGTAAGCGACTTACAACCTGACTCTCTAAGAAAAGTCCCCAGCGGAGTCGCCAAGTTGTCATAACTATTTTTGTAAAAAACAATTCAATATTATTTTAAAAAATGATTATGGCTTTATTTGAAAATTTTTGTGATTTTAGATTAATTGGAATTAAATTGAAAAGGAGTCGCCATCGACCTATAGGTTAGGTAGGTCGAATACTTAAATACGTCTTTTAAAATAATTTTAATGAAAAGTCGTCTTGTAACAAAAAAATTGGTATGCGTTACCAAAGATTCATTTAAATGGATTCTGGAGTCAGTTACGCGTGGGGAAATGTTAGCACCCCCACAGCGCCCAAAATTGGTATTGTGTCGCTTACACGTTGTCGTAAATGGTGGAAATTAAGAATCGAATATAAAATTAAAATATGATCCATTTATTGAAATATAATTAATTTGCTTCAAATTAACTATTTAAAGAAAATCCTTTTACACGATAAGAAATCTTAAAATTCGCAATCCTTCATCAGGAAAGCTATTTCAACTATTTTTTATTTGTAAAAGAATATTATGTCCTCATTGATTTTAAAAATACGAATCACATATAAATTGAGAATCAAAATTTTCATAAAATAAACAAATTGATGTTTTGAAACGTACATTGCATCATTTGAATAAGAACACATTAATTAGTAAAAATAAACTCGATTTTACTTCAAGTTCCCATGTCGTTAAAATTTTGTATAAGATCGCACCACTTCGACCAAGTGATATTTTTCACGCTCATTCTACGCATACGTGTTCTTGAAATTATTCGAATACTATATCACTAAATAAGGAAATAAGATGGGACAAAAATAATTGTAAATGAAAAGTAAAATATTCACAACATAAAACTAATGACATTTATTTAACATTACACATAAAAATAAATAATATGTACATTTATAAGGGACAGAAATAAAAACAATTAAATATTACAAACGAAAATAAAATGGGAAAAAAGTAAATATTTGGTAATATTAGGGACCAAAATAACAATTAACAATAACTTAGAGGGTTAAACAATAATTAAAAATAAACCAGAGCCAAAATCACAAATATTAAACAGTACAAGTACTAGAAATGAAATAACCCATAAATCATATTTAGGACTAAAATGCAATAAATCAGAAACATGAAGGCTGAATCATAATTAAACCAAATGCCAACAGTGACTAAAATAAAAGATTTATACATGTCATGGCCAAATTCGAACATCTAGGAAAATATACAAAATTTTAAATTAGTGACTAAAATGAAACATTTATAAATATTGTGAGCAAAATCAAACATAAACAAACATGGTAAAATAAACAGACTAGTGACTTAAATGTAAGTAATGAAATGTAAGTAATGAAATGTAAGTGCTTAAAAGGGAATAATGAAAATTTTCATCAAATGGTTAAACGACGAGATTGCAAAGGAGTAGGGACCTAGGCTATTATTAGCCCACAGAAAAAATAAAAACACGGGTGAGATATACAAAAGTCAGGGACTAAATTTGATATTAACCCTAAAGCGAAAACTCAAAAAATAGGAGGGCAAATTGACGACGTTTTGATCATGCAATATAAACCCCCAACCCAAGCTAAACTCCCCAACTCCCTTCATTTGCTTCTGTTCCAGAAAAAAGAGGGACAGAGAATTCTCATAATTCTCTCAACTTCCCTCGCCGAAGAGAGGGAGGTTGCCGTCGGTGGTCGTAGGGATCAAATGATCCCAAAAGGTTCCTCTCACTCCTCTCTCTTTAAATCTCCATATCTCTAGGCCTAAAAACACCCCTACACGCCAAGATCTACAAAAGGAAACCGAAAGGTTTACCTTACGCCGCCGCTAAGCCCACAGTCCGATGGGGCCACCACTGAGATATGTTGGCCACCTCATTTCCACACACATTCTCAGTTTTCGGATCTATCGTCCGACCATAGGAGCGGCAGTCGTTGAATACCTGAATTTAATCTCTATTTTTTTCCTCTCTCAGTATTTTTTCTCTCTCGCGTCTAAAACCCCTGAATATCTTGATATCTCTCTCTATTTTTCTTTTTTAACTTTCGAAAACTGATCCCCTTTTTGGTTACCTTTGGTTGATTTTAGGGTTGCTTCTTCTCTTGATTTGCACGCCTGATGGATTTGAGTGCTCAGTTGGTAGGGATATGATAACCTAGATTCTAGAATAAGATTTGGGGATTTATTTGGATTTTTTCCTGATTTTTATCTATTTTTCAGTGTTTGATGGGCTTTCGATCACTGTAGGTTATAACATCGGTGTCAGAGGCTGTCAGAGGAGGCTTAAGAGTCAACGATGACGGCTCATGCGTCTCGGGAGTATGATGGTGCATTGCACGTGCAGTTTGGTGGCTGACTCCGATTGGCGATGGTAGTTGGTTATCATTTAGGGTTTTAAACCCTAATCCCTGAAGTGATATAGACAATTGGATGGGTCCAGATCCAAGGGTTCTAAGAGATATGACGACAAACCAAAAGGTCAGAAAACCTTAGATGGGTTTGGGTGCTCCAGCGGGTTTGGATCGGGTCGAACCTTTGACCTTGGGTCTGGATCGGGTCGAACCTTTGACCTTGGGTCCTCTGAATTTCTTCAGTTGGATCAGCTACTGGGCTTTGGGTGGTATCTGGGTCATCAGAGTGGGCTGCTGGATTGGGCTTCTGTGATTGTAGTTGGGTCTTGGGGACTTGGGCTTTGATGTAATCTGGTTTGGGCTTCAAGGCCTGTAAAAATGATGTATTTAAAATAATAATAATAATAATAATAATAATAATAACAATAATAATAATAACAATAATAATAATAATAATAATAATAATAATAATAATAATAATAATAATAATAATAATAATAATAATAATAATACTAATACTAATAATTTTATAGGCACGGACAAAAATGAGTGTCTACAGAAGGGTTGTAATATTTGTGTTATATGTTTATATTCAGATTAACAAACTAGAGGTTGAAAATAATTAGGGTAAATATATATTTTAGTACCTAAAATTCTTTTTAAGGTATAATTTGGTGTCTAAACTTTTTTAATTAAATTGGATACTTGAACTTAACTTTAAGGTTTAATGCTATAGTTGCAGCATAAAAAAAGGAAAAAAATTAAGTGGAAATGGCGTTTGAAAATGGCGTTTAGGGTTTTGAATGTGTTAGAAGCACGAGTTGTTTGAACACTTAATTCATACTGCATGCAGGGGCGGATGAAGGGTTTTCTACAGGGTGATATTGAAATTCAAATTTTTTTATGTTAGTAATTTATTTTATTGAAGGTATCTATCTTGAAATTTTATTTGTCAATTTCATACGAAAAATTTATATTATTAGTATACATGTATTCGCTTTCAAAAATATTTTTAGATCTAACACTGCGTACATCCAATTCTCTTTTCCATAAGATAGAAAATTGGTTTCTGTCGTGTTTAAGATACTATACTTAAATCACATTAGTGAACAATTAGGAAGTGTAAGTCACAATTTAAATAGTTGCAATCGGTTGTAGTAGCGGATCCAAAAATATTTTTTAGGGTAGGCACACATATATATTAATCACATAAAATTTTTATACAGGTGGACACAGATAAAATTTCTGTGTGGACACAATCATTAAAATAAGTAATTATTCAAAGAAAATTCATATTTTAGGGTGGACACGTGCCCACTTTTAATCCTTAATAGATCTGTCACTGATAAGTTGTAAATGAAAATTTTATTAATTTCGTAACTCTTTAGAATATATTGAGTAAAATTTTAGATTAAAATTGAAAATATTACCTTCTATATAATAAAAAAAGGTAAATTGCATAACTATTATAATTGCAACATAAAAAATTACCGTCAATATTTTCGCTTGTAACTTATATTATTACCAATTGTATATGCTTTTAGAGTAGACAAACATAATATTTTAGGATAAAACCTATGTCAATATAACATTTTCAGTTGTAATTAAAATTATTATTAATTATGTAATTTTTAAAGTAAACTTGATAATATTTTTGGTATCAGACAAAACTGAAATAATTAATAATGAAGTCCAATGTTTTCAAATTTTCTTTTGATTTGCTAATTAGTTTGCTTATTTTGAATGGAATGACGTGCAATAAAAGACTCAAACCTAACCATTACAGTGAAGCTACAGTGACTGCACTTCATTTTTCGTTCAATGACCGCTAATTATATTTTATGTTTTGAATTTTATAGCCTCCCTCTGCTAAAAGTTTTGACACGTTCCTCCCTTTTTTTCTTTCTTTCTTCATAAGCAATTTCTCCTGTGTCTAAGGTTCCCAATAGAACAGCTCCATGTCAATTAAACAAGGCAATTTCAAGTTTAAAACTCGAGTCTCAGCATCTGCAGTCCTCTCTTATCCCGAGCTGTGACCTCTATACCAAATGAAATCTGCCCGAATATCGCAAGCTTCGGTTTTATGATAAACTTGGGAAATCATCCAGGTATAACAACGATCATTTTCCGTTCGTAATAGGCGGCAGCTATCGGTCAGATACTCGAAAGGTATGAAACAGATTAAAAAAGGCGTAAGTTGACACAGACTATTTTGTACATTAGCAAGCTATTTGAATACATGGTCCAAAAACATGGGACATTGCCGCTGGTGCTACGGTACAAGGTTGATTTTGTAATTATGTACCAGGGTTTTCTATTATAAATAGAGATGTAACCTAGACCTAAAATATTATTGAATAAAAACTTCTAGCGCCGCCTAGGCACCGAGGACGTAAGCACATTGCCGAACCTCGTAAAATTCTCGTGTTCTTTTGTTTTCTTTACCCGTTTTCGTCAACAATAAATGTACATAAGCATCCAAAATTTTCTATAGTTGGTTGAGTTTGGACTGGACTGCTATCGAGTTATCAATTCTATTGGTAAACTCAAGTATATTCAACAACACAAAACATATCATGAGCTGCTCATTATGCAGACTCTTTATACAAGAAATATAAGCAGTTACAACCATACTAACAGCATAACCAACTCCTAACAGACTCCCAGCAACTAACTGCCACTTACACAGATTACTTGCATGCACACATGCATATACCTCTAATATTCCCCCCTACATCTTCTCCTTTCTCCCTTCATCGTTGCACAACGCATACCTTCTCACGAAACTCTTCAAATGCTTCTTTTGACAAGGGTTTAGTGAACCCATCAGCTACCTGATGTGCAGCTGGAACATAATTGACACAAATATGCCCAGCAGCCACCTTTTCCCTTACAAAGTGCACATCCAATTCTACATGCTTGGATTGTGCATGATATATTGGATTGGCACTCATAGCCACTGCACTAGTGTTGTCACACCAAATTACAGATTTTCCTTGCTGTTGTAAGCCTAGATCGGTTAACAACGTGCTGATCCATGTGACTTCAGCTGCAGCATCAGCCACACTTTTATATTCTGCTTCCATGGTGCTTCTTGACACTGAACGTTGCTTCTTCGAATTCCATGCAACAAGGCACTTGCCTATGAACACTCCATAGCCTGACACTGACCTTCGATCATCCAGATTAGCACCCCAGTCAGCATCTGCAAAGGCTGAGATTACCACTCTGTTGTCAACTGGAGAAAATCGTAACCCGTAGTTTACAGTACCTGCTAGGTACCGAAGAATTCTTTTCACTGCAGCAAGATGTGTTACTCGAGGAGCATGCATAAACTGGGCTACTTTGCCCACACTCAAGGACAAATCAGGCCGAGTATGACAAAGATAAAGGAGTGAGCCCACTATGCTCCTATACTCGCTCGCATCCTCTAACAAATCTCCTTCTTCGCGAGTCAATTTGCAAGCCAATGTCATAGGCGTAGAGCATGCAGCAGCTGTTTTCATGCCAGCTTTCTCCAGTAGTTCTAACGCAAACTTCCTTTGGCTAAGAACAAGTGAGTTGCTCGTCCTTAGTACTTCAATGCCAAGGAAGTAGCTTAACATACCCAAATCCTTGAGGGAAAATCTGTCTTGCAGCATAGCAACAACTGTTTTAATCCCATTGGACGACCCTCCCGTGATCAGTATATCATCTACATACACCAATAAATACACTCGATCACTGCTGCTGCCTTTAAAGAACAAGGATGAGTCTGCCCGTGACACGTTAAATCCTATTTCCAGTAGCGCTTCTTTTAACTTGGAGTGCCAATTGCGAGGTGCCTGCTTCAAACCATACAGGGCCTTCTGCAGTTTGCATACCACGATGGAACCATCATCAGACATCTGCTCAAAGCCAGGTGGTTGATGCATAAATACGTCCTCCTTAAGATCTCCGTTGAGAAAGGCATTGTTTATGTCTATATGCCTCAGCTCCCATGCGTTAGACACAGCCATGGTGAGAATTACATTCACTGTGCTGAATTTAACCACTGGACTGAAGGTATCGCAGAAATCATGCCCAGGAACTTGAGTGAATCCCTTAGCCACTAACCGAGCCTTGTACCGAAGAATTGAGCCATCAGGATTGTGTTTGAGCTTAAACAACCACTTGCATCCAATTGCAGTTCGCCCAGGTGGAAGCTTAACCAGTGTCCATGTTTCATTCTTTTGTAATGCATCGATTTCAGCCTGAACAGCATTCTTCCAATCTGAAGACTGCATTGCTTCCTTTATATTCGTAGGTACTTCATTGTCAAAGTGACTTGAGAATGCCTTTGGTTTAAAAACACCACATTTACTCCTTGTCAACATGGGATGAGCATTCTGCAGCTGATGTGTTTCAGCTTGTTCACTAGATTCCTGCATTGATGTTTGGCTACTGCTACTTGCATCACCATGTTCTTCGAGAGGTTCAGCAGTCTCATTATTCAGTTGTTCCGAGTGCTGCTCAACATGACCACTACTGCTCCCCTGTAAGTCAGTATTGTCTTCCATGTGTAGGCCAGACTCTGTATGTGGATTAGGATTCTCCTCATATGGTGGTGATGAACTCTCCAGAAACTCATTAACACTTTGACTATTGCCATCTTGGTTGTCACCTTGCACATCTTGAAGCAACCTGATATTTGAAACGATTTCAAGTTCCTGGGGGCAGTACATATTTTTATCAGCGTTTGTTGAGAGGCTGCATTTTTCTTTAAAAGGGAATGTCCATTCATCAAACACCACGTGCCTCGATATGTATACACGGCCATCTTGAGCTAGACATTGATACCCTTTATGTTGTGGACTCACACCCAGGTATGTGCATGGCTTGGATCGAAAGTCCAGCTTGTGTCTCTGAAATGACCGAAGATGGGGAAAACATAAACACCCAAAAACTTTAAGCATGTTGTAATCCGGTTGCTTACCATACAACTTCTCAAAGGGAGAAACTCCTTGAAGAACTTTTGTTGGTAGCTTGTTGATGACACTTACGGCAGTAGTCATAGCATATGACCAGAATTTAATGGGCATTGAGGCTTGAGACAACAGCACTAGTGCCAGCTCAACTAGATGTCGATGTCTCCTTTCGACCTTGCCATTTTGCTCAGACGTATGCGGGCATGTTAACCTGTGTACAATTCCATCCTTGGCTAAAATGTCAGTAAACAATCTAAACTCCCCTCCCCAGTCACTTTGGACTGCTTTGATGGACACTCCAAATTGTGTATGTATCATTTTATGAAACAGCTGAAACGCTATAACAGCTTGGGATTTAGTGCGAAGTAGATAAATCCATGTATATCGAGTATAAGCATCAACAAACGATATGTAGTAGCGAAAACCATTTGAAGAAATATGAGGAGGCCCCCACAAATCAGTATGTACAAGTTGAAAAGGAGAGTTGTATTCAGTAATAGATTGCACAAATGGGAGTTTGTGACTTTTGCCTACATGACAGGCAACACAAGTTTTGTTAACATCAACCGAGAGCTTTACATCAAGAACCTTTGCTATTTTGTTAAGAGTGTCAAACGAGGGATGACCTAGACGCCTGTGCCACAACTCAGCTACTGGAAGAGACTTCGAAACTATATTGACATCACCTTTGATTGCTGTACATGCTTTCTCAAAAGAGTATAACCCATCTGCCTCTTTACCACTCAACAAGACTTGCCCAGTTGTTTCATCACGAACATAGCATTTCGTTGCATGGAACTCAAGAAAGACTCTATTATCCCTAGCAAGCTTAGAGACGGAGAGAAGATTTTTGGTTATATGCGGGACATGTAAAAGTTCATTTAGCATTAATACACGTGAAGTAGAAGATAAAGCAGCTTTGCCGATGCTATCAATACCAAGTGCTACTCCATTACCAACAGTTAACTTACCTGGCCCAAGAAATTCAGATTGGCTTATCATATTAGATGCATCCGGAGTAACGTGGTGTGTCGCTCCCGAGTCTACTACCCATCGATCAGCAGCTGCAGTAACCACATTTGCCTGTGGTTGTGTGCTAGGAGAAGCACCATCCACACATCCATTAGAGCAGCGTTCACAGCCTGAACTGGTTTTCCCAGAATTATTCCCAGAATTATAGTGCACACTGGCTGAGCCTTCTTTAGTTGAACCATAACCATCAGTTGCTACACATGTGAACTCCTCATCATATCGATACCAGCACCGATCGACTAAATGTCCAAGCTTACCACAAAGTTGGCATTGTAATCGGGTTCGCCCACGCCCCCTGCCATGGTTTCTCATACCAGATGCATGAGCAGAATGACTTGGCCTGTAGTCTTGGCGGTTAGAACCATTGAAATGTCCTCGACTTGTACTGCCCTGTGCAAGATTCGCACTCACTGGTAGCAAATCAGTTTGTTCATCAAAACCTGCCAGTTGGGATTCTGCATCCATTAGCATTGTATAAATGCTATCTAAAGACAATGTTTCTTTCATAGTTGTTATAATGGCCATGAACGGTTGGTATTCACGAGGTAGCCCTTTCAAGATTGTAACAATGCGTTCAATATGGGAGATAGCACTTCCACACGAGGCAAGCGCATCACACACCTCTTTTACTCGTGTAAGGTAGACACGCATGCTGTCCCCGCCCTTCTTCAACGAGTGAAGCTTGTAATGCAGATTCATTAAGGCTGTAGTCGATCTGTTTGCAAAGAATTGCAGTACCGTTCGCCAAACTGCTGCAGCAGTTTCTGCTCCCACGAACTGAGGAAGGAGGTGAGGGCTGATGGTCGAAAGCAGCCAAGAAGCTACAGCACTATCTTGTGCAATAAACTCTTCATAGCTGTCATTGATACGTTCCACGCCATCATCATCTACGACAGTTTCTGATGGAGGCACCATGGCTCCTGTTAAAAGCCGTTCAAGACGATGACTCCGGATCGTTAACAAAATCTGCTGCTTCCACAACAAGAAGTTGGTCTCATCCAAGACGATGCTAACCTTCTTGTTCGAGAAATTCTTCACACCACCAATTGCAAGATCCATACTCGCAAGAATTCTACTAGCAGCGGAAAGGGGGAAAAAAAAAAAATACTTCAAGAATTACCCAGAACCACCTGCGATTGATACCATATCGAGTTATCAATTCTATTGGTAAACTCAAGTATATTCAACAACACAAAACATATCATGAGCTGCTCATTATGCAGACTCTTTATACAAGAAATATAAGCAGTTACAACCATACTAACAGCATAACCAACTCCTAACAGACTCCCAGCAACTAACTGCCACTTACACAGATTACTTGCATGCACACATGCATATACCTCTAATAACTGCAGATAGAGATAGCATCTATTCGGAATCTAGCTCGATACAGTAAATTGTTGGAAGAAAGTTTGTTAATGAAATAAAAATTCCGTCATTTTGGCATCCGCATTAGGAACTTTAAAGTCCTTTGTCTTTTTCCTCAGTTCATTGAGCTCCATATCAATCTCGGCGTCTTGATACGGAAATGCCTTGTTTGTGCTAGCAGAACCAGTTCTTCCTGGTGGAAGCTCTCCTTTCTGTTGGTCAAAAGAAGAGGCAAAAAGAAAAAAAGAAAAACTTCGAGTTTGAGTTTTGACCGTGGGGAATTTCATTTCCTTCTCAAACCACTAAGACTCCGTAGTTTCCGAAGCCATAACAGGGAAAGTAAAAACCTTATGCAAAAGAAGATTCTGAATGTGAAAGGCCTACATATGTGCAGCAGTACATTGCATTCTCATTACAAACTTTCAGGTTGCAGACAATCCAGAATATGAAACCCAATATTTCTGACTAATAAAATACCAAAATACTAATGATTTATCTTCAAATTACAATAATAATATTACTAATCCCGAATAATATGACCTGTTTTATGCCACAACCACAAAAAAATGGATACCATATCAAATTGGCTGTCCATCTATTTTCAGTTCAGGGACCTTACCGGAAAACCAGTTTTGTATTTCCAATTTTAGGGGAAACTCAACAGAAACATATAAATCGTATGTCCCAATTTCAAAAAGATTCAAGCACATAACTACAGCTAAATTGACATTTCCTATTTACACCGTCAACAAGCCATTATGTCGTTATCGGGCATATGATGCCCACCACCATCAATCACGAATATTATTGCATACCAACAAGAGAAATTTGACTATAGAAAGTTTAAGTGAGATTTAAAGAATGCAAATAAAGATAGAGCAGTCACTACCTTTCCTTCAATATCATCGGTGGTTAACTGCCCAAGAGCTTCTGCTTCAGACTCCATAGCCATAACCGGCCCAGGAAAAAAAGAAAAAGAAGATATGGTCAGTATGTAGTGATCAAGAACTGCATTTGGCAATGAGGGATTTCAAATCATCAGGTGCATGATTAGGATGATATCTAACAATGTATTTGAATCTTCAGTTCTTTTTTAATCACCTATGATTCATGAATATCCAAACATGAAAATGGGAATATCATCCTCCAAAGGCTTTGTATATACAGGAAATAATTAAGGGGAAAAAAAAGATACCCATGTCCACTACACACCCAATTCCAAGTGACATAGATTGTAGTTCTAAATAATATATGATTACTAATAGCATGACTTTTACGCAAAGGATTATTAATAAATGGTATCCTTTATATTTCTCTGAGCAATAGGTAGTTTTGAGATATTAATAAATGATATAAAACACCCTTCAACACTCAACTTGACACCAATCACGAACTTCATGTCTAGTAACCTACTGAAAATATAAAGGATATCACACAAGTCAGAAATTGTCAAGAACCTGAATTGGAATCTCCTGCCTCAGAAATTAACATAGGTATAGAATCTTCTTCTAGTGGACTTGTTCCATTTGTTAATAGCTCAAAATTGCCTATTGCTCAGAGAACATCACTAGACAATATCTAGGGCATGTACATACAATTCAAACAATAACAACAATATTTGAGGACATCACTAGACAATATAGTTGACATAAAGTGCATAGGAAGAGACCAAATCCCATTAAATCTTACCTCTTTTTTTGTAGCTCCCTATCCGTCTTAGTGTTCAACATCAAGCTGGCCGTCGTATTATACATTCCTCATGCTCTGATCTTCCATTCAATGGAACCAAGCTCTCAACATAAGCAGTAGTGTGCATTGTTTCCTTATAAGCATAAATACCAAGATTTGTAAGCTCTTGTATGGAGGGATCAAATAAAACTAGTTCTTGATCCGAGCTCTCGAGAAACAACTCACCATTTTTCCAAAACCCCAAAGGCCTCTCAACTCCAAGAACATATTCAACACTTAATTGTTTAGTCCATGACTCATTCATAACCCATAAATCAAAAGACTTGTCAGTTCCTTCAATTGGGTAAAAAATAGCACAAAGCAATCCATTGAAGTCCAAAAGTTCCAAATAATATTGTTCTAAACTCCCACCAAATTCAGGCAGTGGTGAAGTTGAAAACTTTTTATTAACCATATAAAACGAAAGAATAAGGTGATCACTTCAAACTGTCTACCAATAAATAAACCCATTGACATAATTATTAAACAAAGTACAAGCAAAAGCATCAACCCCAGGAAATGAAATTTCCTTCCACGAATCTCTTTTAAGCGAATATAACTAAACTTGATCAATCGAATGACTATAAATGCTCATGCCTTCTTCATTTTCCCATGTAAAACAATTAGAAACAAATATTACAACTTTGAAGTCATCAGTTTGAGAATCATAATCAAAACCAAGGCGATCAAAACTATTGTATTCTAATCCAGGAGGGTGTTGGACTCTGGATTGAGGAAGGATTTTAAACTCTCTGGTAGTTGTGTTCCAAAGGGCAACATTATGTCCAACTATTGGCTCTGCTAAACACAATATTCCATTACAAGGACCATGAAATAAAGGTGCATGCACAATATTCTTGAAAAAGGGTAAGTGAATATTGTGTTTTACTCTAAATTTTGGTCTTTCTCGGTCCAAAGTTGATGGAAATAATGGATGTCATCACGGGTGTCACCATGACATCGTTTGAGGAGGAGATTAAGGTTATTGTTTTTGAGATTGTTCTGATGATGTTTGGTAATGAAATGAGGGGTTTCAAAAGATGAAGACCAGGGCTTACAAACGCACCGTCTTCATATGTTGATTGTTTGTTAACTAACAATTTTCATCCATATATGAACTCTTTTTCCCCAAATAAAATGTTAGAGGTTAAAGTGCTTGTATATATATATATATAGGGTCCAATTACACAGTGTAATATTTTTTATTTTTTCACAAATTTAGTACTGGTAAATGAGTGAAAATAGAAGAATGAGTTTAAATAGGAAATGAGAAGATATTCAATGAAAAAAATAAAGAATTAATCTCATTCAACTATCTCTACTCATCAAATAGTCCTAAATCTATATATAACTAAAAATATTTTACACTATATAAATGGAGATATATATATATATATATTCCTTCAAACCCTAAATTTTGATTTCAAGATTAATCAGGTTGTAGAAGGATAGCTAAATTATCACAAATTCAATAATCCAAAACCTCTAGTCTCATGTTTTGTTGTTGTTGCTAAATCCCTTCAATTTAATATTTAAATCAATAACAATAATAGTCAACAATTTGAGTTTAAGATTCATATTACATGCAGCAATCATGCATATTTGAGCAAGTTAAAATTTTATTTTATTAGAATTAAATAAGTCTGTAAATGAAATAAATGAACACGAATAAAAATATGTTCATGTTTGTTCGTTTAACTTTAACTGAACATGAACAACTAAATAAATATATTTTTATTATATCTCATATTCAAATTTGATCTAACCTATTAACATTTGTGAATAATAAAATTTTATTAAATCTATAAATGCATTTAAGAATTTTATTATTGTTACTTATTCTATTAATTTTGTTCATGAAATTTAAGGGAGACATCATAATATCTATAAGACAAAAGCCCATAATTGCATCATTTTCCTCTTTCCAAACCTTCTATGGTCAAGTTGATCCACGTGAATTGCTGTCACCAAAATCCATGTGTTTTTATATATGTTTTGCTAATGTTCAAGTTGATGACTAGGTTTATCGAAGGACTTAATTGAAAAAATAACCTCAAAGAATAGGAAGTAAAAGAAAAATAATATTGATAATGACATATACTTTCTTATGTTAATTTAATCCCCGAAATTAGGAGACCTACTTTTATAAAGTATTTTCTAAAAATAGTCAAGACTTTTATAATAAATTTATTGTATGAAAATAGACAATAATTAAATAACTTTTTGAATAAAATATTGTTTTGATTAAATAACATATTTAATTTAGACTGTATAAAATAAAAGTAATTTTTATTACTTTAATAATTATATAAAAATAACATAAATCAGGAACTCTAGATTATAAAGGTAAAATAATTATACCTATACAAATTATAGATGTCAACCAAATTTCGAAAACCATTTTCAATTCAAAAGTGATTAAAATTTATTTTCTTTAAAATGATAATTGATATAATAAAAATATCATTCCATATAATTTATATTTCATTATAAAAAATTTCATTCAAAATATTTTTTTATGAATAGTACCATTCTTAGTGAATTTGATGGAATTACCAATTAATGAATTAAGATCATTGCTTAAAGTGATATTGATAATGATTATGAAGAGAATGATGTCAATATATATTAATATATAGCTTTTTTAGTTAATGTGATAGATACTCAATTAATTAAAGTATTGAACATGTTTCTATTATTTATTATGAAATGATCTTGAAGATAGAATTATTGGAGCTTGTTGGTCACCATCAAAGATTAGTAATAAACTTTTCGATGTTAGCCTCGTTGCTAATTAAGTTTTTAAAGAAAGATAGTCCTTTAAAGATACTACATACAATAACTATGCATTTAGTTGAAAACAAGAGGCATTACGAGTTAATCAATTTGGGTTGGTGACCTGGTTTGAATAGAGACAACACGAAAATAGAAATTTTATTAGAAGTGGATATGTAACACCCGTAATCTGTATAATTATACCTATACAAATTATAGATGTCAACCAAATTTCGAAAACCATTTTCAATTCAAAAGTGATTAAAATTTATTTTCTTTAAAATGATAATTGATATAATAAAAATATCATTCCATATAATTTATATTTCATTATAAAAAATTTCATTCAAAATATTTTTTTATGAATAGTACCATGAATAGTGAACAGTGGGGGAATCGGTTCCTATTGGGGGGAATCAGTTCCCCTTAAGCAATCTGGAAATTCTAATAGGTTTGCAGGAAATTCTACTCCTTGTATCTTTATCGGAAATTTATTACTAATCCGAAAAATTTTTGTACTATGGCCCAATGGATTGATTGCCCCAACATCACTAGAAATAGGTTCTAAAAAGATTCCCCTATCTCTTATCAGTTTTGTACTAATATATGAGTATGTAGAACCGGGATCAATCAATACGAAAATAGGTTCATCAAAGAGATAAAATGTACCTGCTATAATTTCAAGAGCATCTCTATCATCATCAGTCTTGATGTGATAAACTCTTGCAGTAGTTCTGCCTTCACAATTAGATGCAGTCTCAGATGTACCAGGTTTACCCATTTTGCCACCTTTACCCCTCTGAGGTCCCGATACTGTCTGATCTAGATTTAACTCTGGACAATGCATTTTGTAATGACCCGCTTGCCCACAGTTATAACATTTTCCTTCAGTAAACCAAAATTGACCAGAATGTCTCATTTCACAAAACTTACACTCTGCAGTAGGAAGAAATCCCCAACCTTGAGTACCCACCGAAGTTATCTGTGTCTGTTTAGACATTCCTCTAGAAAATCCTTTTCTACCCGGGGATACTGGGGAAGCATAACTTTTCTGTTGCTGGCCCTTGTTGCGTTTGAAAAATGGTGCAAAGTAAGAGCTTCCAAACCTTTTGTTTGTTTGAGCCCTCTTCGCCTCTATATCTTCAAGGTCAACTTTTTCCATAGTTTTAACCTTGTTTACTGCTTCTTGAAAAGTAGTAAAATGATGAGAAACCAGAATTCTCTTATACTAAACATCCAATCCAGAAACAAATCTATCAATTCTCAGTCGGAATAAGCTCCGAAGCAAATCGACTCAGCTTGTGAAATTCACGTTCGTACTCATAAACTGTTTTACCAGATTGCTTTAAGTTTAGGAGCTGTTGCATCATCTCATTGACAAACACGTCCCCAATATACTTTTCCTTGAATTCACTCAAAAAGAATTCCCATGTGATCTGCTCAGTGAAAACTCGTGCATCGACTATATTCCACAACACACTGTCTTGCTTCATTAGTAGAGACACAACCCTTTCCAATTTTCCTTGATCATCACAATGAATCATGTTGAGCATATTCTTGACATCATTCAACCAGAAGTTAGCAGCCATCGGACTAGCATCAGAATCACCTCGAAATTCAGGTGCTCTCATCTTCCTCAGTTCTTTCGGAACTGACACTAGGGTTCGACGGTTAATAATGGTGTCTAAGGCTTGTAAAAAACCCCCCGATCTTGAACAGGCATATCATGTTGATTCATATTAGACAACTCTATATTTGGCTGAGCATTGGGTGGATTCTGATTCACCTCATTACTCCCACTCTGAACAGGAGTAACATGCTCGCCTGCCCTACTCGATTCTTGATGATCTGACATCTAAACACAATCATAATCATCATACTTCAGTAAAGAGTAACTATACTACTAATAAGAATCATCACAATATATATACAAATATCAGTAACTTTTGACATCCTAGTGGCATGTATACACCTTTTCACTCAAAACAAACTCGGTTTAGTCCTAGAATTGGCTAAACCTGTAGCTCTGATGCCAATAAATGTAACACCCGTAATCCGTATAATTATACCTATACAGATTATAGATGTCAACCGAATTTCGAAAACCATTTTCAATTCAAATGTCATTAAAATTTATTTTCTTTAAAATGGTAATTGATATAATAAAAATATCATTTCATATAATTTATATTTCATTATAACAAATTTAATTCAAAAGATTTTTATGAATAGTACCGTGAATAGTGAACAGTGTGCATTTTACAGTGAATAGTGAACAGTGGGGGAATCGGTTCCTATTTAGGGAATCAGTTCCCCTTAAGTAATCTAGAAATTCTCTTAAAGCGTGGTTACTGTTCATTGCTACAGTAATTTTCGAAAATACATATAAATTGCATTTTGTTTCCAAATTTGTTCAACAAACAAATAAAACATTTATAATTACATACCACTAATAAAATTAACATTACAACTTAGGATGTCTTACTGATATTAATATACAATCATCAATGCTTGATATCAGCATGAACTCTTTATTCCATTACTGGTTTTTTACCTACGTGTGAAAATCATCATACGCTAAGTATATACTTAGTGAGGCAATTATATCAATAATAGTGCAATACAACTCATGCATAAATTTCATTGTAAAAAACAAATGCCATTAAATCATGTTACATACATGTCCAATATTTTACCATGATCAAAATAATATAGACTTTCTTACCATTTATCACATAAGCTAATAAGCTTATTTTACCAAAAGCTCGTAAGCTTATTTGCATGCTTACCATTTATTAATCAATAAACAATAAACAATAGCTCAATATACAACCCTAAGGACCCTGGGTATTCGAGTAATATTTGCACCGTAGTGCTACACATAAGGTTGTGCCCACTATATACACCGAAGTTTATTACACATAAGGTCGTGCCCACCATGTACACTTAGTGTCCTTACACACTATAGTGTAATATAAACCTGCAGCTGTTATACCCTGTCCCTCAATGACTTACTTGGGCATATAGTCTATTTTATTTGATCCATCCATGGCAAATTATATTATCGATTTTGACATTGGGCAGTTCATACCCGAAAACATTCATGGTAAAATATCACATTTTTCATGATCAATGCATTTTGATTTCATACCGTGACATTCCAATGTCATGTCAAAGTTATAAAAATGACATATATCATGCTGATATAGCAACGTCGACTTATCGCAAGTCTTCCTAATGATGTATACAACATTCATGTATAATGGCATGCATGTATTGCACTCACCTTGACACTTTATATAGTCCACAATATGATCCTCACTAGTTGTCCACAATAAACCCTTTTTCTATTGGACTTACTTTGATCACAAATCAATCTTAATCTGTATTAAATCACAAATTCATATCAATACTTACGTTAGTATTGTACTAACATAAACACATCCCATAACAATTCCATAATATACTTGAAACTCAATTTCTTCCAAGTATTTAAGACTTAATAATTCCTTTTAACATTTGCACCAACTTTTCCAATTACATAAAATGGTCCTTCACCATTTTATCACATACATTCATTTAAATTCTCAATCAACAATTTCCAGCATAGTACATCAATTATACAAGACTTATACAACAACCCCTCAATTTTCCATAATTTACGAATTGATCTCCACCTTTTCAAAAAGTACGAAATAGTCACCAAATTTTCTAAAGGTTGTAGAATATTTTCTTCATCATTTCCAACCCATATATAATTTTTCCATAATTATTCTTACACAAACTATCCATGGCCAAAACTTAAAGAACAAGTTTTAGAAAGATTAAACATGTTCTAATTCATCATACATACTAGAATATTAATCTACAACATGTAAATCATCAAGATTTATGTAACACCCATAACCCATATAATTATACCTATACAGATTATATATGTCACCCGAATTTCTAAAACCATTTCCATTTTTTTAAAATCGTTTAAAATTTATTTACTTAAAATAGTAAATGATATTATAAAAATATCATATCATACAAAATTTATTGATAACCATCAATATTAAATTCCACCTCCCACATAAAGTTTCATACTGAGCCGTCATAATACTCAATTAATAACTGTTATTGTATAAAAATTCTATTAAAAACAAATATTTTCTTTTCCCATGATTCATTGGAATCAATTACATATACTCTCAGCATAACTTCTAATATTTGTATAGTACTTTTTGACTTACCATCCGTCTATGGATGAAAGATCGTACTGAAATTCAATCAAGTATCCAAAACTTTATGCAAATATTTCCAAAATCTTAAAGTGAACTTTGGATCTCTGTCCGATATAATCGATACTGATACTCCTTGTAATTGAACTGTATCCTTGATATACAACTCCGTATATTGATCCAATGCATAGTCCATTCACATCGAAATGAAATGTGCAGATTTAATTAACCGATCACTATCACCCAAATGAAATCCTTTTATTTGATGTCAAAGGTAGTCCATTAACAAAATCCATAGTGACTCTTTACCAGTTCTACTCTGGAATAGAAATTGGTTGTAACAAACCTGAAGGCACCTGATGTTAAGCTTTCACTCGATGACACATCAGACATGTAGCAACCAACTCAGAAATGGCTCTTTCATTCCTGTCCACCAAAATCGACTCTTTACATCATGATACATTTTGCTCCCACCTGGACGCATAGTCAGTGGACTATAATGTGCCTCATAAAGAATATCTTTCTTCAACAGATCATCATGTGGAATATAGATTCTTCCTTGATAATACAAACATCCATCATACTTGATTTCAAAGTCCTTAGTCTCACCTTTTTCCACTAGTGAAATCTTTTCCAAGCATCTTTCATCTTCCCTTTGTAGCTCTATTATCCGATTTATAAGCATTGGATTTATTTTTAATTCAGCCAATAGTGCGCCATTTTATTTCAACAATAGTCGCACATCCATAGCTCGCAAAGCTACAAAAGTTTTCTAACTAAGTGCATCTTTCACCATACAAATAATGAGGCCAAATCTTTAGAGCAAAAACTACCACTGCTAACTCAAGATCATGAGTAGGATAATTCCTCTCATGCATCTTTAATTCTCAAAGAAGAAGCAACCATAAAAAAGTTTTTCATAAACCTTCGATAATAACCAACAAGTCCCAAAAAATTCGGACCTCTGAACATTCTTTAGAGGTTTCCACTCCAATATTGTTTGAATTTTTCTTTTATTCCTTATGTCGAGACAACATAACCAAGAAAAACAACTTTTGATAGCCAAAACTCACACTTTGACAATTTAGCATATAACTTTTTATCCTTAAGTATCTCGAGTACCGTACAAGATAAACATCATGCTCTATCTTTATCTTTGAGTATACCAGAATGTCATCAATATAGATCACAAAAAATAAATCCAATTAAAATTGAAATACTCGATTCATCAAGTCTATGAATATTGCCAGAGCATTTTTCAAACCAAACAACATTACTACGAATTCGTAGTATCCATACCGTATTCTGAAAAACTATCCTTGAAACATCTTCCTCTTTAACATTTAACTGATGATATCCCATTCAAATATCAATTTTAGAGATAATTCATGCTCCTTTTAAGATGATTAAACAAGTCATCAAACCTCAAAATAGGATATTTATTCTTGATAGTTACTCTGTTTAACTATCAATAATTTATGCATAATCGCACATAACCATTTTTTTAAACAAAACTGGTTTACCCCAAAGTAAAATATTCAGTCTAATGCATACTCAATCTAGTTGTTCTTGTAATTAATTATTTATTCTCTTAATTCAATCACAACCATTCAATACGAATCCATTGATATAGGATTAATGCCTTGATAACCATCAATATTAAATTCCACCTCTCAATCTGGAGGTAACCCTAATAATATATCTAACAAGAAACATATGGAAATTCCCAATTTATGTAAATATCATATGATCTTACTTCATATACTTAAGTATATATCAGTTTAGCTACAAAAGCTATGCATCCTTCATACATCATCTTAATCATAACCATTTCTAATATCACGTTATTGATGATTTCACTTTTTCATCAATCGTTAAAATTTTTAATTTTCTGCAATTTTTCTAAATTAATCGCTTCTTACGACCATTAACCCAACCTTAATACATAGACAACCAAATCATGATCAAAATGATCTTAAATTCGTTAATGATAATCCCATAATATTCACCGGTAACATAAGCTCATGAATCTTTATCGGGCATTTATTATTTATCCATCTAACACTTGTATCATGACCCTGACCTATGGGTCTTCTGCTATAACATCACTCGATATCAAGTAGAATTGAATATTTCTACTTTGGAATTCCTTATTTCATCTTAAGGAAATATGTATAATTTTTACATATCCAAATATAATATTTTTGAGCAATTTATACATTTTCCATCTCAAATGGAAGTCTCAATGTTCACATCGTTCAATAAGAAAACTTGACAATTTGTAGCAATAACTTCATAGAAGTTAATGCTAAAATCACACTATCAAGCAAATTTACTATTTTTCCTCTCACTAGGAATCTGACACTTTTCAAGTTCTTGAGAATCCATCTCAATCTATACAATAATTCATTGCATCATGGAAAGTTAAACAATCCATTTTCGTATATTTACCTTCACAAGGTAACTCTATCCAACTTTATGGACTTGATATCTATTCTCAATCCAACTCATAACCATTTGATTCACAAATAACTCAACTTTCTTTAAACTTTTAGCGGACAACTTATTACCGCTTATTCATTTCCTCTTACTCAATCAACAATGCTTTAAACAATCTAATACTTAGATAAATATTTCTCACTTATTTAAGCTTACTTGGAGAACCTTAAAATCATCACTAGATTCAGAAATCTACCCCGGATCCATATCCGATTCGACTTTTCTTGTAAATCGTTCAAACTTTTTAATCAATTCTTCCAATTCATAAACTTTGTTAAACGCTGGAATTTCTTCCACAAAATGGAGAAAATCCCTTACAACATCCTCCCTTCTAAGGTTTTTTTACATAAGTCATGTCGGGTCCCTTTTTGGTCAATTTCAATCTCGACTTTCTTTTCAACATTTTCAACTTTCTAACCTTTGTCTTTAATTCCAACATCTGAACATAGTCAGAATCATCATACATTAAAGAATAACTTTACTCTCAATACGCATCATCACAGTATATATACAATAATCAGTAACTTTTGACATCCTAGTGGCATGTATACACATTTTAACTCAAAACAACCTCGGTTTAGTCCTAGAATTGGCTAAACCTGTAGCTCTGATGCCAATAAATGTAACACCCATAACCCATATAATTATACCTATACAGATTATAGATGTCACCCGAATTTCTAAAACCATTTCCATTTTTTTAAAAGCGTTTAAAATTTATTTACTTAAAATAGTAAATGATATTATAAAAATATCATATCATATAAATCATGTTTCGTTGTAACAAAATTTAATTCAAAAGATTTTTTATAAATAGTGAACAGTACCCATGAACAGTGAACAATAACAATTAAAAGTATCCGTGAACAGTGGGGGAATCGGTACCCTAAAAATTACATATAAAACTCATAAAAATGAACCTTTCATCACTATCAAGTTACCAATCGGTTTCCAAATTAATTCAACAAACAAATTTAACATTATCAAATTACATGCCACTATCTAAATCAAATTCCATCATAGGATGTCTTATTGATGTTGAAATATACCTCTCGATGCTTGATGTCGTTCTGAACTCTTTATTTTTATTCTTTGCTTTTTACCTACGCGTGAAAATCATCACACGCTAAGTATAAACTTAGTGAGGCAATTAAAACAATATACAGTTCAATACAATTCATGCATGAATTTCAATGTCCATATCAAAATTCCATAAATCATTTCACTTGCATATTCAATATTTTACCATGATCAAATTAATTTAAAATTTCTTATCAAAATATTTACAATTTAATCTCATAAGCTTGTAAGCTTATTTTACCAACATACTTACCATTTATTCCATAAGCTCGTAAGCTTATTTTACCAACATACTTACCATTTATTCCATAAGCTCGTAAGCTTATTTTACCAACATACTTTCCATTATTCCATAAGCTCATAAGCTTATTTTATCAACCTACTTGCCATTATTCCATAAGCTCGTAAGCTTATTTTCATACTTACCATTTATTAAGCAATAAACCATTATCCATAGCCTATGGTATAACTGTATGAGGAACCCGGTATAGGAGTCAAATATTGCACCGAAGTGTTGAGGTCGAGCTTTGCTCACCTAATAATGCACCGTAGTGCTGAGGTCCAGATTTACCCACCTAGTACACCGTAGTGTTTGTACTGTGTCTTCACTAGACACTAAGGCCTGCACTATGTGCCTTCTCTAGACACTCTAGTGCTACATAATATGTAGCTGCTAGACTCTATGGCATGCCATTAATACCACTGAACCTCAATAACATACTTGGGCATATAGTCAATTTTATTCGATCCATCCATGGAAAAGTATATCAATACCATTTAACATTGGGCAGTTCATACCCGAAATATCATTCATGATAAAAATCATATATGTTCATGATAACATCATATGTAAAAAACAGTGATCAATGCATTTTATATTCAACCTTTTACATATTTAGAATATGTCAAATATATGATAAATGACATAATATCATGTTGCTATAAACAAGGTCGACTTATCACAAGTCTTCCTGATGATGTATAAAACATCCATGTATACTTTCATGCATGTATTGCACTCACCTTGACACTTTATAATTTTCCAAATTTGTGTCTCACTATTGTCCACAATAAAACCACTTGACTTGCTTCAATCGCAAATCAATCATAGTCTGTATAATTCACAATTTCATAACGATACATATGTTACTATTTTACTAACATAAACATATCCCAAAATAACACCATAATATATTTGATACTCATTATCTATCAAAATACTTAACTCTTAATAATTCCTTTTAAAATTGGAACCAACTTTTCCAATTTACACAAAATGGTCCTTCACCATTTTACCACTTAAATTCTTAATACTAATAATTCCATCATAGTATATCAATTATATAACACTTACACAGCAACCCATCAATTTTTCCATATTCAGACAACTCGTACTACCTTTAAAGAATCAGTATTTTGTATTGATATATACACTTTAATTTAATTATGTTTATTCTTTTGAAAACTATACTCGAATACGAATCTATCCATATAAAGAACTCCTTCTAATTCATTCTGTACAATTTATGGTGAATTTTCAAAGTTGATCAACATAATCTGTTTTACAGAATCTGCTGTCCGATTTTTCTTACCTTTCCTTGGTTAAAAATTCATATATTTTTGTATACACCTTGAAATTGATCCCTGTTTTTTCAAACGAAACTAGATCGATATATGAACACATATATATATATATATAAATAACATCTAAATTATTTTTATATGATTTCTGGTGAATTTTAGAACCTACTGCTAGATTCAAAATCCAAACTGTTTTCTTTAACTTCATTCTTAGGTTCTTCATCAATTCTTACAACCAATTCTTTAAAATCTCTTAACTCTTAAAAACCCATAAAACAGAAGAACCCCTTAATCAACTCAGGATGAACTTGAACACTAATAATATTATCATGCAATATTGGTACCAAATGATAGCGTTTTTCACATATAACAATTTTCTATTTTCAACATACTCAAAATCCTAAGGAAATTGCTTGAAAATTGAATTGAAGATTTCTCTTACCTTAGGAGAAACCCACACAGCTTTGGAGAAGAAGATGAGCATGTGAAATGAAATGTTAGATACATTTCATCTTAATTTACATTTAATCTAACTTTAAATGAATAAAATATTCATTTAGTTAAGATAAGACCAAATCACTCTTAATGAATCTTCTTATTCACCATAGAACCAATCTACCTGAACTTTATCATATTACAAAGTCAAATATGAATTAATTTGAATTTTATTTCCGAAATTCCTTTGAATTTTCAAAAATTACGTTTTAGTCACTAAATTCCACTGTTTTGGATTAAATCTGAAAAATTACACATTTCCAAACCAAATTTCTCTGATCCAAAATATTAAAATAATATTTCCAACCATTTTATAACATCTTTCAATTTTTTTTAAAATTCCAATTCGATCTGAAATACCGATTTTCTTACCGACTTTGACCCTTTTTAATTTTTCTTTACCAAAATTCCAAATCCAAAAATATGATTTCTATAAAAACTCCATTCTAAAGAGTAAAGCATCTATTTATGGAATAATATTCTTTTTAGGAAATTATCACTTAATTCCCTAAACTTTTCCCAATTTTCTACTTTGACCATCAAACTTTCAAAACTTTCATTTTGGTCATTATCTAAATTTTTGGGGTATTACAATTCTCCCCTCCTTAAGAAAATTCGTCCTCGAATTTTAAAACTTTCTATATAAACCCTAATTCCCTTTTATAAGGATTGCACTTTCCATTGTAAATTTGTAACCCTAATTTAGGGTTGTACGAACTAGTAAGCCATGTCCATGCCTTAACTGTAAACTTCTTTTGCGATAGCTTAGGATGAATAAGTTGTGCCTATGCCTTATGCAAAAACCTCTTCTAGTCTTGCCAACTTCTTAAATTCTGATTTTAATTTTTCTTTGCGTTTTGGGTGCAAAATCTTTTTCCAAAGTGATACCTTAAGAAAAACTTTATCACCCTCATAAAAGTCAATCTCTTTTTTACTTCAAGTTTGCATAAGACTTTTGTCGATCAAATATCATCTGAAGATTATTTTTACTTCATATTCAACCTATTTCAATAAATCTAAGCCAACAAGATTTTGATCTTTTAACTCGAACCAATTTAATGATGCTCGACATTTTCTCCCATATAAAGTTTCATACTGAGCCATCATAATACTCAATTAATAACTGTTATTATAGAAAAATTCTACTAAAAACAAATACTTTTGTTTTCCCATGATTCATTGGAATCAATCACATATACTCTCAGCATAACTTCTAATATTTGCATAGTACTTTTTTACTTACCATCCATCTATGGATGAAAGATCGTACTGAAATTCAATCAAGTATCCAAAACTTTATGCAAATATTTCCAAAATCTTAAAGTGAACTTTGGATCTTTTTCTGATATAATGGATACTGATACTCCTTGTAATCGAACTGTATCCTTGATATACAACTCTGTATATTGATCCAATGCATAGTCCATTCATATCGGAATGAAATGTGCAGATTTAATTAACCGGTCACTATCACCCAAATGAAATCCTTTTTATTTGATGTCAAAGGTAGTCCATTAACAAATCCATAGTGACTCTTTACCAGTTCTACTCTGGAATAGAATTTGGTTGTAACAAACCTGAAGCCACCTGATGTTCAACTTGCACTCGCTGACATGTCAGACATGTAGCAACAAACTCAGAAATGGCTCTTCTCATACCCGTCCACCAAAATCGACTCTTTACATCATGATACATTTTGCTCCCACCTGGACGCATAGTCAGTGGACTATAATGTACCTCATAAAGAATATCTTTCTTCACTGATCATCATGTGGAATATAGATTCTTCCTCGGTAATACAAACATCCATCATACTTGATTTCAAAGTCCTTAGTCTCACCTTTTTCCACTAGTGAAATCTTTTCTGAGCATCTTTCATCTTCCCTTTGTAGATCTATTATCCGATTTATAAGCATCGTATATATTTTTAATTCAGCCAATAGTGCGCCATTTTATTTCAACAATAGTCACACATCCATAGCTCGCAAATCTGCAAAAGTTTTCCGACTAAGTGCATCTTTCACCATACAAATAATGACGCCAAATCTTTAGAGCAAAAAATACCACTGCTAACTTAAGATCATGTGTAGGATAATTCCTCTCATGCATATTTAATTGTCAATAAACATATGATACCACCTTACTTTCTTGCATAAATATATAACCCAAACCATTATGAGATGTATCACTATACACCACATACTCTTTATTCGATTTCAGTTGTACCAACAACGGTGCTTCCGTTAAAATATTCTTTAAAGCTTTAAAAATCTCTTGACATTTCTTAGTCCAAGCAATTAAAACATCCTTTCTCAAGAGCTTGTCAAAGGAGAAGCAACCATCGAAAAGTTTTTCACAAACCGTCTATAATAACCAACAAGTCCCAAAAACTTCGGACCTCTGAACATTCTTTGGAGGTTTCCACTCCAATATAGTTTGAATTTTTCTTTTATACCTTTTGTCGAGACAAAATAATCAAGAAAAAGAACTTTTGATAGCCAAAACTCACACTTTGACAATTTAGCATATAACTTTTTATCCTTAAGTATCTCGAGTACAATACAAGATAAACATCATGCAATATCTTTATCTTCAAGTATACCAGAATGTCATCAATATAGATCACCAAAAATTAATCTAAGTAAAATTGAAATACTCGATTCATCAAGTCTATAAATATTGCCAGAGAATTTTTCAAACCAAACAACATTACTACGAATTCGTAGTATCCATACCGTATTCTGAAAACTATCCTTGGAACATCTTCCTTTTATTATTTAACTGATGATATCCCATTCGAATATCAATTTTAGAGATAATTACTGCTCCTTTTAAGATGATCAAACAAGTCATCAAACCTCAAAATATGATATTTGTTCTTGATAGTTACTCTGTTTAACTATCGATAATTTATGCATAATCGCACATATCCATTTTTTTAAACAACACTGGTTTACCCCAAGGTAAAATATTCAGTCTAATGCATCCGCAATATAGTTGTTCTTGCAATTGATTCTTTATTCTCTTAACTCAATCACAACCATTTAATACGAATCCATAGATACATGATTAATACCTTGATAACCATAAATATTAAATTCCACCTCTCAATCTGGAGGTAACCTTAATAATAAATTTAACAAGAAACATATGGAAATTCCCAAGTTATAGATATATCATATGATCTTACTTCAGATACTTAAGTATCTATCAGTTTAGCTACAAAAGCTATGCATCCTTCATACATCATCTTAATCATAACCATTTCTAATATCACGTTATTGATGATTTCACTTTTTCATCAATCATTAAAAATTTTAATTTTTATGCATTTTTTCTAAATTAATCGCTTCTTGCAACCATTAACCCAACCTTAATGCAGAGACAACCAAATCATGATCAAAATGATCTTAAACTCGTTAATGATAATCCCATAATATTCACCGGTAACATAAGCTCATGAATCTTTATCGGACATTTATTATTTATCCATCTAACACTTGTATCATGACCCTGACCTATGGGTCTTCTGCTATAATATCACTCGATATCAAGTACAATTGAATATTTATACTTTGGAATTCCTTATTTCATCTTAAGGAAATATGTATAACTTTTCCAGATCCAAATATAATATTTTTGAGCAATTTATACATTTTCCATCTCAAATGGAAGTCTCAATGTTCACATCGTTCAATAAGAAAACTTGACAATTTGTAACAACAACTTCATAGAAGTTAATGCTAACTATCAAGCAAATTTACTATTTTTCCTCTCACTAGGAATCTGACACTTTTCAAGTTCTTGAGAATCCATCTCAATCTATACAATAATTCATTGCAGCATGGAAAGTTAAACAATCCATTTTCGCATATTTACCTTCACAAGGTAACTCTATCCAACTTTATGGACTTGATATCTATTCTCAATCCAACTCATAACCATTTAATTCACAAATAACTCAACTTTCTTTAAACTTTTAGCGGACAACTTATTACTGCTTATTCATTTCCTCTTACTCAATCAACAATGCTTTAAACAATCTAATACTTAGCTTAAATATTTCTCACTTATTTAAGCTTACTTGGAGAACCTCAAAATCATCACTAGATTTAGAAATCTACCATGGATCCTTATCCGATTCGACTTTTCTTGTAAATCGTTCAAACTTTTTAATCAGTTCTTCCAATTCATAAACTTTGTTAAACGCAGGAATTTCTTCCACAAAATGGAGAAAAATCCCTCACAACAGCCTCCCTTATAAGGTTTTTTACATAAGTCATGTCGGGTCCCTTTTAGGTCAATTTCAATCTCGACTTTCTTTTTCAACATTTTCAATTTTCTAACCTTTGTCTTTAATTCCAACATCTGAACATAGTCAGAATCATCATACATTAGTAAAGAATAACTTTACTCTCAATACGCATCATCACAGTATATATACAATAATCAGTAACTTTTGACATCCTAGTGGCATGTATACACATTTTAACTCAAAACAACCTCGGTTTAGTCCTAGAATCGGCTAAACCTGTAGCTCTGATGCCAATAAATGTAACACCCATAACCCATATAATTATACCTATACAGATTATAGATGTCACCCGAATTTCTAAAACCATTTCCATTTTTTTAAAAGCGTTTAAAATTTATTTACTTAAAATAGTAAATGATATTATAAAAATATCATATCATATAAATCATGTTTCGTTGTAACAAAATTTAATTCAAAAGATTTTTTTATAAATAGTGAACAGTACCCATGAACAGTGAACAATAACAATTAAAAGTACCCGTGAACAGTGGGGGAATCGGTACCCTAAAAATTACATATAAAACTCATAAAAATGAACCTTTCATCACTATCAAGTTACCAATCGGTTTCCAAATTAATTCTACAAAACAAATTTAACATTATCAAATTACATGCCACTATCTAAATCAAATTCCATCATAAGATGTCCTACTGATTTTGAAATATACCTCTCGATGCTTGATGTCGTTCTGAACTCTTTATTCTTATTCTTTGCTTTTTACCTACGCGTGAAAATCATCAAACGCTAAGTATAAACTTAGTGAGGCAATTAAAACAATATACAGTGCAATACAATTCATGCATGAATTTCAATGTCCAAATCAAAATGCCATAAATCATTTTTCTTACCTTAGGGGAAACCCATGCAGCTTTGGAGAGGAAGATGAGCATGTGAGATGAAATGTTAGATACATTTCATCTTAATTTACATTTAATCTAACGTCAAATGAATAAAATATTCATTTTGTTAAGATAAGACCAAATCACCCTTAATGAATCTTCTTATTCACCATAAAACCAAGCTACCTGAACTATATCATATTACAAAGTCAAATATGAATTAATTTGACTTTTATTTCCGAAATTCCCCTTGAATTTTCAAAAATTATGTTTTAGTCACTGAATTCCACTGTTTCGATTAAATCTGAAAAAATTGCACATTTCCAAACAAAATTTCTCTGATCCAAAATATTAAAATAATATTTCCAACCATTTTATAACATCCTTAAATTTTTGTAAAAATCCAACTCAATCTGAAATACCGATTTTCTTACCGGCTTTGACCCTTTTTAATTTTTCTTTGCCAAAATTCTAAATCCAAAAATATGATTTCTATAAAAACTCCATTCTCAAGAGTAAACCATCTATTTATGAAATAAAATTCTTTTTAGGAAATTATAACTTAATTCCCTAAACTTTTTCCCAATTTTCTACTTTGACCATCAAACTTTCAAAATTTTCATTTTGGTCATTATCTAAATTTTTAGGGTATTAAAATTTGTCATCAATTTCATTAATCCTATAATGGACATAAACCCTTAGATTTGGGATCATTGAAATCCAACAAGATTAGAAAGCAATATTGATACCAAACGATAGCGTTTTTTGCTTAGATCACTTTTTATCTCACTACATAACTCCAATTCCAAAGGAATTAGCTCAAAAATTGGAAATAAAATATTTTTCTTACCTTGAAAGCTTTCTCACGTCCATGGAGAAGAGAAGAACACTTTGGCATGATATGTTTGATTGATATCATGCTTATCATCCTTTAAAAAAATTATTTAAATCATTAACTTGGAAAATACAAATTTACCCTTAATAAAACTTTATAATCACCATTAAACCAAGATACATATCCTTATCATCTTTCAATAGTCAAAGATGAACAAATTAGTTTTCCACTTTAGCATTTTGCCCTTGAAATTTCCAAAATTTACAATTCAATCACTTTAATCAAACAGTTCAACTTAAACATGAAATTAAACCATAAAATATTATTTTCCAACATTTTAAAAAAATGTGAAAATAATATTTTTATTTCTTATTTTCGTGACCCACTTGTAAATTTTCCAAAATTACATTTTGGACCTTGAACTTTTGGTCATCAGACTTTACCAAATTATAATTTGGTCACTAAATAATTCCATTTATGGAATAAAATTATTTTTAGGAACTTTATCACTTAATTCCCTAAAATTTATTCCAAGTTTTATACTTTGACCATCAAACTTTCAAAATTTTCATTTTGGTCATTATCTAAATTTTGGGGTATTACAATTCTCCCCTCCTTAAATAAAATTCGTCCTCAAATTTTTAAGAAGTACCAGATATGAAGAGGTGTGGAAACTTCTTCCTCATGTCCTCTTCTCTTTCCCAAGTAGCATCCTCTACTTTATGATTTTTTCATAGTACTTTAACTATTGGAATAGTCTTGTTACGTAGTTCCTTGATTTCTTGAGTTAAGATTCGAATTGGTTCTTCTTCATAAGTCAAATCGGGTTGGATCCCAATTTACTCTGATGCAATGACATGTGACGGATCTTATCGATACTTTTTAAGCATCGACACATGAAATACATTGTGTACTTTGTCCAACTTTGGAGGTAATGCTAACTGATAAGCCACTAGTCCGACATGCTTTATGATCTCATAAGGTCCAATAAATCTTGGACTTAGTTTTCCTTTGCGCCCAAAACGCAAAATTTTTTCCAAGGTGATACTTTAAGAAAAACTTTATCACCTTCATGAAATTCAATCTCTTTTCGTTTCAAGTCTGTATAAGACTTCTGCAGATCAAATGCCACCTTGAGATTATCTTGAATTGTTTTTACTTTATCCTCAACCTCTTTCAATAAATCAGGACCAACAAGGTTTTGATCTTTTAACTCGAACCAATTTAATGGTGTTCGACATTTTCTCCCATATAAAGCTTCATACAAAGCCATCTTGATGCTCGTTTGATAGTTGTTGTTGTAAGCAAATTCTGCTAAAGGCAAATACTTTTCCCATTATCCCTTGAATTCAATCACACATGCCCTCAACATATCCTCCAATGTCTGGATAGTCCGCTAAGACTGACCATCCGTCTGTGGATGAAATGTCGTACTGAAATTTAATCGAGTACCCAAAGCTTTATGCAAAGAATTCCAAAATCTTGAAGTGAACCTTGGATCCCTATCAGATATGATTGATACTGGCACTCCATGTAACCGAACTATCTCCTTGATATACAACTCTGCATATTTGTCCAAGGCGTAGTCCATTCGCACCAGAATGAAATGTGTCGATTTAGTTAACCGGTCAACTATCACCCAAATGTAATCCTTCTTATTTGATGTCAATGGTAGCCCTGTAAAAAAATCCATAGTAACTCTCTCCCACTTCCATTCTGGAATAGAAATTGGTTGTAAAAATCCTGAAGGCACATGATGTTCAGCTTTCACTCGCTGACACGTCAGACATGTAGCAACAAACTCAGAAATGGCACTTTTCATACCTGGCCACCAAAATCGACTCTTAACATCATGATACATTTTGCTCCCACCTGGATGCATAGTCAGTGGACTATAATATGCCTCAGAAAGAATATCTTTCTTCAATTCATCAACATGTTGAGTACAAATTCTTCCTTGGTAATACAAACATCCATCTGACTTGACTTCAAAGTCCTTAGTCTCACCTTTTTCCACTAGTGAAATCTTTTCCAAGCATATGCCATCTTTCTTTTGTAGCTCTATTATCCGATTTAACAGCATCAACTTAATTTTTAATTCAGTCAACAGTGCGCCATTTTCTTTCAACAATAGTCGCACATCCATAGCTCGCAAAGCTACAAAAGTTTTTCGACTAAGTGCATCTGCTACAACATTTGCTTTACCTGGATGATAATGAATGATCAAATCATAGTCCTTTAAAAGTTCTATCAATCTTCTTTGTCTCAAATTCAACTCTTTTTGAGTCAACATATATTTCAAACTCTTACGATCCGTGTAGATGTGGCATCTATCACCATACAAATAATGACGCAAAATATTTAGAGCAAAAACAACTACTGCTAACTCAAGATCATGAGTAGGATAATTTCCTTCATGTGTCTTTAATTGTCGAGAAGCATATGCTACCACCTTACCTTCTTGCATAAGTACGCAACCCAAATAATTATGAGATGCATCACTATACACCACATATTCTTTGCCTGATTCCGGTTGTACCATCACTGGTGCTTTCGTTAAAATTTTCTTTAGAGCTTCAAAATTCTCTTGACATTTCTCAATCCAAGCAAATGAAACATCCTTTCGCAAAAGCTTGGTCAAAGGAGAAGTAATCATTGAAAAGTTTTTCACAAACCTTCGATAATAACCAGCAAGTCCCAAAAAACTTCAGACCTCTGTAACATTATTTGGAGGTTTCCACTCCAATATTGCTTGAACTTTATTTGGATCAACTCTTATACCTTCTGGTGAGACAACATGACCAAGAAAAGCCACTTCTGATAGCCAAAACTCACACTTTGATAGTTTGGCATATAACTTTTTTCCTTAAGTATTTCAAGCACAGTACGAAAATGAACATCATGTTCTATCTTTGTCTTTGAGTATACCAGAATATCAACAATAAAGACCACCACAAATTGATATAAATAAGGTTGAAATACTCGATTCATTAAATCCATGAATGCTGCTGAGCATTTGTCAACCCAAACGACATTACTACAAACTCGTAATGTCCATACCGTGTTCTGAAAGCTGTCTTTGAAACATCTTCATCTTTAATCTTTAACTGGTGATATCCCGATCTAAGATCAATCTTAGAGAAAACAGCTGCTCCATTAAGTTGATCAAACAATTCATCAATCCTCGGAATAGGATACTTGTTCTTTATAGTCACCCTGTTCAACTGTCGAAAATCTATGCACAAACGTATTGATCCATCTTTCTTTTTCACGAACAACACCGGAAAAATACTCGGTCTTATAAATCCTCGATCCAGTAGCTCTTGCAATTTGAGCCTTTAATTCTCTTAACTCTGTTGGGGCCATTCGATAAGGATCCATCAAAATTGGTGTTGTATCCGTGAATACATCAATCCGAAACTCCACCTCTCTATCTGGAGGTAATCCAGGTTGCTCATCTGGAAACACTTTTGGATACTCTCACACAGTTGAAATACTTTCCAACTTAACTTCAGCAGTTCTCGTATCCATCACATTTGCTAAAATTGCTTGACATCCACGTGACAACAATTTCTTAGCTGTAAAAGCTGAAATCACATTGGATAAGGGATTTATCCTTTCTCCCACAAATATTATCTCTGAACCCCGTTGTATCTTTTAAAAACAATCTCTTCAAAAGACAATCTACCCAACTACAGTAGGAAGATAGCCAATCCATGCCTAAGATTATCCCGAATTCCTCAAAAGGCAATTCTAATAGGTTTGCAGGAAATTCTACTACTTGTATCTTTATCAGACATTTATTACTAATACGACAAATTTTTGCACTATGGCCTAGTGGAGTGATTGCCACAACATCACTAGAAAAAGGTTCTAAAAAGATTCCCCTATCTCTTATCAGTTTTGTACTAATATACGAGTATGTAGAACTGGGATCAATCAATACGAAAACAGGTTCATCAAAGAGATAAAATGTATCTGCTATAATTTCAGGAGCATCTCTATCATCATCAGTCTTGATGTGATAAACTCTTGCAGTAGTTTTGCCTTCACGATTAGATGCAGTCTCAGATGTACCAGGTTTACCCATATTGCCACCTCTACCCCTCTGAGGTCCCGATATTGTCTGATCTAGATTTAACTCTGGACAGTGCCTTTTGTAATGACCTGCTTGCCCATAGTTATAACATTTTCCTTCAGCAAACCAACATTGACCAGAATGTCTCCTTCCACAAAACTTACACTCTATAGCAAGACAAAATATCGAACCTTGAGTACCCACCAAAGTTGCCTATGTCTGTTTGGACTTTCCTCCAGAAAATCCTTTTCTGCCCGTGGATACTGAGGAAGCATAACTTTTCTACTGCTGGCCCTTGTTGCGTTTGGAAAATGGTGCAGAGTAAGAGCTTCCAAACCTTTTGTTTATCTGAGCCTTCTTCGCCTCTATATCTTCAAGGTTAACTTTTTCCATAGCTTTAACCTTGTTTACTGCTTCTTGAAAAGTAGTAAAATGATGAGAAACCAGAATTCTCTTATACTGAGAATCCAATCCAGAAACAAATCTATCAATTCTCAGTCGGAATAAGCTCCGAAACAAATCGACTCAGCTTGTGAAATTCACATTTGTACTCATAATCTGTTTTACCGAATTGCTTTAAGTTTAGGAACTGTTGCATTATCTCATTAACAAACACGTCCCAATATACTTTTCCTTGAATTCCCTCAAAAAGAATTCCCATTTGATCTACTCAGTGGAAACTCGTGCGGCGACTGTATTCCACCAAACACTGGCTTGATCCATCAGTAAAGACACAACCCCTTCCAATTTTCCTTGATCATCACAAGGAATCCTGTTGAGCATATTCTTGACATCATTCAACCAGAAGTCAGCAGCCATCGGATTAGCATCAGAATCACCTCGAAATTCAGGTGCTCTCATCTTCCTTAGTTCTTTCGGAACTGACACTGGGGTTCGGCGGTTAATAATGGTGTCTAAGGCTTGTAAAAACAACCCCCAATATTGAACATGCATATCCTGTTGATTCAGATTAGACAACTCTATATTTGGCTGAGCATTGGGTGGATTCTGATTCACCTCATTACTCCCACTCTGAACAGGAGTAACATGCTCGCCTGCCCTACTCGATTCTTGATGATCTGACATCTGAACACAATCAAAATCATCATACTTTAGTAAAGAGTAACTATACTCCTAATAAGCATCATCACAGTATATATACAAATATCAGTAACTTTTG
Organism: Hibiscus syriacus; assembly: GCF_006381635.1. NCBI lineage: Eukaryota > Viridiplantae > Streptophyta > Magnoliopsida > Malvales > Malvaceae > Hibiscus > Hibiscus syriacus. The sequence goes on along the minus strand of NW_024061969.1, from coordinate 2,200,115 downwards.
ACATCCTAGTGGCATGTATACACTTTTTAACTCAAAACAAACTCGGTTTAGTCCTAGAATCGGCTAAACCTGTAGCTCTGATGCCAATAAATGTAACACCCGTAATCCATATAATTATACATATACAGATTATAGATGTCAATCGAATTTCGAAAACCATTTTCAATTCAAAAGTGATTAAAATTTAGTTTTTTAAAATGATAATTGATATAATAAAAATATCATTCCATATAATTTATATTTCATTATAACAAATTTGTTCAACAAACAAATAAAACATTTATAATTACATACCACTAACAAAATTAACATTACAACTTAGGATGTCTTACTGATATTAATATACACTCCTCAATGCTTGATATCAACTTAAACTCTTTATTCCACTACTGGCTTTTTACCTACGCGTGAAAATCATCACACGCTAAGTATATACTTAGTGAGACAATTATATCAATAACACTACAATACAACTCAAGCATGAATTTCATTGTCAAAAACTAATACCATTAAATCATGTTACGTACATGTCCAATATTTTACCATGATCAAAATAATATAGACTTTCTTACCATTTATCACATAAGCTAATAAGCTTATTTTACCAATATACTTTCCATTATTCCATAAGCTCGTAAGCTTATTTGCATGCTTACCATTTATTAATCAATAAACCATAAAACCATAAATAATAGCTCAATATACAACCCTGAGGACCCTAGGTATTCGAGTAATATTTGCACCATAGTGCTACATATAAGGTCGTGCCCACCATATACACCGAAGTGTATTACACATAAGGTCGTGCCCACCATGTACACTTAGTGTCCTTACACACTATAGTGTAATATAAACCTGCAACTGTTATACTCTATGGCATGCCAACTATACCCTATCCCTCAATGACTTACTTGGGCATATAGTCTATTTTATTTGACCCATCCATGGCAAAGTATATTATCAAATTTAACATTGGGCAATTCATACCCGAAAACATTCATGGTAAAATATCATATTTTTCATGATCAATGCATTTTGATTTCATACTGTGACATTTCAATGTCATGTCAAAGTTATAAAAATGACATATATCATGCTGATATAAACAATGTCGACTTATCGCAAGTCTTCCTAATGATGTATACAACATCCATGTATAATGTCATGCATGTATTGCACTCACCTTGACACTTTATATAGTCCACAATATGATCCTCACTAATTGTCCACGATTAACCCTTTTTCTATTTAACTTGCTTCGATCACAGATCAATCACAATCTGTATTAAATCACAAATTCATATCAATACTTATGTTAGTATTGTACTAACTAAACACATCCCATAACAATTTCATAATATACTTGAAACTCAATTTCTACCAAGTCTTTAACACTTAATAATTCCTTTTAACATTTGCACCAACTTTTCCAATTACATAAAATGGTCCTTCACCATTTTATCACATACATTCATTTAAATTCCCAATCAACAATTTCCAGCATAGTACACCAATTATACAACACTTATATAACAACCCCTCAATTTTCTAGAATTTATAAATTGATCTCCAACTTTTCAAAAATTACGAAATAATCACCAAATTTTCTAAAGGTTGTAGAATACTTCCTTCGTCATTTCCAACCCATATATAATCCATAATTATTCTTACTCAAACTATCCATGGCCAAAACTTAAAGAACAAGTTTTAGAAAGATTAAACATGTTCTAATCATCATACATACTTGAATATGAATCTACAACATGTAAATCATCAAGATTTATCATCAATTTCGTGAATCCTATCATGAACATAAACCCTTAGATTTGGGATCTTTGAAATTCAACAAGATTAGAAAGCAATATTGGTACCAAATGATAGTGTTTTTCGCTTAGATCATTTTCATATCTCACTACATAACTCCAATTCCAAAGGAATTAGCTCAAAAATTGAAAATAAAATATTTTTCTTACCTTGAAAGCTTTCTCACGTCCATGGAGAAGAGAAAAACACTTTGGCATGATATGTTTGATTGATATCATGCTTATCATCCTTTAAAAAAATTATTTAAATCATTAACTTGGAAAATACCAATTTACCCTTAATAAAACTTTATAATCACCATTAAACCAAGATACATATCCTTATCATCTATCAATAGTCAAAGATGAACAAATTAGTTTTCCACTTTAGCGTTTTGCCCTTGAAATTTCTAAAATTTACAATTCAGTCACTTTAATCAAACAATTCAACTTAAACATGAAATTAAACCATAAAATATTAATTTCCAACATTTTAAAAAAATGTGAAAATAATATTTTTTATTTCTTATTTTAGTGACCCACTTGTAATTTTCTAAAATTACATTTTCATCCTTGAACTTTTCAAAGTTTATACTTTGGTCACCAGACTTTACCAAATTATAATTTGATCACTAAATAAATCCATTTATGAAATAAAATTCTTTTTAGGAACTTTATCACTTAATTCCCTAAAATTTCTTCCAAGTTTTATACTTTAACCATCAAACTTTCAAAATTTTCATTTTGTTCATTATCTAAATTTTTGGGGTATTACAGGATCATAAAAAAATAGTACAGATTGAGACTAGAGAAATCCAGAGATTGTGTAGCAAAGTGATCCCTCTAGTTGTAGTATTGTGGTAAATGCAAAAGGTCTTTAAATTATTAACAAAAATAATTATAATTTAAAGATCCTATGATTAATTGCTTTCCCAAACATTCTCTGATCTTGAAATTATTCCTTAACAAACTTCTAGAATCTTGCACAAACCCTTTTTGGCGTTAAAAACCAATTATTCAAATTTTCTAAACAAAAACTATCATTTCTTATGCACATCTATAATTATATCAGATCAATATGTCCTTCAGAGTTATTAACCAACTTCCAGGGATAATTCTTTTCACCCTACAATATAAGGGTATTTTTGTAATTTTACCCTACCAGAATATTCTCATAATTTCTTATCCAAGTACCTTTAACATTTAACCATTGATGATATAAAATATAAGTTACAAATCCAGAGTTGATTTCTTAATCACTAATCACAAACTTGTAATTTAATTCTAACAATTCCTCAATCTCTTATATTACTCATTCGATCCGTATTCAGTTATAGAATTTCTACTACATTCATATCAAGTGTATAAATTATTCAACTCCACAGCAGTGACCAACATTATCTTATTCATGCATTTACCAATATCAACATATTCCATAAAGCATAAAGAGGTAGTAAAGTATTACCTCGATTTCCCTGCAATACTGATCAACCATTAAATTCCATTCGAACACCCTCAATCTTGAAATCATCTTCCAATTTTTCCTCGGATCCATATGAACATACAAATCCATAGTTGATTTCTTTATCACTAATCACAAACTTGTAATTTAATTCTAATAATTCCTCAATCTCTTATATTACTCATTCGATCCGTATTCAGCTATAGAATTTCTACTACATTTATATCAAGTGTATAAATTATTCAACTCCACAACAGTGACCAACATTATCTTATTCATGCATTTTCATTATCAACATATTCTATAAAGCATAAAGAGGTAGTAAAGTATTACCTTGATTTCTGTGCAATATTGATCAACCATTAAATTCCATTCGAACACCCTCAATAATGAAATCATCTTCCAATATTTCCTCGGATCCATATGAATAGAAATTACAAAAAACAAACGGAGCTTAATCCTGAAAAACGGATCGAATCAGATGATAAATCAGTGAAAAAACAGCTTACAAGGTTCAAATTTTGCGAAACAAACTTCGGATTCGGATTCAGGACGTCGAAAGCATAAAATATGACTTTTTGAAAATTTGGAATTTTCGGTCAAAATCAAAGTCAACGGGTTTGACTAGTAATTTCGACACCTTCGAGCTTGAATTTCGAAAAACAGACTGCGGAATCGGATTTGGAACGTCGAAAAACGTCAAGATAGATATACTCGATCAAAGTCAAAGGTCGTTTAATGCCCGGTCAACGCCGATCAAAGTTTGGGTCAACTGTGGTCAACGCCGGTCAACAGTTGACCATTTTACACAAATATCACCCTAACAGAAATTAATTACCAAATTAGCCACATTCAGCAAATATTTACGAAACTAACACCTTAATTTTACACAAATAGCACCCAAACATAAATTAATTACTAAATTATCACCAGACGATGCCCACTCTCGAGGGGTGGCGCGTGCGGCATGTGAACAGTAACCCGGTGTCAGAAAATTCCCGGAAAAATTCCTAAAAATTATTTTAAGTAATTTTGAGGCACTTACAAAGCTCGGTTCTCAATTTTGAACGGCGGAGAGCTCGATTCTGAAACTTCAGAAACTTTGACGGCCTCACCCCTCCACGCGCCGGCGACGATGGACAAACAGAGAACACCAGTGGACTCGGAACGATGCAAGGAACACGATGGTGCGGGAGGTGTCGTAAACGGATGACCGGATCGTCGTGAATCGACGAAAAACTAACTGAAATTGAGTTATTACCGATGATTCATGACGAAAGGTTTGAGGGTTTTGTTCATCGGTCGACAACGAACACGATGGTAGTTTCAGTTCGTCGATCGGAAGTCGGACGGGGAGTAAATCGGAGTTGAAAGGAGGCTTGATGGAGAAGGGAAAACTGGAAAAATATGCAGCCTACGCACGGGGAAGAGATTCATAATTAATCATATAAAAAATGGTTAAAACATGGGTTTAGTCACTGAACTTCCTACACTTCTTAAAATGGTCTGCCAACTTTACGATTTTACAATTTAATCCCCAATTTCTTCCAAAAATACCAATTAAATTCACCACTTTATAATTTCTTAAATTTAGCCCCTAAATTGGAGTGTTACAAGTATTAACAGTATATGAATCTCATATATTACCGGTGAATCCAATATTTTGATTTAATCGGTTAATTTGATTAAAACTGAAGTGTGAACACACAACCACAATGACATAAATTTTGAACCCAATTCTTATCAACCTCCTTGAAATATCCTTTTTCCAAAACCTATTTTGCTTTTTTTATTATTTAATCTCTAATCTTTGTGTTCCATTCAATTTGATCCCTTCATTCAAATCCTTAATAACTTCTTCTATCAATTAAAAACTTGTCATCATTTAAATCAAATTTCTCCTTGTTTCAAGAATTTACTTTTTTAATATATTTGGTGTGAAATTTTCATTTAAAAATCTAATACAATATCAATTTGAATTATAAGTCTAATTTTAAATCATTATATTTTATCGTTAAGAGTTTTTGTGACGAAACAATATCAACATAAATAAAGGTTTATCATAATAATTTTTTTTCGACTATTTCAACTATCAATTTAAATTTCACATGAAATAATTTAAAGATTTAATAATATAACTTAATCATTTTAGCTTGAACTTTTAACCTCAAGTGCGCATAACCTATATAAATAAAAATAATTGAATTGCTTAAAATCTCAACACATTCATTTGACCTTTTATTTTAGTCGAAATTCAATTCAAAATATGCATATAAAAATAAAATATATAATTCTTTTTCTTGACAAAATTTTAAATTTTTTTATAAAATAAAATAAATAAAATAATTCGTGATACGTATAATTCATTTTTGAACATTATTTGTAGATACATGGACAAAGGCCTTGGATAGAAATATAACAATTTCATAAGACCTAAACGCCATATCCTTCAAATCTATTTTCTTCTGCTTATTCTTTCACTACACCCCGTAATATATTTTTTACATACACTTCTCTTTATTTTTTAACCTCTCTTTATAATTCTTTTGCTACGTCGTAATAATAATTTTTCAAACTTCTCACTATTCATGTTACAAAAATCTTGTCTTCACTAATTTCTCACGATTTTCTACAACTTTATTTGATAATTGAATATTTTTATCAAGTTTCTTTTTGAAACACTTCTTCAACTTCCTTCAATTTATTTTCCCCTCGAAGCTTTGAAATAATTGAGCAATAGACCAGCTCCTAAACTGAAGATGAGCTTGAATAATCGGAATTGTTGCAGCAGTAGAATCCATATAAATCATTCTTAAAATGATGCACAAAATTTTCCCATGTATGTGTTTTTTTTTCCAATCTCAACACTATATCTATCTATATTTCTTTTCTCATATAAACATAAAAACAACTCCTATTTATACACACAATTTTTTTGTTGAAAAAGACAACTCAATATGTCTATTGAAATTTGTCAGGTTGATATGACGAGTTTCAAAAATTAAAAAGTCCAATGATTCTCATTTTAAAATTTCTAACAGTCTTTAATTTTAAATCTGTTGGAGCTTGACGTGTCAAAATGATAAGTTCCATTATTTATTCCTCATTTGCTTATTGTTGGAGCTAACTTTTTTAGTCTTTATGTTATTTGTCATGTGTTTATTGTTGCAACAAACTCTTTTTTTGCCTTCATGTTTTTTTCATGTGGTTATTGTTATAACAAACTCTTTTTTAGTTTTTTTTTCATGTGGTTTATATTAATTTGAAAATTTTATTTGGACAACAATCATATAAAATAATAGGAGAAAATTTTATCAATATTGAAATCCAATATTTCTCTCTTTAATGATATCATTTTTCCATTTTTTAGGGTAAGCACCATGTTTAGTATCTACCTATGACTTTTATTCTGTTTTGGCCACTCAATTATGTTTTTAAAAGTTATATCCAATATTTAGTTTTGGTTTCATTTTAGTCACCCATCGTTGAAAGTATTAATGGTGATGTTGAGTGTCGCCATAAGGTAATACAACGTCCATGGGCAGAACTTCATGGGGGCCAAGAGGAGCATTGGCTCCCGGCAATTTTCTAATTATAATTAATATTTATATATATATATATATTTCAAAAATAAATAAAGAAAAACCTACCCAATCCCCTCAATTAAAAAATTATATTTTTGAAAAAATAAAAATTAATTTAACCCCACCTTAAAAAATTCTTGGTTTCACCCTGACCACACATCATTGAAAAATAATAAAAAATGTCACGTTAGTAATTCTGTCAGTGGTGGATCCATAAATATTTTTTGGGTGAGCACACATGTTAACAACACAAAAGTTTTGAACTGGATGAACTCAAATAAAATTTCAGGGTGGGCATTATTGGTAAAATAAGTAACTAATCAAATAAAATTTAGATTTCATAGTAGGCACTATGTGGTTCTGCCACTGAGTTCTTTTAATATTTTAACCATGGATGATGAAAATAAAATCAAAACGTAACATTATCTATGATTTTGGAAAAAAATAATTGGGTGACCAAAACAGAACAGAAGTGATAATTAAGCTACTAAACATATAGTTTACCCTTTTTTTAATATCAGCCAGATTAACGCTTGCTTCCTTCAGATCGGCTTATTGTTGTAACAAACTTTTTGTTGTCTTCCTATGTATTTATTTTAGGGTAAATTATACCAATGTTTACTAATGTTTTAGTAAGTTTTAAATTTCTCCACTGAAGTTTCTAGAGTAACAAATTGTTCACTAACATTATCTACTTGTAACAAAATAGTCACTAACGTTATTAATTTGTAACAAACTGATCACTCCACAATCATCTCGTTAAATTGATAATTTGACAACATTAACAAAAAAGGTTAATATTTAATTTTATAGATTGTTAAATAATCTAAGAGAATAAAATTGTTACATAACAAGATTATAGAAATATAAAATTACATAAAAACACGCATATATATAATACACATATTGCTCAAAGTGGCACGAACCAATGGATATTAGTGGTTAAGGGATTTGTTGTTATCCCTTAACATCTCGACTTTGAGCACTGCATATGCAAAAGTCCTAATGTTCATTGTTTAATGATTCATGTATTTCGAACATATACAACCTTGTATTTACCTCATATCTATAAAAGAAAATTGCTCCAAGCGAAGATTTTGCATCATAGTCACATATTGTATCCACTTTCTTTATCTGTAAAAGATAAAGTAGTCAATAAAGATTCATCAATACACTTCGATTAATTGTTCTGAAATCATCCTATAGGAGTTCAACACATCCTTCCCAAAGGTATGCATTGAGAAAGATAACCAAACCTCTGAAATGAATAAGGGTAAATAAAATCACTCTCGATTGTCGCCTGAAACCTCGTTGCAATCCCTCAAGTAACACAATTCTAAGGGGATGTCGAACTCAAACTAAAAATTCTCCCACAATAAACCATTAGTCTCGTTTTGATTAGTCTTACACATGAAGGAACCATCGTCCAATAAAGATCGGTCAGTTCATTTCCACTCGCAAGTCTCAAATAAAGACACTTTATGACATTCCCTCAGTAAGGGATATGTGTTATACCACTTTTGGATCTTCTTCGTATGTCACAGTTTAATTAGCATTCCTCTTTATACCAAGTCTCAATTCGAACCTATATATATATATATATATATTCTCATCAAAATTTTAACCTTTTGATGAAGCAAAATAAACAAAACTAATTCTTCATACTCTTCTTAATATTGAGAGGGTTTGGATAAAAAATTAAACTTTCTTAAAAATATAAATCAATTCATGGTACACATTTAAAGTTAGACTATTCCATAAATTTTTTTATTTATTTTTTAATAATTTTTACTTAAAGGAGAAGGAAGAGGAATTTTTTATCCTAATGAGAAAAGGGAGGTGTCAACTAAGGGGAATATTATTGTATAATAATAATAATAATAATAATAATAATAATAATAATAATAATAATAATGGTAAAGTATTATTATGCTGCTAGTCTAGTAATATGTTTAAGTGTTAAATGTCTTCAATACATGGATTAATTTATAAATATGTACGCAAATGATGGATGGATACTTTATTTATTTATTAATCCAGGGTGGCTCTACGTCTCTAGTAATTTGGTTCTATTTTTTATCAACCCTTGCATCTTCTTCTTCCCCCTATTTATCTTATATATTTCCTCTGGTATCACTTTGATGCAACAATCAACTTATTCCTTTGAAACTGTCTTAACTTCCTGTAGGATATTCCATACTCCTTTTCCTTGATTAAGCTCACATATTGTTTTACCCTTTAAACGAAACCAGTGTCATCCACCCAATGAGTGAACCACTTGAAAGGTCTATACACTTTTTCACAATTTGCACTTGAAACCTAAATGTAGGAAAAGAGTACTCCTACAAAGAACAAAACAACACTACAAAGTAATTTCCATAGACAATACAACTGTCACAGAGTTCACACTAATTCTCCAACAAGAGACCTTTCATAACCCATAAATCAAAAGACCTTGGGTAAAAAAATAGCACCAAATAATCCATTGAAGTCCAAAAGTTGCAAATAGTATTGTGCTAAAATCCCACCAAATTCAGGCAATGGTAAAATTGAAAACTTTTCACTAACCGTATCAAATGAAAGAATAAGTTTACCACCAGAATCCACGTCTGCCTGCCAATGATAAAACCCATTAACAAAATTATTAAACAAAGTAGAACCATAAACATGAACCCCATGAACTGAAATTTCCTTCCATGAATCAGCTTTAAGAGAATATAAATGAACTTGATCGATCGAATGACTATAAATGCTCACGCCTTCTTCACTTTCCAATGTAAAACAATTAGTAACAAATATTACAACTTTGAAGTCATCAGTTTGAGAATCATACCCAAAACCAAGGCAATAAAAACTAGTGTAATCCCAATGGACTGTGGATTGGGGAAAGATTTTAAACTCTATGATAGATCGGTTCGAAAGGGTAGCATTATGTCCAATATTTGGCTCTGCTAAACACAATATTCTATTACAATGACCATCAATTTCAGGTGCATACACAAAATTGTCGAAAAAGGGTAAGTGAATATTGTGTTTTACCCTAAAGTTTTGGCCTATCTCGGTCGAAAGTTGAGAGAAATAATGGATGTTATCACGGGTGTCCCTGTGACAACGTTTAAGGAGGAGATTAAGGTTGTTGTTTTCGAGGTTGTTATGATGATATTTAGTATTGAAATGAGGGGTTTCAAAAGAAGAAGACCAGGGCTTACCAACATCTCTGGTAATTCAATTCTATTTTTTATCAACCCTTGCATCTTCTTCTTCCCTCATCTTTATCTTCTCTACTTCCTCTGGTATCACTTTGCCGCAACAATCAACTTATTTAAAACTTATGTGGATACAAGAATTCTATCCAATCTACTTGCATTAGCATCACCACTTCTTTTAAACCATGTGAATTGGCTTCAAATTAGTGGCAGATTAACTATATTGTTATGGATGCTTACCCCGATCCTTTCCAAATCTGATTTAACTATGTTGAAATTACCTCAAAAAATAATGGGGCCCCTAATCTCAGCAATTAACTCAGTAAGGTTCAAAAAGAAAGACATCCTCTCCCCTGGATGTTCGACGCATATACATTCACCACTCCAACTTCTAAATTAACATAAGGAAATAAATCCACTATAACCACCGTTCTGTTCTGCACAATTTAGCAATAAAAAAGTTTGTATCCCATAATGAGATTAGCCCCCATAAGCCCCAATGGATGATGCGAAGGCTAACTCTCCAAAATATCTTCCCATCAAACGTCTTGATGTCCAAGGATTAACAGTCGACAATTTAAAAAAAAAATTAAGGTGAACACGACAATTTAAAATATAGATGTCTTTGCTTGTTCACCTAGAAAGATTTCAGGTTGAGATGCTTCACGCTATTGATATGTATATTGTACGCGACTCTCTGCCTCAAATTATAAAGGATAAACTGCATGCAGCTCTCTGCTCAAATAAGAGGGTGCGAACCACTAGATCTCTTCATTAGTTAAAGCATTGAGATGACTTATGATACCTTCATTGAGAAAAGTTTCGAGATATTTCTATTTGTACAACACAATATGTCTCTATTACTCCCTCTTCGCTAAATCAATAGAAATATGTCTAATTGAGATGTCTCGGCATGTGTAACACCGAGATGTCTTTTTTTGAAAAAATGTCCTTCTTAAGACATCGTTCATATACCACAAGACACAGTTATAAGATACATTTTCCATTGTAATAATTATTTACAAACACCTCTATCATCAAGAATTTTAGGGTGATTATTAAGAAAAGATTTTTCATTACAAAAAGGGTAATGATGTACCATAGTCAAGGCAAGAACAATATTCAAACCTTTATAAGTCCTTGTCACAATGAACCAAAAGCTTTGATTTATCTAACAACGAGTACATGTCAATTAAAGGCAACATAATGATATTATTGATAAATCAATATAGGAGCATTGAAGTGACACATCTCCAAAGATGTCGTCAAATGATAGGGTTTATCTTCCCCCTCTTTATCTTCTCTATTTCCTCTGGTATCACTTTGACGCAACAATCGACTTATTCCTTTGAAAATGTCTTAATCTCCTATAGGATATTCCATACTCTTTTTCTTTGATTAAGATCACATATTTTTTTACCCTTTAAATGAAACCAGTGTCATCCGCCCAATGAGTTAACCACTTGAAAGGTCTATGCACTTTTTTCCAAAATTTCTTCCTTCAACACCACCGATTTGCGATCAGACAGGCTTCTAGGCAACGTGGTCTATAATAGTTGGGGAAACTTATTTAAAAATTTTGTGGTTAGAAGGAATCTATCCAATCTGCTTGCATTAGAAACACCACTTCCTCTAAACCATGTAAACTGGCTTCCAATTAGTGGTATATTAACTAGATTGTTGTTCGAAATAAACTCCCCAAAACTTCTCATTACATCATTATGGAAGCTTACCCAGATCCTTTCCAAATGTGATTTAACAGTGTTGAAATTCATTTCGAAAATAATGGGCCCACTAATCTCAGTAATTAACTATGTAATGTTCAAAAAGAAATAAATCCTCTCCCCTGGATCGTTCGGCACATATACATTCACCACTCCAACTTCTAAATTAACAGGAGGAAATAAATCCACTATGACTACCGTTATGTTCTGCACAATTTAGCAATAAAAAAGTTTGCATCCCATAATGACATTAGCCCCCTGAAGCCCCAATGGATGGTGCGAAGGCTAACTCTCTAAAACATCATCCAATCAAACGTCTTGATGTCCAAGGATTAACGACCAGCAATTTCATTTCTTGCAATGAGGTCGATTCGACTCAAAAAATCAAATTTTTTGACTCGGCTCAACTTGAAAAAACTCGACTTGAATTGACTTCGAGTTGTAGTTTCATAAACTTGGCTCAAAAAATTTAAAGTTCAAATCGAGTTGTAAAATACAACTTGAATAACTCAAAATATTTAGTAATTAATATATTAATTTTCAAGTTTGAGTCGAAGCATGATTTTTAGGGTGATTATTATGAAAAGATTTTTCATTAGAAAAAGGGTAATGATGTACCTTAGTCAAGGCAAGAACAATATTCAAACCTTTAGAAGTCCTTAACTTGTCACAATGAACAAAAAGCTTTGATTTACCTGAAAACAAGTACATGTCAATTAAAGGAAACATAATGATATTATTGATAAATCAATATAGGAACTTTGAAGTGGCACATCTCCAAAGATGTCGTCAAACGATAGGTTCGCGAATGACTACGCATCGAGTGATGAATCATATAATTATAAATATGTGATGCTATTCAGAGAGTGAAATACATAATAACAAAGGTACCTTAAGGTTGTAGTCTTAAAATCATTTAACACAACAATAAGAAACAAGATGGAAACGAGAGCTAAGTGTGTCTACTAATATAGAGCTATGGTTTTGAATGTCCCATCCAAAAGAATCACAACCTTAGTTTTTTAGGGTAAGTGATGGACCTCATGAGAAGGGTCAGCTTTATGCAACAAGGTGATTAAGATCTGGTTTCAACGTCGATGATGACATCAACATAGTTAGTGGGGGAAGATATCAACACTTATCTTAGATCATGCTATCACCCTCGTAATAATCTAACACTAGACCAAATTGATATGATAATGATCCATGGCATTGGTGATTGTCGTGTTACAACCAAATCATAATAAATTTGAAAACAACAATGGTCTAATCATGTCAAATCATCAAAAATAAAATTACTAGATACAGAACCATACCTGAATTAATCAATAGGTTGAAATCCTTGAATCTTTAGTTATGATCTTCGTAGAAGATAAAATTTTCTTAAGTATAAACTCTTTGACATGGATAAGAGAAAATACGATATGATCTTATTTCTTGGGGACATAACACCTTTATATAGTTGATTTAAGAATCACTTATTGTTTGTGTTTATAACTCTGTCCCTCATCCAATTATAAATACAACTTTAATAGTATCTACACTTTTATTTCCATGAGACTTTTAATACCTTATGACTTTATAACATAATTGATCACTTAATTTATGTCATATTTTATGATAATAATATACATTGAAAATATGTGCCCATAATTATGGATTTTAATCCAACAATCTCCCACTTGGGCGACATATGTTTCCTAACAAATGTATAACCTTATGAGCTCAAAATTTGTTATCATGCATTAAGTATTCTATAACAATCTCTTCCATCAATTATATCCATATGGGATCAAAGAGGACCTTTGTCATATCAATCATAACTAGACCCGTCAATGGTCACGTATACAAACATAGTCAAATGACATAGATCAATCGTTGAGCGTAGCATGGAAATTACATGAAATGTGAATCGTACAAGTATATTTACAATTGGTCCTCTTTAGTGAGCTCAAATTTTACCAAAACCATAGTGTGAATAATCCAAAACAAACTTTATTTTTGCAGAAAATAACATTAAAATAAATATCTTTAAAATGAAGTAACTGAAATTGTGTTTATAACCAACAAGTATTTAACTTACAAACTCCGACTAAAACTGAATATCCTTAAATGATATTAAACCCACATGAGTAGTGTGCTCATGAAAGACCTAGGGTGATAGTTTCTTAATAAGCGCACAATAATGAGTTTGTACCAATATGCTCTACAAAAACATAATTACTCTGTATTTTCTTTAACAATCAGGAACATATGTTCTTAGACTTTAAGGTGTTTCTGTTGTATATGAAATAAAATATTGCAGCATTTTTGTCACAAATTAACTCAAATGGTCTTTCTTATCAACCCATAATTAGCAGTTCATCCATATTCCAATAAGTCGAAGTCCATAAACTTGATGATCTCTTACTTACTATACCTCTGATATGTGAGCATGTAATATTTTTGTTCTTAAATGTATCATATGAATCAATTTGGTTGCTATCCTGTGATTCATACCCAAATTGCTTCAATATCTTCTTAATATCCCAAAATCATATGCTACAACTGAATTCGTACAAGCCTAAGTATACATTAAAATATTTATTTATTTTTTATGTATAAGGAACCTTTTGTATTTCCTTAGTTTCAAAATCATTTTTAGGAAACCGATCAAGGCTAAACTTGTTTCCTTTAGCACTAATGGTTATCACGTGGTTTACTCCCACTAAACTTGTAATATATACAATTGTTAACCAAATTTATCTAAAAACCAAATAAGATAATCACTTAATAAAAATTGTTATACCATTAAAGAGAGTTACACTTAAGCTAATAAATAGATTTCCTTAATTTGTATATCATTAGCTTTGTATCATTAAACATAATTTTCTAATTGCATTGTATAAATTATCTCATCAATATTACCATAGAGAAAAAAAATTTGAAATCCAACTTATGTAACTCAAGATCAAATATGAGTAACAAGTATCATGATAATCCTGAAAGAGTCATTCAATGAAACCAAAGAGAAAGTCTCTACAAAATTAATGTATTCTTTTTTTAGTATATCCTTTAGATTCAAGATATGCTTTATACATGTCAACATCACATTTGCACCCATCTTGGTTTTACATATCCATTTGCAACCAATCATCTTTGCACCTTCAGGTGATGAGACAAGTTATCATACTTTAATATCTTGTAAAAAACTTATACTTTTCTTACATGACATTAATTAACTTTTGAGAGTCATAACTTTTATGAGACGACGAAAGTTGATTAAATCATCTTCCATCATTTCAATGGCATCCTTATTTCTTGTAGAAACATAATAATCCAAAATAATATTTCTCTCATATCGTGGATCTTCAAAATGACACTTGTTCTTTAAGGATGTTGAGTTTGTTCTTCCGTAACAATTTCTAATCTTAAATGGAGAGTAATTTAGTATTATTTTATTGAGGTTCTAGATTCATTTATTAATTAACGACATGTATGAACACCTGTATATCATCAAAAGTGATAATAGGAATTGAATTATAATTCAATTCCACTTCAAAAACAATTCCTTAAACCTTATTTCTCCCTTTATACTCAACATCCTAAAAAATAATGTTATAGATCTCATCTTAAAAACACTCCTAATTATGAGATCATAAAAATTATAACCCCTGGATCGCTCAAAATAACCAAAGTAGTTGCTTACTATTTTAAAATTTAATTTCTCCACATATGTCTTAACTTATCTCAAAAAGAGAACAACCCTTTGTAACATATTGTTGTCTCATTGAGTTGGACCCTTTAACAACTATATTCTTGTTTTTTTTTGCCTTTATCTTTATATGCACTTTTCAAATGAGTAATTTCAAGCTTATTATGCCTCAAATTTTATTCCTCTTGCACACAATGAAAAATTATCTTATTTAGAGTTTATTTCCCCATTTCAGTTGACTAAAATCTATAGAAAGCGATACTCAAATCACAAGAACAAGTAATTCTTTAGAAAAAACTCGATCTTAACCGCCTTAAGTCTTGAACCAATATGAAACATATCCATAATTTACTCCCTCACATTTCCTTGGCCCTTAGACTTTATAGACATCAAAGAAGTCAAAAGTGATGTCATGTAAACCTTATTGTTTTTAGGAAAACATTTCTGAATTTCGTCAAGGAAACCATTGGCCTGAATAATCTTCTTAGATTATGTGCCCCTAAAGGCTCAAAAAATGTTGTTACTTCATGACCACTGTACTCATGAAATTTGAACAAAATTTATCTCTCAAAATTCATTATATCAATTAAAGATGTTATCCCCATGAGAGGTGGAAATTGTTCTTTCCTTAGCGCAAAGTCTATGTTCATACAACCAAAACCTTATGTAAATGCATTTTTCATTCCTTTAGATTTGTTTTTCTAAACATGTGTATAAAATGTATATTGGTAGATATTGTGATAGCAATAAATAAATAATTAGCAGAATATATAACAAAACATAAATAAGCTTTAAGCTCACATTGATATTCTTAAGTAAACAAATAAATTCAAAAATAAAAGTTAATTCCCATTACAAGATACCAAACACTACATCAATATCAAGTCTTTGGGAAATAACATTAACAATATATGGTAATCTTGTATTAGTAATCAAACATTGACAATAAGCTATGTCAAAGAATACACTAGTCTTTGGACTAGTTTAATGCTCACATAAAATACCTTATAATTGTCACATATTATTACCATAGGTGTCGCTTGAAATTTGACCAAATATTAACTTTCCTATGGGTCAATTAATAATCGCATGAATTACAAGAAACACATAATCATCTTGATATTTCGAATAAATCAGTGTACACAAAAGATGTCACTTTGTCGGCATTTTGTTTCAACTAATCTACCAAAATATTAGACCTAGTCAAAATGTGAATCAATTTGTCTCAATTTATATATTTTAATAACCAATAATCATAACTAAAATTTAAATCAAATTGAATATATACATATTAAAAATATAAATAAAATCGTATAAATATTATCAACAAATCAATTTCTTTTAATTTTATCTTTTAAGTAAAATATAACCAAAATAATATTAAATTTTAATAATCTTAAACCTCATCTCAATATATTAGATACTCCATTAATATTTCATCTATAGATAAAATATTCACCTTAAGTGATATTTGATACGGTAATCAAACATTGATAAAAAGAACTTGTTAAAAATCTTCCTTTAGGTCGATTTATTACTCACACATTAAACCGAATAATTATCACATGTTTATTACCAAAGTTGTACATGCAATTATGTCAACTATTAATCATCCTTTGGGCTGATCTATACTAACATATCTTAAGTTGATGTACATAACCATCATATTTTAAAACTAAAATATTTTCCACAATAGAGATCACTTTAAAGACTTCATGCTTTAATTAAGTCGTCTCAAAATAAATATCAATATTTCAAATTTAATATTTCTATAATAATTATAGGTCAAAATGGATTTTTTTTTATTACACTACAATCTCCTAAATAACCTAAAATAAGGTTACATAAATGATGCTATAAAAAACAAAACTAAAGTCTTTGATTGTTTACGAAGAATTCTTTAAACATGTATTTATTTCATAACTTCATAAATTACTAAAGACAAACTGAATTCAAAACAATAATCAATATTTAACCAAAAGTAAAAATCAAAGTATATACTAATGAATGAAATCTTTAATCAAACTGAATCAAATATATCAATGCCAAATATATATTCCATAATCCATAACGGTCAAAAACCAAAACTAATCACGTCATGATTTCCAAAGTAACTCATAATAAAGTTGTCAAAATGACATTATTAGAAACCAAAAATTTAAATCTTTGACTTATTTTTCAAGAATTTCTTAACCATGAATTCACCAAATTAAACTAAACACAATACAGTTCATTGAATCAAAACGTGAGATATGTCATGTCAAAATTAAAATTCCATAATCAAAAGTTACTGTTAAAATTTGGAATATCACATAATCACAATTAGGAATATCAAGCTATGTAATATATTAAACCTTAAAACGTCATTCCGCATAAGCATATATATGCAATGTTCTGGAAATTCTAATACTTCGTATGTTAGTGCATATTACAACATTAATAAACCCAATTGGCATACACTTATGAATTACTAAAGAAATAATTTACAGGTTCTCATAATCTAAAATATACATATATGCTCACTGGAATTGCAAAATTTTAACTGGATAAACACCCTGATATTCTCACTGGAATTGCAATATATATATAAGAATCGATAAGACCAGCAGATAGTATTATCGAACCCAAAAAAAAATTACCAGTCTTATATCACGACTCAATCCGTGAACCAAACATATATATACACGTGTGATTACAATCAGGAGCAAAATCACAATTGCTTGATTTAAAGACATGTTCATTCTTCATATTCTAAAGTGTATTGTTTTTAATAAATTCTTATTATATAAAACATGAATATTCATGGGTGTTAAAAGCCAAAGTTCAAAAGTAAAAGCATGAGAAGCAACAACTAGTTGCTCTAGTGGGATGAGGCACTAGATTCCTTAAGCAAGGCCAGGGGTTCGAATTATGGAGTTTGCCTTCGCCTTTGCAGTATTAGATCTAGATTAGTCAGTCAATAGATAAGATATCAACGATTATTTAAAAAAAAAAAGTAAAAGTAGTTATTGTCTGTATTTATAACTTTGTCCCTTATCAAATTATAAATACAACTCTAATAGTATCTACACTTTTATTTTGATTACACTTCTAATACTTTATGACTTTATAATATAATTACTTAAGTTATATTATATTTTATGAGAACAATATATATTAAAAATATGCCCATAAGGAGATGTCTATCGAATGGCCAAAGAGACCCTTTCCAGAAAATGTACTTGGTTGGCACGTACTCATATCCGATACGTACTCGTATCTTACATTTAACATAGACCCTTTCCAGAGAATGTACTTGGTTGGAACGTACTCGTATCCGATACTACTCGTATCTTACATTTAACACTAGGGTTCATAACAATGGCTTCACAGATTATAAGACATTACCATATCTACAACAATACTAATAGTTCCTATATTCAACTTCAAAATTCATTCAAGTATTGGAGACATCGAGCTTTATAAAGTACAATTCAAGTATGAAAACGCTCCATTTTGGCATGCTTATGCGTCTACAAATAATGATATGCAGGTTATTAGATCTGCAGAAAGAGTTGATTTGCTAGGCATAAACTTCAAAAATGCACTAAAACAACAAAAACAAACAGAAACCTAAACAAACTAGTCATCATCTTAAACATATATAGAATCACATGAAATATAAAAGAATACTCATAGAAGAATCTAAAATATAGAAGAATTAATTTGAGAATTCCAGGGCAACGACTGCCCACCCGCCCCACTCGTTCAATCCCTAGCTATTGGATGCTTTCATATACATTTACATAAAACAGTTCAATTTATAAAGATTTTGTTTAAAACAATATATGAAGTAATAAGCAAACAGAAAGGAAATATATACAGTCATCTGGATGTTTTAAACCCTGCCCAACTCCTAATGTAGTTTTCGACCACATTATTATAATCAATACTCGACCATATTTATAATGTTTTCTATTGTAAATTCAGTTACTTTTTATAACTCTTATAAATGTTGCATGCAAATACCATGCTCTATATACTTTTTAATATATATACATATCTAATCAATATGATTTTTGTCATTTGCTTATTGTTGTGACCAGTGGAGGATGTATGTTTTCTCTAGGGTGGGTATTGAAATTCACTTTTTTATATTAGTAATTCATTTTGTTGAGGGTGTCCACCCTGAAATTTTATTTTTGTCTACTCATACAAAAAAAATTATATTATTAATATAAATGTGTTCATCCTAAAAAATATTTCTAGATTCGTTACTGGTCGTAGCAAATTTTTTCTTTTCATTTGCTTATTGTTCTAGCTAACTTTTTTTGTCATTATGCAAATTTATTATATGTATACATTTATTTTTCTAAACGTGATGGTACTTCATAATAATTTGAAGACAATTATTTAATCAGAATTTATAGAAAAATAGTAAGAGAAAATTTTATCAATATTGGAATCTAAGATATGTCTTTTTGTTTTTATTTTTTTATTATAAATCAAGTTGACTTGCTTTTTAGCCGGATATTTGATAACCATATAAAAAGGTCATATTTTGTGTTCTTTTACTTAGGTTATTGGTTGTTTAAAAAACTCATTTAACTACATATAGTTGCATTTAAGTCTATGAAGTTGCATTTAAGTCTATGAAGTTGCATTTGGTGGTTTTAATTTTACTACAGCATTTTATTGTTGAAACTGGTGTTGCAAAAGGGGAAAAGTTGTGTTTTGTTGATGATGTACAGGTAACTGATGCTAAAGAACTGAAGGAGAATTGGAGAAATGTTACATCATTTTAGACGACATTTATGACCTTAGAAAAAGACAAAAATGACGAAGATATCTTTAATAGCTGCCAACTGTCCACACAAGAAACCTCCTCTGCCAGCTGCCTAGCCCAAGAATATGAAGAGAATATTTCCTTAGGATACAAAAGGATTTAAAATCTCATATTTAAGGGGAGATTTTGTAAAGTCAAAAGAGGTAGGCCAAGGGAGGCCACCGAAATGCACCGAATTCGGTGGTTATTGAAAATGTAATAGGGTTAATTACATTTTAGTCCCTGTATACTTTAGGTATTTATAAGATTAGTCATTAAGCTTCAACTATAAATACCCTAACTCATTTAGCTTCAAAATCATCCCAAATCATTTCTTTCTCCCACTACTAAAGAGTTTAGAGAGTTTTCTTGTGAGTATTTTGTAAACACCTGTAATTTTTCTCTCTCTAGTAAAAGATCTACATCAGTCCGGAGAGGTAGGCATAATTGGCTGAACTCCGTTATCAATTTCGGGTATTATTTTTATATTTTTATTTCACATTCTCACTAATCT
Organism: Hibiscus syriacus; assembly: GCF_006381635.1. Lineage (NCBI taxonomy): Eukaryota > Viridiplantae > Streptophyta > Magnoliopsida > Malvales > Malvaceae > Hibiscus > Hibiscus syriacus. The sequence continues at coordinate 2,179,325 of NW_024061969.1, read as the reverse complement.
GGTTATAGGAAAATTACTCGGTTATTTCCCAACAAATGGTGAATACAAATTTGTCTGCGGAGCTGTTCTAATACACGGTGGTTCGCAAGAATTGTCAGAAATGATCCAAACGAAGCCATATTCGAGTGGGAGCGATGATTGCAGACGGAGGGAAGGTGAAAATTGAGAAGTTCGATGGTGCAGACTTTGGCTTTTGGAAGATGCATATTGAAGATTTTTTGTACTAGAAAAATCTATATCAACCTCTCTGAGGAGAGCAACCAGAGGGCACGAAGAATGAAGACTGGGCTCTCTCCAATATGTATGAGAAGCCATCGACCTCAAACAAAGTTCACTTGATGAGGTAATTATTCAATTTGTGGATGGCGGAAGGGGCATCAGTGGTTCAACACCTAAATGAACTCAACACAATCACAACCCAGTTGAGTTCCGTGGAAATTGAATTCGATGATGAAGTTCGAGCTTTAATTCTCTTATCATCTCTACTAGATAGTTGAAATGCTACTGTTACAGCAGCCAGCTGCTCGTCAGGAAACAGTAAATTGAAATTCGACGATGTTCGGGATCTGGTATTGAGTGAAGAAATTCGACGGAGAGAATCGGGTGAAGCAATAAGCTCATCAGCCTTGCACAAGGAGTCTAGAGGAAGAACTTCAGAACGAAATTCAAATCGTGGCATATTGAAATCCAGAAGGGAAAATCAAGAACGGGAAAGAAAGATTTTAACTGTTATAATTGTGGCATGAAGGGTCATTTTAAAAGAGATTGTCGAGCATTGAAGAAAGATACCGACGCACAGGAATCTGCTAAATGGAGAACTATGTTATTGGTGATTTTGGGAAGGTTCATCTAGCTGATGATTAAACCTTCAAGATCATCGAAAAAAGTGACATCCGATTAAAGTTGCCAAACCAGACCACCTGGAAGCTAAAAGGAGTGAGACATATTCTAGGCCTAAAAAGAAATTTGATTTCTGTTGGACAGCTTGATGAAGAAGGATATTGTACAATCTTTTCAGGCTGTGAATGGAAGGTTACCAAAGAAGAACTTGTCATTGCTCGTGGTAAGAAGACTGGTACTCTCTATGTAACCTCAAACCTGGAGAATACCATTGATGTAACAGATGTTGATGGAAAATCAAACCTATAAAACCAAAGGCTTGACCATATGAGCGAGAAAAGGATGAAGACACTTTTGTCAAAAGGGAAGCTGTCGAATCTAAAGAATATAGATGTTGGACTATGGCAGGATTACATCTTTGGCAAACAAAAGAAAGTCAGTTTTGCAAAGATTGGCAAGACACCCAAGGCTAAAAATTTAGAGTTGATTTATAATGATGTATGGGGACCATCTCCAGTTCCATCTCTTGCAGGCTTACTATATTATGTCACCTTCATCGATGATTCTACAAAGAAGGCGTGGGTTTATTTTCTGAAGAAGAAATCAGAATTCTTTGATACCTTCAGAAAATGGAAGGCCATGGTGGAAAATGAGACTGGTCTGAAAGTTAAGCGGTTGATGTCTTATAATGAAGGAGAGTACAGAAATAGTAGATTCAGAGAATTTTGCTCAAACAATAGGATCAAGATGGAGAAAACAGTTCCCATGACACCACAGTAGAATGGCGTAGCAGAGCGCATGAACAGAACTCTGAATGAATGTGCCAGAAGCATGAAGATACTTGTCGACTTACCTAAAATGCTATAGCCTGAAGCTATCAACACTGCATCTTACTTGATCAACCGTAGGCCCTCAGTTCCCTTGGATGGTAGAATACCAAAGGAAGTTTGGACCAAGAAAGAAATAAACCTTTCACACTTAAGAGTGTTTGGTTTTATTTCTTATGTACCCATAAATTCTGCTGAGAGAAGTAAACTTGATGCCAAGTCCAACAAATGTGTCTTTGTTGGTTATGGTGGTGATGCGTTTGGTTATCAGTTTTGGGATTACGAAAATCGAAAGATCATCAAAAGCAGAGATGTCATTTTCAATGAGAATGTGATGTACAAAGACAAGTCAACCGTAGAATCAAGTAGCTCCAATACCGGAGCTGAAACAAAGGAATTTGCTAGGCTCGAGGAGATTTCTGGAAATGATGTTCAGATCAGTCCTGAAGCAGTTCAAGAAGAACCATACACACCAGAACTAAGACGCTCCTCCAGAATTCCTAAACCAACTCAGCGTTATTCGTCTTCTTTGCACTACTTGTTGCTGACTGACAATGCTGAACCAGAGTGCTATGATGAAGCAATGCAGGTGGAGGATTTAGTAAAGTGGGAGTTTTCAATGAAAGATGAGATGGACTCGCTTATTTAAAATCAGACGTGGGAATTAGTTGAATTACCACCAGGCAAGAAAGCGCTCCATAACAAGTCGATTTACCGGATCAAAGAAGAGCACGATAGAAGCAAACGCTACAAAGCAAGATTAGTTGTCAAAGGTTTTCAACAAAAAGAAGGTACTAACTACAATGAAATTTTCTCTCTAGTCGTGAAGTTGTCTACAATCAGACTGGTGTTGTAAATTGTAGCTGCAGAGAATCTACATCTTGAGCAGTTAGATATAAAGACAACTTTCCTTCATGGTAATTTGGAGGAAAAAATCTATATGAGGCAGCCATAAGGCTTAATAAAGGCAGATAAAAAAAATCTAATATGCAGGTTGAAGAAGAGCTTGTATGGTTTAAAACAAGCTCCTAGATAGTGGTACAAGAAGTTCGATAGCTTAATGAGTAGTAGTGGTTTTACCAGATGCCAAGCAGATCATTCTTGCTACATCAAGAAGTTCGACAACGACTTCATTATTTTATTATTATATGTTGATGACATGCTCGTTTCAAGCTCTTACATGCAAGATATTATAAACTTGAAGCGAAAATTGTCGAAGTAGTTTGCTTTGAAAGATCTGGGCGTTGCAAAGCAGATTCTTGGGATGAGGATTAAGAGAGACACAAAGTCGGGAACTTTGTTGTTATCACAGGCTGAGTACATCAACAAAGTACTCTCCAGGTTTAACATGCAAGATACTAAACTAGTAAGTACACCTTTAGGTTTTCATTTTAGACTCTCCAAAGAACAGTCACCAAAAATAGAGGAAGAATGTGCACACATGGTGAAGGTGTCGTATGCCTCAATAATTAGAAGTCTGATGTATGCCATGGTTTGTACTAAACCAGATATTGCTCATGTTGTGGGAGATGTTAGCAGGTACATGAATAATCCGGGCAAGGTACACTGGGAAGCTGTCAAATGGATCCTCAGATATTTGTGGGGTACTACAAACAAAACACTTCATTTTAAAGGTGAAGATACAATACTGACATGTTATGTATATGCTGACTTAGCCGGAAATATTGACATCAGAAGAAGCACTACAGGGTATGTCTATACTCTAGGAGGTACCGCAGTGAGTTGGGTTTCTAAACTATAGAAGATAGTTTCTCTCTCCATAACTGAAGCAGAATATGTTAATGTTACGGAAGCCAGCAAGGAGATGGTTTGGCTCCAAAGTTTCTTGGAAGAGATAGACAAGAAAGAAGAAAACAATTCCTTGTATTGTGACAGTCAAAGTGATGTCCATCTAGAAAAGAATCCGTATTTTCATTCTAGGACGAGGCACATACAATTGAGATATCATTTTATTCGGTCTCTTCTAGAAGATGGGATTTTGAAACTTGAAAGGTTAGTGGAGCTCAAAATCCGACAGACATGTTGACAAAGACGGTGACTACGGATAAATTGAAGTTATGTTCAGCTTCAGTTGGCATGCTAGAGTAACAAAAGCATAAACTGCATTGATCGAGGTATGAAGACATATTAAAATCAATCTTCAAGTGGGAGACTGTAAAGTCAAAAAAGGTAGGCCAAGGGAGGCCACCGAAATGCATCGAATTCGATGCAATTCGGTGGAATAATGTTTTTATTGAAAATATAATAGGGTTAATTAAATTTTAGTCCCTCTACACTTTAGGGTATTTATAAGATTAGTTCTTAAGCTTCAACTATAAATACCCTAACCCATTTAGCTTCAAAATCATCCCAAATCATTTCTTTCTCCCACTACTAAAGAGTTTAGAGAGTTTTCTTATGAGTTGTGAGTGTTTTGTAAACACCTGTAAATTATCTCTCTTTAGTAAAAGATCTGCAGCAGTCCCGAGACGTAGGCATAATTGGCTGAACTCCTTTATCATTTTCGGGCATTATTTTTCCGCTTTTATTTTTCATTATCACTAATCTGGTTATAGGGAAATTACTCGATTATTTCCTAATAGATTTAAGAGTATATTGGGAGTTTTTATTGTGAATTTAAGAGTTCCTGGAAGATGGAGAGTTTTGTTTAGTATAAATAAGATAAGAGAGGAAGAGAAAAGGGTGTGGCAAACAAGGGTAAAACAAAGAGCTCCACTATTTTATTTTCTTTATTTTCTTCCTCTTTTCATGGATTTCTCCATGGCCAAGCTCCAAGGGGATATCAAGCTAGGCTTTTGAGAGAATCTAGCTTGCTAAGGTGGTTCACGGTGGTTCAAGAAAGCTCATAGCAACACTTGGGAGTTCTCTTCTCCTTCATTGTTTTTCACTTTTATTTATTTGTGGGCTTGGAACAAATGATTATTCTTGTGGATGATTTGTACCCCACCATGAACTAACCTTATTTGGTATGGGTTTTCTTTCAATAATTATATTTTGTTTTTAATGAATGATTTATACTTACATGTTTAAATGTTGTTTTGTTCATTGTTTGAATGTTAATAGCTTAGATTTGTAAGAGCTCTCGAGAGTTAGTCATTTTCAAAGTTTTGATGCCTAATATCGAGGGAGAGTTAGGTTAGATCAACGTGAACAATAGAGCTAAGTTGGGATGGTTAGGCTTTAACTCGTCTTAGAGATAAGGAAAGGGTTTCAATGACTAAAAGGGGTAGAAATTAACCGATAAGATTATGTTAAAGTTTACATTGAAAGGTATTGCGTAACATTTTCTCTATCAAGTTCCTTACTAGATATAGCCTAGGAACACTTTAGTAAATTTTGTCGAGCAACATACTCATGGGAAAGGTGAACCATTCTAGAGACAATGTATAGGATTCCTTAGTAAACCCAATCATTTATCCCTATTGTAGCTTGTTTGTGAGAGATTGTCAAGTTATTTTATTTCATACTCCAATGCTCAACTTTATTTTGGTGTAACAATTTTTTGACTTTATTTTACTGTTTTCCATAACATTTCACAATCCACACTTCCATACTTTGCCACAACATTCTTACTCATTTGTCTACAAAAAAAGTGTAGAGAATTCGGTGCCTAAACGTAAAGGAAAAATATCAATGGAGGCACCATCATATTGTCAAAGGATAAATAAAAATTCTAGCCATTAAGTTTATTTTGTAAACTATTATAACGGATCTCCGGGTTTATAAACCTCTTTTAAATGTTGTATGATACTCGATGGATTTGTAACTATTCAGTCGATGAAATTAAATATTTCAAAGAAAAATTATAATAGTAGTTACTTCGATGGTCAATGTGACACGTTAAGTTCATAAAGATTTTAGGATGTTATATTAATTCAATCATCACAGCAAACATATTTGTATTGGTAAAAAAATTTTAAATAACAAAAATAATTTACATGTGTGGCAAACCAAATAGACATAATTATTAAATATGAATATTTTGGGAAATAGAGATCAAGTTAGATGCCAAACCTTTTTTAACACCTTCAAATCGCTTCTAGTGTCCTGATCTGATCCGAGGTGTTACGTTAGGGCCACCGGAGTGACCCACACTGAAAATAAAGAGAAAATTAAACTTTTTGTTAAACCATTTAAAAACCATTAAACAATTTATAAATAAAAACAAAAGTTCAAAAATTAATTTATAACCAAACATAATTCAACACTGAAATGTATAAAAATATTTCAAACTCTAATATAAAAGCATTATATGACATACATGCCCTTAAATACATGCACCGTACTCAGTAAACAATGCAGTGGAACTCCATTACTGATGTCGATAAATGCACATGATCAAATCCTTTAACTTGAAATAGTAAGTAAAAGAGTGAGCTTTTGGAAGCTCAGTAATACAAACCTACCAAATTAATGAAATAGGCCATCAGGTAAAGTAAAGCATAAATATTCTTAACGATAAAAGTATCATCAGGTTCTAGTGGTGAGTTCAAATTCATTAATTAGTTTTTCAGGTAATAGTCTGGAGACTTATAGTCCAAAGGAAACATTCAGAGAGACAAATTAAGGAAATTGAATTGAGGAGTTTAGTGTGTTCCAACAAAACTAGAGAAAAGTGTACAAATATTTTAAAAACAATAGTAGTTTAAAACATATTTTAAAACCATAGTAATACACTCTAACTGAACACTGATATACAAATCCCCGGAACAACATTCATAAGGACTTACCCTATGTCCATTGGGCGTAGAAACCAACCTAAGGAAGCACTTTGGGTCTAGAAAAAATTCCCTATGTATATGGAAAAGGAGCATAAAGTAAAGTTTCCCCTATGCACGATGCAAAATAGGTATGCGGTAAAGTTTTCCCCTATGCACAAAGTAAATGAGCATACAGTAAGAACTTACCCTGTGCACAAAGCAAAGGAGTTTGCGGTAAGGACTTACCCTATGAACAAAGAAAATGAGCCTACGGTAAGGACTTACCATAGCTGTAGTGTAGGAGCCTACCCAAGGGTCACCTTAGGTCAATAAAGATTTATCAACTTGATTGGAACTACACCTCAGAGACTCCGTGTCGGATCCTAGATAAACTCCAATAAAAGGAATTTTCAAACAGTAAATAATAATATAAAAAAATTAGGAATCGAGAATCATATATATTGTATCAGATACATAAATTAGAAATCATACTTCATTTCATATAGTAAAGTCATACATTTCAAAATCAAAGAAAATATCTATGTCCCTAGGGAACACAGTAGTAGTTATAGTTAGTTTCCAAAAGTACTCGGTATTTATCAGGTAGGGAACCATGAAGCTTCTGTAAATTGATTGAATTTTAGAAATGAGACCCCTATTAAAAGGGTTCAATAGCTAATGGATTAATCAATTGTTCAGAAAGTGATACATTAGGATCATATAGTATTCAGATATATCAAAGGGGTATTCAGGAATTGTTGCATCCGAATTATTTAAGATTAAAAATTCCATGGGAAGATTTCATCAATTAGACTTACAAGGGTATTTTAGTCATTTGATTCTTGACAAAATTTGATAATTCAGTTTAATAAGGGTAAGTAATGATTTACATTATTTCAAATTTCAAGCATTTAACCGGCTTCCAAGTCCAATCAAACTGTATAAATCCCATCAAAAGTGATACTTACCAAGTATGCATGTAGATAAACTTCACGAATATTCATTTCTTAATACTAATTGCACAATAGAGTCGATTGATCACTTTTATAAGCATCATTGGATGAATCCTGATGAGACAAATAGGTACTCAACCGATATTTATTTTTATTTTCATATCAATAGTAGCAAGCATATCCTATATGCTTGGGACGTGCTTCAACCTTTAGGAGTGATACAACATTTAATTTCAATAATTCTTTTAGGATTTATATAAGACATTCACTTATTCTAAGTTGTAAGAGTGTTTAAGTCATTTGGAACCTCGAGGGTACCTCGGTCATTTTAAAACCCAAGGGCTTTTTAGTCATTTTAAAGCTCGGGGTATTTTGGTCATTTTAGATTTTATGAGTATTTCAGTCATTTTAGAGTTCAAGGGTATTTCATTCAATCCTTGTTTTCCATTTAATTCAGTCTTTTTATTTTTTTCAATCATTTTGAACAACTTGAACATAAAGAGTACTTCCGGTAAATTGGTCTTTAGGTATTTGCTCATAAATAAAAAAATTTAGGTCTAGTGTCTTTTCAGAGATTAGCAATCTATTTTTAAAGGTTTCCAAATATAATAGGAATTTAACAAGTGAAACAGTAATTTTATCAGGTTGATTACGAATGCTCAGGTCAAATCCATTGTCAGGGTCAATCCATGTCATTTTACATCTCAAGAATAATTTTGTAATTTCTTATCCATTTATTTTATGGACTTAAATTCTTTTCACAGGAATAATCAAAGTTGAAGATTTCAAGGTTAACCAATTTATTTGTTGATCACTGAACTTAGAATTTCCTATTGGTCATCAAATTCTATTATACGAGTCTTCCGAGTCTTAATCAATTGTTTATCACTTCACCGAAATCAGATTGGGTTTAAAATAATCAAATGAAGCTTATATCCAAATAATATTCAATCATGCATTGACCAATTACCGACATGTACCGTAAAGCATGCATAAAGTAGTAAAGTATTCCCTCAATTTTCAAGCTACATCCATCGAACATTTACTCCATTCGATTGCTCTTGAACTTGAATTCGATGTCCCATGATATCTTGGATACATAAAAAATAAACTACATCAAAAACGTAACTTAATCATGAAAATCAAATCAAATTTGAAGGTAAATAAGTGAAAAATAGCTTATTGGGTTTGAATTTTGTAAAACATACTTCATATTCAGATTCATGACATCAAAAAATATAAAATATAACTTTTTTAAAAAAATTGTCTTTTTTGTCAAAGTCAACGATCAAACTTGATCAAAGTCAAAGTTAACGGATCAGGTCAAAGGGACAGACCTATTTAGGTTAACTCAGACCGATTTAGGTTGACTCGCTTTGATCCTAGTTGACTTTGTCTAATTTGAGTTGACTTGTACCGATTCTAAAAGGTTTCAAAATTGTTGACCATCCCCACGTGCGCAGGGGCACGTGACGACGCATGAGTTGATGGTAATGGTGTTTGGGTTTGTCTGGTCACTCCATGGGCATCAATTCAACAAAAACGACCCAAATCAACTCTAATTCAATCAAAAATAAGGTGAAACAACCAATTTAAGTGGATGGAGTTCTTACCCAACTACGATGACAAAAGATCGACTGCAAGGAGACGAATCTGGTTGGGTTTTATTAGAATCAGTTGAAGATTACAATGGTGAGGGCGGTGAGGCTCTCGGACATCCGTTGTGGCTTGGATCAAGGAAAAACAACTAATCGTTGGGTTTTCTCTGGTGGATATTTGATCGGTCCTCCATGATTGACGTGACGATTCAACAATGATAGTTGGTAGGGGTTTGCTCGTGGCAGCCTAGTGTACCTGATGGTGATGGTCGTGACAACCACCAGTGAACGATGGCCGAGATCAATGATGTGTAAGCCGAATATCCTCTCCCTTCTTCGCGACGAATGGCGAGCTGCTAGAGGTAGCTGACGGTTGGGGTTTGGTCGAGGAATGACGTCGGTGTTGAAGATGATGATGATGCAAACCACGACGGTTGGAGCAGGGATGAACGACAATGAAACAACTTGGAGGTGATGGAAATTTCTGGGAGCTTGGGTTTTTCACGAATGAGTAGGAAATAATTTGAAACCTTATTTGGTATTTGGGTTAACTTAGTTTATTTGGTTTAAGAGATATTTCTCAAATTTTATATTAGCTACTATAACCTAGCCTAAATGCTAAGGCTTAGGTTTTTTTATGGGTTATTATATGTTCAAGTCTTCTCACACGCAAAATTTTATTGCCTTTATCCACAATATCTCATTTCACCAAAACCATCAAACCAATGTAAAAATGAACACCATGTTCAGGCTACTCATATATATCTCGTGTTCGTACATTTTAGGATATACCTACGAGCATAAGATCCTCTAAGGACCCTCTAACTACATTAAGAAACTATCAGAATACCCATATTCGACATGTTGACACTCGTATACTAGCACGAACAACGTAAAACATACATGTGCAAGAGTGTAATCCATTTACCTCTAAAACAAATAACTGTGGTCCAAAATAAAAATCATTTAACACAAAAAGCTCTGGAATTCTGACTCTTAAACGGAAAAGCAAACATACAAAACCATGTAAATTCTCTATATGCACACACAGAAGCTCATGTGAATTATTAAATATATGCAGAAAAAAAGAACGATTTCCAGAAATATTCCACATAGGAAACAAAACCAAACCATTGATTATATTTCATTGGATCTAAAGTACAGACAATAAAACATGATCATAACAATATCGACAATTATAGTTGCACATTTGCCGGATTTCAATCCGATCCGGATCGATTTTTATCCGATCCGATTTTTTCCCATAGAAAAAAAACCGGTTTATAAAATAACCGGTTCGGTTTCTAACCGGTTTGGAGGGTCGGATATCCTAACCGGTGTAACCGGTTTCGGTTTTAAAAAAACCGGTTTTTTTAAAAAACCGGTTATAAAAAAACCGATTTTAATATTCCAGATTGCTCATAGGGAACCGATTCCCCCCCAAGGGGGTACCGATTCCTCACTGAATGGTTTGGCTCCGAGATTTCCAGAATGCTCGGAGGAACCGATTCCCCCATAGGGGGTACCGATTCCCCTATTCAACGGTCGAAATATTTGAATTTTACACTTAGGGAACCGATTCCCTATGAGAGGGTACCGATTCCCCCACGCTCCAAGCATTTTTATTAAATGTTTTCACACTTAAACGGCTATATTATCTTCATTAATTATCACTAAAGTTCAGAAGTGATTCAAGGTGTATTTAAGCAAGCTTAGAAGCCATTGATCAAGACAAGAAACATCAAGCAACTAGAATCAAGAGAGAATCAAAGAGAAAGCATCAAACCTCAAGTTCGATAAATTCAAATACTTAATTGAAATACTTAATTAACTCAACATAATTGAAATACTTAAATACTTCCAAGTTTGATAAATTCAAATACTTAAAAACTTCCAAGTTCGATAAATTCAAATACTTAAAAACTTCAAGTTCGATAATTGAAACAAAGTTTACGATAATTGAAATAAAGTTATAAAATAAACTATATTGCCATCTCTTCTTCATCATCTTCATCTTCTTCGTTTGGAGGGGATATTCCAAGTTCGACTTCTTCAATGTGTAAGTTTGCTTCCAAATCGGCATCAATTGCATCTTCTAGGGTGGTGATATGTTGCTTACGAGCCGCTCCATCCAAATAATCCTTTAAACAAATGCATACTTCCACCGACTCGGGACTTAGTCTTGATCTCCGTTGCGATATAACCCTGCCACTAACAGAAAAAGCGGATTCCGAAGCTACCGTAGAAGCTTGGACGGTTAGTAAATCACGGGCCATGGCGGCTAGAATCGGAAATTGTGCTTCCTTTTCTTTCCACCAAGCCAAAATATCCAAACTTTCAAACTCTTCAAATGTCATTTTTGATAGAAAATCGCATGACATGTAATTTCCCACTCGCTACTTGGGGTGGTAGTATGTGATCGTTTGGATTGGGAATTTACAAGAGTGTTAAAAGATTCAAATTTATGTTACTTGGACGTCTACTAGATGATTCCGCATTCATTCTCATTTGATCGTGTATTACACTACTTGATCCGTATTTAGTTAAATAAATTGCAACATGTCTCGAAAACATTTGTTAAAATAATTTATTTGGTTTTGGACAAAGTTGGGTTCATCATCGGTTAGATTAAAAGCAAACGCAATTTGTTCAATTAGTGTTTCACCTCACCAACATTTAACGTTGGGTTTAAAGCGGCGGCACAAGTAAAAATGGGGGGAATCTCCTTAAATATTTAAAAGTTTTTCCTTCATTGCAAAGCCAATTTCTTGAAAAACTTCGGTTTCAAATTCAAAGTCATTTAGTCGGGTAGCCAACAAAAATATTTGATTAAGAACCAACGGGCTAATAGGGTAATAAACACCGGATAAAAAAGTTGTTGCATTTTTAAAAACCTCAAGCAAATCGGTTATTTTGGCTATAGTTTCCCAACTCGAATCCGGATAAATGTTTGGGACATGACCCCTCTCGAAAAGCCGATCGTGAAATGTTTGCAATGTTTCCCTTTGCCTTAAGGCAGTATGCATCATCATCCAAGTTGAGTTCCAACGAGTTGGACAATCCAAATTAGGACCCAAAGCTTTTTTATTAACGGACTTACAAAATCGTTTATAATCATTTAGTCTTTTGTTGTTGTTACAAAGAACCGATTTTATCATTGTTTTAAATTCTAATCTAATCGGCTCAATAACCTCCAAACCGGTTTGCACGGATAAATTAATTATGTGTGCAACGCAACGGGTATGAAAAAACGCACTGTCTAAAATCGGTGAAAGTAATATTTTCAATCTTGGAACCGCGTTTGTATTATTCGATGCATTATCAAAGGATATAGAAAAAACTTTATTTTCTAATTTATAAAGACAAATTACCCTTTTTAAAAGTGTAAATAAATTAGCACCGGTATGCGGCTCACCGAATAATTCAAACGCGATTGTTCTTTTCATCATTTGCCAATTATCTTGATCTAACCAATGTGACGTAACAGCTAAAAAAGAATTTCCGGTATTATGATGGGAACTCCAAACGTCACATGTAAGCGACACACCATAACGGTGTTCTTGGAATCCTAAAATCATTTTTTCCCTCGTCGTACGCCACATTTTTATAGCATCTCTTCTAAGGGTAGCACGACTTACTTGAGTATAACGTGGTTGCATTAGTTGTTGAATTGTTGTCGTGAAATCTTCATCATCAAAGTGGTCGAACGACAATGCTTTTGTAATCACAAACTTTGTAAACGCTTATCGTAATTTTTTGTTGTCGTAAACAAAAACACCACCTTGCGGTGTAAGATTCGATTGACTAGGATCCGATCTTGAGCGAAGTGCCTTGCATGATTTTGTCAAATGGTTCTTCAACATTGTGTTTCCTTCCGATGCAAGAAACTTTAGACAAAGTTTACAACGCGCCCTCCTCGAGCCATTTGACATCTCACATAAATCGTAGTGATCCCAAATGTCTTTGTTTCGAGTGTGTTCGATCACTCTCACGACTTCAAGGTTTCCCCCGACGGAAGATTCAGCCGTGTTACGCATGATGAACAAAAAATTACAAAAAAAAGATTTGAGAGATGTTTAAGTGTTGTGTAATAAGATTTGAGGAATTTGTAATCAACCAAATACATCCCCAACCTATTTATACATGTTTAGGGTGGTAAAATGGTAGTTTTTTAAAGAAAAAAACGGTCAAAAACGGTCACAAAACCCCCCCAACGGCTATATTAACGGCTAGTTTTTTAAACCCAGACCGGTTTTTTTTCCGGATAAAAACCGGTTTTTTAACCGGTTTAAAAAAATCCGATCCGGTTAAAAAAAAAACCGGTTTTTCCCAAAACCGGTTTCGGATATTTTTTTCGCAAAATCGGATATTCGGATTTTTTGTGCACCCCTATCGACAATAATAGTTCGTATATTCAACTTCAAATGACATTCAATTATTGGGGACATTGACTTCTATGAAGCAAAGTCAAGTAAGAAAAACACTCCGAGTCTAACATATATACACATCTTCAAATCATAATATGCAGGACAATAGAACTGTAGATAGGAGTTAACAACTAAGCAAATCTGTAGGAAGTAATTTTGCGCATCAGCTGAAACAACAAAAAGCAAACAGAAACCTAAAAAAGTCAACATTAGTTGAGAACATCACAAGACAATATAGTTGAGATAAAGTGCATATCAAGAGACCAAATCCCATTAAATCTTTCCTTTTTTGTAGTTCCCTATCCATCTTTGTCTTTAATATTGATCTGACGTTCCTTCGGACTCTGGATGCCATAGTATTATACGTTCCTCATCCTCTAATCTTTCATTCAAAGAACTCAAGCTCTCAACATAAGCAATAATGTGCATGGTTTCCTTATAACCGATTCCAAGATTTCTAAGCTCTTGTATGGAGGGATCAAACAACACCAATTCATGATTAGAGCTCTCAAGAAATAATTTGCCATTTTTCCAAAACCCCAAAGGCCTCTCAACTCCAAGAAGAGATTCAACACTGAATTGTTTAGTCCATGACCCTTTGATAACCAATAAATCAAAAGACTTGTCAGCTCATTCTCTTGGGTAAAAAATAGCACTAAGCAATCCATTGAAGTCCAAAAGTTGCAAATAGTATTGTGCTAAACTCCCACCAAATTCAGGCAATGGTAAAGTTAAAAACTTTTCACTAACCATATCAAATGAAAGAATTATTTTACCGCTAGAATCCCCATCTGCCTGCCAATAAATAAACCTATTTACATAATTATTAAAAACAAAGTAGAAGCAAAAACATCAACCCCACGAAATGAAATTTCCTTCCATGAATCGCTTTTAAGAGAAAATAACTCAACTTGATCGATCGAATGACTATAAATGATCATGCCTTCTTCATTTTCCCATGTAAAATAATTATAAACAAATATTACAACTTTGAAGTAATCAGTTTGGGAATCATACCCAAAACCAAGACGATCAAAACTAGTGTATTCTAGTCCCGGAGGGCGTTGCCTGAGAATTGAGGAAAGATTTTGAACTCTCTGGTAGATGGGTTCCAAAGGGCAACATTATGTCCAACTACTGGCTCTGCTAAACACAATACTCTATTAAAAGGGCCATGAACTAAAGGTGCATGCACAAAATTCTTGAAAAAGGGTAAGTGAATATTATGTTTTACTCTAAATTTTTGGCCTATCTCGGTAGAAAGTTGAGAGAAATAATGGATGTTATCACGGGTGTCATTGTGACAACGTTTGAGGAGGAGATTAAGGTTGTTGTTTTCGAGGTTGTTCTAATGATGTTTGGTAAGGTTTCAAAAGATGAAAACCAAGGCTTACAAACGCACCAGAAACGGGTCAAAGATTTAACAAGAAGCTTTGAGAGAATGTCCAACACCAACATCTCTGGTAATTATGTTCTATTTTTTTATCAACCCTTGCATTTTCGTTTTCCCTCCTCTTTATCTCCTCTACTTTCTCTGGTATCACTTTGATGCAACAATCGACTTATTCCTATGAAACTGTCTTAACCTCCTGTATGATATTACATACTCATTTTCCTTGATTGAGCTCACATATTTTTTTACCCTTTAAATGAAAGAAGTGTCATCCGCCCAATGTGTGAAACACTTGAAAGGTCTATACACTTTTTTCACAATCTCTTCCTTCACCGCCACCAATTTAAGATCAGGCATGCTTATAGGCAACGCGGTCTGCAATAGTTAGGGAAACTTATTTAAAGCTTATGAGGATACAAGAATTCTATCTAATCTACTTGCAGTAGAATCACCACTTCCTCTAAACCATGTGAACTGGCTTTGAATTAGTGGTAGATTAACTAGATTGTTGTTCAAAATAAACTCCCCAAAACTTCTCATTACATTATTGTGGAAACTTACCACGATCCTTTCCGAATCTGATTTAACCGTGTTGAAATTCCCTCCAACAATAACGAGTTCACTACTCTCAGCAATTAACTCAGTAAAGTTCAAAAAGAAAGATATCCTCTCCCCTGGATCGTTGTTCTGTTCTGCACTATGACCATTCTAACTATGACCATTGTTCTGTTCTGCACAATTTAGCAATAAAAACGTTTGTATCCCTTAATGAGATTAGCCCCCATAGCCCCAATGGATGGTTGGAAGGCCAACTCTCCAAATATCTTCCCATCAAACGTCTTGATGTCCAAGGTTTAACGACCGACAATTTCGTTTCTTGTAATGAGGTCGATTCGACTCGAAAAAATGATTGTTTTACTCGACTCGACTTGAAAAAACTGAACTCGAATTGACTTCGAGTTGTAGTTTCATAAACTCGAATAAAAAATTTTCAAGCTCAAATCGAGTTATAAAATATAACTCAAAATGTTTAGTAATTAGTATAATAATTTTCAAGTTTGAGTTGAAGTATGAGTTGAGCAGTTCGGTATATGTAAATTACATGTGAAAAAAACGAAAAATATATATGTATTATATATAGTTATAAAATAGCATTTAAATTGGAATAAAGTAATTGCATGATATTGTAAATATTTACAATTAAAATTAAATAGAAACTTTAAAATTTGACTTGACTAGGCTCGACTTGAAAAATTTCAAGTAAACTCCGACTTATAAAATAAGACTGGTCAACACGAATAACTCGAATTTTTTTACTTAACTCGATCGAACGCTCACCCCTTCTTGCAAGAACACAAATCGTTCTTTACACGTTGAAATTACACGAGTTATAGCCCTTACTTTTTCCTTTTTACCCATCCTTCTTACGTTCCATGATAAAAGTGAAAAATTCATATAAAATATTTAGACAAAAACACATACAAGGAATCAAAATAACCGCTATAATTACATTCTTTTAGCATCCTCAATTTCCTCGAGTCTTCTGATCACCTCTCTCCTAGACGCTTTGAATTAAAACCTTAGTTAGGAGCCTCGTTAAAAACTTCCCTAAACTTAAATGGAGGAAAAGAGTACTTCTACAAAGAACAAAACAATGATACAAAGTAATCTCCATAGACAACACAACCGTCAGAGTTCACACCAATTCTCTAATAAGAGACCTGACCCGACAATTGAGGGCATAATATTAACCTAAGAAGTACCGCCAAACAACATATTAACCCTGAAATTATGACAGATAACAGCCCTAGAGATGCTTGACTATAACCACTAGTAGGATAAGACACATAAACTGAGAAAACATTGAGATTCAAGCAATGGAATCATGACAACTATACGTTTGATCTTAATAATAAGTTGTTTTCATTAGGTGATTTCAGTTTCAACTAGTTCGCTTATTCATCATCTGATTCTGAGGAGTTGGATTACGTCAATTATTTTCAAGTTTCAGTCGGAAAGAAAAATCTGACTCCAATTGAGAATGTGGTAATTCAAGACCATCAAACTCTGTAATTGTCGAAAGAAGTTGTAAAAGAAATTTACAAGAAGTTGTGGAAAGAAAATTTTAAAAAACTATAAAACACTTTGACGCAACAATCGACTTATTTTTGGTGCCTACGTAAAGGAAAAATATCTATGGAGGCACCATCATATTATCAAAGGAGTCAAAGGATAAATAATTAAAAACCTAGCCATTATGTTTATTTTCTTTATAAATTTTTATTGTTAGTAATTTTTTCAATATTTTCATTTAAAAAAATTAAAGTAAACATGACATTCCAATAGGAATAGTTCCTCGACCATTTAATTTTTTTCCAGTCATGTGATGAATGATACAAGGCCTTGACCCACAATATCTCATTTCAGCAAAACCATTAAACCAATGTAAGGATGAGCACCAATCTGTCCAGGCTACTGATATATGTATGTATCCCGTGGGATATACGTACGAGCATACTATCCTCTAAGGACCATCCAACTACATTAAAAAACTATCACAATACCCATATTCGACATGTTTGACACTCGCATGCGAGCATGAACAACCTAAAACAATACCTCTGCAAGAATGTAATCCATTTACCTCAAAAATAAATAACTGAAGTCCATAATGAAAATCATCTCACACAAAAAGGTCTGGAATTCTGACTCTTAAATCGGAAAAGCAAACATGCAAAACCAATTAAACTCTCTTTATGAACACACAGAAGCTCATGTGAATTATTATATATATGTAGAAAAAAAAGAACAATTTCCAGAAATATTCCACGGAGGAAACAAAACCAAACCATTGAAGTTGTTTCATAGGATTTAAAGTACGAACAATAACACATGATCATAACAATACCAACAATAATAGTTCCTAGATTCAACTTCAAATGACATTCAACTATTGGGCACATTGTCTTCTATCAAGCAAAGTCAAGTAGGAAAATAACTCCTAGTCTAGCATATATACGCACCTGCAAAACATAATATGAAAGTCAATAAAACTGCAGATAAGAGTTAACAACTAAGCAAATATGTAGGGAGTAATTTTGCGCATCCAATGAAACAACAAAAAGCAAACACAAACCTAAACAAGTCAACATTATTTGAGAACATCAAAAGATAATATAATTGAGATAAAGTGCATATCAAGAGACCAAATCCCATTAAATCTTTCTTCTTTTGTTGTAGCTCCCCATCCATCGCAATGTTCAAAATCAATTTGATGCACCTCCGGCTGGCCGATATATTTTACGTTCCTCGTACTTTTGTCTTCCATTTATCAGAACCAAGCTTTCAACATAAGCAATAATCTGCGTTGTTTCCCGATAAGCATGTATACCCAGATTTTAAGCTCTAGTGTGGAGGGTACAAACAACACCAATTCATGATCGAGGCTCTCAAGAAATAATTCACCATTTTTCCAAAACCCCAAAAGCCTATAAACTCTAGGAACATTGTAACACTCATAACCCATACAATTATACCTATACAGATTATAGATGTCACCCGAATTTCTAAAGTCATTTTACAATTCAAAAGCGATTTAAAATTTATTTTCTTTAAAATGGTAACTGATATTATAAAAATATCATATCATATAATTTATATTTAATTATAACAAATTTAATTCAAAAGATTTTTTATGAATAGTACCATGAACAGTGAACAGTTAAGAGTGAACAGTGAGGGTATCGGTACCTATAGCAGGGAATCGGTACCCCTTTAACATACTAGAAATTTTTTAACAAACGTGGTTACTATTTATTACTATTCACTACTACAATAATTTCAACATTATATACAAAACTCATAAAATTACCATTTTGTTTCCAAATTTGTTCAACCAAGCAAATAAAACATTAATAATTACATGACACTAATAAAGTCAACATTACATCTTAGGATGTCTTACTGATATTAATATACACTCCTCGATGCTTGTATCACTTGAACTCTTTATTCCACTACTGGATTTTAACATACGCGTGAAAATCATCACACGCTAAGTATATACTTAGTGAGGCAATTAAAACAATAGACAGTGCAACACAATTCATGTATGAATTTCCATGTCAAAATCAAATCAACATAATATAAATAAAATCATTTTTATCCATAAATATTGCCCACAATTCACAATCTATGAGGAACCCGGTATAGGAGTCAAATATTGTACAAAAGTGCTGAGGTCGAGCATTGCTCACCTAATAATGCACCGTAGTAGTGAGGTCGGGTTTTACCCACCTGACTTGTACTATGTATCTTATTTGACACTATAGTACTACTTAATTCTGCAGGTGCTGTACTATATGGCATGCCATTAATACCACTGAATCTCAATAACTTATTTGGGCATATAGTCATCAATTAAATCATCCATGGAAACGTATAACCATGTATAAACATTAGGGCAGTTCATATCCAAAATAACTTCCATATCAAATCTCATGTTGATAAAACAAGGTCGACTTATCGTAAGTCTTCCAGATGATGTATAAAACATATATGTACACAATGTATAAAACATGTATGTACCATATCATGCATGTATTGCACTCACCTTGACACTTTATATAATCCACAATATGTATGCCTCACTACGTTCCACAGTAACTCTTTTATACTTGATTTGCTTCAATCACACTTAAATCACAATCTATGTTAAATCACAAATTCATAACAATACTTATGTTAGTATTGTACTAACATAAACACATCTCATAACAATTCCATAATATACTTGGAACTCATTTTTTTACTAAATCTTTAACAGTTAATAATTCCTTTTCACAATGACATCAACTTTTTCAATTACATAAAATGGTTCTTTACCATTTTATCACTTAGATACATCATGATCGAATATTTTATCCTTTAAAACTACATTTCCATGATTTTTCTCGATTTTGATTCGATTCAAGCATGGAATCAACTTTCAATCAACCTTTTAACATCTCTACAATCAAATCCCAAATCAAATCTCATCTGAACACAAAGTTCTCCAACTTATAATTTGGTCGAATTTTACATAATAATCTCTATAAAGATTGAACATGTTTTAACCCCAAATTAAGCTTGAAAACGAATCTACAACCTCTAAATCATCAAGATTTATCATCAATTTCATGAATCCTATCATGAACATAAACCCTTAAATTTGGGATATTTGAAATCCAACAAGATTAGAAATAAATATTTGTACCAAATGATAGCGTTTTTTCGCGTAGATCACTTTCCTATTTCACGGCATAACCCGAATTCCAAAGGAATTGATTCAAAAATTGAAAATAAAATATTTTCTTACCTTGGAAGCTATCCTACGTCCAAGCTGATGGAGAATAACACTTTGGCATGATATTTTTTATTGATATCATGCTTATCATCCTTTAAAATATTATTTAAATCATTAACTTGGGAAAATACCAATATACCCTTAATATAACATCATAATTACCATAAAACCAAGATACTTATCGTTATCATCATTCAAATCATATCATCTCAGCATTATCATCTTCCAATAGTCAAACATGAACAAATAAGTTTCCACTTTACCGTTTTGCTCTTGTAATTTCCAAAAATTACAATTCAGTCACCTTAATCAAACAGTTCAAATTGAACATGAAATTAAACCATTAAATATTATTTCCTAACATTTTAAAAATGTGAAAATAATATTTTTATTCACTAATTTTCGTGACCAATTTGTAATTTTTCTAAAATTACATTTTGGTCACTAAACGTTTCAAAGTTTATACTTTAGTCACCAAACTTTACCAAATTTATAATTTGGTCACTAAATAAATCCATTTATGGAATAACAATATTATTGGAAAAATCACCACTTAATTCCTTAAATTTTTCCCAATTTTTTGCTTTGACCATCAAACTTTCAAATTTTTTATTTTGGTCATTATCTAAATTTTTGGGGTATTACAAACATATTCAACACTAAATTGTTTAGTACATGATCCATTCATAGCCCATAAATCAAAAGACTTATCAGTTCCTTCCCTTGGATAAAAAATAACACCAAGCAATCCATTGAAGTCCAAATGCTACAAATTGTATGTGCTAAAGTCTCACCAAATTCAGGCAGTGGTAAAGTTGAAAACTTTTCATTAACCATATCAAATAAGGTCATCGCTCATCAGAATCCCCAGTTGCCTCCCTATAACTCAACTTGAATCACTTTTAAGGGAATATAACTCGACTTGGTTGTTCTAATCTGCCATCAACCCTTCAACTAGATTATCTTCAAAGTAATTAGTAACAAACCTTACAACTTTGAAGTCATCAGTTAGAGAATCATACATAAAACCAAGGAAGCCAAATCTAGTGGAATCTATTACTGGAGGTTCTACAATTGATCTTTCAATCCATATATTTTACTTCGAGATAATAGTTTTCAGCTTTGTTTTAGGTTTTCCCATTAAAGATTCATCAAGAAGTATAAATTAACGCACTTACAATGAGATTCTAAGTAACATAAATATCATATTTGAATATTTTTAGAGAAATAAAGATCTAAGTAACATGCCAAACCTTCTTTTATTATGCAGTCATGTGATGTATGATACAAGGCATATCACATTTCAGAAAAACTATCAAACCAATGAGCACCAATCTGTCCAAAATCTCAATAGGTATCCTGTAAGGGCTATTCGATTCTGCAGACATCTCGTATCTTGTGTTCATACATTTCGGGATAAAGGTACGAGAATATGATCCTCTAGGACCCTCTAAATGGCATGAAAAAACTATCAAAATACTCATATTCGACACTTACATCCAAGCACAAACAACCTAAAATAAGACCTTTGCAAGAATGCAATCCATTTACCTCTAATACAAATAACTAAGATCAAGAATGAAAATCACCACACACAAAAAGGTCTGGAAAAAACATGCAAAAACACGCTAACTCTTTATAAGCATACACAGAATATCATGTGAATTATCATATATATGTAGAAAATAAAATTTTCCAAAAATATTCCACAATGGAAACACTTTCACGAAAGTACTGCTAACCCATTTCCCCCGTAAATACCCTTAACAATGGCTTCACACAAAACAAGACCAAACCATTGACATTGTTTCATTGGATCTAAAGTACAAATAATAATAACAATAGTTCCTAGGTTCAACTTCAAAATATTCACCTCTAAATTACATTTAACTATTGGAGACTTTGAGCTCTCAGGAGAAAATTCAAGTACGAAAAGCACTCCATGTGTGGCATATATATACACCTACAATCATGATATGCAGGTAAATAGAACTACAGATCAGAGTCAACAACTAAGAAAATCTATAGGATGTAATTTTATGCATCCACTAAAACAACCAAAAGAAAACAGAAACCTAAACAAGTCAATATCTAGGGCATGTATGTACAATTCAAACAATAACAACAATATTTGAGAACACCACTAGACAATGTAGTTGACATAAAGTACCTAGGAAGAGACCAAATCCCATTAAATCTTACATCTTTTATTTTAGTTCCCATCCGTCTTAGTGTTCAACATTAGTTTGATTCACCTTCGGCTGGCCGTCGTATTATATATTCCTCATGCTCTAATCTTCCATTCAATGTAACCAAGCTCTCAACATAAGTAGTAATGCGCATTGTTTCCTGATAAGCGTGAATACCAAGATTTCTAAGCTCTTTTATGGAGGGATCAAACAAAACTAGTTCTTGATCTGAGCTCTCGAGAAACAACTCGCCATTTTTCCAAAACCCCAAAGGCCTCTCTGCTCCAAGAATAGATTCAACACTGAATTGTTTAGTCCATGACCCATTCATAACCCATAAATCAAAAGACTTGTTAGTTCCTTCCCTTGGGTAAAAAATAGCACCAAGGAATCCATTGAAGTCCAAAAGATCCAAATAATATTGTTCTAAACTCCCACCAAATTCAGGCAGTGGTGAAGTTGAAAACTTTTCATTAACCATATCAAACGAAAGAATAAGGTCATCAACCGTACATGCTTGCCAATAAATAAACCCACTGACATAATTATTAAACAAAGAAGAATCATAACCATCAACCCCAGAAAATGAAATTTCCTTCCATGAATCGCTTTTAAGCGAATATAACTCAACTTGATCGATCGAATGACTATAAATGCTCATTCCTTCTTCATTTTCCCATGTAAAACAATTAGAAACAAATATTACAACTTTGAAGTCATCAGTTTGAGAATCATACCCAAAACCAAGGCGATCAAAACTAGTGTATTCTAGTCCAGGAGGGCGTTGGACTGTGGATTGAGGAAGGATTTTAAACTCTCTTGTAGATGGGTTCCAAAGGGCAACATTATGTCCAACTACTGGCTCCGCTAAACACAATATTCCATTACAAGGGCCATGAACTAAAGGTGCATGCACAAAATTCTCGAAAAATGGTAAGTGAATATTGTGTTTTACTCTAAAATTTTGGTCTTTCTCGGTCGAAAGTTGAGAGAAATAATGGATGTCATCACGGGTAGCACCATGACAACGTTTGATGAGGAGATTAAGGTTATTGTTTTTGAGATTGTTCCGATGATGTTTGGTAATGAAATGAGGGGTTTCAAAAGATGAAGACCAGGGCTTACAAACGCATCTGAAACGGATCAAGGATTTAACATGAAGCTTTGAGAGAATCTCCAACACCAACATCTCTGGTAATTCTAATCTAGTTTTGATTGATCCTTGCATCTTCCCTCTTTATATTCTCTATTTTCTTTGTGTTTTTAATAAATGATTTTGTTTGGGGAAAGATAATGAGAACTAATATGAAAGAAAACGAAGACATACATAACAGGGTAACATCAAACGTTTTTTTATAACAAGAAAACTACAATGGAAACTGATAATTGGTTACACTATTTTGATGGGCTTCGTCGAGCCCTTTTAAAATCCATTAGCTTATTATAGACAAGGGTTTGCATAATATTTACTATATATAATATATTAGTATTTTAAAATAATTAAATAATATATTTAATAATAATAATATATCTATAATCATTTATTATATTTTAAATGATTAAAATTATTAATTTTATAATAATTGGTTACATTGTTTATTATTAAATACTATATTTTAACATTATAAAAATAAAAAACCGCTAAAACTTTAAATATATTATAAATATAAATGAGTAAATTAACAATTTATATAAAATCGGGTTGGAACAATGATTTTTAACTGAAATATAGTCTCACCCCAACTCAAAGTTATCTATTATATAACTCGTCATACCTCGAACTCAAAATTTTAAAAAAATTGTAACAAGAAAATTATCATAGGTGTGGGCCTGGCTGAGCCTTTTGTAACTTCAAAAATTCATGAGCTTAACATAGATAGGTGTCACAACCTGAAAATAATAATAATAAATGTAAGCAATTTGGTGAAATTTTAGGGTCAAATTAAAAGTTTCCAGAACTAGTAGGTTATTTTAGAAGTAGAAGGAAATTCAGGGACCGAGACTTGAATTTCACCATTTTGTGTCAGCAGGCATTTCTAATAAATACGTTGAATTTGTTTCTAGGTGCAAATTAGAAACCAATTCTTAAAACTTCCTCCCCCCATACCTTCCTTTGAAGACCGATTTCTCCACCGTCTGACCACCGTTCGTCGATCCAAAACCACCATCATGTTTGTCGTCGACTCGTGAACAAAACCCCATAAACCTCTCATCTTGAAACATTGTCTAAAGTCGTGAATTTTGATTCAAAGTTTCAAAGTTTTTTTTAACACCATCGCCATGAAAATGATCGATTCATCGTCGATCGTTGCTCTATTTTCGACACCTCTCGAACCATCGTGTTCCTTGTGTCGTTCCAAGTCCACCGGTGTCATTCTTGTCTCCGTCGTCGTCGGCGCGTGAGGGAGGTGAGGAAGTTAAAGTTTTTGATGTTTGAAATCGAGCTCTCCACCGTTCAAAATTTTAAACCAAGCTTGGTAAGTATCTCAAAATCCCATAAAATAATTTTAGAAAATTTTCTGGAATTTTTCGGGACTCCCAGGCCATCGCACGCGCCGCCCCTGCACGTGGGGAATGTTCACGCATGGTGAATAGCTTTAAAACCAGTTGACCCGAACCGGTCTGACCTGACCTGGTCTTACCCGAACCGACTGCCCGACCCGACCTGTTGAGCCGTTGATCATTTATCGACCGTTGACCATTGACCGACCATAGACCGTTGACTTTGACCAAAAAGTCAAATTTTTGAAAAGTCATATTTTATGTTTTTCGACATCCTAAGTCCGATTGCGAGTCCGTTTTGCCAAATTATAGCCCGAAAGCCCCGGATCTAGCTTGTTCACCAAAAAAATGCTTAGTATTTTAGCGTTTTGCTTATTTATTTAAGATATGGTTATGGAATTGATCCAACAAGATATTTTTATGAAGGTACTCATGTTTCACCTGAACGAGGGATAGTTAGGTTTAGTGTTTTCCGTTCGTCAAATTTACTCGATTCGCATTCTACAAGAATTACCTGTAGGTTTCCGTAAATTATTTAAAGAAAGGTTAAGATTATTCATATTAAGATTCCAATATGGATTTTTCTGATTCATAGGATCTAGCGCTACCGCAGATTGTGATCGAAAGACTCAGTAGTATGCTTCCCTATCCGATTACTCAGACTGTTACAGGTGTGTTTCCTGACAGTGTTACCTTACTGTTTCAAATTATCTATCTGAATACTGTTTATTTGATATCTAATTTACTTCATACTTATGATATGATTTATGCTTATTGTATATTTTTATACCTGATTTCTGAATATTGCTTATTCGACATCTGATTTACTGTGTATTACTAATTTGATTTCTAATTCCAGTATTTCTGCATATGATTTCCAAGCATGAAACATTTTCAAGTTTTAAAGGATTTATCATTATTTTTACTTGAATACATTCATGTTTATTAATGCCATTGGGGGTATTGTTAGAGGAAGATTATCTGCAGGCTCCTCGACTTTGTGCTCAAGGCCTAAATGGTTGTGCCGTTGGGTGTATGGTTCTGGAGAACCAACACATTATGATGTGAACGGATGGGGGTAGTGTTCATGTTTTTAAAACATGTTTTGATAAATCGATTTTACTGAAATATTTTATATGTATGTTTTTTACACTATATGGAGCACACTGGGCTTTTAATCTCATTCTGTAAACTTTACCCTTTGCAGATAACACCAGACTGTAAACTAGCAGATTTGGTATCAGGGGAGATCAACTACTTTTACTTTTGTACGACTGTATATCTCTATATGTTTTTCAGTTGTATTTGGTGATATGTGTTTTGCTATCGTTTTGGATATATCAATATTACCAATATTTTGTTCCGTAAATGTTTTATACGGTTTTCTGTGGTATTTTGATATGTAAATGTTTTATACGATTTTCTAGAATATGTATTCATATATATTTATTGTATAAATCTTTATTATGGATAAATTTCATGTTATACAGAGACATGGATTTGAATGTCGTTTTAAATATAGAAAGAATATCTAAATGCGATATGTGACTGCCTAGTTTGGGTCTAATGTTCAGGCTGGGCCTAGGGGGTTAAATTTGGTACTATCAGAGCCTTTAGTTTTAAAAACTAGGAATGTGGCTGAGTCCTAAACTCAGGATTTTTAAGAAATTTTGATATTTTCAAAAATGTGTCATCATCTTTTATAAGTTATTTTTTTCAAGATCCCTGATCCTGGTCTGACTTATGTTCAAATTCTTTCTGTAGAGCTTTAGATATCTATCCAATGAGTGCTACTAGAGGTCGTAACCCAGGCCTTGGTTGTGGCCATAGTCGAGGGCGAGTCACTCGACCTTCTATCACGATAAATGACCCGATGTCACCACGTTATCCTCCTATTTTATATGTAGATCTGTCTATTTCTTATGATGATCCAGCCACTCTTGTGATATACCCTCCTATCACTGAATACGATGATACTGACATGGATGATGACGTAATTAATAGAGTTGTATTTCGCATGATTCGGAGAGCTGCTAGAGTCCTACTAATATGACCACGATCTAGATTTTGAAGTATTTGGTAGTTGCTGGAGTAGTTCCATTTGAAGGTATTACTGGTGGACCTCCGACTGACGTTGAGTATTGGATGGAGGATACAAAGATAATTATGGATGAGATGGATCTGAGGCCTGAACAGAATTTAAAGAGAGCCCTAGCTATGCTGATGAAAGAGAGTTTTAGATGGTGGCAATCGATTTAAGGTAGTATTTCAGGGAATCAGTTAGTATGGGATCTTTTTAAGACACGTTTTTGAAGTTTCTACATCGGAGAAAGATATCTGCAGGAATGATGCCAGGTTTTTCAGAATTTAGAACATGGTAATATGTCTATTATGGACTATGAGATTGAGTTTATAAGACTGAGTCGTCATGCTATTGGACTTATTGATACTGAGTTAGATCGGTGCTTGAGGTTCGAGAGTGAACTTAGGTATGAGATTAGGAGTCGAGTTGCTACCCACCGGGAAATAAATTTTGATACTTTGGTTGAGATACCAAGACCGCCGAGGAGATCGAACGAGTGGGTATGGAGCGCAGAAGAGATCGAGATCGAGATCGATTTAGGAGACCTTCTGGTTCCAATGATTCTTCTGCACACTCCAACAAGAGAGGTAGGGGTGGGTCTTTTCAGAGAGGTGGAGTGAGTGTCAGACCTGTGGCATCCGATTCTTCAGATGTTTCGCCTTCTATACATGGTGTTCTTATGGGTCGTAGCCTTTTCAACCATGTGATTATTGTGGGAAACTTCATCTTAGGGGATGTAGGAAGAAATTGGGTACCTGTTTTAGATGTGGTACTGGTGACCATATTATAAGGGATTGTACAGTGTCAGCTCCTATAATTCAGACACCAGCTCGTAGTCAGAGTACTGTTCAGACTCCAGCAGGGAGTCATAGTCAGGACAGAGCGCTAGGATTGGCTAGTAGAGGTCGAGAATCTCAGAGTAGGGGTCCAGTAAGATCTTAGGCCAAACAGCCTAAATTGGTATATACTTATAGGATTCGACAACATTGCGATGGGCCTAATATAATTGCATATATTGTTACTATTCATTCAATTCCCTATTTGCATTGTTTGATAGTGGTTCTAAAAATTCCTATGTATCACATTCCATTTCTAAGGGTTTGAATATTCCTATTGAGAATACTAAGAATTCAGTGACAGTTCAAAGTCCCTTAGGCAAGTCCATAGAGTTAGATCGTATTTTTGGAGGGTGTCCTATAACGATCCATGGGGAGATTTTTCTGGCCGACCTGATAGAGTTACCTTTGGAAGAGTTTGATTTGATTATTGGAATAGATGGATTGAACAAACATCGAGTCAATCTCGATTATGAGAACAAGAGAGTTGTTCTGAAGACCCTAGATAATCAAAACATTGTAATGATCGGGGAACGTTGTGGATTTTTGACGAATATTGTGTTTGCTTTGGTAGCTGAGAAGATGATCAGGAAGGGTTCCTAGGTGTTTCTTGCATATATTTTGGACACTATAAGTTCTCTATTTCATATTGAAAGCCTCCAAATTGTCAAGGAATTTCCCGATGTTTTTCCTGAAGAGTTGCTTGGATTACAGCCGGATAGGGAAGTTGAGTTTAAGATTGAAGTCTATTTTGGTTCCACCTCAGTTTTAATGGATACTTACCATTTGGCCCCAAAAGAGCTTAAGGAACTGAAAGTTCAACTCAAGGAGTTGTTGGATAGGGGATTTATTCGACCCAATGTATCACCGTGGGGACCCCCAGTTATTTTTGTCAAGATACAAGATGAGAAATTGAGACACTGTATTGATTATAGAAAACTGAACAAGCTCAGGTTAAAAACAAATATCATCTTCCCATGATCGATGATCTGTTTGACCAATTTCGAGGGCTTCTATTTTTTTAAAGATATACTTGAGATCTGGTTATTACCAACTTAAAATAAAATATTATGATGTCCCGAAGACTTCTTTTCATACTTGGTATGGACATTACAAGTTTTTAGTGATTTCATTCGGGTTAACTAATGCCCCAGCTGCTTTTATGGATCTGATGCATCAGGTGTTTCGATCTTATCTGGACTAATTTGTAGTTGTGTTCATCGATGATATACTGGTGTATTCTTGAATGAAGTAGAGCATGATGAGCATTTAAGGATTGTTCTACAGACTCTAAGGTAAAATAAGTTATATGTCAAGTTGAGCAAGTGTGAGTTCTGGCTCAGCGAAGTGACTTTTCTTGGACATATCGTTTTTGCTGAGGGTATTCTGGTGGATCCGAGCAAAGTGAAGGCTATTCTGAACTGGAAACAACCCAATAACGTCTCTGAGATCCGTAGTTTCTTGGGCTTAGTTGGTTATTACTGTCGTTTCGTTGAGGGGTTCTCCATTATTGCATCTCATCTGACGAAACTATTGAGGAAAGATGTTCCATTTGTTTGGTCTGAGATCCAACAAGATATCTTTGAGAAATTGAAGATTGTTCTAATTCAAGCCCCAGTGCTGATTCAACCTGAGTCTGGGAAAGATTTTTTCTGTCTACAGTGATGCTTCTCACTCTGGATTAGGAATGCAAGATAGGAAGATTTTTGCTTATGTGTCACGTTAGTCAAATCTGCATGAGCGTAACTATCCTACTCATGATCTAGAGTTAGCTACCGCGGTTTTTGCTTTAAAGATCTAGAGACACTACCTCTACGGGGAAAAGTGGTATATCTATACCAATCATAAGAGTCTGAAGCATCTGCATACTTATAAAAAATTGAATTTGAGACAGCGTCACTGGTTGGAGCTTCTAAAGGACTATGATTGTGAGATAGAGTATCATCCAGGGAATGCTAATGTGGTGGTCGATGCCTTGAGTCATAAGGCGATAACAGATCTGAGAGCCTTATTCACCAGCTTTAGTTTATTTGAGGACAATAGTCTGTTAGCAGAGTTACAAGTCAAACCCACTTTGGCCGAGGAGATTAAGGCCAAATAGCTCCTTGATAGCTAATTACTTCCCATTATTGATCAAGTTAAGTAGGGATTAAGTTCATAGTAAACGTTGGATCAGGATGGTATTTTGTGCTTTCACGGTCGTTATTGCGTCCCTAAAGATGATGAGTTGAGATGGGTTATTCTTCAGGAGGCTCATAGTAGTCCTTATGCTATGCATCCCGGCGGGGACAAAATGTACAATAATCTCAAAGAGCGCTACTTTTGGATTGGTATGAAGAAGAATATTTCAAATTTTGTAGCGAGATGTTTGACTTGTCTGCAGGTTAAGACATAGCACCAACATTCGTCTGGATTGTTACAATAAATTAAGATTCCTTAGTGGAAATGGGAGCGCTTTACGATGGACTTCGTTACTGGTCTTCCTCTGACTCATTCTAAAAAAGATTCTGTTTGGGTGATTGTTGATCGACTTACCAAGTCAGCTCACTTTATCCCTGTTCGGGTTAATTATTCTTTGGATAAACCGACTAAATTGTACATTTTTGAGATCGCTAGACTTCATGGTGTTCCACTGTCTATCATATCTGATAGAGATCTGAGGTTACTTCCAAGTTTTAGAAGGCTTTACATGAGGATTTGGGTACTCGTTTGAATTTCATTACAGCTTTTCATCCACATACTGATGGTCAGTCTGAGCGAGTTATTCAGGTGTTGGAGGATATGTTACGGGGTTGTGTGATTGTCTTACGTGGTAGCTAGGAAGATTTCTTGTTATTAGCCGAGTTTGCTTACAATAATAGCTACCAGACAAGTATTCGAATTGCACCATTCGAGGCTCTATATGGATGTAGATGTTGTATTCCTATATGTTGGACAGAGTTGTATGATATAAAAACTTTGGGTCCAAACTTGGTTCGAGAGAGTGAAGATATTTTCAGATTGATCTGTGATAGTCTAAGAGAGTCATTTGATAGGCATAAATTATACGTAGACCATCGATAAAAGGATATCAAGTTTGAGGTGGGGATCAGGTTTTTCTCAAGGTATCTCCATGGAAGAAGGTATTGAGATTTAGTCGTAAGGTTAAGCTGAGTCCGATATTTATTGGGTCATATTATATTCTGAAGAAATTCAGACTTGTTGCTTCTCAACTTGATTTGCCTCCCCATCTCATTCATATTCATGATGTTTTTCTTGTATATATGTTAAGGTGATACCGTCAAAATCCAGGTCACATAATTCAGGTTGAAGAGGTAGAGTTAAGACTTGATTTGTCATATGAGGAGGAGCCATTTCAGATTTTAGAAAGGGATGAGCGAGTTCTTTAGAATATGTGTATTCCTACGGCCAAATTTTGACGGAGTAATCGTGGCCCCTCAGAAGCTACTTGGGAAACATTGGAGTCAATAGAGACTCAGTTTCCTCATCTATTTCCATAAGGTAAATTTTGAGGATTAAATTTCTTGTAGAGGGGGAGAATTGACACAACCTGAAAAAAATAATAAATA
Organism: Hibiscus syriacus; assembly: GCF_006381635.1. Taxonomy (NCBI): domain Eukaryota; kingdom Viridiplantae; phylum Streptophyta; class Magnoliopsida; order Malvales; family Malvaceae; genus Hibiscus; species Hibiscus syriacus. The sequence goes on along the minus strand of NW_024061969.1, from coordinate 2,148,043 downwards.
TAAGTAATTTGGAGAAATTTTAGGGTCAAATTAAAAGTTTCCAGAACTAGTAGGCCGTTTTAGAAGTTGAAGGAAATTCAGGGACCAAGCCCTAAATTTCACCATTTTGTGTCGGCAGGCATTTCTAATAAATGCGTTGAATTGGTTTCTAGGTGTAAATCAGAAACCAATTCTTAAAACTTCCTCCCCGTATTCCTTTCTTCCAAGGTCGATTTCTCAACCGTCTGGCCATCGTTCGTCGATCCGAAACCACCATCGTGTTCATCGTCAACCGATGAAAAAAACCCCGTAAACTTATCATCGTTAAACATTGTCTAAAGCCGTGAATTTTGATTCAAAATTGGAATTTTTTTAACACCACCGCCGTGAAAATCATCGATTCATCATCGACCGTTGCTCCATTTTTAACACCTCCCTCACCATCGTGTTCCTTGTGTCGTTCCGAGTTTACTAGTGTCCTTCTTGTCTCCGTCATTGCCCGTACGTGAGGGAGGTGAGGAAGTTAAAGGTTTTGAATTTTAAAATCGAGCTCTCAGTCGTTCAAAATTTTGAACTGAGCTTGATAAGTGTCTCAACATCCCATAAAATAATTTTAGAAAATTTATTAGAATTTTTTGGGTCTCCCAGGCTACCCCACGCGCGACCCCTATGCGTGGGAAATGCCCACGCATGGTGGACAGCTTTAAAATCGGTTGACCCGACCCGACCAGTTTATTGTTGACCGACCATTGACTATCGACCGACCGTAGACTTTGACCAAAAATTCAAAAATTTTCAATAGTCATATTTTATGTTTTTCGTTGTCTTAATTCCAATTTCGAAGTCCGTTTTTCCAAATTCTAACCCGAAAGCCCCGAATTGAGCTCGTTAATCAAAAACTGCTTAGTATTTTTTACCATTTTTTCTTATTTATTTGAGATATGGTTATGGACTTGATCCAATAAGATATTTTTAGGAAGGTACTCATGTTTCACTTAAACGAGAGTCAATTAGGTCCGGTGTTTTTCGTTCGTCAGATTCACCTGATCTGCGTTCTATAAGAATTATCCGTAGGTTTCCATAAATTATTTAAATAAATGTTAAGATTATTCATATTAGGATTCTAATTTGGATTTTTCTGATTCATAGGATCTAGTGCTGCCGCAGATCGTGATCGACAGACTCAATAGTAGGCTTCCCTATCCAATTATTCAGAATGTTACAGTTGTGTTTCCTGATAGTGTTACTGTTTTAAATTATCTATCTAAATACTGTTTATTTGATATCTGATTTACTGCGTACTTCTGATGTGATTTCTGGTTACGGTATATTTTTATACCTGATTTTGAATATTGCTTATCCGACATATGATTTTCCGTATATTACTGATTTGATTTCTGATTTTCGTATTTCTATATATGATTTCCAAGAATGAAACATTTTCATGTTTTAAAGGATTTATCTTCATTTTTACTCGAATACATTCATGTTTATTACTGTCATTGAGGGGCATTATTGGAGGAAGATTATCTGTAGGCTCCTCGACTTTGTGCTCAGGGCCTAAATGGTTGGGCGGTTGGGTGTATGGTTCTGGGGAACCTAGACATTATGATGTGAACGGATGGGGATATTGTTCATGTTTTTAAAACATGTTTTGATAAATCAATTTTACTGAAATATTTTATATGTATGTTTTTTACACTGTATAGCGCACACTGGGCTTTTTAGCTCATTCTGTAAATTTTACCCTTTTCAGATAACAGCATTCCGTAAACTACCAGATTTGGTATCATGGGAGATCAACTACTTTTACTTTTGTACAACCGCATATCTCTATACATTTTTCAGTTGTATTTGGTGACATATGTTTTGATATCGTTTTGGATATATCTGTATTACTGATATATTGTTCCGTAAATGTTTATACGGTTTTCTATGGTATTTTGATATGTATGTGTTTGATACGGTTTTCTAGAATATGTATTCATATATGTTTATCGTATAAATCTTAATTATGGATAAATTTCATGTTATACGGAGACATGGATTTCAATGTTGTTCTATATATAGAAAGAATCTTTGAATGCGATATGTGACCGCCTAGGTTTGGGTCTAACATTCAGGCTGGGTCTAGGGTGTTACAGTAGGGATGGGCATGGGTAGGGTAGGGTCAGGTCGGGTTTTTAGTCCACCTGACCATACCCGAGAATAAAGGATCCTCCACCTGAGACTCGACCCTACCCGACCAAAACAAAACTTCACCATACCCGAACCCAATTTGACATATAACTTAGAAACCTGACCCGACCTGAAATAATAATAAAATAATATTTTTATTCAATAAAAAAGAGACTTAATTGAAAAAATTATATTTATAGGGGTATTATTATAATTATTCCTAAATATATAAGATAAAATTATATATTTTTTCTAGTCGGGTCGGATATTTTTTACCCTAAATCCGAACCCGACCCGACCCGATTAGGTCAAGTCAGTTCGGAACCCGTCGGGTTCAGGTCCTGTGCCCAACCCTAAACATATATAAGGTTAGCACAACATTATTTTATAAACCGTTGAAATATCAAATATTATTATGAATTTTTTTAAGGTTAAATTATACTAGTGACATCTTACGTTTTTGATCCGTTTAGTTTTTGTCACCGGTTTAAAAAGTTTTTGGATTTGGTTACTTTTATCTTTGGTCCTTATTATTAGTAAAAATGGTTAAATTTGAACTTGACCTCTGAATTTAGATAAAATATTAACTTGAACTTAAAATTTACATAAAATAATCTAACTCTTAAACCCTATATAAAATATGAATGGACTCCTAATTTCAGTCAAAGTTAACGTATGTACTCTCCATTCATCGTTGTCGTCGTCCACCATCAGTTTTCATCACTAGTCATCGTTGTTGGTTGTCATGTCAGCATGTGATGCCATGTAAGTTTGATACATGATCTTCATACGTTGATTGTTTGTTGACTAACGATTATCATCCACATAGGAACTCTTTTTTCCCAAATGAAATGTTAGAGGTTATAGTGCTTGGCTATATATAGATAGGTTCCAATCACACAGTGAAATATTTATTAGTTTTACACAGATTTTGTACCGTTAGTGAAAATAGAAAAGTGGGATTAACAATAGAAAATGAGAAGATATTCAATGAAAAAAATTAACGAATTAATCTCATTCATCTATCTCTACTCATCTAATAGACTTAAATATGTATATAACTAAAAATATTTTACACAATATAAATGGATCCTTATATATACTTCAAATCCTAAATTTTGATTTCAAGATTAATCAAGTTGTTGAAGAATAACTAAATTATAACAAATTCAATAATCTTAAACATCCAGCCTCATGCATTTTTTTTTCTTTTTTTTCTTTTTACTAAATTCCTTCAGTTCAATATTAAAATCATTAACAATACTAGTCAACAATTTAATTCTCAATCCTAGTCAACAAATTAATAAAACAATCCCAATCATCATCAATTTTAGTTTAAGATTCATATCAGATACGATCATCATCAATTAAATAACTCTATAAATGAACTAAACGAACACGAACAAAAATATGTTCATGTTTGTTCGTTCAATTTTAACTGAACATGACAATTAAATAAATATATTTTTTTTATTAAATCTCATATTCAAATTTGATCTGACCTATTAACATTTGTGAATAATAAATTTTATTAAATCTATAAATGCATTTAAGATTTTTATTAATGTTACTTATTCTATTAATTTTGTTCATAAAATTTAAGGGAGAAATCATATTATCTATAAGACAAAAGTCCATAATTGCATCATTTTCCTCTTTCCAAACCTTCTATGGTCAAGTTGATCCACGTGAATTGCTTTGTCACCAAGATCCACGTGTTTTTATATATGTTTTGCTAATGTTCAAGTTGATGACTAGGTTGATCGAAGGACTTAATTGAAACGATATTAGTACTTTAAGAAGTAAATTAGAACAATTAAATTTGGGGACCAATTCAAAATATGATACATAATTTAGGGATGTTTAATGCAAATAGCATAAGTATTAAATATACAATCTCTACTCATTCTCAATTTCTAACATTGAGGTTTTTTCATGATCTCTATATTTTACCTTTATAATTGAGGGTTCTTGATTTTGGTTATTTTCTATATAATTATTAAAGTAATAATTTTTTTTTTCATTTTATAGAGTCTAAATTAACATGAGATTCAATCAGAACAATAATTTATTTAAAGAAAATTTTAATTATCTTCTAATTTGATAAGATAATTTTATTATAAAAGCCTTGATTATTTTTTGAAAATACTTTATAAAAGGAGGTCTCCTAATTTCGGGTTGATTAAGATTAAATTAACATAAGAAAGTATATGTCATTATCGACATTATTTTTCTTTTACTTCTTATTCTTTGAGGTTAATTTTTTTTCCAAATGGTGAATGATGATGATGGTGCACAAGGAAAATTAAATAAAAATATCAATAATGGGTTTGATTTAAATTGATATATTATTTTATTATTTATTATTTTTATAATTTAAACACTTTTATATTTTTTAAACTTAATTTTATTTTTATAAAAACTTCTATAGTTTCACCATGACTTGAAGTTATAAAATATATAACTCATCTTTCCCCAAACTCGAAATTTTAAAAAAAGTCCCTATAAAATCGAGTCGAGACCCGTTGAGCTCAAGTATTTTGACCATCCTTAAGTGTGAAACTCGTCAAGATTAGGATAACCACGACCATTCACGCCATAAGAACCTTTAAATATCTCACTTCCAAATTGGCCAATTCACCTAACTTAACATGTTTATCTATTTTGATCTCCAGATATATACATAACAGAACACCCTGGATGAAAATTAGTAAGATCACAAAAAGATTTCTCCCTTTCTTGAGTGTTATCTTCAGAATTCTTCGTATTGGACAAAGTCTTCAACAATATCCTCTTGTTATTGTTTTCTTTTTCCTTGAAAAGTAAAAAATGTCACATTAAAAATCCCTCATTTTAATACCCCAAAAATTTAGATAATGACCAAAATGAAATTTTTTGAAAGTTTGATGGTCAAAGTAGAAAATTGGGAAAATTTTAAGGAATTAAGTGGTTATTTTTCCAAAAAGAATGCTATTCGATAAATGGATTTGGTTAGGGACCAAAATATAAATTTTTAAAGTTTGTTGATCAAAGTATAAACTTTGGAAACGTTTAGGGACTAAATGGTAATTTTAAAAAGTTATCATTAGCTTCAAAAATAAAAGAAAATATATATTATTTTTACATTTTTAAATGTTATAAATAATATTTAAGGGTTTAATTTGATGTTTAATTTGGACCCTTAGATTAAAGTGTCAAGATTGTGATTTTTGGGAAAAAAACAAGGGCAAATCGGTAAACTAAGATATTATTTGTTCATAATTGACTTATGGATGAGGATAAGGTCCAGGTTTCATGATTTGGAAGATGATAAGGATAAATATCTAGGTTTTTGTGGTAATTATGAAGTTTTATTAAGGATATATTGGTATTTTTCCAATTTAATGAATTTAATATTCATTAAATAATAAATTAAAGGATGATAAGCATGAAAAATATCTAAAATTTCATGCCAAAGTGTTCATCTCTTCTCCATGGACGTGATCTATACCAAGGTAAGGGAAGAATATTTGTTTTCCATTTTTGAGCCAATTCCTTTGGAATTCGAGTTATGCCGTGAAATAGGAAAGTGATATACGCGAAAAAGGCTATCAATTGGTACCAATATTTCTTTCTAATCTTGCTGGAAGAATTCAAAGATCCCAAATCTAAGGGTTTATGTTCATGATAAGGTTCATGAAATTGATGGTAAATCTTGATGTTTTTGAGGTTGTAGATTCATTTTCAAGCTTGATTGATAGTTAAAACATGTTCAATCTTCCTAGAAATAATTCTTCAAAATTCGGCCAAAAGAGGAACTTTGTGTTATGATAGAGTTGATTAGGGATTTAATTGTAGATATATTATAAGGTTGATTTAAAGTTGATTTCATGCTTGAATCGAATCAAAATTGAGCAAAATCATGAAAACATAGTTTTAAAGGATAAAGAATTTGGTTATGATGTATTTGAGTGAGAAAAATTATGGAAAATTATATAAGGTCAGGAAATGATGTAGGAAATATTCTACAAGCTTTAGAACAATTTTGGGAGCATTTTGTAATTTTTTGAAAAGTTAGGGAACTAATTCGATAATTTTTGAAAAGTTGTCAATGGTTGTATAATTGTTTAATAGTTTATCTATTATACTGGAAAATATTGTTTTAGAAATTAAATGAGTGTTTAGATGTGAAATATGACTATTTTAGAAGTTTGAAAAGATTGGTGATTTAAGTACAACATTTACATAGTTGGGGTACTTAAATGTAATTATGCCTTTGCAAAAGCATTTGAATGATAATAATTTCAATTTTGGAATTTTTTATATTAAGAATATAAGTGATAAAATGGTGAAAGACCATTTTTTTTAAATTGGAAAAGTTGGTGCCAATGTTTAAAGGAATTATTAAGTATCTTATGGAGTTGTTATGGGATGTGTTTATGTTAGTACAATACTAACATATGTATCGTAATGAATTTGTGATTTATACAGATAGTGATTGATTTGTGATCGAAGCAAGTCAAATAGAAAAGGGTTTATTGTGGACAATAGAGGGGTGAATATTTTGGAATTTATAAAGTGTCATGGCGAGTGCAATACATGCATGACGTGGTACATAGATGTTTTACACATCATGTACATAGATGTTTTATAGATCATCATGAAGACTTGCGATAGGTCGGCCTTGTTCACATCGACATGATATTATATCATTTTTATAACTTCGACATGACATTGAAATGTCTTAGTATGAAATTATAATGCATTGATCATGAATAATGTGATATTTTACCATGAATTTTATTTTGGGTATGAATTGTCCAATGTTAAATTATGATAGTATACTTTGCCATGGATGGATCAAATAAAATAGACTATAGCCCAAGTAAGTTATTGAGGGATAGGGTATAGTTGGCATGCCATAGAGTATAGCAGCTGCAAGTTTATATTACACTATAGTGTGTAAGAACACGTGTAATATGGTGGGCACGACCTTATGTGTAGCACTCGAATACCTAGGGTCCTCAGGGTTTTATATTAGGCTACTGTCTATGGTTTGTAGTTTATTGGTTAATAAATGGTAATCATGCAAATAAGCTTACGAGCTTATGGAATAAATGGCAAGTATATTGGTATGAAATTTCATATTCAGTTATATTATTTTGATCGTGGTAAAATATTAAATATGCTGGTAACGTGATTTTATGGTATTTTGATTTTGTCATTGAAATTCATACATGAGTTGTATTGCACTGTTTATTGTTTTAATTACCTCAGTAAGTGTGATGATTTTCACGCGTAGGTAAAAAGCCAAGAGTATAGTAAAGAGTACAAAGCACTCCGGACATCAATGAATATACTATAGTATCAGTAAGACATCCTATGATGTGATTTTGACTTAGTTAGTGGCATGTACTTATCAATGTCCTAGTTAATCTGTTAAATTATTTGCAACTGGTTTATAATGTCTAAACTAAATTGTTTTACTCAGTTTCAATATGGATAGCATAAATCCATATTAATATATGTTTTAAATAATATGTGATAGTTTGATGTGATATGGTATTTTATATTATCAGTACCATTTTAAGAAAATAAATTTTCAATCACTTTTGAATTGGAAAAAGGTTTTACGTAAATTTAGGTGACATTTATAATATGTATAGGTATAATTATATGGGTTATGAGTGTTATATTTTTTTGGCATCAGAGCTACAGGTTTAGCCAATTCTATGACTAAATCGAGGTTGTTTTGAGTTAAAAAGTGTATACATGCCACTAGGTTTTCAAAACTTACTGATAGTTGTATATATATTGTGATGATGCTTATTGGGAGTAAAGTTACTCTTTACTAATGTAAGATGACGTTGATTGTGTTCAAATGTCAGAATCGAAAGACAAAGGTAAGAAATTTGAAAATGTTGAAAAGAAGGTCGAGATTGAAATCGACTCAAAGGGACCCGACATGACTTATGTAAAACACCTTAAAAAGGGTGAATGTTGTTAGGGATTTTCCTCCATTTTGTGGAAGAAATGCCCCAACTTTGAACGAAGTTTCTAAATTGGAAGAATCGATTAAAAAGTTTGAATGGCTTACAAGAAAAGTCGAATCAGATAAGGATCCAAAAGAGATTTTTGAATCTAGTGATGATTCTGAGGTTCCTCCAGGTAAGTTTAAATAAGTGAAAAAAATTTAAGTTAATCATTAAATTGTTTAAAGCATTGATGAATTGAGTAAGCGTTAATATGATGTACGCTAAAAGTTTACAGAAAGCTGAGTTATTTTGAATCAAATGAATATGAGTTGGATTGAGAATAGATATCAAGTCCATAAAACTTAATAGAGTTACCTTGCGAAGGTTAATTTGCGAAAATGAATTGTCTAACCATTCCATGCTATAATGAATTGTTGTTTAGATTGAGATGGATTCTCAAGACAATGAAAAGTGTCAAGTTTGTAATTATAAGAAGAAAAAAAAAAGTAAATTGGCTTAAGAGTGTGATTTTTGCATTAACTGCTATAAAGTTATTGCTACAAATTGTCAATTCTTCTTATTGAACAACATGGACATTTAGAGTTTCAATTAATATGGAAAATGTATCAACTGTTAAAAAATATTTTCATTGGATCTGTAAAAGTTATACAGATTTCCTTAAAAATGAATTAAGTAATTCTAAAGTAGAGATATTCAATTCAACTTGATAAAAAAATGTTATTATGGATGAAGACCTATGGGTCATGATATAAATGTTAGTCGAACAAATAGTAAATGTTCGATAAAGATTCAGGAGCTTATGTTACAAGTGAATCTTATGTGATTATCATTAATGAGTTTTAGATCATTTTGATAATGAGTTGGTTGTCTCTGCATTAAGGTTGGGTTAATGGTCGTAAGAAACGATTAATATAGAAAAATACGGAGAAATTAAGAATTTTAATGATTGATGAAAAAGTGAAATTATCACTAACGTGATATCAGCAATGGTTGTGATTAAGATGATGTAAAAAGAAATGATGCATAGCTTTTCTAGCTACGGTGATAAATACTCAAGTATCTGAAGTAAGATCAAATGATATTTCCATAACTCGGGAATTTATATATATCTTTTTAGATTTATTATTTGGGTTACCTCCAGATTGAGAGGTGGAAATTCAATATTTATAGCTATCAAGGCATTGATCATGTATATATGGGTTCATATCGAATGGTTACGATTGAGTTAAGAGAATAAAGAACTAATTGTAAGAGCTGCTATATTGAGGATTATTTAGACTGAGTATTTTACCTTGGGGTGCACTGGTGTTGTTTGTGAAAAAGAAAGATGGATCTATGCGATTATGCGTAGATTATCGACAGTTAAACAAAGTAACTATCAATAACAAATATCCTATTTTGAGGATTGATGATTTGTTAGATCAACTTAAAAGGAGCATCAATTTTCTCTAAAATTGATCTTCGATCGGGATATCACCAGTTAATGAATAAAGAGGAAGATGTTCCAAAGATAGTTTTCAGAAAACTGGATGGACACTATAAGTTTGTAATAATGCCGTTTGGTTTGAAAAATGCTCCAAAAAAATTCATGGATTTGATGAATCGAGTATTTAAATTTTACTTGGATTAATTTGAGTTGGTTTGTATTGATGACATTCTGGTATACTCGAATAAAAAGATAGAGCATGATGTTTATATTCGTACTGTGCTTGGAATACTTAAGGATAAAAAGTTATATTCCAAACTGTCAAAATGTGAGTTTTGGCTGTTAGATGTTGTTTTTCTTAGTCATGTTGTCTCGACAGAAGGATTCAGAGTTGATCCTAAGAAAGTTCAAGCAATAGTGGAGTGGAAACCTCCAAAGAATGTTATAGATGTCCGAAGTTGTTTTTGGGACTTGCTGGTTATTATCGAAGATTTGTGAAAAACTTTTCGATGGTTGTTTTTCTTTTTACCTAATCTCTTGAGAAATGATGTTTCATTTACTTGGAATAAGAAATGTAAATAGAGTTTTGAAGATCTAAAGAAGATTTTAACAGAAAAACCAGTTCTTGTACAACTGAAATCTGACAAAGAGTATGTGGTGTACAATGATGCATCTTATAATGGTTTGGGTTGTGTACATATGCAAGAAGGTAAGGTGGTAGCCTATGCTTCTCGACAATTAAAGACGCACGAGAAGAATTATCCTACTAATGATCTTGAGTTAACAGTGGTATTTTTTACTCTAAAAATTTGGCGTCATTATTTGTATGGTGAGAGATGCCACATCTACACGGATCATAAGAGTTTGAAATATTTGTTGACTCAAAAAGAGCTCAATTTGAGATAGAGAAGATGGATAGAACTTTTAAAGGACTTTGATTTGATCATTGATTATCATCCAAGTAAAGCAAATGTTGTAGAATATGCACTTAGTCGGAAAACTTTTGTAGCTTTGCGAGCTATGGATGTGCGATTATTGTTGAAAACAAATGGCACACTATTGGCTGAATTAAAAAATATAAAGTTGATGCTTTTAGATCGGATAATAGAGCTATAAAGAAAAGATGGAAGATGTTTGGAAAAGATTTCACTAGTGTATAAAAATGAGACTAAAGACTTTGAAATCAAGTCAGATTGGTGTCTATTTTATCAAGGAAGAATTTGTATTCCTCATGATGATGAGTTGAAGAAAGATATTCTTTCTGAGCCACATTATAGTCCACTAACTATACATCCAGGTGGGAAAAAAATGTATCAGAATGTAAAGAGTCATTTTGGTGGCCAGTAATGAAAAGAAACATTACTAAGTTTGTTCCTACATACTTGACATGTCAACAAATAAAAGCTGAGCATAAAGTGCTTTCGGAATTGTTGCAAATAATTTATATTCCAGAGTGGAAGTGGTAAAGAGTCACTATGGATTTTATTACTGGACTACCTTTGGCATCAAATAAAAAGGATTCCATTTGGGTGATAGTGACCGGTTAACTAAATCAACACATTTCATTTTGATGCGAATAGACTATGCATTGGAAAAATATACAGAGTTGTATATCAAGGAGATAGTTTGATTACAAGGAGTACTAATATCCTTTATATCCGAAAGGGATCCAAAGTTCACTTTAAGATTTTAGAAATCTTTGCATAAAGTTTTGGGTACTTGATTGAATTTCAGTATGATCTTTCATCCATAGACGGATGGTCAGTCAGAGAGTACTATTTAGATATTAGAAGATATGCTGAGAGCATGTGTGATTGATTTTAAGGAATCATGGGAAAAGAAAAGTATTTGCCTTAAGTAGAATTTTCCTACAATAACAGCTATCAGTTGAGCATCAGGATGGCTCCGTATGAAGCTTTATATGGGAGAAAATTCCGAATGCCATTAAATTGGTTCGAGTTAAAAGATCGAAATCTTGTTGGCCCAGATTTATTGAAAGAGATTGAGGATAATTTAAGATAATCTCAAGTTTGTATTTGATCGGTAGAAGTCTTATGCAGACTTGAAGCGAAAAGAGATTGAATTTCATAAAGGCAACAAAAATTTTCTTAAAGTTTCGCCTTGATAAAAGATTTTGCATTTTGGGCGCAAAGGGAAACTAAGTTTAAGATTGATTGGACCTTATGAGATATTAAAAAGAGTTGGACTGATGGTTTATTAGTTAGCATTAACTCCAGAAGTAATTGAGATCTAAAGTTAGATAAAGTATACAATATTTTTCATGTGTCGATGCTTAAAAAGTATCGATTGGATCTTTCACATATCATTTCATCGGAGGAAATTGAGATCTGACCAGATTTGACTTATGAAGAAGAAATAGTTCAGATCTTAACTCGAGAAATTAAAGAACTACGTAGTAAGATGATTCCTCTAGTCAAAGTACCTTGGAAAAAGCAAAAAGTCTTAAAATTCGAGGACAAATTTTATTTAAGGATGGGAGAATTGTAATACCCAAAAAATTTAGATAATGACCAAAATGAAAATTTTGAAAGTTTGATGGTCAAAGTAGAAAATTGTTAATAGTTTAAGGAATTAAGTGGTAATTTTTCGAAAAATAATGTAATTCCATAAATGGATTTGGTTAGGAACCAAAATACAAATTTTTAAAGTTTGGTGATTAAAGTATAAACTTTAGAAAGGTTTAGGGACTAAATGATAATTTTAAAAAGTTATCATCTTCTTAGAAAATAAAAGAAAATAAATATTATTTTCACATTTTTAAATGTTGGAAAATAATATTTAAGGGTTTAATTTCATGTTTAATTTGGACTGTTGGACTAAAGTGGCAAGATTGTGATTTTTGGAAAAAAAAGTAAGGGCAAATCGGTAAACTACGATATTATTTGTTCATAATTGACTTACAGATGAGGATAAGGTTCATGTGTCATGATTTGGAAGATGATAAGGATAAGTATCTAGGTTTTGTGGTAATTATGAAGTTTTATTAAGGTATATTGGTATTTTTCCAATTTAATGAATTTAGATGTGAAATATGACTATTTTGGAAGTTTGAAAAGATTGGTGATTTAAGTACAACATTTGCATAGTTGGGGTACTTAAATGTAATTATACCTTTGTAAAAGCATTTGAATGATAATAATTTTAATGCTGGAATTTTTAGTATTAAGAATCTAAGTGATAAAATGGTGAATGACCATTTTGTGTAAATTGGAAAAGTTGGTGCCAATGTTAAAAGGAATTATGAAGTGTTAAATATTTGGTAGAAAATGAGTTTCAAGTATATTATGGAGTTGTTATGGGATGTGTTTATGTTAGTACAATACTAACATATGTATCGTTATAAATTTGTGATTTATACAGATAATGATTGATTTGTGATCGAAGCAAGTCAAATAGAAAAGGGTTTATTGTGGACAATAGTGGGGCACATATTTTGGAATTTATAAAGTGTCAAGGTGAGTGCAATACATGCATGACACTGTACATAGATGTTTTATACATCATCAGGAGGACTTGTGATAAGTCGACCTTGTTTATATCAGCATGATATTATGTCATTTTTATAACTTCGACATGACATTAAAATGTCACCGTATGAAATTATAATGCATTGGTCATGGATAATGTGATATTTTACCATGAATTTTATTTCGGGTATGAATTGCCTAGTGTTAAATTATGATAATATACTTTGCTATGGATGGATCAAATAAAAAATACTATATGCCCACGTTAGTCATTGAGGGACAGGGTATTGTTGGCATGCCATAGAGTATAGCAGCTGCAAGTTTATATTACATTATAGTTTTTAAAGACACTAAGTGTAATATGGTGGGCACGACCTTATGTGTAATACACTTTGGTGTATATGGTGTGCACGACCTTATGTGTAATACTCTTCGGTGTATATTGTGGCCAAGACCTTATGTGTAGCACTACGATGCAAATATTACTCGAATACTCAAGGTCCTCAGGTTTTTATATTGGGTATTGTCTATGGTTTATAGTTTATTGGTTAATAAATGGTAAGCATGAAAATAAGCGTACGAGCTTATGGAATAAATGGCAAGTATATTGGTAAGAAATTTTATATTCAATTATATTATTTTGATCATGGTAAAATATTGGATATGCTGGTAACATGATTTTATGGCATTTTGATTTTTACATTGAAATTCATGCATGAGTTGTATTGCACGTTTATTGTTTTAATTGCGTCACTATGTATATACTTAGTGTGATGATTTTCACGCGTAGGTAAAAAGCCAAGAGTAGTGTAAAGAGTACAAAGCACTCTGGACATCAAGGAATATACTACAGTATTAGTAAGACATCCTATAATGTGATTTTGACTTAGTTAGTGGCATGTACTTATCAATGTCTTAGTTACTCTGTTAAATTATTTTGTAAGTGGTTTGTAATGACTAAACTAAACTGTTTTACTCTGTTTCAATGTGGATAACATAAATCCATATTAATATATGTTTTAAACAGTATGTGATAGTTTGATGTGATATTGTATTTTTATATTATCAGTACCATTTTAAGAAAATAAATTTTCAATCACTTTTGAATTGGAAAAAGTTCTTACGTAAATTCAGGTGACATCTATAATCTGTATAGGTATAATTTTACGGGTTATGGGTGATACACTCATACTTCAATTAAGTACTTGATCAGGACAGAGGGAAGAGAAAAGGGTTCCCAAAATTATATTAATTTCCAAAATAACACAAAGTTTAAAGAAACAATAAAAAAGTAACAAGAACCACCCTAACCTCTCAACATAAAACAATATCCAAAGCTACTTCAAAACAAAATACCAAAATGAAACTAACCCTAAAGAAATAAGCTAAGAAAAAACTCGAGCCAAATATCTACTTTAAACCGCAAACACCGTTGGAACCGCATTCCACAGTAACAAGACAATCACATTCAATGTTTAGACGAAAGATGAGGTCCGCATATAATGAATATAAATACGATATGAGTCATTTATTTTAGGTATCATAATGATGGAACAAGAAAATATATAGAGACGAGTTCAAGCCTTGGAAGGTTTACAACAATCATTATTCGATGTTTTTATTAGGGGAGAGGACTATTGACTATATAGGAAAAAGTACATTAGTGTTCATGGTTCGGAAGGGGCCTATAATAGCACCATTTTTCACTGGCAATGTGGACAAATTTGAATCATCTGAACCTGATTCGGAGGCGTTGGTCTAGCATAACATAAACATATCTCCCACAATTACATTGATCCATTGTTGTTATTTGTGTTGCAAGCAATCTTAGGTAAAGCTTGGGCAAGGTTTTGAACTTCACTTATAACCTGTAGAACCGTATAACTATCTCCTGAAATTAGTCTAATAATTGAATTAATCAAAGCATATTAAGGATTATGTTTAAAAAAAGGAATAATCAATTATATTATTACATGTATAACAATATTCAAACCGAATTATTAAGGGCTAATTATACCAAACACCTCAAAATTATATTTAAAATTTAAATTGTACCTTAAATTGTAAAATATTTTAATCAAGTCATTAGATTATCATTTTCATTTCAATCATGTCCTACTACCAGTCTAGCAATATTTTTGATTGTTAAATGTCTACTCATATTTAAAATACATGGGTTGAATCACAAATATGTATACACATGATTCATTGATTGATCGAATTTAACCATATCAAAAGACATAAAGTTTCATTATAATTTGATAGGGCCATTTCTTTAGAATCTCTACTTATTCTCAAATTATAACATCTTATGCTATTGACTCAGTGACAGAAGTAGAATTTTATGTTATGAGAGTGAATTTATAAAATTTTTGAAGAAAAAGAACTTATAAAATTTATGGGCAATGAAAAAAATTATCAATAAAAATATACATAAAAAACCTAAAATATAGGAGAATTTGAAAATTTCAGGAGAATGATTGCCGCCACCCGCCCTCCTCGTTCTATCCCTAACTATTGCATGCTTTCATATAAATTTACATAAAACAATTAAATTTATAAGGATGTTGTTTACAACATACCATATTATTAATGAATAATTTAATATGCACTTGCAAATCATAATATGCATGCCGATAGAACTGCAGATAAGAGTTAACAACTAAGCAAATCCGTGCGAGGCGCATTCACTAAAAGAACAAAAAGCAAATAGAAACCTAAACAAGTCACCATTATTTGAGAACATCACATCACAATAGCGGTCACGTATTTCATTCAGAAATTCTTTTTATATTTAAAACAACATTGAAATCCATATCTCCATATACTATGAAATTTATCCATAATAAAGATTTCTACGATAAACATATATGAATACATATTTTAGAAAAACCATATAAAACACATATATATCAAAATACCACAGAAAACCATATAAAACATTTACGAAACAAAATATCGGTAATACGAATATATCCAAAACGATAGCAAAATACATGTCACCAAATACAACTGAAAAACATATAGAGATATACGGTCATACTAAAGTAAAAGTAGTTGATCTCCCCTAATGCCAAATCTACTAGATTACGGTCTCCTGTTATCTAAAAAGGGTAAAACTTATAAAATGAGCTAAAAAGCCAGTGTGCTCCATACAGAGTAAAAAACATACAGATAAAATATTTCATTAAAATCAGTTTATTAAACATGTTTTAAAAATATGAACACTACCCCCATCCGATATCATCTAAAATGTGTAGGTTCCCCATAACCATACACACCATCACGTCCAGTAAGGCTCTGAGCACAAAGCTGAGGAGCCTGCAAGTATACTTCCTCCAACAATAATTCCCCCAATGAAAGTCATAAACATGTATGTATTCGAATGAAAATGGTGATTAATCCATTAAAACATGAAAATGTTTCATGCTTCAAATTCATATACAGAAATACGGAAATCATAAATCAAATTGGTAATGTACGGTAAATCAGATATCATGTAAACAATATTCAGAAATCAGGTATCATGTCGTAACAATATTTAGAATTATCACCAATATGAAACAATTCAAATGATAGTTCAAAATAGTAAAATAACACCGTCAGGAAACACACCTGTAACAATCTAAGTAATCAGATAAGGAAGCCTACTATTGAGTCTGCCGATCACGCTCTGTGACAGCGCTAGATCATACGAATCGGAAAAATCCATATTGGAATCCTAATATGAATAATTTTAACCTTTATTTAAATAATTTATGGAAACCTACGGATAATTCTCGTAGTACGCAGTTCGGGCAGATCTGACGAATGAAAAACACCGGATCTAACTGACCCTCGCTTAGGTGAAACACGAGTACCTTAATAAAATATCTTATTGGATCAATTCCATAACAATATCTCAAATAAATAAGCAAAAATGCTAAAAATACTAGGTATTTTTTGTTAACGAGCTCGATTTGGGGCTTTCGGGTCAGAATTTAGCAAAACAAACTTCATAATCAGATTCAGGACATCGAAAAACATAAAATATGATTTTTTTTGAAAATTTTGACTTTTTGGTTAAAGTCAAAAGTCAATGGGTTTGATTGACAATTTGGAGGCTTTCGGGTTTAAATTTGGAAAAACAGATTTCAGTATCCGGACTCAGGACGTCGACAAACATAAAATATGACTTTTCGAAAATTTTGACTTTTTTGGTAAAAGTCAACGATCAACGGGTCAACGGTTGATGGGTCAATGGGTCAAGTTGGATCAGGTGATCGGGTCGGATTGGGTCAGGTCAAACCGGGTCGGGTCTAACCAGTTTCGCACTCAGCACATGTGGCATACATTCCCCACGTGCAGGGGCGACGCGTGGGGGCGTGTGCGGTGGCCTAAGGACTCCGAAAAAATTACTGAAAAATTCCTGAAATTATTTTAAGGGAGTTTGAGACACTTAGCAAGCTCGATTCACAATTTTGAATGGAAGAGAGCTTGATTTTGAAATATCAGACACTTTAACTTCCTCACCTCCTTCATTCGCCGGTGACGACGGAGACAAGAAGGGCACCAATGGATTCGGAATGACTCAATGAACACGATGGTGCGGGAGGTGTTGAAAACGGAGAAACGATCGACGATGAATCGATAATTTTCACAGCGGTGGTGTTAAAAAAGTCGAAACTTTGAATCGAAGTTCACGGTGTTAGATGACGTTTCACAAGAAGAGGTTTACGGGGTTTTGTTCACCGATTGATGAGGAACACGATGGTGGTTTCAGATCGACGATCAGTGGTCGGACGGTGGAGAAATCGACCTTGGAAGGAAGGTATGCGGGGAGGGGAATTTGGCAATTTTGCTTCTGATTTCCTCCCAAAATCAAATTCATCGCATTTAATGGGAGTGTCTGCCGATACAAAATGGTAAAATTTAGGGCTAGGTCCCTGAATTTCCTTTAACTTCTAAAATGGCCTACAAGTTCTGGAAACTTTTAATTTAACCCTCAAATTTTACCAAATTGCTTATTTTTTTATTTTTTCCAGGTTGTTACAATTCTCTCATTATACAAGAAATTTCATCCTTGAAATTTACCTTATGAAAATATATGAGGAAATTGAGCCTCCATTGACTCCAATGTTTCTCAAATAGCTTCTGAGGGGCCACGGTTACTCCACTGAACTTTGACCATTGGAATACGCCTATTCCAAATAACTCGTCCATCCTTTTCTAAACTCTGCATAGGCTCCTCTTCATATGAAAAATTAGGTCTCAACTCTACCTCCTCAACCTGAATGATGTGATTTAGATCCGGACGGTATCGCCTCAACATAGATACATGAAAAACATCATGAATACGACTCAGCTGGGGAGGCAACTCATGCTGATAAGCAACATGTCCAACTTTCTTTAGAATACGATACGACCCAATAAATATCAGACTCAACTTACCCTTACGTCCAAATCTCAATATTTTCTTCCATAGAGATACCCTGAGAAAAATCTGATCCCCAATCTCAAACTCGATATCCTTTCATTGTTGATCTGCATATGATTTCTGTCTATCAAATGCCTCTCTTTGACGACCCCGGATCAATCTGACAATATCATCAGTCTCTTGAACCAAGTCTAGACCTAAAGTTTTTCTATCATACAACTCTGTCCAACATATAGGAGTACGACATCTACGTCCATACAAAACCTCATACGGTGCCATGCGAATACTTTCCTAGTAACTATTATTGTAAGCAAACTCGACTAATGACAAGAAATCTTCCCAACTACCACGGATGTCTATCACATAACCCTTTAACATATCATCCATCACTTGAATAACTCGCTCTGATTAACCATCAGTCTATAGATGAAAAGCCTTCCAGAATCTGGAAGTGCACTTCAGATCTCAGTCAGAAATGATAGACAACGGAACACCGTGAAGTATAATGATCTCCAAAATGTACAATCTAGCCAGTTTTTCCAGAGAAAAATTAACCTGAACATGGATGAAGTGAGCTGACTTGGTGAGTCGATCAAGAATCACCCAAACAAAATCCTTTTTTGAAGGAGTCAGAGGAAGACCAGTAACTAAGTCCATCTTAATGCGCTCCCATTTCCACTAAGGAATCTTAATTGACAGTAACAATCTAGACGGATGTTGGTGCTCTGCTTCAACCTGCAGACAAGTCAGACACCTCGACACAAAATCTGAAACATTCTTCTTCATACCAGTCCAAAATTAGCGCTCTTTCAGATTATTGTACAATTTTTCCGCGTCAAGATGCATTGTATAAGGACTACTATGAGCCTCCTAAGAATAACCCGTCTTAACTCATCATCTTTAGGGACGCAGTAACGACCGTGAAAGCACAAATGCCATCCTGGTCTAAAGAATACTCTGAACTCGATCCATGTTTAACTTGTTCAATAATTGGAAGCAATGAGCTATCAAGGAGTTGTTTGGCCTTAATCTTCTCGGCCAAAGTGGGGTTAACTTGCAACTCTGCTAACAAACAATTGTCATCAAATAAACTCAAGTTGGTGAATAAGGCTTTGAGATCTGATATCGCCTTATGGCTCAAGGCGTCGGCCACCGCATTAGCCTTCCCTTGATGATACTCTATCTCACAATCATAATCCTTTAGAAGCTCCAACTAGTGACACTGTCTCAAATTCAATTATTTTCGAGTAAGCAGATACATTACACTCTTCTGATAGGTATAAATATAACACTTTTTCCCGTAGAGTTAGTGTCTTCAGATCTTTAAAGCAAAAACCACGGCAGCTAACTCCAGATCATGAGTGGGATAGTCACGTTTATGCAGCTTTAGTTGGCTCAACGCATAAGCGACAACCTTCCCATCTTGCATCAAAACACATCCTAATCCAGAGTGAGAAGCATCACTGTAGACAGAAAAATATTTTCTAGACTCAGACTGAATCAACACCAAGCTTGAGTTAGAATAGTCTTCAGTTTCTCAAAGCTAGCTTGTTGATTCTCATACCATACAAATGGAACATTTTTCCTCAATAGTTTCATTAGAGGAGCAACAATAATGGAGAAATCCTCAATGAAACGACGGTAGTAACAAGCTAAGCCCAAGAAACTACAGATCTCAGATACATTATTGGGTTGCTTCTAGTTCAGAATAGCCTCCACTTTGCTCGGATCCACCCAAATACCCTCAGTAGAAACGATATCTCCAAGAAAAGTCACTTCGCTGAGCCAGAACTCATACTTGCTCAACTTGGCATATGACTTATTTTCCTTTAGAGTCTACAAAACAATCCTTAAATGCTCTTCATGTTCTGCTTCAGTTCGAGAATATACTAGTATGTCATCGATGAACACAACTACAAACTGGTCCATATAAGGTCGAAACACCAAATGTATTAGATCTATAAAAGCAGCAGGGGTATTAGTTAGCATGGATGACATCATTAAAATCTTGTAATGTCCATACTGAGTACGAAAAGCAGTCTTCGGGATATCAGAATATTTGACTTTAAGTTGGTAATAACCATATCTCAAGTCTATCTTTGAAAAGATAGAAGCCCCTCAAATTAGTAAAATAGATCATCAATCTTGGGTAGAGGATATTTGTTTTTAATCGTGAGCTTGTTCAGTTTCCTATAATCAATACAGAGTCTCAATGTCCCATCTTTCTTCTTGACAAAAATAATTGGGGCTCCCCACGATGATACACTAGGTTGAATAAATCCTCTATCTAATAACTCCTGGAGTTGATCTTTCAGTTTCTTAAGTTGTTTTGAGTCCATACAGTAAGGATCCATTGAAACTGGGGTGGAACTATAATAGACTTCAATCTCAAACTTAACTTCTCTATCCGACGGTAATCGAGGCAACTCTTCAGGAAAAACATCAGAAAATTCCTTGACAATCCGAATGCCTTCAATATCAGATCGAGAACTCCTAGTGTCCAAAATATAAGTAAGAAACACCTCAGAACCCTTCATGATAATCTTTTCGGCTACCAAAGCATACACAACATTCGTTAGAAATCCACGATGTTCCCCGATCATTAGAATATTTTGGTTATCTGGGGTCTTCAGAATAGCTCTCTTGGTCTCACAATCGAGATTGACTTGATGTTTTTTCAACCAATCTATGCCAAGAATCAAATCAGACTCTTCCAAATGTAACTCCATCAGGTCGGCCAGAAAAATCTCCCAATTGATCTCTATAGAACACCCTCTAAAAATACGATCTAACACTATAGACTTACCTAAGGGACTTTGAACTATCATCGAATTCTCAGTATTCTCGACAAGAATATTCAGACCATCAGAAATGGAATGTGATATATAGGAATTGATATAACCACTATCAAATAATTTAAAATAGGGGAATAAATGAATAGTAACAGTACCTGCAATCATATTTGGCCCATCGCAATCTTGTCGAAGTCTAGCAGTGTAAACCAATATAGGCTATCTGGTCTCAGATCGAACTGGACCCCTACTTTAAGATACTCAGCCTCTACTAGTCGATCAAGGTGCTCTGCCTTAACTACGACTCCCTACTGGAGTCTGAATAGTACTCTGTATGAGCGGGAGTACGAGCTAGTGTCTAAACTGAATGAGGTATATCTGGACAATCCTTCAAGTGATGGTCACCAGAACCACATTTATAACAGGTACCCAATTTCATCCTGCATTCCCCAAAATGATGTTTCCCACAATAATCATATGTTTGTAAAGGCTACGACCTAGAAGAACCACCATGTTTAGAAGGTGGAATAACTGAAGAATTGGATGCCACAGGTCTGACACTCACACCGCCTCTCTGAAAAGACTCACCCTTGCCTCTTTTGCTAGGGTGTGCAGAAGAATCAACGAAACTAGAAGGCCTCCTAAATCGGTGTCGATCTCGATCTCTCCTGCGCTCCATACCTACTTGCTCAATCTCCTCGGTGGTCTTATCTATCTTAACCAAGGCATCAAAATTCCTTTCCCGGTGGGTGGCAAATCGACTTCTGATCTCACACTTGGGTCCATTCTCAAACCTCAAACATTGATCCAAATCGGTATTAACTAGTCCAGTAGCCTAACGACTCAATCTGATAAACTCAATCTCAAAGTCCATAACAGACATAATACCCTGCTCCATATTCTAAAACTCCTGACGTCGCTCCTACAGATATCTCTCTCCAATGTAGCGACTCCAAAAATGTGTCTTAAAAAGATCCCATGCTAACTGATTCCCCGGAATACTACCAGAAATCGATTGCCACCATCTAAAACTCTCTTTTTCAGCATAGCTAGGGCTCCCTTAAACTTCTGATGAGGCCTCAGATCGATCTCATCCATAATTCTCTCTGTATCCTCCAGCCAATACTGAGCGTCAGTCGGAGGTCCACTAGTAATACCTTAAAATGGAATTACTCCAACAGCTACCAAAGACTTCGAAATCTCAACCGCAATCATATTACTAGGGACTCTAGCAGTTTTCTGAAATGTGAAAGATAACTCTATTAATGGCGTCTTCATCCATGTCAGTATCCTCATCTTCAGTGATGGGAGGGTCTCTCACAGGAGTAACCGGATCATCATAAGAAATAGACGGATCTACATACGGAATAGGATGATCACGTGGTGACGTTGGGTCATCTATCGTAACAGAAGGTCGAGCGACTCGCTCTCGACCACGGCCACGGCCTGTCCTACGACCTCTAGCATCACTCATCGGTGGATCTATAAGGCTCTATAGAAAGAATTTGAAACATAAGTCAGATTAGCATCAGGGATCTTAAAAAAATAACTCATAAAATAATGCAACACATTTTTTTGAAAATATTAATTTTTCTTAAAAATCTTGAGTTTAGGACTCATCCACAGTCCGACTGTTTAAAATTGAAAGCTCTGATACCACTAAATGTAACCCCCTAAACCCGGCCTGAATGTTAGACCCAAACCTAAGCGGTCATATATTTCATTTAGAGATTCTTTTTTATATTTAAAACAACATTGAAATCCATGTCTCCGTATACTATGAAATTTATCCATAATAAAGATTTATACGATAAAAATATATGAATACATATTTTAGAAAAACCATATAAAACACAAACATATCAAAATACCACAAAAAACCGTATAAAACATTTACGAAACATAATATCGGTAATACAGATATATCCAAAATGATAGAAAAATACATGTCACCAAATACAACTAAAAACATATAGAGATATACGGTCGTACAAAAGTAAAAGTGGTTGATCTCCCCTAATGCCAAATATGTTAGATTACGGTCTGTTGTTATCACAAAAGGGTAAAATTTACAGAATGAACTAAAAACCTAGTGTGCTCTATACAGTGTAAAAAACATACAAATAAAATATTTCATTAAAATCAGTTTATTAAACATGTTTTAAAAAATATGAACACTACCCCCATCCGATCACGTCCAAAATATGGAGGTTCCCCATAACCATACACCCCGTCACATCCAGTAAGGCCCTGAGCACAAAGTCGAGGAGCCTGCAAGTATACTTCCTCCAACAATAATTCCCCCAATGAAAAATAATAAACATGTATGTATTCGAATGAAATGGTGATTAATCTATTAAAACATGAAAATATTTCATGCTTGAAATTCATATACAGAAATACGAAAATCATAAATCAAATCGGTAATGTACGATAAATCAGATGTCGGGTAAACAGTATTCAGAAATCAGGTATCATGTCATAACAATATTCAGAATTATCACCAATATGAAACAATTCAAATAATAGTACAAAACAGTAAAATAACACCGTCAGGAAACACACATGTAACAGCCTGAGTAATCGGATTGGGGAGCTTACTATTGAGTCTGTCGATCACGCTCTACGGCAGTGATAGATCATACAAATCGGAAAAATTCATATTGAAATCCTAATATGAATAATCTTAACCTTTATTTAAATAATTTACGGAAACCTACATGTAATTCTCGTAATACGCGGCTGATATAACGAATGGAAAACATCGAATCTAACTGACCCTTACTCAGGTGAAACACGAGCACCTTCATAAAATATCTTATTGGATCAATTCCATAACCATATCTCAAATAAATAAGCAAAAATGCTAAGAATACTAAGCATTTTTTGGTTAACGAGTTTGATTCAGGGCATTCGGGTCAGAATTTGGCAAAACAGACTTTGGAATCTGATTCAGGACGTCGAAAAACATAAAATATGACTTTTCAAAAATTTTGACTTTTTGTCAAAGTCAACGAGTTTGACTTGCAATTTTGAGCCTTTCGGGTTCCAATTTGGAAAAACGGGCTTCAGAATCGGACTCATGACGTTGAAAAATATAGAGTATTACTTTTAGAAAATTTTGACTTTTTTGTTAAAGTCAACGGTCAATGGGTCAAGACGGGTCGAGTTGGGTTGGACAGGGTCATACCAAATCGGGTCAGGTCAGGCCGGTTTTCACACTCACCACGCGCAACAGACATTCCCCACGCACAGGGGCGGCGCGTAGGGACGCGTGCAGTGGCCTAAGGACTCCAAAAAATTACGAAAAAATACAGAAAATTATTGTAAGGGACTTTGAGACACTTACCAAGCTCATTTCACAATTTTGAACGGCAGAGAGCTTTATTTCGAAATGTTGGAAACTTTAACTTCCTTACCTCCCTCACGTGCTTGCGACGATGGAGACAAGAAAGACACCGATGGACTCGAAACGACACAAGGAACACGATGGTACGGGAGGTGTCGAAAATGGAGAAACGATCGGCAATGAGTCGACGATTTTCATAGTGGTGGTGTTAAAAAAGGCAAAACTTTGAATCGAAATTCACGGTGTTAGACGATATTTCATTACAAGAAGATTACGGGGTTTTGTTCACTTGTTGACGAGGAACACGATAGTGGTTTTGGATCGATGATCAGTGGTTGGACGGTGGAGAAATCGGGCTTGGAATGAAGGTATGCAGGGATGGTATTTTGACAATTTTGCTTCTGATTTCCTCCCGAAATCAAATTCATCGCATTTAATGGGAGTGTCTGCCGACATAAAATGGTAAAATTCAAGGCTAGGTCCATGAATTTCCTTCAACTTCAAAAATGACCTACAAGTTCTAGAAACTTTTAATTTAACCCTCAAATTTTACCAAATTGCTTATTTATTTATTCTTTTTTTCCAGATTGTTACAACCAAAGTGTTTTTTAAAAAAGTTACATAACCTGATCCTGTAAATTAATAGTTTACCCCCAAGATTGATGTTTTTGTGGGTTTCAGATTTTTAGTAAGGAATTTGTGTTAAAAGCTATAAAGTGTGAAAGTTCGAGAAAAATTCAGATAATCAGATCAAATCGAAAATTCAGGAAATTTTGCTAGATGATAAAACAAGGGAAAATGTCTTTTCCATGCTTTAAATTTATAAGATTTAATGTGGACCATTGGATTTAAGTTGATTTCCATGTTAAATATTAGCCAATAGATTAAAAAGGATAATATTATAATTTTGGAACTTTATGAGGGCAAAGTTGTAAACTAGTAACCTCATGGATTAATTTCAGCCCTTGGATGATAAATTTGATATGTGGCATGATTAAGATCATTGGATTTTATGGTCATAATAGTCGTTTTGGACTAAAATGAATTTTAAATTCAATTAGGTTATAAAAATCTAAAGAGGACTAAAATTGAATTTCTCTTGAATTTTTCTTGAATTTTTTCCTACTGCCGTGAGTTATAACAAAATCAAGGTAAGTTTTAAAATTGATTTTTAAGCATTTTAAATTAGATTTAAGGTTAAGCCATGAAATCCAATTTTGTTCTCCATTAAATTTTCTTTTATTTGGTATCATTTTTTATTATTCATGCTTATAACCCTAAATTTATGAAAAGGGTGGTGAAGGTATGATGAAATTTGTGGTTTCAAGGTTTGAAAATGATGATATAGGTGTTATGATGTTGATTTCATGTTCCAGATAATGAAAAATCCATTAGTTTTCCTTTAGGGATACATTTGGAAAAGATGAAAAGTTAAGGTGTTGGTGTTTTGAATTGATTTTTATGTTATTTATGATGAGAATGTTATGTTTTATACCTTAGCATGTTTATTCAAGCTTGAAATGAGGAAGAATGGTTGAATCCTAATATTAACCAAAAAGACACTTTAAGAAAAATTTGGGAATTATATTCAAAGCTTGAATTTGATTAAGGCTATGACAGAAAATTACAATACATGTTTAGATTTGTTTTTTTTAATGTTGAAAACACTTTAGAAAGTGATGGATTATATTAGGTCATATGGATTTCTTAAGGAAAAATTTATAGAAAAATTCAAGTGACTTATTTATGATATTTGTTATCTTTTAAGGATTAATTTGAGTATTAAATTATTGGATACAGACTTGAAATGTGAAATTTTTATGATTAGTCCTTAAAACCTAACAGAGAAAAAGAAGGGCTTAAGGTGAAATTATGATTTTAAAGGTGAATTCAAGTAAGTTAAGGTGAAAAGAAGTGTAGGAAACATTGTGATTACTATGTTGTATTGGAATGAATATTATGATTTTTTCCTACACTATATACGCATGGGTTAGATGGATTCTAACATGTGCTTTTGATTATTTGTGTTATATTTTTGATGTATTTATAGACATCAATCAAAATCGGGATTATCTAGTAACAAAGAAGATAAAAAAAAATCGAGCTTAAAACTTAATGAGGCTTATATTTTGACTTGTATAAAAAGTGTCAATGTGAGTGCAATGCATGTGTAACATGATACATGGATGTTTTATACATCATTAAGAATACTTGCAATGAGTCTACTTGTTTATATTAGCATGATATTTATGTCATTAATCATATATTTGACATATTTTAAATAGATCAAAAGTTAATATAAAATACATTGATCACTATCTTATTTATGATGTTATATAATGAATGTGATTTCAGGTATGAACTACCTAATGTTGAACTATGTTGATATACAATGCCATGAATGAAATAAATATAGACTATAGGCCCAAGTAGATCATTGAGGGACAATAGTATAGTTGGCATGCCATAGACTCCAACAGCAGGTTGTATATTCTATTTAGCATTATAGTCTATATAAATGACACTTAGTGCATATGGCGGGAACGACCTTATGTGTATTAACACTTCGGTGCATATTTAACTCGTGTACCCAGGGTTCTCATAGGCTTATATTTGGGCTATGGTTTATGGGTTAATAAATTATAAACAGATGATTAAACTTATGAGCTTATGAAATGAATGGCATGTATACTGGTAAGAAATTATATACATTGTTTATTTCATTTTAATGTGTAACATGAATGTAATAAAAGTAAAGTGATCATGATGCATTGAGTATTTTTATTTCTTTATATATACATTGTATTGCACTGGTTATTATTATTGCCTCACTAAGTATATACTTAGCATGTGATGATTTTCACGCTTAAGTAAAAAGCATAAAATTGGAGTAAAGAGTATCAAGCATCACTCATCAAGAGATATATCTACAATATTAGTAATTACATCAATCTAATGTAGTTTAAATTTCTAGTTAAAATGTATATAATAATAATAGTTGGTTTCTACTAGTTTAGATATAACTAGTAATAAATTATAATCTAGTAATGTTGGTAATGATGGATAATGGTTAAAATAAACAATGGATAGTTTATATTAGTGTTGTAATTGTTAAATGAATTACAAGTTTAATAATATGGTAAACAATAGAATAAAATGAAGCTACTGATTAAGGTTGATTATAGATAATTTTTAAGCAACTATTAGTTACGTACTGCTACGTTACTATCTGAAATTGGATTTAGTTTGGTTAATTAAAAACTAGAAATTAATGTTACTTGCTAAATCAATAAAATGTTATAAAATCAGTTTGTGACATTATGTGTATTTCGGAATTAAATACGGGTAAGGGTGTTACATGAAGTATACTTTAAACTCTCTGGTAGATGGGTTCCAAAGGGAAACATTATGTCCATTATATGGCTATGCTAAATGCAATATTCCATTACAAGGACTGTCAACTATAGGTAGATACACAAAATTCTCGAAAAAGGGTAAGTGAATATTGTGTTTTGCTTTAATGTTTTGGCCTTTCTCAGTCGAAAGTTGAGAGAAATAATTGAAGTCATCATAGGTGGCACCATTACGACGTTTGAGGAGGAGATTAAGACTGCTGTTTTTGAGGTTGTTAAAATATGTTCAATAATGAAATGAGGGGTTGAAAAGATGAAGACTATGACTTACAAACGCACCTAAAACGTACAAGGATTTAACGGGAACCTTTGAAAGGATCTCCAACACCCTTTGGTATTTTAGTTATAGTTTTGCTCAACCCTTGCATCTTCTTCCTTTATCTTCTCTGTTTCCTCTATGTTTCTTATTCAAGATTTTATCTTGACGAAAATAAATGAGAACTTAAATGAATGAAAACAATGAAGACGACAACAAAAACAATAACTGGCAACATCACACATTTTTATTTAGGGTAAACTACACCAATGGCAATTAATCTTTGAATATGTTTTAGTTTTCTTCAGTGAATTTTCAAAAAGTAATAAATTGATCATTAATATTATTAATTTATAATAAAATGACCATTTCACCTTCTTCTCGTTAAATTGATAATGTAACAACATTAAAAAAAAGAATAATATTTTATTTTATTCTTAAACTATTTTTAATATATTAAATAGATCATTGAAAAATAATTTTATATCTAAATTATCTGATTGATTTTCATTTTTTTCAAACACTCCACCATTGAATCCCATAATTCTCCAAGAGTTTGGACTTATCTTTCTTGCAACTGCTCACAGTAAATCATCGACAAAGAAATTGTAAACTTCATTGCAGTACTAAATGATGAATCATGCTCTTCCATCTCCACATAATTTGTTTTAAACGACCGGAAGCAACTGCTCATGGAGGACGGCGAAGAACACACTGTCGCGTTGGTTATACTGCCGTTGTCGCTACCTCCAATACTGTTGTTGTCTTCGTGTCAATGTGAATTTGGATTTAAGTTGAATCAATGTGAATTTTTAAGGATGTTTTCTTTAAGCCGTGGAAAACTGAGGGACTTTCTTTTTTAAGCAATTTTGTTTTATGGGTCTTTTCCCATCAAATCACCGATTTCAATATTTGATTTGAAATTCAATTGTAAGCTTATCTTGATCAAACGCTTATTTTCCTTTTATCTATTTATTTATTTTAAATGTTTATTTGATAAATCTATTATTTAGTTCTTTTAATAATAATTTCATGTATATATATATATATTTCATGGTTAATCAGAAGGGTTGCCACTATCCTTTAAATTACCCCTTTGTCGAGAAACTCCATTAGCCGCCCAACCTAAAACCATAGTATTATCTCACCAAAATCAGTTCTACAACACATGTAAATTAGGTCTGCAACTAGGGTTAAGCGAAATTCGACTCGATTCGAAAAATTGATTATTTTTCAATTTCGAGTTATTCGAGTCAACTCAAATTATCGATTAGATTTTCGAGTTCAAGTCGAGTTGAATTTTTTAAATTTCGAGTTACTAAAGAAACCAAAAATTTGACTAAGTATTTTGATAGTTTTACGATATGGTCTTTGATTTCATTATTCCTTCGATTTCTCCTTCATTTTAAGTCAATGTTTTACCAAATTTGAACCACATGCTTCTTAAACCATTGTAGAATACATATGTACTTTCAATATCTATTTTGATAAGAATTTTTCTATTTTTCAATCTTGTCCCTCAATTTTTCATAATTTCCTTATTTCTTCTATTCATCATGTATTTTAAGTTCGTTTTCCACCAAATTTGAACAACATGCTCATATCCCACTATAGAATACCCATGTAACTTCAAATCTTAATTTTTTACTAAAAAGGACTCTTTTTTTTTATTTAGTCCTTTAACTTTGCATTTTACTCAATTTGATCTTTTGATTTTGATTGTTTGCAAATTCTTTCTTCACATCAATTCCTTGACTTCTTTATACTCTCATCAATATTTTTACCCTCAAAATAATTTCTTTAAAATATAATATTATGAATATATTTTATAGTTTTAGATTGTATTTGATATATTATATAACATTATAACGTGAAAAGAATATGAAATATATATCTTAGATAGTTAGAGAAAGTCAAAAAATTAGAATCAATCCTTATCATATTACTATAAATAATTATAATAAAATTAGTATAGAAACTCGAATAACTTGACTAAAATTTCTTAAACTCGACTAAAAAAATTTCAAGTTAAGTTCGAGTTAAAAAAATATGAATCATCAACTCGAATAACTCAATTTTTTTTACTTTACTCGAGTTGTCTTGATCGAATGCTCACCCTGTCTGCAACGTAGGTCAGTCCAAATTAATTAAGGTGAAATTTTAGAATCAGGAGAAAAAACCGTAGTTCTATTTCTTTTATGTATTACCACTACACTGATCAAGCATATCTGTTTTTGAAAACTCTAGAACTCAACACAATAATTTGTTTTTGTCGACACCGTTTTTCGCCCAAGTGGCAAAAAACAAGTACCGACTTAGGGATTATTCTTTGAAAAGGTTTTGAATTATGAGGAGTCACCCCCAATCATTTTAAGGGTGCGATCGACACATCATAAAAATTGGGTAATTTTAATAAAACATTTTATTTTATCAAAATACAAAGTTTAGGGTCTAGGAAAACTAAAAAATGGGTTCGGGAGTCAGTTACGCGTTGTAAAATGATCAACACCCTCATAAAGCCCAAAAATTGGTACCTAGTTGGTTACCCTATATTTAAGAAATTGAAAATCTTGAGTTTGAACTTTATTTAATCAAATATTCACTATGGATGTTGTCGACAGTCATTTTTGTCTGAGTCCTGATTTGTTGTAAATATTATAATAATAATAATATATTATTATTATTATTATTATATTATAATTAATTTTTACAATTTTACAGGTCCAAATACACATTAAACCCGAAGGCCCAATTACAACTAAGGCCTGATTACAACAAAACCCGAATGCCTAATCCTAGCAGACTTGACCCGAACAGCCCAACAGGCCCGGAAGCAAACCCAAATGTTGTTAGGGTTTCATCTCATCTCCAGCGTCGCATGGATCTCAGCTGTTGGATCTGGAGAGATCCAACGGTCCTAAGTGCAACCAGAAAAATCTTAGGGTACTCATTGTAACTCTAGGGCAATTCCGGCCACCACCATAGTGGTATGATGCCTCCACCGTCGAATGCTCCAACCAGCAGTAGCCATGTAGCTGCCACGTCCTCACCGGATTCGCAAGATTTGGGTACATTTAATGCACCTAGACTCTCCACCGCACAACTCACCACCCCTAGGGTGAGTTACTTCCGTATCTCCGACGACTCACCGGGGTATACTCTATTAATCGATTCGAAAAGGGACTCGAAGAACCCTATAAATAGGGTGAACTTGCAAATAACAAACACAATGAGCAAGAACGGAGCAAGCAATCCAAAAACAACAACCAAACCACGAGAAATCAGAAATAGAGAGAAAGAGGAAAGCCTTATCGCCATTGGAATCTTCAAGAGTCACCGAAAAAAGTTTAACTTCGAAGGTACAAATCTAGATCTACTTAGATTTAAGGTTTTTTAGGGTAAAGGGTCGCCAAATTTGGCTTTAGGAAAAGAGGAGGATTAATTTGGTGTATTCGGGTAAATTTTGGCCATCGTGAGTGGTGGTCGGTGGTGGGTGTCGGTGCCGACATGCAGTGATCGACGTTTACAAAATTCCTTTCGATGAGGGAATCGTAGAGAGGGACGAGAGCTTCTATCTCTAAGAGAGAGAAGTATTTTGAGGAAATGATGCTTAAAGCCTCTTAGATCAGTTTAGGGTCTATATATACCCCTCCCCAAACGATGTCGTTTTGGGGAGGGAGTGTCGGTACAATTTTAAGAAAGGGGAAATCCCATTTGAGGTCCTTGTAACTTTTGTAACTATTCAGTTTAGTCATTAAAAGCATGTTTTCGTATATTTTAATTTAATCTTCAAGTTTTATCAATTCTCATTTTGGTCATTGCCTTGTATATATGTATATTTAGGTTAAATATCGTTTTAGTCCCTTAAAAATTACTAAATTCTATTTTAATATCGTATTAGTAATTTAGGTTAAATTACATAATTAGTGCATAATTCTAGTAGTATTTCGAATTAGGTTAATTAATTTTTTTATTTTTTTATTTTAGTCATTAATTATTATTATATGATTAATTATTATTAGTATTTATACTTCAGGATCATAATTTATAATTTAATTTATGTAATTATAATATAATATTATAGTAGTTTTTTAAAATATTATTTAGTAATTATTTATTTTAAGTTATTTGTAAATTTAAATTTAAAGAACAAATTTATAATTTTATTACAAAGACACTAATTAATAAATATCGGTACCAATTTTGGGCGTTGTGGGGGTGCTAATCCTTCCCAAACGTAACTGACTCCCGAACTCATTTTTATGGTAAGCAGACCCAAGTTGTATTATTTTAATATTATTCCTAGGAATTTTATTAAAATAATATAACACTTTGGTGACCAATCTCACCAAATTAAAAGATTGGTGGTGACTCTACAACTTGGTGTTTCATCTAATTCAAGGGGGATAAACACACACTTTTTCGAGACTAGTTATATCTTTGGGGTGTACTATTTGCACTCTCCGTTGGTGAGGAGAGAAATGTCTCGACAGCTTGGCGACTCTGCTGGGGATTTTAAAAAAAAAAGAGTCCAACCACCAATTTATTAATTATTTGTCTTTGCAATAAAATAATAAATTTGTTTTAATTTTGTTATTATTATTTTAGTTAATTTACTAACCTTTTGTTTTTATGTGTACATATTTAATTTTGGGTTTTTAAAATTGAATAATAGGGTGTACATTACTTTATTACTTTTCCTCACCCACTGTGCACTGCATTCATGACATGAGCTAAAACCCCGCTCTTATCCTATTTAGTTCGAATGAGAAACTACTCCCTAGTGTGATTTTCACCTCTGTATGGTATAGGGGACCATTCTTTGAGCTCACACCTTATGTTCCTCTTGTGGTTTTCACCTCCGTATGGACATAAGGATTAAGGGCTTGGGAGTCTAAGGGGATACCAACAAAGGACAATTCGTTGACCCTTTTACCCTCTAGCCAAAACCCTGCATATAGTAAACCTATAACTTAAATCTAAGCACAACCTCACCCGATTAAGTAGATTAGCACACAAGGAAAAGCTTGTTGAGTCTTTTAATTATTTTGTTTTTTAAATAAATGCATGCGAACTAGAAATCATGAGGTTAGGTTTGTTGTTTTGAATAAAGAATGGAATTAGATGGTATGAAATTAGGGTTTCTTAATTAATTATTATGCTTCATTTTTATTCTGCATTCTACATTTTCATATCCTGGTGTTGATTCATGATTGATTTCATATATAAAGCTAAAAATGTGGAGCAGAGAGTCCAATATGAAGTTGAAGACAATGCAGATGGTCTGAACAGTCTCAACTTATTAAGGGAAATAGTCTATCACCGGGATACGTGTCAGACTTGGTCAAATATACACATGTTCACCAAAACAACCTGAGTGAGTTGAAAGAAAACTGGGTAAAATGGGAAGTAGCTGACAAGCAGCTATTTTATCAGCTATATGGTGACATTGATTATCTTTTGGACATTCCTATTGACCGACATCTGTTTAGAGCTCTATCACAGTTTTGGAACCCTACTTATAGTTGTTTCACCTTTGGCAAGGTAAATTTGACACCTACTTTAGAGGAATATCGAGCTCTTATTCGATGTCAAAGATTCTATAAAAACAGGGTATAGATCAAGTCACCAAATACTATTCCTTTTAAGGAAAAAGTTCTTTTACTAACCAGAATAAGTGAAGAGTGGGCCACAAAAAATTTCAAAAAGAAGGGTGATAGTGAATGTATCACTTGGATTGCCTTAAGGAAAGTAATCTACCATCATCCAAATAAAAGAAAGAAGATTGATATGTTGGCTTTAGGTATTTATGGAATGATTATTTTTACAAAGATTTTGGGGCATGTGGATATATCCACTGTAGACCTGTTTGAAAGATTGAACAAGAATGCAGATATGGTTCCTACTATATTAGCTGAAACATTTCGTTCCTTGAATTCCTGTAGACATGAAGGAGAGGGACATTTTATAGGTTGTGCACATTTGTTGCTAGTATGGATTCTGAATCATCTTAAGCATGAGGAAAGAGCTCCTGGACGAGTATTTTTGGAAGATTTTTCACCTTTGCAAGATTTCCTTTCTCGGAAATAGCATGTAGTTACGATGAAGAAAAATTGATGAGTATTTTTTGAAATCTTGAAGACAATGACGTGTTATGGCTTTCCCCATGGAATACTTCTTCAAATATATTGTATAAGTGTGGAGAGAATGATTGGGTGCCTTAGCCTGGAATTTGGGGTTTTGTAGGATATGCACCTTTGATGGTTTCTAAAAATATGGATCAAGACAGTTTATTCCTGTAACATTGAGTCTATCTGAATCAAAATTCGTATTTAGAAGTGATCAGTACAAGGATAAAGTCAGAAAGGTTTCCTAGGCTTGGAAAATGGATCCATCGAGTAAATTTATTCACTTTCAGTCAAAAGCTTTCACCAGAATATGAGCAATGTAGAATTAGTTGAATCAACAACAACATTCCAATGGTTAATTTCGAAAATGTTCAACCCATAAAAGAACATTTGAGAATTATACCATCTCTATTAGAGCTGGCCAAACAAGACTTCGAGAGTGAAAGAAAGCAATGGAGAAAAACTCTGCAAAAGCTGGAAGAAGAAGTATACTATAAGAGAATTGAGATAGAAACCCATAAAAGACGATCAAATCAAGTTAGCTAAGATGAAAAACAGCTCAAGTTAGACTTCAATGATCTCCAGTCATCCTATCAGCGGGTGGTGAAGACTCAGATTACGAAAGGATCAAGTAAACAAGAGTCAACAGGTTTGAAAAGAAAAGCTGAAG
Organism: Hibiscus syriacus; assembly: GCF_006381635.1. NCBI lineage: Eukaryota > Viridiplantae > Streptophyta > Magnoliopsida > Malvales > Malvaceae > Hibiscus > Hibiscus syriacus. The sequence goes on along the minus strand of NW_024061969.1, from coordinate 2,112,973 downwards.
AAGATAAAGAGGAGTTCAAACAAAGGAAACACCATGTAAAGATACTTTCCAAAGAAAATGAGGCATTAGAGCAATGGTTGCTGGAAAATCAAGCTCAAAACTAGAAACTAAAAGGCAAGATGGTAAGGTTGGAAACTGCACTGCGAAGTCAAGAAAGTAACTCGGAAGCTAGAAACCTGAGGATTCAAGTAAGTAAATTAAAATCCATGGTTCAATATCTTCAGAGGAAGGCGAAGCAACTCCATATTGTCCCTTATGAAGGAATTTTATGATGGCGCTATCGCCGGGAACGTGTTTAAAGGAAAGTCAAACAAAAAGATGACCTCATTGCAAAGTATTTGGAGCAAACTCAGAGAGTGGCACAATATTTGGTAGACTTGGTATATGAAGCCACTACTTTGATCGAAGAATTAGAGCTAGGAACATAAGAAGCTCATAAGGTCTTTGAGTTACTTGAGCATATACAACAGTTAGGAGAATTTGCTCAAATGTACCTATAATATTTCATCTGTTGAATTAGATGAAGAAACTATTGAGTGCTCTTTCAGGTCATTAGAATTTGTCAACGCACCATTTGTGGTTGAGGGAAAAGGATGCCTAAACCCAAAAATTCCAATTGCACAAAAATGAGACTCATATTGTCCCTACGAAAAGGGGCAAAACTGGAAAAGGATTAGGAAGTTATTTGCAAGGACCAATTAATCCAGTTTTTCCTATCTCCAAGAAATATCAATTTGGTTTGGTATATCAGGCGACAATAAAAAAGAGACAGAGGGGCATTAAAAAGAGTCAAGAATTGAGAAACAAAAAGTTAGCTGGAGAAGATCTCACATGGAAACCAATGACCTTTCCACTATTAAATAATACTTTTATGCCTGGAGGACATACTATTCAAGAGAATCAACAGAGAAATGACTGATTATTGAAGATACTTTGAAAGAAATAAGTATCAATGTCATATCGGATGATGAATCTGTGAAAAAGAAAGCTATGGGTATTTACGCCGCATCATCAAACTTTGAGTTAAATAATTGGACTGCGAAAGAACTACCTGTAGTTTTCAAGTCTTTTTAAGAGTAATACATCAGAACTTTCACTCTTGCCTTTACCCTAAGGTAATAATTTGATTTTGTGTAAAGGGTTAAACTATGTGTTTTTCTTTTTCAATAAAAATGCATTAGTTCTAAATGGCAATCACTTTTGAATGCATTTTCATGATTATATGTATATACTCTTGTTTATTTTTTTCTTTCAAGAACTCAAATATCAATGACATAGATGTCGATGATACTGACCCAAAAATTGATTGAGCAGTCCATGTGTCCTGAGAAAGTTGAGGGTTATGGTGAAGGATGTGATTTACCTTCCGAGCTGTTAAAGATGGTAGAAAAAGAGGATAAGAAAATTCTACCACATAAGGAACTTATTGAGATCTTAAATTTAGGGTATGATGTGAACAAGAATGAGATAAAAATTGGTACCACTTTATCTGATAAAGAACGTCAAAGTTTGCTTAAATTGATGTAAGAATACAAGGATGTATTTGCTTGGTCATATTAAGATATGCCAGGATTGGACACAAAATTGGTAGTACACAAGCTACCAATAAGATCATAATGTAAGCCTGTGCAACAAAAGCTGAGAAGAATGAGACCAGAAATTCTACTCAAGATCAAATAAGAAGTAAAAAGCAATTTGATGCTAGATTTCTTAAAGTATCCAAGTACCCTGAATGGGCAGTGACTATTGTCCCTGTAAAAAAGAATGATGGTATAAAGTTCGTATGTGTGTTGATTATCAAGATGTTAATAGAGTCAGTCCAAAGGATAATTTTCCTTTGCCACACATAGACACATTAGTGGACAATACTGCTAAGAATTCTTTATTCTCATTTATGGATGGTTTCTTTGGCTATAATCAAATCAGAATGTACCCTGATGATATGGAAAAAACAAATTTATCACCATAAATGGAACATTTTGTTATAAAGTGATGCCATTTGGACTAAAGAATGCAGGGGCAACATATCAAATGGGCTATGGTAACATTATTTCACTACATGATGCATAAAGAAATAGAAGTTTATATTGATGTTATGATTGTCAAAGCCAAGTCAGAGGAAGAGCATGTTAAGAATTTGAGAAAACTTTTCCAAAGATTAAGGGAATGTCAGTTGAAGCTCAACCCAAATAAGTGTACATTTGGGGTGACATCTAGTAAAATCTTAGGATTTGTTGTAAGCCAAAAAGGAATTGAAATAGACCCAAATAAAGTTAAATCTATTCAAGAATTACCACCCCCACAAACACAAAAGGAGGTTCGGGGATTTTTGGGGAGACTTAATTATATAGCTCGATTTATTTCGTAGCTAACTGAGAAATGTGATCCTATTTTTCGCCTCCTTAGAAAAAGTGATTACGGGGTATGAAATGAAGAATGTCAAGAAGCCTTTGAGACAGTTAAGAAATATCTATCGAGTACCCCAATCTTGGTACCACCCATCCCAAGAAAAGCCTTAATTCTTTATTTATCGGTCTGTGAAAATTCAATGGGGTACGTATTAGGACAACATAATCCAACTGAGAAGAAAGAAAGAGCTATTTATTATCTCAGTTAAAAGTTCACTGAATATGAAACTAGATATTCTTTAATTGAAAAATTGTGTTGTGCTATGGTATGAACCACTCGAAGGCTGAGGCAATACATGTTATACCACACCACATGGCTTATATCCAGATTTGATCCTTTGAAGTATTTAATGGATGTACCTGCATTATCTGGAAAATTAACTCATTGGCAAATTTTGTTGTCAGAATTCGACATCAAATATGTCAGTCAAACGGAGTAAACGGGAGTGCAATAGCAAAATTTATTGCAAGTAGGACTTCTTAAGAATATGAGGCTATAGATTTTTATTTTACTGATGAAGATTTAATGGCCATTTCAGTGGAAGAATCAGTTACATCCACCAATGAATATTGGAATCTGACTTTTGATGGTGCTTCAAATACATTGGGACATGGAATTAGGGCAATTTTAGTCTCACCAGTTGGAGAGCATTATCCGTTTACTAGCTCACTTAATTTTAATTGCACAAACAATATTGCTGAGTATGAGGCATGTATTTTAGGTCTTAGAGCTACCATTGAACGTAAAGTGAAAATGCTCAAGGTTTACGGGGATTCAACTCTAGTAATTTACCAAATCAGAGGAGAGCGGGATAGAAAAGATTTAAAGCTTGTAAAATACCAGAAATTGGTTATGGAACTCATCAAAAAATTGAAGAAGTGACTTTCGATTAAATCCCCAAAGAATAAAACCAAATGGCAGATACCTTGGCAACTTTGGTAGTCGTATTTAAGGTAAATGAACATGCAAGCATGATGCCTATTGAAATGCATGCTTATGTATATCTAACTCATTGTTTTAACATTGAAGTAGAAGACGAATAGAAACCTTGGTACTATGATATATTGCAATATATCATATATCAGAGTTATCCCGAACAAGCAACCAAAAATGATAAGAGAACTATCCGAAGAATGACATCAAAATATGTACCAGATGGTTAAATCTTGTATAAAAAGAGCATGGATCAGGTCCTATTGAGATGTGCGGATGCCAAAGAAGCTAAAACAATTATCGAAGAAGTACATCAAGGAGTATGTCGTACTTACGCTAATGGGCATACAATGGCTAGACAAATTATGAGATTTGGATATTATTGGTCAACTATGGAAACTGATTGTATTATTTATGCCCGAAAGTGTCATATCTATGGAGACAAGAAGCATATCCCTCCTCATCTGTTCCATGTAATGATAGCTCCTTGGTCATTCTCTATGTGGGGCATAGATGTTATTGGACAAATTTTTTTGACCATCGCTTCATTTTGTTAGCAATATACTATTTTAGCGAATGGGTAGAAGTAGCTTCTTATGTGAACATCACTCAATCCTTCGTTTGTAAATTCTTGAAAAAAGAAATCATTTGTCGATATGGTCTACCAGAGAGAATTATTATTGACAATGCTTTAAATCTGAATAAGAAGATGATGAAATCAGTCTATGAACAGTTCTAGATAAAACATCATAATTCCACCATTTATCGCCCAACGATGAATGGAGCAGTTGAGGCAATAACAAGAAGCTTATAGAGAAGATGACTAGAGCTTTTAAAGATTGGCATAAAAAACTACCATTTGCTCTGATGGCTTATCGAACTTCATTACGAACATCGATTGGGGCAACTCCATTTTCATTAACCTATGGAATGGAATCAGTCTTAGTGATTGAGGTAGAAATTCCTTCATTACGGGTTTCATCAGAAGTAAAGCTAGATGAGGTAGATTGGGTTCAAACCAGATATGACCAGTTGAATTTGATCTAAGAAAAGAGAATGAAAGCTATTTGTCATGGTCATATATACCAAAAGAGGATGATACTAGCACATGATAAGAAAGTTTACCTCTGAGAATTATACGAAGGGGATCTTGTGTTCAGAAGGATATTACCTTTTCAAAAGGATTACCGGGGGAAATGGATGCCAAATTGGGAAGGACCTTATGTTGTAGAAAAGGTTTTTTCTGGATGAGCTTTAGTCCATATTGAAATGGATGAACCTGAATTACCTTACCCTATAAATTCAGATGCGGCTAAAAGGTATTTTGCATGAAAAGAAAGATGGATTTAAGATCTTGTGGATAATTTCAGTATTGGAGATTTGGTGGTATAAGAAGGAACGCCACACCTTCATTATAATTTTGAGATCCTTTTGATAGAAGCTACGCTCGAATCACTTTGCGACAGTTCAAAAGCATTTGTGCTATTGATATTTGAAGATGCCTACTTTTCCGTTCACAAGTAAAAGTTTGCCATGTAAATTCTTTGCATGAATAAAAAGAGACCTTTTCTTATTTTTTATAAGCATCTTTCTTTGAAAATTTCAAACATGTAGTTTAATTTGAAGTACATAAAATCATGGTGTATTATTGTACAAAAAGTTTTTTTTGAAAAGTGCAAATATTATGAGGCTCACAATGATTTTAACATATGATGACATGATACATGAAACATTGAAATGCATAAGAGGTTTAAGATACTTGATGATGATCTAAAATATTTGTATTGAATGTTTTGTCATTTTTACTGGTGGAAGACAAGAAGAACAAAAACAAGTTTAGGTTTGACCAAAAAGGATCAAGATGGTCGGTTGAGATAAAATGATTATTTTTACTGCTCCCATGATAAGACTAAGTCAAGAATAGACAACAAAAAGGAGTCCTTGTTTGAAGAAAAAGAAAATACCCTGAAACTTTGTCATTGCACACATATTAGGCATAAATAGGATCATTACATTCATAAATGCATGGTAGCAAACACAATGTCACATCTGCAGGTTTCTCAGCAGGAAGTCGAAAGTTCAAATCCTGAAATTGAAGTAATCAACTCAAAATCCCTAAAAAGAGGGACATCTAAAGTTTTCATGAGTCTAGTATCCACGGAAGAGTAGTGAAACAATTTCTTTCCAATGTTGCATATTTGATCTCCACTAAAGAATAGTGGAAGCAAATCAACCTTGAATCTGATCTTCACGGAAGAGTAGGGAAATAAATTCTTTCTATGCAAATCAAGCCTTCACAAAAGAGTAGTGAAGCAATGCAAATCAACCTTCACAAAGAGTACTGAAGCAATGCAATCAAGCCTTCACAAAAGAGTAGTGAAGCAATGCAATTCAGCCTTCACAAAAGAGTAGTGAAGTACGGATTGATCAAAAGTTCGATCACCACGGAAGAGTAGTGGAACAAATTTATATCAAATAAAAGCGAGTCGGCGAAAACTTCTTGTCTTTTTATTGCTTTATTCTTGTTAACATAAAAATAATCAAAGAGGGGTAGCCGTCGACAGTAGTTTTCGTCCGAGTCCCGATTCGTTATAAATATTATAATAATATTATTATATATATTATTATATATATTATTATTAATATATTATAATTAAATTTTACAAGTCCAAATACACATTAAACCCGAAGGCCCAATTACAACTAATGATTTATTACAACAAAACCCAAGTGCCTAATCCCAACAGACTTGACACGAACAACCCAACAGGCCCAGAAGCAAACCCAAATGTTGTTAGGGTTTTATCTCGTCTCTAGCATCGCATGGATCTAAGTCATTGTATCTCGAGATATTCAACGATCCCAAGTGTAAACAGCAAAACCCTAGGGTACTCATTGTAACCCTAGGGCTATTCTGGTCGCCGCCATAGTGGTATGATGCCTCCACCACCAAATGTTCCAATTAAAAGTAGCCACGTAGCTTCCACATCCTCGCTGGATTCGCAATATCTGGGTACATTTAATGCACCCAGTCTTTCCACCGCACAACTCACCAACCCTAGGGTGAGTCACCACCGTAGCTCCAACGAGTCACAAGGAACAAGAACGGAGCGAACAAACCAAAAACAATAATCAAACCACAAAAAAATCAGAAATAGAGAGAATGAGGAAAGCCTTACCACCGTAGGAATCTTCAAGCGTCACCGGGAAAAGTTAAACTTCGAATGTACAAATCTAGATCTACTTCGATTTAAGGTTTTTAGTGTAAAGGGTCGCCGAATTTGGCTTTAGTGAAAAGGATATTTGTTTATTAAAGTCGATAACAATCATCCCTAACATGAATACGGGAGATCAACTGTCGTGCCCAATAACCTGACAATGCCTCGATATTTTAGAAATCATGATTCAATTTTAAAAAGGGTACCGACCTATTTCGGGAATCACCAGTAGTCACCCCTTAAGCATACTTGCGGGATATATACTATTGACTCTCTAATAAGTGAACGTTGCCTTAGGTTTTAACATGATGCTAACAAACAATTTATTATTAATCCTAATTAAACTAAGAATACATTAAGGCTTCCTCTATATTAAAGTGTCAAATTATGAATAATTAAAGAACCAAGAGGCACAAACCTTAAAATATAGGCTCTAACAGTAACTTAAATTAATTTTAATAAATTATGGGATTCTAATAATTAAATTGGAACCTCGAGCAAAAGTGAGAACCAAATTAAGAATTCTCCTAGTCTAAGGATTAAGTATGAAATCATGCCTTAGATGGAGGCTTTAATATTAATCCTAATTAATTATATTAATTAGGTGATCTAAATAAATTAAAAGCTCTAGGGACTAAATCAAAAGGAATCTAAATTTAAAAGGTGAACTTAAAGATATATTAATCTAAATTAGGACAAAAATGCAAGATAGCAAAATAAGACACTCAATAAAAAAAGAAATGTGCATACATATTCACGGGACTAAAATAAAATAAAAAGAAACTAAAGTAAAATAATTAAAGGACTAAAATTAAATTGCCAAAAATTATCGGACAAAATAAAAGATCATAAAATAAAAGCAAATAAAATGTAAGGACTAAAAATAAATAAAGAAAAATAAAAACAATAAATTAAAGGTGCATAAAATTAATTAACAGAAGTTAAAAGTGCAATAGAATTAAAGTGTTATCGTTAATTTTAATTTTTAACCCGGACAGTAAATAATGCAAGTCGTACCCTGGGGCGGGTCGTACATGGATAATTTGGATCGTATCTCGGATCAAGCCACCACAAGGTCAATTAATAATTCTAGCAAATTAAAAAAAGGTTAGAGTTAAAAATTACTAAAATTTTGGATCGTAATAATATGGGTCATACCGCAGATCGGGTCACCGTAAGATCGAGTCAAACATTGACAACAAATAAATTAATTAAACAGTGGCTAAAATGTAATAAAATAAAGAGTCAGTGGTTAATTTGAAATAAAAAAAGCATATGTGTAGATGCTCATTTTTTCCAGGGATTACATTCGAATTTCGTTTAGGTTTATATATATTAAGTTATTTATACATGTACATATTATTAATTACACGGGTTAATTATTTAGTTATGCATGTAGATATATATATTATTAGGGGTATACAAAATTATGATTATATATGTATAAATAAATATATAATAAGTGAACAACCGAGCAAAAAAAGGAACACCAATGAGAAAAAAACTCACCTTCCCTATCTAGAAAGCTTTGTCGTCGTCGCTAGGAATCAAAACTCCATAGAGTCGAAGGTAAACCCTTCATCCATTGGTCTTTTGTGGTCGGTTTCGAGGTCGGAAGGGTCATCCTCATAGGGAGTTTAAGTCGTAGGTTGGGTTTTGGTCTTTAGGGGAGTTGGGTTTAGGAACTCTCGACTCCTCGAAAGAGCCCCATAGGCGAGGAAGCCACAGTGGCCACTTGTTTTAGTGAGGAAAATAAAAGTTTGAGAGACATTTTTTAGTGTTTAGGTAAGCTTTGAGTCAGGGTTTCAAAAATTAGGGGATTTAGGAGATATTTCCCTCCTCATCGGAGCCCTTAGGAGGAGGCCATGGCGGAATTGGGTTTTTTGTTTGAGAGTAGATGAGAGGGGTAGGGTTTGAGAAGAGAGAAAAATGGCGGGGAGGGGGGGTGGTTAACTGATATAAAATAAATTAGGGTTAAATTATTACCAATACAACCTATATATGAACACGCCTAAACGGCGTCGTTTGAGGGAATGCATGAAACAACAATGTTTTGTGAGGCTAAGACAACCTACGTCTGGTGAGAGGGGTGGATCACACGAGGGATCCTTTTAGTTTCTAGGCGTTACATTTTGGTCTTTAAGCTATTTCTGAAGCTTCTGATTTTGTCTTCAAGTTTTACGTGCCTCTCTTTTCAGTCTAATGTTGAGTTATTTTAAATTTTCACCTGTTTTTGTATTTGGCACGTAATTTTATTCAGTTACAATTTGGAACTGATTTTATAAATTTCACTGACGTTTCATGATTTTAATATTGAACTGATTTTGAAACCTTAATATTGAACTGATTTTGAAAACTTTATTGTAGTCTGCTAGATCTGGTCGTAACGTATAGGTTGGATCTAGGGGTTACACCTTATTAGGACCCTTTTTATGGGATATCGCTTGGGTCCTTCTTAAGATTTGTCCCTAGAAGTCTTTTACTAATGTCTTTCTTCAACTTGACTTTTTTTGTAGAGAAGTCAAACATTTACCAGGAAGTGGCCAGATCGCTTCAATGCGAGTGAGCAATGTTGTTTCTAGGATTGACCCAACAAAGACAAAAAAACTCAGTGAGGATAAACGAGCAAAGATTCACTAGACGATAGAATTTTTAACACTAAAATGACATCATGCATGCATATTTAGGCATTTTCAAAAACAAGAGTATACACATTCATTTTTCATCAAGTTTTGAATATCTAACAGGAATTTAAATAGTTAATAAAGATTTCATTTCATAGTTTCACGAGGAAGAAGATGATTTCAACAAAGAATCAGTCCATATTTTTCACCATTGAAAGAAATGGATCTCAGCAAAAATTGAGGACCATTAGTTCATTACCTTCAGGTACTTTAAATACAAATAATTAACATATAATAATCTTTTACTATTTAAAACTTTTCAAAGAAAGGATAAATTAGTTAACATTTCTAATAGGATAATTAATAATGAGAAGAACTCATCTAATGAGGAAGAAGAACTTCATAATGAGAAGAACTTGATCAACCTTGGTTCAATTCCATCACTGAATTAAGTGGATCAACATTTCCAATGAAAGAGTTCATAATGAAAAGAATTCATCCGATGAGAGACAAAAAGTTCATAATGAGAATAATTTCTTCAACCTTAGCTTGATTCCATCACATAAGGAGTTAGAACAACACCAATACTTGGCTCGTCTATCGCATATGTAGTTGGATCAGCATCATCAGTTTGTTCGATTCCATCATAGGAGGAGGAGGATCAACATTTCTAGTGAAGAGTTCATAATGAGAAGAACTCATTTGATGAAGGAGAAGAAGTTCATAATGAGAAGAACTTTTTCAACCTTGGTTTGATTCCATCACAGAAGGACGTGAATTAACATTTCTAGTGGATAGTTCATAATGAGAAGAACTCATCCGATGAGGGAGAAGAAATACATAATAAGAAATACTTGTTCAACCTTAGCTCGATTCCATCACATAATGAGTTGGAACAGCATCGACCTTGGCTTATCCATCACATAAGGAGTTGGATCAACATCATCATATCGCTGGTCCATCACATAAGGAGTTAGATCAACATCGCTTTTGCTCGTCCATCATATAAGGAGTTGTATTAGCATCATTTTTGTTCGTCCATCACATAAAGAGTTGTATTAGCATAATTTTTAATCCCACTTTAATATTCTACAGGAAAATAATCAGTTACATAGAGAACAATCAACTATTAATACATTGCTTCCAAGAGATTTAATGGGCTCTTCTATTCAATGGTATAATCAACTGAGCAGGGCTCATATCAAGTAATGGAAAGATTTGACCAAAGCTTTTCTTAAGCAGTATAAGCACGTGAAGGATGTGAGGTCCAATTACCTTATGCTGTAGAGCATGGAAAAGAGATTCAATGAGAACTTCAGATAGTATGATAATAGATGGAGAGATGTGGTTGTACAAGTGCATCCACCCCTCGAAGAAGAATAGACAAACATGCTATTAGTAAACATGTTAAGAGCTCATTTCATTACCCACCTCATAGGGAATTCATCTAAGAATTTTGCTGACGTGGTCACAGTTGGGGAGATGATTGAGATTGCAATTAAGAGTGGGAGACTCAATGGATATGGGGCTAGCAAGAAACTAACAGTGATAAAGAATGATAATGAGGTTAACAACGTGAGGATATATGAATTCAATAACATCATTGTGTCTCAACCACATGCCACATGATCATCAACACATAATCCATATTGGCAGGAGGCAAGGGAGCCAAGGTAATAGAGAGAAGCCCAAGTTTGATCTGATCCCTATGTCCTACAAAGATTTGTTCCAGGTCTTATATGACAAACATGTGGTGTCACCTTATCATGTATCACCCCTACAACTTTCCAATCCTAAGTGGTATGATGCTAACGCCAATTACGGGTATCACGTAAGCGTTCCCAGATATTCGATTGAGAATTGAACTACTTTTAAGAGAATCATCCAGAGGTTAAGAGTAAAAATCGTCATCAACACCGGTGATAGTGAGCAACCGAATGTGGCTCAGAACCCACTGTCAAACCATACAGGTACAAGAATCAATGCAGTTGCTGAGGAAAATAGAAAGAAGATCATAACGAAGGTAAGTAAGGTAAAATCACAATGCATTGGATATGTGGTCATTTGATCAAGGTAGGCTTATTGGTCCCTAATCTAGCAACTAAACAAGTTGAGAATGAGAATGTGTGCCAATATCACAATTGTGATGGACACATCATACAAAATTATCTTGAATTTTGAGTTTTTGTGTAAAGGATGACGGATGATAAGGAAATGGAGTTTTATAAAGAAGCAATTGAAGAAGAAGAGGCATAGATCTATGAATCCAAGGGTACTTCCAGGGGAATTTATAATGCGAATTGTCCTTTAGTCATCACACCAAAATCTCCTATGGAATAGAAAGTAACTCCTAAGGTGGTCATTACACCCCCATCTCTATTCCCTTACAAGGTCAAAAAAAAAGTTATATGGAAATATGAGTGCAAGATGAAAGCGGTAGAGAAAGAGGATGAAGAAATTGATGAAGTAGGCCATTTCCCCATGAGTGGGAGATACTACTCTCTCGATCAGCCCACACCGACCCGTTGCTAATAAACTTTCCGGCCTCATATGAGAATGGAAAAATGAAGCATTTTCTGCATCGGTGGATGAAGAATCGTAAACATAATAATTTCTGGTTAACCATGTTCCCAGAAAAAAGATACTATTTAGCGCGATTCCAAAGTCCGCTAAAGACCACGGGATAAGGTTCGATCATGAATCGAACCAGACCTGAGAAGATATATACTAATGACAAAGGAAAAAAGATATATATACTATTGAAAGAGGATGAGCTAGTCATTAACAAACTTGTGACTGAGAACAATGTTGTGGAGCTCTTAAAATTCTTGAAACACAATGAATATAACATTATTGAATATTTCCATAAGCTACTTACTCATATCTCGGTACTTGCTCTCCTATTAAGTTTCGAGGTATACCAAGATGCCCTGTTGAATGTTTTGAAATAGACTTTTATGCCAAAGGATTTACCTTTAGAAAAACTAGATAGATTGGTTGCAAACATCCAAGCTGACAACTTCATTTCCTTTTCTGATAATGACATCTCATTTGGGATATTTGGTAGACACAAAGCTTTACATATCATCGTCAGCTGCAAAGAACATGTATTATCCTAAGTATTAGTTGACAATGGTTTTGTTCTGAATGTAATACTGTTAGTAACCCTGGAGAAGTTGCCTATCGACAATGCGCATATGAGGAGCTGTCAAAGCATTCATTCAATGGTTAATAGAAAGAAAAGATAAATGCTAGGAAGATTGACATCCCCCTAACTATTAGACCAACTACTTACAATTGTCTAATGGAAAGACCTTGGATTCACCAGGCAAGGACAATTACATTCATGTTACACTAAAAGATATAGTTTGTAATTGAAGGGAGATTGATATGTATTAATGATGAGGAAGATATTATCGTTTCTTTCTCCACCACTGTCCCATATATGGAAATAGATGAAAATGCTATTGAATGTTCCTTCATATCCCTATAGTTTGTTAATTCCATATTCTGGCTGAGGGAAAGAAGATACCCAAGCCTATATTGTTCAATTATTCTCGGATGGAACTTAAGTTGACTTTGAGATGTGGAGCCAAAGTTGGAAAAGGGCTAGGGAGACGTCTGCAGGGACTTGTCAATCCCCTTTTTCCCACCACCAAAAGAGATCACTTTGGCTTGGGGTATCAACCAACCTTGAGGGAAAAATTGAAGGGAATCCAAAAGAGCCAAGAGATGAGAAGAACGTAGTTAGCCAGATAAGAGTTCAATTGGGAACCGATGACTTTCTGGCCACTGTATGACATCTTTATGTCTGAAGGACATATGTTTCAAGGTAGGCAACAAGTCAATAAACCTATCATCTAGGATGCACTGAAAGATCTAGGCATTAATGTGGTGCTGGATGATGAGGCCGAGGATGGAAGACCTGTAGGCGTCAATCCTGCACCGCCTGGCTTTGTGTTGAATAGTTGGATTGCAGAGGAGTTATTTGTAGTTACAAATTTTTTTTAGAGTAATACACAAAAAATTTCCTTGTTGTCTAAACCTGGGGCAATAATGATCTTAAGTAACAGGTTAACTTATCTGTTATTAATTTTCAATGAAATATGCATTTCTATTAATTAACAAAGTGGAAAACATTCTCCTATGCATTTATTCATTCTTTGTTATTTATATATTATTATTTCCTTCTATTTATCTTGATATTGAATAGATACTCTTGTATGTATATATATCCTCTTGTTCGTTATTCTTTCAGGACCTTAGATATAAATAGCATGAATGTCGATGACACTGACCCGGAGATTTATTTCGAGCTACTCGTATGTTAGGGTAAATTGAGGGTTGTGATAATGATGAGGAATATGAATTTTCTTTTGAATTGCTAAAAATGGTGGAATATGAGGATAAGTAGATTCTTCCTCATGAAGAGCCCACTAAAACTTTGAATCTAGATCAGATGAAGATAAAGAAAGAGATAAAGATTGGCACCACCCTATATGCTGAGGGTCGAAATTTTTTTATTGAATTGCTTCAAGAGTACAAGGATGTATTTGCTTGGTCTTATGAATAAATATCGGGTTTGAACACAGAATTGGTTGAACGCAAGTTACCGATAAAGCTAGAATGTAGGCCTATACAACGAAAGCATAGAAGGATGAGACCTGAGATATTGCTAAAAATTAAAAAAGAAGTAAATAAGTAATTCAATGTTGGTTTCGTTAAGGTGGCCAAATATCCTAAATGGGTGGCAAATATTGTCCTAGTACCAAAGAAGAATGAGATGGTTCATATGTGTGTTGACTATATAGATCTCAATAGGGTGAGTCCTTAGGATAATTTTCATTTTCCATACATAGACACACTAGTTGACAATACTACTGGAAATTCCCTATTTTCGTCTATTGATGGGTTCTCTGGTTACAATCAGATCAAGATGCACCCGGAAGATATGGGAAAAAACTATGTTTTCACTTTGTGGGGCATGTTCTGCTATAAAATAATGTCGTTTAGGTTGAAAAATGCAGGGGAAACTTACCAAAGGACCATGGTAACACTGTTTCATGACATGATGCATAAAGAAATAGAAGTTTATATCGATGATATGATTGTCTAGGCCAACACAAAGGAAGAACATGTTGGGAATTTGAGGAAACTCTTCTAGAGGTCAAGGAAATACCAGTTGAAACTTAATCTTAACAAGTGTACCTTCGGCGTAACATATGAAAAGCTCTTGGGGTTTGTAGTAAGCAAAAGAGGAATTTAAATAAATCTAGATAAAGTCAAAGTTGTTCAAAATGTACCACCCACAAACGCAAAAATAAGTTCGAGAATTCCTCGAGAATTAAATTTACATTGCTTGATTTATCTCAAAACTGACTAAGAAGGGTGACCCCATTTTTTACCTTTGTTACAAAAATAACTCAGGAGTATAGAGTGATGATTTCCAGGATGCTTTCAAAGTAGTCAACCAATATTTTTCAAATACCCCAGTATTAGTGCCACCTATCTCGGGCAAACCATTAATTTTCTACTTTTAAGTCTTTGAGAACTCAATGAGGTGTGTATTAGGGCAATATGATCAAACTAAGAGAAAAAAGAGGACAATTTATTATCTTAGCAAGAAGTTCTTTGATTACGAGATGAGATACTCACTGATCGAGAAGTTGTGATGTTCTTTGGTATGGGCTACTCGAAGGCTTAGGCAGTACATGTTATATCACACCACTTGGTTGATCTCCAGACTTGACCCTTTGAAATACTTGATGGGTATAACATCTCTATCTGGGAGATTGCCTTGTTGACAGATTCTGTTGTCAGAGTTTGACATTCAATACGTAAGCTAGAAAGCAGTTAAGGGGAGTACCATAGCAGATTTCATTGAAAGTAAGGCTTCTGAAGAATATGAGTCATTAAATTTGATTTCCCAGATGAAGATTTAATGGCTTTTTCAGTAGAAGAAGCAACTGGATCTACTAATAAATATTGGAAGTTGAACTTTGATGGTGCTTCAAATGTCTTGGGGCATGGAATTGGGGCAATTTTTGTTTCACTGAATGGAGAACATTATCCTTTCACAAGTTGGTTGAATTTTGATTGCACAAATAATATGTCCGAGTACGAAGCTTATGCTTTTGGATTTTAGAGCTGCCATTAAACGTAGAATAAAAACACTCAAAGTATATTGGGATTCATCCCTAGTAATTTATTAACTCGGGGGAGAATGGGAAACAAATGATCACAAATTGCTCATGGGGATAATTAAAAATTTTGAAGAATGAACGTTCAATTACATACCATGAGAACAAAATCAAATGGAAAAAGCCTTGGCTACTTTGGTAGTTATATTTAATGTAGACGAGCACTCAAACATGATACCCATCAAGATAAAAGCTTATGAGTATCTAACCCATTGCTATATCATCAAAGAGGAAAAATATGGAAATCCTTGGTATTACGATATCTTGCAATACATCCGATATCAAAGTTTTTCTGAATAGGCGACCGAGAATAAAAAAGAACTATTAGAATGATAGCTACTGGGTATGTGCTTGATGGTGAGATCTTATACAAGAAAAGTCCAGATCAGGTTCTATTTACATGTGTTGATGCCGAAGAAGCTAAAATAATTCTTGAGGAAGTTCATGAGGGAGTATACGGTACTAATGCTAATGGACATGCAATTGTTGGAAAAGTAATGTGATTTGGGTATTACTAGTCAACCATGGAAACTAATTGGATCAATTATGCCAGAAATTGTCACAAATGCCAGATTTATAGAGACAATATCTATACCCTCCTCATCCATTGCACGTGATGACTGCACCATGGCCATTCTTTATGTGGAGCAAAAATGTTATTAGACATATTTTTCCCAATGCTTCAGATGATCACCGTTTCATCTTGTGGCAATAGACTACTTCACTAAATGAGTAGAATCAGCTTCATATGCAAATGTTACTCAATCAACGGATTGTAAGTTCTTAAAGAAGGAAATCATCTGTCGATATAGCTTACTAGAGAGAATCATCTTCGATAATGCCTTGATCTTAAACAATAAAATATGAAATTAGCCTATGAGTAGTTCAAGATAAATCATCATAATTCCACTACTTATTGTCCAAAGATGAATGGAGCAGTAGAGGTAACTAATAATAACATCAAGAGGCTTATAGAGAAGATGACCAAAACCTATAAAGACTGGCAGAGAAGTTACCATTCACTCTGTTTCCTTATCGAACTTCGGTGTGAACATCGATTGAGGCAACTTCGTTTTCTTTAGCCTATGGGATGGAGGTTGTGTTACCCATTAAGGTAAAAATTCCCTCACTTAGAGTTTTGTTAGATGTTAAGCTAGATGCGGTAGAATTGGTACAAGCTAGATGTGACCATTTGAATCTGATTGAAGAAAAGAGATTGAAAGCTATTTGTGATGGTCCGATGTATCAGAAGTGCATGATACGAGAACATGACAAGAAATTTCACTCCTGATAATTTCATGAGGGAGATCTGGTGTTTAGAAGAATATTGTCTATTCAAAAAGATTTTCAAGTAAAATAGATACCGAACTGGGAATGACCCTATGTTGTGAAGAAAACCTTTTCTGGATGACCTCTGATTCTTACTGAGATGGATGGGCCAAAATTGCCCAAGCCTATTAACTTTGACACTGTCAAGAGATATTTTACCTAAATAATGGAAAAAAGAAAAAATGAAGAAAAAGAAAAGAAGAACAAAGAAAAAGAAAATGAGAAAAAAGAGAAAAAAGAAAATGAATAAAAGGAGGGTTCTAGATGAAAATCCGTAAAGGGTGTCTTGAAACCAAATGAGGCCTCAAGTTGAAAACCTATAAATGGTGGCTTGAGTTGTTTTCAAATCTAGGATTCGTGTATGGTGGAGGTTTTGGATTGGTTTCAAAGTCGAAAGAGTTCCTCATTTGATTAGTAATATCAAATTGTGATCAGGATTGGAGATTAAAATGTCTCAATTGAATTAACCAAGAAAGAAATTGAATGTATACGAGATTTGATACTAGTTTATGGTATCTAAGATATGGAGATTTGGTAGTCTAGAAGGAACTTCACACCCTTACGCATTGTCACCACTATCGAGATCCTTCTAATAGAAGCTA
This sequence comes from Hibiscus syriacus, assembly GCF_006381635.1. Classification (NCBI taxonomy): domain Eukaryota; kingdom Viridiplantae; phylum Streptophyta; class Magnoliopsida; order Malvales; family Malvaceae; genus Hibiscus; species Hibiscus syriacus. Next base: position 2,095,658 of record NW_024061969.1, on the reverse strand, counting down.
CACTTGAGTCACTCTACGCGTGCCAGTTTAAAAGCATCTTTATTATTGATATATGGGGATGCCTACTTTTCTTTCTTTTACATTTTCGAGTTAAAAGGTTTCTATGTATTTATCCAAAAACTCTTAACATTTATATAAATAAAAAGATATATTTTTCTTGTTAAAACCTTTTTGCAAGCATCTTACATTGAAATAAAAACATGTAGTTTAACTTGAAAAACATGAGATCATCGTGTGTTATTGTGACAAAATTTTTTGGAAAAGTACAGGTGTTCTGAAATTGACATTTGTTTTAACATGAAGCTTGCAGTATAATGGGCTACACAAAAACAAAACCTTAGAGTACATAAAAAGTTTACGTAAATTGAGGATACCCCGAAATATTTATCACTGATCAAGCAGCTAGTCATAAATATTGTCTGATTTTAACAAGGAAGAAAACCAAGTTCATGTCCAGCCAAGGTGTATTTGATCAAGATTGTCAACTGGGGTGAATCAGTCATGATTTTTGTGCCAAAGATTAGACAAAGTCACAAGATGACCAACTAAAGAGGATTCTTGTGACACCCATTTCCCGTATATGTTTCTTTATACAAGTCACAAGTGTTACATGAATTTTAAAAACATTTTCTTATATATAAAGCTGTAAAATTTTGTTTTAAAATTTAAAACAATACATTTTTAATATAAAGTAAAACATTTGTTGTAACTATTACAAATTTATAACTTAAATACATTACAGAGCATTTTTCTTAGATTCATATACATGCTATCTAATTATCAAAAGAATACATGACTGTCCTATAGTTACTAATTAGTCAACTTTGGATTGATGTTTCATACTGCACTCCTTACTCTGCTAAGTCTTTGCTTTTACCTACGTGTGAAATCAACACACGTTAAGTATTTACTTAGTGAGTCATAATATTTTAAAGAAATTGCAACTTATACATAAGTATATCATGGCTATGTAACTGCAAACTATATCGCATAATTCATAAGGATCAGATGAATCATCTCTGTTAAACCAAATTTCTTTCCTACATTCATCTAAATTATTCTTAGTACACCCAACATACCTATCTTTCTGTACATTTTTCCCAATGTATGTTAAATGAGAAAGTAATGTACATGTATTGCACCAAAGTACCAAAATGGTCATTCATCTTTTATAATTACCATGAGTGGCAACTTTTATGCCATTAATGTACCATTATGCATTTTCATTTGTGGCATCATTTCATGACAATAATGCACTGTTATGCATTTTCATTTATGGCATCCTTTCATGTCGATAATGCACTGTTATGCATTTTCATTTATGACATCCTTTCATACCGATAATGCACCGTTTTGCATTTTCATTTATAGCATCCTTTCATGCCGATAATGCAACGTTATGCATTTTCATTTGTGGCATCCTTTCATGTCAATAATGCATTGTTATTCATTTTCATTTATTCATTAAATTTAGAGCAGTTCATACTCTAAAACTTTTCTTAATACCGTTTCCATACACATAATGAAAGTATATTAAATATTGTAAAACATATATTAAATCAAAATAGTCTAAATTGACTCATTATGAGTCTCCCTCATCTCATATAAATACAATAATTGCACTCACGTGTTAAGCCTCACTAATAAGCTGTAATGATGTCTAACTATTCGACAACTTTATCTTTGCCCTTTTTCTTGCTAGACTTAGGAGGTTGGTTATGATCTACAGAAGCATCCAATAAAGACACATACCATATCAATGTTAGTATATTCCCTAACATTTATACTTTGATAATACTCAAAAGTACTATTATTTTCAATTTTATTTGAATTTCACCCTATTTTACAATTCCAGGCTCAATGGTATCGGTACCCCTACCATGGTATTGATACTTTATACTATGGTATCGATACCATTTCTGCATTTTTGAATCCATGGTATTGAAAGCTTCCTCTTAGTATCGATACCCACAGAAGTATGGATATTGTTCATCATAATTCTTTAGATTTAAACCCATAGTATCGGTAATGTTCTTCCACTACCGATACCCTTACCCAAAATTTCCATTTTTCAGCTCGATTTTCACCAAATTGTTGTTTAATTATCTTACTTTTTAACTTAAACAATAACCTTAACATCACTTAAACCACAAAAATTTCCTCCATTAAGCTTCTAATAACATCCAAATTTTCTAAAGAACATCTCAAACCAAGGATCATACTACTTTTTCTAACATGTTTTTAATCACATTCAAGGCTTCTAATCTCTTATTTACTTCTATAACAAGTCAAATCTACTAATAAACCTCAATAAAAAATCATATTTCAACATACCATTCAAAAACCCATTTTCTTCAATCTCAAATAAATCATCCATTTCTTAGTTTTAATCCTCTTTAACCCTTCCTTAAACTTCCACATCACTTAAGGTTTCAAGAACAAACCAAAAATGAAGGAAAAACTAGTTAGCTGAAGCCTTGCCTTTGGCTATAAAGGAGAACACGGTCACATGGAAGAATAAGAGAAGATATCTTAGTGTATTTTTCAACTTTCCCCTTCCCCTTTTTTTAATACCCTAATTAAAATAAATTTTAAATTCATTTCACTCTAAAGGAAAAAAATTCCTTTCATTATTCCATTGTTACTAATTGGTCTTAAACACAATTTCTAAATCATTTTCTTATACTTTATGATTTATTCAATTTAATCCTCTAAATTTTTAAATCCTTCAATATAGTCATTGACCTAATATTTGGGGTATTATAATTCTCATTCGAAAAATAAATTACTCTAAAATTGTATTATTGCACACATTTTAGGCATAAATAGGATCATGACATTCATAAATGCATGCTAAACATATGTAATTAAGTACCTGTATATCTTTCAAGAGAAAGAAACAAGTGGGTAATACTGAAAGCTCAAGATAAAGTAACCAATTCAAAGCCTCAAGAAGCGAGAGGTTCAAACGACACTCGAGTCAAGGCATATTCTCATATATGGTGGCTACAAGAAAAGTTTGCACATGAGAAATTGATTTTCAAAGATTCTCCTAAATTCTAACATTCAAGTATGATGTTTTTGAATTATGAAACATCCACTAACAATTGATAATGTTTAATTTTCAAATTCGATCTTCTTGAAGACAAAAGAAGCAAATCGATCATGATTTATTTCTTTCCAAAGAATTGTGGAGTGAATCAAATTTCTTTGGAAGATCTAGTTTTCCCTAAAGAGTACTGGAGCATATCCCGATTTTTCCCATATTTGGTATTCCTGAAGAGCAGCAAAGAAAATCAAGTTCGGTTTAATCTTCCCCAAAGAGGAATAAAGTGAATCATAATTTTCAAGATCGATTACCAAAAAAAGTGGAAAAAATTCTTCTTATTTCATATTTGATCTTCCTGGATAGCAATGAAGAAAATCAAATCCGATTCAATCTTTGCTGAAGAGCAACGAAGTGGATTGAAATTTTATCGAGTCTGATCTCCCTTAAAGATTATTGGAGCAAATCCTTTTTCTTTTAGATTTGGTTTTCCTGAAGAGCAGTGAAGCAAATCAAGTTCAGTTCAACATGCCCTGAAGAGCAGTGAAGTGAATAAAAATTTTCAGGTCTGATTACCAGAAAAGTGGAGCATATCAAATCCAACCTACCCTGAAGTTATAGTGGAGCGAGCTAACTTTTTGAATTCCTCAAAATAAATATGACTATCCTTTGATCTTTCCTTTATTCTCGTTGAATGACAATGAGAAAAGAGGGGCAATTGTATATGCTCGTTTTCTATGGGGATTACATTTTGGTTTCGTTTGGGTTTATATATATTAAGTTATTTATACATGTTCATATTATTAATTACATGGGTTAATTATTTCGTCATGTGTGTGGATATATATATATATATATATATATATTATTAAGGGTGTACAAGATTATGATTATATACATATAAATAAATATATAAAAGTTATTAAATCGAATATATATATCACTAATTTAAAATGCATTAAATATTATTTTATTTTTCTGTTACAAACCTAAAAGTTACAAGACTACATGACTCAACGGTGGAGGTGTTGTAACCGTCTTTCGGTTGGACCCCGGAATTGGGCTTCGACTTGATAAATGTGGATTAGAGTCACCACCGATCTTTTATTCTAAAATGAATAGGTAGATCGGATACCGTATTTCTTACCTGATTTGCGTCTTTCCAAAGATGTGTCGGATTTGGGAGTCGGTTACAGTCAAGGAAGGGTTAGCACCCTTGAACTGCCCTTTTGTTACTATATAATTTCCAGTTGTCTTTAATTAAGAAAATTGCAAATTTAAATTAAAGGGTAAAAATTGATCCAAATTACCTACCTTAGATTGACTTAAATTGTGCCTTTTTAAAAAAAAATTGGAAGTCGCGTTAGATGAAAGTAATAAAAATAAATAAAATAAAAAGGGAAACAAATGACGTGAAGAATATAAAATAGAAAGAATAAGAAGAAATAAAGAAAAATAATAATAATAACAAAATAAACATAAAGGGAAGAAGAAAGAACATAAATAAATATAATAAACAAATTAACAAAAAAAGTAAAGATAAAAAATGTCATGAATATAATATAGAAAAAATGATAGTAAAAATGATATATATATACATCATAGATCAATAAATAAAGGTAAAGAAGAAAAATAAATAAATAAATTCATAAAAAAGAAAGTAATGATAAATAAATAAAATGTATAAATATATAAGGGAAATAAAAAATAATATATATAATAACATGTATAATAATAAACGTTAACTTATTAAATAATATAAATAATAAATAAATAAATAAATGATAATTAAAACATAAATTTAATTCTATCAGGACCAAATTGAAAACAAAAACAAATTAAGTGGCCAAATTAAAGGAAAATTGGGGTTTAAAATCAGATTAGGGATCAAAACAGAAGGTTTTAAAACCGAGGGAGCCAAAAACACAGTTTACCCCCCTTTAGGTAAAACACGCGGATCTTTCTGCTGACGGGTTGGGTAGCACGCGGGTTATCGGGTCGCATAATGGGTTGTATTTAAGTAAATGTTTTTTGAAAATGTTCATTTATTTCTTCTCACACCAAGAAAACTCCTCTCTTTCTCTCGTTTACTCTGGCTTGTTCATCCTTGAGGATGAACACGCCATCGTGGAGTTCATTCAAACCCAGAAAACGCCCGTCACCGCCTCACCGACCGTCGTGGATCGACGCCGACCGCCGGTCATCAACGGTGATCTACCAAAAAGATTACATTATTAAAGAGCTCTTCCTACCCTTTACAAAAAAATCCAAGCCTTTTTTGAAACCGAGCTTTAGAAGAGAGCAAATCTAAGAAAGTAGTTTCGAAAACAAGGGCCTCACGTCGTTCATCGGCCAAAACCCATTTAGCTTTTGTGTTTTTCGAGTCAAGAACAACAAAATAAAGTAAAAAATGAATCACATGCAAGCCGATCTGAACACATGGAACAGAAAAAAAGGCACCTTTTATTTCGAATAACCTTTCGAAATTTTTTTACAAACTCTTGTTTCGATTGGTCCTAAGATTTTGTGTATTTCTTTTGTAATATCTCTCTCGCAATCTCTCTGTGTAAAATCCTTTGTGAATCGTGTGATATTTGGGTACCACCCCCCCCCCCCACAAACGATCTTGTTTACATGTATTTATACTACAAAAAATAACCTATTTTAGTTTGATTTTCGAGTCCTATTCAAACTAAACTAATGGATTTGCTTGATATTTTTCCGGTGTCCCAAACATCCACGTTGTTGGGGTTATTGTGTGAGGGACGGAGTGCCTTGAAACTAGGCGTTGGGTGCGTGAAGGAAGAGCTGGAACGGCGTGACAACCTTGGAGTCTTGGTGATGCGGTGCTGGATGGGGACGCTAGGGTTTTGAAAACCCTAGCTTGTTGTGGTCTATTGTGGACCGTTGGATCACACCTTGATCCAACGGTCAAGATGCTTGGCGGCTGGGACAAGAGTGGAGTAAGCTAGGGTTTCTGAAGACCCTAAACTATTGTGGGTCACGTGCAGCTGGGCCTCAGACCTGCAAATGTAATATATATGTATGTGAATATGTATGCACCATATGTAAGAAATGAATAATATATTATATAATATAAATTATAACATAAAATTTAGTGTCTTCAGCTACCCCTCTTTGCTCATTATCGCGTAACGAAAATAGAGCAAAGATTAAAAGACATAAATTTTGTTCATGTCGAATGTCCTTCTGTACAGAGTTGGAATGTGATATTGAGACTGATTTGTCGAAATGACTCCCTCTCTGTGAGGTTAAGTTTAAACTGGAAAACTCTGAGCACGAAATCCCTCATCGTGAAGTTGAAAACGAGCTCAAAGCTTTTGACAAGTGGCCTCTGAATCGTCTTCTGGCTCAAGATACTTCGTCGTGAAGGTAGAACTTGACCTGAAAACTTTGGTGTTGATATGTTACAGATGACTCCTTCGTCGTGAAGTAAGGTCAACCTGTTAGGGTATGATACCCTTCGTTGTGAAGTTGTATATGTATATGGCCCCTTCATCGTGGAGTTGAGCCTGAGAATTGGATATCCTTCATCGTGAAGTTGAAATCCAATGTAAGTTGCGTTGTTTCGAGGCCAATATCCTTCGCTGCGAAGTTAAAATTGACTCTGAAACTAGAAAGTGTGTTGACAGACACTCCTTGTTTGAGTTGAATATCCTTCGCCGTGAAGTTGAAATCTAATCTAAAGATGGATATTGCTTGTGTGCACGATTCCCTTCGTTGTTAACTTGAAACCGCTGGTGACCCCTTCGTCGTAAAGTTGAGTCTGGAATTGGATATCATTCGTCGTGAAGTTGAGATCTAAGTATTGTTCCGAGTCCAATATCCTCCGTCGTGAAGTTGAAATTGGTTCTGGAACTGGGAAATTGTTTGTTGACAACCAGCCGTCCCTTCGTTGTGAAGTTGAACTTGTGTTGTCTCGAGTCCAATATCTTTCGCGTTGAAGTTGAAATTGGCTCTGAAATTAGAAGATTGTTTGTTGATAACCAGTCGTCCCTTCGTTGTGATGTTGAACTTGTGTTGTCTTGAATGGCGTGATATCCTCCGTTATGGAGTTGAAATCGTGGATGTATGGGAACGATATCCTCCGTCATGGAGTTGAAATCGTGGATGACCCCTTCGTCGTGAAGTTGAAATCCAAGTATTGTGAAGTTTGGCTTCGAGCTAGATATCCTCCGTCGCGAAGTTGAAATCTACTCTCGAGTTGATTGTGTAGCTTTGAGCTCAATATCCTTCGCTGCGAAGTTGAAATTGACTCTAGCTAAAACCTGAAAAAGTTATGCATATATGTGATGAGATGGATGCAATGCTCTTAGGTATGCCTAAAATGCATATGCAACATATGTTATTTATGGGCTCAGGAGAGAAATCTCAATCTCCGGTTACTTTTCTGGAATCTTAGTTCTGGAATCTTCAAGTTCTGATCCCTGACCTTTAATTCTTTGAACGTTCAAATCTGATGTGCACATTCTATTTGTTTTGAGAAATGCTTCTCGACCATCTCAAGCATGTGCCTGAGTTGAGTGTAACGATTCAGATGATGCTTCAAGAGAAGTTGTCTTGAAAGAGATAGGATTCGTTTCAAGGGAAACGATCTCAAAGATATCTGTTGTTTCATTAGAAAAACTGTCTCAAGGGAGAAAAAATATATTCAAAGATTTTGTTTCGAGGGAAATTGTTTTCAAGGTCTATGTTTCAAGAGAACTATCTCAAGGGAGATAAAATTTGTTTCAATGGAAACTATCTCAAGCGATATAAAATCTTCTTTGAGTGAAATGAAATGCCATATTTATGGTGAAAACGGTCTCAAGCGAGACAAATCTTGTTTTAAGGAAAAAACAATCCTGAGTGAAATAAATCTTCTTTCGAGTAAAACAGTCTCAAGTGAGACAATCTGTTTTAAGAAAAGCAATCTCAAGTAAGATAAATTAAATGAGACTGTCTCAAGCGAGACAAAATTTATATTGGAAATGTCTGAAGATGAATGTCGATCTTTCAATCTGTCGAGTTGGTTGAAGTGTAGCTTTTTGCTGTTGAGTTAAGCAACCAACATCAATCTTTAAAGGTGCTTTTGAATCGAGTATCCTTCGTCTTGAAGTCGAAACTTGATTCTAAAAGCTGCAAAGATTATGTATGTGGAAAAAATGATAAATATGATGCCCTAAATGTATGTATAAGATGCATGTAACATGAATTGGTTATATTTTATCTGATAATTTGCATTAGGATGTTGAATCCCCAAAGATGCCCCAATATCCAAAAATACCCCAATATTTGATGTTGAATCTTCAAAGATGCCCCAAATGTTCCTCATTTCTTGCTTCAGCATTGATTCTGAGCATGAGTTTTGTGTCTAAGAGTTACATGTCATTTACTAAGATCCACTCTAGAGAGACTGTCTTGTTTGAAAAAAAAATGTTTTTCTTACTCCTTTATTTTCAAAGTTATGAAAATATCAATTAAAAGAGCTTTGAAAGATGTTTGATCCAAAGTTTTGAAAATATTGCCCCTTTCACGGTTTTACAATTGAGACGAATCATAAAACTAGAGTTCATTGGATATCAAAGAATTAATTACAATGTTAATCCTTCAATAAATTATAGCTATTTGACAAGTGTCAAGATCAAAGCTATCTTTGGGAAATGGTTAAGTAAGGAAAGGATAAAAAAGTCTCAGGTTATTGTGTTTGGTCAAAGGTTTGGCATTTGATGCTCAAAGGTTTGATGGGGTAGCTTGCATGCTCCACTACGGGAAGTGTTCTCTGACTCCCAATCTTCGTGGTCACACTCGGATTGTGCAATGCCTTATCAAGGAATTTGTGCGATCACCTCAGTTGCACAATTTTTATATTCGAGCTGCCTTTTCAGGTTTTCAACTCGAACCCTTATTTGGTTTCAAGATGTTATTCAGAATTTACGTCTTGAACCCCCCTTCGTTATTTTTCTCCACCATGCATTAATTACATTTTTTTTTGCAAACAATGATTAATCCTGATGGGCGGGATGAAATCTGAAGATAGTCTCTTCTGTTTAGAAATCCATGTATGATTAGAAGGGACTTTTAAGGCACCTAATGTAGGCCAGGGTTCATGGTTATGAAAGAAAAGGATAAATAGGCCCAAACAAGTGTTTCAGGGTGTTGAACCAAGGATCAATTCATTATGATGCCTTCAATCTTGCCTTGCTCAAATGTCTCTCTCTTTATGCTCTATGATCTTCGAGTGAAGTGATTCAGTGATTCAGGAATGATTGTGCTTGATCAATCTCATAGTTTGAAGCTTGATGTGCCATTTGTCTTTAGGGAATCTTTTCATGTGATTTTTGTTCCTTTTTCCTTTTGATTTTTGTTCTTTCTTTTTTCTTTTGTTTTTTCTTTTTGCTTCTTTTTCTTTTTGCTTCTTTTCTTTTTCTTTTTGCCCTTTTTGTTCTGATTGAATCTTTGCACTTGGCATTTGGTCCACCTTTTGGTATTTCCTTTGGATTGATGTCTTCACTCACATGAGCAGATTTCTTCCACTTTGCCCCCTAGTGAGGAGGATGATCCTTGGTTAGGGTTTAATCAGAAGAAAATACTATAGGCTCAAAAGGGGACACAAGGGATATGTATTTTCTCATGTTGTGAAGGGATAAAGAAAGAAAGCCTTTCATCATTTCATACATGGAAGTCCTCACAGAAGAGGTATCCCCAGGGGGATAGATTTTCAGGATTAATTCTATTCATATAAAAACAATGTAATTAATGCATGATAGAATTATTTTGAATGAATTCGTTTTTCTACTTCTTGCTCCCAACATGTCTCAATGTTCAGGCTCCCGGCGAGATGCCCCAAGTTGTGTCTTTAGAAGAATGCTCATATTCAAATGAACAACTCAATGCGTTGGTTTTTAATGGTATAAAAAAGTCAATTTTGAGTCTAAAAAGACAGTGGTGTGATTTTATTGACTCAAAGAAAGGTATGGGTGTATCGACAAGATAAAGTCAATGTTCAAAAAATTCAAAGGGAGGTAATGTCAAAATTTGGTCTTTTTGGTAATGACCATGAGTTATTTTGGGGTTTGAGACAGGATAAGAAAGGTCTAATCTTGCCATATGTCAAAAATCTATAATTCTAGAAGAATTAAAAGAATCCTTAATTCATTTAATATTCGAAGAACTAAAGATTAAATTTTTTTCAATTGCTCCACCTTAGAAAGTAGCATAAATTCAATCGTTTAACAGATTAAGCAAACATGAAAGATCAGATACGTGTTCAAACAAAACAATCATCTAAGTGCAAATGGTATATGCCATGCCCCCTTCTTCGGCAAGCGCCTTACAGTTTTCATAAGAATGTTTGGGGCTTCTTATGTGGTAACAGCTAACTGCTTCAACATCGTAGCCCTTAGGATATGGGGATTCTTTTCTTAGATCATCCTGGTAAGCTTTGTCCTACAATCAGCTGATCAGGCTCTCACTGTATTGTTTTTAGTTTTTCTTGTGATATTACAATCTTGCTTCCATGTGGTGTCATGTGGTTAAAACCACTTCATCGAATCCTCCATGAAGAAATTTCATGTTTATGAAAATGCTTAAAAATTAAATGTAGATGCAAAACGCAAAATGCAAAAAATGCATGAAATGTTCGAGGCATTGATCCAGAAAAGTGTCCATTATTATAAATAATCCTTATTTCGACAAAAATGTTTTATCTTGTAAGAGACATAAAAACAATCAAAGGTGCATTCGGACTAAATCCTCTAGACCCCGAACAACTTCTAGTAGATTGACAAGTTTTTTGCCTTCATCTATCACTGGTTGAATGCCTTGTCGAACGACTCCGACTTCCCTTGCTATGCCATGAAGATGACGGACTGCCTTCTGTTCTTGTTCTAGGAAATCTCGGATGACTACGTCTCTAGCTTTTACCCATTGTTGTGCTTGCTCCCAATGGAAATGACACTGTAATCCTCCATCGAAGGGCACTATCTGAAGCTCGTTCGCTTGCTTCTTGAACCCATTTACAACTGCTTCTAACTCAGCTGTTGTCTTTTCATCTTTCTCATGTTGTTTCTCTAAGTCAGTCACCCAGATTCTCAAGCGTTGGTTCTGATGTTGACTGTCTGCCAAGCGCCTTTGAGCAGTCTTCAGCTGTTCCTTCCAAGCTTTTTCATCAGGCCCCTCGAACTTCCTTTTCAGACTGTGAGCTTTGTCTTTCCAGTATTCGGAGGTTACTTTCAACTTGGAGTTATCCTTGACTTTATCTTGATACCCCTTTCTCAAATCTTCGAGCTCAAAATGAACTCTTTTTTGTTCTCTTTCTAGTTTGTCTGCTTTGTCTTTCTGAGAGTCGGCATCTAGCTTGATAACGTTCAGCTTCAAGTTCTTTAACCCTCTGCTTCAGTTCGTTATTCACAGCTTCAAACTCTGCCTTGGTTATCTCAAGTTCAGAAGGGACGGGCCTGAGATGTTCCTCCATGGTCCGAGTGTCTTCACAGTCTGGTACCGGGATATTATTATTTTTTCTCAATCTTCGCCACTCCATATAATCCGGAGTAAGCATGTCTCTCGCAGCTACAACATCCATCCAAAATACTTTCTTCCACGAATCAGCTGCTTCTTTGATCATCTTCTTATAACTGTCACCATGATACACAAACTCTGATCTAGCTAGCCCGCATGTTACCGAGACAAACTGACGTGCCCCATACTGTCTAAGTGCTAGCAACGGAGCATACCCAACTGCACCCCAAAGTCTGAGTAAGGTCATCGTATCAGGATCCCCATATCGAAAAGAACGTCACCGAGGAACAACCAGGGGGCCCTCCAGGTAATATCCCGGTCCTGAAGATGAGTGAAGACCTTCATCCATTTTTCCTTTGTAGCGCCTTCATGCCATTTCATTGTGATGAACTCTCCCAAAGGTGAATAAGTGGTGTTAAATCGGCGGTAGGCAACCCCGTTAGTCTTCCAGAAATGGTTGAGAGATCGAAAGGTTTCGGCTAAGAGGGTCGGTGCTGGGTTGACTCGCTTTGGGAGTTGTTCAAACAGCTCTACCACAACAGCATCAATGTAACCTAAAGTCTTCGGGAATATAATCAGACCATACAGACCCAGTGCAAACAGGTCTATTTCCTTTCACTCATCGGGGTGGTTCTTCATCAGTTGCTTGATATGAAGCCAAGCAATTCCTTCCCTACTGCCTTTACATCGAGCTCGGTCAGTTACCTATTTTTCGTCAACCCCAACAATCTTGGCTAGTGCATTCATGAAAGGTTGGCTTTTGATGTGTTTAAGGTAGGCCCTCTCTAATCTGATACTTTCATAGTGTATCAGTGTAGTGTACTCTTCAATAGTGGGCACCATGTCCTCCTGATTAAAAGTAAAAGAATTGTATCCCGGGTTCCAGAATTGAACCAAGGCTTTGATTAAGGGCTCATCAGTCTTGATATGAAGCAAAAGTGCAATGTCACCGTATCGTTGACTGAACTGTTGTTTCTGATCATTCTTCCAACTGTCCCAGATATCTCGAAGTTCTTACACGTCATTCTGTTTTAGGCTGATAGAGGAATAGCTGACCAGCTCTAGCTTTCTTGAAGACTGTCTCCCTTTTCCTTTCGTGTCTTCTCAGACCATAGCCGTACCTCAGGTTTTTTAATCTCTTGTATTACAACACCTTTGTCCATTAGTTCAGATTATTTTGTGTATAACAAACGCTTTTTAGGGATCAATTGCCTCTTGTTATGATGCAAATGCTAAAAAACAAACACAAAGGAAAAAAGTTAGTAAAATAAAAAATAGATAAATAAATATAAAATGACGAAAGGAAAAATAAAAAAAAGAAGCATGGTTAGGGTAAAAATATCCTAGGTTTTGGAATGTGGTTTCAGGGTAGGCTCTAATTCTTCATAGTCTCCCAGTTTAGGTTCTAAAAAAATGGTACCCGAGTTCTCCTTTCTGGCGCCCCCTTGGATTTACTAGTCCCTTAGTCCTAAACCCATCACAGGCTTGTGTGGACTAAGTTAAACTCGAGAGGACACATTCCCTTATGTCTATGTGGAGAATAAATTCACACGAAGACATAAGGTATATGAATCCCGAAGGCTACTTGCTAGGCATATGCGGTGAATAAATTCACACGAATGCGTCGCTTTCACCCCCACTTAAAACGGGTTTGGAGCTCGGGTTTAGAGCCTTAAGTGAAAAAAGCTTTGAAGGCTGAAATCATGAGAAAACAATTAGTACAACTATTTACTCAAAAACATAATCAAAAGTAAATAAAACGGATCGCAATTTTACCTTAAAATTTAAACTTACCCTTTTCGTTAAAAATACAACTGAAAATTACCTTAGCCTGACTCACTTACCTGTGTCCCCAGTGGAGTCGCCAAGCTTTCGTAACAGTCTTTCGGTTGGGCCCCGAAATTGGGCTTCGACTTGATAAATGTGGATTGGAGTCGCCACCGATCTTTTATTCTAAAACGAATAGGTATATCGGATACCTTATTTCTTACCTGATCTGCGTCTTTCCAAAGATGTGTCGGATTCGGGAGTCAGTTACAGTCAAGGAAGGGTTAGCACCCTTGAACTGCCCTTTCGGTACTATATAATTTCCAGTTGTCTTTAATTAAGAAAATTGCAAATTTAAATTAAAGGGTAAAAATTGATCCAAATTACCTACCTTAGATTGACTTAAATTGTACCTTTTTAAAAAGAATTGGAAGTCGCGTTAGATGAAAATAATAAAAATAAATAAAATAAAAAGGGAAACAAATGACGTGAAGAATATAAAATAGAAAGAATAATAAGAAATAAAGAATAATAATAATAATAACAAAATAAACATAAAGGGAAGAAGAAAGAACATAAATAAATATAATAAACAAATTAACAATAAAAGTAAAGAAAAAAAATGTCATGAATATAATATAGAAAAAATGATAGTAAAAATGATATATATATATATATACATCATAGATCAATAAATAAAGGTAAAGAATAAAAATAAATAAATAAATACATAAAAAGAAAGTGATGATAAATAAATAAAATGTATAAATATATAAGGGAAATAAAAAAATAATATATATAATAACATGTATAATAATAAACGTTAACTTATTAAATAATATAAATAATAAATAAATAAATAAAAAATGATAATTAAAACATAAATTTAATTCTATCAGGACCAAATTGAAAACAAAAACAAATTAAGTGGCCAAATTAAAGGAAAATTAGGGTTTAAATTCATATTAGGGATCAAAACAGAAGGTTTTAAAACCGAGGGAGCCGAAAACACAGTTTACCCCCTTTAGGTAAAACACGCGGATCTTTCTGCTGACGGGTCGGGTAGCACGCGGGTTATTGGGTCGCATGATGGGTTGTATTTAAGTTAATTTTTTTTGAAAATGTTCATTTCTTTCTTCTCACACCAAGAACACTCCTCTCTTTCTCTTGTTTTCTCTGGCTTGTTCATCCTTGAGGATGAACACGCTGCCGTGGAGTTCATTCAAACCTAGAAAACGCCCGTCACCGCATCACTGGACGTCGTGGATCGACGTCGGCCGCCGATAATCGACGGTGATCAACCAAAAATATTACATTTTTAAAGAGCTCTTCCTACTCTTTACTAAAAAATCCAAGCCTTTTTTGAAACCGAGCTTTAGAAGAGAGCAAATATAAGAAAGTAGTTTCGAAAACAAGGGCCTCACGTCGTTCATCGGCCAAAACCCATTTAGCTTTCGTGTTTTTCGAGTCAAGAACAACAAAATAAAGTAAAAAAAGAATCACATGCAAGCCGATCTGAACACATGCAACAGAAAAAAAGGTACCTTTTATTTCGAATAACCTTTCGAAATTTTTTTACAAACTCTTTCTTCGATTGCTCCTAAGATTTTGTTTATTTCTTTTGTAATATCTCTCTCGCAATCTCTCTGTGTAAAATCATTTGTGAATCGTGTGATATTTAGGTACCCCCCACAAATGATCTTGTTTACATGTATTTATACTAGAAAAAATAACCTATTTTAGTTTGATTTCCGAGTCCTATTCAAACTAAACTAATGGCTTTGCTTGATATTTTTCCGGTGTCCCAAACATCTACGTTGTTGCGTGAGGGATGGAGTGCCTTGAAACTCGGCGTTGGATGCGTGAAGGAAGAGCTGGAACGGCGTGACAACCTTGGAGTCTTGGTGATGCAGCGCTGGATGGGGACGCTAGGGTTCTGAAAATCCTAGCTTGTTGTGGTCTATTGTGGACCGTTGGATCACACCTTGATCCAACAGTGAAGATGCTTGGCGGCTGGAATAAGAGTGGAGTGAGGTAGGGTTTCTAAAGACCCAAAATTATTGTGGGTCACGTGCAACTGGGCCTCAGACCTGCAAATGTAATATATATGTATGTGAATATGTATGCACCATATGTAAGAAATGAATAATATATTATATAATATAAATTATAATATAAATATATTATATAATATCAAAGGATAAAATTTAGTGTCTTCAGGAGGCCCAGCTGAAACGAGCTCGTATATTGGAACCCGATAGAGCTAGTGTTTCGAAAGAGAGTCCCAACACTGCAAAATCTTGACTGTCAGATGAAGGACAGGTCCAACAGCCTAGATTAGATTTGATCTAGGGTTTCATACCCTAATTAGAATTCACCAACTCCACCAAGAGATATGAAGCGTCAGATCTGTTGCCAATCCGATAGTCCAAATATGCTCAGAGGATTATGGTTTGAAATAAGTCCCAAACCATTTTGAAAAACCGATTTTTTATCGTTAGATCTGTCCCCAAAGATCCAATAACTCAGGTATAGTCAACTTTAGGGTTTTACCCTAAAGGATACTAGCCACCACCGCTAGAAGGTTCAAACCATTAAATTTGGAAAATTATATAATGACCCAGTTTCACCTAAGGACACCAACCGTACAGATCTTGTGTGTGAGATGCACGCACCTCTCCAGCTCCTACTCCCACACTAAATCGTTCCCGCAAGGCTCTAATCGTTCTTCCCGCACCGTGTAGATTGTACCCGATACCTCTATGGGCTCAGGTGAGCCACACAATTGTCTCCTCTTCCATATTCCTTTGATAGTGGCAGATATTCCCTCATGTATGCAAACAAAAATGAAATATCAGAAGTGGGACTATAATAAAAAATAGGCAAAAAAAAGAAAAAAAATCAAAAAAATCGAATCTTTCTTGTTCATCAGTAACCCAAAACAACAATAACACATATCGAAAAAATTCCCTCTATTTATGAGTGAACAACTAACTGGTAAAACAGAACTCCAAAGAGAAAAAAACTTACCTTCTCAATCTAGAAAGATTCGTCGCCGTCGTTAGGAATCAAAACCCCATCGAGTCGAAGGTAAACCCTTTATCCCTTGGTGTTTGCTGGTCGATTTAATGGTTATGAAGGTCATCCTCATATGGGGGTTTAAGTCTTGGGTTAATTTTAGTCTTTAGGGGAGTTGGGTTTAGGACCTCTCGGCTCCTCGAAGGAGCCCCATAGGGGAGGAAGCCACGGTAGCCGCTTTATTTAGTGAGGAAAATGAAAATTTGAGATTCGTTTTTTGGGGTATAGGCAAGCTTTGAGTCAGGGTTTTGAAAAATAGAGGATTTAAAAGATATTTTACTACTCATCGCAGCCCCTAGGCGGAGGCCACGACAACCTTGGGTTTTGATGTTTTAAAGCATAAATGGATATGGTTTGGGGATTTGGTTAACTGATATAAAATTAATTAGGGTTAGATTATTACCAAATATAGCTTATATATGAGTACACCAAAATGGTGTCGTTTGTAGGAGGGATCTTTTTAGTTTATAGGCGTAATATTTTGGTCCTTAAGCTGATTTCTATAGCTTATGATTTTTGTCTTCAAGTTTTACACTCCTATCTTTTTAGTCTAATGCTGAGTTATTTCGAATTTTCACCTGTTATTGTATTTGACATGTAATTTTATTCAGTTACATTTTAATCCCATGTTTGTTGATGAATAAATTATGACTTTAGTGCCTGAGATTGAAAACTTTTATGCTTCATGACTTGATGTTTGCCTTGTTTCTACTTTTGATTTATATTATTTTATTTTTTTATTTTATTTACTATATGATGTCCTTTCATGTATGTTTATATATATATATATATATATATATATATATATAATTCCATTTGGTTGGTTGAGTATAATGTATCACGTTAGGGAATTTATGGTATCATTAAATCTGGTTATGCATACCGTTAAGTTTTATTTAATTTTATATATTTAAATAAGCATGTTTCTTCGTACGCATAGGTTTAGGTGTAATTCATCCTTTCAAAACTTACATGTAAGGTACCCTCGTAAGCATCACTCGCCTTTATTCAAGTAATTTGATTAAGGGTAATACCCTATCATTTTAAATTCGTCAATGAGTGATTGTCTCAACGTATGAGAATATTACTTCTGATAATTTAAAATAAAGTTGTATCCCACCAAGTGAAACCCTAAAACTTGGCTACACCTAAAATTTAGGAACGAAAGAAAAAGAAATGTTTGTATATTTAAATCATTCGAGAAAAGATCGTTAGAACTTATAAAAGGTTCGATCTTAAAGTCTTTAAATAATCGAACATCCTTCTTCTTTCTAAAAGGGTTGGGTGCTAATCCTTCCCCACGTGTAACCGACTCTCAAACTCAATTTTCTGGTACACAGACCGTAAATTGGTTGTTTTAATTAAAATTAATATTGTTATTAAAATGACAAATATGTTTTTTTGGGTGCCCAACCACACCCTAATCAAAGATTGGTGGCGACTCCTCGAACTATATTTTATTTTATTTTTGAAAGGGAATCCTAAATTTTTTTTGAAGTGAGCTTTTTTAAAATCTTATTACTTTTAATGAAACATTTAAAAATAATTGTTTTATAGGAAAATAAAAATATTTTCGACAATATGTAAGTGATCATATTGTAAATAAATGAAACAGTGCATCCAAATCAAAATGAACAAAATATAAATAAAATGGTCAAAATATAAATAAAGAAAAGCATTATATCAAAATTAAAATGTAAACATATGACCAAAATCAGCCAGCTAATTTAAAACAAACAAAAAAACATATGTGGTGATTAAAATAGAAATGAACAGAAAGTTATGCATGAAATTCGAAATTTAACCAATTATGAGAAAACCAGTGACCATAGTGAAAGAAATCATTAAAGTACGGGAGCTAAAGTTGATTTGACCCTACAACTAGTGACTTAAATATTAAAACACGGTGAATGTTGGATGGCTAAAGCAAAAATAACCCAACAAATATAAAAATAATCCTAATTACTAATCTAAAAAAAACTAAACTAAACTTAAACTAAAACCCCCCATTTTTATTATCTTCCTCACGATCTCTCCCTCTCTAACCACGCAAACGACTCTTAAAAGGCCTCCATGGTCATCGTTGCTCACAGGCCACTCATCGACGACAAAATAACGCTCCAACCAGCGTCAACTCTAACCGAGGAAACAAAACTCGACCCAAAACTAAATCGAAGCACACCCCCTCTCTTCTCTATCACACAATCAACGCCCTCTCACAAAATTGAGGACTACACTGGCCAGCACATCTGGTGGTCGTTCACTACTTCGGTCGGCACATGTGACGTAACACACGACAAGATCGAAACCTCACCCCTCTATCTCTTAACTTTATCCCTATACCCTTTATTGAAACCAATAAATGTTATGATGGTCATTTGGACCCATCGAGGACTGAAACAAAACCCCCTTTCATGACGCTCCAACCACAGCGATGCAACTCTACCAAACGAAGACCGACCAAAGAAGGGAACCAACTCGACCCCTCTATTTTCTCTCCTTATTTTTTACTGCTTTGGGTTTTAGAAATAAAAATGGTTACCCGAATAAAATGAATACCTTGATGAGAAGAAAGTTTTCTTTGTATTGTTTCCTTTAATTATTACAATTTTTCTACAGGGAAAAGAAAAAAGGGGGGATAACCCGCTTTTATTCCTTTCTCTTGGGTTTTATAATAACCCTTTTATATTTTTAAAAATAAATAAAAAGTTGTTGTTGATGTTTTGGCCTCTTATTTACATTGCTTGGTGATTAGGCCGTGGACATGGAGTAGGGGAAATCACAGGTGGAGCTACTGATGTGGAGACTTGTTTCGATAAAAAAAAATGGTGATTACAACTACCCCTCTTTGCTCGTTACTGTGGAATAGGAATGGAGAAAAGATAATAAGCAACATTTTTATCTAGCCTATACTGCTGCAATTCTTGCGCTATAAGTTCTTCTCATCGGGAAAGTTTTTCTTATTATGAACTCCTTGATTGTGATGTCTATCCACTTTCTTTTACGATGGGTAAGAGTTGATTGTACAAGTTCTTCTCATTATGAACTTATTCTCTCAGAAACGTTGACCTATTTCCTTTACGATGGTTGACCCAAGGTGATATTGATCCAACTCCTTATGTGATCGATAAGCCAAGGTGATTCTAATCCAACTCCTTATGTGATGGACGAACAAAAATGATGTTAATACAACTCCTTATGTGATGGACGAGCGAAAGTAATGCTGATCCAACTCCTTATGTGATGGACGAGCGAAATGATAATGCTGATCCAACTCCTTATGTGATGGATAAGCCAAGGTCGGTGCGGTTCTAACTCCTTATGTGATGGAATCGAACTAAGGTTGAACAAGTATTTCTTATTATGAATTTCTTCTCCCTTATCAGAAGAGTTCTTCTCATTATGAACTCTCCACTATAAATGTTAATCCACGTCCTTCTATGATGGAATCGAACCAAGGTTGGAAAAGTTCTTCTTATTATGAACTCTTCACTAGAAATGTTGATCATGCTCTTTCTATGATGGAATCGAACAAACTAATGATGTTGATCCAACTACATATGCGATAGATGAGCCAAGTATTGGTGTTGTTCTAGCTCCTTATGTGATGGAATCAAGCTAAGGTTAAAGAAGTTAGTCTCATTATAAAATTCGTCTCCCTCATCGGATGAATTCTTTTCATTATGAACTCTTCCATTGGAAATGTTGATTCACCTAATTCTGTGATGGAATTGAACCAAGGTTGATCAAGTTCTTCTCATTATAAAGTTCTTCTTCATCATCAGATGAGTTCTTCTCATTATTAACTATCTCATTGGAAATGTTAACTAATTTATCCTTTCTTTGAAAAGTTTTAAACATGCAAAAGATTATTATATGTTAATTATTTGTATTTAAAGTACCTTAAGGTAATGAACTAATGGTCCTCAATTTTTGCTGAGATCCATTTCTTTCAATGGTGAAAAATATGGACTGATTCCTTTTTGAAATTATCTTCTTCCTCGTGATGCTGTGAAATGAAATCTTTATTAACTATTTGAATTCCTGTCAGATATTCAAAAATTGATGAAAAATGAATGTGTATGCTTCTATTTTTTTCAAATGCCTAAATATGCATGCATGATGTCATTTTAGTGTTAAAAATTCTATCATCCATTGAATATTTGCTCCTTTATCCTCGTTGAGTTTTTTTTGTCTTTGTTGGGTCAATCCCAGAAACGGCATTGCTCACTCGCATTGAAGCGATCTGGTCACTTCTTGGAAAATGTTTGACTTCTCTGCATAAAAAGTCAAGTTGAAGAAACACATTTGTAAAAGACTTCTAGGGAAAAATCTTAAGAAGGACCCAAGCGATATCCTATAAAAACATTCCTAATAAGGTGTAACCCCTATATCTAACCTATACGTTACGACCAGATCTAGCAAACTACGATAAAGTTTTCCAAAAGAATTAATAATTTAAAACCATATTTTGAATAAGCATTCTTAAAAATAGATTTGATAATATTAAAATTTAATTCTAGTAAATAAAAGTCATTGTAAAGACTAAATAAAAATAAAATATTCCAACATCAATATCAAAGGTAATATAAATCGTAAAACAAGTATTTTCGAAATATATATAGGAACATGCCACCCAGAAATAATGTCCTATCGGAAGATAAATACATTAGAACAAAATATCATTGTACTAATGTGTCGTTCCTCCAAGTGCCAGGTTCGAGATGCCTATCCAAAATATGTGAAAGTGGGAAGTTTGGGGGAGTGAGATAAGGAGCTCAGTTTATTCCAACAGTTCAAAAATAAACATATAATTAAGGTTTCAAAATCAGTTCACTATTAAAATCATGAAACATCTGTGAAATTTCTAAAATCAGTTCCAAATTGCGAAAAGGTTAGCAGTGTTTTTAGCTTAAATATACAGAATCACCCTCTCTTCGAATACCATATCAGTTCCCAAGAACTGTATCCATAAGGACTTACCTTAGGCCCAAAGGGCATATGTACCAACCTAGGGGAGCACCTTGGGTCCTTAAGGGCTTACCTTAGCTGAAGCGTAGGTGCCAACTTGAGAGGGTACCCTCAGGCCCATAAGGATTTACCCAATGCACATAGCAGAGGTGCCACCCTATGGGAGTACCATAGGGTCTATAAGGTCTTACCACTAGGCTCATTGCGCTAGGATCCCACCCAATAGTCACCTTAGGTCAACAAGGAATTACCAGTTCGATCGGTCTGAACCTATATAATAAATTACCAGTTTGACCAAAGCAGAACCATGAGAGATTTCATACTAAATCCCAAATACCCCAAAGAAAAAAGTTTTCTGACAGTGAATA
This sequence comes from Hibiscus syriacus, assembly GCF_006381635.1. NCBI lineage: Eukaryota > Viridiplantae > Streptophyta > Magnoliopsida > Malvales > Malvaceae > Hibiscus > Hibiscus syriacus. The sequence continues at coordinate 2,073,908 of NW_024061969.1, read as the reverse complement.
GCAGTAGCAGAGAAATTAGAGTTTAGACATATCAATTCAGTAATACAATAACAAGAGAACAAAAGTCAGAAAATCATGCTCAAATCTTTGTAAATTAAAAATTAGACTTTAAATCAGGTAAATCATATGAAAATAAGTCAAACCGATAGTCACTTTACAAATCAGATAAATTAGTCATGTGTACATGGTATTTAAAACATATATTTAAAATAGTTACATGGTACACAATGAACACACCTTACAAAGAGGATCAGTCTGGTAAATCTATTGAGCACTGGCTTCACTATGCTCTTCATAGGTACGGTAACCTAGGTCGTAATAGTATAGAGTTATTACAGGAGTAATATACTAAATTGAATATTTAATAGGGTTACAAAACTATACCAGTATTCACAGGCTCATTCGAACGAGCGAATCAAGAGGAATTGGGTCGAGCAGTCGAATAATCAGGAGATTCACGAGTACCTTAAATATAGGATAATATTAATTAGTCCTTGACCATTCAGTTAAATTTGATATACTAAACTAAATACTTAATTTACATATGCATGCTCGGGTTTATGGTTCAATTCGAAGGCTTTCAGGTTTTAATTTGGAAAACAGAATTCGAATTCGAACTCAGGATATTGAAAAACATAAAATATGACTTTTCTAAAAATTTGACTATTTGTCAACGTCAACGGTCAAACTGGTCAATGGTCAATGTTAAAGTCAACAAGTCTGGTCAATAGTCAACTGATAGGTCAACGATCAAGTCAAAGTTAATGGTTCAAGTCAAGGTCAATGAGTCAGACGGATTTAGGTTAACTCGCATCGATTCTGGTTAACTCGGGTCGGTTAGGTCCACCTAGACCATTTCTAGAAGAGACCGCTGCTGGAAAAGAACACCACATACACACATAGGATACGATGGGTTGGGGTGATCAGTCGATTACTCCATGATTATCCAATTAACATTAACTCAATAATCAACCAAAAACCACAACCATTTATCAAATTTAAGCGTTTGGAGGCTTAACCACTGTGAATAGTGAGAATAGCGACAGAGGATGACATATTCAGTTGGGTTTTAAGTGCACTATAATGAGGAGTTCAGTTATACCAGTGATAAGGTGAGACATCGGTTGAGGTGACCATAATCGTTGAAAAATCGTGTGGTAGGGCTAGGGATTCGACGAGGTTTCTTTGGCTTTTTCACGACGTTTAGTAACTGATATGGGAACAAGTGTTTAGAGATTTTGGTCACTGACTACTAGTGAGTCGAATAATGGTTACAATGCATTGAATGACGGTCGGACAGAGCGACGAAAATGGCTTGGTTTGGGGTTTAGAATATCACGAGATTCACTAATATAGACTGATGTGAAAATAGGGTTTTTGGTTCAGGGTTAACACCCAAAAAATCAAAATAAAACTTATATTTTATTAATTAAATCACAATTAGGAACCTAGCTTAATTGCTAGAGCATGCGCACCCAAAACCCTAGGGTCATGGGTTCAAGCATCCTGAGCCGCCAAATACCCATTTTTTATTTTTCAACTGACTAGAAAAATGGGTTAATTCAGGGTAAGTCTCTGTATTTTCCAAAATTTTGAAACTAGTCCAAAAGTTTTTAAAATTTATAGTTAGACCGTAAAAATAATTAATTTATTTAATAAATTTAAGATTGAAATTGGGGGTGACTATTCTCATCCCCTTAAAAGAATTTCGTCCTCGAAATTAACCAGAGTCGAACAGAAAACGAAAACTAGGTTTCTAAAGGTTCTTCATGGGACAAAGGCTAATTACTCTATTGATGATAAAGGAGAATCTTGCTACACTCGAAGTGAAAACAGGAGTATCAGTGTCTTAATTCAAAAGTCTGAGGGTCTCAAGATATGAAACTCGATTATAGAAAGGCGTTATTAGAAATGCATGGCAAGAAACATAAATAACAATAAATATACCTGTAGAAGTTACTGGTTCATCTCGAACACCAGAACATCAGGTAGAATAGACAAGGGCAGGCTGTAGAGACTCAGAAGTTGTTACTCTCCAACTCTGCGATCAAGCTCTACAGTTGTCCCTATAAACAGATCTGGAAGTCCTACCCTGACTGTGACTCCTAGCGGGGATTTGAACAGAAGCATGTGAATGTGTAAGAGTCTCAGCAGGGGTCCGATCGACAGAGTTTGAATGCAGTAATTTCTCAAAAAATTCTCACAGGAACCACAGCGATAACAGGTACCCATTTTCTTACGACACCCTCCCCCATATCAATTTCCATAGTGCTCGCAAATCGGTATCGAAATGAAACCTAAAGAATTGTATGGACTAACATATGTAGGTGGAGGTGACGTATTCCATGAACAACTATGAATCCTCTGATGAGAAGCAATACGAGTTCTCTTATCAGGGCGTACAAAAGGCTCATACTGATTGGAAGATCTCCTAGATCGGTCTCTAACTAACCTAACTCTATCGAGAGTAGAAGCCTCAACTTCTTCAGTATGTTTCGTTCTCCTTACTATAACATCGAACACCTCATCCTGATGAGTAACCACCTATCCACACATCTCATATTTGAGTCCCTAAGCAAACTTTCGACACCTATCCCTCTCGGTAGGTACCAAACTGGAACCATACTTTAGCAACTTCAGAAACTCTATCTCGTACTCAACACTGTCACATTACCCTAAACCATATCCTGGAACTATTATCGCCTCTGCGAGAGGTAACGGTCTCCAAAGAAATGAATCCTAAAATACTCTCTGAAAAAATTCCAAGTTAAGCGATTGGCCATAACACTACTGACAACATACTCTCACCAGGTGTAGGTTTTCCCATCCAATATCGAAACGGATCCCAAATAATGATGTTGAGGATATAATCCTAACTGATCCATGCATCGCTCAGTATCACAAATCCAATCCTCATCCATAGTCTAAACTCCTCCAATAGGTCCTCCAAAGGTCCCAGCTCCATTAGGAATAAGGGTCTGAGAAATAGGAACCTCAGGTGCAATGCTTGCAACTCTGATCGCTCCCTAAATTAACTAGAGAAATTGTCTATCAATATCCTCATCTAGCACTACTCTAGTAGGCTCGATCTCATAAATGGTTGCTCCTCTAATTTGGGTGGTCAAAACTATTCCAGGGGCAGGGGCAGATCCATTAGGGTGTAAGAGCAGGATTATCTAATGAAGGTAGGGGATCTACATGCATATCTTCTGTAGGGTCAGCAAACCTAGTTGCTCGACCTCACCCATGACTAGGTTGACGACCACATCTAGCACTCACCTTGATGGATCGCGAGATTCACTACATAAAAAAAAAGTCTAAGATTAGTGTTGGCACTTGGAGTCCCACACACAACTAAACTCGTAAAAACTTGGTGACAAGGCCTTCGTGACTTATTTTGTAAAACATTTTAAAATCATATTTTTAGTTTATACCCATTAAGAGTTCGAGGTTTAAAAACCAAAAATTTTATACCAAAATTGTAACCCCTAGATCCGACCTATGCGTTATGACCAGATTCAACAAACTACGATAAAGTTTTCCATAGCATTTTGAATAATTTAAAACCATATTTTGAATAATCATCTTTAAAAATAAATTCGATAATATTACAATTCAATTCCTATAAATAAAAGTCATCTTAAGGACTAAACAAAAATAAAATATTCCAATATTAGTATCAAAGGAAATATAATTCATAAAACAAGTATTTTTAAAATATAGTTAGGCATATGTAACCCAGAAATAATGATCAATCGGAAGATAAATACATTACAACAAAATATCATTATACTAATGGGTCGTTCCTCCAAGTGCCAGGTACGGGATGCCTATCTAAAATATATGAAAAAGAGAAGTTTGGGGGAGTGAGCTAGGGAACTCATTGTGTTCCAACAGTTCAGAAATAAACATATAATCAAGGTTTCAAAATCAGTTAACCATTAAAATCAATAAACGTTGGTAAAGTTTCCGAAATTAGTTTCAAATTGTGAAAACATCAAAAAGGTTTTTAGCTTAAACATACATAATCACCGTCTAACTGAGCACCATATGCAGTTCCCCAAAATTGCATCTATAAGGACTTACCCTAGGCCCAAAGGGTGTAGGTTCCAACTTGAGGAAGCACTTTCAGTCCATAAGGTCTTACCCTATTTAAAGCATAATTGCACACCTGAGGGGGGCCCTCATGCCCATAAGGACTTAACCATAATGTACATAGTAGAGGTGCCACCCAATATGAGTACCTTAGGGTCTGTATGGTCTTACAACTAGGCCCATTAGGCCTAGTAGCCCACCCAAGTGTCACCTTAGGTCCATAAGGAATTACCAGTTTGATTGGTCTCATCCTATATAAAGGAATTACGACTTTGATCGAAGCTTAACCTGTAGAGATTTTATACTAAATCCTAAAGAAAACAATTTTTCGACTTTAAATAGTGGTAGCAGAGAAATCAGAGTTTAGAAATATCAAGTCAGTAATATATTAACCAGGGAACAGGAGTCAGACAATAAGGCTTAAATCTTTTTAAATAAGAAATCAAACTTTAAATTAGATAAATCATATAGAAATAAGTCAAACAGATAGTCACATTACAAATCAGATAGTCACATGGTATTTCAAACATATATTTAAAAAGTTATATGACACACAAGGAACACACCTAGCAAAAAGGATCGGTCTGGTAGATCTATTGAGCACTGACTTCAATATGCTCTTTAGTGATACGGGAACCTATGTCATAATAGTACAGAGTTATTACTAGAGTAGTATACTAAACTGAATTTTAACATAGCTACATAACTATATAAGTATTCACAAGCTCTTGGGGACGAGCGGATCAAGAAAAATTGGGTCGAGCAGTCGAACAATCAGGAGATCCACGTGTACCTTAAATATATGATAACATTAATTAGTCCTTGACCCTTCAGTTAAATTTGATGCACTAAACTAAACAATTAATTTACATATTCATGCTCAAGTTCATGGGTAAATTCAGAGGCTTCCGGGTTTGAATCTAGAAATACAGACTTCATATTCGGACCCAGGACGTCGAAAAACAAAAAAACATGACTTTTTGGAAAATTTGTCTTTTTGTCAAAGTCAACGGTTAAATTGGTCAAAGTCAAAGTAAATGGGTCTAGTCAACAGTCAATGAACAGGTCAACAGTCTGGTCAAAGTTAACGATTTGGGTTAATGTCAATGGGTCATACTAGTTCGGGTTAACTCGGGTCTGTTCAGTTTGACTCGGACTGGTTCAAATCGGTTCGGGTCGGTTCGGTCCCCTTGGATCGTTTCTAGAAGAGACCACGACTGGAGGAGAGCACCATAGGCACGCGGTGGTGATGATGAGGTCGGGGTGATTGGTCGATTTCTCCATGATCATCCAATTAACATTACAACACCATTCAACTCAATAATCAGCCAAAAAACATAATCATTTACCTAATTTAAGTGTTTGTAGGCTTACACATAGCAGACGACAAGAACGGAGATGGTGGACAACAACTTCGGTTAGGTTTTTAGCCCACTGCAACGTGGAGTTTAGTTATACCAACAGTGAGGTGAGATAACGATCGAGACGCCTATAATCATCGAAAAATCGAGCGACAAGGCTAGGGATTTGATGGAGTTTCTATGGTTTTTCCGTAATATTTGGTAATTGATTCGGGAACGAGGGTTAAGGGGTTTGGTCATCAGCATCTGGTGAGTCGAACAACGGTTACGGCATGCTGAGTGATGGGGATGGCTTGGTTTGGGGTTTAGGATATCATGAGGTTCAATAACACACACTGAGGAAAATAAGGTTTCCGGTTTTGGGTTAACAAATAGAAAATTTTAAATAAAACTTATATTTTATTAATTAAATTACAAATAGAAACCTAATCTAGTGGGTAGGGCATGGGCACCCATGACCCTAGGGTCACGGGTTCAATCCCCTTCAGCCACCAAATCCGCATTTTTTCAACTGACTAGAATAATGGGTTACTTCGGGGCTAAGTCTCTGCACTTCCCATATTTTCTAAACTAGCCCAAAAGTTTTCAAAATTTGTAGTTTAGTCTATAAAAACAAATAATTTATTTAATAAATTTAATATTAAAATTAGGGTGTGACAGAATGACTCAAAGAATTTTCTAAAAATGATCCAAAGAAGGAAAAAATATTTTCTTGAAATATACTTTACATGCATCCTCATGAGAGGGAAATCAAAATTTATCATGTTTACAAAATGATGAAATATATGATGCAAAGATGAAAATTCATGTATTATGTATGAATGCATGTTTTCTTGATCTACTGGAATGGTTCAAGAGCAGTCTTCACTCTCTTCTTGGTTTGTTTGTCTTCTTTATCTGTCGCACCTGGGTACATTCTTACGAAGCTTGAAATAGTGAACGGGCGCATCTTGCCCCAATAAATTTTAGTCCTTGATAAATTTGGCTTCTCCCACCTTAACTTCTATGGAAATCTAATAGATATTTCATCTTTACCATAAGGTTTTGAGAAGAGAAACTATCATTTCAAGATTTGGAGGCCGTGTAATCACCACTACCTTTTGATGGAAAATCAACATCCATTATCTAGAACTAACCACTGTAGAAACCTCTGGCACTTAGGCTTAGTTTCTTTCCAAATCCATTTGAAAGCATCATGAAACTCTTAAAAATCAGGCCTAGTTTCTTCAAAAATCTCATTTGAAAACTTTACATTGTTTGGGTAACGTTCCCCCACATCAAAGTAATGATTCTTCTTGATTGGGCTACTCGATCCTTGAAGCTTATCCACTTTGAACAAAATCCCATCCATTTGAGGCTTGAATTATACTATTTCTTCACTCTCTTCTTTCTTTGAATAATCCGTAAATTTTGTCTTGATGCATGAAATGTGAATACAATATATATGTATCTATATGTAATGCATGAGGATGTTGAATAAAAAAATGGTTATCATCAATTCTTCTTCTGCCTTCTAAGTGGAGAAGTTAATCTTACTTCTCTTGATCATCTTCGAATTGATCCTGCCTCAATGAATTGCCAGCTCATGTTTTCAATATTCCAGGGATGAACCTGGTCATCTTGTGGTCTTTGTTTTTTGTCTTCATTTTGGAGGAAATGCTTTCTCTCTGTAATTCTTGTTATAACCAGGTATATGGCCTTGAAGCCATTTATGTCCCTTACTCGACCGCTCAATCAAATTTGTTTCTCAGGATAGGTATTTCAACTAAAGCATGAATGGTCTATTTCTCAAGGTAAGCTCTTTTTGTTTTAATCTTTTGACCCTTGCACTCCAAGCAGCAAGGGTCATTCATTTTGTCAGCTTTATTTGAATCTTGTTATCTCAAAAATAGTTGGTTTTGGGTAATGCTCCAATGTGGGTACTCATGGCTCTCTCTGTTCCAAAATATTAATCTCGAATAACCTCATTCTAGTTTTACTAAACAACAATGTTATTGAATAGCTTGAGGGATTCTCTTCATGATACCATGGACACTTAAGAAGTGATAAAATCTTCTAACAAAAATGTCTTGCATTTTTGCTATGAGCTGGGATATGGACCCTTTTCGAATAAGGCGATCATTTACTTCTTGACGGGTTATCGACAACGTCACAAGGAAGTTTGAAATGCTTTATTATTCAGGCATTGTTTTTTTCTTTTTTTCCGATTGAGGTTGAATGAGCCTCGCCAGCTTCAATGACATTTTTCACTTGACATTGTCCTGTATGAAAATATTTTCTTCCTCTTTCAATTTTAAAAATGTGAAATTTTTTTTGATGAGTTTCATAAAATCTATCATTTTCTGCAAGCTCACAATCAAAACAAATTATAAAACAATAGCTCATTGAATATCAAATAAATCAATGTTTCTTTTAATCCTTTAAAATTATACACATTTTCCAAGTGTAAAGATTAATGTTGATATGAGGCTTAGGATGTTAGGAAGGTAGAGTGTTTTATGTTAATTTAGGGAGTAATGTGTTTCGGGTTGATTTGTTTTGTTAAAATCTTACATCCTTGATTTTGGTATTTATTGATATGATGAAGTAGTTGTTATACTTCTTTTCTTGAAATGTTCACTGGTTCCCAGCCCTCGTGAGAGCCTTTGGATTGTGCATTATTTCATCAGTAGATGATAAGATCGTCTTCTGTGCAGTAGTTGAAAATCTTCGTATTCGGGCTGCATTCTCAGGTTTTTAACTAGAATTATCCTTTGGTTTCAAGACTTCATATAAAATTTTACGTCCTAAACCCTTCTTTTATTATTTTTCCCTATCATTCATTAAATATTTTAAAAACTACTTTTTTCAAATAAAATTAACCATGAGGGACGGAATGAAAATCTGAAGATAGTTTCTCAACATAGAAATCCATATATTATTAGAAGGGACTTTTCAGGCACGTATTGTAGGCTAGGGTTCACAGTTATGAAAGAAAATGATAAATATGCCCAAACAAGTGTTTAAGGGTGATCGAACCAAGAATCAATTCGTTCTGATGTCTTTAATCTTGTCTTACTTAATTTCAATATGCTTCTGTGTCTTTTATTTTCTTTTGGTGTTCCACGATCTTCTAGTGAATTGATTATAGATCATTGAACCAATTATACTTGGTCAACCTTATGACTTAAAGTTTGATGACTCACTCGTCTTGAAGTACTTGACCTTCAAGCACTATGTATTTGGTTTACCTTGTTGTATCTTGTTATTTCACTTTATTTCACATAACTAGCCTCTGTAAGCAGATTTCCTTCACTTTGTCCCTTGATATGGAAGGTGATCCTTGGTTAGGGTTAAATGAGAAGAAAATATTTCAGGCTCAAATGGGGACAACAAGGGATATATTTTCTTTTTATTTCTCTTTCTTTTATTGAAGGGATAAATGAAACAAAGTCGTTCATCATCTCATACACGAAAGTACTTGTACAAGAGGTATCCGCAGGGGGACGAGTATTTAGGATTAACAATATTTACATGAAAATAATGTAATTAATGCATGATAAAAATTATTTCAATGATTACCTTAATTTCCACTTCACGTTGCTCCTAGTATGCCCCAATTATTCGGATTCTCTTGTAAAAACTTAATCCGTAACACTCTATCTTATCTTTCTTGCAGGAATGATCCTCGTACACACATACATCTTGTACTTTATGCCTCTAGGTTTTATTGATGTTGAGAAATAAATGTTGGTTTTGTATAGGAAGGGAAATGTGTGACTTTAAAGTAGTAATTCTGGAAAAGGTAATGTTATGGACAGGTTAACTCTATCTGGAAAGGTAAAAGTACGAATTTTGGTTCCTTGTGGAGGATAAGCGAATGAATTTATTGTTTCAGAGGGAAGTGATGTCAAAGTTTGATGTTTTAGTAAATATATGTTATTTCGGGTAAGGAGCCATGTAATGGTTATTTCAGCTTTGGATGGGGTATGAAAGGTCTAATCTTGCCACATGTAAAAAGTACATAATTAATGGAGTAGTAAAAGAATCTTTAATTCATTCGATATTCAAAGAATTATTAGATTAAAACTTTATTTTATTGCTCTTAACCTTGGAAAACGACATAAGTTCAATCAACAAAATATTTACTAAGTATACAAAGAAAGAACAAAAACACATTCAAACAGGACAAAGCCAGTGCAATAAGGTTTCACGGTGGATGAAAGAACTTTCTTCTTATTGGCACCAAAATGTCTCATTATACGTTAAAGGTTAATACCCCTTGGTCAAATAAATTTGGACCCTGCTCTTCGGTGCCCCACATATTTCAATGTTGTTCCTCAAATTTCATACAATGCTAACATCACATTCATAGCTCTCCATCTTTTTTTATGTATGGATGGGTAACTTCAATTTACCTCAAAACTTTTATCATAAGATTCTTTGCGAGTTACTAATAGGATTCGTCATTAACACGCTTTGAGATGAAATATATATCATGTAATGTACAATGTATAGATGTTAATGCAAAGATGCACATGTAAATGCAAATATGCAAAAATAGGAATGCAAAATGCAAAATGTAAATAAAACAAAGGAATTGATCCAAAAAATAATTATTACTTGAATAATTCTTTAAAAACTGAAAATGTCTCGGTACACTGGTGAAGTGAAAATGTGGTCCATCTTCAAGTTGTCTAGTTCTTTCAACATTGGCTTTAGACTTGAATCTTCTTGAATCCAACTTGTTACCTCAGCAAATAGGTGTCTGACTTGTCTCCTTAGTAGGTAGACTATATCTTGACACTACTCGATCTACGTAGAGAATCTTCAAAATTCTATCAAACCCAATTAAATGCATTGTTGTGGGAATTGTTTTTCAAGAATCTTCTAAAATATCAGTTATTCCAAGGATCAATACAAAAGCACAAGACAAGACAAAAGGAAATAAAGTTAGTAGAAACAATAACTGCATGCATTCTAGTTCTCATATGCTATCCATATGGCTCTAGTAGGGTAGGTTTAATAAATTATTTATATGAGGTTGGGTTCTAGCAAAGGGTTCTTAAGCCATCTTTACAACTTGCTAGGGTTGACTCTGATTCTGGCCCATTACAAACTTACGAATCAGATTCAACTCAGGAGATCACACCACCAAAAGCATATCTCGAAACTAATATCCGGATAGACAACTTAGGATGCTTTTCAGTGGTAATGTTTTAGGCTCACATGAGGAGCCAACTAATCCCCATGAGGTGTGGCGTTTCCACTACTTAAATAAATTATGATTGAGTTCGGGTTTAGAGTTATGATATGCAGTAGTCATAAATATTTTCATAGAAGTGTAAGCATTAACCAGAGAGAATTTTTTTATATAACATAATGAACTGTAAAATAAATAAGATCGAACTCATAATTTCTAGAATCCTAAATATAGGGTAACCAACTCGTGGCTTGACTCTCACATTGTTTTAAAAAATAAAACGTCCCCAGCGGAGTCGGCAAGTTGTCGACACTGTTTTTCACTCGGGTGGCGAAAAAAAAGTACCGACTTAGGTATTTTTCTTTGAAAATGTTTTGAAATGTGGGGAGTCGCCACCAATCTTTTTAAGGTGCAATCGGGACACTATAAAAATTGGGAAATTTTAATAAAACATTTTATTTTATAAAAATAATGAAGTTTAGGGTCTTCAAAAACCAAAAAACGAGTTCGGGAGTCAGTTATTCGTGGAGAAGGATCAATACCCCCACAACGCCCAAAAATTGGTACCTAGTCAATTTCCCTAATTTAAGAACTTGGAAATCTTGAGTTGGAACATTATTTAATCGAATATTCACTATGGATGCAAAGTTGAAAAGGATATTTGTTTATTAAAGCCGATAACATTCGTCCCCAGCATGAATGCGGGAGATTAGATGTTCTGCCCAGTAAGTGGACATTGCCTCTATATTTTAGACATCATGATGTGATTTAGAAAAGGGTGTCGACCTATTTCGGGAATCACCAGTAGTCATCCCTAAGCATACTTGCGGGAGATATATTATTGACTCCCTAATAAGTGAACATTACCTTATTTTTTTAACATAATGCAAATAAACATTTTTTATTAACCCTAATTAAACTAAGAATAGATCAAGGCTTCCTCTATCTTAAAGTGTCAAATTATGAATAATTAAAGAACCTATAGGCCCAAACCTTAAAATATAGGCTCTAACATTAACTTAAATTAATTTTAATAAATTTCAGGATTCAAATAATTAATTGGGAACCTCGAGAAAAAGTGAGAATAAAATTAAGAGTTCTCTTATTTTAATGATTAAGGATGAAATTAGGCTTTAGATGGAGGATCTAATATTAATCCTAATTAATTATATTAATTAGGCGATCTGAATAAATTAAAAGCTATAGGGACTAAATTAAAAGGAATCTAAATTTAAAAGGTAAACTTAAAGATATGGTAATCTAAATTAAGACCAAAATGCAAGAAAAATAATGCACTCAATAAAAAATGAAACATGCATACATATTCACAGGACGTAAATAAAATAAACATAAACTAAAGTGCAATAATTAAAGGACTGAAATTAAATTGTCAAAAAAATAAGATACAAAATAAAAAAAATTAGAAAATTAAAGCAAATAAAATGTAAGGACTAAAATTAAGTAAAGAAAAATAAAAAGTATAAATTTAAAGGTGCATAAAATTAAATATCAGAAGTTAAAAGTGCAATAAAAAATAAAGTGTTATCGTTAATTTTAATTTTTAACCCGGATCATAAATAATGTGAATCGTACCCCGGGGTGGGTGGTCGTAAGGTCGTACATGATTCGAACATAAAATAAAATACATAAATAAATAAATAAATAAATAAAAAAGTTAGCGGTTAAAAGTTAATAGTTAAAAGTGCCCATGCCATAATAATGTGGATCGTACCACATATCTGGTCACCACATGGTCGATTAATAATTCGAAGAAATTAATAAAAATGTTAGAGTTAGAAATTAGTAAAAGTCCATATCGTAATATTGTGAGTAATACCCTGGATCTAGTCACCGCAAGATCGAATCAAACATTTACAACAAAATAAATTTATTAAACAGTGGGTAAAATGCAATAAAATAATAAGTCAGTGGTTAATTTGAAATAAAAAAGCATATGTAAGTGACCATATTGTAAATAAATGAAACGGTGCATCCGAGCAAAAATGAACAAAATGTAAATAAAATGGCCAAAAATATAAATAAACAAAGGCATCATATCAAAATAAAAATGTAAACGGATGACCAAAATAAAATAAAATCAGCCAGCTAATTTAAAATAAACAAAAAAACATATGTGGTGATTAAAATAGAAATGAACAGAAAGTTATTCATGAAATTTGAAATTTAACCAATTATGAGACAACCAATGACCATAGTGAAAGAAAGCATTAAAGTGTGGGGACCTAAAGGTGATTTGACCCTAAAACCAGTGACTTAAATGTTAAAACACAGTGAATGTTGGATGGCTAAAGCGAAAATAACCCAACAAATCTAAAAATAATCCTAATTACAACAACAACAAAACCCTATTCACATATGCAATGGGGCTAGGGGGAGGTAGGGTAGTAGGCTGCCCCCAACGCCAGGTTGAGAGCAGCTTCCGTGGAAGATCTCCGGCAGTCAGAAAATTAAAATAAAGATAAAATAAAATGCATGTATAAATAAATTAATTAATTAATAAATAGATGAACAATCTTCATATGCGCGTCTTTAATGTGAAGTAATCCCTGCAAATAAATCTCTGCGTAAAAATCTCTGCATATAGACAAAAACGTAAGTCCCGGCTAAATTTAAAAGAGGAAACATGAAGAGAAGGATACACGTAAGTCAACGGTTGCAAGCTACGATAAAGGAACAAAGTCAAATGGGTTAAAACCTAAACTAAGGCAACACTACTCCGCTACCCTAGTTCTAATCCTTCATAGATTCCCATGACAGAAACGTATAAAAAGTAGAAGTCAAGGAAATTACTACAAAGGCATTAAAAAGAAGACAGAGATGCTACACCCTATGGTTGTGACCCACACTACTCGGCTACCCTGGTCTTAAGTCTCCATAATTTCCTATCAGAGATCATGTCCTCGGTAAGGGCTAAATCCTTCAAATTAGATCTCAAGTAGTTTACCCATTTCCTCATTGGTCGTCCTCTACTTCTAGCATCGTCGACTGTAATCGAATCTGCCCTCCTGACCGTATCTGCTGTTTGTCGCCTAAGGACATGTCCAAACCATCGAAATCTTCCCTCCCTCAATTTTTCGGATACATGCATCACCCCCAAGGACATTCTAATTGCAGAGTTTGGTAGCATATCCCACAGAGTCCTACCACATGCCCATCGAAGCATTCTCATTTCTGCGGCCACCATTCTCCTTACGTGATCCTTCTTGATTGCCCAACATTCTAATCCATACAACAGCGCTGGTCTTATTACCATTCTATAAAATTTTCCCTTAAGTTTTAGAGGCACCTTCTTGTCACATAAAACTCCAGTAGTTGCCCTCCACTTTTTCCATCCCGCCTTTATACGGTGTGTAACGTCATCACCTACACCCCATCTTTATGTTCTTCCTCACGAGCTGTCCCTCTCTAACCATGCGAACGACGCCCCAAAGGCCTCCATGGCCACCGCTACTCACACTCCACTCATCGGTGACCAAATGAAGCTCTAACCAGTGTCAACTTCGGAAACCAAACTCAACCCGAAACTAAAATGAACAACTCCCCCTCTTCTCCATCACACAACCGGCTTCCTCTCACAAAACTGAGGACTACGCCGACCACTACACTTAGTGGTCGTTCACTACTCCGGTTGGCACAGGTGACATAACACCCGACAAGACTGAAACCTCACCCTCTATCTCTTAACTTTCTCCCTTTCCTCTTTACAGAAACCAACAAATCTTATGGTGGCCATTTCGGCCCATCGAAGACCGAAACAAAACCCACAACCCCGACGGTCCAACCACGACGATGCAACTCCGGTGAACAAAGACCGACCAAATAAGGTAACCGAGCCCTCTATTTTCTCTCCTTATTGTTTTGATGATTAGGTTTTTAGAAATAAAAATGGTTACTCAAAGAAAATGAATACCTTGATGAGAAGAAAATTTTTGCTTGTATTGTTTCCTTGAATTGTTACAATTTTTCTCCAGGGTAAAAAAGGGTGAAGCCCCCTTTCATTCCTTGCTCTTGGGTTTTATAATAGCTTTTTTACATTTGTAAAAGTAAATAAAAAAACTGTTGCTGATGTTTTGTCATCTTCTTTGCATTGCTTTGTGATGAGGCCATGGACATGGAGCAGGGGAGACCACGAGTGGAGCTACTGACGTGGAGGCTTGTTTCGATAAAAAAAATGGTGATTAAATTTTCCAAATGAAAGAAAATTCTATGTTGTGTTTGAATAAATATCACGTTGTTCTTCAAGTCTATTGCATTAGAGAGAGATTAGAATGCAGTTGATATTCGATTGTCTTAAAGATGAAGCGACAAGGAAGTGAAATTTTATTATTTTCGACCAATTATTAAAAGTGTGTGTCTTAATGTGTTACAATTATTTTAAATTCCGTTTAGTAATTTTTTATTGTATATGAAAATAATTAAATGTGGATCGATGTTTTGGTGTTATATTTGAATCTGTGTGTGTGTTTTTTTTGTTACTATGATTTGTGTTATGAACTGCACAATTTAATGATTGGTTATCAAATATGTTTTTGAAATAACTGTGAGATGTCTAAACTATATGTTCTCTTACCTGTGACTATCTGCATAACATGTTTCTAAATTATAATTGTCTGAACGATATGTTCCCTTACTATTCGTATTTATGAATGCTCTTGAAACTACTTTGATTTTTTGTACCACATGCCTTGCATTGTCCTATAATCTGTATAATTGTGTCAGGCATGTTTGGTTTCATGGGTTAGGATGTGAAGGAGGAAGCTTAGTGGTTTACTGCTCCTGTTTTAGCTGATTATTGCACTTGGTGGTGTATCCGTTATACAATTTCCACAAACCATTTTCTGAATGTTAGATGTCACTAGTCCTCCTGTTTACGCGATTCATCGCATCTTGTTTGGCGTTCTGTTGATTACGAGTTTTGGAGAACTCCTGTGAAGCTTAGCATATTGGGTAGTTAGGAGCTTATTATCTCGTGTTTGCCTGTTGGTTTGTCTGTATTTTTGAGCTAGTTGTGTATGTTTTTTAATACTTTGTTTATCTGTACATCTTGGCCGTACCGCACCCTCTTTGTTTCTCTTTTAGATATTCCATGATTTTAGGATCGGATCGACATCTGAACGATCGTAGTCTCGATTTTAAATTATATTTTAATAAAATATTTTCTAATAATTGGATTAAATTTGAATAAATTATTTGTAAATCTGATTATCCGTATGTTAAAATTTTTTAACTGAATTTTGGATCACTACCCGGCTATCTGTCTTTTCATTGTTTCCGTCTGTCGATTCCGTTAGCACATATGAGGTATCCAAAGGTGAAATCGACGTCAACTCGTGAATATTTTCCTTCAGTTCATTAATCTGTATCATTTTCAAACTTTTAACTTTGGATACAAATTAAACCCATAAATTCCCAAGATTACTATGATAAATCAATCGATTATTATCAATTACCTGTTTGAGAATAGTTTCATTTACATGGACGAGGGTATTGTAATTGAGCTTAAGAGATTCATAACTGGTTTTGAGAACATACTAATCTCTCTCCAATTGCTTGGTTTTCCATCTAGCGTGTGGGTTATGGAACCAGACAACAACTTCTCGTGGTTGCAAACCGAGTTTTTGAGTGAGTTTCATTTTCCTGTCGGGTTGGAGCTTGTTTTCGGTTTCGAAATTCTTCTCTAACGTCTTCTCTTGATCTACATTTAGTCGTATCTTCTTCATGTTGCCACCATTACCGACCGATAATCCTTCAAAACAACCTTCTTCATCTAATCCATCTAACATCCACTGAAACTTTAGTGGATGATGGTGAGATGATCATTTTGTTACTAATCATTAAAGTTAGTGATCAATTTGTTACTTTTGAAACTTCATTGGAAAAACAAAAACTTGTTTAAATATAAGTTACCAATGATGTAGTTTACCCTTTTAATTATTTATTTTGTTTGACAAGAAAAGGAGAATGGGAGGACAAAATGAACTCATAATCCATTCGTCCAAATTAATTGTCCCTACGCCTATAAGACATACAAATTATTTTGATATCTATGTGATTTTTACAGTATAGCTAGAATTTTTTAAAATATTAATTGTATTATATCGTTTAGGGTACAACGAGTTTTATGATTTATTTTATATATATATATTTTTTAAATTAGTCATATCCATTTGTTTCATCTATTAATTTTAAACAGCTTTTTAACAGTTGTTAATATTATTATTATATTTTTTAAAAAAGTAATTTTTTTTAAGGAACTATCATATTTGAATGATGAGTTCCTTCAAATATAATCGTTGGATTAAAAAAAGAATAGTTGGAATGTGATTGTTGATGTATATATATTTTTTAAATTGGAACTCAATATTCTGACATGACGAGTAACAACAGGCATATTGAGTTATTTTTCAATTTTTTACGCATAAATAGGAGATATCGTTTAGGTATTTATATGATAAGAGGAAAAAAAAGAGAATTGAGGTTGATGAAATGCATTTATAAAAAAATGTCAAATGATTTATACGGATTCTATGACTCCAATAATTATGATGATTCAAACTCATCTTCAGATGATATGTTGGTCTATTGCTCAACTATTTTGAAGTTTTGAGGGAAAACGAAATTGAAGAAAATTGAGCAAGAGCTTCAAAAATAGAAGGAACTTGATCAAGATCTTTAATTATCAAAGAAAGTTTTTTATAAACGAATAGTTCCTATATTCAACTCCAAATGTCATTCAAATTAACTGACCTTTAGTAATATTGTTCTCCCTAAATGATTCGGGTTTGAGAAGTTGGGCAAATAGTCTAAAAACATTATCAACATATATTATCTTATAAACATCTCATACCATTAAAAACAAATCTTCAAATTATAATGATGATGATAATAGTTCATATATTCAACATCTAAGCTGTTTTCTAGGAATGAATCTCATAAATTCACTAAAATAAACAAAAACCTAAACAAATGTATATTATATCTGAGTAATAACAACAATAATAGAGAACGTTACAATAAAATAATGTTAATGAGCATACCAGTCGTATGACCACAAGCCAAGGACAGAGCCAGAACTAAATATTGACAGGGACCGAAGTATTAGATTATTTAAAAATATATATAACACTTAATAGGTATTTAAACTCAAAATTCAACACGAACCAAGCAACCATAGTGATTAAGAGATTATTGTTATCCTTAAGGTCTCGAGTTCGAGCACTGCATATGTTAGGATATGAGCGTTCATTGTCAAATAATTTAGAATCTTTGTACAGATATTACATTGTATCCACCCTAGATTTAAAATAAAAAAAACCCTCAAATTTCACAAGATAACATCTAATTTGTCTAATATTTAAACTTACAATGACCTAAATTATTAATAGACCAAAATGTTGAGAATATGGGGTCATCGTTCTTTAGTTAGATCCTTACTTATTAGATATTTAATAAAATCTTATATTTTTTTAATTTAAATATTTTTTACATAAACCAAAATACTATTAGACCAATATTATATCAAATATACAAATTTTAACAGGGGCAAAGGCCCTTTTGGACGCTCACTAAGTTCTGCCCCTACCACCAGCGGTCACGTGTTGATTCAAATGGTGTTTGTGATGACTAATTAGTATATACTATCACTTCCTAGAATGTCCAATCAACATCAATACCACGATAACTCCTAAATAACACCTATCCAAGGAACTATAGATAACAATGCAATAGAGAGTCAATGAACTTACGATCTTCTCTACCAAAAACCCAAATCGATTCTACCAAAACCTCTAGAGCCACCATAAAAACTACCAATCGATCACCTTCTACAGTTGTTGTCTACCTTACTAGTAAACTTAATCATATGAATTTTATTGAGAGAAATGTATCGCTCTTATGTGATGGCTTTAGCTTCCCTGTTAAGTGAGAGAAGCTCTTTTCTATTCTTCTAAATTGGGGGTCAAAGTGCAGCTATGATCGTTCTGATTCTTAATCAGATACCTCAGTGGATTCAACTAGTCGATGTTATAAAGGTTTAGTGAATCTTGTATGAGAGTATGTTGAAGTCTCGTTTTAAGAAATGCTCTCTTTGGTGTTGACGATTGATATTGTAATTTAGGATCAATCTTTAATTAAAATCAAAATCGAATGAATTGAGAAAATTGTTGAAATAGTTCTTAATCTTTTTAGGGCTATGACGAGGAAACTATCCAACTTAATTTTTGAAAATATTGGTTTTTTTAATAAATGTACAAATATATAAATTTGGAGTTATCATCGACCTTTTAATTAGGTAGGTCAAATACCTAAAAATATCCTTTAAAATAATTTTAAGAAAACTAATTTTAAAAAACAAAAAATGATCAGCGTTTAACCAGAAACTCTTTTTGAAAAGGGTTCGGAGTCGATTACTGTGGGGAAGGGTGAGCATCCCCACAGCGCCCAAAATCGGTACCTAAGCAATTATACGTCATCTAAATATTGAAATTTGCAAATGTGAATATACATTTAAATTACGATACTAAAAAATTCGAGAAAGACATTATCTTGTACAAACAATCCTTAAAAACACACTCCTTGTTAGTTAAGGCGCGTTTTTTATGGATTCTCCATTCAAAATATCATTACTATGTTTTTTTATCAAATTATATATTTAATCTATAAATAAAGTAAATAAAATAAAGTAAAGAAATCAATTGAGTATATAAAAAAGGGTATTATTTTGCATGAATGATTATTGAAAACACATTCCTTGTTAGTAAAGGCGCGTTTACATAAATTTATCATACAAAATAATATTTATTCAATTTTTCTAGTGAGAATACGTATATTTAATATATATACATATATATCATTGGAACTTAAAAACATATATATATACTATTTTATACGAACAATTCTTGAGAACGAACTCCTTGTTAGTTAAGGTACATTTCCATAAATTCCTCGTACATGTTATCTCAATACAATGTGCCATTACAATAGAGAGAACCCAACGAGGACTTAAACAAAATTCCATAAATATAGAAAGTTTAAATACAAATAATAGGAAATTAAACGAATATGTAAATGGATAACTAGAGTAAAAAGATAATAACTTTAAGGGTTAAACTGTAAAACCAACAAAAATCATGCCTATAAACAAAAAAAACATATAATCTAAACATTGGAATCATAATAAAACCATCATTAACATTCAAGACTACAATGGAAATTGTTAAAATAGGATACTTAATATAAAATAAACATAAAATGAAATAAAAAACGGAAAGGGACTAAAATAAAATATGTTAATATACGGTGCTGAAATAAGAAGAAATGCAACTTCATTTAGTGAATAAATAAAAAATTTACAAAGATAGAAGGAATTAGTAAGGGATTTACCCACGCGTTAAACGCGCATTCTTCCCTCCCACAACGACGTCGTGTAGCATGGCGTATATAACCCCGAAACTATGGCAAACAATGGCCTAAATTCTCATTTGTTTCATTTTTACTCTTTTCCCAAATAGGGTAATTTTTTTCTTCTGCCCTCTCTCTTTCCCCACTATTAGCCAGGGGATGACGAAAGCCTACGGCCACTAGTCATTGGACTGCTCTGCCACCGCACACGACAATTGCAGCTTGAGAAAACTTCCCCAAAACCATCATTTATCTCACCTAAACCCAAATACGAACCACTTTAAGCCTAAAAATCATTAAACACCCTAGAGCTAAGGATTTACCTTCGTAGAACTCCACCTTCAGTCCATGTTTAGACTTTTCGATTACAAACGAGTTAAGCTTCTCCTTTCTGCTTCATTTCCTCTCTTTTCTCTTCTTTGGTTGTTGTTCTATCTCTCTCTCTCCCTTTTTTTAGTTTTCAAAAAGTCCTCTCTTTTTGGGTTCTCGGTTAGGTTACTGTGTAGAAAAAAGGATTCTTGATATTTTGTTGTGTTACTATATATCATTGGAAAAGGAGGATTTTTCCTCTTTCTAGCTCTGCCTAGTTTGATCTTTGCTGAGGGGAGACTATATTTTCTATTTTCTAATTTTTTTTTGTTTTCGGTTTGCATGTGAGAAAAATGAGGAATTATTGTAATTTTTGGCAATCTATCATGTCAGAAGAAGGGGGACAATCAGTCGCTGCAAGTGCAGAGGTCAGGCGTGGTGGTGGCAGCATGAGTCAGACCTGTGGCCACCATCTGGGTATTTAATGCCTCGAATCTCTTACGATCATATCACAACACGGTTGGGGCCTTTGTGGGACCAATTTGGTGTACGTATGGGAGGTGGAGGGACACGCGCGTGTATTGAAAGCTGACTGTGCATCTCAGACGTAGGGTAGATTAATGGTCGAGATTTGGCATAATTATTGGATACATTAGGGTAAACCCTAATATCCTTAACATCCAGACCGTTGATCTAAAATTAGATCTAACGGTTGGTAGTCAATTGCACATAGGTTAAGGGTCAAAACCCTAATCTACTATTAATCTGGTCTATCAAATCTTGTTGAAGGCTTGATGTAGCTAGGGTTTTCCAAACCTTAAACTTCTGGGCTACTTTTGGTTCAGGCCTGCTTCGGTTGGACCACTTCGTGTTTGGGTTTTGGTTACTGTTTGGGCCTGTAAAAATAAAATAAAATTTAGTGCATTATATATATTCAATTTAATTATTTATTATATTTATTTATTTGTGTATTCTAATAATCATGTAAACCCCTAATAATATATATATAGCCATATGCATGACTTAATATAATGATGAACCCATATAATTATGACCATATATAACTAAATATATATATAAGTTTGTATAACCCAAACAAAACTTGAATGAAACCTCCTCCGAACAAAATGAGCATCTGCACCTTCCCCTCCTTGCTCGTTCTCGTGCAATGAGAATATAGTAAAGATCAAAGGGTGGTCATATTTGTCTGATTATGAGGAAATTAAAAGGTTAATATGCTTCACTGTAACTTCAGGATAGGTCGGACTTGATCTGCTCCACTTTTTTGGGTAATCGGATCACGAAAAAGAATTTGATTCACTTTGCTGCTCTTCAGGGAAGATTGAATCGAAATTGATTTGCTTCATTGCTCTTCAGGAAGATCAATTATGAAAGAAAGATGACCTGCTCCACTACTCTTTAGGGAGATCAGACTCGAAAAACTTTGATCCACTTTGCTGCTCTTTAGGGAAGATCAAATCAAACTTGATTTACTTCACTGCTATTCAGGAAGACAAAATCTAAAAGAAGAATGATCTGCTCCACTACTCTTTAGGGGAGATCAGACTTGAAAAACTTTGATCAACTTCATTGATCTTTAGGGATGATTGAATTGAACTTGATTTGCTTCCCTACTATTCAGGCAGATCTAAGAAAAATGTTGATATGCTCTACTACTCTTTAGGGAAAACTAGATCTTTTAAAGAAATTTGATTCACTCCACCACTCTTTTGTAATAACTGAATCAGGATCGATCCGCTTCTTTTGACTTCAATAAGATCGAATATGAAAATTTAACACTATCGATTGTTAGTGTATGTTTGAGAATTTTGAAACATCATACTCGAAGGTTTGGACTTTGGGAGAATATTTGAAAATCAATTTCTCTTATGAAACTTGTCTCACATCCACCAAATATGAGAATCTTCCTCGACTCAAGTATCATTTGAATCTCTCCCTTTTGGAACTTTGAATTGGTTACTTTTATCTTGAGGTTTCAACTTCTTCAACCTTCAGCTTTCTTTGGAAGATCTGTAAGTTCTCAATTTCATTTATCATCATCATGCATTTTATGAATGTCGTGATCCTATTTATGCCTAAAATGTTGACAATTATGTAATTTTAGTTTTTTTTTCTTTTTTTAAGGAGAACCCTCTCTCGTTTGGCTGTCTTATGACTCGGTCCAATCTTGAGTATAGAAATCACGATCAATTCACTATAGCTTAAAATCTTGATTAGATACACTGTGACTGTACATGGACTTGATTTTCTTCATTCTTGAAACCTGATAGTATTCATGACCAACTGCTTGATCAGTGACAAACGTCTTGGATTAGCCTTGACTTAGTGAAACTTTCTATGTACCCCAAGGTTTTAATTTCATGTAGCCCATCATTATGCAAGCCTCATGCTAAAACCATTTTCAGCTTCAAATCACATGCACTTTTCTAGAACTTTTTGCATAATAATACACGATGACCTTATGTTTTTCAAGTTAAATTATTTGTATTTTATTTCAATATAGGAATCTTGCAAAAGGTTGTTAACATGAAAAATACCTCTTTTTGTTTATATAAATGTAAAGATTTTTTTGGGTAAATACATATCAAAGTTTTAACTAGAAAAGTACACGAAAATGAAGTAGGTGTCCCCATATTTCAATAGTACGAATGCTTTTGAACTGGTACTCCACAGAGCGACTCAAGTGTAGTTTCTGTTAAAGGGATCCCGAGAATTATAACAAGGCGTAAAGGTGTGAAGTTCCCTCTAGACTACCAAATCTCCAGATACTAAATACCATAAACTAGTATTGAATCTCGTATGCATTCAACTTCTTGTTTGGTTGTTTCAAACTGGACTTTTTCAGTCTTTAGTCTGAACTCTGACCATCATTTGACGTTACTGCTTAAACCCAAAGCCTTTTCAACTTCACTATCAATTCAGGATCTCTACCATGCACAAATATCGAATTTCAACAAGACTCAAGCCACCCTTTATGGGTTTTCAACTTGAGGCATCCTTCCATTTCAAGACGCCCTTTACGGATTTTCATCTTGTACCCCCTTTTTTGATTTTTTTCTTATTTCTTTTCTTTTTTTCATAATTATTATTTTCTTCTTCTTATTTTTATTTAATTTTTCATTTTCTTCTTCTTTTTCTTTCTTTCTTTCTTTAGGCAAAATATTTTTTTGACAGCGTCAGAGTTCACAGGATTAGGTAACTCTTGTCCACCTGTCTCTGTGAGGATCAAGGCTTCTTCATAAAAGGCTTTCTTCACAACATAAGGTCCTTCCTAATTTGGCATCCATTTTCCTCATATTTTTTTTGAATAGGAAGGATCTTTCTAAGCACTAGATATCCCTCGTGAAACTCTTGGGGATGAATTTTTTTGTTATGTGCTTATATCATGCGCCTCTGTTACATCTGACCATGACAAATAGCTTTCAATGTCTTTTCTTTGATCAAATTTAATTAGTCATATCTAGTTTGTAATAATTCTGCCTCATCTAGCTTCACTTCTGACAAAACTCAAAGTGAGGGAATTTCTACCTAAATGGGTAACACATATTCCATATAATAGGCTAAAGGAAATGGAGTTTCCCCACTTGACATTCATATTGAAGTTCGATAAGAAAACGGAGAAAACGATAATATCTTATGCCAATTTTTATAAGTCTCGGTCATCTTTTCTAGAAGCCTTGATATTCTTATTAGTTGCTTCTACTGGCCCATTTATCTTTGGGCGATAAGTGGTGGAATTATGATATTTTATCTTGAACTGCTTACAGATTGATTCCATCATCTTCTTGTTTAAGTTCAAGTCATTGTTAGAGATGATTCTTTCTGCTAGACCATAACAACACATGATCTTTTTCTTTAAGAACTTGCAGACTGTTAATTGAGTGGTATTTACGTAGGATCTACCCATTTACTGAAGTGGTCTATTACTACCAAAATGAAACGATGACAATTTGAAGCCTTAGGAAAAATTTGTCCAATGACGTTCATGCTTCAAATAGAGAATGACCACATGGCTGTCATTACGTGCAACAGATGGGGAGGGGTATGGACTTTATATCCATGAATCTGGCACTTGTGATATTTTATGGCATAACGGATGCAATCAGTTTCCATTGTTGACCAATAATACCCAAATCTCATTATTTGTTTAGTCATTGCATGTTTATTGGCACGGGTACCACACACTCGCTCATGTACTTCCTCGATGATTGTTTTAACCTCTTTGTTATCCACATATCTTAATATAATCTTATCTGGACTTTTCTTATACAAGATATCACCATAAATCATATAGCCTCCAACTATCCTTCTAAAATTTCTTTTGCTGCTGAGGATAACTTTGATATTTGATGTATTGCAATATATCATAGTACCATGGATTTCCATCTTCCTATTCTTATATGCTATATAAATGGGTTGGATACTCATAAGCATGCATCTTAATAGGCATCATATTTGAGTGTTCATTTACATTAAATGTTGATACCAAAGTAGCCAAGGCATCTACCATTTGATTATCTACTCTGGGGATGTAATTGAATGTCACTTCTTCAAATTCTTCGATTAGTTTCATGACTAATTTATGGTATTCCATTAGCTTGGGATCTTTTGTCTCCCACTCTCCCCTGAGTTGATAAATTACTAGGGCTAAATCCCCATATACTTTGAGTAATTTTACTTTATGTTCAATGGAAGCTCTGAGACCCAAGACATAAGCTTCGTACTCGACCATATTATTTGTGCAACAAAAATTCAACTGACTGGTGAAAGTATAATGTTCTCCATTTGATGAGACCAAGATTATCCCAAGGCATTTAAAGCACCATCAAATTTCAATTTCTAACGTTCACTGGTAGACGTAACTGCTTCATGTGCTGAAATAACCATTAGATCTTCATCTGGGAAATTAAAATTCAGTGGCTCATATTCCTCAGTAGCACTACCTGTAATAAAATTTGCTATGGGGATCTCTTTAACTGCTTTTTGAATTACGTATTGAATGTCAAACTCTAACAATATGATCTGCCAATGAGCTAATCTTTCAGATAGGGTAGGTACACTAATCTGGTATTTCAAAGGGTCAAGTCTGGAGATCAACCAAATGGTGTGAAACAACATAAACTGTCTATACCTTCGAGTAGCCCAAACCAAAGCACAACACAATTTCTCGATCGGTGAGTATCTTGTTTCATAATTAGTAAATGTTTTGCTGGGATAGTAAATTGCTCTCTTTCCTCTCAGTTTGATCATGTTGCCCTAATACACATCCATTGAGTTCTCAAAGATCGAAAAGTAGAGGAGTATGGGTTTGGCTGAGATAAGTGGCACTAATACTGGGTATTTGAAAAGTATTATTTAATTGCTTCAAAAGCTTCTTGGCAATTATCACTCTATACCTCTATGTTACTTTTACGGATAAGGCGAAAAATAGGGTCACATTTCTAGGTCAATTTTGAGATAAATCGAGCGATGTAATTTAATCTCCCTATAAATCCTCAAATTTATTTTTGTGTTTGTGGGAGTGGAAAATTTTGAATGGCCTTGAATTTGCCTGGATCTATTTCAATCCCCTTCCTGCTCACTGCAAAGCCTAAGATCTTCCCAAATGTTACCTCGAAGGTATACTTACTTGGATTAAGTTTCAGTTGGCTTTTCCTTAATCTATGGAAAAGTTTTCTCAAATTCTTAACATGTTCTTCCTCTGTTTTAGCCTTTACAATCATATCATCAACGTAAACTTCTATTTCTTTATGCATCATGTCATGAAACAACGTTACCATGGCTTTCTACTATGTTGTCCATGTATCATTTAACCGAAACGATATAACCTTGTAGCAAAATGTTCCCTACACAGTGAAAAATGTAGTCTTTTCCATATCCTCAGATTGCATCTTTATTTGATTGTAGCCAGAGAACTCATCCATGAATGAAAACAACAAATTTCCAGCAGTATTATCCACCAGCGTGTCTATGTGTGGCAAAGGGAAATTATCCTTCGAACTGGCTCTATTGAGATCTCTTTAGCTAACGCACTCAGGATACTTAGCCACTTTGAGGAATCCAACATCGAATTGCTTTTTTACCTCTTCTTTAATTTTTAACAGCATCATAGGTCTCATCCTTCTAAGTTTCTCTTGTACAGGTCTACATTCTCGCTTTATCGATAATTTGTGTACCACCAATTTTGTGTCCAAAATAAACATGTCTTCATATGACCAACCAAATACATTTTTATACTCCCAAATTAATTTAATCAAATTATGTTATCCCTCAACAGATAAGGTCGTGCCAATCTTTATTTCTTTCATATCTTCATATGATCCCACATTCAGAGTTTAAATAGGCTCTTCATGAGGCAGAATATGATTATCTTCCCTTTCCATAATTTTTAGCAGTTCAAAATGTAAGTCATATTCCTTACCAATATCACAATCCTCGATTTCCACTAACATATAGACAACTCAAAATCAATCTATAGGTTAGTGTCATCGGCATTCATATTATTGATATGTGAGGTCATAAAAGAATAACGAACGAGAAGATATATATACATATACAAATAAAAGAAAATATATCCCATGTCAAGATAAATAGAAGGAAATAATAATATTTAAATAATAAAGAATAAAGAAATGCATGGGAGAATCTTTGCCACTGTGTGAATTTATATAAACGCATCTTTCATGAAAAATTAAAATACATAAGTTAACCCTTTACATAAGATCACCTGCTACCCATGTTTTGACAAAAGGGAAAGTTTTCGTGTATTACTATGAAACAAATTTGTAAAACACATGCAATTTTTCAACGGTCCAATTATCCAATATGAATCTTGGTGGAGCAGAATAGATGCCTAGAACCATTCATTCATTAGTTTCATCATTGAGTATCACATTGATGCCTAGGTCTTTCAGTGCATTATCAATAATTGCCTTCTTGTCTCCCTAAATCCCTTGAAATATATGTCCTCCAGACATAAAAGTGTCATGCAATAGTGGTAAGATCGTCAGCTCCCAGGTGAGGTCCTCTCCAGTTAACCTCGCTTTCCTCATCTCTTGACTCTTTTTGATGCCCTTCAGTTTATCTCTCAGAGTCGGCTGATATCTCAAGCTAAATTAATCTCTCTCAGTGAATAGAAAAGAAGGGATTAACGGGTCTTAGTAGGTGGCTCTCTAGCCCTTTTCCACTTTTGGGTCCCCTACCCATGGTCAGCTGGAGTTTCATTCTAGTGTAGTTAGATAGTCTGGGATTGGGTATCTTCTTTCCCTCAACCATGAGTATGGAATTAACAAACTCAAGGGATTTATGATGTAAGAAGCTCCTACCTTTTATTTGATTGTGGATCTAGGAAGTAAGCAAAACAACCTGCATAAGTGAATGACTCAAATAGATAGTTTGGTGGTAGATGTAAAGGTAAAATGGTAGGCTATTCATGTTATGAGAAATGGTAGCGGAAGTATGTTGTTATGGCTATGGTATGGTTGATGAAACAATTAAAGGTTGGTGAGGATACTATCTTAGAAATTACCAAGGAAGAACCAGTGCTATAGAGAGCAAAGACCCAGCCTTACAAATCTTTCTAAGGGGTGGTAATAAAGGACTTGGACCCACTATCTATACGGAGATATGAACCGCAAGTATCAATGAAGAGAGTTTGATGCCATAAGTAAATAAATTACTTGATAAGTCGATAAAAGTCATAAGGACTTAAGCAAAGGGAATAATATCACTTTAATTGATAAGAAATGTGTCAGTACAAATGAAATAGGACTATCCTATTTATAGTTTTTGAAGAGACTTGGCCGAATAGGTACATAGTGGTTCGACCAACCTTTTTGTCTCTCTATAATGACATAATTAATTAATAAATAACATGAAAAAATAGGAGTTGGTTCAGTTGGAATGGAGGGGCATGTCTCATGGCCGAATAGCACTTGAAGCCCTTCAAGTTGGCGTCAAATTAGAGGTGGAATAATGTTTGGCTAATTGGTTATGTAGCCATTCATCTCGGCACATAAATGGAGTCACACACATAGCAAATGGCTTGGCTGGTCGCGAGGCTTGCACATGGCCCTCTAGGATGTTTTTGGTGCAACCTTATGCATAGGATGAAGAAAAAGTATGGACAACAGCCTTGGGCATGAGTTGAGCTTCCTTCAAGCTTGCATTTGATTAGCTAGCTAACAATGTAAAGGCTGGTGGTGATGAACTCCTTAGCCGTGACCTCCCAAGCTTCATAGCATCACATTTAGCTACAATTGATGTCACCTTTAGCAACCTATCTTCAAATAGTCCAACTAGATGAGATTAGCTACCCTTGAGCTCCTCCAGTTGAGTTGAGCTTTCTTTAGTGTTCCACGAGTTGCCATGATGTTTGTGAGTTGATTGTGAGCTGTATATGGCTTCCAAATACTTCACCAAGTTGTCCCACTGTGTATCATGCTCCAATGTACCTACATGTGCAAAGAAAACCTGGTAATTCAATGACATTGAGCTTGTATGAGCTAATTACCTTTCTGTCGCATATGATCATGGTCTTATAAACTGTGAATGCATGACATGATCTAAGTATATCATCATATAATATATGTAAGCTAATGTATAAGGTTTAAGAGCTAAATGAATGCACATGAGCTAACAAATGAATGATAAACATGCTACCATTTTATAAATGTAATGAATCATGCTTAATATGAATGCAATACTATTCTAACATGCTTAACATACTTAAATAACAATGTGCATCAATTGTAAAGTTGTGTCCATGCTAAGTTATTTGTTAGCTACATAACTAGTAACCTTAACATGATATGTATTATAATAACATATATGGTCAAACTAATATAAAATAAATATAACATAGAAATATTCAAGAATATTCCCTTTATATGTGAAAACATGATTGCATAATCTCCCTTTCTTTAGGGCGATTTGTCCTCAAATCAAAACCTTTAAAGTGTTTATCATTCTGTCCTTTCATAGTTTCACATCCCTTTGCTAAAAGAAAGCATCCTTTGATTGAATGTGTTCTTCCAATAAGTATCCTTTCACAAGATCTCCTTTAGGCCTTTTCTTTGGAATATAAATTACCAAACGGTGCCTTTTGGGAATGATCTTCTTCTAAGGATATGTCTTTTGCAAGTTACCTTTCATTTGGTTGGTCCTGAAAAGTGAGGAGATCTGAGGTTTCAAATGAAGGGGTACTTATCTTTTGAAGATCAAAACCCTTGGTGAATAGTTACGACTTTGAATCCCCACCATCACCATTTTCCGTAGGAGCCCCTCAATTTTCCAGCAATGAACCATCATGTTTCTTTATGAAGAAGTTTGGTTTCATGTTCCGTCCATCTTCATTTTTCATTGGTAGTTTATCGTTTCGCCAGGCTTGGACAGTTTTTCGCATATGCAATTGATCTTATTGAACTTATTTAGGCATCAAAGGCACCAAAATTACCATGCGTCCTCCATGCTTAAAGGAATATTAGTTGTGATAACAATCATGAATGGCCCATCTGTCATACTGCCATGGCCTACCAAGTAGAATGTAGCTAGCATGCATAGGGACAATGTCGCAAAGTACCTCATCCTTGTACCTACCAACTGAAAAAGGAATTAGAACCTGTTTAGTAATGTTTAACTCACCTCCTTCATTGAGCCAATGGTGTTTATATGGAGTGGGATGTTTTGATGTTGTCAAACTGAGTTTTTCAACCATAATAGTGTTGGCGACGTTTGTGCAACTCCCTCCATCAATACTCATTGTGCGAACTTTATCCTTGACATGACATCTTGTATGAAAAATGTTGTTTCTTTGCAAATCCTCTTTGGATGATTGTAACTGGAGGAACCTCTTTAAAACAAGCATTTCTCCATGATCTACATTCTCTTTTGGTTCTTCTTCTTGGATTGCTTCGGGTTCCTCATCATAGATAGGTTATTCAGAATCTGAGACAATATCTCCGTTATCGAGTAATATCATAGTATTTTGGTTGGGACATTGGCTGGCAACATGTCCTTTTCTAAAACACTTAAAAATTTTGATGTCTCTGGACCTCTCAAAAGTGTTGGTTTGTTTTTCTTTACCCTTACTAGATTCACCCACTTGTATAGTTTTTGTTACCTCAACATGATCCTTTGCTTGGACATGAGTTGGCTTCCGAAAAGTATTAGGCTATTGTTTCCATTTGGTTGTTGAATTTGGGCTACTCCGGTTGAAGACCTTCCTTTTAAATTGTCGTTCGATTTTCATGGCCATATGTACCATCTCCTCAATCTCTGAGTAATGTTGCAGTTCAACAAGGTTAGCAATTTCTGGATTTAACCTAGGTAAAAACCTTGCCATGGTTGCTTCCCTATCGTCATCAACATTGGCTCGAATCATGGCTATCTCCATCTCCTTGAAAGAATCTTCAACGCTCTGGTTTCCTTGTTTGAGATTTTGAAGCTTATGATAAAGATCTCGGTGATAGTGAGTAGGCAAGAACCTTCTCCTCATAATGGCATTCATTTCTTCCCAAGTATTGATTTGAGCGTTCACCATTTCTTCTTCTTGAACTTACTAATTGATCCCACCAAACTATGGCGTAGTCAAGAAATTCCATAGCAGCAAGCCTTACTTTCTTTTGCTCAGTGTAGTTTTGGCATTCAAAAATATGTTTAATCTTGATTACCCAGTCAAGATATGCTTCGGGATCAGTTTGTCCTTGAAATGGAGGAATGGTTACCTTGATGTTGCTGAAGTTATCATTTTGATTTCTATGGATATCTCTTATTGCTTCTGGGGTTACTTCAGCCTCCTCCTCAATTTCTTCTTCCATTCTAGGGAGAATTATCCTTGGGTTGGCCAAAGTTGCTTCAAATTGATCCATTAGATCACGCAAAGGCTCAAACTCTAGTTTCAACAATCTTACCATCTCATGCATAATTGATTGAGTTTTTAAGTTAGTGGCTTCACTTTCAGGGGTTCGTCCTGGACTCTGAGACATGATTAGTGAAATAAGAAAACAAAATGTTTAAAAGACCTTACCAGATAATACTCTCATAAAGCCTCACGAGTTCACTCCAAGAAAACTTAAATGTCACTCAATCCGCTCGTGTTTTCACTCTAGGACTTCAAGGCTTTTACTAGTCTTTTTCTAATCTCACACGCTCAACCTTTTTTCCTCTCAATATCTTTATCTCATGTTCTAAGTAACTTTACTCAAAACTGTACCAAGTAAAATTTACTTGTTATTTGTCGACTACAAAAGGGTTAGTAGGAATGGATAGCAAATTATAATGAAAGGGTGATTTAGAAATAGAAAGAAGAGAATACAGGGGTTACTTACACAAAGTCACTTCACAACCCTTCTATCACCACAATCAATTTTAAAGGCTTACTTGAATGGCTTGGTGATAGGACTTGTTGTTGTGTGCAATCAACTTTTCTTTCTTTTCTTTTCTTGTTTTCTTCTTTTTGTTTTCTTCTTTTGAGTGCTTGCAATTTTCTTTACTAAATTTTTATTTCTTGTACTTGCACTTCACTTGCACTTCTTTTTTTTTTGTATTTTTGATGTTGTTGTTGCACGTTGCTTTTCCACGAAAGCTCTGATACCGTTTGATGTAAGGTACTCCTACCTTTTAATTGATTGTGGATCTAGGAAGGAAGAAAAACAACCTGCATAAGTGAATGGCTCAAATAGAGGGTTTGGTGGTAGATGTAAAGGTAAAATGGTAGGCTATTTATGTTAGGAGAAATTGTAGCAGAAGTATGTTGCTATGGCTATGGTATGGGTGATGAAACAATGGAGGTTGGTGAGGATAGTATCATAGAAATGACCAAGGAAGAACTAGTGCTATAGAGAGCAAAGACCCAGCCTTACAAATCTTTCTAAGGGGTGGTAATAAAGGACTTGGACCCACTATCTATACGGAGATATGAACCGCAAGTATCAATGAAGAGAGTTTGATGCCATAAGTAAATAAATTACTTGATAAGTCGATAAAAGTCACAAGGATTTAAGAAAAGAGAATAATGTCACTTTAATTGATAAGAAATGTGTCAGTACAAAGGAAATAGGACTAGCCTATTTATAGCTTTTGATGAGACTTGGCTGAATAGGTACATAGTGGTTCGGCCAACCTTTTTGTCTCTCTATAATGACATAATTAATTAATAAATAACATGGATAATAGGAGTTGGTTCAGTTGGAATAGAGGGGCATGTCTCATGGCCGAATAGCACTTGAAGCCCTTCAAGTTGGCGTCAAATTAGAGGAGGAATGATGTTTGGCTGATTGGTTATGTAGCCATTCATCTTGGCACATAAATGGAGTCACACACATAGCAAATGGCTTAGCTGGTCACGAGGCTTGCATATGGCCCTCTAGGATGTTTTTGGTGCAACCTTATGCATAGGATGAAGAAAAAGTATGGACAACAGCCTTGGGCATGAGTTGAGCTTCCTTCAAGCTTGCATTTGATTAGCTAGCTAACAATGTAAAGGCTGGTGGTGATGAACTCCTTAGTCGTGACCTCCTAAGCTTCATAGCATCATATTTAGCTACAATTGATGTCACCTTTAGAAACCTATCTTCAAATAGTCCAACTAGCTGAGATTAGCTACCCTTGAGCTCCTCCAGTTGAGTTGAGATTTCCTTAGTGTTCCACGAGCTGCCATGATGTTTGTGAGCTGATTGTGAGTTGTATATGGCTTCCAAATACTTCACCAAGTTGTCCCACTATGTGTCATGCTCCAATGTACCTACATGTGCAAAGAAAACATGGTAATTCAATGACATTGAGCTTGTATGAGCTAATTACCTTTCTGTCGCATATGATCATGGTCTTATGAAATGTGAATGCATGACATGATCTAAGTATATCATCATATAATATATGTAAGCTAATGTATAAGGTTTAAGAGCTAAATGAATGCACATGAGCTAACAAATGAATGATAAACATGCTACCATTTTATAAATGTAATGAATCATGCTTAATATGAATGCAAGACTATTCTAACATGCTTAACATACTTAAAAAACAATGTGCATCAATTGTAAAGTTGTGTCCATGCTAAGTTATTTGTTAGCTACATAACTAGTAACCTTAACATGATATGTATTATAATAACATATATGGTCAAACTAATATAAAATAAATATAACATAGAAATATTCAAGAATATTCCCTTTATATGTGAAAACATGATTGCATAATCCCCCTTTCTTTAGGGCGATTTGTCCTCAAATCGAAACCTTTAAAGTGTTTATCATTCTGTCATTTCATAGCTTCATGTCCCTTTGCTAAAAGAAAGCATCCTTTGATTGAATGTGTTCTTCCAATAAGTATCCTTTCACAAGATATCCTTTTAGGCCTTTTCTTTGGAATATAAATTACCAAACGGTGCCTTTTGGGAATGATCTTCTTCTAAGGATATGTCTTTTGCAAGTTATCTTTCATTTGGTTGGTCCTGAAAAGTGAAGAGATCTGAGGTTTCAAATGAAGGGGTACTTACCTTTTGAAGATCAAAACCCTTGGTGAATAGTTATGACTTTGAATCCCCACCATCACCATTTTCCGTAGGAGCCCCTCAAATTTCCAGCAATGAACCATCATGTTTCTTTATGAAG
Organism: Hibiscus syriacus; assembly: GCF_006381635.1. Lineage (NCBI taxonomy): Eukaryota > Viridiplantae > Streptophyta > Magnoliopsida > Malvales > Malvaceae > Hibiscus > Hibiscus syriacus. Next base: position 2,039,907 of record NW_024061969.1, on the reverse strand, counting down.
AAGTTTGGTTTCATGTTCCGTCCATCTTCATTTTTCATTGGTAGTGTGTCGTTTCGCCAGGCTTGGACAATTTTTCGCATATGCAATTGATCTTATTGAACTTATTTAGGCATCAAAGGCTCCAAAATTACCATGCGTCCTCCATGCTTAAAGGAATATTAGTTGTGATAACAATCATGAATGGCTCTTCTGTCATACTGCCATGGCCTACCAAGTAGAATGTAGCTAGCATGCATAGGGACAATGTCGCAAAGTACCTCATCCTTGTACCTACCAACTGAAAAAGGAATTAGAACCTGTTTAGTAATGTTTAACTCACCTCCTTCATTGAGCCAATGGTGTTTATATGGAGTTGGATGTTTTGATGTTGTCAAACTGAGTTTTTCAACCATAATAGTGTTGGCGATGTTTGTGCAACTCCCTCCATCAATACTCATTGTGCGAACTTTGTCCTTGATATGACATCTTGTATGAAAAATGTTGTTTCTTTGCAAATCCTCTTTGGATGATTGTAACTGGAGGAACCTCTTTAAAACAAGCATTTCTCCATGATCTACATTCTCTTTTGGTTCTTCTTCTTGGATTGCTTTGGGTTCCTCATCATAGATAGGTTCTTCAGAATCTGAGACAATATCTCCATTATCGAGTAATATCATAGTATTTTGGTTGGGACATTGGCTGGCAACATGTCCTTTTCTAAAACACTTAAAAAATTTGATGTCTCTGGACCTCTCAAAAGTGTTGGTTTGTTTTTCTTTACCCTTACTAGATTCACCCACTTGTATAGTTTTTGTTACCTCAACATGATCCTTTGCTTGGACTTGGGTTGGCTTCCGAAAAGTATTAGGCTTTTGTTTCCATTTGGTTGTTGAATTTGGGCTACTCCGGTTGAAGACCTTCCTTTTAAATTGTCATTCGATTTTCATGACCATATGTACCATCTCCTCAATCTCTGAGTAATGCTGCAGTTCAACAAGGTTAGCAATTTCAGGATTTAAGTTAGGTAAAAACCTTGCCATGGTTGCTTCCTTATCGTCATCAACATTGGCTCGAATCATGGCTATCTCCATCTCCTTGAAAGAATCTTCAACGCTCTGGTTTCCTTGTTTGAGATTTTGAAGCTTATGATAAAGATCTCGGTGATAGTGACTAGGCAAGAACCTTCTCCTCATATTGGCATTCGTTTCTTCCCAAGTATTGATTGGGCATTCACCATTTCTTCTTCTTGAACTTACTAATTGATCCCACCAAACTATGGCGTAGTCCAGAAATTCCATAGCAGCAAGCCTTACTTTCTTTTTCTCAGTGTAGTTTTGGCATTCAAAAATATGTTCGATCTTGATTACCCAGTCAAGATAGGCTTCGGGATCAGTTTGTCCTTGAAATGGTGGAATGGCTACCTCAATGTTGGTGAAGTTATCATTTTGATTTCTATGGATATCTCTTCTTGCTTCTGGGGTTACTTCAGCCTCCTCCTCAATTTCTTCTTCCATTCTAGGGAGAATTATCCTTCGGTTGGCCAAAGATGCTTCAAATTGATCCATTCGATCATGCAAAGGCTCAAACTCTAGTTTCAACAATCTTGCCATCTCATGCATAATTGATTGAGTTTTTAAGTTAGTGGCTTCTCTTTCATGGGTTCGTCCTGGACTCTGAGACATGATTAGTGAAACAAGAAAATAAAATGTTTAAAAGACCTTACCAGATAATACTCTTATAAAGCTTCACGAGTTCACTCCAAGAAAACTTGAATGTCACTCAATCCGCTCGTGTTTTCACTCTAGGACTTCAAGGCTTTTACTAGTCTTTTTCTAATCTCACACGCTCAACCTTTTTTCCTCGCAATCTCTTTATCTCAAGTTCTAAGTAACTTTACTCAAAACTGTACCAAGTAAAATTTACTTGTTATTTGTCAACTACAAAAGGGTTAGTAGGAATGGATAGAAAATTATAATGAAAGGGTGATTTAAAAATAGAAAGAAGAGAATACAGGGGTTACTTACACAAAGTCACTTCACAACCCTTCTATCACCACAATCAATTTTAAAGGCTTACTTGAATGGCTTGGTGATAGGACTTGTTGTTGTGTGCTATCAACTTTTCTTTTCTTTTCTTTTCTTTTTTTCTTCTTTTTATTTTCTTCTTTTGAGTGCTTGCAATTTTCTTTACTAAATTTTTATTTCTTGTACTTGCAATTCACTTGCACTTCTTTTTTTTTGTATTTTTGATGTTGTTGTTGCACGTTGCTTTTCCACGAAAGCTCTGATACCGTTTGATGTAAGGTACTCCTACCTTTTAATTGATTGTGGATCTAGGAATGGAAGAAAAACAACCTGCATAAGTGAATGGCTCAAATAGAGTGTTTGGTGGTAGATGTGAAGGTAAAATGGTAGGCTATTTATGTTAGGAGAAATTGTAGCGGAAGTATGTTGTTATGGCTATGGTATGGGTGATGAAACAATGGAGGTTGGTGAGGATAGTATCTTAGAAATGACCAAGGAAGAACCAATGCTATAGAGAGCAAAGACCCAGCCTTAGAAATCTTTTAAGGGGTGGTAATAAAGGACTTGGACCCACTATCTATATGGAGATAGGAACCACAAGTATCAATGAAGAGGGGTTGACACCACATGTATATAAATTACTTGATAAGTCGATAAAAGTCATAAGGACTTAAGAAAAGAGAATAATGTCACTTTAATTGATAAGAAATGTGTCAGTACAAATGAAATAGGAGTAGCCTATTTATAGTTTTTGAAGGGACATGGCCGAATGGGTACATGGTGGTTCAACCAACCCTTGTGTCTCTCTATAATGACATAATTAATTAATAAATAACATGAAAAATTAGGTGTTGGTTTGGTTGGATTAGAGGGGCATGTCTTATGGCCGAATAGCACTTGAAGCCCTTCAAGTTGGAATTAGATTGGAGGAGGAATGATGTTTGTCCGTATGGTTATGTGGCCATTCATCTTGGCAACTAAATGGAGTCACACGCATAACACATGGCTTGGCTGGTCACAATGCGTCCACAAGGCTCTTTAGGATGTTTGTGGTGCAACCTTATGCATAAGATGAAGATTAAGCATGGGCAGCAGCCTTGGGCATGAGTTGCGCTACCTTCAAGCTTGCATGTGCGTAGCTAGCTAACAATGTAAAGGATGGTGGTGAATGAACTCCTTAGCCGTGACCTCCCAAGCTTCATAGCATCACATTCAACTATATTCAGTTACAATTGATGTCACCTTTAGGAACCTATCTTCAAATAGTCCAACTAGTTGAGATTAGCTAGCCTTAAGCTCCTCCAGCTGAGTTGAGCTTTCCTTAGTGTTCCACAAGCTGTCATGATGTTTGTCAGCTGATTGTGACCTGCATATGGCTTCCAAATACTTCACCAAGCTTTCCCACTGTGTGCCATGCTCTAATGTACCTACATGTGCAAAGAAAACAAGCTAATTCAATGGCATTGAGCTTGTATGAGCTAATTACCTTGCTGTTGTGCATGATCATGGCCTTGTGAGATATGAATGCATGACACGAGCTAAGTATATCATCATATAATATATGTAAGCTAATGTATAAGGTTTAAGAGCTAAATGAGTGCACATGAGCTAACAAATGAATGATAAGCATGTTTTTATTTTATAAATGTAATGAATCATGCTTAATACGAATGCAAGACTATTCTAACATTCTTAAGATACTTAAATAACATTATGTATCAATTTTAAAGATGTGTACATTCTAAGTTATTTGTTAGCTACATAACTAGTAACCTTAACATGATATGTATTATAATAGCTTATATGATCAAACTAATATAAAATAAATATAACATAGAAATGTTCAAGAATATTCCCTTTATATGTGAAAATGTTCTTGCATCAATTTGAAGGAACATTCAACATATTTTTCATCTATTTCCATATATGGGGAAGTGGTGGAGACAGCAGCAAAAATGTCCTCTTTGACATTTATGCATAACAACCTCCCATTAATCATAAATTTCAGCTTTTGTTATAGTGTAGATGGAACTGCCCCTGCTTGGTTAATCCAAGGTCTTCCCAGCAAACAATTGCAAGTAGGCATGATATTCATCACAAGGAAATCGAATTTATATGTAGATGGGCCAATGGTTAGGGGATGTCAATCTTCCCTAGCGCTTCTCTCTTTGTTCCAATAAAGGCTTGAACAATGCTTTAGCAATTCCTCATGTGTATACTATCGACAGAAAACTTATTCAAGGTTACCAAGGGTATCACGTTTAGAGTAGAGCCATTGTCAACTAACACTCGAGATAGAACATGGATTTTTCACCTAACATTGATATGTAGAGCTTTCTGGTTGGCAATCATTCCCGAAGGGATCTCATCATTAGAAAAATAAATAAAATTGTCTGCTTGGATATTTGCAACAAACCTATTCATCTTGTCTACAGGTACATCCTTTGGCACAAAAGTCTAATTCAAAACCTTCAACAATGCGTCTCGGTGCACCTCAGAGCTCAATAGAAGGGCAAAGACTGAGATACGAGCAAGTTGCTTGTGCAACTATTCAATAATGCTATGTTCGTTGTGTTTTAAGAATTTCAATAACTACATAGCATCATTCTCAGTCATAGGTTCATTAATGACTGGATAATCCTCTTTCAATAGTAAGTCAACCTTCTTCTCTTTATTTGCGGAAGATCTTTTCTCACGTCCTTTGGGTTGATCTAGGGACTAGCATCTCCCACTCATATTATATGACCTACTTCACCCACTTCTTCTTCAGCAATATCTGATGCCCATACATTATCCATCTTACACTTATATATCAAGGGACTTGTTTTTTATCCTTGTAAGAGAATGGAGATGAGGTGTAATGATCATCTTAGGAGTTACGTTCTCAGCCACATATGTTTCTGGTGTGATGACTAGAGGGCAATTGGCATAGTAAACTCCCCTAGATGAACTTTTAGATGCACAAAGCTCTCCTTCTTCTTTTTTTCCACAACTTCTTTGTAAAATTCCATCTTTTTATCGTCAATCATTCTTTGAAACAAAGCTTAAAATTTAGAGCAATTTTGTATATTGTGCCCACATAATTATGATATTAGTATACAAGGTTTTATTCCACTTGTTCAATTTTTGGGCTAGAAACCAAAAAGCCTACCTTGATTATCTGACTCCATATCCAGCGCATTGGTATTTTACCTGACTCATACTTGTCATAATCTTCTTCCTCTTTTCCTCAACAACGGAATTGACTCATGAACCTACATTGCTTAGAAGTGTCTTCTGAGCCACGTTTGGTTTCTCACTATCACCAAAGTTTATGATGTTATTTTGCCTCAATCTTTGGATGATCTTTTTAAAGGAAGTGCAGTTCTCTATTTAGTGTCCAGGAACACCTGCATGATACTCACATTGGACATTATCATCGTACCATTTGGGATATGGTAGTTACAAATGTGAGACATGGTAAGGAGAAACCATATGTCTATCATACAAGACATGGAATAATTCCTTGTAAGACATAGGGATTGGGTCAAACTAAAGCTTCTCCCTCTCCTGTCTCGACTCTCTTGTTCCTTTTCTTGTATAATTTTATGCAGATGATCCTGTAGCCTGAGGTCGAGACACAGTGATGTTATTGGAGTCATATTTCCTTATGTTGTTGACTTCATTATCCCTTTTTTTCGTTAGCGGTTTCTTGCTAGGTTTACCTCCATAAAGGCTCCCACTTTTGATTGCCATTTCGATCATCTCTCTTGTATTAACTAAATCAATAAAACTCTTGGACGAATTCCCCAATCGGTGTCCAATGAAAGGATCTCTCAAAGTATTTATGAAGAGCATGTTGGTTTTTTCTTGTTCCAGTGGTTGGTGTACTTGTACAATGATATCCCTTCACCTCCTTTACATTCTTATATTGCTCAAGAAGAGATTTGGCTAGATCCTTCCATGACCTGATGTGAACCTTGCTCAAGTGGTTATACCATCGAATAGCGGAACCTACTAAGATCTCTTGGAAGTAATGAATCAACAGTTGATCATAACCAACGTAGCCAGTTATTTTTCTGCATAACATAGTGATGTGAGCATAGGGGCATCTCGTTCCATCAAACTTTTCAAAATTCGAAACTTTAAACATGGGAGGTAGCACCAAATCAAGAACCAGACTCAGCTCCTTGGCATCGACCCGTACATGTTTGTGTCCTTTTTCATAGCCCTAATTTCATTTTCCAGTTGTTTTCATTTCTCTTCTAGTTGTTTTCTTTTCTCTTATCTTCCCTCATCACCAAAATCTGGGACGTCTTCTGCTTGGTGCGGGTTTACAGATGTACTAGGTAAGTTTATGTGCGCTATTCCTGGCTGATTAATTGTTCCTTGTTGTGCTCTAATATGAGGTGGTATAAAGTATGAGGGTAAAGGGGTTCTTCAGTGGTAACACCAATAGTTAGAGCCTTTCCACAATCCGTTCACGGTACGAAACATGGGGGTAAAAAGGTTATTCGGCAATAGCATTGATAGCTGGAGTTTCTTCTCAATCTGTATATCTTCCCTGTAACATGTTTCCAAGTTTCTTCATCATATCATTTTAAGATTTCAGTATTTGTTCACACATCTCTTCTTGAGCCTTCCTCATATTCTCTTGTATTTCTAGCTAGATTTTCTCAATTTGGGCTATTCTCTCATCCATTACCTTTATCCTAATATTATACGGGTGCTTGGAAGTTTCTAGTAGTTTGTAGTGTACCCTTTATTATTAATTTTGATGGTTTGATGATGAATATAAATTGATGGAAATGAAATGCTAAACACAAATAATTGTAAAAGTGCAAGTAAAATGCAGAAAATAAAACATGAAAGGTAAATAAAATGAAAATGCATGTCAAAAGGCATTAATTCATAAAAGGTGATTAGTCTTAGAACAACTTTCGTTTAAGGGAAAAAATATCATCATTACAAGACAAACGCATTACAAAAAAGGCCTAGCTCTAGTATTCAGCTCCATTATCTCATTGACAAGTCAAGTGACCCTTCTTTCGAAATCTGACGCTGGATTTGTGTAGCACTGGATGACTCTTTCTTGGATATCCATTTCCCCTAGCTTCTTACTAACGCCACTCAACTGATTCATGGTTTTGATTATCACAAAATTCACATTTGCTTTCCAATCCTCATAATAATCATTCACATTATGACATTATCGTTTGGTGCTTCGGATAGTGCATGCAAGCCCAATGATCTTCGCTTGAAAACTTTGCAGTGCCTTTTCTAAGTCATGAACCTTTCTTTGGAAAGTGGCATTCTCCTCGATACTGATCCTTAAATCTGTCAGTCCATGCTAAGCGTTCTTCAAAAACAGGGAATTTTGAGCTGCAAAATTTAAGCATTGTCTCTTCATTCTTAGCTTGGATGAGCTAACTCTTCCTCGTGCATTTCTTTCATCTATTGTTTCTCTTGATTGAGGACCTCTATTCTCTCATTCTTCACTCCACATCGTTGTATCCAAAGGAATACCTCATCTTGTTTGCCTTGGAGTACATGATCTCGATATTGTCTTTATAATTTAAATTCCTCAATGCTTTGCCTCTTTTTAGCTTCAAGTTCATCTATTTTTTGTCCTCTAATTTCAAGCTCATTTAACATGTTATTTACCTCCATTTTGAACCCTTCGAACATATTACTTTTCTCAAATTCTAACTTTATAACTCTTTGCTTTTCCCCTTCTAGCTCACTTACCCCGCCTTAATTTTCAGCTTTAATCTCCTCAATCTTAGCTTGCAACCCTTGCATTTCAAAAGTGAGCTTCTCTTCTCGCTTCTTGCTGAAGGTGTGCCTTTGTCTCAATTCTTTGGCGTCTTTTCATTCACCACTCAGTGCATAAGTTCATGTCTTCTTCTCTCATTCGAGCTCTTGATCTATCTTCTTTTTTGTGTATCTAACTCTCTAACCTTGCGTTCTCTTTCATCTCTGACGTCCTTAATTTGATGGTATTTTTCAGCCTTAAGTTCCAACTTCCACTGTTATGAAGTTTTTCCTAATCCAGCAATTTTCCAAGCTAGATTAATCTTTTGAAAATCTTTCTGCAGGTTCGTGAAATCAGCCTCAACTTCGTCGTTCCTCTTTAGCATGAGCTCAAATTGTTTGCATGAAATCCAACATCGAGGTCCAACATGAAATTTTCTCGTCTAAGATCTTAACACTCTTTTTCTTTTTCTTTTTTGAAATTTTGGCTTCATATTCACATCTCAAGATTTCTAACTCAAATGGAACATATATGAATTTCTCTTATAAAGGAATAGCTCGATCACGGTTAGATAAGGGAATAATGTCACTCTTCCTAACATCTCTCCAAACCACATAGTATAGTGTTAACATGACATTTGCTGCTAACTCATCAATTCAAAAGGTTAACTTCCAAGCATATTACATTAAACGAGTTGTTTTCTTATAGTGATATCCATGTAAAAATTTCAAACTTACTCAGGCCAAAGGTGGTTGTGACAAACTATTGTGCCCCATATTACCTTAACACCATTAGTGGAGCATAACCTATTCCACCTCATAACCTGTAATACCACAAAATTTGATTAGTGACTAAAATATAAGTTTTAAAAGTTTAAGGACTTAAGTATAAACTTTATAAAAGTTTAGGGACCAAAAATATAATTTTGAAAAGTGATAGATTTAGCTCGTAAATGAAATGTTTGGCCTAAAACGAGGTTTTTTGTGGGAATCATATTTTCAGTACGGGATTTGTGGTAAAAGCTATAAAGCGATAAAGTTTAGTATTGAAATCGGATAATCGAATGGAATCATAATAGTGTAATCTTTTTAGATTTGACCGAACAGTGGAATTTTAGTGGCTAAAATGAAATTTTATAAAATTTGATGTCAGAAAGGGAAATTGGGAGATGAGATTTTTAAATCCATTTAAGAATATTAAAATTGAATGAAAGGAGTGGCATGGAGCTAAAAATAGGGATTCATTAAGACCAGTTTAGACTTTTGGTTTAAATTCAATTTAATTCGCTTTTAAAAGTCAAAGTTAGGAGATAATTGCTTAGAATTTTCAAGAAATCAACATCTTTCTTCTAGCAAGTTTCCGAACCTCCATAGCCAAAGGTGTGTTTGTTTTTTTATTTATTTTTGGTCCATTTTATTAATATTTTCATTAGGTTATTAAGGATAAAATAACCTACTTGAAATTCTCTTTCATTTGGAATAAAAATCTTCAAGTTTTATGTTTAAGTTGGTGAGAAGTGGGCGAAGGGGAGGTGTGATTCTTATGATTTAAGTTTGATTATTCATGCTAGAAGTGTTGTGAAGTTGAAATCAAACATGAAAGTTGTTAAAAATCAAGAGTAAGACTATATTTATGGTTCGACCATAGCGCTATGTTTAGGAAAATATTTTGTTTGATTTACATTTGATATGGAAAAGAGTTGAATTGGTTGTAAATGTTGTGTGAATGATGAAATTGAGCTTGGATCAAGTTTAGAGATTATTTTGAAAAGAATAAGAATATTCGACTAAAGGGGATAATTAGGGGAAAATATTAAAAAAATCCCTATGTTTTAGAATTTATATTAAAAGTGTTATAAGTGACTTAGAGATCAATTTGGAACCTTCAAAGAGAAAAAGGGCTAGTTTAAAAGTTTCAAGGATTTTGGGACATTATTGTATAAATGGAAGATTTGGAGTATTCAATGATAATATTTAGTATTAAGATGTTGGAAAATTAAGTTGCAAAGTTGGTTGGAACCAAATTTCAAGGTAGGTAAAAGTTAGGGGTGGAATTTGAAAAGTCTAAGAAATATAGGGACTTGATTTCAAGTATTTAATTGTGAAAGTACCATTTGGGTAAAATAATAAATTGCTTGAAATTTTATTTATGTGCTGATTTTTTAGCTAAAATGTTGAGTTGGGATCGAATTCCAAGTTTATCAAGTTGGGTGGTTGAAATTGAAAAGTTTTAGAAAGTTAAGTATGAAATTGCAAGTTTTTAAATATTCAATTTTTGATTTGAATATTTTTTTAAGGTAATGGAAAGTTCATGTGATTAATGTGACATTACCATAATAGTGAAAGGCTATTATGAATTTAATGGGAAGTTAAGGTGAATTCTAGAAAAAATCATAATTAGTGGGTTGATTGTGCAATTAGAAAAAGTTTAAGGGTTAATAATATAAATATATATATATTTGGAATTTAAGGAAATATTTTGAGAAATTCGAAAATTCCGATAGAAGTACAATTTAGTTTTATATCGATTTTAGTATCGAATTTATTTCTATCGAATTTTATATTTAAGTTTAGATTATGTTAGTTTGATGCTAGCATATAGTTTGAAAATTTTATGTTAATATATAATGTCGTCAGATCAAGTAAATTTAGTGATTCAAGTAGCTTGAAGGGAAGTAAAAATTATGGGATCGAGAAGACTATCGTGGAGAAGGTTCGATAGCGAGGCAATGGTGAGTACATTTAATTCGTGTTTGTATTATCGTACAAACATTGGCTTGCGACGAGCCAGTGATGGAGTTACTACGGTAAGAAATGAATCCTAATGTTATGTGAATTATGATTCTAGCCTAAATGTTCATTTATTTAGCTTACATAATTATGAAATTAAGCTAAGTATGCGAATTAAGGAATGTTGTCTAGAACTTAGAATTCGAATTGTTAATTTAGAAATTCACCATAAATTATACAGAATTGATTAGATAATGATCTCTATATCGTTAAATTCGTATATAAGTCTAGCTTCATTTAAAATAGACGGTGACTGATTTCGAGCTGTACAAAAAAGATATGAAATTTTAATTTGTGATAGGTCAGAAAACAGGGTAGTCGATTCTGCCGAAACAACTTCTATCAGTAAACTTTGAAATCTTGTTATAAATTGTACAAGAGAAACTAGACAGAGTGCCTTATATGGTTAGATTTGTATTCAAGTCTAGTTTTTATTAGTGCAAGTAGAATAAATTTTCAGTATATTAATTAATACATAATGATATTTGTTTGAAGGTAATGCAAACTGTCAGAATATAGAATTTTGATAAATTGTATATCAAAAGTAGTGTATGCCAAATGATTTAAATCTAAAACTTAGTGACGCTTATATTTTGATTTAAAGATAATAAAAATAAAGTGTTAAAGTGAGTACAATTTGTTTATTAGTTTATTATAGTCGATGACGACTTACGATAAGTCAACCTCATTTTATTTTCCAGTATGATTTATAAATTTTTAGTATGGAATATTTCTATAAAATTTTTCATCAAGCTCTATGAATGATTTTGGGTATGAACTGGCCAAGTATGATATTTACAATGATGAATTCTAAATGTTTACAGTTATTATATGGTTTTTCTAGTTTTCATATAATTACAAATATCATATATTTTACAGTTATCAGATACAAATTAATAAATTATTATGTGATGATAAATATATAAGCTCATTGTATGTTGCATTGAGAGTCGTATGTACATTTGGCATGGAATTAAAAGAGTACTTATCAGTTCATCTTTGGTATATTCGTGTATCAATGTCCAATTATCAGTTCAGCTTTGGTACATTCATGTATCAAAGTTCAGTACTCACTACAAAAATGTTCTACTACTATGACAAATTTAATTTTGTCAAAATTAATTTTGTCACAATTAGTAGTTTTTTTTGTGAAAAAAATAAATAATCGTCACATTAAATTAAAAAAGATATACAACTACAACAAAAGCTAAAATCGCCATAATAATTTGTCACAATTAGCAAACATGTGTAACATATGATAACAAAATAAATTTTAGTGTCAAATTGAAGGCATATAGTGTCAACTTTTGTAATTAAAAATTTTAGTAACTATGACAGAAAAATTGTCACAACAAATAATGAGATTTAGATTTGTTGTGACAAATTTTGTTTGTAATTATATATTTTAATTATAGTGACAAAATGTATAGATACAAATGATTATCTCCAATTTTCGGTATAAAAATAAAATAATATAGTGACATGTTTTGTAACTATAAGATATATTTATTGTTACAAAAAAATTGTCACAACAAATAATAAGATACAAGTTTTTAGTAAAAAAAGCAATGTTTTTCGTTATATGTTTTAATTATAGTGACAAAATATATTGTCACAAAGATTTCCCTCCATATTGTTTTGCACCAAAAAAGTCATATTGTGACAAATTTTGTAACTATAAGTGTTAATAATTATTGCAAAAAACATTATCACAGAAAATAATGATATTCAGGTTTTTGTGACAAATTATATTTGTAGTTATAAATTTTAACTATAGTGGTAGCATATATTAATTGTCATAAATATTTTTCTCCACTTCTTTGTTTCAAAAAGTTATATTGACAATTTCTATAATTATAATTTATAGTTGTTATTATAGAAAAAATTATCACATCAAATAATAAAATTCAAGTTTTTTGTAATAAATTATTTTGTACTTATATATTTTAATCATTGTGAAAAATTATACTATCAGAACTATTTCTCCCTATTTTTTAGTGTGAAAAATGTTATATAGTCACAAAATATATTGTAATTAATATAATTTAAGTTTTTTTTAATTAATTATTTTTGTAGTTGTATATTTTAATCATTATGAAAACTTATACTATTAGAAATATTTCTCCCTATTTTTTAGTGCAAAAATGTTATATAGTGACAAGTTTTGTAACTATATGTAATAGTTATTGTTATAGAAAAATTATCATAACAAAAATTTCATTTTTTAAATTAGTAAAAGATTCAAGTTTTTATAAAAAAATATGTTTTCTGTTACATGTTTAATTATAATGATAATATATAATTATTATTATAAAAAAATGTTCAAAAAATTTAATTTTTTGTGATAATATATATATAATTAAATGGTATTTTCAAAAAAAAATATAATAACAAAAATATATTATCAAAAAGTTCAGGGCTTGTTTATTTATTAAAAAATCATTATTCTAAATTTAAAATCTAAAATACACAAAAAATAAAATAGTAAAAATAGTAAAAATTTAATTTTTTCTGATAATATATATATATATATATATATTGAATTGGGAATGAACAAGCTAACTTAAGCCTTCAGGTAAGGCGGTCCGTGTAAGTCATGAATAATATATATTAACCATAGTTGGGCAAATTTCCTATTAAATTTTTTTACATTAAGTTTAGGTAAAGTTTACTTAAGTTTATCATGTTATATTATATACAATACTCTTCTTAGTTGTATAACTATTTTTAATATTTTTTATTATATAGTTTCATAATGGTTAATAATAGAAGTTGTTGGTTAAAGGGTCATGTTAATTGTTTTTTTTCTAAGTTTGAGGGTTGCATTGAATGCAACAGTAATTTGATGGCCAAATTGATTTTTTTTTTAAAATGTACAAGAGCCTTAGGCATCTTTTTTTAAATTAATATAAATTAAATAAATATTAATCAGGTATCGATGACCTGAAAATATAGGTACCTAGGTTTTATTTAGGAGGGAAATTTCCCTCTATTTTATTTTAAAGGAAATTGATTTTTAAAGGAAAACTGGGTTTTAGAGAAATTTATTTGTATTTATTTTATAAATACGTTTTTAAAACCCTCAATTTAACTGTGTCAGGCTATTATTCTAACTTTATATTTATTCTTTCATCGTGAAGGAAAAAATAAAACAAATAGTTTTTTCTTTTATATTATGTCTAATTACTCTAGTAGGGATTTATTTAAGAGAAATCTAAACCTAAGGATTGTATCAAAAATTAAGATTCTATGACTACATTGAAATGAATATAAATTATCCAACAAAATTAAATGCAAAAAAAGGGATTAAAATGTAATAAAACAAAAATAAATAGTTAATTAAAAATAAAACATAATAACAAAAAATGATGACTAAATTGTACTAAAACAAACACTGAGCCATGATCAAAAATAGTAAAGAAATATTCAGTAACCAAATTTGAAGAAAGGAAAACAAGGGACGACATATGAAAATATGTGATAATACAAGGAACCGTTTCCTAATTAGACCAAAACTTTTAGGAGAACACAAAAACCCTAGCCTTTCACGCGTGTTGTTTACACTTGGCCATTTCTCATCTTTGTGCGACGCATCTCTATCCTCCCCTCTTTTTTTCTTTTTTATCATTTATAAACCCTAACGCCTAAAAAGATTAGAACGTCAGTTGTAATAGGTAGAATGCAGCGATAGGTTCAAGCTTTTTCGGTGCATGTAAACACTGAAAAATGCGATATTGCATCACATTCGGGTTGTCAATCCGATTATGCGACCCGTTATGTTTTCCAGATGTTTTGAAAGCCAAAGGTAAAGTTGTTGCTAAAAACTGCAACAAGAACACATTGCTATTAGTTTTAGCTCATAAATCGGTAATCAACAATTTGTTTAAAGATATATCATGAAAAGCATACTTGTGATTTGGTAACATCAGCAGTTTCGGCTCGAACCTTCAGTTCTTGCATTTCATGAAAATCATCTTCAACTTTAACAATGTGTATAGCTGCACCATATAGGATATAGCAAACTGTTAGGTACGGTACAGGGTTAATTTTGTAATTATGTACCAGGGTTTTCTATTATAAATAGAGATGTAACCTAGACCTAAAATATCATTGAATAAAAACTTCTAGCGCCGCCTAGGCACCGAGGACGTAAGCACATTGCCGAACCTCGTAAAATTCTCGTGTTCTTTTGTTTTCTTTACCCGTTTTCGTCAACAATTGGTATCAGATGTCAGGAGCAAAATTCGAAGTCGCGAAATTCGATGGTCAGGGTAACTTCGGATTATGGCAAACGAGGGTGAAGGATCTATTGGCGCAGCAAGGGATCTTGAAGGCTTTGCGATCTACAAAGCCGGCGTCGATGGATGAGGAAGATTGGGAAGAATTGCAGCAGCGAGCGGCAGGAACCATACGATTATGCTTGGCGGACGAGGTCATGTATCACGTCATGCATCTATCATCTCCAGACGAAATTTGGAGGAAGTTGGAAAGTCAGTTTATGTCCAAATCCTTAACGACAAAACTGTATCTGAAGCAGCGGCTGTATGGGCTGAAGATGCAGGATGATCACGATTTGGCGCAACACGTGAATGTCTTCAATCAAATCGTTTCTGATCTGGCTCGGCTTGATGTGAAAATTGAGGATGAAGACAGAGCGATGATTCTGTTGTGTTCGTTGCCTCCCTCTTACGAACACATGGTGACTACTCTTACATATGGGAAAGAGACTATCAATGTTGAGGAGATTACTGTAGCCTTGTTGGCTCACAACCAGCGGAAGCAGAATACAGGGGAAAGCTCTCAAGCCGATAGCTTATATGTCAAGGGTAATCGAGATCGTGGACGGAAGCCAGAGAAGGCAGGGTCCGGGAAGCGGAATTCCAGATCCAAATCCAGGGATAAGAAGACGATTCACTGTTACAAGTGCAAGGAGGCGGGACATATGAAGCGAGACTGTCCGAAGTTGAAAAAGCAGACTGATGAGAAGCGTGATGGCTCATCCAAGTCTGTGAACGTGGTCGAGGATGATAATTCTGATTGCGTGAGGGTGATATGCTTTCTATTTCAACGACACAATTGACGGATGCTTGGATTCTTGATTCTGGATGTTCTTATCACATCACGCCAAATAGGGAATGGTTTTCGACATACAGGCCGGTTAATTCTGGTTCGGTTTATTTGGGTGATGATCGATGTTGCAATATTGTTGGTATTGGTGATGTCAGAATTAAGATGCACGATGGCTCCGTTCGGACGTTGAGTGGTGTTCGACATATCCCAGACTTGAAGAAGAATTTGATTTCCTTGGGCACTTTGCACAAGAATGGTTTTATCCCTAAGGCTGACGAGGATAGGGAAACCATTCGGATTGTTAAAGGAGCATTGACTGTGATGAAAGGCAAGATGACTGCAGGGAATATCTACAGATTGTTAGGGAGTACCGTTGCAGGTGGAGTTCACTCTGTTGAGTCCTGTGATGATACGACAAAATTGTGGCATATGCGCCTTGCTCATCTTAGTGAACGTGGTATGGCAGAATTACACAAGAGAAACTTGTTGCATGGTGTCAAAAGCTGTAAGCTCGATTTTTGCAAGTATTGTGTTCTTGGTAAACAGACTAAAGTCTGTTTCAAGACTGCGAAGCACACAACTCAAGGGATTCTTGATTATGTGCATTCTGATGTATGGGGGCCTTCCACGACATCGTCTTTGGGTGGATCTAGGTACTATGTTACTTTTATTGATGATTTTTCACGGAAAGTTTGGGTGTATTTTTTGAAACAGAAATCTGAAGTTTTTGAGAAGTTCAAGCTGTGGAAAGCTGAGGTAGAAAACCAAACAGGACGAAAAATCAAGTGTTTGCGGTCTGACAATGGTACGGAGTACACAGATTCACAGTTCCTACAATTCTGTAAGGAGCATGGGATTCAGAGGCATTTTACAGTGCGCAAGACACCACAACAGAATGGTGTTGCGGAACGAATGAATAGGTCGTTGAATGAAAGAGCCAGATGTTTGCGGTTGAATGCGGGGCTTCCCAAACACTTCTGGGCTGAGGCTGTTAACATGGCGTGTTACCTTATCAACAGATCGCCAAGGGCATCGCTGGCTGGGAAAGTTGCAGAAGAGGTATGGACTGGTCATGATGTTAGTTTTGATAACTTACGGATTTTTGGTTGTCTTGCTTATGTGCATGTACCTGCTGATGAGAGATCCAAACTTGATGCAAAATCGAAGGAGTGCATTTTTCTGGGTTACAAGAAAGGTGTCAAAGGATTCAAGTTCTGGGATCCAGTTGCGAAGAAAGTTGTGATTAGTAGAGATATCGTTTTTGATGAACAATCCATGTTGCAGCAGAAGCAAGACACGACAGTGGTGGATTTCGAGCAGTTTCCAGTTGAGAAACCAGAAACTTCTCAACCGACTTCTGGTGGTTCCACTACGGATGACTTGCAGGATTATAGTCTCGCCAGAGACAGGGTGAGACGGACGAATATAAAGCCTCCGAACAGATTGGGTTTTGAAGACTTGGTATCTTTTGCACTTATTGTTAGCAGCGATGATCCGATTACTTTTCATGATGCCATTACTAGTCAGGAAAACGACAAGTGGATGGCAGCCATGGTTGAGGAGATGGAGTCTTTGAATCACAATCGCACATGGGAGTTAGTTCCCCTTCCTGAGGGTAAGAAGCTGATTGGTTGCAAATGGGTGTATAAGAAGAAACCAGTAGTAACAGAAAAAGAGGGGGAGAAGTTCAAGGCTCGTTTGGTAGCGAAGGGTTTTTCACAGCAGAAAGGAGTTGATTATGATGAAATCTTTTCTCCTGTGGTCAGGCACACTTCAATCCGAGCAGTACTTGCATTGGTGGCTAGTTGGGATTTGCATTTAGAGCAGATGGATGTTAAAACTGCTTTTTTGCATGGTGATTTAGAGGAGCAGATCTACATGCGGCAACCTGAAGGTTTCACTCAACCTGGAAACGAGCATTTAGTTTGCAGATTGAAGAAATCTTTGTACGGGTTGAAACAGTCTCCGAGACAGTGGTATAAACGGTTTGACTCCTATATGATCAGATTGGCTACAACCGATGTGAGTATGATTGTTGTGTCTATGTTAAGAGCCTTGATGATGGTTCTTTTATTTTTCTATTACTGTATGTTGATGATATGTTGATTGCTGCGAAGAACATGGATGATGTTATCGGTTTGAAAACTTTTTTGAGTCAGGAATTTGATATGAAAGATTTAGGTGCTGCAAAGAAAATTCTTGGAATGGAAATTTGCAGGGACAGAGACTCAAGGAAACTGCGGCTATCTCAACGGGGTTATGTTGAGAAATGCTAGAAAGGTTTGCGATGAGCAGCGCAAAACCAGTTAGCACTCCATTGGCGAATCACTTTAAGCTCTCATCAGAACAGTGCCCCAAGACAGATAAGGAAGCTGAAGATATGGCAAAGGTTCCGTATTCTAATGATGTTGGCTGCTTGATGTATGCGATGGTATGTACTCGTCCTGATTTAGCTCATGATGTTAGTCAAGTTTGTAAGTACATGTCTAAACCTGGTAAGCAACATTGGGAAGCAGTCAAGTGGATCTTTCGGTACTTAAAGGGTACTGTGGGACATGGAATTGTTTTTGGGAGTCAGCGGGATAATCCTTTGGTTGTAGGATATGTGGATTCAGACTATGTAGGTGACTTGGATAATAGAAGATCTACGACAGGGTATGTCTTTACTCTTGGTGGAGGGCCTATTTGTTGGAAGTCTACTGTTCAATCTATTGTGGCTCTATCTACAACTGAAGCTGAGTACATGGCAGCGGCTGAAGCTGCAAAAGAAGCTTTATGGCTTACTGGTTTAGTGAAGGAGTTGGGTGTTCAACAAGGTGGAGTTCAGTTGCTTTGTGATAATCAAAGTGCTATTCACTTGGCTAAGAATCAGGTGTATCATGCTAGAACTAAACATATTGACTTGTTCAAGCATCTGGAGAGGTTTTGTTTCAGAAGGTACATACTGATGAAAATGCCGCTGATATGTTCACTAAGCCAGTTACGACAGACAAGTTCAAGCATTGCTTGGACTTGTTGAATGTTTCGAGTTGTTAAAGAATCAAGGTAACCCAACCCACATTGAATTTTCAAGAGGCAGGATATTCGCCAAGGTGGAGATTTGTTAGGTATGGCTCATAAATATACCAGTAAAGAGGACAGGGTTAATTTTGTAATTATGTACCAGGGTTTTCTATTATAAATAGAGATGTAACCTAGACCTAAAATATCATTGAATAAAAACTTCTAGCGCCGCCTAGGCACCGAGGACGTAAGCACATTGCCGAACCTCGTAAAATTCTCGTGTTCTTTTGTTTTCTTTACCCGTTTTCGTTAACACAAACTAATAAGCAGATCACAAAGAATAAGAATGTAGTGGACAGCACTGTCCACGAAGTCGGTGCCTTCTGATGATATCTGCTCGAAAAAGCCTACGACTAAGAGCTTATAAAATCAACAGTTTTCATTTCGTAAACCGTGTGAATAAGTAGCCAGTTTTGTACTCACCTACATATCATTGTATGCTTTCTGAACGGATCTCTAAAATCGAGCTTTCGTTCATACAACAGAGCCAAGTCACCACCTTGATCTTGGTGACCATACACGATAATGTGATCAGAAGAGTTAGTAATGTCATATACATACACTAGAATCGCTTGATTTCCAGCAAGTTGCCCCATAAGATTCTCCACAAGAGACTCCACATCAAAGGCTCCACCAAGGTATCTGTTTTAGAACTTATTTTTTATGCATAAGGAAATCAAAATTTTCTAATAAAGAAATGAACTAACAGAAGCCATTAGCCCTATTTTTTAGTGCATAAGGTATATATGTTCGCCAAGACTATACTTTCGGATTTACTTATCTACATTCAAATTACTAACATCATCGACATTGATCACATTAACAATAGTCTAAACCTTTTTTCCCATTCGAGGTGTCTATTCTAATACAACTTCATTAGATGTTTTGAAAGCACAACTATTTCATACGTTTTGAAAGACAAAGGTAAAGTTAGAGATGGCTCCTGGCTTTGGTGAATTACAGATGACACTGTTTACGATGCCGTGAAGTCGGTATGTGTCTTTACAATTTTCGTAGATTATCGGCTTCTTCATAGAATACTTGATTTACATGTTTATTGAGTTCAATCTTTCTCAGATGACTCAACACAATGTTGGTTCCCTGGTGGTGGTAAAACCTGGAGAGCATAAATCAATTGCTGATATCTTCACAGAGCGAGGTAGTTAACTAGTACATCTTGATAAAATCAATTTGGAGACAAGATTTTAAATTTTGAACGAATGATGGATTTAGTATACTTATGCTAGGACTTTTGTGTTATTTGTCGCATATTTGTTGATCTGAATCAAGCAAAACTAAGTTCTGTAAGATTGAAGTAGATTTTATTACCTATGAGCTAAAACATGTTGATAGTTAGGTTGTTCCATCCCAATGTCACCCTTCACCTTTGCCATTGAATGCAATTATCAACTTCGGCGTAGATTTTTCTTCTAGTTCTTTCATGTCAAACAATCACATACTGCCCTTTTCTTGAGCATTGCATATAAAAAATGTAGGGCGCCCATCAAATTCTTTTTGCTCTGCTAAGATTATAATTTGGTTTATTTTGAATTTCTTAAATATCAAAGAAGAGATTTTGAAGGATTTTGTGGTGCGGTACAGTTTTGATTCGTAGTTTATTTCTATTATTTGATGTTATACTAGCAGATTATCTTAGGAAGGTAATAGTACATGGAAGATCATCCAAGTCAACTAAAGTTGGGGACATCATGATTGAAGAGGTATTGGGTTTTTTCAAGTACATTCATAGGTTTACTTCCATCATATATGGTTGTTTGTATTCCTTTCTTTTTTCATCAAGGGAGAGCCTACTCCTTTTGCATGCGTTTCGGAGGAAGTTTTTTGGAGCCCCTCTATATTATAAAAAAATCAAATAATGAAATGAAAAATCTTTTTTTTCTTCCTCTGATTTGATTCTCTTTGTTCTGCTCTTTTCTAGTTTGCTTGTGAGAAACTTGCTAACAGGTACGGGGAGAGCATGGTCACTAGCAGTAAAGGGCATGGGAACCGGCATGGGATGCACCTGCTCTTAAGGCAGATAAGGACTGATTTTGCATGCATGGCAATGAGAGGAAGATTGTTGGTGTGTTGCTTAGTAGTTGGGGTTGCTCATGAGTCATTGTTGGGACTATTAGTGGGATTTAAATGGCCCAAATTTGTATTGGATTTCTTTTCTTTTTAATGTATATATGGATAAAAAGTGGTGATTTTAGTCACAATAACATACTAAATTTAATAAAAAAATATATTAAATTTAATAAAAATAAAATTTTATGTTAAATTTATTTCGTCATAATATTTTCTCAAAATAAAAATTATGTTATTTTTTGACAAAATTTGTTTAGTCATGATAACAATTTATAACAAATATTAATTTCTCAATATAAAAAATTATGACAAATAACATTCTTTCAGTATCACTCTAATAAATTATAACAAATTTATTTAGTTACAATAACACACTAAATTTAGTCAAAATAAAAAGCTATGTCAAATTTACTTCATCATAATATTTTGTAAAAATAAAAATTGTGCAAATTTATTTAATCAAAAATAAAACTTTATAACAAATATTAATTTCTCAATATAAAAAATTGTGACTTTCACAATAACAAATTGTAACAAAATTATTTAGTCACAAAAAAAATTATAGAAAATATTTAGTGACGAAAAAAAAAGTAGTGAGAAATTAAATTTTGTTGTAACATGTCTTTTTATCACGAAAACTTTTTAATTTGATGTCATAATTTAAGTTAATTGTGACAAAATTTACTTTTTGTGATAAAATAAATATTTTAATTTAAGAAATATTTTGTCTCTATATTTTACATTTTGTGATGAAATAGAAACTGTGACAAATAATTTTTGTTACCGTATTTATTTTCGGCACAAAAATTCTTTATATTTGATGTTAAAATATAAGTTAGTTATGAAAAAATGTAGTTTTCGTGACGAAATGATTAATTGATTTTGAAACATATTTTTATTACGATAAGTTAATTATAGTAACAAAATTTCATTGTTACAATAAATACTATAAAATGGTAACAAACAGAATTTTGTCACAATATACTTTACATGACAAGGTTGTTCTAACAAATATGGTAACAAATACAATTAGTCAAAATATGTCACACCCCAAAATAAGGCCTAAATTTATCTTAAATGTTTTTTATGATTAAATTGAATTTTAATTGAATTTGGGGATCAAAGTGAAATTTTGATTAAATTTGGATCCAAATTAAGAAAGTAATTAAAGATGGAGGACCTATGACATGATTTTTCCATTTTCCTTTTTAAGGGTTTATATAACCCTAGATCTGGGGGAAATTTAATGAATTTCTCTTACTCCAAAATTTTACTATTTTAGAAGGAAACATTTGATCGCCCATTCATCGTCAACTGTTGCTCCGTTTTTCAACACCTCCTGCACTATCATGTTCCTTGCGTCGTCTCGAGTCCACCAGTATCCTTCTTATCTCTGTTGTCACCGGCATATGACGGGGAGAGGAATATCAAGTTTTTGACATTTCGGAATCGAGCTCTTCATCGTTCACCGTTATGAACTGACTTTGGTAATTGTCTCAAACCCCTTAAAACAAGTTTAGGAATTTTTTCGTAATTTTTCCAAACCTCTACGGCCCTGCATGCGCCACCCTTGAGAGTGGGGAAAGTCCACCCCCTGGTGGACTGTTTGAAAGTGGGCTGATCCGACCCGCGTATGACCCGACCCGTTAATCCAATCCGCATGCCCAACCCAATCCGACTCGGTCTAAAATTGACTGATTGTTGACCATTGATTGATCATTGATCGTTGACTTTGAACAAAAAGTCAAAATTTTTGAAAAGTCATATTTTATGTTTTTCGACATCCTAAGTCCGATTTTGAAGTCTTTTTTTCCAAATTATGACCCGAAAGCCCTGAATCGAGCTCGTTAACCAGAAATTGCTTAGCATTTTTAGCATTTTTACTTATTTATTTGAGATTTGGTTATGAAATTGATCCAATAAGATATTTTTATGAAGGTACTCGTGTTTCACCTGACCGAGGGTCAGTTAGGTTTGGTGTTTCTTGTCTATTAGACCCTATCGATCCGCGTTCTACGAAAATTACTCGTAGGTTTTCGTAAATTATTTAAATAAAACTTAATATTATTCATATTAGGATTATGATATGTATTTTTTGATTGGTAGGATCTAGTGTTGAAGCTGATCGTGATTGGTACACTAAGTAGTAGGCTTCCTTATTATACTACTTAGACCGATACAAGTGTGTTTCCTGATGGTGTTACATTACTATTTTAAACTATCCATTTGAATTGTTTCTGATTTGTGATAATTCTGAATATTCTTACGACATAATACTTGATTTCTTAATATTGCTTATCAGACATCTAATTTATCGTATATTACTGATTTAATTTCTGATTACCGTATTTCTGTATATGATTTCCAAGCATGAAACATTTTCATGTTTTAATGGATTAATTATCGTTTTCCCTCGAATACATACATGTTTATTACTATCATTGGGGGTATTATTGGAGGAAGTTTCTGAAGGCTCCTTTACTATGTGCAAGGGTAAGACCTTTCCATTTATGAAGGCTCCTTTGCTATGTGCAAGGGTAAGACCTTACCATTTCTGAAGGCTCATTTGCTATGTTCAAGGGTAAGACCTTACCATTTCTAAAGGCTCCTCTATTATGTGCAAGGGTAAGACCTTACCGCTTTCTATAGTCTCCTCTGTTTTGTGTATAGGGTAAGTCCTTACTGGGTGTACATGTGGGTGTATGGTTATTGAGAACCTACACATTCTGGTGATCAGACGGGGGTAGTGTTTATGTTTTTAGAACATGTCTGATAAATTGATTTTACAGAAATATTTCATTTGTATATTTTTATACACCGTAAGGAGCACACTGAGCTTTTTAGTTCATTCTGTAAATTTTAACATTTTTAGATAATAACAGACTAGGCTAGCAGACTTGGCATCAGAAGGATTAACTACTCCTACTTTTGTACTACTGTATATCTCTATATGCCTTTCAGTTATATCTTGATATATCTACATTACCGATATAATGTTCTGTAAATGTTTTATACGGTTTTCTATGGTATTTTGATATGTATATGTTTTATACAGTTTTTGACATATGTATACATATATGTTTATCATATAAATGTCACATTATTTTATGATTTTTAAATATATTTCAAATCCCTGATGCTATTCTAATTTAGGTTCAAAATCTTTCTATAGAGCCTTATAGATTTATCTGATGAGTGCTACTAGAGGTCGTAGGCCAGGGCGTGGTCGTAGGCCAGGGCGTGGTCGTGGACGAGGGCGAGTGACTCGACCTTCTGTTAATATAGATAATCTAATGTCACCTCGAGATCCTTCTGTCCCACACATAGATCTGTATATTTCTAGAGATGACCTGGTTACTGCTGCGAGAGACCCTCCCATCACTGAGGATGAGGACACTGGTATGGATGAGGGCGCAATTAATAGAGCTATATTGCGCATGTTCAGGAGAACTGCTTAAGTCCATGATAATATGTCTACTGTTGAGATTTCGAAGTCTTTGGTAACTACTAGAGTAGTTCATTCGAAGGCATTACTGGTGGACCTCCGACTGACGCTGAGTATTGGTTGGAGGATACAGAGAGGATTATGGATAAGATGGATTGAGTCCTGAGCAAAAGTTAAAGGGGGCCCTGGCTATGCTGAAGAATGAGAGTTTTTGGTGGTGGAAATCAATTTTCGTTAGTATTATGGGAAATCAGTTAACTTGGGATCTATTCAAGACACGTTTTAGGAGTCGTTACATCATAGAGAGATATCTACATGAGTGACGTCAGGAGTTTCAGAATTTGGAGCATGGTGATATGTCTGTTATGGACTATGTGATTGAGTTCATCAAACTGAGCCGCTATGCTACTGGACTTGTTGACACTAAATCAGATCGTTATTGAGGTTCGAGAATGGACTCAGGTATGAGATCAAGAGTCGAGTTGCTACCTACCGGGAAAAGGACTTTGATTCTTTGGTTGAGACAGCCAAGACTGTCGAGGAGATCAAGCGAGTGGGTATAGAGCGTAAGAGAGATCGAGATCGAGACCGATAAGAAAGCCTTCTGGTTCCATTGATTCTTCTGTACACCCCAGTAAGAGAGGCCAGGGTGAGTATTTTCAGAAAGACAGTACGAGTGTCAGGCCTGTGGCATCAGGTTCTTTAGTTGTTCCATATTCTAGACATGGTGGTTCTTCTAAGTTGCATCCTTTGCAACCATGTGAGCATTGTAGGAAACGTCATGTTGGGGAATGCATGAGGAAATTAAGTATCTATTTAAGATGTGGTTCTGGTGATCATCCCTTGAGAGATTGTCCAGAGCCAACTCCTATAGTTCAGACCCCAACTCATACTCCCGCTCGTACTCAGAGTACAATTCGGACTCCTGCAGTAAGTCGTACTCAAGATAGAACATCGGGATTGGCTAGTAGAGGCCAAACATCTTAGTGTAGGGGTCTAGTTAAATCTGAGGCCAGACAGTCTACGTTAGTTTACACTGTTAGACGTTAACAGGACTGCGATTGACCTGATGTGATTACAGGTACTGATACTATTCATTAAGTTCCCTACTTTGCATTGTTTGATAATGGTTCTACCCATTCGTATGTATCACATTCCATTTCTGGGGGTCTTAATATTCCTGTTGAGAATGCTGATACTTTGGTGATAGTTTAAAGTCCCGTTGGTCAGTTCATAGAGTTATATCGTATTTTTAGAGGATGTCATATAGAGATCAATGGGGAGATATTTCTGGCCGACCTGATGGAGTTACCTTTGGAGGAGTTTGATTTGATTCTTGGCATGTATTTGTTGATCAAGAATCGAGTTAATATTCATTGTGAGACCAAGATAGTTGTTTTGAAGACCCTGGATAATCGAAAGATTTTGATGATCGGGGAACATTGTAGATTCATAACAAATGGTGTGTCTACATTGGTAGCTGAGAGGATGACCAGGAAGAGTTCTGAGGTATTTCTTACTTATATTTTGGACACTAGTAGTTCTTGATCTGATATTGAAGGCATCTGGAATATTGTTAAGGTATTTCCCGATGTTTTTCTTGAAGAGTTGCATAGATTACCGCCAGATAGAGAAGTTGAGTTTGAGATAGAAGTTTTTTCCAATTATACCCCTGTTTCGATGGCTCCTTACCGTAGCTTAAGGAACTGAAAGTCCAACTCCAACAGTTGTTAGATAGAGGATTTATTCGACCCAGTGTATCACCATGGGGAGCCCCAGTTCTCTTTTTCAAGAAGAAAGGTGGGACATTGAGACTCTTTATTGATTATAGGAAAATGAACAAGCTCACGGTTAAAAAAAATATCCTTTGCCCATGATTGATGATCTGTTTGACCAATTTTGAGGGGATTCTATATTTTCGAAGATAGACTTCAGGTCTGGTTATTATCAACTTGAGTTGAAAGATTCTGATGTGACAAAGATTGTTTTTCGTACTAGGCTTGGGCATTACGAGTTTTTAGTGATATCATTTGGGTTAACTAATTCCCATGTTGCCTTCATGGATCTGATGAACAGGTGTTTCGACCATATCTAGACCAGTTTGTAGTGTGTTCATTGATGATATACTGGTGAATTCTCGAACTGAACCAGAACATGATGAGCATTTAAGGATTGTTTTGCAGACTTTAAGGGAAAATAAGTTATATGCCAAATTGAGCAAGTCTGAGTTCTGGCTTAGCGAAGTGACTTTTATTCGACATATCGTTTATGCTAAGGGTATACAGGTGGATCCGAGTAAAGTGGAAGCTATTTTAAACTCAAAACAACCCAAGAACGTCTCTGAGATCCGTAGTTTCTTGGGCTTAGCTGGTTACTACCTTCGTTTAATTGAGGGGTTCTCAATTATTGTAGCTCCCCTAACGAAACTATTGAGGAAATATGTTTTATTTGTTTGGTCTGAGAACAAATAAGCTAGCTTTGAGAAATTGAAGACTGTTCTAACTCAAGCCCCAGTGCTGATTCAGCCTGAGTATGGGAAAGATTTTTCTATCTATAGTGATGCTTCTCACTTTGGATTAGGATGTGCTTTGATGCAAGATGGTAAGGTTATCGCTTATGCATCACGTCAGTTAAAGCCGCATGAGCGCATCTATCCTACTCACGATCTAGAGTTAGTATTCATGGTTTTTGTTTTGAAGATCTGGAGACACTATCTCTATGGAGAAAAGTGTTATCTCTATATTGATCATAAGAGTCTGAAGTATTTCCTTACTCAGAAAGAATTGAATTTGAGATAACGTCGTTGGTTGGAGCTTCTAAAGGACTATGATTGTGAGATAGAGTATCATCTAGGGAAGGCTAATGTGGTTGATAATCGTCGTTTTGCTATCAAAATAATTTCGGCTTCTTAATAAATAAAAAGAAAAATGTAGTATAAAGAAGTAGGTTCGGTGCACACGGACTACTAGTTTTGTGATTTAATAAAACTCTTTGATTTAGATGAGGGTAGAATTCCATATGAAGTTGAAAAGATATAATAAAATAAAAATTATAATTTAAAAAATAATAATAAAATAAATAATAATAAATAAAAAGGGAAATAATAAAATAATAAATAATAGTAGTAAAGATAAAAAGGGGTTTTAGAAGTTTTTTTAAATAAAATATAAGAATTAAATAAGGAAAATAATTAAATAAACAAATTAAAGAGATTGAGATAAAGAGAAACTTATAGTGAAAGCATCCTCAGACTTCAGCTTCGCCTAAAATTCCTCAGATCATCAAAACTGATTTTTATTTCAAGATTTGCATCGGCTTACAAGGACAATTCTTCGCTGCCAACTTAGATTATGCCATTTCAACAATAACTGATTTCGATCTCAGTTTCCTCTTAGCAAACAATCTTACTAAGTCTCTTCTTATTAAGTCGAGTATGCTTCAATAAGCAAATCCTTCTTCAAACGTTAATCATAACAACATCCAGACCAATGTCAAAATCGTTTTTATTTGAAAACTAAGCTCAGAAAATAGAGAAAGAAATCCGAAGCGATTTAAGTACCTTACAATTCTCATATTTGGAATTGAGGCTTCGCTTTAGCCCTTGGCTTGAAAGAAAATTAGATAAGCATGACCAAAGTCATACTTAGAAATTGTTGAAAACTAAATTTAAAGAAAAATAAAAGAGTATGCGAAAATATAGAGAAAGCTAGAGAGAAAAGAAGATTTTATTCTCAAATGAGAGAGATATGTTTCTAGGATTACCCTGAGAGGGTATTTATAGCCTTCAAATTCCTAAAAGCAAGCTAAATATCTTAAATCCTAAATAAAACACTTAATATTATTTAAAATAAAATACATGAAACAAAAATAATATTTAAAATAATATTCTAAATCCTAATGAAACTAAAATACCTAAAACAAAGATAAAATATAATGTTTAAAATATTACCCTAAAACTTGAGTTTAACCCAAATCTGAATTCTAGAAATGTGCGACCAATCCATTCGTGCTTCTAGAAATGTTGACTGGTTCTAGAAGGTGTTGACATCATCACCTCGACAGATGTTTCATGTCCAAATTCATACCCACTAATCCAGCTTTGATTCCAAAAATAAAAAACTGTAGAATTCTGTCTTTTTGTGCAATTTCCAGAATCTGACGTCCTTCACATAAAATGAATCAAAACGAAAAATTAAGCCACAAAAACCAATGATTAAGGAGTAATTTAAAAGAAAATATTAACTAAATTAAGCACTTATCAAATTCCCCCTCACTTATTCAATGCTTGTCCTCAAGCATTTATCAATTAACATATCAAAATCATAACTTGTCATCTTGAATTTCAACTTATTTCTCAAACTTCCAATCAAACTAAGTTAATGATATTTGTTGAATTCAAGTTACAATCAAGAAAAGATACAACCAAGAAAATTTAAAGTAAGCAAGATATCACAATTAATCGTCAACTTCAATGAAACATGACTCAATACCTCACAATGATTTATACATATCTGCTCAAAGTGTATGGGGTAAATAAAATCACTCAAACCGAAACTAACCAAAACATTACCATAGACATAGAATCCAATCAAGACTCCACTACAAAATATGAACATAATGCAATAATCAAGGGGTCTTTAAACAAGGTGTAACGGGGCATAGGTTAGGGTTGGGAAAATGTCCAAAAAAAAGTTTAAAATACCGAAACAAGAGATCAAAATAAATAAGAAAAATCCATGAATTAACATGAAGTATAATGAAGAACAAAACAAGGAAAAAAGAATAGATGAAAGACAATTGAAACGATCGATTTTTTCTTCCCTTTTTTCGAAAAAATATAAGTTTTTTTTACTGTTCGAAACAGTGAACAACTTGTGTTTTTATATTTTTTGAAACAATAAAAAAAATTGTTTTTTTCTTTATTCGTGGAACAAGAGTGATACAAGATCTCAAGTCTCGGTAAGGGTGTGAAAAGAGAGAAAAATGAAAAGAAAGGCTTCGGGTTTAATTATGAGGTGTAAAACAAGGAAAGGAAAATAAGCTCAAGTATGGTTCAGTAGTGAATATATAAACGGTAGGGTTTTTGGGAAAAGTGGGTTTATCCTAGGTGCCCCTATTACATTAAAACATTACGTTCAACATGTAGTCTCGATATGCTTTGTTATTACAAGTTCTAGAACATCCTAATTAGTTCGGCACACACAAGTCAAACAATGAGGAAGAAAGAAAATATATGTTCGTTAGGCCCAAATCTCACAAGAAAAGTTTATGTGCATTGAGTCAAGCTCATCTCTATCGACATAAGCATGAAATATCAATACTCAACAAAATATTCACTAGCTAATCACCAATCATGCAAATTAAATTCGATCAAAACATGATCACAATCCAAAAGGAAGTAAGAGTATAAAGTAGAATTCAAGACTAGCAACTAACGATCCTAACATATCATTATCAGAACAACTTAATTTCAAACAATCAAACAATTCAAGGAAAAAATTTGATGACATGCTTATCCTTCCCGCCTAACTTATTTCGTTTTGCCCCAAAACATATATTAAATTGAAAAACAAAAAGAGGGAAAAAGAATACTCCCCAATCTAATGGCAATCGCAGCCAAGGCCACATCGAGACGAGTTGTTGTAGAGTGGAATGTTCAATCGAGAAGCTACCAGAAGATATATTAAAATTTTTACTTTTTTCGAATTATTCTTCCTTTGTTTGCTACCACATGATCTCTTCACGCCTTGGGGTCGGGTTTTCGCCATTTTTTGGCTTTCATTTTTAATAATTCTTGATTATATCTTGCCTAAAATTCAAGTAGGAATAATGGGGTACCTAGAAAATTTAAAGAAAACACAAATAAATCAGAAAAATAAAATTGAAAATAAAAATAAAAATTGAAAAAAGGAAAATAAAAATATTAATGGGTTGCATCCCATGAAGCACCTTTGTTTAACGCCGTTAGCTTGATGACCTGATTCAAGCTATAGGTTTCGAGAGAAATACTTCCTCCACTTTATACGCTTTTTCCAACAAAGAACATCCTTATGAGAAATTCTACGATCATATAATTATTTTATTTTTTTCTTATAGATTTTGGCTTTCTCATAGGCTTTCCTTCGGATATTTTTATCTTTGAATGCTTATGTGAAATAATAATCGATGAAGTATCATTTTCTCCTAAAAATGCATTCTTTAAGTGTTTCATAATTGTTTCAATTCTACCTCAGGGGCCTGCAAAATAGAAGATAAAATTTTAGTTTTCGAGGAAGGTAAAATAAATCATAATTGATTGAAAAAATATTTTCAAACTTCCCTTTTTCCTCTTTGTGGCAAAGTTCAGGATCCATGGAAAGATTAGATTCAATATATTTATCAATTAAATGATCTAAAATATCAATAGAATTGATTCTTTCAACGTGATCAGGGTATCTCATTTCTTTGTAAACATCAAATTCAATGATATCACCGTCAAATTCCATTGTTAGTATACCACTTCTAACATCGATCTTTGTATGTGCAGTGCTTAGGAAGGGTCTGCCTAAGAGTACTTCCGAATAAGAATCCGATCTATCATGTTCCATGTCAATTACATAGAAATCTGCAGGAAAAAATAATACATCGACCTTCACTATGACATTTTCCATTGCTCCCACTGGATAGATAACGGATCGATCATCCAACTGTATGGTTATTCCTGTTTCCTTCAAAGGCTCTTTAGTAATCATTTTATAAATAGAAAATGGCATAACATTGATTGATTCTCCAAAGTCATACATTGCACGTTTAATTTTAAAATTACCTATTTTACAAGGTATAACGAACATACCTTGATCCTTCATCTTTGGTGGGAGCTTTCCTTGAAAAGTTGCATAAACATGTTCTCTGAAATTTACCTTTTCGTGCCCCATTATTTTTCTCTTTTTAGTGCAAAGTTCTTTTAAAAATCGAGAATTCCTTGGCACTTGTCAAATTACTTCAAGAAGTGGTATGTTAGCTTGAACTTTTTGGAACACCTTTAAGATCTCCTTTTCTTCAGCTCTTTTATCATGCTTCATCAACCTTGATGGGAAAGGTAGTGGCGTGATTTCATGAGAAGAAAAAGAAGGATTTGAGTCAGACGTACCTTATATTTCTGAAGGTGGTGTGTCCTCTTGTTCTTTCTGATGTACGACTTTTTCTACTGGAACTTCAGGTGATATAACTGTTCCACTTCGGAGTGTGATGGCACTAACATTCTCTCTCAGATTTAACTCCATTTGAGAAGGTAGTCTTCATTGTGATTCTAATTTTCCCACAGTTTGAGCTAGTCGGCTTACTTGGTTATCTAACTCTTGAAGATGTGTATCGGTTCGACTTTGGAATTTTTCCTTGGATGCAATGAACTTTTATTTTGAAATTGCAAACTTTCCTATGAGTTCCTCCAATTAAGGTTTTTGTATTTGCTATTGAGGATGAGGTATTGGTTGTTCTTCTTGTCTTTTTCTTTTCTCTCGAAGCGTTTGTGTGTGGATTCTTCATGCTCGTGCTTCGATCTCCGGATCGAGATCTACTAATTCACCTAGGTTTCTTCTGGTCATAAATCAAAAACTAGAAAAATAAATCAGTATTTGCCGTTAGTCCCCGGCAATGGTGTCAATTTGATAACCTTTGTTTTGCTATCAAAATAATTTCGGCTTTTAATAAATAGAAAGGAAAATGTAGTATTGAGAAGTAGGGTAGATCCACCAGGACTATGGTTTTTGTGATTTAATAAAACTCTTTGATTTAGAGGAGGGTAAAATTCCAGATGAAGTTAAAAAGATATAATAAAATAAAATAAAAAATAATAATTTTTAGAAAAAATAATAATAATATAAATAATAATAAATAAAAAGGGAAAATAATAATAGTAAAGTTAAAAAAGGGGTTTTAAAATATGTTTTTCAAAATAAAAGATAAGAATTGTGAAAGTAACCTCATACTTCAACTTTGTCTCAAATTCCTCGGATCATCGAAACATATTTTTACTTCAAGATTTACGTCGGCTTACAAGGACAATTCTTTGCTGTCAACTCGAATTGTGTCGTTTCAACAATAACTGATTCTGATCTCAGTTTCCTCCTAGCAAACAATCTTACTAAGTGTGTTCTTGTGAAGTCGAGTATGCTTCAATAAGCAAATCCTTCTTCAAACATTAATCATAACAACATCCGGACCAATGTCGAAATCGTTTATATTTGAAAAGTAAGCTCAAAAAACAGAGAGAGAAATTCGAAGCGATTTAAGTACCTTATAATTATCACATTTGGAATTGAGACTTCGCTTTAGCCCTGGGCTTGAAAGAAAATTAGCTAATCATGACCAAAGTCATATTTAGCAATTCTTGAAAATGAAATTTAAATAAAAATAAAGGAGTATGCGAAAATTAAGAGAAAGCTAGAGAGAAAAAGAAGATTTTATTCTCAGATGAGAGATATATGTTTCTAGGCTTACCCTGAGAGGGATTTATAGCCTTCAAATTCCTAAAACAAGCTAAAACATCTTAAATCCTAATTAAAACACTTAAAACTATTTAAACTAAAATACCTAAAACAAAAATACTATTTAAGATAATATTCTAAATCCTAATTAAAATACTTAAACCTATTTAAACTAAAATACCTAAAACATAGATAAAATATAAAAATAATATCATAAAACTTAATTAAAATACTAAAACCTATTTAAACTAAAATACCTAAAACAAAGATAAAATATAATGTTTAAAATATTATCCTAAAACTTGAGTTTAATCCAAATCCGAATTCCAGAAATGTGCGGCCAATCCATTCTTGCTTCTAGAAACGCTGAATAGATCTAGAAGGTGCCGTCATCACCTCATCATATGTTTCATGCCCACTAATCTAGCTTTGTTTCCGAAAATAAACAAAACTGCATAATTCTATCCTTTTTGTGTAATTTCCAGAATCTGTCGTCTTACACAGAAAATGAATCAAAACGAGCAATTAAGCCACAAAAACCAATCATTAAGGAGTAATTTAAAATAAAAATATTAACTAAATTAAGTGCTTATCAATGGTGGCCAACGCCTTGAGTTGTAAGGCGATATCTGATCTAAGAGCCTTGTTCGCCAGCTTTAGTTTATTTGATGAAAACAGTTTATTAGTAGAGTTGCAAGTTAAACCCACTTTGGCTAAGGAGATTAAGGCCAAACAACTCCTTGATAGATATTTGCTTCCCATTATTAAACAAGTGGAGCAGGGATCGAGTTCAGAGTATACTTTTGATCAGTATGGTATTTTGTGCTTTCACGGTCATTACTGCGTCCCTAAAGATGATAACTTAAGACGAGCTATTATTCAGGAGGCTTATAGTAGTCCTTATGCTATGCATCCTGTCGGGGATAAAATGTACAAGAATCTCAAGGAGTGCTACTTTTGGACTGGTATAAAGAAAAATATTTCAGATTTTATGGTGAGGTGTCTAACTTGTCAGCATGTTAAGGTAGAACACCAACTTTTGTCTGGATTATAACAGTCAATTAAGATTCCTGAGTAGAAATGGGAGCACATTACGATGGACTTCGTTATTGGTCTTTCTCAGACTCCTTTAAAAAGGATTCTATTTGGGTGATGTAAATTTTGAGGATTAAATTGAATTTTAATTGAATTCAAGGACCGAAGTGAAATTTTGATTAAATTTAGATACAAATTCATAAACTAATTAAAGATAGAGGACATATGGTATGATTTTGCCATTTTTCTTTTTAAGGGTTTATATAACCCCAAATATGGGGGAAATTTTAATTAATTTCTCTCCCACCAAATTTTTACTTTTTTAGAAGGAAACATTTGATCGTCAATTCATCATCAACCTTTGCTCCATTTTCGACAACTCCAGCACCATTGTGTTCCTTGTGTCGTCCCGAGTCTACTGATATCCTTCTTATCTCAGTTGTCGTCGGCGTGTGAGGGGGTGAAGAAAGTCAAGTTTTTAATGTTTCAGAATCGAACTCTCTTTCATTCACCGTTGTGAATCGAGTTTGGTATGTGTCTCAAAACCCCTTAAACACACGTTTAGGAATTTTTTTTCGACCTTCTACGGCCCTGTACACGCCCCTACGAGCCACTCATGAGAGTGGGGAAAGTCCACTGCCTGGTGGACTGTTTGAAAGTGGGCTGATCTGACCCCAACCGACCCTACCCGTGTTCGACTAGACCTGCTGACCTGATCCACTAATCTGACTAGCCTGCCCGACCCGGTCTAATGTTGACCGACCATTGACTGTTGACTTTGAACAAAAAGTCATATTTTATGTTTTTCGGCGTCCTAAATTTGATTCTGAAGTCTGATTTTCCAAATTCTAACCCAAAAGCCCCGAATCAGGCTTGTAACCAAAAACTACTTCGTATTTTTAGCATTTTTGCTTATTTATTTGATATTTGGTTATGGAATTGATCATATAAGAATTTTTATGAAGGTATTCATGTTTCACCTGACCGAGGGTTAGTTAGGTCTGGTGTTTCTTGTCAGTCAAACCCGCTCGATTCGCATTCTACAAAAGTTACCCATATGTTTCCATAAATTATTTAAATAAAGGTTAATATTATTCATATTAGTATTCTTATATGGATTTTTTGATTCGTAGGATCTAGAGATGTAGCTGATCGTGATCGATAGACTTAGTATTGGGCTTCCTTATCAGACTACTCAGACAGATACAGGGGTGTTTCCTGATGGTGTCACATTGTTGTTTAAACTATCCATTTCAATTGTTTCTAATTTGTGATAATTCTGAATAATTTTACGACATAATACCTGATTTCTAAATACTGCTTATCCAACATATGATTTACTGTATATTACTGATTTGATTTCTGATTACTGTATTTTTGTATATGAGTTCCAATCATGAAATAATTTCATGTTATAATGGATTAATTATCGTTTTCACTTGAATACATACATGTTTATTACTGTCATTAGGTGTATTCTTGGAGGGAGTTTTTGAAGGCTCCTTTGCTATGTGTAAGTGTAAGACCTTACCATTTCTGAAGGCTCCTTTGCTATGTGCAAGGGTAAGACCATTTCTAAAGGCTTCTCTACTATGTATGTAACCCCCTCAAACTGATACGGGTAACCTAATCCGATCTGAGGTGTCACATTAGGGCCACCGGAGCGACCCACAGTAAAAATAGTGGAAACTTTAAAACTTTTATTAAACATGTAAACCAATAAAATGATTTATCAATATTAAAAAATAAACCAGATTTTCAGACTCATATTTAAAACAAAGTACAACCTACATGCCCCTAATCACATGTACCATACTCTGCAAGCAACGCCGGAAGAACAACCATATTGATGTTGATAGCTGTACTGGTACAATTATTTTAACCTGCAATGATAAGTAATAGAGTGAGCTTCAGAACGCTCAATAATACAGAACTACCAGATGATGCTACAGGACATGCAGATAAATGAAAAGCCATATAATTTCCTTATTAAATCGGACGTATACCAATTTTCGGGATAATCTAGGGTTCCACTGGTAGTTCAATGAGTAAAAGCCATGAAGATCTTAGGTCATAGGAAGCATTCATAGTACGACATTTTCAGGATATCGAATAGGATGTCTAGTGTGTTCCAATGAAAACCAGTGATAAGATATAAATCTTTTTAAAACCATAGTTGAACCCCCAACCAAACTCCATTATGCAGTTCCCCAGAATTGCGTCCATAGGGCTTACCCTAAGCACATAGCAAAAGGGAGCCAACCTAAGGATATTCCTTGGGGCCTATGGGCCTACCCAAGGGTATCCTTAGATCCGTAGGGTTACCCTAAGCATACAGCAAAGAGAACCAACCTAAGGATATGCCTAGGGGCCTATGGGCCTACCAAAGGGTACTCTTAGGTCCGTAAGGTCTTACCAGCTGGATCAGAGCAGTGCCTTCATACTTCAGAATCCTATCCATATAAAAATTCAGTAGAAATCGGTTTATCTGTAAATCGTAATGCCTCGATCGTGATCCAGTAATATGTCATAATAGTGATAATGAAATAAATCGTATAACCAATTTTCACCTGTACACCATAAGTAGTCAAACCCAAGGGAGTACCTTGGGGCCTGAGAGCCTACCCAAGGATCCCCTTAGGTCAGTAAGAAATTTCCAGCTTGATCAGAGCTGTACCTCTAGTCTACCCATATAATATCCTAATAAAGCAGTTCGGGTATAACCAGTGAAACATAAAACCATAATTCATAAACAGTAGTTTTCATGATTCCATAAATCTATAAACAATTCATAGTTTCGGTGAAAACCATAATTGGATATCACATACCATGTTGTCTTAGTTCATAAACCAGTAA
This sequence comes from Hibiscus syriacus, assembly GCF_006381635.1. Classification (NCBI taxonomy): domain Eukaryota; kingdom Viridiplantae; phylum Streptophyta; class Magnoliopsida; order Malvales; family Malvaceae; genus Hibiscus; species Hibiscus syriacus. The sequence goes on along the minus strand of NW_024061969.1, from coordinate 2,003,359 downwards.
ATTAATACTTTCGTTAAAACTCATTTCAAAACATATAAAACCATCATGTAGTACATGTGAAACACACTAGAGAATCCGGGTATTTTTTAGAGGCACTTTGTAGTTATCAGTATAGATAACATGAAACTTGTGCAATTTGATCAGATTCTAGGAACAAGGTACTATTAAAGAGAATCGATTACTAATCGATCTAATCAGACATTTAAGGTTGATACTTTAGAATCCCACTATATTTTCATGTGCATCAGGAAAATGTTCAGGAATGACCGAAGTAATTTGAGCTAATAAAGGAGAAACGAAGATTCAGGGTACTTAACATCCATGTCAATCGATCGGATTATCGAACAACTTGAGATGAATAACTCTTAAAACTAATGTCTATCGATCGATCAAATCATTGCCCTTCTTGGGTATTCACTCTTTAATACCAACAATTCTTGTCCATAAATCATCTTCAAAATCATCGCTGAATATACCTTAAGGAATTGAACATATATCCCAACAATCTTTACTTCCTTTCCACATTGCAACAATATCAAGAATTGTCGACGTATTTGATTCTTGGTTCATAATCCATAGGGACCATACATCATACAAGTTCATTTGTGTTACTAGACTCTTCCAAACACCTACTAAATTCTCCTTCATTAGGGTTACTTAATTTATTTAGTAGTCAAGTCTATCCAGGTTACTCCAGAGTTTTCCAGAGTAATTCGGACGTTTCTGAATTTCGGATACATATTGTACTTTCGTTCAACTCAATTTGGTCTTTGTGGTTGATTTGTCTAACGAATATCCACTTCTTAATACCAAAATACAATCTAGAGTTGAGCTGAGCTGAATACTTCAAAAATTATCATCGAGCCAAACTTGAGAATATGAACACACATTCAAGTGATATATATGTCGTTCAGGTACTGACATATCATTGGGATTGATCGGCTCACTTAAGTTGTGTTCCAAAACTTTTAAGGGTAGTACAACACCCATGTTTATTTAGATTCCTTAATTTTTCCAATACATTCTCTTAGTCTAGTCCATAAGGGTATTTTGGTCATTTTGGTGCTCTATGTTATTCCAATCATTTCAAATCTTGAGGATATCCATTCATTCATGGGTTTGGTGATATTCTTGGGTCATTTCCATTTTAGGGGTATTTCAATCATTTCCTTCCGTCAAACTTATCATTTAATTCAAACTTATCATTTACTTCAGTCTTTTTGAACAATTCTAATAAAGGATCACCTTCAATAAATTATTTTTCAGATATTTACTCATTCATGGTCAACTCGGACTTTTTATACCACTAAAGGGCATTTTCATAATTTCATAACCAGATAATTTCGATGTTAAACTCTTAACAAGGATAAATATAATTTAAAGATCCTAAGGTTAATTGCTTTCCTGGATAATCTCTGAACTTAGAGGAATTTGTACAAGCCTTCTTGGGTTTAGAAATCGGTTATCCAGATTTTTTAAGCAAAACTAGTATTTTCTATACACATCGGTAGTTTCATCATATCAATGTCTTTAAAAAACTTCTCATCCAACTTCCAGGGTTAATTATTGTCTTTTTACAACATAAGGGTATTTTTTTAATTTTACCTAATCGAAGTATTTTCATACTTTATCATCCAAGTACCTTTAATGAGATAAATTATAAATTACATATCCAGTGTTGATTCATATATCACTTAATCCCATAACTTGTAATTGAATTCAAATTGTCCTTCAATTTCTTATATTAGTCATCTGATCCATATTCAGTTACTGATTTTTTACCGTATTTGAATCTAGTGTAGAACTTAATTAATTACAAAGATGAGACCAAAAATTTTCATTCATGCATTTACCAATACCAACATGTTCCATAAAGCATGAAAAGGTAGTAATGTATTATATCGATGTTTGTGTCATACTGATTGACCATTTAAATTCCATTCGAACACCCTCGATCTTTAATTCAACTTCCAATAATTCCTTAAATACATAACAATAGAAATTTCATCAAAAACGGAGCTTAATTACGAAAAATGGATCGAATCGGGTGATAAATCAGTAAAACAGCTTATCAGCTTTGAATTTGGCAAAACAAATCCTAAAAACAAACTCGAAACATCAAAAAACACCAAGATAGATATACCCGGAAAAAGTCAATGGTTGGTCAACGGCCAGTCAACACCAGTCAAAGGTGGTCAACGATCAACGCAGTTAACAGTCGGTCAGCGGGTCAACGGGTCGGGTCTCACAGTCGGGTCGGGTTATCGGATCGGGTTGGGTTGGGTTGGACCGATCAAATGGGGTCAAACCGGTTCAAATCTATCCCCCACGCGTTGGACTTTCCCCATACGCAGGTGTGGGACGTTAGGGCGCGTGCGGTGGCCTGAGAGCCCTGAAATATTCTAAACTGTGGAGAGCTCGATTTCGAAACATCGAAAACTTAAACTTCCTAACCTCCCACGCGTACCGACGACATTGGAGACAAGAATGGCATCGGTGGACTCGGAACAATGAAAGGAACATGATGGTGTGGGAGGTGTCAAAAATGGTGGTGGTTTACGACAAACCACACTGATTCATGACGAGAGGTTTTATTCTTTGGTTGACAACGAATACGCTGGTGAAGAGATCAGAGTTCAAAGAAACGTGAATGGGGGGAGGGAAATGGGAAAAACTCTCTGGAAAACAAACGGATTAGAGAGTTTATAATTCTCACCTAAAGAAAAATTTCAATTAAATTCACTACTTTATAATTTCTAAAATCTAACCCCTAAATTGGGGTGTTACAATTCTCCCATCCTTAAAAGAATTTCGTCCTCGAAATTCATTCATGTCATATAATTGTAGAAATGAAAATTCCATCAGTTCTTTCATATCTTCAAGTAGCTTTTACAGAAGTATGTGCCCCCTACTAATCCTTAAACAACTAAGTATACATTCTTGTCAAAACTCTCCCTTATTCCCAATAAAAGAATCTGAACAGAATTATCCTTATGGAAACAATTTGTCCTTGCTTACGAGAATAGGTTCATAGAGCAGTAACATATCCTAATTTCATTTCTGTCACATTACTCGTGAGGTACTTTACAGAATTTTTCAGATGAGTAATCTGTCACATTACTCGTGAGGTACTTTACAGAATTTAGACAGACGTTTCCGGTATTCCTTTATGCAATAGTAGAGTCCTAACGGATAGAAAACTTAGGTTTGCTCGTTACAAATAGGGACTCGACCTTGAAGTTTCGGCTCAGAGTACCAGGGCATGTACTAATCAAACATCTTTTGAAATTCGACCTACCGGTCTATTTGGAAAATTTTTGACTCAAACCTATGCTCTGATACCACTAAATATAACCCTTCAGATCGATACGGCTAACCCGATCTGATCTGGGTGTCACATTAGGGCCACCAGAGTGGCCCACCGTAAAAATAGTAGAAATTTTAAAACTTTTATTAAACATGTAAACCAATAAAATGATTTATCAATATCTAGAAATAAACCAGATTTTCATACTCACATATAAAACAAAATACAACCTACGTACCCCTAATCACATGTACCCTACTCTACAAGCAACGCCGGAAGAACTCCCATATTGATGTTGATAGTTGCACTAGTACAATTCTTTTGACCTGTAATAGTGGTTCAAGGGGTTTTAGTCTGAAAATAGGTATACCGAGAAAAAGTCAACGGCAGGTCAAAGGTCTGGTCAATGGTGGTTAACGATTAAAGAGATCAACGGTCGGTCAACGAGTTGGGTCGAGCAGTTAAGTTGGGGTTGAGCAGTCAGGTTGGGTCGGGTCGGCTGGATCGGGTCAGACTGGTCAATTCGGTTCAAATCTGTCCCCCACACGTTGGACCTTCCCACGCATAGGGATGGCACGAGGGGGTGCGTGCATTGGCCCTGGAGCCCCGAAAATTTTTGGAAATTTTTCTAAAATTCTTTTAAGGCATTTTGAGACACAGACCAAGCGCGGTTCACAATTCTAAACGGTAGAGAGTTCGATTTCGAAACGTCAAAAACTTAAACTTTCTCACCTTCCACATGCACCGATGATGACGGAGACAAAAAGGGCACCGATTTACTCAAAATGATGTAAGGAACACGATGGTGCGGGAGGTATCGAAAACGGGTGGCCATATCGACCTGAATCGACGGAAAACCAGCTGAGATTGAGTTAAAATTGACAATACTTCCGATTGAGATTTACGAAAAATGACACTGATTCACGATGAGAGGTTTGAGGGGTTTTGTTCTTCGGTCGACAATTAACACGATGGTGATTTCAGATCGACGAACGGTGGCCGGACGGTGAAGAGATCGGAGATCAAAGGAGGGTTAACAGGGTAAGGAAAATGGGAAAAACTATTTAGAAGTCAAACGAATGAGAGAGTTTATAATTCTCACCAAAAGAAAAATGGGTAAATTCAGGACTGGGTCCCTAAATTTCCTACACTTCCTAAAATGGTCTGTTAACTTTATAATTTTACAATTTAATTCTCAATTTCTTCCAAAATACCAATTAAATTCACTACTTTATAATTTCTAAAATTTAACCCCTAAATTGGGGTGTTACAATGTTCAAGGGTAAGACCTTACCTCTTTATGTATGTTCCTCTGCTTTTTGCACAGGGTAAGTCCTTACTGGGTGTACAGGTGGGTGTATGGTCCTGGGAAACCTACACATTCTGGTGAACGGATGAGGGTAGTGTTCATGGTTTTAAAACTTGTTTGATAAACTGATTTTACTTAAATATTTTATCTGTATGTTTTATAAACCGTAAGGAGCACATTGAGATTTTTAGCTCATTTCATAAATTTTAACCTTTTTAGATAATAGCATACTAGGCTAGCAGACTTGCCATCAGGAGGATCGACTACTCCTACTTTTTTACTATTGTATATCTCTATATGCCTTTTAGATATATTTTGGTGACATGTGTTTTGCTAAACTCTTGATATATCTGTATTACCGATATTTTGTTGTATAAATGTTTTATAAGGTTTTTTGTGGTATTTTGATATGTATATGTTTTATACAATTTTATGACATATGTATATATATGTTTATCATATGAATATTTTATATCTATCTGAACATTGGTTTAAATATGAAAAGAATCTCTGAATGTGATATGTAATCGCCTAGATTTGGGCCTAACGTTCAAGTTGGGTATAGGGTGTTACAAAATAAATATATCATGACAAATTTAGTACTTTTAGTGATAAATAATTTTGTTCAAACAATCGAAATTTCTTGTAGTGACTGTTGGTGCTCATTCAAGTTATGATTGCACTTAAGTACAACATATCTCAATTTTAGTTATGATTCGACACCGTGTTGTACACAGTGCTCACCATAAACTCACATAACTTACATTCTCTTACATGTATATTGGGCTATAACAATAAATGTGACAATTATGACAATATATGAAAGAAATGAACAAAGAATTGAATAGAAAATTTTTAAATATGTTCGAATAAAAAGTATAAAAGTTATTTATAATATTTGATGTTGACTTATATGATTTTTGTTCAGATCACGAGAAGATGATTTTTCATGTTTTCAGAAGGAAAACAACTTGAGTAGCATGGTTTGAAGTTTAATGTTTTTATTTAAATTATAGTTTGTTTATTATATTTTATGAAATTTACGTTTTTATATCAATTTAGTTATATTTCTACCTCACTAAGTTTTACTTAGCACGTGATGATTTTAATGCGTAGGTTTGAATAAAGTAGAGGTCGTGAAGTGAGGATCTTGCCAACATCTTATACAAAATCAAACCTATCGACAATATCACTAAAACATCCTAACTTTGACCTATTAGTGGCATGTACATTATATTTATTGGGTTGCTTAATGAAATTTATTTTAAAAAGGGTTTGTAATAGTAATTAGGGTTATTTTCTCTAATTTCATCTAATTTTAGTACTAATCGTATTTATTAGTGAATATTATAAATGTTGTATTTTAAATGATTTAAAATCAAGCAGTATTAGCCAGTGGTATTTAAATGTGAAGCAACACTAAACTACCTAATTACTGACTGAAGTCAAATTAGTTTTTAATGGTCAAACAATACTTTATAAATTTATGTGGTTAAGGAAAAAGTTTTTTAAAGTCAAAATTATTAAATAAAACAAAATTTTAAAGCGTTTAAGTTCAGTAAATGTTAATTGAGTTGATGTGGAATATGTGGCTACTATTACGCGACATATATGGGCTATGGGTGTTACATAACCCTAGCAGAGTTATCCAATCAGAATCCTTACACTTGTACAATATATCAACATAAGCTAATCAGGGACGCACCACACTATATCGTGATCTTGTAAATTCCTAAAAAGTGAAACCTAGTCTTTTCTCGTCAGATGCTCTGGCCATTCATTGGTGAGGAAATCCTTTAATAGTGAGTAAGCACTTAAGAATCGATGATTGTGCTCTCGTTCAATTTTCCAAAAGTGTCTATGGATCCACATAGTAAGCAACTGAACACATCCAGTGAAACTGTTGTTCTCTACTCTTCTACAACTGTTAAGAGACCTGAATGTTTCAACTAAGACTGCAGGTACGGGATTCACTTTCATTTCCAATCGTTCAAATATATCAACCATGGCAAAGTATATATGGGAAAAGAACTTTTGGGAAAATCACTAATCCATAAATTCCCAAATCAAACATTTTCATAATCTTTTCTATATCACTTTATTTGACAATAAATCCTTCAATGCACGGCCAAGGAAAATAGTCAGACTCCCCCTTCTTTTGATTACAGTAAGTAACATATTTCTTTTCCTTTCCAGTAATATTTGCGAGCTTGCTTTTGAAAGGTTGTACACTTGTCACCCTTGAATAGATTATATCTATGTGTATCCTTTTAAAATTAAATAGGGAGGTGTACTCTTCCAGAGTGGGAGTCATGTCCTCTTTGTTGAAAGTGAAACAACTATATGCTAGATTCCAAAATTGGATCGGAGCCTTGATCAATGGCTTGATTACCTTCACGTACAACAAGAGAGAAATGTCGCCATACTTTCCAGAATGTGTGCTCTATATCAGATCCCCAACTCTAGATTTCACGTAGCCCTTACAGATCGCTTTGCTTAAGATTGATTGGAGTGACCTCTGGTAGCACTGATATGTAGTCCTCAGTCAAACTATCTCTCTTTTTCCTCTCGGTTTCTTCATACCATGACCTTACTTCTGCATTATTTATTTCCATGTTATGAAAATTTTTGTCCATTTTATGATTGCCTTCTACTCTGATGACCACTTCGTGAACCAACACTTTTTTAACGATATGATCATGCAATAAAATGAATAATCAAATAATCAAGAAAATATATGAATATAAAAAGTCCTCGAATGGATAAAACTATGCCATTATATAAAATGAATAATCAAATAATCAAGAAAATATATCGTAAATACTACCCACATGTTTCTAGTTCACATGCTTCGTATGTAAATATAAAACCTAACTGCATACTCTTCTAGTTCTCATATTTTTTGCAGAATAAATAAATAACTAAATAAGTAAATCTGAGGAAAGTTTAGAGTGAGTTTCCTCTTTCTGACTTTTTAAGAACCACATACAGAATTTCAGCATAAAATGGGATGAATTTCGGTACTGCTAAAAAAGTCCACGAATCGTCCTTTGTTGGTACCCACTTGGGCCTGCCAGACCGTCAATCCTCACCCATTACATGCTTAAATGGATCAAGTTCAATTTAAGAGGAAGCATATCCCCATTTCCATACAAGGAAACTCAATACCTCGCTCTTAAACACAAGGCATATACGCCCGAGGTTACTCATTAAAGCCCATATGAAGAAAAATAATTTTTCTCACGTAAGCGTAGCGTTCACCCGTACTTAACGGGACAGAGAACAATTAGAAGGCTCTAAATATTCATGCTTTTAGCGTGTGTGAGGGAAAACTCAAAATCCTTTGTCTCGATCCAAAAACAATCAAACTAAAAAAGGTCAAAAATCTGAAACATGAAAATTACACAATAATACAACTAATAAATAAATAAAAGATGTATGATGCGATGTGATGCAATCAAAACATAAGGATCTAAATTTAAATACCATTCATATTTACCATTTTTAAATAAAGAGATGATTTATAATCGATTACGGCCTGACTCTCTAATATCCCCAGTGGAGTCGTGAAGCTGTTAGAACGATCCTTAAGTTTTTTATGGCTATGGCGAGGAAACGATCCAGCTTAATTTTGGGAAAGATTGGTTTTTTTAATAAATTTTAAAATAAATGTACAAATAAATAAATTTGGAGTCTTCATCAACCTTTGAATTAGGTAGGTCGAATATATAAAAATATCCTTTAAAATACTTTTAAGAAAAATAATTTTAAAAGGCAAAAAAAATGATCGGCGTTTAACCAGAAACTCATTTTGAAAAGGGTTCGGGAGTCGATTACGTGTGGGGAAGGGTGAGCACCCCCACAACGCCCAAAATCGGTACCTAAACGATTATACGTTATCTAAATTTTGAAATTTTCAAATCTGAATATATATTTAAATTATGATCCTAATTTTATTTTTTGAAAAAGACATTATTTTATACGAACAATCCTTAAAAACACACTCCTTGATAGTTAAGACGCGATTTTTATGGATTCTCCATCCGAAAGATCATTACTATCTTTTTTTATCAAATTATGTATTTAATATATAAAATAGTAAATAAAATAAAGTAAACAAATCACTTGAGTATATAAAAAAGGTGTTATTTTGCATTAGTAATTCTTGAAAACACATTCTTTGTTAGTCAAGGCGCATTTACATAAATTTCTCATAGAAAATAATATTTATTCAAATTTTCTAGAGAGAATATGTATATTTAATTAATATGTATATATATAAATATAATCATTGGGATATAAAATCATATAAATACTATTTTATACGAACAATTCTCGGAAATAAACTACTTGTTAGTTAAGGTACGTTTCCATAAATTCCTCTTACAACTTGTAATCTCAATACAATGTGTCCCTACAATTAATAGAAACCAACAAAGACTTAAACAAAGCACCATATAAATATAGAAAGCTTAAATGCAAATAATAGGAAATTAAATGAATATGTAAATGGATAACAAGAGTAAAAAGATAGTAACTTTAAGGGTTAAGCTGTAAAACCAACAAAAATCATGTCTATAAACAAAAATATCATATAATCTGTGTAACCCCCTCGGAACGATACGGGTAACCCGATCCGATCTGAGGTGTCACATTAGGGCCACCGGAGTGACCCACTGTAAAAATCTCAGAAAATTTAAACTTTTATTAAAACATGTAACTCATAAAATTATTTATCAGTATGCATAAATAAAACAAATTTTCATACTCGTATATAAAACAAAATACAATCTACATGCCCCTCAATCACATGTACCATACTCTGCAAGCAACGCCAGAAGAACTCCCTTACTGATATCGATAGATGCATTGGTACAATTCTTTTAACCTAAAAATGTGAGTAACATAGTGAGCTTTGAGAAGCTCAGTAATACAATACTACCAGATGATGCTACATGACATGCAGGTAAATGGAAAACCATATAATTTCCTTATTGAATCTAGCATATAATAATTTTCAGGATAATATGAGGTTCTACTAGTAATTCATCGAGTAAAAACCATGAATATCTCAGTTCATATGAAGCATTCATAGTATCGCATTTTCAGGAGATCTAATAGGATGTCTAGTGTGTTCCAATCAAAACCAATGAAAAAATATAAATCTTTTAAAACCATAACAGAACCCTCTAACCAAACTCCATTATGCAGTTCCCCAAAACTGCGTCCGTAGGGCTTACCCTAAGCACACAGCAAAGGGAACCAACCTAAGGGAGCATCTTGGGGTCTGAGAGCCTACCCAAGAAAGTTCTCGGGGCCACGGTCCTACCTAAGAAAAATATCAGGGTCGTAGAGCCTACCCAAGAGTCATATTAGGTTGATCCGTAAGGATTTACCTACTGGATCAGGGTTGTACCTCCATACTCCAGAATCCTACCCATATAAAAATATAGTGGAAAGTAGTTTTAATTGTAAATCATAATATATGGATAGTGATCCAATAAAATGTCAGACTGTAACCATGAAATAAACCATATATAGTCTAATGATTAATCCAAAGGGAATGACTTAGGGCCTGAGACCCTACCCAAGAAAGTTTCTCAGGGCCTCAGAGCCTAACAAAGGATCACCTTAAGGTTATAAGGATTTACCAGCTTGATCAGAGTTGTACCTCCATACTCCAGTCTACCCAAATAATGTCCCATAAATCATGAACGATATTATTTTTCAGTAAAACTAGGAAATCTGATAACACATTTCAAGTAACCATAGTTCATAAACCATTAAATTTCATGATTCCATAAATCCGGAATAATTCATATTTTTTGGTGAAAACCATAATCGAAGATTACATATCTTGTTGTTATGGTTCATAAACCAGTAAATCAATACTTTCGCTAAAACATATTTTAAAAACATATAAAACCATCATGTAGTACATGTGGAACACACTAGAGGATCTAAGTATTTATAAGAGACAATTGGTAGTTATCAGAATGGGTAACATGAAACTGATGTAATTTGATAAGATTCCAGGAACAAAGTTCTATTAGAATAAATCGATTACTAACTGATCTAATCAGACATTTAAGGTTGATATTTCAGAATCCCTATATAATTCATGTACATCAGGAAAGTGTTCAGGAACCTTTATACAAAATAATTCTAGATTCCGATTTAATGAGAGTGATTTAATTACCCAAACATTCATGGATATTCAGGAGTATATATTGAAATAATAGGATTTTAGTCAAATTGGACCAAATAGGGTATTCAGAATCCTTTGCATCTGAGTTACTTGCGTGTTCGGATATGACCGGAGTAATTTAAGCAAATAAGGGAGAAAGGAAGATTCATAACATTTACAATCTATATCGATCGATCAGATTATTGAACAACTCAATTTGAACAACTCCCTAAACTGATACATGTTGACTGGTCAATTCATTGCCATTCCAGGATATTCACTCTTTAATACCAAAAATTCTTGTCCATAGATCATCTTCAGAATCTTCACTTAATAGATCATAAGAAAACGAACATATATTCAAATGGTCTTTATCTTATTTCCACATTGCAACAACATCATGAATTGTCGACCTAATTAATTATTGGTTCGTAACCCATAAGAATGGTACCTTATGCAAGTTAATTGTTGTTCCTAGACTCATCCAAATCACTTACTAAATTCTCAGTCATTAAGGTTACTTAGTTCATTTAGTAGTCAAGTCTATGCCAGTTACTTTAGAGTCTTCTTGAGTAATTCAGATGCTTCTGAGTTTCGGATACATGTTGTACTTCCGTTTAGTTCACTTTGTCATATGATAAATTCATTTTGGTATTCGTGGTTGACTTATTACACGATTATCCATTTCTTAGTACTGACTGCTCTCTAGAGTTGAGCTAAGCTGAGTACTTCTAGAATTATCCTTGTTCGAAATTTGAGGGCACGAACGAGCATTCAAGTGGTATCTATGCCATTTAGGTACTGACATAGTATTATAGTTGGTCGGCCTACTTAATATGTGTTCCATAACTTTTAAGGGTAGTACAACATCCATGTTTATTTGGATTCCTTAATTAATCCAAGATATTTACTTATTCTAGGTGATAACTCCGTAAAAAATCTATATTTTAGGTATTTTTACTTAAGTTATTGATTGTATAAAAACCATTGACATAACATTTTAGCCGCATATAATTGCATTTAGGACATATTTTCATGTGGTGGATAAGTTTTGCCAAGGTAAAGTTTATTTGAATAAACTGATGCTACTGATGAGAAAGGTTGTTTGTTGATTGTGATGATGCAGGAAATGTTTGAGGAAAAAATTTTCTTCCTCTTATTCTTAATGTTTTATTTTTCTAAGGGCTTGTACTTAATGAATATTTTTGGGATGATGTTAACCACACCATAAACTGTTTTATTTGGTGTTGGGAATGCTTGGATGATATTTTATTTGACCGTTAATAAATGATTAAGTATGTTTTTGTTAAGTGTTGTTTTGTTCATTGTTTTAATCTTTTTCCTTGACACTGTAAGAGCTTCGAGAGATTACCTGGTGCCTAGGCAAAATATTTCTAGACCTTGTAAGAGCTTTCGAGAGATTGTCGTTTGTCTAGATGTTGATTCTTGTATTCGAGAGAATTAAGATATATCTAACTTGTCTACCTTAGAGATGAGGAGAGAGTTTCAATCGACTAAAAGGGATAAATGCTTGAGTAGGATAGACAACGACTATAGTTCACGCTGAGGGGTATTGGCACAACAACAGTCTGACAAAGCAAGAGTTGTAGCTCACACTGAGTAGTATTGCCATAGTAACCGTCTAAGAATACTCAGTAATCCTGTCAGGCATCCTAAGCATAGCATATCAAATAATTCTTAGCATGAAATAATTTTTTGTCATTCAAAACCAACCCAAGTGCTCCGTTAGAAGCCTGATTGTGTGAGATTTCCAGTTTATTTATAGAGTTTTGATAAATTTAGTTTGGACAACTTTTATTTGTTTACCTTTGCATATTTATATTGCCTCAGCCATACTTTTTCTGATTTATTCATACCATTTTCCATTACATATTTTCTTTGTTAGACTTATATATTTATGATTAGTTAGTGAAGCATATTACTAGTTGTAGCAATCTTTTAAAAGCCCTCCAATCCCTGTGGAAACGATACTCACTACTATATTACTTGTATCGATTGTGTATACTTGCACATATTTGCTTGCGTTAGCATATGCATTTACAAGTGATCACTAGGCCAAAAGGGTATTTTTTTGGTTATTTTGGTGCTCAATGTTAATTCAGTTTTTTTAGAGCTTGAGGATATCCAATCATTCATGGGTTTGGTGATATTTTTTATTCATTTCCATTCTAGGGGTATTTTGGTAATTTTCTAGATCTAGAGTATTTTGATTCTTTTCTTCTATCCAATCATATTATTTAATTCAACTTATCATTTATTTTAGTTCTTTCTAACAATTCTTATAAAAGAACACCAGCGTTAAATTATTCTTCAAGTATTTACTCAGTCAGAGTCAACTCGAACTATTTATACCTTTTAAGGGCATTTTTGTAATTTTTAACCGGGTAATTTTGATATTAAAGCTCTTAAAAAGGATAATTATAATTTACATATCCAGGGCTGATTCCTTTATCACTTAATTCCAGAACTTGTAATTTAATTCCAACTGTCCTCCAATTTCTTATATTTGTCATCTGAGCCATATTCAGTACCTAGTTTTTACCGCATTTGTATCGAGTGTAGGAATTAATTAACTATCCAGATAAGACCAAACATTTTCATACATGCATTTATCAATACCACTATGTTCCATAAAGCATGAAAAGGTAGAAATCTATTATCTTGATTTTTGTGTCATACTGATCGACCAAATAAATTCCATTCGAACGCCCTCTATATTTAATACAATGTGTAATAATTCCTCATATACATATACAAAAATTTCATCAAAAATGGAGCTTCATTCCAAAAAAAGAATCGAATCGGGTGATTAATAAGTGAAAAATAGCTTACCGAGTTCGAATTTGGCAAAACAGACCTAAAAACGGACTCATGACGTCGAAAAACATCAGGATAGGTGAACTTGGAAAAAATCAATGGTCGGTCAACGACAGTCAATGGTCGGTCAACGACAGTCAATGGTCAGTCAACGGCAGACAATGGTCAGTGCGAGTCAATGGTAAATGGCTCAATCGACTTGGCTCGCTTCAGCGGCTCGGTGGCTCAGCTCGGTGGCTTGGTTCGACGTCTCGTCTAGGCTTGGACCAGAGTGGTCCAGTCGATTCAGACCAGTCCATCCAGTTAACACACTCCCCAAGCTGCCAGACGAAGCCCAGTCTCAGGGGGTAGCACGTGAGGGCGTGTACAGAGGCCTAGGATGTCGAAACGATGCAAGGAACATGATGATGCGGGAGGTGTCAAAAATAAAGCAACGATCGACAACGAATCAACAATTTTCACAGCGGTGGAGTTTAAAAGCTTTGAAGCTTTTAGTTGAATTTTACGACGAACGACGTGATTCACGATGAGAATTTTTAGGGGTTTCGTTCACCGGTCGACAACGAACACGATGGTGGTTTCAGATCAACGAACGGTGGTCTGACGGTGGAGAAATTGGAGCTCAAACGAGTTGATAGGGGAGAGGAAATGAGGAAGCATTCTGGGAAAACAAACTGTAGAGGAGGTTTATAATTCTCACTTAAAGAAAAATGGGTAAATTATGAGTTTGGTCCCCGAATTCCTACACTTTTGCAAAACTGGCTACTATTTTCAAAAACTTATAATTTACCCCTAAATTGGGGTGTTATAATTCTCCCTTCCTTAAAAGAATTTCGTCCTCAAAATTCATGCATGTCACAGAATTGCATAAATGAAACTTCCATCAGTTCTTCTATATCTTCAAGTAGCTTTTACAGAAGTATGAATCCTCCACTAATCCTTAACTAGTTGAATATCCTTGTGGAATCAATTCAGCCTTGGTTACAGAAATAGGCTCATAGAGCGGTAACATATCCCAATTTCATTTCTGGAGTCGGGTCAGAATTTCTTAGATGAGTAACTCTCACATGGCTTGTGAGGTACTTTACAGAATTTAGACAAACATTACTAGTATTTCTTTATGCAATAGTAGAGTTTTAATGGATAGAAAACTTAGGTTAGCTCGTTACAGAGAGGGACTCGACCTTAAAGTTCCGGCTCAGAGAAGTACGATTGTAGTCTATGGGCATGCAATGATAAAATATCTTTTGAAATTCGACCAGTCGGTCTATTTGGAAATTTTTTGACTCAAACATAGGCTCTGATACTACTAAATGTAGCCCCTCAGACCTATACGAGTAACCCGGTCTGATCTGAGGTGTCACATTAGGGTCAGTGGAGTAACACACTGTAAAAATCTCAGAAAATTTAAACTTTTGTTAAAATATGTAACTCATAAAATGATTTATCAGTATGTAGAAATAAAACATATTTTCAAACTCGTATATAAAACAAAATATAATCTACATACCCCTTAATCACATGTACTATACTATATAAGCAACGCCGGAAGAACTCCCTTACTAATGTCAATAGATGCACTAGTATGATTTGAGGCCTGAGCAACAGTTAAAGGGGCACTAGCTATGCTGAAGAATGAGAGTTTTATGCAGTGGCAATCAATATCTGGTCGTTTTTTGGGAACATTTTCGGAGTCACAACATTGGAGAGAGATATCTACAGGAGCGATGTCAGGAGTTTTAGAATTTGGAGCAGTGTGATATGTCTGTTATGGACTATGAGGTTGAGTTCATTAGACTAAGTCGTTATACTACTAGACTTGTTGACATTGAATCGGATCGGTACTTGAGGTTCGAGAATGGACTCATGTAAGAGATAAGGAGTCTAGTTTCTACCCTCCAGGAAAGGAACTTTGATGCCTTGGTTGAGAGATCCAAGACCACCAAGGAGATTAAATAAGTGGATATGGAGCGCAAGAGAGATCGAGATCCAGATTGATTCAGAAGGCCTTATGGTTCTGTTGATTCTTCTGCAAACAACAGTAAGAAAGGCAGAGCTAAGTCTTTTCAGAGAGACACTATGAGTGCCTTGCTGCACTAGTATGATTTGAGGCCTGAGCAACAGTTAAAGGGGCCCTAGCTATGCTGAAGAATGAGAGTTTTATGCAGTGGCAATCAATATCTGGTCGTTTTTTGGGAACATTTTCGGAGTCACTACATTGGAGAGAGATATCTACAAGAGCGATGTTAGGAGTTTTAGAATTTGGAGCAGTGTGATATGTCTGTTATGGACTATGAGGTTGAGTTCATTAGACTAAGTCGTTATACTACTAGACTTATTGAAATTGAATCGGATCGGTGCTTGAGGTTCGAGAATGGACTCATGTAAGAGATAAGGAGTCTAGTTTCTACCCTCCAGGAAAGGAACTTTGATGCCTTGGTTGAGAGATCCAAGACCACCAAGGAGATTAAGTGAGTGGATATGGAGCGCAAGAGAGATCGAGATCGAGATCGAGATTGATTCAGAAGGCCTTTTGGTTCTATTGATTCTTCTGCACACAACAGTAAGAAAGGCAGATGTGAGTCTTTTCAGAGATACACTATGAGTGCCATGCCTGTGGCATCAGGTTCTTCAACTGTTCCACCTTCTAGACATAGTGGTTCTTATGGGTCGTAACCTTTGCAGTCATGTGAGCATTGTGGGAAACGTCATGGTAGGGAATGCAAGAGTAAAATTGGGTACCTGTTTTAGATGTGGTTTTAATGACCATCTCTTGAGTGATTTTCTAGAGCCAGCTCTTACAGTTTAGACACGAGCTCGTACTCCTGCTCGTACTCAGAGTACAGTTCAGACTCTTGCAGGGGGTTGTAGTCAGGAGAGAGCATCGGGTTCGGCTAGTAGAGGTCGAGCATCTAAGAGTAGGGGTCTAGTGAGATCTAAGGATAGACAACCTGTGTTGGTTTATGCTACTAGACATCAACAGGATCGCGATGGGCCTGATGTGATTGCAGATACTGTTATTATTCATTAAATTCCCTACCTTACATTTTTTTATAATGGTTCTACCCATTCTTATGTATCGTATTCCATTTCTGAGGATCTTAATATTCCTATTGAGAGTACTGAGAATTAGGTGATAGTTCAAAGTCCCATGGGCAAGTCCATAGAGTTAGGACGTATTTTGAGAGGGTATCCTATAGAGATCCATGGAGAGATCTTTCTGGCTGACCTGATGGAGTTACCTTTGGAGGAGTTTGATGTTATTCTTGGCATTGATTGGTTGAACAAGCATAGAATTAATCTCGATTATGAGACCAATAGAGTTGTTCTGAAGACCCTAGATAACTAGAAGATTGTGATGATCGGGGAATGCCGTGGATTCCTGACGAACGTTGTGTCTGCTTAAGTAGCTGAAAAGATAATCAGGAATGGTTTTGAGGCATTTCTTGCCTATATTCTGGACACTAGGAGTTCCCGATATTTTTCCTGAAGAGTTACTTGGATTACAGTCGGATAGAGAAAATGAATTTAAGATTGAAGTTTATTCTGCTTTCACTCCGATTTCGATAGCTCCTTACCATATGTCCCCAAATGAGCTTAAGGAACTGAAAGTCCAACTCCAAGAGTTATTGGATAGAGGATTTATTCGACCCAGTGTATCACCGTGGGAAGCCTCAGTTCTCGTTGTCAAGAAGAAAGATGGGACATTGAGACTCTGTATTTATTATAGGAAAATGAACAAGCTCACAGTTAAAAACAAATATCCTCTACCCAGGATTGATGATCTGTTTGACCAATTTCGAGGGGCTTCTATATTTTTGAAGATAGACTTGAGGTCATGTTATTACCAACTCAAGGTGAAGATTTTGATGTCCCAAAGACTTTTTTTCGTACTCGGTATGGGCATTACAAGTTTTTATTGATATCATTCGAGTTAACTAATGCCCATGTTACTTTTATGGATCTGATGAATCGGGTGTTTCGACCCTATCTGGACCAATTTTTAGTTGTGTTCGTTGATGACATACTGGTGTATTCTTGAACTGAAGAAGAACATGATGAGAATTTAAGGATTGTTCTACAGACTTTAAGGGAAAATAAGTTAAACGTCAAATTGAGCAAGTGTGAGTTCTGGCTCAGCGAAGTGACTTTTCTTGGACATATCATTTTGGATGAGGGTATCCGGGTGGATTCGAGTAAAGTGGAGGCTATTCTGAACTGGAGACAACCCAATAACATCTCAGAGATCTGTAGTTTCTTGGACTTAGTTGGTTAATACCGTCTTTTCATTGAGGGTTCTCCATTATTACAACTCCTCTAATAAAACTATTGAGAAAAGATATTCCATTTGTCTGGTATGACAACCAACAAGCTAGCTTTGAGAAGCTGAAGACTTTTCTAACTAAGCCCCAGTGTTGATTCAGCCTGAGTCTGGGAAATATTTTTCTATCTACAGTTATGTTTCCCACTCTGGATTAGAATGTGTTTTGATGCAAGATGGGAAGGTTGTCGCTTATGCGTCATGTCAATTAAAGTGGCATAAGCACAACTATCCCACTCACGATCTGGAGTTGGTTGTCGTTGTTTTTTCTTTAAAGATCTGGAGACACTATCTCTATGGATAAAAGTGTTATATTTATCGATCATAAGAGTCTGAAGTATCTAAGTACTCAGAAATAATTGAATTTGGGACAACATCACTGGTTGGAGCTTCTAAATGACTATGATTGTGAGATAAAGTATCATCCAGGGAAGGCTAATGTGGTAGCCTTGATGACGATATCTAATCCAAGATCCTTGTTCTCCAGCTTGAGTTTATTTGATGAAGATAGTATGTTAGAAGAGTTGCAAGTTAAACCCACTTTGGCCGAGGAGATTAAGGATAAACAACTCCTTGATAGATCATTGTTTCCCATTATTGAACAAGTTGAGAAGGGATCGAGTTCAAAGTATACTTTGGATCAGGATAGTATTTTGTGCTTTCACGGTCATTACTATATCCCAAAAGATGATGAGTTAAGATGGATTATTCTTCAGGAGGCTCATAGTGTTAGGACCATCGGCACACCCCACGGCGCAGCAGAAACAAAACTCGACGGTCTCACCAGCAATCCTAGCACGTAAAACCGAAATCGGGAGGAAATGATGTGAATACTTACAATGTGTTCCTTGAAAAACAACAAACACTAAAACGAGAAGTGGTGATCATGAACGGTTCGAATCGTAAACCTCCACGAAAATACATCTTGACCTCTACTTAGTTCACCCGATTGAACGCAAATTTTTTCCTAAAATCAGTTTTTAGAAAATGACTAAAGTAAAAACGACTACTAGACCTTACCTCCTTTTAAATATATCAATTACCCTAACATCTTAGGGTTTTTAAAGTTATTTCGAATTAATAATTAAAATATAATTTAATTAATTCAAATTAAATATACATTAAAGACTTATAATTTGAATTACAATCTTTAATGTTTATTTAAAAACTTATTTAATTATTCCGAATTATATATATCAATTAAAAAAGTTGTAATCTAAATTAGATTCTTTTAATGCTTACTTACAATATTCAAGATAATTAAAATCATATGTATATCAAATATACATATCTTAACTCTAGATATATTATAGTAACATACAACAAATTGTACATTTTTGCTTGTTTCAATCCTAGGTTACATACAATGAGTGACATCTAGAAATATATCATTGTGACCTAAGTTACAAGAACTTGTGATTCGACATATCCTGATCGTGATTAACTCTTTTATGTATTACATCATTTTTCTCTTTTATATCTAGAATAGGCACAAGTCTTAGAATAGTCACACTTGTATAGCCCGTCTATTGTTTCTTGATATCTATAGTAAACTATAATTAACGAATAATTTATGATATCACATATCAACTTATTCGAGCATGTCCATGCATTTCTAGTCTCACTTAATCAAGTGGCATGTGATATATTTCCTATTACGTAGGAAGGACAAATCCTATCTTAACCTTATACACCCCACTACATATATCGAGATATATTCAATAGCAGTCTTTACAGTGCAACCAATTACATAGCATGTTTAACTGTATCAAAACATACAATAATATATGTTGGGATGACATTGATATCAAGTTTGAGGATCATACATATAGTCATCACCATGAGCAATGTTATGTCCGTTACATAATAATCCAAGACATATGCTCATGATGGGTCAATCCAATACATTGTTCTCTAACAATATAATCATGTATCAATTATGATATCTCTATGTCAATGACAACTCCTTGTCATCAATCAATAACATGTTAGTGTTAAGCGTATTATTATTATTCATGCCCATAGTAATACTTGACTATGGATCTTCTAATAATGTTATTATATGGACTTTATTATCTTTCAGTTTATGTTAAACACAAACATATAACTGAAAATAACAGTGACAGTGCCTTTATTCAATAAAATCAGTAAATAAATATATTATTACAATCTTCATATGATTGGTCTTTGGGCATACACTAACACATAGTAGTCCTTATGCAATGCATCTTGGCGGGGACAAAATGTACAAGAATCTCAAGAAGAGATACTTTTGGACTGGTATAAAGAAGAATATTTCAGATTTTGTTGTGAGGTGTCTTACTTGTCAGCAAGTTAAGGCAGAGCACCAACATCCATCTGGATTATTACAGTCAATTAAAATTCCTAAGTGGAAATGAGAGCGCATTATGATGGACTTTCTTGTTGGTCTTCCTCTAACTCCTTCCAAAAAGGATTCTATTTGGGTGATTGTGATGAACTCACCATGTCAGCTCACTTTATCCCTATTTGGGTTAATTATTCTTTGGACAAGCTGCCTAGATTGTAAATTTCTAAGATCGTTAGACTTCATGGTGTTCTGTTGTCTATCATATCTAACTGAGATCCGAGGTTCACTTCTAGGTTCTGAAAGGCTTTCCACAAGGCTCTTGGTACTCGTTTGAATTTTAGTACAACTTTTCACCCGCATACTGATGGTCAGTCTGAGCGAGTGATTTAGGTGTTGGAGGATATGTTACGGGGTTATGTGATTGACTTTCATGGTAGTTGGGAAGATTTCTTGTCCATAGTCGAGTTTTCTTACAATAACAGTTAGCATATAAGTATTCGCATGGCACCCTATGAGGCTCTGTATACATGTATATGTTGTACTCCTATATCTTAGACAGAGTTGCATGATAGAAAGACTTTGGGTCCAGAGTTAGTTCAAGAGACTAAGGATATGGTCCGATTGATCCGTGATCGTCTAAGAGAGGCATTTAATAGGCATAAATCATATACAGATAAAAGCCGAAATGATATCGAGTTTGAGGTTGGGGATTAAGTTTTTCTCAAGGTATCTCCGTGGAAGAGAAAGTGTTGAGATTTGGACATAAGGGTAAATTGAGCCCGATATTTATTTGGGTCGTATCGTATTATGAAGAAAGTAAGACCCATTTCTTATCAGCTAGAGTTGCCTCCCCATCTCAATCGCATTCATGATGTTTTTCATGTATCCATGTTTAGGCATGTCCAGATCCAGATCACGTCATTTAGGTTGAGGAGGTAGAGTTGAGACTTGATTTGTCCCATGAGGAGAAGCCCGTTCAGATTTTAGACTAGGATGAAAGAGTTCTTCAGAATAGGCGTATTCCAATGGTCAAAATTAAATGGAGTAAACGTACTCCTCAAAAGCTACTTGGCAGACATTGGAGTCAATGGTGGCTCAATTTTCGCAACTGTTTACATCAGGTAAATCTTGAGGAAAATTTTCTTTTAAGGGGAAGAGTTGTCACACCCTAAAATAGGGCCTAAAATTCTCTAAATTTTTTTTGAGGATTAAATTGAATTTGGGGACCGAAGTGAAATTTTGATTAAAGTTTGATCCAAATTTAGAAAGTAATTAAAGATGGAGGACCAATGGCATGATTTTTCCATTTTCTTTTTTAGGTTTATATAACGTTAAATCTGGGGGAAATTTTATTTTTCTCTCTCTTTAATATTTTCATCTTTTAGAAGCAAATCGTTGATCGTCGTTTCGTCACCGATGGTTGTTCTGATTTTGACACTTCCTACACCATCGGGTTCCTTGTGTCATCTCGAGTCCACTTATATCCTTCTTAACTCTATTGTCGTCAGCGTGTGAGGGGTAAGAAATACCAAGTTTTCAATGTTTCAGAATCGAGCTCTACGACGTTCACTGTTGTGAATCGAGTTTGGTAAGTGTCTCAAAACCCTTAAAATGAGTTTAGGATTTTTTTTCTTTAATTTTTTGGACCCTCTACAACCCTGCACACACCTCCACATGCCACCCATGAGATTGGGACCCAACCTGCTGACCCGACCCATTCATCAGACCCACTAACCCAACCCGTCTGCCCAACCCAATCTGACTAGGTCCAACGTTAACCGTTGACCGTTAATCGTTGACTTTGACCAAAAAGTCAAAATTTTCAAAAAGTCATTTTTTATGTTTTTTGACATATTGAGTCCGATTTCAAAGTCTGTTTTGCCAAATTCTAATTCGAAAGCCCCAAATTTAGCTCGTTAACCAAAAAATGCTTAATATTTTAAGCATTTTTACTTATTTATTTGAGATTTGGTCTATGAAATTGATCCAATAAGATATTTTTACAAAGGTACTCATGTTTCACCTGACTAAGGGTCAGCCAGGGCTGATGTTTTTTGTCTGTCAGATCCGCTTTATCTACATTCTATGAGAATTACACTTAGGTTTCTGTAAATTATTTAAATGAAGGTTAATATTATTCATATTATGATTTCGATACGGATTTTTCGATTCGTAGGGTCTAGCGCTACCACTGATCGTGATCAACAGACTCAGTAGTAGGCTTCCCTATCAAACTAATCAGATTGATACAAGTGTGTTTCCTGATGGTGTTACATTATTGTTTTAAACTACCCATTTGAATAGTTTCAAATTTGTGATAATTTTGAATATTTTTACGACATAATACCTAATTTCTGAATACTGCTTATCCGACATCTGATTGACCGTGTATTACATATTTGATTTTTGATTTTTGATTACCGTATTTCTATATATGAATTCCAAGCATGAAATATTTTTATGTTTTAATGAATTAATTACCATTTTCACTCGAATAAATATATGTTTATTACTGTCATTGGGGGCATTGTTGGAGGAAGTTTTTGAAGGCTCATTTGCTATGTGGAAGGGTAAGACCTTACCGTTTCTAAAGGCTCACTTGCTATGTGCAAGAGTAAAGACCTTACCATTTCTGAAGGCTCCTTTGCTAAGTGCAACGGTAAGGCCTTACTATTTCTAAAGACTCCTCTGCTATGTGCAAGGGTAAGACCTTACCACTTTCTGCAGGCTTCTCAACTTTGTGCTAAGGATAAGTCCATACTGCAAGCTCCTATGCTTTGTCCACAAGGTAAGTCCTTACTGGGTGTATGGTTCTGGGGAACCTACACATTTTGGTGATCAGACGGGAGTAGTGTTCATTTTTCAAAACATGTTTGATAAACTAATTTTACTGAAATATTTTATCTGTATGTTTTAATACATCGTAAGGAGCACAATGAGCTTTTTAGCTTATTCCGAAAATTTTAACCTTTTTCAGATAATATCAGACTAGGCTAGCAGACTTGGCATCAGGAGGACCGATTACTCCTACTTTTGTACTACTGTATATCTCTATATTCCTTTCAATTATATTTTGGTGACATGTTATTTACTAAAATCTTGATATACTTTTATTACTGATATTTTGTTCCGTAAATGTTTTATATGATTTTATGTGGTATTTTGATATGTATATATTTTATACAGTTTTCTAACATATGTATACAAATATGTTTATCATATGAATCTTTTATATGGATTTTAACATTGTTTTTAAATATGAAAATAATATTTGAATACGATATGTGACCACCTAGGTTTGGACCTAAGGTCTAGGTCGGGTCTTTGGGGTCATAGAAGTTATTCTAAATACATTTGAATCAACATTTTTATTTGCCTTGGCTATTTTTATTTATTGATCTTGCATATTTTCTTTGCCTCGATGAAACTTTTCTGCAACCACACTTCACAATATTTTCTTACCTCAGCAATATTTTGTCACATATTCATATAATCCTTTATTAATTGTTTATTTATATTGACATGAATTCAGGGACTAGCTCGTGACATCTAGTTCTAGTCTCGGTAAAACAACAAAAATCCCTACTAATCCCTGAGGAGACGATAACTCACTTACCCTTTATTAATTGATTTTTACTGTGAATACTTGCATACATTTGCTTACCTTAGCATATACATTTACTAGCGATCAAGGTTTTCGCACTGTTGCCGGGGATTTACAACTAACAGAATTTTGATAATCTTTGCCATAACAAATTTTTATATTTCTTATCACATTTTATTTAGTTAGTCTAACTTGTTTATTTTCTTATTTGCTTTTGAAGATTTTTGTTGTTGCATGACCCTAAGATTTGCTGGTGAACCATTCGACCCTGAGATGGAACACTCATTCAGACAAAGGAGACGTAACTAACGAGCCAAAGATTATATGAATCAACTATAATATCAGGAGGACAACAATATAGGAGATCAAGCATATCCCAACATCGTGGAAAAATAAGTTTCCTAGAAATACTACAAGACCACGAGCAATACATGATCATTTGAATCCGATCCTTGATGATCTCAACCTTGGAATCGTGGCTCCAGAAGTACAAGTACTCCACTTTGAACTAAAACTGATGATGTTTAACATACTAAACTCAATCGATCAATTTGGTGGCTCGCCTAATTAAGATGCTAGATAATATGTACCTACCTATATTGGAGTTTTTGATTCATTTAGGCAACAAGGAGTGCATGAAGAATTGGTAAAGCTCAAACTATTTCCTTACTCACTACGTGATAGAGCCAGATCTTGGATTAGTGGTGTCCCTTCGGGCTAAGTGGAATCATGGGTAGATTTATGTAAAAGCACTATGTTTCAATACAACCTGCCTAATATGAACACCCAGTTGCGTAATGACATTGCAAGTTTTCGCCAAGGCGATGATGAATCTATGTATGAATACTATGAGAGATATAAAAGTTTTCTTCGCAAATGCGTGAAGGTCGTGATGTTTTGTAATAGAGTCAACGCACCTACTTGAATGATGTTGGATGCCTCGACAAATGGTACTTTACTTGACAAATCACTCGAGGAAGCCTTCGATATCCTCGACAGGATAGTGAATAACGACTATCAATTCTGACTACAAGGCTTGGGGCTGGTAGAAGAGTATTTGAAGCATACAAACTTGAGGGTAAGGATTCAGTCTCTTTTCAACTTTATGTCTTAACTAACATGTTGAAAAATTTGCAGCGTCCCAATGAGGTGAGAGAATTCAAGGTAACTAGTGTTGTATGCATTATTTGTTGCGGCAACCATCATGAGAGTGCTTGTCCAGAAAACCAGGAATCCATTAATTTCATGGGTAACTACAACAGAAGAAATAACAACCCCTACTCTAATACATACAATCTTGGATGGAGACAACATCCAAATTTTTCATGGGGGAAATCAAGGGACTAACAACAACAACCATGCAGACAATTTTAATAGGCCACAACAGAATAATTTGAAACATCAACATTTTCAGCATCAGTGAATGCCCTGGCAATATAATAAAGGTACAACTTCTTCCTCTAATACATACTCTAATTCTAACTCTATGGAGGCTTCATTGTAGGAATTAAGAACCAAGGTAATTTGTTACAGAGCCAATCAACTCTTTTGCAAAGCCATAGTTCATCCTTGAGAGCATTGGAAAACTAAGTGGGTCAAATTGCCACGGCATTACATTCTCGCCCATAAGAAAGTCTCCCTAGTGATACTGAGGTCACTAAACATCATGCAAATGAGTATTGTTGTGTGCTTATAATGAGGAGTGGTACCCAGATTAATCAAAATCATAAGTTTGGGGGGAAGCAACCAGAAATTTCTCGCCAAGGCACTACACAATCTCTGGATTAAGTTGAAATTGTTACGCAACAGGGATTATCTGAGGAGAAAGAAAAGCATGAAGGTTCAACAAGTCATTAAGCAGAGAAAGTTATTACCAAGGTAAAATTTTCCTCACAACTTATAGCAAAAGAAGTCAGACCTCCACCGCCCTTTCCTCAACGGTTGAAAAAGCACAACAATGAGATTCAGTTCACGAAATTTGTTGATGTCCTTGACCAGCAGTATTTTAATATCCCATTGCTTGAAGCTATTGAGAAGATGCCCTCCTATACTAAATTCCTGAAGGACATTGTCACGAAGAAGAGGAAGGTATAAAGAATAAAAAATATTGCCAATGTGAAAGAATTATGCTCTACATTAAGCAAACTTCCTCCAAAGAAAAAATATCCTAGCAACTTAGTGATACCATGTTCTATTGGTAAAAATTTTGTGGGGTGATCTCTTTTTGACTTAGGATCAAGTGTAAATTTGATGCCGAAGTCCATATTTTTTAAAGTCGAAATGTGTAACATTGATCGGTCATATGTTCATCTCGATGATAGAATTAAAGATGTCATTGTAAAAGTGGACAAGTTTTTTTTTCCAGTTAACTTCATCATTTTATACTGTGAGACTGATGAAAACAAACCTATCATTCAGTGGCGGCCCTTCTTAGCTACTGGACGAATACTAAATGACTGCGAGAAGAGAGTTCATGATGAGGGTTCGAGATCAAAACATCACAATCAATGTCTTCAAATCTAAGAAATATGTTGATGATTTAGAAGAATGCCATTGTATTAGATACATGGAGTCACTGGAGGAAAATGCAGCAGAAAATCTTGGCCAGGGTGAATTTTTACATATAGATGAGTATGATACTTTGTGGCAATACAAAAAATTTCTGACGCATGAATAAAAAAAATTGGCCCAAGCGAAAATTTTCTAAATAAGGATTGTGAAAACTATTGCCTTTTTAAAAGTTTTTTTGTTGAATCAAATAATCGATTTCCTGATGATGAAACCAAAGCAGTTTATGAGGATAAATTAGTAAAGGAGAAATAATTTATCTTCCTTCAAGGTAGACCAGGTATGAGATTCGAACCCCTGAACTTCCATGAATTTATTTCTCAAAAATCATCATTACAACATGCATCTATATTGGAACTTAAAACTTTGCCATCGCATTTGAAATATGCTTATCTAGGTAGTAATGAGGCTTTATCGGTGATAATTTCTACTAGTCTAACCTTCGAGAAAGAGGATAGTTTGTTAAATATTTTATCGCATAAAAAACGAGCTCTCGGGTAGACCATGGCATACTTGAAGGGAATCATCCCTACCATATGCATGCACAAGATCAAATTAGAAAATAGTCATAGCAATTCTGTGGAATCACAAAGAATACTTAACCCAATAATGAAAAAAGTGGTGATGAAGGAAATCATAAAATGGTTGAATGCTAGAGTAATTTATCAAATATCTGATAGCTCATGGGTATGTTAAGTGCAATACGTGCCAAAGAAGGGTGAAGTGACCGTGGTTAAGAATGAGAGTGATGAGCTTTTGACTATTAGAACAGTCACGGGCTAGCAAATATGTATGAATTACATAAATATCAATAAAGCAACAAAGAAAGATCACTTTCCCCTTTCTTTCATTGATAAAATACTTGATAGGTTAGTAGGAAAAGCATTTTACTGCTTCCTTGATGGAAATTCTGGATACAATCAGATAGCCATAGCACCGGAAGATCGGGAGAATATCACTTTCACCTACCCGTATAGACCTATGCCTTTAGAAGAATGTCGTTTGGACTATGTAATGCTCCAACAATCTTTCAAAGGTGTACGATGGCCATTTTCTCAGATATAGTGGAAGACTTCATGGAAATATTTATGGAGACCTTTGTCTCGGGAGATGACTTTGATGGATGCCTTGGAAACTTATCTAAAGTGTTGAAGCAAAGTGACGAATAAAACATGGTGATAAATTGGGAGAAATTTCATTTTATGGTAACCGGAGGAATTATGTTGGGACACAAGATTTCTTGCCAATGCATTGAAGTGGATAGAGCCAAGGTGGAAGTAATCGAGAATCTAACTCCACCCACCACTATAAAGGGTGTACATAGTTTCCTTTAACACATAGGATTTTATAGGCAGATCATAAAGGATTTTTCTCAAATCTCAAAGCCTTTGTTTCTTTTTCTTTAAACAAATCAACCATTTTTTTAATGATGATTGTTTGAATGCTTTTGCAGATTTGAAGAAAAACTTGCCTCGGTACCAATTGTTAATCCACATGACTGGGACACTCCTTTCGAGCTTATTATGATGCTAGTGACTATTTAGTTGGGTGGTGCTAGGGTAACGAAAAAGTAAACTCTTTCATGTCATCTACTATGCTATTCGTACCTTAATGATGCACAAATGAACTATATTACAACTGAAAATGAACTTCTTGTCGTGGTATTTGCATACTATAAGTTTAGGCCATATCTCATAGAGACCAAGGTTATCGTGCATACTGATCACTCTGCAATAAAATACTTAGTTAATAAAAAAGATGCAAAGCCTAGGCTCATTAGATGGATATTACAACTACAAGAATTTGATTTAGAGGTAAAGGATAGAAAGGGTAATGAAAACCAGGTAGCATATCGTTTGTCTATACTAGAGAATAAAATTATTTGTCATGACATTAAGGAAATTCAGGAGGATTTCCCTAACGAGAAAATATTATTTGCCACGGTAGTTCCGTGGTATGTAAGTATAGTTAATTTTCTTGTTAGTGGTATTATACCCCCAAATTTATCTAGCTAGGGCAGAAAAAATTCAGACACGATGTACGACACTATTACTAGGATGAACCATTCCTATTCAAGCAATGTGGCTACCAAATAATCAGGAGGTGTTTCCCAGAATAAGAACATAAGGAAATTCTATTTCATTGCCATTC
Organism: Hibiscus syriacus; assembly: GCF_006381635.1. NCBI lineage: Eukaryota > Viridiplantae > Streptophyta > Magnoliopsida > Malvales > Malvaceae > Hibiscus > Hibiscus syriacus. The sequence goes on along the minus strand of NW_024061969.1, from coordinate 1,974,745 downwards.
ATCCCCGTGTGGAGGGTACTTTGGTGGAACGAGGACTACAAAAAAGGTCCTTCAATCCAGCTTCTATTGGTTTACAATTCACGACTTAAATTGTTCCTAGGCAAGCTGAAATCTAGATGGTCAGGACCGTTCATCGTACACCAAGTCCATAACAATGGAGCAATATAAATCAAGAACCTAGATGATGAATCCACCTTTAAGATGAATGGTCAACGACTGAAAGAATACAATGGAGCACCCGTTATGCGTGATAAATTGGCATTGATAACTCACGATGCCTAAGAGTTTACTTTTATGTCCTAAATAATTTTGGTTGTCTAGGCAACCAAAATTTGCATTATGTATATAAAAAACTATGTTAATTTATTATGCACGAGTTGTTTATTTTTATTTTATGTTTTTGTATTTAGGGTACACGTGGTAGAACAGGGTTGAAACTCATGCATGAGAGGAAGAAAAACCCTAGTTCAACCTGTTTTTGGCAATAATTTTCAAGAGAGAAATTTATCTTTCCTTTACTTTAAGTCAAATAAAATTTCTCTGAATTAATACCATATCTTTTCCCTTTCCAATTTTACCGTTTTACCGCCAATAAACCACTCATTGTTTTCCCTCAAAACCGCCCGTCTCTCATTTCTCCTCGTCGTTTCCTTGTTTTCTTTTTTGTCAATCATTTTCTTCAACCTTTCTTCTCTTTACTCCTGCATCTTTTACTACCATGACAATTCCTGTTACAACAAACAACGTGGCTAGATCCAAGAAAAAAAAGCCATGTCTACCTCCTCTGCTGCGGTTTCAGGATTAGAGCGTTTCCAAACTGTCGTGGCTGAAGTGACGTACGAAAACCTACAAAAATGGCAAGTCTATTTGGAGTATGAATTCTAGAGGAGGATGAAGAACCCTTTGTACCAGAGGTAATGTGTAACACCCATAACCCGTATAATTATACCTATACAGATTATAGATGTCACCTGAATTTTCTTAAAACCATTTCCAATTCGAAAACGTTTTAAAATTTATTTTCTTAAAATGGTAAATGATATTATAAAAATATCATTTCATAAAAATTACGTTTCGTTGTAACAAGTTAATTCGAAAGATTTTTTTTCATGAATAGTGAACAGTAAATAGTAACAGTACCCGTGAATAGTGGGGAAATCGGTTCCCTTTTTATAATTCAATAAAATTATAATTACATATAAATTCCATTTTTTCCAATTTGTTTAACAAAACAAATAAAACATTTATAATTACATGCCACTAATAAAATTAACATTACAATTTAGGATGTCTTACTATTATTGAAATACACTTCTCGATGCTTGATGTCATTCCGAACTCTTTATTCTCATTCTTTGCTTTTTACCTACGCGTGAAAATCATCACACGCTAAGTATAAACTTAGTGAGGCAATTAAAACAATAAATAGTGCAATACAATTCATGCATGAATTTAGATTTCAAATCCAATGCCATAAAACCATGCTAATAGCATATTCAATATTTTTACCATGATCAAAATATCATAACTTAATATAAAAATATTCTTTCCAAAATACTTGCCATTCATTCCAATAACTCGTAATCTTATTTGCAAAACTTACCATTTGTTAACCAATAAACCATAAACCATAGACAATAGCCCAATATACAACCTAGAGTCCTGGGTACACGAGTCAAATATAAGCACCGTAGTGCTAATCCGTATGACACATAAGGTCGTGTCCACCATAATCCGTATGACACATAAGGTCGTGTCCACCATAATCCGTATGACACATAAGGTCGTGGCCACCATATACACTAGGTACCCTTTAGTGTATGCCGTATGCAGCCTGCTGCTGGACTCTATGGCATGCCAACTATACCCTGTCCCTCAATGATTTACTTGGGCATACAGTCTATTTTATTTGATCCATCCATGGCAAAGCATATTATTAATGTTTAACAATGGGGCAGTTCATACCCGAAATAACATACATGGTAAAAATCATATGCAAAAATCATTGATCAATGCATTTTAATTTCATACTCTAACATATCCATGTCAATTTATAAAAAATGATATAAAATCATGTCGATATAAACAAGGTCGACTTATCGCAAGTTTTCCTGATGATGTATAAAACATCCATGTATAATTTCATGCATGTATTGCACTCACCTTGACACTTTATATCTTTCAAAATATATGAGCCTCACTATTGTCCACAATAAGTCCTTTATATTTGATTTGATTCGATTACAAATCAATCAAAATCTTTATAAATCACCAATTCATAACGATACATATGTTAGTATTGTACTAACATAAACATATCCCATAATAACTCTATATTCAGACAACTCGCACTACCTTTAAAGAATCTGTATTCTGTATTGATATAAACATTGGAATTTAATTCCGTTTATTCCATTGAAAACTATACTCGAATACGAATCTATCCATATAAATATCTCCTCCTAATTCATTCTGTACTATTTATGGTGAATTTTCAAAGTTGATCAACAGAATCTGTTTTGCAGAATCTGCTGTCCGAATTTTCTGACCTTTCCTCGATTAAAATTCATATCTTTTTGTATTCACCTTGAAATTGATCCCCATTTATTTTAAACAAAACTATATTGATATATGAACACAAATATATAAAAATAATCTCCAAATTATTTTTATATAATTTCTGGTGAATTTTCGAACCTACTACCAAATTCAGAATCTAACTGTTTCTTTTAACTTCATCCCTAGGTTCTTCATCAATTTTCCAAAATTTACGAATTTATCCCCAACTTTTCAAAACTTACGAAATGATCCCCAATTTTTCTGAGGCTTGTAGAATACTTCCTTCATCAATTCCAACCCATATATAATTTTTCCATAATTTTTCTCACTCAAACCATTCATGGCCGAAATTTAAAGAACATGTTCTAAAAAGATTAAACATATTATAATCATCTTTCATGCTAGAATATGAATCAACTACCTCACAAACATCAAGATTCATCATGAATTTCATGATCCCTTATATGAACACAAACCCTTAGATTTGGGATCTTTGAACACCAACAAGATTATCATACAATATTGGTACCAAAAGATAGCGTTTTTCGCATATAACAATTTTGTTTTTACAACTTACTCAAAATCCTAAGTAAATTGCTTGAAAATTTGAGTTGAAATTTTTCTCTTACCTTAAGAGAAACCCACGGCTTGGAGAAAAAGATGAGCTGAAAATGCTCCCCCATCATAATACTCTAATATTAAATAAATCTAGCACATGTCTTAATATAGTATAATAGAATTATTTTATTCAATTCAATAGGAAATTCCATTTTTGCCATTAATGAATCTCCATATTCACCATAAAATCATGACAACTCACCCTTATCATATTTCAAAGTCAAAGCTGAATTATTTTGACTTTTAATTCCAAAATTCCCCTTGAATTTTTAAAATTTACGTTTTAGTCACTAAATTCCACTGTTTCGGTTAAATATGAAAATTTGCACATTTCCAGACCAAATTTCTCTGATCCAAAATATTAAAATAATAATTCCAACCATTTTATAACATCCTTCAAATTTTTGTAAAATTCCAATTCAATCTGAAATACCGATTTCCTTACCGGCTTTAATCCTCTATAGTTTTTCTTTACTAAAATTCCAATTCCAAAAATATGATTTCTATAAAACTCCACACTCAAGAGTAAACCATCTATTTATGGAATAAAATTCTTTTTATGAAATTATCACTTAATTCCCTAAACTTTTTCCCAATTTTCTACTTTGACCATCAAACTTTCAAAATTTTCATTGTGGTCATTATCCAAATTTTTGGGGTATTACGTAATGGACGTAGAAAGGAAGCATAAATGGGACAAATTTGCCCGCCATCCAAAGGTAGTGGCGCCGGGAATGGTCCGCAAATGTTACGCGCATTTAGGAGACCCATCGCATCACAATGTTTATGTTAGAGGGAATCCATCTAGTTCTCTCTCTCGTCCCTTAACCGCTATTTCGAAATTGGCAAGGTGTATGATCGACATAAGAAATTCCTTGCCAAGGCAGATCAAGAAACATACAATGATGTATTGGATGACTTGTGTTTCGGCTAGGCCAAGTTTTAAGGGAATGCGCCAACCCATAAGTGGGTGGATCGCCGAGCCCTTAAGCCAGTTGTAATGATTTGGAATTATTTCTTGAAAGGCAAACTGATGCCTACTTCCCACAACACAACAATATTGGTGAGGCAATTCATGTTATTGCACTCGATCATTTATGGGCGAGCGATTGATGTTGGGGAGATAATCTTCGAGCAAATTCATGACTGTGCGAAGATGAATTGAGGTAACCTTCTTTTTTCTAACTTGATAACTACTCTGTGCAGGAAGAAAAAAGTCCATGAGGAACTGTCCGAGGACTTTATCAAGTCAAAGGAAGGCATCACCAAAAAGAATGTTCCCGAAATTATAAGCTTCGATGATAATGCTTCACATGAGTGCCTGGAGGGAGGAGCGAAATCAGTTGCCACGGTAAAAATGGCATTCATGGTCATATCTATTAGAGAAACAAGAGAGAGATTGGAGCATCTGGAAAGTCACATGCAAACTTTCTTCAGCTATGTCAAGGCAAGGGATACACAACTAAATGCCTTCTTCAATGAGCTACTCTTGATTCAAAATGAGGACATGTAGCTCTTTCCAGATGAAATTCTGAAACACACAACACTTTCAGGCTACAATACATTTCATACCTCAGTGCAAAATGTTCCACCCGAGTTACCCGTAGATGTCCCTCTGCTTGCCACGCATGTCTTTCCTATACATGAAAAAGGCCAATATCTCAGCTCCTCCTCATCTTCGTCCAAGAACACCCAAGAAATCCCACCATAATTTTTTGATGATGATGATTTCATTCCAGTCCCTGACCTGCTCACAATTGAACAAGTATCTTAACAGTCCCCGGATCTCCATACTACACTAGTTCATGACCCTAAAAAGGGTAATCTCAAGAAACCCCTATAGAGCCCACCCACACTGAAGAAAGGCCATCATCAGCTAGTGCCCTGATCACGAGGAGTTGCATTAAGAGAATAGCTAGTTGTGTCACTAAGCCATGTCCCTCTTCAATTCCTTTAGGAGATATTGGATCCAAAAGCCCCCATTAAAGAAACGTAGAACCCGTGCGTCCAGTCAAGCTTACCCACCACATTTAGGTACTTTTTCTTTCCATTTCATTTCCATTTGCATTTAGATTAATGTAGTTTGTGTTATTAGTCATGCATTGAGGATAATGCATCCCTCACATTTGGGAGAGGTGTTGTGTCTCAAACTTAGTAGATAACAGTTGATGATAATTGGTTAAAATTTGTTTGTTGTAATGGCATGAGTATGTTTAGACTGTTGTTTGGAATAAATTGAGGATCCTAATGATGAAAGTAAAATTTTATTACCTAGGCCAGAATTATTTTACATGACTGCTGAAGGATAGAACCAACCTTAGTCTTTGTTCCATGTGAACTTCTAAACACGCTAGTATGCTTTCTCTACTTAAGGTGCTTAGAAAATTTTTAGAAAAGAACTTTTTGTATGTCGTGACATAGAAAAATTGTAAAGCTTAAGTTAAACTTATTAGTGTTTAAATTTTATTGAATTACAGGGACACTCCTCTGTATAATGGTATGACCTAGAAACTCCTTAAAAATAAATGGCTACTTCGGCATATGAGTGAATGAAAGTAGTCACGGGATTATTCTACCTAACTAGCTCGGGGGTGGAAGGTATGCTCCCTTTCACCTAGAGTGTGGAATGGTAAGTGTGATGAGATGACTCCCCTCCAAGCATTATAAAAAAAGCATGAGTTGAAAAAAATAGAAGTGGAAACTGTGTTTGACGAATAATTTGATGCCTTGTCAAAATAGAAGTACTTAATTGAAGTTTTCTAAATATGTTAATGCCTAAACTAGGTACAATCACACACAAACACTGGTAAATAATCCTGACTTAGGATGGTACTTGACTTCTATGACAGTTTAGCATGTTGAGGCTAAACTTTTTGCTGAGGGCTAAAATTTTAAACCACATGATTGTCTTAATTTTACTTTTCCATGACAATTTTATTTTTCTACTGATTATTATCCATTGCTTAAGTTTAAGTAATAGCTTAAGTTTGGGGGTATTTCATAATTTGGAGGTCTCCTAAGGAAGCTGCCCTCAACCTAGTGTTGGAGGCAGCCTACTATCTTACATCCCCTTACCCCATTACATATGGGAACAAGGGATAACCATTTTTTAAGTTTGGGGTCTGATAACTTCGTAAAAAGACTATGTTTTTAGTCTTTTTACTTAAGTTATTGTTTTTCTAAATAATGTTGCCATATCATATTAGTTGCATTTAGGTCATATTTACGTGTAGTGGATAAGTTTTGCCTAGCCAAGATATATTTGGCTTAACTGATGCTGTTGAGGAGAAAAGGCTTTGTGGGTTGTGTGTGTGCGCAGGAAATAACTTAGGAAGAACATTTCAATCGTTACAAAACATTTCCCTAGGGCAGTTGGAACACAGAAGACGAAAACAGTGAGGAACAGATTTTTCTTGCAAAGGCAAGAATTATCTTGCAAGTTTGATGCATATATGACGAATTGTTGACCTCACGTGCAATCACGTCCTTCAAGAAATTAACCACATCTAGCCACCTTTCTATCTATAGCATAGACAACTCAACAAGGGTATTCAGGGAATATCAAATGACACAAAACCCTAGGAATTCCCATTATAAATACCCCATTATAGCCGCCCAGAAGAAGAGGCATTGAGAGGATTTCCCTTAGGTGTGGAGTAAACAACTGCAGTACCTTGCCTTCCACCACTCCCCACTCGACCATCCTTGGTGCCCTCCATAGCCAGACTATAGCAGAGCAACGGTCAGGCATCAAGAGAGGTTTACCGCCAGAGTAGGCGTCGTGGTGGTTTGAGATGTCACGGTATAGCCCCTGTTTAGGAGTCGTTCTTCCTTTGTTCTCAAATTCTTTAATCTATTTTGGACGTGTACTTAAGGATGATATTTTCTATGATACTTTTTCCACACCATGATTTGCTTTAGTTGGTGCTGGTTTTTGTTTTGATGAGATAATTATTTGATGGTTAATAAATGATACATTATAATTTTACCTAGTCTATTTTGTTAATTATTTTAATATTTTTCCTTGACATTGTAAGAGCCATCGAGATATTGTCTGGTTCCTAGGTGAAACATTTCTAGACCATGTAAATGCTTTCGAGAGATTTCTGTTTTTCTAGAAATTGATTCTTAGATTCGAGATAATTAAGATAGATTTACGTGAACAATGGAATAGATCCGGGATGGTGATGTTCTAACCCACCTTAGAGATAAGGAGAGGGTTTTAATTGTCAAAACTGGATAAACGCTTGAGTAGAATAGGCAACAACTATAGTTCACGTTGAGGGGTATTGTCATAACAACAGTCTGACAAACCAAGGGTTATAGCTCACGCAGAGTAGTATTGCCATAGCGACCGTCCTAGAATACTCCAGTAACCCTGTCAGGTAGCATAAACATATCACAACAAATCCTTCCAGGCTTATAATAATTTCTCACCATAGAAAAACCAACCTAAGTGCTATGTGAAAAGTCTAAATATGTGAGGTTACTCTGAATACATTTGAATTAAAGTTTTTATTTGCCTTGGCTATTTTTATTTGTTGCTCTTGTATATTTTCTTTGCCTCCACCAAACTTTTCTACAGCCACACTTCATAATATTTTCTTGCCTCAGCAATACTTTACTAATTGTTTCTTCATTTTGACAAGAATTCAGAGACTAGCTCGTGACACCTAATTCTAGCCATGGCGAAACATCAAAAATCCCAACCAATCCCTAAAGAGACGATAACTTACTTACCATTTATTACTTGATTCGACTGTGTACACTTGCATAGATTTTCTTGCCATAGCATATACATTTATAACCGATTTCAATGTCCATTTTGCCAAATTCCAACCTGAAATCCCTGAATCGAGCTCATTAACCACAAAATGCTTAGTGTTTTTATCAATTTTAGTATTTTTATAGGATTTGATTATGGAATTGCTCCAATAAGATATTTTTATGAAGGTACTCCAGTTTCACCTGACCGAGGGTCAGTTAGATCTGGTGTTTCCTGTCCATCATATCTACTCGATCTACATTTTACGAGAGTTAAATGTAGGTTTCCATAAATTATTTAAATAAATGTTAATATTATTCATATTATGATTTCGATATATATTTTTCGATTGTATGATATAGTGTTGTCGCTAATCGTGATCGATAAACTCGGTAGTAGTCTTCCATATGAGACTATTCACGTCGATACAGGTGTGTTTCCTGTTGGTGTACATTACTGTTTTCAACTATCTGTCTGAATTGTTTTAGATTTATTATAATACTAAATATTTTGAAGACACAATACTAGATTTTCTGAACATGGTTTATCTGATACCTGATTTACTGTATATTTCTAGTATGATCTCTGTATTATTGTATTTTTGTATCTGATTTCTGAAAATGGAATATTTTCATGTTTTAATGGATTAAACTACCATTTTCATTCGACTATATACATGTTATTTATGTCATTGGGGGTTTTACTGGAGGAAGTATCTCAGGCCTAGTCTATGACTTGTAAGACCTTACAGTTATCCGCAGGCTCCTATGTTTTGATCGGATTCCAGGAACGAGGTCCTATTAAAAGGGATATATTACTAACAGATCTATCATACCATTAAAATTGATACCTTAGGACCCCTTTATATTCAGGTACTGATGTAGGGGGATCCAAGACAGATGATGTTGAGCTATCAGATTGCACCTTGATGGTGCTGAGATACCATGAGTTGGCAGATCAGCGCGAAGACGGGATTTTATTGTGATATGTTCCTCATTGGGGCCGTTTTGAGTGCGTTTCAGTCTTTTGGCCATAAATTTAGCTACGGGTGTCAGAATCACGCATAAGACCCCAATTTGGAAAGCCCCTTTCGATGCTCACGCTATCCACATCGATCATGGCTCCATCTGCCCTTTTTTCAACCTCAAACTCTGCTGTTTTCCCCTCCGAATCAATAGTTTTATTTATTTTTTACTATTTATGATAATATTTCGCTTATCAGTTAGGAAGTCATTTTAAATCCGATTTGGGCCGGATTTTTTGGAGATTTCTTATTTTATTTGAATTTCAATTTACAGTGATTTTCGAGATTTTGCTATTTTTTGGTAAAATTCAGATAAACACGATTTTTTTTCTATAACAGTCCGTCTTGTGGACTTATTTTCGCATTGTTTTGATATTATAATATTGCATTAAACCCTAAAGACTTTTTTCTCTGGTTTTGGGTGAATTTTCTCCTGTGCATCATCTATTAGAACTAGCCTGCAGGATAATTGCTATCTTGTCCGTCGTCAATTGGCATCAGAGCTTCAACATCTTCGTAGGAAATTTCACCAGTTTTAATGGTTAGAGGTCTTGGTCCTGGTAGTCGTGAGAAGGTTCCAAATGAGGAAGCCCAACGTCGTGATCGCAATGTTCAGGATGCGATGATTGAGGATTTGTAGAGATAAGTCATAGAATTAACCCAACGCCTGGCAGTATAGGATTTCAAAAATCGTGAGGCCTATGATCACGATACTAATTCCACTTTCAAAAACCCATATCATAATCGTGCTCTATTAAGGGAGCACCGTGGTCGGGAGGAGCGCCATGGAGACCTTGATTTTCGGGTCGATCTCCCCGAGTTTTTGGTACATTACAGGCTGAGGGATTCGTGGATTGGATTAATGAAGTGGAGCGTATTTTTTATTTTAAGGAAGTCTCCGATCGTGTGAAAGTGAAATTGATCGCCATCAAACTCAAGGGCAAAGTATCTACGTGGTGGGAGTAGTTGCGATGTTCACGAGACAGGCAGGGCAAGGCCAAGATCACTGATTGGAAGAAGATGAAGAAGAAGATGAAGGGTCACTTTCTTCCCTTCGACTACACTCAAACCTTGTTTCAATGACTTCATGCGTTGAAGCAGGGCGCGCGATCAGTCGATGATTACACAGAGGAGTTTTACCAATTGGTCGCCCGAAATAATTTATCTGAGACGAAGGAGCAGATGGTGGCGCGGTAATTGGGGGGTTTACGCCAGCTCTTACAAGATGTCCTCAGCCTTCATTCACTGTGGAGTGTTTCGGAAGCCTACCAGTGTGCGCTTGTTGTTGAAAAATAGCAAAATAGGAGACTAGTCATCAGGAGTGATCATAACAGTCGGTCAGTTCACCCTTAGGATTCCCCTTCTCAGCAGCCACCACAGGGTAATTCTAACCCTACTATTAGATGTTTTCGTTATGGTGAACAAGGGCATAGGGCGACTGATTGCAGTAAGCCTGCTAATCAAAAGGGCAAAAATTTGTTGAATGAGGAAAACACGGAAGACGAGACTGAGGAGATTGGCGAGCCCGTGTATGACGATGATGAGACTGTTGATGTGTTGTATGGAGATGGTCATGAGACTCTGGTCATTCACAAAAGTCTACTGACTCCCAAGGGCGATTCAAGGGATGATTAGTTGAGAACCAATATTTTCCACACGACCTGCACAGTTACAGATAAAGTCTGTAAAATGATCATTGACAATGGCAGTTGTGATAATTTAGTGTCCGAAGAGGTTGTCCAAAAATTACAGTTGAAGACAAACCTTCATCCTAAGCCATACAAGTTGTCAAGGCTAAATAAAGGCAGTGAGGTAACAGTTGATAGGTGATGCCTCGTGTCTTTTTCAATTGGTAGAAAATATTTTGATAATGCCTGGTGTGATGTTGTGTCTATGTATGTGTATCATATATTGTTGGGTCGACCTTAGCAGTATGATCGCAGTTTCATTCATGATGGACGGAAGAATACATATTCCCTTAGCATCAAGGGAAAAGAGATTGTGTTGGCGCCCCGACGGGAAGGACTCACTCCTACCCCGGTAACCAATAATACTAACCTACTTTCTATGTCCATATTTTTAAATGAAATTGAGCATGGAGGTGTGGTTTATACCTTACTACCTTGTGAGAATAGTACAATAGGCGTGGATACAGATTTACCAATAGAGGTGCAGCGACTACTAGCAGAATTCTCTAACTTGATTCCAGAGGATCCTTCTCCTGGGCTACCTCTTATAAGGGATATTCAACATCAAATTGACCTTGTTCCTGGGTTAAGTTTGCCAAATTGACCAACATATCGCCTCAATCCCAAGGAGGCTGAAGAGTTGCAGCAACAGGTGGAAGAGTTATTGGAGAGGGGCTATATCTAAGAGAGTATGAGCTCATGTGCAGTCCCTGCCCTGCTAGTGCCAAAGAAAGATGGTTCTTGGCATATGTGTGTCAACAGCCGAGCGATCAACAGAATTACAGTGAAGTACCAGTTTCCAATTCCCCGTCTAGATGATATGTTGGATCAGCTATCCGGTTCTAAGGTCTTCTCAAAAATTAACCTTAAAATCGGATACCACCAAATCAGAATAAGACCTGGAGATGAGTGGAAAACGGCGTTTAAAACACCACAAGGGTTGTATGAGTGGATGGTCATGCCTTTTGGGTTATCCAATGCGCCCAGTACATTCATGAGACTTATGCATCAGGTCTTATGGCCTTTTATGGGGAAATTAGTTATAGTTTACTTTGATGATATCCTTGTTTATAGTCCGACATGGGCTTCACACTTCGATCACCTCCGTGCTATTTTTGAGATGCTGAAAATAGAGTGCTTGTTTGTCAATCAGAAGAAGTGTTCTTTCTTCACTACTTCTGTGACTTTTCTTGGTTTTGTTGTGTCTACTGATGGTGTTCATGCAGATCAGTCAAAGATAGATGCAGTCTTGGAGTGGTCCAGACCAAGGACCTTATATGACATCCGAAGTTTCCATGGATTGGCATCTTTCTACAATCGGTTCATTAGAAATTTTAGTACTCTGACTGCTCCTATCATAGAGTGCCTCAAGGGGCGTGATTTCCAGTGGTTTGAGGAGACAGAGGCTAGTTTTCAACTGGTCAAGAAGAAGATGACCGAGACACCAGTTTTGACACTTCCTGATTTTGATAAAGTGTTCGAGGTAAACTGTGATGCATCTGGCGTTGGCATTGGTGGTGTTCTGAGTCAGGTAGGTCATCTGGTTGCTTTTTTCAGTGAGAAGCTATCGGGATCAAAGAAAAATTATTCCACTTATGATCTGGAGTTCTATGCCATAGTTCAGTCCCTGAAGCATTGGCGTCACTACCTAGTACATAAGGAGTTTATTTTGCTTACCGATAATAAGGCCTTGAAATACATAAATGGCTAACACAAGCTGAGTAGACGTCATGCCAAGTGGGTGGAATACTTGCAAGAATTCACTTTTACGCTGAGGCACCAAGCAGGGAGTTTTAACCGCGTCGCAGATGCCCTGAGCAGTCGTACCTTACTCCTCACCACCATGAGTACCAAAGTTGCAGGCTTTGAGACGTTTATAGATATGTATGCAGTTGATCCTTCCTTTTGAAGGATATTTCAGGAGATAACTGAGGGTCACCGTCATGATTTTGTTTTTCATAATGGGTATCTATTTCGTGGATTACAGTTGTGCATTCCAAATTGTTCATTGAGGCAGTAAATTATAAGTGAACTTCATAATGAGAGACACTTTGGCCGATATAAGACCTTGGCCCTTATCTCTTCTGACTTTTATTGGCCCAAGTTGACTAGTGATGTGGCCCAGTATGTGGACCGTTGTTATGTGTGCCAGCAGTTTAAGGGAGTTCTCACCAATGCGGGCTTATACACTCCCTTACCTAATCCTGAAGCTCATTGGTTCGATGTCAGCATGGATTTTGTATTGGGCTTACCCCGCACCCAAAGGGCCTCAGATTTTATCTTTGTTATGGTTGACAGTTTTTCCAAGATGGCCCATTTTGTAGCTTGCAGAAAGACTGTGGATGTTATCTGAATTGCCCATCTTTATTTCAAGAAGATTTTGTGTTTACATGGTGTTCCCAGATCCATCACGTTAGATCGTGATACCAAGTTCATCAGTCAATTCTGGAAGAGCCTGTGGGGGAAACTGGGAACGTAGTTGAATTTTAGTAGCTCCTACCACCCTGGATGGATGGCCAGATCGAGGTGGTGAACCGGAGTTTGGGCAGCCTTTTGAGGTGTTTCGCAGGAACGAAGCCGAAGTAGTGGGATGGCATTGCCTCAAGCAGAATTTTCCTATAACATATCAAAAAACAGAACCACAGGTTTAAGCCCATTTGAGATTGTCTATGGTTAGAACCCATACGGGGTGCTGGACTTAGCCCCTATTCCATGTATAGGACGTTTCAGTCCTAAAGCAAATGAGATGGCAAAGTATCTTCAGGGCATCCATGAGCAGGTGAAACAGACCATTCATGAGAGCAATACCAAGTACAAGACTCGGGTTGACAGTCATCGTCGTCAAGTACTTTTTGATGTTGGTGATTTTGTTTGGGCTGTATTAACTCGTGATCGTTTTCCTATTGGCAAGTATAATAAGCTTAAGGATCGAAAGATTGGACCTTGTGAGGTCGTGCAGAAGATCAATGATAATGCTTACAGGTGTGCCTTCCCAGTCACTTAAAGAAATATGATGTATTTAATGTGTAGAACCTAAGTCCTTGTTTTGTGGATTCTGATGACTCTACTCTGAACTCGAGGACGAGTTCTTTCCAACCCGGGGTGATTGATGCAGGGGGATCCGAGACAGATGATGTTGAGCTGTCAGATTGCACCTTGATGGCGCTGAGATACCATGAGTTGGCAGATCAGCGTAAAGGCGGGAGTTGATTGTGATATGTTCCTCATTGGGGCCGTTTTGAGTGTGTTTCAGTCTTTTGGCCATGACTTTGGCTACGGGTGTCGGAATCGCGCATAAGACCCTAATTCAAAAAGCCTCTTTCGATGTGCATGCTATCCACGTCGAGCATGGCTCCATGTGCCCTTTTTCGACCTCAAATTATGCTGTTTTTCCCTCCGAATAACTAGTTTTATTTATTTTTTACTCTTTATGGTAATATTTCGCTTGTCAAATATGAAGTCATTTTAAATCTGATTTGGGCCATATTTTTTGGAGATTGCTTATTTTATTTTGAATTTCAATTTAGTGTGATTTCTGAGATTTTTCTATTTTTGGTAAAATTCAGATAAACACGATTTTTGGCTATAACAGTCCGGCTTGTGGACTAATTTTCGTATTGTTTTGATTTTATAATATTCTGTTAAACCCTAGAGACTTTTTTCTCTGGTTTTGGGTGAATTTTCTCCTGTTATTCATCTGTTGGAACTAGCCTGAAGGATAATCGCTATCCTGTCCGGCGTCAGGTATATTCAGGCAGGTGTTCAGGAACCTTAATATCAGAATAATTCTAGATTTAGATTTACTGAAAGTGATTTCATTATTCAAATAATCAGGGGCATTCATAATTATGTATTGAGTTATCAGGATTTTGAGTCCAATTAAATCAACGATCCCATCACTACAGTAATTGTTAATCATTCGGACTGTGGTACTTCATTATTATTCACTTCTTATTACTGACTACTCCAGTTGATTTGATTAACATCAGAATAATTCTTGATCAATTCTTGAGAGACGAATATATATTCCAGTGGTATTTATTTCTTTTCTATATTGCAACGATATCAATAAATGTCGACATGCTTGATTCAGGGTTGAAAACCCTTGAGGGTGGTACTACATATAAGTTCATCAACGTTTCAAGACTTTTCTGAGTTATTCACTCAATTCTAGGTCTTTGAAGGTACTTAGATCATTTTGTAGTTAAGTCTATTCCCATTATTTTGGAGTTTCTATAGTAATTCAATCATTTTCAAAATTCGGATACATATAGTTCTTCCATTCTATTCAACTTGGTCATATAATTTAGTCATTTCATGAAATTCAGACATGTAAAATACCTTCAAGAATTAAGTCTCCGGGTATTATCTCAAAAAATAGAAATTCTAGGTCATTTGGTATTCGAGGTTGATTTATTCTTTTTGGAGCTTTAGGGAATTAGTTATTCCAGGGCTTGGAGACACTTTAGGTCATTTTACACTTTAGTTGCATTTTGGTTATTTTACATTTCAAGGGAAATTTTGTAATTCCAATATAGATCTGGAATTTAAATTGATGATTCCAAGGTTAAAGTGAATCAAAATATGAGTTCTCAGGTCGTCTCCATTATCATAGCCATCCATTGTATTTTTTTACACTATAAGCGTATCATTATCATTTTATTCCATCCTGTCAATGACATTACTTCTGATATATTAGGCTTCAAGTATTCTAGTTCCTTTAGAGTTTAAGGTATTTGTTCCTTTTATAAGTGGAGGTTATTATAGTTATTACGAAGCTCGAAGGCATTTCAACAATTCCTTTCAATTCAATCATATACATTATTTCTGAGCAAGTATGTCTTTTATGGGTTATTTTTCACCATCCGGGGAAGTCTTGGTCTTATACAGTTTAAGGGTATTTTTGTAATTTTTACCTCATATGGCTATTTTTTGTAATTTCTTATCCAAATAATCCTGGTATTTATCCTTTAAGGAAATTTATCAAATTTTACGGATCTTGAAATCAATTCATTTATTATTAAATCAATAATCTTATAATTATTTCCTATCGATCTTCTAGTTTCCCTTTTTCAAGCCGTCTGAATCTTATATTGTGTTCTGTCTATATTCCAAATTTTGTATGACTCCAATGATAGTTAAATACACCTAATGGACTAATCGTTTCCATTCATGCGTTTACCATTTATCAATTAGTTTCGAAAAGCATACAAAAGGTCGTAGAGTATTACTTCGATTTTTATTCCATATCTATCGACCATTTAAACTCCATTTGATATGCCTCAAACTTTAATTCAATGTCCACTAATTCCTCATATACAAAGCAACCAAATTTACGTCAGAAACTGAACTTAATCAGAAAACCTATTTTGATTCTTAAGATAAATCACTAAAAACAACTTACCGGGTGTGTATTTGGCAAAACGGACTATGGATTCCGTCTCGTGACATCGAAAAACATAAATATGACCTTTTCAAAAAAGTTAGGTTTTAGGGTCAAAGTCAACGGTCACCGGTCAAAGTCAATGGGTTGACTCAAATGAGTTGACTCAATCGAGTTGACTCAGAAAAGTTGACTCAATCCGGGTTGACTCAGTCGAGTTAATAAGACCCGGTTCAACTGGCATGATCAGTTCTATCTGGTCAAAACCAGTTGGACCGGTTCCAAAAGCTTCATGAACCGGCCAGACACAGTCGTTAATTCTTCCCTAATCATTCACACAATATATCAAGCAATAAACAACTCAAACATCAGCCCCAATCTATCTGAATTAAAATAAAACAAATGACAGAAACCCTTACCCACACCGACGATGATGAACGATGATAATGTTTTGACCCACGGGTAAGGTCACGAGTGCCTGAGGACAAAGATGCTAACGACACAGGTGGTGAGACGAAGCGATCACCGGATCGGTCAGAATTGAGGCAAAAGCGTACGGCGATGGGAGTTGGTTTCGACAATGATACACGACGGAAGAAAGTGTTTCACGGCGATAGACCCTGGGGGTCTTGGTCGCCGGTTAAGGACTAGTCGGACGGGGGTAGCAGTTTGTCGAACGGTGAGTGTTTGGGGTAGTCGGTGAGGCTTCTGTTGAGGGAGGGTTTTAGGGATTCACAAGTTGGGAGATTTGGGGTTTTATTTTAGGAAAAAAATCAGATTGCTCGGGGTTAAAATTTTCAATGGGTAATAAAAATGGATAAATTTGAGTTCAAGTCCCTAATTTTTTGTAACTCCCTAAAACGGTCTTGCAGCTTCGAGATTTTACAATTTAGTCCTCAATTTCTCCCTTGATATAACTTTAATTCGACACTTTAAAATTAATAAATTCTAGCCCCTAAATTAGGGTGTGACATAAAGTATAAGTATATTATATATATATAAAGTATAATTATAAAGACTAAAGAATATAATAAAATTATAAAAGTATATAAAGTATAAGTATGTATGTGTGTGTGTATATATATATATATACACACTTTATAGTTTATATACATATATATATACATACTTATACTTTATATGTATATATACTTTATATACATATATACTTTATATTATATACTTTAATCTTTATAATTATACTTTATATATATATATATATATAATTTATATATAAACTATATAGTTCAATAGTTCATATATAAACTCTATAGTTTATAAATGGTATATAATAATATAAATATAAACTATATAATTTATATATATAGTTTATATATATAATATATATACTTAACATATAAACTATATAGTTTATACATACTACAACAAATTTGTCAATTTAAGACAAAATTTCTATATGACGTTACGTATATCATCACAAAAACATACTATAATGTGACTTTTTTTATTTTCGTCATAATTATTAATTAATGTTATATCTTTTATGACAATTTTAAAAATGGTCATTAATTTTTGTCACTATATGTTTGGAGCCAAAATCTTCCCACCAAGTTCTTTGGTGGGAAACCTTTTAATGACATTTAGATAAAATAATGTCGTTGTAAAATCGTCTCCAATGAAAAACATGTATTAGTGACTATTTATTATAATGACGATTAAATTTGAATTAGTGGCGTTGCACATTTTTCACTAATAAGTTTTAATCGTGGCAATTTAATTTGTCATATTTTATAAGACACTAAAAGTGACATTTTATTATTGTCACAAAAAATAGTTTTAACACGACGAAATCAATTATTTGTCACTTGTTTTTATCTCTCTTTTCTATATGATAATTTTAAAAGACGTCTTGAATTTATGTCAGTTAATGTTAAAAAATAAGATAATCTAACAACCTTATTAAATAATGCAATTCATAGAGTTTTTTTGTGTTTTATATTTTATTGACATTATTCTATATTAGATTATCTTACATTCAAAGTTTTTTTTAGAGTAAAAAATAAAATAATAAATCGTTAAAAAGAAAAGAGCAGATGATTTTTTATATATTACTATACTTCCATGATTTTCATGCAATTACATCAAAATGTTTAGGAAAAATAGATATTTATACTTGATCATAGAAATACCATAAAGTTTTAGTATATTTAGATACATATAACATCAATAATTTTAAAATATAAAATATTACTCTTTTATATATAAAAAAATATTATTATAAAACAAGTGTAATAAAAATTTAAATTATAAAATTCTTAAAATATAAAACTTAATGCCTCCTATGAAAACCCTAGCTCTCCTTTTATAAGGATTGCCCTATTCTAGATAAGAAAGCTTCTCAAAAGTGAATCCCACCAAAATAGGGATTTTTGAATACCTTCATCCTTCTCTAAAGATAAGAATGATTCAATAGAGTCTTTAAGCCTCATTAAACTCCTTTTCCCTTGTAAATTCATAACCCTAATTTAGGGTTGTACGGACTAGTAAGGCATTTCAACGCCTTAACTGTAGGCTACTTCTGCGATAGCTTAGGATGACTCAGTTGTGCCCACGCCTTAACTGCAGACTTCTTCTGTGATAGCTTAGGATGAAGAAGTCATGTCCATGCCTTATGCGAAAACCTCATCTGGTCTTGCCAACTTCTTGAATTCCTATTTTTCATATTTTATTTGGGATTTGGTGAAGATCATACCAATCATTAGATTTTGAACTTGTTTAATTTAAATTTTCAACCTAATTCACAAAATACGAAATATAACATGATTTAAGTAATTTTAGTTATTCAAGTATGAGGAAAATATCATAAAATATATGGCTAATATGCATCTTATCATTAAGTCTTGTCATATAATATATGGCTAATATTCTCAATAAATATAAAACTCGTGATATAAGAAAATATAAAAAATAAAATTAAACAAATTTGATTAACAGCAAGAAAATACCATATATTTTAATGCGATGAAAATTGATTTATCTCGTCAAGTTTGGCTAACAGCAAGAACAGGGATGATTTAATTGGCACTAGCAATGCAATGGAGAGGAGAAAATGGTAAGTTTGGAGGGAAGTAATTGACCATTTTACCCTTTCTCCCTAATAATAAAACCACTGCAACTGCACTAATCGCCCAAATCATTGATGCCGTGTCTTTTCTTGCCTTCAAAATCCAGCCGCAGCATCATACTTTTATGAACTCCAAAATGACAGTTCCAGTGTCGGATCCAAAACTGGATCCTCCACCATTAAAGGCGAGGCACCTCCCGAACGCAAGATCGCGTTAATCACCGGCATCACCGGTCAAGATGGTTCGTACTTGACTGAGTTCCTTCTCAACAAAGGCTTACGAAGTCCATGGCTTGATCCGCCACTCTTCCAACTTCAATACGCAGCGTATAAACCACATCTACATCGACCCCCATAAAGGCCCACAAGACTCGAATGAAACTCCATTATGCTGACCTCTCCGACGCTTCCTCGCTTTGTCGTTGGATCTACACGATCCGACCCGACGAGGTCTACAACCTGGCTGCCCAATCCCACGTCGCCGTCTCTTTTGAGATCCCTGATTACACCGCTGACGTGATGGCCACTGGAGCCCTCCGTTTTTTGGAAGTCATTCGATCGCATATCGCCGACACGGATCGGAGCCATATCAGGTATTACCAAGCCAGAACTTCGGAAATGTTCGGATCCACTCCCAAACTGAAGACTCCCAATTCACCCCAGATCTCCGTACGCGGCTTCGAAATGCGCTGCACATTGGTACACTGACAATTATAGGGAAGCGTACGGGATTTTCGCATGTAATGGGATTTTGTTCAATCACGAGTCGCCGAGGAGAGGAGAGAATTTCGTGACCCGTAAATTTACTCGGGCAGTTGGCAGGATCAAGATTTTCGATAATGTTCCTGGGGTGTCTCAATCAAGAATTTCTGATGCAATGCATCGTGTTCCTGCAGGTTAGAGTCAGTCAAGCTTCAAAACCATTATTGTGTTTTGTTTTATTTTTTCTCTTCTGATTGTCGATAATGTTTGAATTGTGAGCATTTTTGTTTGTTCTTTCTTGTTTTTGCAGACCATGAAATTTCCTTCACCTTGAATCTTTACCCAGATGGCTATTCTATTGGAAAGCCCCAAGAGGTTCGTTCAAGACAACATTGACGATACTATTTTCTCTGGAAAAGGTTTACTAAAATGAAAGATTCTTTTGTTTCTATATTTTAAGTCATTTTAAAGTTAAAGCAATTGTTGAATTTTCAGGAAGCTTTGCATCCTGTTCCGGATGCTCCAAATTTGCATCCATATGATAGGTCATCTGAAACTCTCTTTTCACTAAGTGTTTAACGAAACATATTTATTTTTCTGCTTTTTGTCTATTTAAGATCAACTTTCATCTTTATGGTTATTTCTACACCTTTGTAAATTTTTGTCTTCTGCATCAATTTTGTTTGGAGTGTTAGTTGTTGGATAGTGAAATCAATTTAAATGGCTTGATTAACCGAGGCCTTCAGTGCGGTAAGCAAAAAAATTCTCAAACTCATTAGCCTTGGTGGATGGGATAGCGTGATCTTTGTTTTCTATTTTATAGCTTATTCTTTGCATTAATTGTCTGTAAATGTTGACTAGCAGTGTGTCTGATGACCATGTTTATCTTTTAATGATCTGAGGAAACGTTGTCCAAAGATACCTGGCCATAATTCTATGTTGCCTGGTAATTTGACTTAATCTTCCTCTATTTTGGCTTGGGAGTTGGGATTAGCTAATTCATTAATATTATTTGAAAGGTTGGATTAGCAAATGAGGATTGATTAGTACCAATGATATAGTTAAAAATATAAAAAATAAGATGTGTATATATACATATTATTTTCTTTGTAGCAAAGTCTTTGATTTTAACGTTGAATAATTTATTTATTTTTATTATACCAAAGTTTGAGATGAAATTAGATGATGATTATGGGAAGAGCTTTGTCATGCCAATTATGTCAAAGTTATCAAGGAACCATCGACATAAGGTTCATTTGCACTTTAAGAAATTCCCAAATGATGTTGTGGCACGCCAAAACAAGCCGACACTATAACTTGACACAAGAAAATTGGGAACAACTTTGTGATTTGTTTAGTGATCCTGAATATCAGGTACGATTACTGTATTTTTATTTATGTGATTCATAAATTTTTGCTCTTTTTTATTTCTATAATAAATTATATATTATGTTTATAATTGAAGAGGAAGTGTGAAACTAATGCAAGAGTTGAAAGAAATGTCAAGTTAACTCCTAATCAAGGATCTCGAGCTTTTGTCGCTAGCTGATATGCTATGGTAAGTTGGACACTTTTGATATTTATTATAAAGCTTATTTTTATTTTAGAGTCTAATTTTTATTTTTTGAAATTATATAACGCAAGGATGATGAAGAACCAAATATGATGAATTTCTTCAAGGCAACTCATTATTAAAATGACAAAGGATGGACAACATCTGAGGCACGAGCAAAATATGTAAGACCTCACAAAATTAAGTATTAAATTGTAATTTTTCATCTAAGGATTATTTTATTTATGAATGACTTTTTTTAGGAGAAAATGGTGGAGTTGCAATCAACTCCAGTTGAAGAAGGAGCAGAACCTAAGAATATTGATGATATAATGGATGAGGTACTTGGTACGAGACCAGGATACATTTCGGGGCTTGGATATGGGCCAAAGCCTAAGAAAACAAATTCAAGTGAAGATACAATCAAGTTAAAAAAGAGTTTGAAGAATAAAGAACTTAATAACTATAAGTCGAATTTTGAAATGATTCAAACTCAAATGGAAGCTATGAGATCTGTTTTGTTAGTTGTTGGAATTCAAGTACCATCACTTCAATATTCAGGTAAACGATATATTTAAACATATAAAAATTATTATATAATATTAATTATAGTAATTAATGTTGATTATTTTTAATTTGTAGCTTTAAATGATACCACAAACTCAACATCAACAGAATCACAATCGACTCAAGGTCTGGATTGAGATTCCTACAACGAAATATTTCACAAGTCATTATTATCATATTATTTTTAGTTTCTGTAAACATTTAAACATTTTTATATTTATAGAAATGAAATTATGTTTTTAGTGAAATATTTGTTTAAATCTTATTATTTTGCAATAAGTAAGCTATTTTTTCATCTACATTTGTATAAATAATTTTATTTTAATATATATTGTCATTAAAAATGTGACAAATTTTAGTTTTGCTACTATATTGGTGACATTATGTATGGTGACGTTATGCATAATCATCATTCATAATATTATTAGGTAACGATATATTATGTCACTAAAAATGTGACAATATCTTTTTCGTCACATATAAGTTGATTTTAATGCATTATTTGTGACAATATAAACTATCAATAACGAAATATTATTTAATTTAGTGACGTAACCAACTGTCATAAAATATAAATTATAAAGTGACATTATGCATAAGCGTCATTCATAATATTATTAGGTAACATTTATATTATCTCACTAAAAATTTGACAATATCTCTTTCATCACATATGTCGTAACTGGTTTTCGTCCGGGCACAAAATTTTATTTGGCGGGAAAATAATGTGGATAAAAAATGATTTTGATTTTAAAAAATATTTTGGGAGTCGCCATCAGCCTTTTGGGTTAGGTAGGTTAAATACCTAAAAATCATCTTTTAAAAAAGTTATTAAAAAAATATCAGTTAAAAGATAAACCAGTCTGCGTTTATCACCAAAATTCATTATTTTTTATTAATAAAAAGGGATTCATGGTCGGTTACGTTTGGGGAAGGATTAGCACCCCACAACGCCCAAAATCGGTACTCATTGATTATAAATTGTCTTTATTAGTGAAATTTAAGAATTCGAATATGAATTTAATTTACAATCGTGTTATTTCAAATATAATATGATATTTCTAAGGAAAAATATTAAATATATATATATATTTAGGGTTTTGTAAATATGATATTTATTTATTTAAAAATATCAGAAAAAACATCTAGTTATTTTAAGACTGTCTTTTCTTTAATATTAATAAATAAATAAATATTAATAATAATATAATAATTTTCCTAAAAGAATAATACAAACTAAATAAATATATATACATTTATAAGCATGATATTTATTTATTTTTAAAATATCAGAATAGGACATCTAGTTATATTAAGACTGCCCTTTCCTAATATTTAAAAATAAATAAATATTTTTATTTAATTATGAAATTATTATATATAAATATTAGTGAATAAAACATAAATAATAACAAACAAATAAATAAATTACTAATTTAAACAGATTAAAAATAAATGATATATATATATATATATATAATAAAATTGCATTAAATAATGACTAAAATAATAATTAAAGTAATGATTTAAACATATAAAAAATAATAATAAAATTTATATTTAAAATTTAAACTGGGACTTAAAACAAATAAAATTAAAATTACAGGATTAAAATGTAAAATATTTAAATTTATGGACATAATTCAAATTATCATAAAATATAATTACTAATAGAGTAATTATCCCTTAATTATTTATCAATGATTAAAATAATAATTATTAAAATTAAAGGATCTAACTTGAATAAAAAAATCTAAGTGCTAATAATATAATTTAGCCTTAATTAATTAATTTGGGTTAAAATATAAATTATAAATATTATAAGGGACTAAATATAATATTTACCCTAAAATATATATAAACATGGTATGGGATAAATTAAAAATTAAATAAAATTTAAAGACCAAATTAAAATGCTTAGAATTTGATTTCAATGACAAATGCAGAGTTACAAAATTGCGATGGCTGCGGGTATGGATATTCCACTCGAAAAATTACTAACACACCCCTCCCCAAAACGACGTCGTTCGGGAAGGGGTATAAATACCCTATTTAACCGACCATTTTGCCCAATTTTCTTCATTTCTCAATTCTGGTTTTCTCTCCTTAGGAGAGAACCTCTCCCTTCTCTCTAGTTTCCCTTATCGGAGGGAAACAAGCTCTTGTCGGCCACCGTTTTTCGGCTCCGATGACCGCCGCCGGCCACCATGAACGGTGGTCAGATTTTACAAAAATAACCAGATCGTAGATCTCCACTTCCTAAAGCCGAATACGATCTTTATTTTTCTTAAAAACCCTTAGAAATTCCTAGATCTAGGATTTTTACCTCTTATGTTTCGGTTTTCCGGCGACCTTTGAAGAACTCGGATGACCGAGTAAGTTTCCTTCTTTGCTGGTTATTTCGTTTTCTCTTCGTATTTTGTTTGATATTGTTGTGGGTGCTTGTTGTTCTCGTTCTTCTCCTTCTTGTCGTGGCTGTTAGTTCTTTGTTGTTGTCCGTCGTTGTCTGTCTTGCTCAGTTCTCTTTGCTTGCTCCCCTTTTCTTTGCAGGTGATTGTGGCCATTTATAGGCCTCGTCGGAGCTCGTCTCGGACCGATCCTAAGAGATTTTTTGGTGAGTCACCATACTATAGTGGTGACTCACCTTTTGTAGCTGCGATGTGGAGGGGGCAGCTGGCTCTTCTGGAGTCTTCGACGGAGAGGTGGCGTGGCATTGTAGTGTCGGTAGTAGGCGTTGGACGACCTGACAGAGGCGTGGCGGCTGGAAGCTTGGAGATAGCTGAGGCGGCGGTGGCATAGAAGCTAGGGTTTAGAAACCCTAGTAGAAATATAGAAACCCTAATTGGGTTTTGAATCTATTGGTCCTTTTAGGTTGGGTCGGTTCTGGACTGGTCACTGTTGGGCCATTGTTGGGCCATTGTTGGCCCTCTTCTTGGGCTCCGAGATTAATAATATGGGATCCAGATTGTAATTTGTAATATGTATTTTTATTTAATAATAATAATAATAATAATGTATATTAATAATAATAATAATAATAAAAGCAAACTGAAAAATTAGTGTCTACAGCTGCCCCTCTTTGCTCATTCTTGTGTTAACAAGAATAGAGCAAAGACGAAAAAGACAATAATTTTTCATTTGGCTTCTTTTGGATAAGATGGAAATGTTGAAAACATTCTGCCCAGAGGTCTTATGAATGACCCTGAGGTCTTATCATCTTGCACTGTAGGTCTTATAGATGACCCGGAGGATTTGAAAATATCATGCACTGAAGGGCTTACACATGACCCGAAGGTTTTGAGAACATAATGCACTGAAGGGCTTACAAATGACCCGAAGGTTTTGAAAACATCATGCACTGAAGGGCTTACAGATGACCCAAAGGTTTTGAAAACATCATGCACTAAAGGGCTTACAGATGACCCGAAGGTTTTGAAAACATCATGCACTGAAGGGCTTACAGATGGCCCGAAGGTTTTGAAAACATCATGCACTGAAGGGCTTACAAATGACCCGAAGGTTTTGAAAACATCATGCACTGAAGGGCTTATATAGGAACCGAAGGTTTTGAAAACATCATGCACTGAAGGGCTTACAGATGACCTGAAGGTTTTGAAAACATCATGCACTGAAGGGCTTACAGATGTCCCGAAGGTTTTGAAAACATCATGCATTGAAGGGCTTACAGATGACCCGAAGGTTTTGAAAACATCATGCACTGAAGGGCTTACAGATGTCCCAAAGGTTTTGAAAACATCATGCACTGAAGGGCTTACAGATGTGGGAAATAGTTTACTAAGTAAGAAACTATGGAAATCGTTTTCTTACTATTCAACAATTTCATTTTTAGAAAAGATTAAATGAGATATTTTGAAAATCGTTTTCTCATTTTTTTCAAAATAACTTGGTTGATTGGGTAACATGCCTCGAAATAATACTTCTTTTGTGGATTGCGACCATCTATTCTTCAGATGTTTGCCTCTCCTGATGTGATTTGAATTCTACCTTCCCTTTGTAAGGTATTTTCCATCACGAATCTTCTTTTTTCATACGAAGATCTATAAAATTTAATATTTGAATGCAATCAGATGTATCAATGTAATTCATTGTCTATTGTGTAAATGATGTTCTTATGAATGCATGAATGTTGATGCAATCTTCATTTGACATCAAAGTGGCGAACTCGGTCTTCCTTCACTTGATCATTTATTTTCAAGGTTACCTTTGGATATCAGTGTAGCAACTTATGTTTTAAAGTTGAAGAACCATTTGAACCATTTGTATCTTTGTGTTTTCTTTGTTTCATGAAAATCTCATAAGAAATGTTTCATTTATGGAACTCTTGCTGTAATCAGAATTATGACCTTGATGCCCCATTTTGTCTTTGATAAAACCGATTTTCTTTGCTTGGACTTGTGTAAAAATCCAATAAGGCTTTCATCTTTAAAAAGAGAATATATCATCTTTGAAAAGAGAATCTATCATCTTTGAAGAGTGTATCAATCATCTTTGAAGAATGTAGATGTAGATATGTCAAACTTAGTAGAGATTAATTAGGGGAGTAGAGTTTGTTCTGATTTGACTCTTGAAACACATCACAAGGAGGATTTATCCTAATTCCTTTCATTTCTCCACATTTAATTGGATCTCAAACAAGGCAACTTGGACCATATCATTTCGAGGTACTTAACAACAACTTGTCGTTCAACCTTAGTTGGCTCCACTAGTTTCTTTTTTTTAAAATTTCAGCTTCCCTTCCGTGGAAAGAAATCTTCATCATATCTCATTTTTAACCTTGGGGTTGAAGAAGACAGAATTTATCTTGCATCAATAAATGAAAACCATATGATCACAACATTGGTTCAGCATCAGAATAAATGGTTCATAAAAAAATTTGACAACACATTTATCATCTCATATGGTTTCTGGTCAGATGTTCGTAAAACATTTGACAACACATTCATTCTCTCATGTGGTTTCTGTACAGATTTCTCATCAATGAAGCTCTTTCATAGTGTTCAGAACTTTTGTATGATGTCACAAAACCACTTGAGACCAAAACTCAGTGGGAATATAAGTGAGATGTTGGCTTGTTTCATGACCAAAAAGTTGGTCAAATTCACAAAATATGTTAATGCTGAATTGAATAAGAGATACCCACTGATCTTGATATTATCTCATGCAAGGGCAAGTGTGATACCGATCACATTTTCTTCCGTAATGAGCATTGTAGGAAGTAGAAACACATCCGTTATAGGAGCCATGTACAGAAAGTGGTCCATGGAATTCTTGATGCTGTAGATGAAACGCACATGATAAACCTAATAGATGAAAAATCAATTCATCCTGGCTGGTAATGATAACCCTAGTAACAACGGGAATAAGGGTAATATACGTAAACTTGAGCCTCCCTCTTCAATGTCATCAAGTAAGCAAAAACTATTGTGAAAAACAACTTCGTAGCCCTAACAGTATGATTGAAACTAACTGCCAGAAACCTCAAAGAAATATGTCCAATCATTACTGAAACACAAAAGACCAAATTAAAAGCCGAGATCTTGAGGAACTGAACCCTGGATCGAATGGTCTACCTGGGGACCATCTTTATTCATGCAACCGTGATGTAGCTTAACAAAAAACACACTGTCATGTGACACATGGTTAAGAAGGTTGGGTATTTGAAACCATACTTGCTGAGCAAATATTTGTTCAATAATAGGACCCTAATGTAACTGCATGATGAATGAAGCAATTATGTATAGTCAGCTCGACTGCCACTGCTTCTCCATTTTCATTCTTAATACCTTTCTATCTCATTGGAAATATTTGCTCAAATCAATTATCTTTAACACATGATGACGTGGGCCGTCAGCATGCCCTAGTATTTACTGATATGTACGTTCAAAATACATAAACATTCCTGATTCTAATTGAAAGGGGCTTTCAGCATGCCCCAACATTGGCTAATAAAAAGATTCAAAATGTGTCAATAATCCTGATTATCATTGAAATGGGTTTTCAGCATGCTCCATCATTTGCTTCTTGTTAATTTGAGCCTTCCAAATGCCCCACATGGATCTGTCTGAAGTAACCTTTAAAATGCTCCATCATTATTTCTTGCTGAGACGAGCCTCTAAGAATGCCCAAATATTCATATTGCTATGAGCCTTCAAAATGCCCCACCATTCTATTTCTGGTTGAAATGAGCTTTTAAGATGTCCCGCATGAATCTGTCTGAATTGGGCCTTCAAAATACCCCAATCTTCTAAACTGTAAGGCTTACTTTCAATGTTTGTTTGATTTCAATATCATGATCCCCACGAGGTCCAATTTTGACAATGTACTGTTGTGGGTACTTGTGGCTTTATCCGTACCTCAAATCTATTTATCTTGAATACTCTAATTCTGATGTCACTAAATAGTAGTTGTCAAGTAACTTGAGGAATTCTCTTCATGTTGTCACAAACTTAAGAAGTAATCAATCATTCTGACGAAAATGTTTAAGATATGTGCCTCTTCTGAATGAGGTGATCATCTTCTGGATATGTAGGGGTCTAGTCAGACAGAGTGGTATAAATCGCTTGGTAATTTATTCCAGGCCGACACAGTGAACCTTGTTTTCAGTACAGGTTATTTTTGGAATATACTTTTCTCTGATTATGAAGCGATCTTTCAGGATGATTTCACAGATATTGATAGTTCTTCTGATACCGAGGAAATCCTGAATTCTAATTCTGATGAGGAGAATAAACTGTTATAATTGACGAAAATAGGGTACTCAGAGGTTGAGGCTTCAATAGCCATGGAGAGATGTGGTCTGGATTCATCAATTGCAGAGTTGACAGATTTTATATGTGCTGCTCAAATGGCTAAGGCTGCTGACACACTTCTTCTGGTAGAATATAGAAAGCCATTATGCAATGATCCCAATTACAAGAAAAGGCGAAACTCAAGCTATGATTTTTTGAAAAAGGAAGAAGCAGAGGAAGCTTGAAAATAAAGCTTCTTAATGAAGATGATCATGCAGTTCATCTTCTAAATCCAATGATTGGTTTTGGGGTTCCTACCAAACTAGATCAGATAACTCAAAGAACATTTCCATAAGATGCTATTGGGCCTCCTTATCTATACTACGAGAACGTGGCACTTGCTCCAGTAGGTGTTTGGACAGAAATGTCACGGTACTTATACGATGTAGAGACAGAATTTGTAGATTCGAAGTATTTTTGCGTTGCTGCACAGAAAAGGAGCTATATTTATAATCTGCCAATTGAGAACAGATTCCCTCTTATTCCGCTTCCTCCACGCACCATACATGATGCTTTTCCATTGACAAAAAAAGGGTGGCCTTCCTGGGATCCAAAAACAAAGTTGAACTGTTTACAAATATGTACAGGAAGTGCCAAATTGACAGAAAGGGTCTGTAAGGCTTTTGAAGCTTATGACAATGAACCACCTTCAAGTTTCCAGAAGTATGTTCTTGATGAGTGCCGAAAATGGAATCTGGTATGGGTTGGAAGGAATAAAGTTGTTCCACTTGAACCTGATGAGGTGGAAATGCTTCTAGGTTTCCCTAAAAACTATACACGAGAAGGAGGATCTGCTAGAGACATGTTCCTTGGTGGTATCAATGTCCTGTCTCTTTTTTCTGGAATCAGTGATGCAGAGGTTGCATTCTACTGTCTTGGCATACCTTTGAACACAAATACGCAATAACTGAATGGTGATCGGTTGGAGTAACTAATGAGTAGATTTGGCGAATTCGACCTTGTTATTGGTGGCATCCAGTGTAACAACCTTACCGGAAGAAATAAACATCATCGGGATGAACTAGAAGATTTTTGTTGGTGTATTTTCTTGCAATGACTGTTACAGTGACTGTCTCTTATATTTCTCCAAGATACTCACTACCATATCCCACTCTTCCCAAACCATGGAAAGGTTTAATTGATGGTAAAAATAGTTATCTCTACTTTTGGAATCCTGTAACCAATGTTACCCCATATGAAAGGTTTACAAGTATAGAATATGTTCTAATGTCAAATTTAAGTTCAAAAATATTCTGAAGGACATAATGGATATAATCCTGACAAAGAAAATGATCGGCAAGGAAGAGGCAACAATGATGTATCAAGACTTGAGCCAACATCACGGTATAACCAGAGTGCAGGTGTTGACTTGTTCATTCCCATAATACACCTAATGGGACTTATGGCTCTGTGATGTAATCTTCTAGAGACCTGGATTGATGGCTGGGGAAAATAATTTGTCTGGTGATGCTTATCGACCTCAGCATGAGATAAGTAATAATCTTTCTTGATGAATTGTTAATAATGTCACAGGAGAGCATTACAAGTTCAATTCTCAAGATTTTCTAGCTTCTTGGACCACTTACCTTCAAGAAATATGAAATGCGTCAATTCTGGCATCGTTTTTCTAAAATAGAGGTAGAATAAACAACAACTTGCTTCGAAGACCTTCCTCATTTGAGACTGTCCTATTTGAAAATGTTTTTCATCCTTTCTTTATCGAAGAATGAAAGAATTTTGTAAAATGTTTCCTATCACAGGTTCACAATAAAATCAAATCATAAACATGAGTTTAATGAATATCAAAAGAATCAAAAACTCTTTAATGTTTGAGAATTATAGCTCTTTGAAAAGTATCAAAATTTGGTTTGGTTTTAGGATGGCTTTCCTATTTTCTATGGTTACATCTATTTAAGATGTCACTCCTCTCTCGCTCTTTGTGAACTTTGTCATATGCCTCACTTTAAGGACTTGGTATTTAACCGAATGCATGCAAAATGACACAATCTAGCATAACAATTACTAAACCTTCTAGAATACTTCCATTTCAATTCTCTGAAATCCTTGATAAAGCAATGTGAAAACATCGATCTAATAATCAGATTTCTGTGTGTACGTGTGAAGTTGATTATAACAGGTGTTTCTTAACATCCTTAGTCCATCTCTTAACACATTTGCCATTTTGGCTAGTTGAATTCAACTTTATTGTATATAATAATATAATCACCTTTATCAGGCTAATTGAAACTTATCCATAAAGCCGGGGCGATTAACCAATTGCTCTAGAGGGACAGTTTTATTGCATATAATAGTATAATAGGTTAGCTGAATATTATCCATAAAGCCAGGGCTATTAACCATTTGCTCTAGAGGGACAACTCAAGCATAACGGACTAGCTGAATATTATCCATAAAGCTAGGGCTATTAACCAATTGCTTTAGGCAGATAACTCAAACTTTATTGTATATATAATAATATAACATGGATATCCAAATCCAATTTCTCAAGCTTGTTAAGAAGAACCTGTTATAGTCTAGGTGTTTTGGTGTAATTCAAAAAATCTCATTACCAAATGACTTTAGACTAGATTTGTCAAAGTTTCATCGTCGAACTTCATCAATAGAAAAATAATCTAATCACCTTTGCAATGTTGCACATGATGCCCCACATTGTACACCTTTATATGTAAATACCAAGACTTTTGCCTAATTCCTTATATTGGAGAAAGCTCTCTCATTTTTGTGGAAAGGGTAGTGTTTGGGTATATTTCTTCTGAGGTAAAGTCAAGGGTCCTTGTTTTTCTGGTTTTCAATCTTGATATTTTGTCAAAGATTATAACTCTAATCATGCAGAGTTTTTTAATCCAGTTAATATTCAAAAAACTGCAAGATTGTAAAATTGACCCAATGCTCGTAACCTTAAAAGGAACACAAATTTATTTATTGCACAAAAAGAGGAGAAAGGAACAAAAAACATGTTCAAACAAGATGCTGAAAATAGGAAGGTACTACAGTGGTAGATAACAACTTCCACTTATTTATTTATCTTGCCTCGAATGTTTGATGTGTACTTGGCCCAGAATTTTCATCCTTATTTGCCCCCTATTTCTTGATCATTTATTGTGTCAAGACTCCCTTGTCAACAAGCGTCTTTAGTTCTTTTAACAGTGGCCAACAACTCTCTGTTGAATGCCCCTTTACCACCAAGTGAAAATTACAAACACTACCTTAATCATAACTATGAGCAGAAGGGTTTGATGGCATTTTCGTTGGTCTTAGTGTGATGTATCGACCTTTAACCAAATGAGGGTACAAGTCTGAAATAGAAGTTTGGAACACTTCCAAAGTTTTTCTTGATCTCATGACTTTCTTTGTTCGATATGAACCACTATTTGCTCTTTTTCTTTTGCAATCGCGGGGACTCTGGATACTACATTCATTCACATCATCAGCTTTTGCTTTTTGATTCGTCTTGAGTTGCCTTCGCTGATTACATTCTCAATTAATTCTCCATTTATCAATAAATTCTTGAATTCGTTCGTCGGATTTGCCAACATTAACTCGAAGAAAGGTGCAGGAAGGGAATCGCGAAACATATGTGATATCTCTTCTTCTAACATGGGAGGTTAAACTTGTGCTACCACTCCTCTCCATCTTAAGTCATACTCTTGAAACCTTTCATTGGCTTTCTTCCTTACTCTTTGAAGATCCATACGTGTTGGAGCTAAGCCTTTAATATATCGATATTGTCCCAAAAATGCATCAGCTAAATTAACCCATCTCTTGATCTATTTTTGGGTTAAATTATTGTACCATACTACTGT
The DNA here is from genome assembly GCF_006381635.1 of Hibiscus syriacus. Classification (NCBI taxonomy): domain Eukaryota; kingdom Viridiplantae; phylum Streptophyta; class Magnoliopsida; order Malvales; family Malvaceae; genus Hibiscus; species Hibiscus syriacus. Next base: position 1,942,169 of record NW_024061969.1, on the reverse strand, counting down.
TGGGCCAACTAGGCTATCGTGGAAATAGTGAATTAACAGATCATAAGAGCTTAAATATCCTTTCATTTTTCTACAAAACATTTTCAGATGGATTAGTGGACAACTCGTGCCATTATATTTCTCAAAATTAGGCATTTTTAATTCATGGGGAATAACCAAGTCTGAAACCAAGCTGAGCTCTCTTGCTTCTAGTTCTTTGTGGGAGGCATTAACACTTTTCATATTTCTGATTGCTTCATCCGCCCTCTTGAATCTCTCCTCATATTGTGAATAATTAATGAAGTTATTCTTTGGGTTCGAGTGGGATGCCCCAGGGTATATTATCATTCTCGACTCTTCAATCTGATAGCATGGTTGCTCTTTAGCAATTATCTTTTCTTTATCAGATGTCATCCCTTGACTAATTTGATTTGATCCATCTGGTATTAAATCTGATGCTTCTTTCTTTGTATCATGAGGTAACCATGTCAATTATTCTGGCCACTGATCTTATAGTCCCTCACAAGATTGCTCCATTGTTTTCATGATGATGATACAGTAATATGAATGAATGGTCTCAATTTTACTGTTACAAAACCTTACATGAATTATTTACTTATTTTTATAACTAATGTATATAACAATACTTAAATAAATAAAACAATGTAATGTAAATGCGAAAATGCATAAATGTAAAAATAAGAATGCAAACTGTGCAATGCAAAAGCAAACATAAAAGTATGAATACAAAATGAAAATGTAAAGATGTAAAAGGCAAATGCATATATGAAAAGGTGTTACTCAAGAGTGATCATCTTAGAACAGATTTCATTGAACACAAAAGTTTCCGTGCATCAAACAAAACTTTTACATGTAGGGGATAGCTTTCACTCCTAACTTCTCTATTTCTCTCAAAAGCCAAATTAACTTCTACTCATGTTCAGGTATGAAGTTATCAATCTGCCTTAATTCTCTTGCGAAGCCAGCTAAGTCTACCAGCTTATGAGCCACATTACTTGTTTGAGCAGCAGCTTCCTTCATTATATTGTCTTTTTCATTCATCTTCCATGTCAATTCTCGAGATTGTAGACAATGTTGTTCATTTTTGTGTGTGAGAGGATATTTGTGCTCAAGAAGTTCTTGTACAAGATCTCCATAATCATCTAAACATTTCTTCAATGTCTTGTTCTTGGTTATAGTGGCTTTTAATTCAGTATTGATCTCATGCTGATGGATCTGATATGATGCTTCCATGTTGGTCATAACACTATTCAACCTTTGATTTTCGATTTGAGATCTTTTCAATTCACTGACAGATGTATTGTAGCTTTATTCAGTAACTCGTAAATCATGAGATTCTTCTTGGCTCATTCTTCATTTATGTTACAGTTCTTTTTCAATTTGGTGACACTTGTTATCCCTTCTTCTAGGGTATTTCCTATGCCAGCATTTTGAAAGGCTTGACTGACCTTCTGGAAATCTTTATGCATGGTTTCCATTTTGGTGCTCAATTTATCGTTTTCAATATTTAAATAACGTATTTGAGCCTTAAACCTCAACAAATCTTCTTCTTTCTGGGCGCCCCTACTGATGCTCTTACCTTTAACCACTTTTTCAGTTACAAAACTGGGTACATCATTTATCATAAACTGTAAGGTTCCATGATCCAAAAGACTTTGTACTCGACGTTTGAAGGCACGAAAATTATCAATGGTATGTCCTTGAGCTCCGACATGATATTCACTATAAACGTTGATGTCATACCAATTTGGATACGGAGGTTGGAACAGTTTTATGTAATATGGAACCACTTCTCACGCTTCAAGTAGCTTTTCATACAACTCTTTATATGATATAGGGATAGCATCAAAATGAGAATCACCTTTTGTCTTGGATTAAAACTGAGTTTTAGACATCAGGAGCAGACTAAACTTTGACGATTTCATATTATATGATTTCTTCTTAACTCTGGGAGCTTTTACAGTTGTCACCACTTCTTTGGTATCTCCAGACTGTTTGTGAATACGAATGATGACTGTCTGTAATTTCTCAAATTGGTTAAGATCCGAAGTTCCTTGTATATCTGAGATTGATGGGTTATGTTCATTGACCTCTCTCACTTTTTGTGTAGGGGTCTCTTTTCCTTTAGCCAAAACAGATATTTTTACCCATCATCTTGGTCATCTGCTCTCTTATTTCTCGTATCTCCTTTTTCTCTTCAATGGGCATACGATCTTTGGGTGCACAGCTCTCCTCTATCTTTAGAGTTCCCTCAAGATACCATTCCTTAGCTGCGTCATAGTTTGCTTGATGATAAAACTTTTTATCCATTTATGAATTCTTTCCAATTTGATGAACAGTCTTTCGAATCAACACCTTTTGGTTATGCCATGATCATGCAATGCAAACAAAAGAAATCAATATGTATGAAAAAAATGAGAAAGGAAAAAAATAAATTGGTTAGTACCAATTAATGGAAAGAAAATATCCTATATATAAATCCTAACCCCATGCTTTCTAGTTCCATGCTTTGTTTGGAAAAATTAACCTAACTGTATGATTACTAGTTCAAATGCATTTATTTCAAACAAAATGAAATAAATTAAAAGCTATAGCTTATTTCTCCTTTGTGTGCACCTACGGACAGGGTTTCAGTATTGTCTTAGATTAGGAGAATTTCTAGGGTTTATTATATGCAGGGTTACAGTTCTAGGAGTAAAGGTACTCGAACTGTCCTTGTTGGTGCCCCCTTAGGCTGCTAAACCCTCAATCCTAGTCCATTACAGACTTAAGAGGATCGATTTCAATTCGAGGGGACACATTTCCCTATGCCTGACACGGATAATAAATTCTCACGAAGACATAGAGCATATGAACCCCGAAAGCTACTTGCTAGATCTAACACAGAGAATAAATTATCATGAAGACGTCGCTTTCAATCCCACTTAAAAGGGACAAGCTTGATTATAAAGCTTATGTTTATGCAAATGCACGTGTTGTGTGTGAGGAGAAATTTTCACACAGAATTTAATATCTAAAAATAAATTAAATACAAATAAATATACAAGTGTACATAAAAAATTGAAAGAAATAAAAAAGAATCATAAATTAAATAAAATTGGATTCTCAATTTCTAATTATAGAGACAATATATAATCGACTTAGGTTTGACTGGTCCCCAGCAGAGTCGCCATCTATCGTAACCGATTTTCGTCCGAACACGAAATTTTACTTGGCGGGGAAAATAATGTGGATAAAAAATGATTTTGATTTTAAAAAATGTTTTGGGAGTCGCTATCGGCCTTTAGGTCGAATACCTAAAAATCTTCTTTTAAAAGAGTTTTAAAGAAAATATCAGTTAAAAGATAAACCAGTATGCGTTTATCACCAAAAATGCACCTAAAATTCATCTTTTAAAAGAGTTTTTAAGAAAACATCAGTTAAAAGATAAATCAGTATGCGTTTATCACCCAAAATTCATTCTCTTTTATTAATAAAAAGGGATTCGTGGTCGGTTACGTTTGGGGAAGGATTAACACCCCCACAACGCCCAAAATTGGTACCCATTGATTAAATTGTCTCTATTAGTGAAATTTAAGAATTCGAATATGAATTTAATTTACAATCGTGTTATTTCAAATTTAATCTGATATTTCTAAGGAAAAATATTATATATATATATATTTAGGGTTTTGTAAATATGATATTTATTTATTTAAAAATATCAGAAAAAGACATCTAATTGTTTTAAGACAGTATTTTCTTTAATATTAATTAATAAATAAATAAATAATAACAGTAATACAATAATTTTCCTAAAAAAATAATACAAACTAAATAAATATATATACATTTATAAGCAGGATATTTATTTATTTTTAAAATACCAAAATAGGACATCTAGTTATATTAAGACTGCCCATTCTTAGTATTTAAAAATAAATAAATATTATTATTTAATTATGAAATTATTATATATAAATATTAGTGAATAAAACATAAATAATAACAAACAAATACATAAATTACTAATTTAAACATATTAAAAATAAATTATAAATATATATATATAATAAAATTGCATTAAATAATGACTAAAATAATAATTAAATAATAATTACAGTAATGATTTAAACATATAAAAAATAATAATAAAATTTATATTTAAAATTTAAACAGGGACTTAAAACAAATAAAATTAAAATAACATGATTAAAATGAAAAATATTTAAATTTATGGACATAATTCAAAATATCATAAAATATAATTACTAATACTGTAATTATCCCTTAATTATTAACCAATGATTAAAATAATAATTATTAAAATTAAAGGCTCTAACTCGAATAAAAACTCTAAGTGCTAATAATGTAATTTAGCCTTAATTAATTAATTCGGGTTAAAATATAAATTATAAAAATTATAAGGGACTAAATATAATATTTACCCTAAAATATATATAAACATGGTATGGACTAAATTAAAAATAAATAAAATTTAAAGACTGAATTAAAATGCTTAGAATTTGATTTCAATGACTAAAATGCAGAGTTACAAAATTGCGATGGCTGCGGGTATGGATATTCCACTCGAGAAATTACTAACACACCCCTCCCCAAAATGATGTCGTTCGGGGAGGGGTATAAATACCCTATTTAACCGACCATTTTGCCCAATTTTCTTCATTTCTCAATTCTGGTTCTCTCTCCTTAGGAGAGAACCTCTCCCTTCTCTTTAGTTTCCCTTATCGAAGGGAAACAAGCTCCGGTCGGCCACTGTTTTTTGACTTCGATGACTGCCGTTGACCACTGTTCACGGTGGCCGAATTTTATACCCAGATCGTAGATCTCCACTTCCTAGATCTAGGATTTTTACCTTTTATGTTTCAGTTTTCTGGCGACCTTTGAAGAACTCCGATGACCGAGTAAGTTTCCTTCTTTGCTGGTTATTTCATTTTCTCTTCGTATTTTGTTTGATATTGTTGTGGGTGCTTGTTGTTCTCGTTCTTCTCCTTCTTGCCGTGGCTGTTAGTTCTTTGTTGTTATTCGTCGTTGTCTGTCTTGCTCCGTTCTCTTTGCTTGCTCCCCTTTTCTTTGCAGGAGATGGTGGCCATTTATAGGCCTCGTCGGAGCTTGTCTCGGACCGGTCCTAAGAGATTTTTCTGTGAGTCACCATACTATAGTGGTGACTCACCTTTTGTAGCTGCGACGTGGAGGGGGCAGTTGGGTCTTCTAGAGTCTTCGACGGCGAGGTGGCGTGGCATTGTAGTGTCGGTAGTAGGCATTGGACCACCTGGCAGAGGCGTGGCGGCTGGAAACTTGGAGATAGCTGAGGTGACGGCGGCATAGAAGCTAGGGTTTAGAAGCCCTAGTAGAAATGTAGAAACCCTAATTGGGTTTTGAGTCTGTTAGGCCTTCTGGGTTGGACAGGTTCTGGACTGGTCACTGTTGGGCCATAGTTGGGCCTCTTCTTGGGCTCCAAGATTAATAATATGGGATCCAAATTGTAATTTGTAATATGTATTTTTATTTAATAACAATAATAATGTATATTAATAATAATAATAATAATAATAATAATAATAATAATAATAATAATAATAAAAGCAAACTAAAAAATTAGTGTCTACAACATATAAGTTGATTTTAATGTATTATCCGTGACGATATAAATCATCAATAACGAAATTTTACATAATTTAGTGACATAATTAGTTGTCATTGAATATTAATTATATAGTGACGTTATATATAAATGCCATCCATGCTACTATTAGGTGACGATATATTACGTTACTAAAAATGTGGTAATTTTCTTTTTGTCATGTATACAATGAAATTATTGTGTTATTGGTGACGATATGATTTATTAATAACGAAAATGTACATCATTTGATGACAAAATTAATTGTCACTGAATGCAAATTAAACTGTGACGTTATCCATTAGTGTCACTATATATTTAACCATACATGACGATAACACATACATCATCACTTTGACATTTAGTGACACACCTAGGGTGATGATCGTCATGACATTGACTTTTACATCACAAAATACATCTAGTGACATAAATTGAAGTTTTAGTGACAATAACCTAGATGCCACTAATAAGAAAATTTGTTGTATATATATATTATAATTGTTTAAAAAATTTCTCAACTTTTAAAATAAATGCAATTTAGTCCACTTTATTGATTTTTTTCATATTTTACAATTATTTCGATTTGATCCCTTTGTGTTGTTTAATTTATTTAATTTTTTATTTGTAATTTCATATTTGTTCAATTTAGTCCATAAAATTATATTTACATATGAAACTGATCCATACTTATTACTTATTTATATTTTTTAATTGGTCAATAACTTTTTAAATGGGTATAATTTAATACTTTTTTATATTAATTTCAACCTCACATTTTAAAATTATTTCGATTTGATCTCTCATCAATGCATGTTGTTTAATGTATTTAAATTTTTACTTCAAATTTAATATTTGTTCAATTTAGACCTTAATTTTATTTTTTCATAAAATATATCCATGATTATTTTTATTCTTAGTAATTTACTCTAAATCATTGAAATTTAAAATTGTAATTCAACGCTCACGAAAGACGAAAATAATTAATCGAAAAATAAAAATTGACCCGATTTGAACTCAATCCGTATCTGATAAAGATCTGACCTGAATTTTATCTGCCAATGATGTCACCCGATCTGAACGAGATCCGTCTGATGTCCATCTAAACCTGAATTAACCTGGTCTTTATCTGCTCCGGACCTGAACTGTTTTGACCTGAACTGACATCAATCTGAACTGAAAGTAACCTGACCTGAACCTGAACTGTACCTAGTGTCAAATCAACCTGAAAATGACCCGATCTGATTTGACATATACCCAACGTGATTTGAGTCAAAGCATCAAATTTAACTGACTTGACCTATATCTGATTTTACCCGACCTGACAGGATCTGACTGAAACCTGAATGATTATCTGATTTTACTACCTAGTAGCAAACTTTTCTTTGGCTTTCTAATTATATTTTATTAATAAATTTAGCTTCTTTCCGCATGCTCTCGGTAATAGTTAATTTTTTATTTATATTTGAAGTATTAAAGTTTTTAAATTTATATATTATCAAGAAATTAAAGTATAACTCAAAAATAAAATAATTATTATATTTTTATACTTTTATAAATTTTAAAAATTATTTTCCATTTTAAATTTTATTTGACGTTTAAGTTGCATTCGGTTGACATAATATTAAATTATCTATCAAGATAAAATTATATATTGTAAAATAATCTATGAGAATAAAATTTGTCACAGAACAAGATTATGGAAATATAAAACTACTTAAACAACATTTATGTATATTACTTTTATATTGTATTAATAAACAACTGTTTAGAGTGAAAGCATTTTGCAGCAAAATCACATATATCATCCTCTTTAGTCGGCAAGGATCGATCGAGAAACTCCGGTTAGTTGACTTGGAGCACAACATATCCTTCAGAAAAATATAGTTCGAGAAATAAAGTTTGATCTCTAAAACGAATAAAGGCAAATAGAACATTTTTTGGTCGTCGTCTGAAACTTCACTGCAATCACGCAGATAGCACAGTCCTAAAGAGATGTCAAACTTAAATCTCCCATAATAAACCGCGACTCAGTAGTAGATTCATAGTCTAGTCCCGGCCAATCTTACAAGTGAAGGAACCACTGTTTATCAGAGACGACTGGCTTATCTCCACATGCAAGTCTCAAATTAAATCACTTTATGATATTTCCAAGTTTTATACCTCATCTGAATCTTCTCTGTGAGTCGCAACTTCATTGTCATTCCTCTGCTTACCAATGCCTCTGGAAGAGTTCCTTCATTGTTAGAATATTTTGAAAACTCATATAGTCATATCAATCACAATCCTTTGACAGACCCACATGACCTATCAAAGCCAAATATATCGTTAGACTATATTTATCTACCTTGTCAATTTATGGATAATAATCATAATATTAGATGTCTCACAAACACTAAAGATCAATATAAAAACCCTCATGCAAGATTGAGAAATGATTTTTCTTCTCCTCTCTTCCTCTTGGGACAAGAGACAATCTCAACCAACTGAGATCTTAATTAAACCATCACCGAAAATATATTAGCATTGTTAATAAATTTTAAACGATAAAGAAAATCACATTTGAAGTATTGAGTGAATCCAATATTTTGATTTGATCGATTAATTAGATTAAAACTAAAGTGTGAACACACATAACCACAATGACATAAATTTTGAACCCAATGCTTATCAACCTCCTTGAAATACCTTTTTTCCAAAACAAATTTTTCTTTTTTTATTATTTAATCTCTCATTTTTGTGTTCCAATCAGTTTGATCCCTTAATTCAAATCCTTAAAAATCTCTTCTACCATTTAAAAAACACCCTCGTTTAAATTAAATTTCTCATTGTTTCAAGAATTCACTTTTTTGAATATATATCTATCAGAAATTTTCATTAAAAAATCTAATACAATGTCTTTATGAATTATGACTCTAATTTTTGTATCAATATATTTTATCATTAAGAGCTTGTATGATGAAACAATATTTGTAACCACCTAGATCCAACCTATGCGTTTCGACTAAGTCTAGCGACTTACATTTAAAATTCTTAAAACATTTTCCAAAAACGTTATTCGATAATTTAAAATTATTTTACAAATAACAATTATATAAGTATAATAAATAAGCATAAAAACCCAACTCGTAAATATAAAACTAAAAACGACAAAGTAAAATAAAACATGTAATAAATCCAAAGCACATTAAATCGAATACCAGTAGCAAAAGCAGTAAACATTATAAAAAGATAAGTAATTCAAAATAAAGGCACATGTCATCGTAATTGAAAGAAGATCGGAAGATAGAAACCTTACAACAAAATGATTTGTACTAAATATGTCGATCCTCCAAGTGCATGATACAAAGGCAAGTCAACGGGTCAGGCAGACGGGTCGTTTCTACTCGAACTAGTTCCAGAAATTTCCTAGACCTTACGGGGCGTGCAGCATCGACAGGGGCCAATTTCACTGGTTGATCACTCTCTACACCACGAAAGACTCAAATACACCCGAAACTAATCCAATATCACAGTTAAACAATTACCAAAAACTGATTGGTAACTTACCAACATCGACAATGGTGAGTCCACGGTGAACAAAATCGGTCAGGTTTTGAGTGCACGATGATGGTGAATCTGTTGGTGCAGGCGGTGAGGCAAGATAACGTTGGAGGCGGCCGTAATCGTAACAAAATAAGCAATGGTCGAGGGTTTTTCGATGAAATTTCCTTGTGAGTTTCACGACGAACAATGACAATACACGGCGTTCTAGCGGTCAGGTTATGATCATCGTTCAACAGTGAGTCAACATGTAGCAGTGGCTCTAGTTGGGGTGGCTAGACGGCGACGAAATGTGACGGTAAAGGGGAGTCGGTGGGGAAGGGAATTGGGGGTTTAGGGATTTTAATTTTGGTTCTTTAATTCAGGTTGCTGATCTGGGGGGTTTCTATTTCATTGGGTAACAAAAATGGGTAAATTTAGGCTTTAGTCCCTGGATTTTCCTGCAACTTTTTAAAAAGCCTATAAATTATGGAATCTTGAAATATGGTCCCCTAAATTTTAACCAAATTAATTCCTTTATTTAATTTTTAATTTTCTAAAAATATTGGTTTGTGACAATTCTCCCCATCTAAAAGAAATTTCATCCTCGAAATTCACCTGGAGTAAGCAAATGCAGAAACTGAGTATTTATGGATTCCTCATAGGACAAAGGTTAATTACTCTATTGATGATAACAGAGAATCTAGCTAGAGTAGAAATAAAAATAGGGTCTCGGTGTCTTAAATCAAAACTCTTAGGGGTCTCAAGATACAAAACTTGAATATAGGAAGGGCTTTATAAGATATGCATGACAGGAAACAGAATTAACAATAAATATACATGCAGAAGTCCCTGGTTTACCTTGATCACCAGAACGTCAGGTAGCATATAAAAGGGCAGGCTATCGAGCCTCATAAACAGCTGGTCCTATGCTCTACAATCGCGTTTTACTGTCGACCCTAGAGATAGATCCAGCAGTCCTACCCTGACTGGGACTCCTAGTAGGGGTCTGAACAGATGCCTGTAAATGTGTAGGAATCAGAGCAAGGGTCCAATGGATAGAAGCTGGATATGGAAAATTCCTCAAAAAATGCTCTCTTGATCCACAAGGATAACAGGTACCTAATTTCTTACGACTCTCTCCCCCGTGTGAATTTCCATTATGCTCGCAACTCAGTATCGGAGTCAAACCTGAATAATTTTATTGACTAACAAATGGAGGTGGAGGTGATAGCGACCTCCAACCAGAATGACTCTGCTTATGAGCAGCAGTATGAATCATCTTATAAGGGTGTGCAAAAGTCCTAGACTGACTAGAAGGACTCTTAGATTTATCTTGATCAACCCTATCACTATTAGGTACAGAAGCCTCAAATTCTTCAGCAACCTTTACTCTCCCTATTGCAATATCAAAAACCTTATCTTGATGAGTAACTACCTGATGGCGTATCTCGTATCTCAATCGCTGAGAAAACGTTCGGCACCTATCCCTATTGGTAGGTACCAAACTAGAACCATACTTCAGCAACTTTAAGAACTCGATCTCCTACTCAGAAATAATCATATCTCCCCGAAGGAGATCCTAAAATTATTTTTGCCTCTAAGCCAGATAACACTATCTCAGAAAATGCTCCTAAAGAGCTCCCTGAAGAAATCCTAGCTCAAAGGATCGGCCAAAACACTGCTCACCATAGACTCTCACCAGATGTGGGTATTTTCGTCCAACTTAGAAATTGTTCCTAAATAACATCATTGCAGATCTAAACCTAGCAGATCCATGCGTCGTTCAGTGTCACTGAGCTAGTCCTCAGCCTCAGTTGGGGCTCTACCAGTAGGGCCACTAAATGTCCTAACTCCATTAGCAATCAGAGTCTGAGAAATAGGAACCTCGGGTACAACACCAGCAGCTCAAACTGCTCCCTAAATTAATTGAAGAAACTGACATTCGATATTCTCAACTAATACAACTCTAGTAGACTCAGGCTTAGAAATAGTAGCTCCTCTAATCGATGTAGTTAAGCCAAAACCAGAGACAGGATGCAGATCCGTCGGGGTCTCAAGAGTAGGATCATCTATTAGAGACGGGGGATCTACACGCGTTTCATCTACCAGGTCTGCAAATCTAGTCGCTTAACCATGCCCATAGCCAGGTTGACGACTATGTCTAGCACTCATCTTGGTAGATCTCGAGTTTCCTATAGAGATAAAGCCTAGGGATAGATTGGCACTTGGAGCCTCGAACACAATTAAACTCGTAAAAACTTGGTGACATGGCCTTCGTGGCTTGTTTTGTAAAATATTTTAAAATTATATTTTCAGTTTGGACCTATTCACTGTCTGAGGTTTTGAAACCAATAGCTCTGATACCAATAAAATGTAACCACCTAGACCTAGCCTATGCGTTTCGACTAAGTATAACTATAACACCCTAACCCGTACCCGACCCGGATACGAGTTTGAGATATCACATTAGCTTTTTAAAATAACGTTCTTACAAAATAACAACACATTTGAACTTATATTAATAAAATACAAGTATATATTGATGAATTATGTTTGTTATAACAAATTTTAAAAAAATACTTTTTCTTGAACAGTACTATGTGTATGAACAATACCATGAACATTGAACAGTGAATCGATACACTGCTACAGTAACATGAACAGTGCATCGATGCACCAAAAATTCGAATAAAAAATGTATATCGATGCATTGTTACAGTAACTTCGACAAACATGAATAAAACTCATAAAAATTTAATTGTGCATCACTATACAGCTACCATTTAGATAAATACATTTAAATTTATTTAAAATATTTTCATTAAAATCTATTACATACCGACTAAAATATAACTAAGACAATTCATTATGTCATACGGTTACTGATGAGGCGACCTTGATTGAATATCCAAATATCTCCTTACAAGCTGTATTCAACCTGCGCGAGAAATAAACACACGTTAAGTATTACTTATTGAGGCATAAATAATCACGAATAACATTTCTACGTACAAGTTATATTATGATATTTAATCTCCAAGGAATCTTTAATTCCAATGAATATACTACAATATGTATTATTGATGCCATTAACTCATTTATCAATCATTATTGGAATCCATACATTCCATAGGAAATTCATACAATTAATGTAATATCCTTGTAATATTAGCACTCTCAGTGCTCTATCTGGAAGATCATAAACTTAGTATACTTCCCCTTTCATTTTAGCACACAAAGTGCCCTATTCGAAAATTCATACCATTAGTATGATTTTGTTACCATTTTAGCACATAATATGCTCTATCTGGAAATCCATATTTTCAATATGGTTTCCTTATCATTTAGTACCCTTAGTGCTTTATCTGGAAACCCATACACTCAGTATGATTCCCTTACCATTTTAGCACATAATATGCCCTATCTGGAAATCCATATTTTCAATATGATTTCCTTATCATTTAGCACACTCAGTGTTCTATATAGAAATATATACACTCAGTATGATTTCCTTATCATTTTAGCACAAAAAGTGTCATTTGGTAATCACTATACATACATCAATAGATTATGCTATTTTAACTATTACCACATTTACGTACATAATTAAATTCACTCACCTGGTTCTCCTTGCTATTATTTCCAATACGCAATTCTGATTACTCAACTACTTTGTCTTTGCATTTCGTTTTGCTAGACTCGGGAGCTTGATTTGGATCTACTCAAGCATCCATTAAAGACACATCAATATCACTTATTAGTATATTGAAATTTCATTTCTTAAACTAAAAGAAAGGTTATTTTCACTTATCTATTTAATGTATGCATCGGTACATTTTATAGTGTATCGATGCATCCTCTCACTGGTGCATCGGTACACAGCCTATGCATGGATGCATTATCTACATTCGATGTTTATTTATTTAAGTGTGCATCGGTACACTACTTATGTATCGATGCACCTTACCCATAATTTACATTTTGAGCACGAAAATCACTTCAGTCCAGCTCAAATGCTCCATATTTCAACCCCTTTTATACCGTTAACTCAAATACCTTCATTTAAACTCATTTATATGCATTTACTACATCCTTAACCTCAAAATCTTATATTCTACATGAGATTCAAGAATCATACCCAATTTCAACATGTTCTAAATCCAATTCTAACACTTCATATTTCTTAATTAACTTGATGACAAGCCAAATCTACCATAAAACATTCATAAACCTTCATATTTCATCATGTCACTCAAAAACCCATTATCTTTAATCTCTAATATCTCATCAATAACTTAGTTTTAATCTCATTTAAACCTTCCTTTAGATTTCATAATATACAAAGCTTCAATCCCATCAAAAATTAAAGGAAATAACTGTTAAATCAAAAACTTACCTTTGAGCTGAAGGGGAGAGTTTTCCACGGTAAGAAGAGAAGAAGATGAAAGGGTTGACTTCATATTCCCATCTTCATCTTATCTCTTATCTGAATTCCCCACTAATTGAATATTAAATTCAATTTAATCTAAATGACCAAAATATCCTTTTAATCATCATTTCTTACAATTTAGTCTAAGCTATGAATCCTATTAATCCCCGTATTTCATTATTTAATTTAATAAATCCTCGTATTTTTAAATCATTTCAATTTAATCCATAAATAAATTTTTGGGCCATTACAATTCTCCCCCTTAATAAAATTCATCCTCGAATTTTAAAAGAGTACCTGAATTAAAAAGATGTGGAAACTGCTTTTCCATATCCTCCTCCCTTTCCCAGGTAGCCTCTTCCACCTTGTGATTCTACCAAAGCTCTTTGACTAGCGGAATCCTTTTGCTACGTAATTCCTTGATTTCCATAGCCAAAATTCGTATCGGTTCTTCCTCATAAATCAAGTCTGGTCGAATCTCTATCTCCTCAAGAGTGATAATATGTGCAAGATTTGATATGTACCTTCTAAGCATTGATACATGAAAAAGATTGTGGATATTATCCATGTCCGAAGGTATGGCCAATTGATAAGCCACGGGTCCAATCTTTTTCAATATCTCGTACGGTCCAATAAATCTCGGACTCAGTTTTCCTTTTCGCCCAAAACGTAATACTTTCTTCCAAGGTGATACTTTCAAAAACACTTTGTCTCCCACTTGATGTTCTATTTATTTCCTTTTCAAATCTGTATAGGACTTTTGTCGATCCGAAGCTATCTTTAGATTGCTCTGGATAATATTCACTTTATCCTCCATATCTTTCATCAAATCCAGCCCAACCAGATCTCGCTCTTTTAATTCAAACCAATTTAATGGTGTTCTGCATTTTCTCCCATACAGAGCTTCATATGGAGCCATCTTAATACTTGATTGATAACTATTGTTATACGTAAATTCCGCTAAAGGAAAATATTTTTCCCATGATCCCATAAACTCAATTACACATGCCCTCAGCATATCCTCTAGTATCTGAATAGCTCTCTCTGATTGCCCATCTGTCTACGGATGAAAAGTTGTACTAAAATTCAATTGTGTACCGAATGCCCCATGTAAAGATTTCTAGAATCTTGAGGTGAACCTTGGGTCTCGATCAAACATTATCGATATCAGCACTCCATGCAATCTAACTATTTCTTTTATATATATCTCAGCATACTTATCCATTGAGTAATCTAATCGAACTGGAATAAAATGAGCTGTTTTGGTCAATCGATCTATAATTACCCATATCGAGTCCTTTTTTCCTGGTGACAAATGTAGCCCCAAAACAAAATCCATTGTAACTAGCTCCCACTTCTATTCAGGAATAGTCATTATTTGTAGTAATCCAGAAGGTACTTGATGTTCAGTTTTCACTTGCTGACATGTCAAACATTTTGCTACAAACTCGGTTACAGCTCTTTTTATACCTGGCCACCAATAACGACTCTTTAAGTCTTGATACATCTTATTTCCACCGGGATGCATCGTCAACGGACTGTAATGCGCCTCACAAAGAATTTCTTTCCTCAATTTCTCATACTCAGGAATACAAAGTCTTCCTTGATAATATAAACATCCATTATCCCTTATTTCAAAGTCTCTAATTTCCTCATTTTCAACTTGCTTCAACCTCGTTAAGCATTTCTTGTCTTGACCTTGTAGCTCTTTAACTCGATCTAGAAATATCGGCTTTAATTTTAATTCAACAATTAAAACACCATCATCATTAAATGACACATATGTATCTAAAGCCCTTAGAGCTGCAAAAGTCTTTCGACTAAGCACATCTGCTACCACATTAGCTTTTACCAGATGATAGTCAATAACCAAATCATAATCCTTTAAGAGCTCAATCCATCTTCGTTGTCTTAAATTTTGTTATTTTTGAGTCAACAAATATTTTAGGCTTTTATGGTCTTTGTAAACATGGCAACACTCACCATACAGATAATGTCGCCAAAATTTTAGAGTGAAAACTACTGCAGTCAATTCTAAATAATGTGTTGGGTAATTTTGCTCATGATTATGCAATTATCTGGAGGCATAAGCCACAACCTTTCCTTCTTTCATCAACACACACCCCAACCCATTATGGGATACATCACTATAAACTACATATTCTTTACCCGACTCAGGTTGCACAAGCACTGGAGCCTCGGTTAAAATTTCCTTTAATATCTCAAAGCTTTCTTGGCATTTTTCTTTCCAAACAAATGGCACATCTTTTTGCAACAGTTTGGTTAGCGGTAGAGATAACATTGAAAAATTCTTCACAAATCTTCTGTAATAACCCGCAAGTCCTAAGAAACTCTAGACTTCTGTAATATTCTTTGGGGATTGCCAATCTACTATGGCTTGAATCTTCTTATGATCCACTTTAATGCCTTCTGCCGACACTATATGATCGAGAAAAGAAATCTCAGATAACTAAAATTTGAATGTGGACAATTTGGCATATAACTTCTTATCACGAAGTATCTGAAGCACTACTCGAAGATGAGTATCATGATCTTCCTTTGATTTGGAATAAACCAAGATGTCATCTATATACACTACTACAAATTGATCCAAAAATGTTTGAAACAATCTGTTCATTAAGTCCATAAATGATGCAGGAGCATTTGTCAATCCAAACAGCATTACCACAAATTCATAATGTTTGTACCGGGTCCTAAAAGCCGTCTTGGAGATATCATTTCTTTCAATCTTTAACTAATAATACCCCAATCTCAGATCTATCTTTGAGAATACTGATGCGCCTTTTAATTGATCAAACAAATCATCAATCCTTGAAAGAGGATACTTATTCTTTATTGTCACATGTTTAATTGATGATAGTTAATACATAACCTCATAGAACCATCTTTTTTTTTTCACAAATAACACAGGTGCTCCCCAAGGAGAAACACTGGGTATGATAAATCCCTTATACAACAACTCTTACAATTGTACTTTTAATTCCTTCAACTCCGTTGGAGCCATTCTATACGGAGCCATAGAAACAGGTTCAGTACCCGGATAAACCTCTATTCTAAATTCCACTTCACGATCTGGAGGTAAACCCGATAACTCTTCCGGAAATACCTCTGAAAATTCCTTAACTGTAGGAATGTCCTTTAACACGGTATTCGATTATCTACCACATTAGCTAGAAAATCTACATAACCTTTTGCTATCATTTTCTTAGTTGTCATGGTTGATATCACACTGGAGGGTGATTTCGCTTTTTTAGCAATCACTACTATTTCAGAACCATTCACATCCTTAAAAAATAGTCGCTTCTTATGACAATCCACCCATCCATGATGCGAAAACAACCAATCCATGCCCAGAATGATTTCAAATTCATCGAAAGACAACTCCATTAAGTTTGCTAAGAACACAACCCCTTGAATCTTAATTGGACATTTTCTGCATACTCGAGTTACCCTTACACTATGCCCCAGAGGGTTTACTGCTATCATTTCACTATAGATTGGTTCTAAATTAATTTCTCTAGTTTTAATCAACCTGGTACTAATATATGAGTGTGTCGAACCAGGGTCAACTAGAACAAAAACATGATCATCGAAAAGATGAAATGTACCTGTTATAATCTCCGGATCATCCCGATCATCTTTAGTCTTTATATTATATACTCGGGCCACTCCCTGAGTTTCTTATCTCTTAATAGCCTCAGATTGACCGCCTGATTTTCCTCTCCCTCTGCTTCTATTAGGTGCTGCCACAGATCTCTCAGACCGTACGGATTTATCACCATTCTTCTTTGGGCAATTTCGAGCAAATTGACCATATTCACCACAATTGAAACAAGTACCAGAAAGCAACCTACATGTTCTCCCGTGTGACTTGCCACACATATGACATAAAGGTTTCTCTATATGAGCTCCTCTCGAGCTAACAGCATAGGAATGGGACTGCTTATTTTTCCGCGAAGCTACAGAATAATCAGTTATATTTGTGAATTGAAAACCTGAGCCCTTGCCCCTTTTTGCATACTGTGCAAATGAAGACGTTCCAATTCTTTTTCCCGTTTGAATACTCTGATCTATTGCTAACGTCTCCTCTTGAGCTCTTTCAATGACCTTTTCTATATTTATAGCCTCTTGTAAACTTGACAAGTTTAAGGCCAACATCATTTCTTTTAACTTAGGCCTCAAACCCTCAATAAACCAATCCCGATGAGATTTTTCATTAGGTACTACCTCGATAGCATATTGTATAAGTTTGTTGTATTCAGCTTCATACTCATGCACTGCTCGATCGCCTTGTTTCAAGTTTAGAAACTTCAACAACATCGATCTCATAAACTGCTCCCCAATGTACTTGTTTTTAAATTCGTCCAGAAAGAACTGCCAGTTCACATGTTCGGGTGATGCATACATCGTCGTGTTTATCCACCATACTCGAGCTGATCCTCTGAGTAATGATACTGCACAAAACAACTTTTCATGATTGGAGCAATGCAGACTCTCCAATATTACCTTAACATCATTCAACCATAAGTCTGCGTCCATCGGACCCTCGCTTTCTTCTCCTTTAAATTCAGGAGCTCCCAAACTTTTTAACTCCTTTGAAATTAGCATCCTTGGTACTGAAGAAGCAGGGGGAGTCGAAAAAGGTTGCAGTCGTGCTAGGATAGCATCTAGAGCTTGAATAAAAGCTCCAAACTCCGGAACAGGCATATCCTGAGGTACTGGTGCACTGGCATTCTTCGATGGAATCGGATGTTCACTGTTCTATTAATAACTTTCACTACCCGATCCATGTAACACCCTAATTTAGGGGCTAAATTTAAAAATTATAAAGTGGTGAATTTAATTGGTATTTTTGGAAGAAATTAAGGATTAAATTATAAAATTTTAAAGTCGGAAGATAGTTTTATAAAGTGTATGAAATTTAGTAACTAAACTATTAATTTAGCCAATTTCCTATAGGAGAGAATTATAAACTCTCCCCCGTTAGTTTCCAGAGAGATTTTCCTCAGTTTTCCTCTTCCCCTCAACCCACTTTCAACTCCAATCTACTCATCGTCCGACCTCCAATCGACGAACTGAAACCACCATCGTGTTCGTTGTCGACCGAGGAACAAAACCCCTCAAACCTTTCGTCTTGAATCGTCGTCGTTCGTTGTTAATTTCAGTCGAAAGTATCGTCGGTAATAACTCAATTTCAGTTGGTTTTTCGTCGAATCACGACGATCCGGTCATCCGTTTACGACACCTCCCACACCATCGCGTTCCTTGCATCGTTCCGAGTCCACCGGTGTTCTCCGTTTCTTCGTCGTCGCCAGCACGTAGAGGGGTGAGACCGTCAAAGTTTTCAACATTTTGGAATCGAGCTCTCTACCGTTCAAAATTGTGAACCGAGCTCTCTAAGTGCCTTGAAATCGTTGAAAATAATTTTTAGGAATTTTTCCAGGAATTTTCTAACACCATAGCACTATTCACGCGCCGCACGCGCCACCCCCGAGAGTGGGCATCGTCTGGGTGCTAATTTGTTAATTAAATTCTGTTAAGGTGATATTTGTGTAAAATGGTCGACTGTTGACTGTTGACCGGCGTTGACCACAATTGACCAGAACTTTGACCGGCTTTGACCGGGCATTAAACGACCTTTAACTTTGACCGAGTATACCTATCTTGACATTTTTCGACCTTCCAAATCCGATTCCGTAGTCTGTTTTTCGAAATTTGGACCCGAAGGCCTCAAAATTGCAAGTCAAACCCGTTAACTTTGATTTTGACCGAAAATTCTAAATTTTCAAAAAGTCATATTTTATGCTTTCGACATCCTGAATCTGAAGTCCGTTTCGCCAAATTCAAACCCGGTAAGCTGTTTTTAACTTATTTATCATCCGATTCGATCTGTTTTCCAGAATTAAGCTCTGTTTTTTTATGTAATTTCTGTTGATATTGATCAGAGGAAATATTGGAAGATGATTTCAAGATCGAGGGCGTTTAAATCGAATTTAATGGTCGATCAGTATTGCACAAAAATCGAGGTAATACTTTACTACCTCTTTATGCTTTATGGAACATGTGAATATTAGTAAATGCATGAATAAGATAATGTTGGTCACTTTTGTAGAGTTGATTAATTTCTACACTCGAACTGAATACGGTAAAAAGGTTCAGTAATTTATTATGGAGCAGATGACTTTTATAAGAGACTGAAAGATTGTTAGAATTAAATTACAAGTTTTGTGATTAGTGATAAAGGAATTAACCTTGGATTTGTAACTTATATTTTATATCAACAAAGTTAAATACGAAAGATACTCAAATGAGAAATTATGAGAATACTCTGGTTGGGTAAAATTACGAAAATACCCTTATGTTGTAGGATCACAAGAATTGTCCCTGGAAGTTGGTTAATAACTCTGAAAAGGCAAATTGATCGGGTAAAAATTACTGATGTGCATAAGAAATGTTAGTTTTGCCTAGAAATACAGATAACCGGATTTTAACCCCAAAAAGGTTTGAGCAAGATGCTAGAAGTCTGTTAAGGAAACATTTCAATATCAGAGAATATTCGGGAAAGCAATTAACCATAGGATCTTTAAATTATAATTATTTTCGTTAGGAGCTAATATCAAAATTATCTGGTTAAGAAATTACGAAAATGCTCTTGAGAGGTAAAATAGTATGAGTTAACCCTTAATGAGAAAGTACTTTAAGGATTTGTACTTAACACGATTAAGTACGAATTTAACTGTTAAGATCCTATCTTCGTACAGAAAAATTCATGATATTCCGTTTGTAAAATCTGAGAAGGCACTTGAGCCGAAAATATTCGAGTAATGAGTGAATACCTGAAGAATAATTTATCGGGGGTATTCTGCTATCAGAATTGTTCGAAATGACTGAAATAAATTATATGATTGAATTTAATAGTAAGATCGGACGGAAGAAAATGATTAAAATAAACTGAATCTATAAAATGACCAAAATACCCCTGTAATGAAAATGACCCAAGTATACATCCAAGATCAGGAATGATGGGATATCCTCGAGCTCTGTAATGATTGGAATAAAACTGAACACCAAAATGACCAAATTACCCTTATGGCCTATACTAAGTAAATGTCTTGCATTAATTAAAGTGAGTAGATCAACCCTAAAGCTATGTCAATAACTTAATGGCATAGATATTACTGGAATACGTGTTCGTCTTCTTAAGTTTGGTTCGATGATAAATTTTGGAAGTATTCAGCTCAGCTCAACTCTAGATCGCATTCAGTACTGAGAATTGGACGTTTGTTCGACAACTCAACTACGAAGACCAAATTGAATGGAACGGAAGTACAACATGTATCTGAAATTCAGGAACGTTTAAATTACTCTGGAAAATCTCGAAGTAACTGGAAAGGACTTGAATGCTAAATAAATTAAGTAACCTCAATTGACTGAGGATTAAATAAGTGATTTGGATGAATCTGGAAATGTTAATGAGCATACATGATGTAATGTTCTTATGGATCATGAATTACAAATCAAGCACGTCAGTACTTCATGATATAATGGAAGCGTAAAAATGAAATAAAGACAATGGAAGATCTATTCAGTGATGATTCCGAAGATGATCTATGGATAAAATTTTTTTGTATTAAAGTGTAAATACCCTGAAGGACAACGAAATAACCAGTCGATAAGTATTAGTTATGGGAACTATTCATCTAAGAGTTGTTCGATAATCCGATCACTCGACATAGATCGTAAATGTTTTGAACCTTCAATTCTTCCTTATCAGCTCAAGTCTCATTCTGAACAACTGATGATTCCGTCAGTTATTGAAGTTTTCCAATAGTGATTCTAAATTCCGACATTCTATCGGTATACTGAAGATCTGTGTTTCTCTGCCAGTTAAGATTACCCAGTACCTCTGAATAATATTTGTAAACTCTGGTGTGTTCCCTAATCATATAAATATTTTATCTGATTTCTGACTTCAATTTTGTTCTGATACATAACCTGAATTCTGTTTTGATTTCTGATCTGGATTCTGTTTAGATATTTGTTCTGAAATCTGTTTTAATTTCTGATGTCTCCATTTAATGACGAAAAACTGTATTAATTGGGGGGTATTGTTGAAGGAAGTATTTTCGCAGGTTCCTCGGCTTTGTGCTCAGGGCCTTACAAGTTGTGTGGGTTGGGTGTATGGTTCTGGGGAACCTACACAATCTGTTATGATGGGATGGGGGTATATATATGTTTTAAAAGTTCTGTATCTTTTTACTGGTTTTACGGGAACACGCTAGACAACCTATTCCGATCTCCTGAACTCAATCATTCGAAGTATTTATTTGAACTGAAAGCTCATTGTCCGTTAACATCTGAAATATCAGTAGGATCTCTGATCAGTATAAAAATCTGTAGATGTTTGGAAACAATAAGAAAACATATGTTTATCTGTATCTGCACGTTCTTCAGCATCATCTGGTAGTTCTGTATTACTGAGCTTTCCGAAGCTCACTCTATTGCTCAACGTTGCAGGTTAAAAGAATTGTACCAGTGCAACTATCGTCATCAGTATGGGAGTTCTTCCGGTGTTGCTTTCAGAGAATGGTACATGTGATTAGGGGGATGTAATTGTATTTTGGTTTATATATGAGTTTGAAAATATGTTTTATTTCTGCATACTGATAAATGATTTTATAAGTTTACATGTTCTGATAAAAAGTTTTAAAATTTCCGCTATTTTTACAGTGGGTCGCTCCGGTGGCCCTAATGTGACAACCCATATCGGATCGGGTTACTTTTGTTGGTCACTTTTGTAGAGTTGATTAATTTCTACACTCGAACTGAATACGGTAAAAAGGTTCAGTAATTTATTATAGAGCATATGACTTTTATAAGAGATTCAGAGATTGTTAGAATTAAATTACAAGTTTTGTGATTAATGATAAATGAATTAGATTTGTAACTTATATTTTATATCAACAAAGGTTAAATGCAAAAGATACTCATATGAGAAATTATGATAATACTCTGGTTGGGTAAAATTATGAAAATACCCTTATGTTGTAGGATGACAAGAATTGTCCCTGGAAGTTGGTTAATAACTCTGAAAATGCATATTGATCCGGTAAAAATAACAGATGTGTATAAGAAATGTTAGTTTTTCCTAGGAAATGAAGATAACCGGATTTTAACCCCAAAAAGGTTTGAGCAAGATGCTAGAAGTCTGTTAAGGAATCATTTCAATATCAGAGAATATTCGGGAAAGCAATTAACCATATGATCTTTAAATTATAATTATTTTCGTTAGGAGCTATTATGAAAATTATCTGGTTAAGAAATTACGAAAATGCTCTTGAGAGGTAAAATAGTATGAGTTGACCCTGAATGAGAAAGTACTTTGAGGATTTATACTTAACTCGATTAAGTACGAATTTAATTGTTAAGATCCTATCTTTGTACAGAAAAATTCATGATATTCCGTTTGTAAAATCTGAGAATTCACATTACCCGAAAATATTCGTGTAATGAGTAAATACCTGAAGAATAATTTATCGGGGGTATTCTGCTGTCAGAATTGTTTGAAATGACTGAAATAAATTATATGATTGAATTTAATAGTAAGATTAGACGGAAGAAAATGATTAAAATATATTGAATCTATAAAATTACCAAAATACCCCTATAATGGAAATGACCCAAGTATACCACCAAGCTCAAGAATGATGGGATATCCTCGAGCTCTGTAATGATTGGAATAAAACTGAACACCAAAATGACCAAATTACCCTTATGGCCTATACTAACTAAATGTCTTGGATTAATTAGGGAATCCAAATTAGCATAGGTATTGGACTACCTTTAAAAGTAATGGAACACAATTTAAGTGAGTAGATCAACCCTAAAGCTATGTCAATACCTGAATGTCATAGATATTACTGGAATACGTGTTCGTCTTCTCAAGTTTGACTCCATGATAAATTTTGGAAGTATTCAGCTCAACTTTACTCTAGATCGTATTCAGTACTAAGAATTGGACGTTTCTTCGACAAATCAACTACGAAGACCAAATTGAATGGAACGGAAGTTCATCATGTATCTGAAATTCAGGAACGTTTGAATTACTCTAGAAAATCTCGAAGTAACTAGAATGGACTTGAATGCTAAATAAATTAAGTAACCTCAAGGACTGAGGATTAAATAAGTGATTTGGATAAATCTGGAAATGTTAATGAATATACATGATGTAATGTTCTTATGAATCATGAATTACAAATCAAGCACGTCAATATTTCATGATATAGTAGAAGCGTAAAAATGAAATAAAGATATTGGAAGATCTATTCAGTGATGATTCCGAAGATGATCTATGGATAAGAATTTTTTGTATTAAAGTGTAAATACCCTAGAAGGACAACGAAATGACCAGTCGGTAAGTATTAGTTCTGGGAACTATTCATCTAAGAGTTGTTCGATAATCCGATCAATCAACATAGATCGTAAATGTTCTAAACCTTTAATTCTTCCTTATCAGCTCAAGTCTCATTCTGAACAACTGATGATTCCGTCAGTTATTGAACTTTTCCAATAGTGATTCTAAATTCCGACATTCTATCGGTATACTAAAGATTTGTGTTTTTCTGCCTGCTAAGATTATCCAGTACCTCTGAATAATATCAGTAAACTCTGGTGTGTTCCCTAATCATATTAATATTTTATCTGATTTCTAACTTGAATTCTGTTCTGATACATAACATGAATTTTGTTCTGATCTGGATTTTGTTTAGATATATGTTTTGAATTATGTTTTGATTTCTGATATCTCTGTTTAATGACAGAAAACTGTTTTAATTAGGGGGGATTATTGAAGGAAGTATTTTCACTGGTTCCTCGGCTTTGTGATTAGGGCCTTACAAGTTGTGTGGGTTGGGTGTATGGTTCTGGGGAACCTACACATTCTGTTGTGATGGGATGGGTATATATTTATATATATGTTTTAAAAGATCTGTATCTTTTTACTGGTTTTACGAGAACACGCTAGACAACCTATTCCGATCTCCTGAATTCAATCATTCGAAGTATTTATTTGAACTGAAAGCTCATTGTCCGTTAACATCTGAAATATCAGTAGGATCTCTGATCAGTATAAAAATTTGTAGATGTTTGGAAACAATAAGAAAACATATGTTTATTTGTATCTGCACGTTCTTCAGCATAATCTGGTAGTTCTGTATTACTGAGCTTTCTGAAGCTCACTCTATTACTCAACGTTGCAGGTTAAAAGAATTGTACCAGTGCAACTATCGTCATCAGTATGGGAGTTCTTCTGGTGTTGCTTTCAGAGAATGGTACATGTGATTAGGGGGCATGTAATTGTATTTTGGTTTATATATGAGTCTGAAAATCTGTTTTATTTCTGCATACTGATAAATGATTTTATAAGTTTACATGTTCTGATAAAAAGTTTTAAATATTCTGCTATTTTTACAGTGGGTCGCTCCGGTGGCCCTAATGTGACAACCCAGATCGGATCGGGTTACTTTTGTTGGTCACTTTTGTAGAGTTGATTAATTTCTACACTCAAACTGAATACGGTAAAAAGGTTCAGTAATTTATTATAGAGCAGATGACTTTTATAAGAGATTGAGATATTGTTAGAATTAAATTACAAGTTTTGTGATTAATGATAAATGAATTAGATTTGTAACTTATATTTTATATCAACAAAGGTTAAATACGAAAGGTTCTCAGATGAGAAATTATGATAATACTCTGGTTGGGTAAAATTATGAAAATACCCTTATGTTGTAGGATGACAAGAATTGTCCCTGGAAGTTGGTTAATAACTCTGAAAAGGCATATTGATCCGGTAAAAATTACAGATGTGTATAAGAAATGTTAGTTTTTCCTAGGAAATGCAGATAACCGGATTTTAACCCCAAAAAGGTTTGAGCAAGATGATAGAAGTCTGTTAAAGAATCATTTAAATATCAGAGAATATTCGGGAAAGCAATTAACCATAGGATCTTTAAATTATAATTATTTTCGTTAGGAACTAATATAAAAATTATCTGGTTAAGAAATTACGAAAATGCTCTTGAGAGGTAAAATAGTCTGAGTTGACCCTGAATGAGAAAGTACTTTGAGGATTTATACTTAACTCGATTAAGTACGAATTTAATTGTTAAGATCATATCTTTGTACAGAAAAATTCATGATATTCCGTTTGTAAAATCTGAGAATTCACTTGACCCGAAAATATTCGACTAATGAGTAAATACCTAAAGAATAATTTATCGGGGGTATTCTGCTATCAGAATTGTTCGAAATGACTGAAATAAATTATATGATTGAATTTAATAGTAAGATTAGACGAAAGAAAATGATTAAAATATATTGAATCTGTAAAATTACCAAAATACCCCTATAATGGAAATGACCCAAGTAAACCACCAAGCTCAGGAATGATGGGATATCCTCGAGCTCTGTAATGATTGGAATAAAACTGAACACCAAAATGACCAAATTACCCTTATGGCCTATACTAACTAAATGTCTTGGATTAATTAAGGAATCCAAATTAGCATAGGTATTGGACTATCTTTAAAAGTAATGGAACATAATTTAAGTGAGTAGATCAACCCTAAAGCTATGTCAATACCTGAATGTCATAGATATTACTGGAATATGTGTTCATCTTCTCAAGTTTGGCTCGATGATAAATTTTGGAAGTATTCAGCTCAACTTAACTCTAGATCGTATTCAGCAGTAAGAATTGGACGTTTCTTCGACAAATCAACTACGAAGACCAAATTGAATGGAACGGAAGTACAATATGTATCTGAAATTCAGGAACGTTTGAATTACTCTAGAAAATCTCGAAGTAACTCGAATGGACTTGAATGCTAAATAAATTAAGTAACCTCAAGGATTGAGGATTAAATAAGTGATTTGGATGAATCTGGAAATGTTAATGAATATACATGATGTAATGTTCTTATGGATCATGAATTACAAATCAAGCACGTCAGTATTTCATGATATAGTGGAAGCGTAAAAATGAAATAAAGACATTGGAAGATCTATTCAGTGATGATTCCGAAGATGATCTATGGATAAGAATTTTTTGTATTAAAGTGTAAGTACCATAGAAGGACAACGAAATGACCAGTCGGTAAGTATTAGTTCTGGGAACTATTCATCTAAGAGTTGTTCGATAATCCGATCGATCAACATAGATCGTAAATGTTCTTAACCTTCAATTCTTCCTTATCAGCTCAAGTCTCATTTTGAACAACTGATGATTCCGTCAGTTATTGAACTTTTCCAATAGTGATTCAAAATTCCGACATTCTATCGGTATACTAAAGATTTGTGTTTCTCTTCCTGCTAAGATTATCCAGTACCTCTGAATCATATCAGTAAACTCTGGTGTGTTCCCTAATCATATAAATATTTTATATGATTTCTAACTTGATTTCTGTTCTGATACATAACATGAATTTTGTTCTGATCTGGATTTTGTTTAGATATATGTTCTGAATTCTGTTTTGATTTCTGATATCTCCGTTTAATGATAGAAACTGTTTTAATTAGGGGGAATTATTGAAGGAAATATTTTCACAGGTTCCTCGGCTTTGTGATTAGGGCCTTACAAGTTGTGTGGGTTGGGTGCATGGTTCTGGGGAACCTACACATTCTGTTGTGATGGGATGGGTATATATTTATATATATGTTTTAAAAGATCTGTATCTTTTTACTGGTTTTACGGGAACACGCTAGACAACCTATTCCGATCTCCTGAACTCAATCATTCAAAGTATTTATTTGAACTGAAAGCTCATTGTCCGTTAACATCTGAAATATCAGTAGGATCTCTGATCAGTATAAAAATCTGTAGATGTTTGGAAACAATAAGAAAACATATGTTTATATGTATTTGCACGTTCTTCAGCATCATCTGGTAGTTCTGTATTACTGAGCTTTCCGAAGCTCACTCTATTACTCAACGTTGCAGGTTAAAAGAATTGTACCAATGTAACTATCGTCATCAGTATGAGAGTTCTTCCGGTGTTGCTTTCAGAGAATGGTACATGTGATTAGGGGGCATGTAATTGTATTTTGGATTATATATAAGTCTTAAAATCTGTTTTATTTCTGCATACTGATAAATGATTTTATAAGTTTACATGTTCTGATAAAAAGTTTTAAATTTTCCACTATTTTTACAGTGGGTCGCTCCGGTGGCCCTAATGTGACAACCCAGATCAGATCAGGTTACTTTTGTTGGTCACTTTTGTATAGTTGATTAATTTCTACATTCGAACTGAATACGGTAAAAAGGTTCAGTAATTTATTATAGAGCATATGCTTTTATAAGAGATTGAGAGATTGTTAGAATTAAATTTTAAGTTTTGTGATTAATGATAAATGAATTAGATTTGTAACTTATATTTTATATCAACAAAGGTTAAATACGAAAGATACTCAGATGAGAAATTATGATAATACTCTGGTTTGGTAAAATTATGAAAATACCCTTATGTTGTAGGATGACAAGAATTGTCCCTGGAAGTTGGTTAATAACTCTGATAAGAGATATTGATCCGGTAAAAATTACAGATGTGTATAAGAAATGTTAGTTTTTCCTAGGAAATGCAGATAACCGGATTTTAACCCCAAAAAGGTTTGAGCAAGATGCTAGAAGTCTGTTAAGGAATCATTTCAATATCAAAGAATATTCGGGAAAGCAATTAACCATAGGATCTTTAAATTATAATTATTTTCGTTAGGAGCTAATATCAAAATTATCTGGTTAAGAAATTACGAAACTGCTCTTGAGAGGTAAAATAGTCTGAGTTGACCCTGAATGAGAAAGTACTTTGAGGATTTATACTTAAATCGATTAAGTACGAATTTAATTGTTAAGATCCTATATTTGTACAGAAAAATTCATGATATTTCGTTTGTAAAATCTGATAATTCACTTGACCCGAAAATATTCGAGTAATGAGTAAATACCTGAAGAATAATTTATCGGGGGTATTCTGCTGTCAGAATTGTTCGAAATGACTGAAATAAATTATATGATTGAATTTAATAGTAAGATTAGACGAAAGAAAATGATTAAAATATATTGAATCTGTAAAATTACCAAAATACCCCTATAATGGAATTGGCCCAAGTATACCACCAAGCTCAGGAATGATGGGATATCCTCGAGCTCTGTAATGATTGGAATAAAACTGAACACCAAAATGACCAAATTAACCTTATGGCCTATACTAACTAAATGTCTTGGATTAATTAAGGAATCCAAATAAGCATAGGTATTGGACTACCTTTAAAAGTAATAGAACACAATTTAAGTGAGTAGATCAAACCTAAAGCTATATCAATACCTGAATGTCATAGATATTACTGGAATACGTGTTCGTCTTCTCAAGTTTGGCTCTATGATAAATTTTGGAATTATTCAGGTCAACTTAACTCTAGATCGTATTCAGTATTGGGAATTGGACGTTTCTTCGACAAATCAACTACGAAGACCAAATTGAATGGAACGGAAGTACAACATGTATCTGAAATTCAGGAACGTTTGAATTACTCTAGAAAATCTCGAAGTAACTGGAATGGACTTGAATGCTAAATAAATTAGGTAACCTCAAGGACTGAGGATTAAATAAGTGATTTGGATGAATCTGGAAATGTTAATGAATATACATGATGTAATGTTCTTATGGATCATGAATTACAAATCAAGCACGTCAGTATTTCATGATATAGTGGAAGCGTAAAAATGAAATAAAGACATTGGAAGATCTATTCAGTGATGATTCTGAAGATGATCTATGGATAAGAATTTTTTGTATTAAAGTGTAAATACCCTAGAAGGACAACGAAATGACCAGTCGGTAAGTATTAGTTCTGGGAACTATTCATCTAAGAGTTGTTTGATAATCCGATCGATCGACATAGATAAATGTTCTAAACCTTCAATTCTTCCTTATTAGCTCAAGTCTCATTCTGAACAACTGATGATTCCGTCAGTTATTGAACTTTTCCAATAGTGATTCTAAATTCTGACATTCTATCGGTATACTAAAGATTTGTGTTTCTCTGCCTGCTAAGATTATCCAGTACCTTTGAATAATATCAGTAAACTTTGGTGTGTTCCCTAATCATATAAATATTTTATCTGATTTCTGACTTGAATTCTGTTCTGATACACAACCTGAATTATGTTCTGATTTCTGATATAGATTATGTTTAGATATCTGTTCTGAATTCTGTTTTGATTTTTGATATCTCCGTTTAATGATGGAAAACTGTTTTAATTAGGGGGTATTGGTGAAGGAAGTATTTCTGTAGGTTCCTCGGCTTTGTGCTCAGGGCCTTACAGGTTTTGTGGGTTGGGTGTATGGTTCTGGGGAACCTACACATTTTGTTGTGATGGGTATATATATATATATATATTAAAAGATATTTATCTTTTTACTGGTTTTACAAGATCACATCTGAAATATCAGTAGGATCTCTGATCATTATAAAAATACGTAGATGCTTGGAAACAATAAGAAAATATATGTTTATTTGTATATGTACGTTCTTCAGCATCATCTGGTAGTTCTGTATTACTGAGCTTTCCGAAGCTCACTCTATTACTCAACATTGCAGGTTAAAAGAATTGTAACAGTGCAACTATCGTCATCAGTATGGGAGTTCTTCTGGTGTTGCTTTCAGAGAATGGTACATGTGATTAGGGGGCATGTAATTGTATTTTGGTTTATATATGAGTCTGAAAATCTATTTTATTTCTGCATACTGATAAATAATTTTATAAGTTTACATGTTCTGATAAAAAGTTTTAAATTTTCCGCTATTTTTACAGTGGGTCGCTCCGGTGGCCCTAATGTGACAACTCAGATCGGATCGGGTTACCCGCATCGGTCTGGGGGTTACATTTAGTGGTATCAGAGCTTTAGGTTGAGTCAAATATTTTCTAAATAGACCGGCTGGTCGAATTTCAAAAAGATGTTTGATCAGTACATGCCCCTAGACTACAATCGTACTTCTCTGAGCCGGAACTCCAAGGTTGAGTCCCTATCTGTAACGAGTAAACCGAAGTTTCCATTCGTTAAGGCTATACTTGTACAAAAAGGAATACCAGTAACATCTGTCTAAACGCTGTAAAGTACCTCACGAGCCGTGTGAGAGTTATTTATCTGAAAAATTCTGACTCGACTCCGGAAATGAAATTGGGATATGCTACTGCATTATGAGCATATTCTAGTAACCAAGGCTGAATTGATTCTACAAGGATATTTCCGTTCTGACTCTTTTATTGGAATGAGGGAGAGTTCTGATAAGAATTTGTACTCAACTGGTTAAGGATTAGTGGAACTTGAAGATATGGAAGAACTGATGGAAGTTTCATTTCTGTAATTATGTGACATGAATGAATTTCGAGGACAAAATTCTTTTAAGGAGGGGAGAATTGTAACACCCCAATTTAGGGGCTAAATTTAAGAAATTATAAAGAAATGAATTTAATTGGTATTTTTGGAAGAAATTAAGGATTAAATTATACAATTTTAAAGTTGGAAGACAGTTTTATAAAGTGCATGAAATTTAGTGACTAAACTATTAATTTAGCCAATTTCCTATAGGAGAGAATTATAAACTCTCCCCCGTTAGTTTCCATAGAGATTTTCTCAGTTTTCCACTTCCCCTCAACCCACTTTCAACTCTGATCTACTCGCCGTCCAACCTCCGATCGACGAACCGAAACCACCATCGTGTTCGTTGTCGACCGTTGACCGGCATTGACCACAATTAACTGGCTTTGACCGGGCATTAAATGACCTTTGACTTTGACCGAGAATACCTATCCTGACATTTTTCGACGTTCCAAATCCGATTTCACAGTCCGTTTTTCGAAATTCAGACCCAAAGGCCTCAAAATTGCAAGTCAAACCCATTGACTTTGATTTTGACCGAAAATTCTAAATTTTTGAAAAGTCATATTTTATGCTTTCGACATCCTGAATCCAAAGTCTGTTTCGCCAAATTCGAACCCGGTAAGCTGTTTTTAATAGATTTATCATTCGATTCGTTTTTCAGAATTAAGCTCCAGTTTTTTATGTAATTTCTGTTGATATGGATCCAAGGAAATATTGGAAGATGATTTCAAGATCGAGGGCGTTCGAATGGAATTTAATGATCGATCAGTATTACACGAAAATCGAGGTAATACTTTACTACCTCTTTATGCTTTATGGAACATGTGAATATTGGTAAATGCATGAATAAGATAATGTTGGTCACTTTTGTAGAGTTGATTAATTTCTACACTCGAACTGAATATGGTAAAAAGGTTCAAAAATTTATTATGGAGCATATGACTTTTATAAGAGATTGAGAGATTGTTAGAATTAAATTACAAGTTTTGTGATTAGTGATAAAGGAATCAGTCTTGGATTTGTAACTTATATTTTATATCAACAAAGGTAAAATACGAAAGATACTCAGATGAGAAATTATGATAATACTCTGGTTGGGTAAAATTATGAAAATACCCTTATGTTGTAGGATCACAAGAATTGTCCCTGGAAGTTGGTTAATAACTCTGAAAAGGCATATTGATCCGGTAAAAATTATTGATGTGCTTAAAAATGTTAGTTTTGCCTAGGAAATGCAGATAACCTATTTTTAACCCCAAAAGGGTTTGAGCAAGATGCTAGAAGTCTGTTAAGGAATCATTTCAATATCAAAGAATATTCGGGAAAGCAATTAACCATAGGATCTTTAAATTATAATTATTTTCGTTAGGAGCTAATATCAAAATTATTTGGTTAAGAAATTACGAAAATGCTCTTGAGAGGTAAAATTGTCTGAGTTGACCCTGAATGAGAAAGTACTTTGAGGATTTGTACTTAACTTGATTAAGTACGAATTTAATTGTTAAGATCCTGTCTTTGTACAGAAAAATTCATGATATTCCGTTTGTAAAATCTGAGAAGGCACTTGACCCGAAAATATTCGAGTAATGAGTAAATACCTGAAAAATAATTTATCGGGGGTATTCTGCTGTCAGAATTATTCGAAATGACTGAAATAAATGATATGATTAAATTTAATAGTAAGATCGGACGAAAGAAAATGATTAAAATACACTGAATCTGTAAAATGACCAAGATACCCCTGTAATGGAAATGACCCAAGTATACCACCAAGCTCAGGAATAATGGGATATCCTCGAGCTCTATAATGATTGGAATAAAACTGAACACCAAAATGATCAAATTACCCTTATGGCCTATACTAAGTAAATGTATTGGATTAATTAAGGAATCTAAATAAGCATAGGTATTGGACTACCTTTAAAAGTAATGGAACACAATTTAAGTGCGTATATCAACCCTAAAGCTATATCAAAACCTGAATGACATAGATATTACTGGAATGCGTGTTCGTCTTCTCAAGTTTGGCTCGATGATAAATTTTAGAAGTATTCAGCTCAACTCAACTCTAGATCGTATTCAGTACTGAGAATTGGAAGTTTGTTCGAAAAATCAACTACGAAAACCAAATTGAATGGAACTGAAGTACAATATGTATATGAAATTCAGGAATGTTTGAATTACTCTGGAAAATCTCGAAGTAACTAGAATGGACTTGAATGCTAAATAAATTAAGTAACCTCAATGACTGAGGATTAAATAAGTGATTTGGATGAATCTGAAAATGTTAATGAACATACATAATGTAATGTTCTTATGGATCATGAATTACAAATCAAGCACGTCAGTATTTCATGATATAGTGGAAGTGTAAAAATGAAATAAAGACATTGGAAGATCTATTCAGTGATGATTCCGAAGATGATCTATGAATAAGAATTTTTGGTATTAAAGTGTAAATACCCTAGAAGGACAACGAAATGACCAGTCGATAAGTATTGGTTCTCGGAACTATTCATCTAAGAGTTGTTCGATAATCTGATCAATCAACATAGATTGTAAATGTTCTGAACCTTCAATTCTTTCTTATCAACTCAAGTCTCATTCTGAACAACTGATGATTCCGTCAATTATTGAACTTTTCCAATAGTGATTCTAAATTCTGACATTCTATCGGTATACTGAAGATCTGTGTTTCTCTGCCTGCTAAGATTATCCAGTACCTCTGAATAATATCTGTAAACTCTGGTGTGTTCCCTAATCATATAAATATTTTATCTGATTTCCGACTTGAATTATGTTATGATACATAACATGAATTCAGTTCTGATTTCTGATCTGGATTTTGTTTAGGTATCTTTTCTGAATTTTGTTTTGATTTATGATATCCCCGTTTAATGACGGAAAACATTTTTAATTGGGGGGTATTGTTGAAGGAAGTATTTCTGCAGGTTCCTCGGCTTTGTGCTCAGGGCCTTACAAGGTGTGTGGGTTGGGTGTATGGTTCTGGGGAACCTACATATTTTATTGTGATGGGGGTATATATATATATATATATATATATATATATATATATATATATATATATATATATATATTAAAAGATCTGTATCTTTTTACTGGTTTTACGGGAACACACTAGACAACCTATTCTGATCTCCTCAACTCAATCATTCGAAGTATTTATCTAAACTGAAAGCTCATTGTCCATTAACATCTGAAATATCAGTAGGATCTCCGATCAGTATAAAAATTTGTAGATGTTTGGAAACAATAAGAAAACATATGTTTATTTGTGTCTGCACGTTCTTTAGTATCATCTGGTAGTTCTGTATTACTGAGCTTTCCGAAGCTCACTCTATTACTCAACATTGCAGGTTAAAAGAATTGTACCAGTGCAACTATCGTCATCAGTATGGGAGTTCTTCCAGTGTTGCTTTCAGAGAATGGTACATGTGATTAGGGGGCATGTAATTGTATTTTGGTTTATATATGAGTCTGAAAAACTGTTTTATTTATGCATACTGATAAATGATTTTATAAGTTTACATTTTCTGATAAAAAAGTTTTAAATTTTCCGCTATTTTTTACAGTGGTTCGCTCCGGTGGCCCTAATGTGACAACCCAGATCAGATCGGGTTACCCGTATCGATCTGGGGGTTAAAATCCATCTATATTCTCTAGTCCAGCCGCCCTTCTCGAATTCGTAGAATTTCACATCTAGTTTAACATACATACAAATATTTTTTAAGTTAGTAAGGAGAGACATCTATCATATTCTTTCTATAACCTATCAGTAACCTTGACATCTTAGTGGCATGTAAACTCTTTTTTTATCAAATACACTAGATTTAGGCTGAGAATCAGTTAAACCTATAGCTCTGATACCATTAAATGTAACACCCCAACCCATACCCGACCCGAATACGAGTCCGAGATATCACATTAGCTTTTTAAAACAACGTTCTTTCGAAAAAATAACACATTTGAACTTATATTAGTAAAATACAAGTAAATATTGATGAATTATGTTTGTTATAACAAATTTTAAAAAAAAATACATTTTCATGAACAGTACTATACGTATGAACAATACCATGAACAGTGATGAACAATACTCGTGAACAGTGAACATTGTACCGATGCACTGCTATAGTACGTGAACAGTGCATCGATGCACCAAAATTTTGAATAAAAATGTGTATCGATGCACTTCTACAGTACATCGATGCACTGCTACAGTAACTTCGCCAAACATGTATAAAACTCATAAAAATTTATTCGTGCATCATTATATAGATACCATTTACATAAATACATTTAAATTTATTTAAAACATTTTTTATTAAAATCTATTACATGCCGACTAAAATATAACTAAGACAGTTCATTATGTCATACAGTTACTGATGAGGCAACCTTAATTGAATATCCAAATATCTCCTTACAAGCTGTATTCAACCTATGCGTGAAATAAACACGCGTTAATTATTACATAGTGAGGCATAAATAATCACGAATAACATTTCTACGTACAAGTTATATTCTGATATTTAATCTCCAAGGAATCTTTAATTCCAATGAATATACTACAATCTACATTATCGATGCCATTAACTCATTTATCAATCATTATTGGAATCCATACATTCCATAGGAAATATTAGCATTCTCAATGCTCTATCTGGAAGATAATACACTTAGTATACTTCCCCTTTCATTTTAGCACACAAAGTGCCCTATTCGAAAATCCATACCATTAGTATGATTTTGTTACCATTTTAGCACATAATATGCCCTATCTGGAAATCCATATTTTCAATATGATTTCCTTATCATTTAGCACCCTTAGTGCTTTATCTGGAAACCCATACACTCAGTATGATCCCCCTTGCCATTTTAGCACATAATATGCCCTATCTGGAAATCTATATTTTTAATATGATTTCCTTATCATTTAGCACACTCAGTGCTCCATATAGAAATCTATACAGTCAGAATGATCTCCTTATCATTTTAGCACACAAAGTGCCATTCGGTAATCACTATACATACATCAATAGATTATGCTATTTTAACTATTACCACATTTACGTACATAATTAAATTCACTCACCTGGTTCGCCTTTGCTATTATTTCCAATACGTAATTCTGATTACTTAACTACTTTGTCTTTGCATTTGGTTTTGCTAGACTTGGGAGCTTGATTTGGATCTACTCAAGCATCCATTAAAGACACATCAATATCACTTATTAGTATATTGAAATTTCATTTCTTAAACTAAAAGAAATGTTATTTTCACTTATCTATTTAATGTATGCATCGGTACATTTTATAGTGTATCGATGCATCCTCTCACTGGTGCATCGGTACACAGCCTATGCATCGATGCATTATTTGCATTCGATGTTTATTTATTTAAGTGTGCATCGGTACACTACTTATGCATTGATGCACCTTGCCCAGAATTTACATTTTAAGCACGAAAATCACTTCATTCCAGCTCAAATGCTCCATATTTCAACCCCTTTTATACCCATAACTCAAATACCTTCATTTAAACTCATTTATATGCATTTACCACATCCTTAACCTCAAAATCTTATCTTCTACATGAGATTCAAGAATCATACCCAATTTTCAACATGTTCTAAATCCAATTCTAACACTTCATATTTCTTAATTAACTTGATGACAAGTCAAATCTACCATAAAACATTCATAAACCTTCATATTTCATCATGTCACTCAAAAACCTATTATCTTTAATCTCTAATATCTCATCAATAACTTGGTTTTAATCTCATTTAAACATTCCTTTAGCTTCCATAATATATAAAGCTTCAATCCCCATCAAAAATCAAAGGAAATAACCGTTAAATCGAAAACTTACCTTTGGGCTGAAGGGGAGAGTTTTCCACGGCAAGAAGAGAAGAAAATGAAAGGGTTGACTTCCTATTCCCATTTTCATCTTATCTCTTATCTTAATTCCCCTCTAATTGAATATTAAATTCAATTTAATCCAAATGACCAAAATATTTTTTTTAATCACCCTTTCTTACAATTTAGTCTAAGCTATGAATCATATTCATCCTCGTCTTTCATTATTTAATTTAATAAATCCTTGTATTTTTAAATCATTTCAATTTAATCCTTAAATAAATTTTTGGGGCATTACACTAGCGACTTACATTTAAAATTCTTAAAACATTTTCCAAAAATGTTATTCGATAATTTAAAATCATTTTACAAATAACAATTATATAAGTATAATAAATAATCATACTCGTAAATATAGAACTAAAAATGACTAAGTAAAATAAAATATGTGATACATTTGAAGCAAAGTAAATCGAATACCAGTAGAAAAAGCAGTAAACATTATGAAAAGATAAGTAATTCAAAATAAAGGCACATGTTACCTTAATTGAAAGCAGTTCGGAAGATAGAAACATTACAACAAAATGATATGTACTAAATGTGTCGATCCTCCAAGTGTTTGATACAGAGTGTCTATCCGAGAATATCTTAAACGGGTAAAATAGTTTGGAAAGTGAGATAGGGCTTAGTGTTTCCCAACAGTGCATAATAAAATATACAATTATATTTTTAAAATCAGTTCAGGTCACAATAATTAAAATATCAGTAGAATTTTAGATTAAAATTTTAGGATTGACTCCAACCGAACACCATATTCAGTTCCATATAACTGCATCCATAAGAACTTACCCTAGGCCCGAAGGGCATAAGTGCCAACCTAAGGGAGCACCTTGGGTCTATATGGTCTTACCCTAGCCGAAGCGTAGGTGCCCAACTAAGGGGAGTGTCCTCAGGCCCATAAGGACTTACCCAATGTACACAGTAGAGAAACCACCATAAGGGAGTGCCTTAGGGTCCATAAGGTCTTACCACTAGGCCCATTAGGCCTAGGAGCCCACCCACGAGTCACCTTAGGTCCATAAGGAATTTACCAGTCTATGCTGAACCTATACAAGGAATTATAGCAGTGGTTGAACTTGCCAGAGTCTTCATACCATATCCCATAGTACCCGAAATAAAACATTTTTCAGAAAGTAACCAGTAGTAGACGTAAATCAGAGTTCAGACAGATCATCAATTCAGTAAAACTATAACAAGAGATTATAAGTCAGGCAATCACATTTTAAATTTTAGTTGGTCAGGAATCATGCTTCAAATATGGTAGTTTATACAATACTCAAATCAGATCAAACAATATATTTCAAATCAGAGAAAATAATCATGTGCACATGATATTTCAAACAGATATATTTAACAGTTATATTACACACAAGAAACACACCTCGCAAAATGGATCAGTCAGGGAACTATACTGATCACTGGTTTTGCTATGCTCTTCGACTTAATGCGAACCTGAGCCATATCAGAACAGTGTCATATACAGAATTATATTCTAAATAGAATATCTAACAGGGTTACAAAACTATACGGGTATTCACGACCTCTTGCAAACGAGTGGATCGGAAGGAACCGAGTCAAGCATTCGAACTGTCAGAAGATCCCTAAGTACCTTAAAGATACCATAACAATAATTAGTCCTTGACCCTTCGTTAAATTAATTGAATAAAATCACTTAAATAAATATCCACTTGTTTGGTTTATAGGTCCATTCGGAGGCTTTCAGGTTTGAATTTGGAAAAACATACTTCAAAATTGGGCTTAGGACGTCAAAAAACATAAAATAAGGCTTTTCAAAAATTTAATTTTTTTTGTCAAAGTCAATGGTCAACTCTACCAAATTCAATGGGTTCGACAAGTCAACGGGTCGGGAAAGAGAGTCGGTTTTGCCCGAACCGATTCCATAAATTTCCTAGACCGACCGGAGACCCCCACACGCACTATCAGTGTGTGATGATGCGTCCGGTGACGATAGGGGCCATTTTCACCAGACAATCACTCCCTAAACCACCAAGGTCTCAAATACACCAAAACTAATCAAATATCACACTTAAACCTTACCAAATTACCAAAAAATGATTGGTAACTTACCCACGCCGGTAATCAGTGACGGTGCGTTCACGGTGAACAAAATCAGTCGGGCTTTGAGCGCACGATGATGGTGAATCCAATGGCGCAAGCGGTGAGGCAGGATAACAATGGAGATGGCCAAAATCATCAAAAATTAGAGGCAGTCGAGGTTTTTTGATGAAATTTCCCGGTGAGTTTCATGTCGAATGGCAGCAATACACAACGGGCTAGGGTCGGTTATGATCATCATTCGACAGTGATTCAATAGGTTGTGGTGGCTCGAGCTGGGGTGGTCGGACGATGATTAAATATGGCGGAAAGGGGGGGTCAGCGGGGAATGAAATTGGGGGTTTAGGGATTTTAATTTGGGTTTTTTAATTCGAGTTGCTGATCTGGGGGGTTTATTTTTCATTGGGTAGCAAAAATGGGTTAATTTAGGTTCTAGTCAATGGATTTTCCTATAACTTCTTAAAAATCCTATAAATTCTTGAATCTTACATTTTAGTCCCCAAATTTTAACCAAATTAATTCCTTTATTTAATTTCTAATTTTTTAAAAAAATTTGGGTTGTGACAATATCAACATAAAAAAATTATCATAATAATTTATTTCGACGATTTTAGCAATCAATTTAAATTTCACATGAGATAACTTAAATATTTAATCATATAACTTAAGCATTTTAACTTATACTTATAACCTCAAGCGTGGATAACCTATATAAATGAAAATAATTGAATTGTTTAAAATTGCAACATATTCATTTGACTTTTTATTTTAGTCGAAATTTAATTCAAAAGATACATATAAAAACATTATATATATATATATATATATATAATTCTTTTCTGTCATCAAAATTTTCAATTTTTGTTTGAAGCAAAATAAACAAAAATAATTCTTCATAAATAGAATTCATTTTCAAACATTATTTGTAGATGTGGGGACAAAGTCCTTGGGATAGAAATATGACAATTTCATATGATATTAATTAAAATCTAAACGTCAAATCCTTCAAATTTATTTTCTTCTACTTATTTTTTCACTACACTTGTACTATATTTATTTTTCTTCTCTCTATAAGTCGTTTGCTACGTTATAATAAGTTTTCAAACTTCACACTATTTCTTCTACAAAAATCTTTTGTCTTCTCTGATTTCTCATGATCTTCTACAATTTCCTTTAATAACTGGAGATTATCGTCAAGTTCCTTCGATTTTTTAAGTTATTCTTCAACTTCCTTCAATTTCTTTTCCTCTCGAAGCTTCAAAATAATTGAGCAGTAAACCAACTCATCATGTGAAGATGGGCTTGAATCATTGAAATCGTCGGAGTAGTAGAATCCATATAAACAATTCCTAAAATCATTCGTAAAATTTGTCCATGAATGCATTTTTTCAATCTCAAGACTATATCTATCTACTTTTTCACTTCTCATATAAACATCTAAACAACAATTCCTATTTATACACACACAAAAATTAAAAATAAAAACAAGCAAATATGCCTATTGAAATTTGTTAGGCTTATTGTTGAAACGAACATTTTTAGTCTTCCTATGAATTTATTTTAGGGTAAATTATACCAAAGCTACTATTGTTTCAGTAAGTTTTTATTCCTGCACTGAAATTTCTAAAGTATTGGTCACTAGTGTTATCGATTTGTAACAAAATAGTCACTAACTTTATTATTTTGTAACAAAAATGTTCACTCGACTGTCATCCCATTAAATTCATGACGTGTTAACGTTAATAAAAAGAAATTTAGTTTTACTCCTAAACTACTGCTAAAACATCAAATAGGTCCTTAAAATGATTTTATATCTAATTTATCTCCAAAAGCTTTCTAATTTTTTTCTTAACATCCCACCACCTCAACGTTAACAGAGAAATTTGGCTATTGATTGAACACTTGTTTTAAAATTAATTAATTTATTCGACTGATTCTTTGTGCTCGACTCAAGGATGAGTTGGTGAAGGATAATGTGACAAAGCTCTCTTGTAAATTCTCTTGTAAATACTCTCACAAATGCTGCATGCAAGTACCATGGTGTATATAAATTTTTATATATATCTTATAAACATGGTTTTTTCATTGGCTTATTGTTGTAGCTATTTTTTGTCATTTGCTTATCATTGTAATTATTTTTTTATGCAAATAGAAGCGATTAGTTTTATTTAAAAAAATAATATTCAAAATTATAATAAAAGTATGCAAACATGAACGTAAAGTAGACATATAATTATGGCAAATTCTTATAATCTTTGACATAAAAAACTAGTCACTTAAATCATGCAACAATCGTACGAAGAAAAGATTAAAAACTCATTCAAAAACTCGAATAAAAAATATATATGAATATAACTTATTGCATCCGAAAAAAGAACCATAATAGGGGATAAAACTATTTAAAGACCATCAAAAATTATGAATCAGAGTTTAACGTCGTGAGAAAACCCTGAACGCAAATTGTATATTCAAATCAAATCTAAGGATCCAAATCAAGGAATGTAACACCCTAAAATTTAATTAAAAAAAGTTAAGGATCAAATTGTAAATTTTTAAAAGTTTACAGTTCGGTTTAGGAACCCATAGGCTATTCATGGACTTAGCCAAAAAATTTCCCAATTTTTCCTGATAAGTTAAAACTCGGTTAACCGCCCAAAATCCCCAATTAAAAAACCCTAAATTTCATACCCCATCCTTAGTCGTCGCCTCCCCATAACAATTTGCTCCAGTCCAGCCACCATTATCAAGCTCCGTTGCCACCAGTAGAACCAACATCCTCCGGTGACCTCCACCCAACTATTGGCGACCCCGATTCAGTCGCCTATCATAATAAATCGAGGGAGGAAAACCCATTTTAACACCACCGCATTTTCGACGTGATTTGACCGCTCCATTCACCGGTGAACCTCACGCCAGCCACCATTACATTCCCTCGGAGATTTTTATCAGAACCCGACCGAGCCTATCACCCAGTG
This sequence comes from Hibiscus syriacus, assembly GCF_006381635.1. Classification (NCBI taxonomy): domain Eukaryota; kingdom Viridiplantae; phylum Streptophyta; class Magnoliopsida; order Malvales; family Malvaceae; genus Hibiscus; species Hibiscus syriacus. The sequence goes on along the minus strand of NW_024061969.1, from coordinate 1,900,134 downwards.
TTACGCCATCGTACTCCGTCGTTAGGGGTAAGCTTCCAACATTTTTCGGTTAATTTTTACCATAGTTTTTTCTTGATTTGATGATGAATTAGATCATTTGGTATGTTTTATCTCTCATGGAGTAATTGACAGTCACCCCAGACCTCTTCGTCATTTCCACGTACCACCACGCACCGTCGTGTGCGTGTGAGGCTCTCCCACTCTCTAGAGAGCCTTCTAGACCAGTCCAATCCAGTCGATCTGGATCGGCCCAACATATCCAGAACCAGGTCTGTTTGAACAGAAACCGAGTCAACTCAACCCATCAACTTTGACCTGACCTATTGATTTTGACTCAACCTGATGACTTTGACCCAACCTGTTGACCGTTAACTTTGACTTTGAAAAAAGTTAAATTTTCCAAAAAGTCATATTTTATGTTTTTCGACATCCTGAGTCCAAATCCGAAGTTTGTTTGCCCAAATTCAAACCCGGTAAGTTGTTTTTCAACATTTTTTCTTTCGATTCAATCAATTTTCCATATTTAAGCCCTATTTATGATGTAATTTATGTTTATATGTATTCGAGATATTATTGGATGTTGGATTCAAGATCGAGAGGAATCAACTGAAGTTTAAATGTTCAATCCGTGGAGCATGAAAATCGAGGTAATATTCTACTACCTTTCGTATGCTTTATGATAGTTGGTAAATGCATGGTACACATTTATAGTTGGTAAATGCATGGTACACATTTATAGTTGGTAAATGCATGATACACATTGATAGTTAGTAAATGCATGGTACACATTAACAGTTGGTAAATGCATCAATGAATTCAATTGATCTTATGGATACCGTTGATTGAGGTAAACCTGATATGATTACGATAAGAAGGTAGTAAACTATATAAGACTATAATGACTCACATAAGGAAATCAATGATAGATAAGAAATAAATTCAAGTTCAATGATTAATCAGTAAATCAATTAAATTCAAGATCCTTAAACTTTGAATATTTTCGTTAAAGGTTAAATATCGATATACATGCATAAGAAATTATGAAAATACCCTTAAGTTGTAAAAATTGTATGTATTGACCTTGATAATGGAATTACCCTAAGAATCTGTATTTTGACCCGATAAAATTTATGGTGAACCTGTTAATTCCTTATTTATTTGAAAAGTATCTTATCATCAGTTTTAAACCTCAAAGAAAGCACAAGACATATAAATTATGATTCGTGAATAAACACTTAAAGCCTAATTTATCGGAAGTAATACCACTGACAAAATTGAATGGAATGATGATAATACCCTTAAAGTGTAAAAACGACTACAGATGGCTATGATAATGGAGACGACCTGAGAACTCATTTTTTGATCCACATGAACCTTGGAATCACTAATTAAATTCTAGATCTATTTGAAAACCCCCAAAAAATAAACTTCTAAATTTGGAATTCTTTATACGACGATCTCATTGTTTTTGAATGATCATTTGAAGACAATATTACTTGAAGTGTGACACGTCACTAGAGTATTGAAATAATGGATTATCCTCAAGTTTTGAAATAACTAATGTGCATGGACCCCAAAATAAATAAAATAACCTTGAATATCCAGATGACTTAAATACCTATATGACTTGGATTAAGTGAATATCTTTGGATAGAATATGAAAACACCAATGAACCTAAATGATATAATGCCCCTAAAGGTTATGGAGCACGACATAAGTCGTCGGACATTTTGGATACCATTAAAATATATAATGAAATAAATAATAACGTAATACCTATTCGTCTCCTCAAGAACTGATCAATGATACTTATGATATTGATTAATTCAGGTAGTGCAGAAGTATTAAGAAGTGAATAATAGTGAAGTATCAACACTCGAATGATTGACAAGTATCGCAGTGTTGGGATCTGTAGTTCAACTGGACGTGAAATCCTGATAATTCAATATATAATCTTGAATACCAAAAATCATTACTCTACCCTTATAAAGTTAAATAAGTGAGAATCCTTCAAGAATCAAAATGTTTGAAATACCCTTGTTTGTCTGAATAAAGGAATCACTCCTGTCATACTTGAAATTTTAAATAACTCTGATGAAAAAGATTCTGAATACCTTCCTGATTACTTAGTGTCTCCAAAAATATCCATATACTATATGATCTTGATAAATCACTTCCTGAATTACTGATGATTCTGTTAGCTATCAAACCCCTTTTTATAGGATCTGATTTCTGAATTTAATCAGTTTGTAGAAGTTTTTGTGTTTCCCCACCTGATAAATACCAAGTACCTCCGAAGAATATATGGATCCTTTAGTGTGTTCCTTATGTGACATGTAAATGTTTTACATGTTTTAAAATGTTATTTTTCAAAATCTCAAATTTACTGATGTTTTGGTTTACTTTTAAAAGAACTATGGCTACGTGATATGTGTTCTTTGATTACCTATTTTCACTGGAAAATATAATCGTTCCTGATTTATGGATCAGGGGGATCTACTGGTTACCACTTAAACTGTTTTATTTGGACATTATCTAGGTAGGCTGGAGTATGGAGTTTCAGCTCGGTCAAACTGGCAATTCCTTATATAGGTTCAGACCGATCAAGTTGGTAATTCTTAACGAACCTAAGGTGACCCTTGGGTAGGCTCCGAGGCCTAAGAAGTCTTCCTAGGTAGGCTCGAAGGCTCGAAGGCACTCACTTGGGTAAAGCATGGGACTACATATAGTGTATAGGTGAAGGGTATTCAAGTGTTTTAAATAACTACATGATCATTTTTACTATATACTACTGGATCATGATTTTGATATTATAGGGTACTGCTAAATATAATTTCTATTGGGTATTACATGGGTAGGCTGGAGTATGCAGATTCAACTCGGTCAAACTGGTAATTCCTTATATAGGTTGAGACCGTTCGAGCAGGTAATTCCTTATGGACCTAAGGGGACCCTTGGGTAGGCCTATAGGCCCCAAGGTACTCCCTTAGGGTGGCTCCTTTGTTGTGTGCTTAGGGTAAGTCCTTATGGATATAGTTCTAGGGAAACTGCATAAAGGTATTCGGTTAGATGTATTACTGAGGTTTTAAAATATGTTTTAAACTACTAACATTTTTAAAGGATCTATCTATATTACTCTGTTTTGTTGGAATACACTAGACATCCTATTTTGATATCCTGAACTTGGTCCTCTGAATGTTTCCTTTGAATTAAAATCTTCATGTCTTTTACTCGAAAAAAATATCAGTGGAACCACCACTCATCCTGAAAACTTGTAGATGTCTGAATCGATAAGGAAATTTTTATGCTTGTCAATTATCTGCATGTCCTTCAACATCACTTGGTAGTTCTATATTACTGAGCTTTCCAAAGCTCAATCTTTTACTCTCTATTTCAGGTTAAAAATAATTGATCAGTTCATCTATCAACTTTAATAGTGGGAGTTCCATTCGACTTTACTTGTAGAGTACGTTATAAGTGTAATTAGGGCCATGTAGTTCACATTTGATTTTTATACTGAGCCTGGAACTTGTATGTATTTATAAATTATTTTATGATTTCCATGTTTTAACAAAAAAATTCTTGGATTTTTATTGTGGGTCGCTTCGGTGGCCCTAATGGGACACCTCAAACCGGATCGGGTCACCCGTATCGATATGAGGGTGTTACAAGGAAGATAAGTCGGATAACAAATAAATGACATCTTCATCAGTCGAGACTACATCAAATCTAACTCTAATAAAATTAAACAAAAAGAGCTACCAAACAATCGATAAACAAGATCGAAAACGTGACAAAATGCAAGGAAAAGTATGTCGTAAAGGCAGAATTATTGAAAAATAAAGAAATATTAGAAAAATAAAGATACAATATAAAAAATAAAGAATACCAACTATCAACGATCAACACTAGTATCAGTGTTGACGCATGCCAAACTGTTGTATCTAACTTTTTTTGTCTTTATGTAAACTTGTTTTATGTATAAATTTAGCATTTTTAACATGGTTATATTTTATAATGATTTGAAAATTATTACTTGACTAGAATTTATATAAAACAATATGAGAAAATTTTATCAATATTGGAATCCAATATTTTTTCTTTGCATTTTATTATGCTTAATATGAACAAATAATTAAAATTATATATATTTTTATTTAAGTGTTTAAACTTTTTTGAATCAATTTAAATGTTTAATGTTATCATTTAGGTGTCTCATTCTTTCAGGTCGTTAAAAAGTTCATTATTAATATTTGTCACATTTTTCATATTTAAATGTGATTTAGCAAATAGGGGTTTTGGTAAAAAGATATTTAAATAATGATAAAAGTAATTTAAAGTAAAAATAAAGAAAAGATTTTTAAAGTTGAAAATGAATATGGTAAAAACAGTCTCAAGCTTTGCTTTGACTTAATTTCTTTTAGCTCATCGAATTAGATTTTTCCTTCGGGATTCATGTCGGTTACTTTGTCTACAAGGGCAATCCCTGTGGCTCTACTTGTATACCGAATATCCAAGGAAATCTTTGATTCCGACTTCAGAAACTGATCTAATCAACACCAATTGTTGTAGATCAATTACCGTTTAAGTTTGTGGTGACCGACTCGGATTGTTGCTTCAATAACTGTTAATTCCGATCTCAATTCCCTCTTGGCGAAGCTATCTCGCCAAGTGTGTTCCCAGGAAGTTGAATGTGCTTTCAATAAGCTGATTCTTCCTCCCATACGTTTAATCGCAACAACCTCTTGACTAAAGTCAATCTTTGATTTTGAAAACTATTTTGATTTTGAAAAATAGGCGTAGATATTGTGAGAGATATTCCAAAGTTATTAAGGGCTTGTTTCAATTCTCCCATTGGAATTGAGTTATTGCTTCAGGTCTCAGCTTATGAGAAAATTAGCTAAGCATGACAAAAGTCATACTTAGCATATTTAAAAACAAAGTTAAAAAAATAAAGTAAAAAACTAAAAACTTGAAAATAAAATAAAAGAGAGAATTTTTATACAACTAGAAAGAAGAAGATTGTAATCTGAGTTCTGAGTTTAGGCTTACCCCAAGAGGGTATTTATAGCCTCTAAAAACCTAGATATAAACATAGAAAATAAAATAAAATAATCCTAAAGATAATTAATTTTCCTAAATTCAAACTTTAAATAAGTCTTCAAATGCAACTCTGCTCGTCCATCTTTCAAAAGGCGCGCTGACTAGATCTTCTAGAAACTATCGCTGAATAGACCTTCTAGAAACTATCACGTCAGACCGTGTCATACCCAGAGTCGTGCCCATGTCTCGAGCCGTGACCAAATAATAATAAAAATGCAGAATGCGCCCGTTTTATCACTAATTATGGAAAGTAAGACTCTGCACAAAAACAAGCATAACACGACCAAATCAGCAGCAATAATTCCATTAGATCGAAGAATTAACGAGCAAATACTACCAATTTTGAACACTTATCAAATTCCCCCTCACTTATCTCATGCTTGTCCTCAAGTATGATATAATCAAATAAGTCAAAAATTCCATTTACCTTTGTTTGTCAAGTTTCACATCCAAGGAAGCAAGGTAGAGACCACAATTATTATTCAAGTCAAGACATCAATCAATTGAATATCACCAATTGGAAAACGTTAAATGCAACTGTAACATCTATTCATTTATCAATCTCAATGCTTATAACTCAACACCTTACCGGGATTCACTCAAATCACTCAATGTGTTAGGGGTAAAGAAACGCTCAATGTCAGAACCGACATGATATTACCTTAGGCCTGCAAGTAAATCAAATCTCAACTATTAATGAGAACAAGATGCATAAATCTAAGGATCTTTAATTTGTTGTAACGGGACTTAGGTAAAGGTGGGAAAAAGGCTAAATATATGGCTAAAAAAATTCAGAGAAAGGAACTAATGAATAACAAGTTTAACTCCATCAAAACATTAAGCGCAACAAGATAAAAAGACAAACTATCAGACAACACATTTCTTTTCGAAATCCATTTGATTTTTTCTTCTTTGTTGTTGTTTCGTTTTCCATTTTTTTCTCATGTCTTTTTTTCTTTTTCGTTTGAACATCTTCTTTTTTTCTTTCTTTCAAAATGTTGCTATTCTTTTCTTTTCTTTTCTTTTTCTTTCTTTTTATAAAGCATACATCATATTAATTGTTCACTTACCCTGAAAAGGGTAGAAAAGAGGGATAAAATAAAAAGGCTTGGGTTTATGAATATGGTGAAAACAAAGAAATGGGAATGGCTCAAAAATGGTTAACTATGGGAAAATGCATGGATATGCAATTTAGTGGGGGGAAACATAATGGTTAATTCTAAGGTGCCCAAATCATTTTTAAGCATCATGTTCATGTTTAATCTCGACAATATTTAAAATGTAGGTTCTAGAATACTAATGTCAAATTCGACACAATCAATCAAACAAAATGAGACCAAAATGATATACTCTTAAAGACTCAAATCTAACAAAATTGTTTTCATGTATTGAGCTAAGCACATTTCAACAACCAAAATCATGGAATATCATAAAAATACAAACTTGATCACAATTCATGCTATCCACTATCAAGAACATCCTAACCTAAAAAATCATGTGTTCCAAAACAAGCATAGCATTCCAAAAATATTCAACAAGACAAAGAAATTCAATGAAACTTCCGCAAATCCAACCAACACATACTAGTATCAAAACATAAAGATAAGCAAAGGGAAATTCAACCTACACTCTACTCCCCCTCACTTAAAGTGTTTTGCCTCAAAACGTAAATTAAAAGTACAAGAGAAGGAATAGAGTACTCCCTATATTTAATGTCAACCACGACCACGGCCTCGGTCTCCTTATAAGTGTGCTAAGGAGCGTCGTTGGAAAACAACGGTATCGATACTGTAAAAGGAGTATTGATACTACTATAACAGTAATATTGATACCATTTAATGGTATCGGTACCATTTTGAGGTTCTATTTTCATGGTATCGATAATGTCTTAGTAGTATCGGTACTACATTGCTTGCATGACTTTACACTACTCCTGGGGTCCAAATTTGGAACTGTTCGGATGCTAATTTCGTAAATCTTTGTCGTTTAAGTTTTAAAAAAATATTTGGTTCCTGCAAAATAATAATAAAAATTAAATGAAACATGCTCAATCAAAATTAAAATTAAAATTAAAAATGAAGATGTAACGGAATTAAAAAAAATGGGTTGCCCCTATGAAGCGCTTTTGTTTAACGTCGTTAGCTCGATGACCTGATTCAGACTACATGTTCTTAGAGAAATACTTCATCCACTTCATACTCTTTTTCCAACTAAGCATTTCCTTATGAGAAATTCTACGATCGTATAATTCTTTTATTTTCTCCTTGTAGAATTTGACATTCTCATAGGTTATTCTTCAGACCTTTTCTAGCTTTGAAAGCATATCCAAAATAACCAGCGGAGTAGTATTTTCTCCTAAAAAGGCACTCTTTAAGTTTTTTGACATTTATTTCAGTTCTATCTCAAGTACCTGTAAAACAAAAAGGAGACCTTTAGACTTAGAAAGAATCAAACGTAAATCAGAATGAACAGAAAATAAATTTTCCAACTCCCTGATTTCTTCATTGTGGTCTCCTAACTTCCTGTATAGATCAAAAGATACATTAGTTTCTATAAACTCATTTGCCAAAGAATCAATAATATAAACATAATTTATGCTCACCACTTTGTCTGGGTGTTTTATTGCCTTATACACATCAAACTTAATGACCTCACCATCAAACTCCATGGTTAAAATCCTACTTCTTACGTTAATTTTTTGTGCATTGTACATAGGAAGGGACGTCCCAATAGAATATTCGAAGAAGTACTGGTGCAATCATTCTCCATGTCAATTACATAAAAATCAGCGGGAAATATTAAGTCATTTACCTCCACCAGCACATTTTTTAAGAGTCCTTCCTGGTAAACGACAGATCTGTCGGCAAGCTGAATTGATATTTTTGTATCCTTCAAAGGCTCATTAGTAATAATATTGTAAACACAGAGAGGCATTGCATTAATAGAGGTGTCAAGATCACACATGGCTCGCTTTATCATAACTTTACCTATTTTACAGGGTATTGCGAACATACCTTGGTCTTTCAGTTTTGGTGGCAACTTTCGTTGGAAAACAGCTGAGACAATCTCTCCCAAATTTACCTTCTCGATCCCAGTAAGTTTTCTCTTTATTGTGCAAAGGTCCTTTAAAAACAAAGCATATCATGGAACCTGTCGGATAACATCAATGAGAGGTATATTGATATCCACCTTCTGAAATACGTCTAGTATTTCCTTTTCCTCAGCTTGTTTATCCCTTTTCACTAACCTCGATGGAAAAGGTGGTAGCACATCATAAGGAGATGTTGTTGGATCCGTTTGTTCTTCTTCACTCTTATTTTGAGATCCTGAATCATCAGTCTTCTTCCCTTTTTGGATTGCTTTATCTTTTGGAATAGGTGGTGCCACTAATGTACCACTCGGAAGAGTGATGGCCCTGATATTCTCTCTTGGATTTACCTCAGTTTGATATGGAAGTTACCTTGTGATTCCAAACGTCCTACGGTTTGAGCCAATTGCCTTATCTGATTGTCTATCTCTTGGAAGTGGGCTTCTGTACGAATATGGAATTTTTCTTGGGAAAGTGCTAACCTCTCGACAATTGACTCTAATGATGTCTTTTGTGGTCGTTGTGGAGGTGGTCTCGCTTGATAACCTTGATTCGACCTTGAGTTTTGAGCATAACTGAAATTTGGATGATCCCTCCATACTGGGTTATAAGTATTGCCGTAGGGATTGTAAGTTCTCTGGGGAGGCCCTGGAAAGTTCCCGACTACACTGACTGGAGTTGCTGCTTCATCTTGGATCAGTGGACAGTCGTCTGTTGGATGATCAGGTAATGCACATATTCCAAATAATCTATTTGGTCCTATCTTTCCTACAACAAGAGAGTTGATTACTTCAATTAATTTATCTATCTTATTTTCTAAAGAAGATGAACTTATCTCATGAACCCTTTGAGGAGGTTCATTATTTGTGCGGAATTGTTGGCAATTTGCAGCCATTGTCAAAATTTAGTCCATAGCCTCAGTAGGAGTCATATTCACCAGAGCTCCAACATCAATCATCTTCATTTCTTGGGGAGTTAATCCTTCATAAAAATATTAAAGGAGTGTTTGTTCCATTAACCCATGTTGTGGCCAACTAGCATATAACTTTTTAAACTGCTCCCAGTAGTCGTAAAGTGACTCTCCATCAAGCTGATTGATTCCAAGTATTCTCCTTTTTAGTTTACTTACTTTCGCCACAGGGGAAAACCTATCAAGAAAAAGAAGAGTCATTTGAGCCAATGTAGTAATAGAATTTGAGGGTAGATAAAATAACCACTCCATAGCCGAATCGACTAAGGAAAAAGGAAAAGCTCTAAGTTTGATTTGGTCCTCCGTTACTCCCTGTGGTCTCATGTTAGAGCAGACCATGAGAAATTCTGTGAGATGTTTATGTGGATTCTTGTTTGGCAATCCGCAAAATGTAGGTAGGAGATGAATAAGGCCAATTTTCAACTGGTATGGATTTTCGCCTTGGGGAAAATCAACGCACAAAGGCTCTTGTTCAGTAGGTGTCGCGACTAACTCTCTAATAGTAGGATTGGCCATTAGAATTGGTTCTGTATTAACGGATTCACCTGAATTTGACTCTGATTTTGGATTTGATTGTGGTTTCCTTCTTTCTCAAAATATCTTACGTGAAGTCTCCTAGCTTTGACTTTGATTTCTGGGTCGTACTCCACTAATGCGCTCGAATAAGTTCGGTCATAAATCAAAAGCAAACAAAAATTAGTAACTTTGGCGAAGTCCCGGGCGACGACGCCAATTTGACAACTGTCGTTTTGATGTCAAAATAAATTCCTTTTTCTCAATTAATAAATAAAGAAATATGTAGTAAAGAGAAATAAGGGTCATTCCACATGGACATAGAAAATTCCAATTTTTTATCTGAATTGTTTAAACCATACGTTATTTAGTAAACGGTGGTTTTGGTAAAAATATATTTAAATAATGATAAAAGTGATTTAAAGTAAAAATAAAGAAAAGATTTTTAAAGTTGAAAATGAATATGGTAAAAACAGCCTCAAGCTTCGCTTTGACTCAGTTTCTTTTAGATCATCGAACTAGATTTTTCCTTCGGGATTCACGTTGGTTACTTTCTCTACAAGGGCAATCCCTATGACTATACTTGTATACCGAATACCCAAGGCAATCTTTGATTCCGTCATCGAAAAATGATCTAATGAACATCAATTATCATAGTTCAATTAACATTTAAGTTCATGGCGACTGACTCGGATTGTTGCTTCAATAATCGTTAATTTTGATCTCAATTCCCTCTTGGCGAATCAAACTCGCCAAGTGTGTTCCTAGGAATTCGAATGTGCTTTCAATAAGTCGATCGTTCCTCCTACATGTTTAATCGCAACAACCTCTTGACCAAAGTCAATCTTTAATTTTGAAAACTGTTTTGATTTTGAAAAATAAACGTAGAGATTGAGAGAGATATTCCGAAGTTATTAAGAGCATGTTTCAATTCTCCCGTTGGAATTGAGTCATCGCTTCAGCTCTCGGCTTATGAGAAATTAAAATAAAATAATCCTAAAGATAATTGTTTTTCCTAAATTCAAACTTTAAACAAGTCTCCTAATGCAACTCTGCTCGTCCATCTTCCATAAGGCACGTTGACTAGATCTTCTAGAAATTGCCACTGACTGGACCTTCTAGAAACTACCACGTCAGACCGTTTCATGCCCAGAGTAATGCCCATGTCTCTAGCCATGACCAAATAATAAAAAATACAGAATACACCCGTTTTATCACTAATTCTGGAAAGTAAGACTGTGCACGGAAACAAGCATAACATAGCCAAATCAACAGCAATAATTCCATAAGATCGAAGAATTAACGAGCACATACTACCAATTCTGAACACTCATCATGCCGTCAAAGGGATGACATTGGATGCTAAATTAACGAGAAACATCTTATTTGGCCTCTCAATTGTAACTAAATTTTTATCTTAATATCTTTTTCAATATTTATAAGAAATATTTCGAACAAATTTAAAAAAAATTATAAATTTTAACAAATGAAAATATAGAAAATATATCTAAATATATTTGCATTGTTAATAAATTTTAAATAATAAAGAAAATCACATTTGAAGTATTGCCAGTATATGAGTCTCATATAGTACCGGTGAATCCAATATTTAAATTTAATTGATTAATTCGATTAAAACTGAAGTGTGAACACACATAAACACAATGACTTAAATTTTGAACCCAATGCTAATCAACCTCCTTGAAATATTTTTTTTCCAAAAAAAATTGCTTTTATTATTATTTAATCTCTCATCTTTTTGTTCCACTCAATTTGATCCCTTCATTCAAATCCTTAATAATTTCTTCTACTAATTAAAAACTTGTCCTCATTTAAATCAAATTTCTCCTTGTTTCAAGAATTCACTTTTCTGAATATATTCGGTGTGAAATTTTTATTAAAAAATCTAATACAATATCTATTCGAACTATAAGTCTAATTTTAAATCATTATATTTTATCATTAAGAGTTTGTGTGACGAAACAATATCAACATAAATAAAGATTTATCATAATAATTTCTTTAGACTATTTCAGTTATCAATTTAAATTTCACATGAGATAATTTAAAGATTTAATCATATAACTTAATCATTTTAGCTTATACTTTTAACCTCAATTGTTCATAACCTATATAAGTGACAATAATTGAATTGCTTAAAATTGCAACACATTCATTTGACCTTTCATAGTCGAAATTCAATTCAAAATATGCATATAAAAATAAAACATATAATTCTTTTTTCTCATTAAATTTTTTAATTTTTTGATAAAATAAACAAAAATAATTCGTCAGACATATAATTCATTTTCAAACATTATTTGTAGATACGTGGACAAAGGCCTTGGATAGAAATATGACAATTTCATAAATTAATTAAGACCTAGACGCCATATCCTTCAAATCTATTTTCTTCTGCTTATTCTTTCACTACACCCTGTAATATATTTTTTGCGTACACTTCTCTTTATTTTTTTCACCTCTTTTTATAAGTCGTTTGCTACGTCATAATAATAAATTTTCAAACTTCTTACTATTCCTGTTACAAAATTCTTTCGTCTTCATAGATTTCTCACGATTTTCTACTACTTTATTTGATAATTGAATATTTTCATCAAGTTCCTTTGATTTTTTATACTCTTCTTCAACTTCCTTCAATTTATTTTCCCCTCGAAACTTTGAAATAATTGAGCAATAGACCAACTCATAAACTGGAGATGAGCTTGAATCATCGGAATTGTCACAGTCGTAGAATCCATATAAATCACTCCTAAAATTATTCGCAAATTTTTTCCATGTATGCATTTTTTCAATCTCAACACTATATCTATCTATTTTTCTCCTCTCATATAAACATATAAACAACAACTTCTATTTATACACAAACAAAAAAAATTAAAAAGAACAACCTAATATGTCTGTTGAAATTCGTCAGGTTTATATGTCGAGTTTCAAAATTAAAAAATCTAACGATTCTCATTTAAAAATTTCTAACGGTCTTCAATTTAAAATACATTGGAGCTTGACATGTCAGAATGATAAGTTCCATTATTTATTCCTCATTTTCTTATTGTTGTAACTAACTTTTTTTGTTTTTATGTTATTTGTCATGTGCTTATTGTTGCAACAAATTCTTTTTTTGCCTTTATGTTTTTGTCATGTGCTTATTGTTATAACAAACTCTTTTTTAGTATTTATGTAAATTTATTTTAGGTATACATTTAGCTTTCTTAACAAGATTGTGGTTTATATTAATTTTAAAATTTTATTTGGACATCAATCATATAAAATAATAGGAGAAAGATTTATCAATATTGAAATCCAAGATTTCTCTCTTAAATAATATCGCTTTTCCATTTTTTAGAGCAAGCACCATGTTTAGTATCTGACTATGACTTTTATATTATTTTGATCATTTAATTATTTTTTAAAAGTTATATCCAATATTTAGTTTTGGTTTCATTTTAGTCACACATCGTTAAAAGTATTAATAGTGATGTTGAGTGTCGCCATAAGGTAATATTGTAACACCCATAACCCGTATAATTATACCTATACAGATTATAGATGTTATCCGAATTTCTAAAACTATTTTCCAATTCAAAAGCGATTTAAAATTTATTTTCTTAAAATGGTAAATGATATTATAAAAATATCATATCATATAATTCATGTTTCGTTGTAACCAATTTAATTCAAAATATTTTTTTAAATACTGAACAGTACCCGTGAACAGTGAACATTAACAGTGTACAGCAACAGTGTAAAGTACCCCCGTGAACAGTGGGGAATCGGTACCTTGTAGGGTATCGGTACCCCATAAGTAATCTGGAAATTTTCATAAAACGTGGTTACTGTTCATTGCTACAATACTTCCGAAAATACATATAAAACTTATAAAAATTAATCTTTCAACACTATCAAGTTACCAATTGATTTCCAAATTAATTTAACAAAACAAATTTAACATTATCAAATTACATGCCACTATCTAAATCAAATTCCATCATAGGATGTCTTTCTGATATTGTCATATACTCCTCGATGCTTGATTCACTTTGAACTCTTTATTCCATTACTGACTTTTTACGTACGCGTGAAAATCATGACACGCTAAGTATATACTTAGTGAGGTAATTAAAACAAATAAACAGTGCAATACAATTCATGCATGAATTTAAATTTCAAATCAAATGCCATAAAACCATGCTAATAGCATATCCAATATTTTACCATGATCAAAATATCATAACTGAATATATAAAAATATTCTTTCCAATATACTTGCCATTCATTCATAACTCGTAAGCTTATTTTCATAACTTACCATTTATTAACCAATAAACCATAAACCATAGACAATAGCCCAATATACAACCCTGAGGACTCTGGGTACACGAGTCAAATATAAGAACCGTAATGCTATCCCGAGTATGAAACATAAGGTTGTGTGCACCATCTGTACTAGGTATTCTTAAGTACAGTCCCGAATATGACACATAAGGTCGTGCCCACCATATACACTAGGTATCCTTTATTGTATTCCCAAATATGCAGCCTGCTGCTGGACTCTATGGCATGCCAACTATACCCTGTCCCTCAATGACTTACTTGGGCATACAGTCTATTTTTATTTGATCCATCCATGGCACAGTATATTATCACTATTTAACAATGGGCAGTTCATACCCGAAATAACATTCATGGTAAAATATTACATTTTCCAAAATCAATGCATTATAATTTCATACTATGACATATAAAATGTCATGTCAATTTATAAAAATATGACATAATATCATGCTCATATAAACAATGTAGACTTATCGCAAGTCTTCCTTATGATGTATAAAACATCCACGTATAATTTCATGCATGTATTGCACTCACCTTGACACTTTATAATTTTCCAAAACTGTGCCTCACTACTATCCACAATAAACCCACTTGACTTACTTCAATCGCAAATCAATCATAATCTATATAATTCACAATTTCGTAACGATACATATGTTAGTATTTTACTAACATAAACATATCCCAAAATAACTCCATAGTATATTTGATACTCATGTTGAGTTAATCGATTGACGGAATCGGCCAAGAGGGGGTGAATTGGCAATTAAAATTTTGGTAGAAGCTTTTAAAGAAAATTGAAAGTAATTGCACAACGATTTAGAGTGGTTCGACTTTACCAACCAAAGTCTACGTCCACTACCTTAGCTATCCACACTAAGGATTTTCCAAAAATTCACTAATTTGTCTTTCTTTTGAGGACAAAGAGTAACCTTGCAAACCCTCAAGAATTATACCCCAAATTCTTGAGAACACTCTCTCCCAAAGAGAACAATACAAATTTGCAAACTTACAAGGAAATCCTCACAAGGTAGATTGTTTGCATAATTCTAGAACAAAGAAAAGAACACTTAAAATGAATACAATTGAGCACAATAAGTGTTCTTGAAAGCAAAATGAATATTGAATGAAAAATAGGCTTGAAATGCTCAAACTTGAGGTTTGATGCTTTCTCTTTGATTCTCTCTTGATTCTAGTTGCTTGATGTTTCTTGTTATTGATCAATGGCTCCTAAGCTTGCTTAAATACACCTTGAATCACTTCTGAACGTTGGGAATGATTAGTGAAGATAATATAGCCGTTTTAGTGTGAAATCAATTAATAAAACAGTTTAGAGCGTGGGGGGAATCGGTACCCCTCATAGGGAATCGGTTCCCTAAGTGTAAAATTCAAATATTTCGACCGTTACAAAAGGGGGGAATCGATACGCCTAGGGGGAATTGGTTCCCTCCGAGAACATTGGAATTCTCGGAGCCAAACCATTAAGGGGGGAATCGATTTCCTCTGGACAAACTGTAATTTTTGGCTTTGAAACGGTTCGAAATACTTTGTAAAATTATTTTGAAATTGTTTTAAGATTAAAACTTAATTTTACACTTGAGTAAGGATTAAAAATGACTTATGAAAGATTTGGAGTAATGTTTTGATATTCGAATAATTATATCGAATATACTTAGAAAATCATTTGGAAAATCTTAAAATTCATTTATCTTAATTTGTTATATCGAAATATCAAAATGTATTCAACAATCTCCCCCTTTTTGATATAACAAAACATTTTAGTAATTTTAAGATTTTGAAATCAAGTTTTGAAATTACTCCCCCTTACTTTAACATTTCTCCCCTTTAAAACATTTAACACTTCTCCCCCTTTTTGTTAAATCAAAAATACATTTTTAAAAGAAATTAAACAAGGTTTTGAAATCATTTAGCCAATTGAGTATATAGATTAAGCTACTAAGATCACAATCAAGAGAAACGTTAGCCATTAGTTTCATAATCAATATTCATAATTAATGTGACATGGAAAAATTGGTCATATTGCTAAAATGATGTAAATGATGCAATAAATTTAACTAAACCAAATATATAAATTCAAACATCCAAACAAATCGAAAGTCTAACAATCCACAAAATCAAACATTCCAAAATATTCAAAATGTCGAAACAATAATCTTTTAGTTCAAAGTTCTAAAGCTAAACACAAAATCAAACATCCGGATCGGGGGGAGGAAAACGAGCTCGCATAGCGGCCATATCATGTGAGAGTGCATCAATACATTCATTCATCGAAGCGTTGTTTGTGCACATCTCTCGGAGAATTTCTAATTATTGAGCTCCCATTGTGGATAAATGGGACTCTATAGAAGTAAAGCGCGAATCCATGGTAGCATATCGGAAATCGAATATCTCCATAAAGGATTGAAAATATGGAGGCATTTGATCCGTTTGTTGTGCTTGCTCCTCGGGCTGCTCAGGCTCATCTTCGGCTTCATCGATGTCTCGCATTAATTGTTCAAGCTCGGGATCATCGTCAGCTTCTGGTTGTGCTCGTGAAGAACTAGCTCCCAGAGTATTTTCAGAAGATCGAACCCATTCACCGGTTTCCTTATCCTTTATCCATCCCGCTCTCGTTAAGGAAAGAAGATTAATTTGTTTCTTTAGAGGAAAGGAGGCATTTAGACCAACTATAAGCCCGGCTTTAGAAAATAGATTACTCAAAATGCAACCGTAAACTAGAGATGAATAGAGTTTCTTGTTAGGAACAAGATTTACGGTTTCAACAATTTCAGCAAAAATGATCTGAGGTAGGTTTATTTTAATAATGTTTTCGAAACAATGTAACCACCAAAGATCCAAGGCTCTAATAGAATAACGACCTCCGGATGGTCGAAACCACCAAGAAATCATTAGATGAAGAAAACGTTCATGAAGGTCTAAGACACTCGCACTATCCCTTCTTTTATAACGAGAACCTAAAATTTGTTTTTCATTTGAAATACCATCATTATCTAATCCTAATGCATTAGTTATGTAAGCCGAGTCAATATGTAAGAATTATCCTAGGAGGTAGGAACGAACTCCTATGGTTTCGGTTTGAGCTCGATTTTTGACACAAACGACATTAGAATAAAAGATGCGAACAAGTTGATGATAAATTATAGGTTCAAGGTCACAAAGTTTATCAAATTTCCACTCTTGTAAAAGAGGAAGATATTTAAAATTGATATCTATCATAGCTTGACGAGAAGGAATACGTTCTTCTCTAATTTTGTAAGAGTCAAAATATTGATAATACAAAAACATTGATTTCTAGGACCAGGATGATTGAAGCACGAGTTTTTGATAGTCATATTAGGATCAATGGGATTAGGATTAGGAATTGGAATTTCAGGAATAGGAGGAGGATTTGGAGGTGGGTTGGATTGACGGTTTGAGCGACTAGATGATGACTTAGCACGTTTTGGATTGGACATGGTTTAGGAAATTGGAATAGAATGGATAACCTACAATTTATAAAACAAATGTATGCAATTCAATCAATCCCAAAACTCAATTAAGTCCTCAATATTTCAAGGTTCTCTAAACCAATCCTAATGGGCAAAGTTTTTGAAAACTATTGAAAAATAAGGTTTTGAAAAACAATATATGTATAGTTTTCATAACAACAACATAATTCAATCAAAACTCAATAATTTGAAAAACATTTTTTTTATTTCAAAAATTTCAAAATTTTTGGAAAATTATTGTATTTTTTATGAAATTAGTTGTAATATCTAGTTTCTAATCACTAAATAATCAATGCCCGATCACTATTTATATCTAGAACTAATTAAAACTAGTCCTATGTTCAAAATCAATGAAATAGAGAGTTTAGAAAATTTTACCTTGAAAGATGAAATTGAGTGGATTTTGATGTTGTTTGCACGATTTTAATGATGCTAGCAGGTTTAGGAGATGATATTTGAAGAGAATTCTGATTAAAAACATTGTTTTGAGGCAAAGTGGAGATATGGAGAGAGTAGAGAGGAGAAACGGCGGCAATGAGAGAAGAGGGTTTGAGCAAAATATGTGGTTCTGCCTGATAAAACTAGAACCCCAGGGGGGTATCGATTCCCTTGAGGGGGGAATCAGTTCCCCTTCAAAGGGGGAATCAGTTCCCTCATGAGGGTATCGATTCCCTCTGCACTAAAATGCTAAAATCCGATTTTAAACAGACAAAATGCTAAATTAATTTTCTCTAGTGGTATTGGCAACTCATATATTGAAAATTAATCATGTTCAAACAATCAAATTAATATTTAAACTATATTTGAACATAAAGTTAATTTTCATCAAGAATCATAAACTCCCCCTAACTAATAGCAATGAATGCAATCAAAAATTATTATTCTAAGCATTTTTCATTTAGTCTTAAAAGTGCTAAAATTATTTTAAACACTAAGTGAAGATAGGTTGGTCAAACCTAATTCTCTTCAAAGTGTCCAAAATCTTTCCTTGTCTAAAGGTTTTGTAAAGATATCCGCTAATTGGTGCAAAGTATCAACAAATTCTAGAACTACATCTTCCTTAGTGACATGGTCTCTAATGAAGTGATGTCTTATTTCAATGTGCTTAGTTCTAGAGTGTTGGATGGGATTTTTAGTGAGACAAATAGCACTAGTATTGTCACACTTGATAGGAATAGTACCTACTTCAATTCCATAATCAAAAAGTTGTTGTTTCATCCATAAAACTTGTGCACAATAACTATCGGCTGAAATGTATTCCGCTTCAGTGGTAGATAATACAACACAATTTTGTTTCTTTGAAAACCAAGAAATCAGCATATTTCCAAGGAATTGGCAAGTACCGGAGCTGTTTTTCCTATCTAATTTGCATCCTCCATAATCCACATCAGAAAAGGCATGCAAGCTAAAGCTAGAGTCTCTAGGATACCAAAGTCCTAAACTAGGAGTGTCCTAAGGGTATCTAAAGATTCTCTTAACAGCTAGTAAATGTGATTCCTTAGGACATGATTGAAATCTAGCACATAAGAAAACACTAAACATAATTTCTGGTCTACTTGCAGTTAGATAAAGCAAAGAACCAATTATTGACCTATATAATTTAACAACCACACATTTACCTTCTTCATCCAAGTCAAGCTTTGTATAAGAGCTCATTGGAGTGTCATGAGGTTTCCCATTTTCTAGTCCAAACTTCTTGAGCATATCTTTGACGTACTTAGCTTGATTGATGAAGATGCCATCTTTTCTTTGCTTGATTTGGAGTCCCAAGAAAAATGAGAGCTCCCCCGTCATGCTCATTTTGAATTCACTTTGCATTAGCTTAGAAAATTCTTGGCAAAGAACATCATTAGTAGAACCAAATATTATATCATCAACATAAATTTGAACTACTAATAAATCTTTACCTTTATGCTTTAAAAACAATGTAGTGTCAACCTTCCCTTTTGAAAAACCTTTTTCAATTAAAAAATTTGACAATCTTTCATACCAAGCTCTAGGAGCTTGTTTTAAACCATAAAGAGCTTTTGTCAATTTAAGAACATGATCTGGAAATTTTGAATCTTCAAAACCTGGAGGTTGTTCCACATACACTTCTTCCTTTATAAAACCATTTAAAAATACACTTTTAACATCCATTTGATATAATTTAAATTCATGAAAACATGCAAATGCTAATAACATTATAATTGCTTCCATCCTAGCTACGGGAGCATATGTTTCATCATAGTCTATGCCTTCTTCTTGAGTATACCCTTGAGCAACAAGTCTAGCCTTTGTTTCTCACTATATTACCACTCTCATCAAGCTTATTCCTAAATACCCATCTAGTACCTACAGTAGATTTATTACTAGGCCTTTCAACTAATGTCCATACTTTACTTCTCTCAAATTGATTTAACTCTTCTTTCATAGCCATAATCCAATGTTCATCATTTAATGCTTCTTTAATATTCTTAGGCTCTATGCATGAGATAAATGCAACATAATTACAAATATTTCTAAGAGAAGATCGAGTTGTTACCCCTTTGGATGGATCACCTATAATCTCACCATCCTTGACATAGTTGTACTCTCTTGGATAAGATACTTCCCTTTCTTCAATGGTTGGATTCTCAAGAGGCTCATGAGTTTCCTCATTTTTCGTTTCTTCCTTTGATGATGGTTTCTCCAACGTCATGTCTAACGTCATTTGTATTTATAACACCTACATCATCATTCACACAAGAATCCTTCCTTGGAAGGGGATTATCATCGAAAATAACATGTATAGACTCTTCTACAACTAAAGTTCTTTTATTATATACTCGATAAGCTTTAGAATTTAAGGAATAACCCAGAAAAATTCCATCATCACTTTTAGCATCAAATTTGCCAAGGTTTTCTTTACCGTTGTTTAAAACAAAACATTTACATCCAAAAGGATGAAAACAGCTAATGTTAGGCTTTTTATTTTTGAAAATTTTATATGAAGTTTTCTTTAAAATAGGCCTAATCATTACTCGATTAATAACATAACAAGCGGTATTTGTGGCTTCCGCCCAAAAATATTTTGGCAAATTATTTTCACAAAGCATGGTTCTAGCCATTTCTTCTAAAGTTCAATTTTTCCTCTCAACAACTCCATTTTGTTGAGGGGTTCTATGTGCTGAAAAATTATGGCTAATACCATTAGAATTACAAAACTCAGTAAATCCAAGATTTTCAAATTCAGTGCCATGATCACTCCTAACACTAGTTATAAAGTAACCGTTTTAATTTTGGATTATTTTTGAAAATGTGATGAAATGTTCTAATGCTTCATCTTTAGTACTTAAAAATAGAACCCAAGTATATCTAGAATAGTCATCTACCAAGACAAATGCATATTGTTTTCCACCCAAGCTAGTAGTCCTAGTTGACCCAAAAAGATCTATATGGATCAACTGTAATACTCTACTAGTTGATACGTCATTAATGGATTTAAAAGAAACTCGCTTTTGTTTGTCTTTAGCACAAGCATCACAGATTTTATCATTATCAAATTTAAGCTTAGGCAACCCTCGAACTAAATCACCTTGAATTAGTCGTTGCAAAACACTCATACTAGCATGTCCTAGTCTCCTATGCCATAACCAACTATCATGTTCATTCTTAGCAACTAGACACAAATTAGTCATATCAATAAAATCTAAATGCACCATGTATATGTTTCCTATTCTATGACCAACAAGCATAATCCGATTAGATGTAATGTCAATGACTTTACAACCATTAATATCAAACATGAAATTGAATCCCTTATCACAGAATTGACTAATACTCAATAGATTATGATTTAATCCATTCACATATAAAACATTCTTAATTTGTATGGAAGAGGTATTACCAATAGTACCAATACCTTTAATGTGACCTTTTGAATCATCGCCAAAAGTCACTTCTTGTCCATTTTTGGCGTTAAACTTAATGAACCGGCTTTTGTCTCCGGTCATGTGTCCTGAGCATCCACTATCAAGGTACCATGAGTTTGAGTTTGTTTCCCGTGCCTTGTAGCAATGCTCCTTTTCCTACAAACATAGATTAATTTCTAATTTTTGGTACCCAAATTCTCTTGGGTCCATATTCATTAGTTTCCAAAATCCTAGTCCCCTTAGGTATCTATTTGTGTAGGATATCCTTATCTTTAGTAGTAATGAGCTCTTTAGGAACCCATATACTTCTAACGATTTTTCCATTAGAGGATCTTTGGGTACCTCTATGATTTTAGTTTTTAAAACTTTTTCTAACAAAGTTGGATTTTGAATTTTCTCCACTTTCAAAACGTTTTGTTCCAACTTTATCAAAATAAGCTTTAAGATCATCAATTTTCTTTTGATGATCATCATTGACCTTTGAAAGTAAATTTTAAAAATCCAAATTTTTCTTTTCAAACTCTTCTAATTTGGTTTGCAAATCTTTGATTTTACTTTCAAGATCGTTGTTGGTTTTGGATATGAGTTTATTTTCATTTTTCAATTTTGAAACATCATTTTTATATTTTAAAAACAATTTCTCATAATCTGAAACCAACCCATTATATTCCTCTAATAACTCATCATAGGATAAATCATCAAAATCAGATGAGTTAGAGGTTACCTTAGAATCTTCCCCGAATGCCATCAAGCACAAGTTTACTACTTCTTGTTCCTCTTCATCGGAACCTTGTTCATAGCTCCATGTAGCCACATGAGCCTTGTGCTTATTCTTTGATTGACCCTTCCTCTTCAATTGTGGGCAATCATATTTGGCATGCCCCGGCTTTTTGCATTCATAGCAAATGATCGGGTCCTTCTCTTTTGGTTCATTTTTTAGGCCTTCATTTTGTTTGAATTTTCTCCCTCGGTAAGGTCTCATCATTTTTCTGAACCGTTTGGCAAACAATGCCATTTCCTCGTCATCGTCATCTTCATCCGAATCACTGTCATCTTTTGTGGATTTGAGAGCAACTCCAATGTTTTTCTTCTTCTCTTTCTCCTTTGGTGTCTCTCCAATCTTATCAAGGTCCACCTCATCTTCAAGCATCATTTTATGAGTGAGAAGTGAACCGATTAGCTCTTCAAGAGTTAAGGGCGTTAGGTCCTTAGACTCGATGATTGCCGTCTTCTTTGATTGCCATGATTTTGGGAGGGAGTAGACTAACTTCCTCACAAGATTTTCATTTGAAATGATCTCTCCATATGATTTGAGACCATTGACAATCGTTGAAAATCTATCCGTCATAGCTTTGATATCTTCATTTGGTTTCATCCTGAAATTTTCATAGCTATGCGTTAGAATACTAATTTTAGATTTCTTTACCTCATCGGTACCTTCATGAGTGACTTGAAGTTTGTCCCATATTTCTTTGGCGGTTGTACAAGATGAAACTCTCCCATATTCATCTGGTCCAAGAGCACAAAATATG
Organism: Hibiscus syriacus; assembly: GCF_006381635.1. NCBI lineage: Eukaryota > Viridiplantae > Streptophyta > Magnoliopsida > Malvales > Malvaceae > Hibiscus > Hibiscus syriacus. The sequence continues at coordinate 1,877,169 of NW_024061969.1, read as the reverse complement.
ATATAGATGGCTTTGGAGTTGAGCTGGAACATTTTTGTCTCTCCTTCACTCCACAATCTTGGATGAGTGAGAGGCTTCATGTATCCTTCTTGTACGACATTCCATGCTCCCATGTCACTTGCTTGAATGAAGTACATCATCCTATTTTTCCAATAGGCATAGTTAGCCCCATTGAAGAAAAGAGGCTTGTTGACGGGCATCGAATCGAGACCAGAGTCGAAGTTTGATGTAGTGGCCATTGATGACTTTGATTATCGATGTAACTCTTCCTGAATCGACTCAAGAGGCGATTAAACCTTCAAATGAGTTAGGCTCTGATACCAATTGTTGAGTTAATCGATTGACGGAATTAGCTAAGAGGGGGGTGAATTGGCAATTAAAATTTTGGTGGAAGCTTTTGCAGAAAATTGAAAGTAATTGCACAGCGATTTAGAGTGGTTCGACTTTATCAACCAAAGTCTACGTCCACTACCTTAGCTATCCACACTAAGGATTTTCCACAAATTCACTAATTTGTCTTTCTTTTGAGGACAAAGAGTAACCTTACAAACCCTCAAGAATTATACCCCAAATTCTTGAGAACACTCTCTCCCAAAGAGAACAATACAAATTTGCAAACTTACAAGGAAATCCTCACAAGGTAGATTGTTTGCATAATTCTAGAACAAAGAAAATAACACTAAAAAATGAATACAATTGAGCACAATAAGTGTTCTTGAAAGAAAAATGAATATTGAATGAAAAATAGGCTTGAAATGCTCAAACTTGAGGTTTGATGCTTTCTCTTTGATACTCTCTTGATTCTAGTTGCTTGATGTTTCTTGTTATTGATCAATGGCTCCTAAGCTTGCTTAAATACACCTTGAATCACTTCTGAACGTTGGGGATGATTAGTGAAGAAATATAGCTGTTTTAGTGTGAAATCAATTAATAAAACAGTTTGGAGCGTGGGGGGAATCGGTACCCCTCATAGGGAATCGGTTCCCTAAGTGTAAAATTCAAATATTTCGACCGTTACAAAAGGGGGGAATCGATACCCCTAGGGGGGAATCGGTTCCCTCCGAGAACACTGGAATTCTCGGAGCCAAACCATTAAGGGGGGAATCGATACCCCCATGGGGGGAATCAGTTCCCTTTGAACAAACTGTAATTTTTGGCTTTGAAACGGTTAGAAATACTTTGTAAAATTATTTTGAAATTGTTTTAAGATTAAAACTTAATTTTACACTTGAGTAAGGATTAAAAATGAATTTTGAAAGATTTGGAGTAATGTTTTGATATTCGAATAATTATATCGAATATACGTAGAAAATCATTTGGAAAATCTTAAAATTCATTTATCTTAATTTGTTATATCGAAATATCAAAATGTATTCAACAACTCATTATCTATCAAAATACTTAACTCTTAATAATTCCTTTTAACATTGGAACCAACTTTTCCAATTTACCCAAAATGGTCCTTCACCATTTTATCATTTAGAATTTCAATACCAAAAATTCCAGTATTGAAATTATTATCATTTAGGTACTTAAATGACTAATCTTTTCAAACTTCCAAAATAGTCATATTCACATATAACACACATTTAAAATCCCAATCAACAATTTCCAGCATAATACAACAATTATATAACACTTGCACAATAACCCATCAATTTTCTAGAATTTAGAAATTGATCCCAAACTTTTCAAAAATTACGAAATGGCCACCAATTTTTTTAAAACTTGTAAAATACTTCCTTCATCATTTCCAACCCATATATAATTTTTCCATAATTTTTCTCACTCAAACCATTCATGGCCGAAATTTAAAGAACAAGTTCTAGAAAGATTAAGTATGTTCTAATCATCTTTCATCCTTTAATATGAATCAACTACTTCACAAACATCAAAATCCATCATCAATTTCATGATCCCTTATATGAACACAAACCCTTAAATTTGGGATATTTGAACACCAACAAGATTACCATGCAATATTGGTACCAAAAGATAGCGTTTTTCGCATATAACAATTTCCTTTTTACAACTTACTGAAAATCCTAAGTAAATTGCTTGAAATTTGAGTTGAAGTTTTCTCTCACCTTTGAAGAACACCCACAACATGTTGGAGAAGAATATGAGCTGAAAATCCCCACCATCATTCATATTCTAATGTTAAATGAATCTAACACATGGCTTAATATAATTAAAATGGAATTTTTTATTCAATTCAATAGGAAATTCCATTTTTGCCATTAATGAATCTCCATATTCACCATAAAACCATGACAACTCATCCTTATCATCTTTCAAAGTCAAAGATGAATTTGACTTTGACTCACGAAATTTCCCTTGAATTTTCTAAAATTTCGTTTTAGTCACTAAATTCCACTGTTTCGGTCTAATCTGAAAAAATTGCACATTTCCAAACCAAATTTCTCCGATGCAAAATATTAAAATAATATTTCCAACCATCTTAAAACATCCTTCCAATTTTTGTAAAATTCCAATTCGATCTGAAATACTGATTTCCTTACCGGCTTTAACCCTTTCTAATTTTTTTTTACTAAATTTTCAAATCCAAAAATATGATTTATATAAAGCTTCACTCTCAAGAGTAAACCATCTATTTATAGAGTAAAATTATTTTTAGGAAATTATCACTTAATTCCCTAAACGTTTTCCCAATTTTCTACTTTGACCATCAAACTTTTAAAATTTTCATTTTGGTCACTAACCAAAATTTTCGGGGTATTACAAATACCACGTCCATGAGCAGAACTTCATGGGGACCAAGAGGAGCCTAGGCTCCCGCAAATTTTCTAATTATTAATTAATATTGAATATATATATATATATACATATATATTTCAAAAATAAATAAAGAAGAACCTACCCAACCCCTTAATTAAAAAATTGTATTTTTGAGAGAAAAAATAAATTTAACCCCGCCTTAAAAAAATCATGGTTTCGCCCCTGACCACATCATCATTGAAAAAAATAAAAAGATGTCACGTCAGTAATTCTGTCAGTGGTATATCTAGAAATATTTTTTAGGGTGAGCACACATATGTTAACAACACAAAATTTTTGAACGGGATGAACTCAAATAATATTTCAAGTTGGGCATTATTAGGAAAATAAGTAACTAACCAAATAAAATTCATATTTCATGGTAGGCACTATGTGGCTCTGCCACTGAGTTCTTTTAATATTTTTACAATGGATGATTAAAATAAAATCAAATCGTAACATTAGGTATGATTTTGGAAAAAAATAATTGGGAAACCAAAACAGAACAAAAGTGATAATTGAGATACTAAACATATAGTTTACCCTTTTTTCAATATCAGCCAGGTTAACTCTTGCTTCCTCCAGATCGACTTATTGTTGTAACAAACTTTTTTGTTTTCTTCCTATGAATTTATTTTAGGGTAAACTATACCAATAGTTACTAATGTTTTAGTAAGTTTTAAATTTCTCCACTGAAGTTTCTAGAGTAACAAATTGGTCACTAACATTATCTACTTGTAACAAAATAGTCAATAACATTATTAATTTGAAACAAAATTGTCACTCCATCGTTATCCCATTAAAGTGATGATGTGACAACATTAACAAAAAAGGTTAATATTTAATTTTATAGATTGTTAAATAATCTAAGAGAATAAAATTGTTATATAACAAGATTATAGAAATATAAAATTACTTAAAACAAACATATGTATATAATACACAGATTGCTCAAAGTGGCATGGATTAATGGATATTAGTGGTTAAAGGATTTGTTGTTTTCCCTTAAGATCCCGACTTTGAGCACTGCGTATGCAAAGTTCGTAACGTTCATTGTCAAATGATTCAAGTTTTTTGAACATATAATACCTTGTATTTACCTAAGATCTATAAAAGAAATGTAACCCTCCAGACCCGTCTGTAAGTTAGACCCAAACCTAAATGGTCACATATCCCATTCAGAGTTTTTTTTTTAAACATCTTATAATACATTAGATATAATATAGAACAAAATATTGATAATACAGATATATCCAAAACGATAGCAAATACATGTCACCAAACATAACCGAAAAACATATAGAGATATTTGTTCGTACAAAATAAGTAGTAGATCTCTCCTGATGCCAAATCTTCTAGCTTACGGTCTGCTATTATCTGAAAAGGGGGGAAATTACAGAATGAGCTAAAAAGCTCAATGTGTTCCATACAGTGTATATAAAAACGTACTGATAAAAATATTCCAGTAAAGTCGGTTTATGCAATCATGTCGTTAAAAAAAATATGAACACTACCCCCAGCCCATCACATCAGAATGTGTAGGTTCCCCAGAACCATACACCCAGCCCACACATCAAATAAGGCCCTGAGCACAAAGCCGAGGAACCTGCGGATATACTTTCTTCAACAATACCCCTCCAATGATTGTTTAAGAATGTATTTGAATGAAAATAATGATTAATTCTTTAAAACATAAAAGTGTTCATGCTTAAAAATCATATACAGAAATACGGAAATCAGAAGACAAATCGGTAGTATACAGAATTTCAGATATCGGACAATCAATATTCAAAACATCGGTATAAAATATCGTAACCAGAAATCATATCAGAAATACACGGTAAATCAGATATCGGATACATAATATTCAGATATATATTTTAAAATAGAAATAATTAACACTGTCGAGAAACACACCTGTAACAATCTGAGAAATCAGATAGGGAAGCTTATTACTGGTTTTTTCGATCACGCTCTGCTGCAGCACTAGATCCTACGGGAAAAATCCATATTGGAATCCTAATATAAATAATCTAAATAATATTTAAATAATATAAGGAAACCTACGGGTAATTCTCGTAGTACGCGGTTCAGGCTGATCTAACGAACGGACAACACCGGACCTAATTGATCCTTGATCTGGTGAAACACGAGTACCTTCATAAAATATTTTTATTGAATCAATTCCTTAACCAAATCTCAATTAAATAATCAAAATATTAAAATATTAAGCCTTTTGGGTTTACAAGCTCGATTCGGGAATTTCGAGTCAGAATTTGGCAAAACGGACTTCGGAATCAGATTCAGGACGTCGAAAAACATAAAGTATGACTTTCCGAAAATTTGAATTCTTGGTCAAAATCAAAGTCAACGAGTTTGACTGACGATTCGGAGACTTTCGGGTTTGAATTTTGTGAAACCGACCCCAAAAACAGATTCGGGACGTCCAAAAATATCAGGATAGGTATTCTCGAAAAATATTAACGGTTGTTTAATGGCCGATCAAAGCCGGTCAAAGTTCTGGTCAAAGGAGGTCAACAAACTGTCAACCATTTTACAGACATAGCACCCTTTTTAAAATAATTACTAAAATAGCACCTTTTCGAATTAAATTCCCAAAATAGCACCTTTTTTGAATTAAATTCCCAATATAGCACCTTTTTGAACTAAATTCTCAAAATAGCACCCATTTCGAATTAATAACCAAAATAGCACCAATTTCGAATTAATTCCCAAAATGTCACCCGCTCAACGGTCAACGGGTCGGGTCGGGTCGGTCAACGAGTCGTGTCGAAACCGGTCAAACCGGTCAACGGCGCGTGGGGGCGCGTGAGGTGTCTTCCGGCTGCGTAAAATTCACGGAAAAAATTCTAAAAATTATTTTGAGCGATTTCGAGATACTTACAAAGATCGATTCAAATTTTTGAACGGCGGAGAGCTCGATATCATCAAATCAGAAACTTTGACCGCTTCACCTCCCCACACGCCGCCGTCGATGGATAACACCAGCGGACTCGGAACAGCACAAGGAACACGATGGTGCGGGAGGTGTCGTCAACGGAGCAACGATCGGCGATGAATTTAAGATTTTCTCTACGATTGAGCTAAAAACAACGTCGAGACTTTGATTGGAAATTCCCGGCGTTTGGCAGCGTTTCGCTTCAATTAATTTAAGGGAATTGTTCCTCACTCGATAGCGAACACGATGGTGGTTTCAAAATGACGATCGGAATTTGGACGGCGTCGGGATCGTTGTCAGAAGTTGAGGTTGGGAGAGAGGATTTTGGGAGCATTTTCAGAAACCAATTGCACGTATATATTAACCAAACTTACCAACCTTTCTTGGGTAAATTCATGGCTTGGTCCCTGAATTTTCTTTAACTCTAAAACAAGCTACAAATTTTTAAAATCTTTCAATTTAGTCCCCAAAGTTCACCAAATTACTTAATTAAAACTTCAAATTACAATTATATATCTTTTTTCTTCAAATTTCCGGTTTGTTACAATTCTCCCCCTCTACAAGAAATTTCGTCCTCGAAATTTACCTTATGCAAATAGATAAGGAAATTGAGCCTCCATTGACTTCAATGTCTCCCAAGTAGCTTCTGAGGGACTACGATTACTCCACTGAATTTTGACCATTGGAATACGCCTATTCCAAAGAACTCGTTCATCCCTCTCTAAAACCTGAACAGACTCCTCCTCATATGACAAATCAGGTCTCAGCTCTACCTCATCAACCTGAATGATGTGATCCGGATCTGGACGGTATCGCCTCAACATAGACACATGAAAAACATCATGAATACGACTGAGCTGTGGAGGTAACTCAAGCTGATAAGCAACAGGTCCAACTTTCTTCAAAATACCAGACGGCCCAATAAATCGCGGACTCAGTTTACACTTACGTCCAAATATCAATACCTTCTTCCATGGGGATACCTTGAGAAAAACCTAATCTCCAACCTCAAACTCGATATCCTTACATCGGTTATCTGCGTATGATTTATGCCTATCAAATGCCTCTTTTAAGCGATCACGGATCAATCTGACAGTATCTTCAGTCTCTCGAATCAAGTCTGGACCTAAAGTTTTTCTATCATGCAACTTTGTCCAACATATAGGAGTACGACATCTACGTCCATACAGAGCTTCGTACGGTGCCATGCGAATACTTGCCTGGTAACTATTATTCTAAGCAAACTCATCTAATGGCAAGAAATCTTCCCAACTACTACGAAAATCAATCACACAACCCCGTAACATATCCTCCAACACCTGAATTACTCGCTCAGACTGTCCATCAGTCTGAGAATGAAAAGATGTACTGAAATTCAAACGGGTACCCAGAGCCTCGTGCAAAGCCTTCCAGAACCTGGAAGTGAACCTTGGATCTCGATCAGATATGATAGACAACGGAACACCATGAAGTCTAACGATCTCAGAAATGTACAACTTAGCCAGTTTGCCCAGGGAATAATTAATCCGGATAGGGATAAAGTGCACTGATTTAGTGAGTCGATCAACAATCACCCAAATAGAATCTTTTTTAGAAGGAGACAAAGGAACACCAGTAACGAAGTCCATCGTAATGCGCTCCCATTTCCACTCAGGAATCTTAATTGATTGTAACAATCCAGATGGATGTTGGTGCTCTGCCTTAACCTGCTGACAAGTCAAACACCTCGCCACAAAATCTGAAATATTTTTCTTTATACCAGTCCAAAAGTAGCGTTCTTTGAGATTATTGTACATTTTGTCCCTACCAGGATGCATATCATAAGGACTACTATGAGCCTCCTGAAGAATAACCCGTCTCAACTCATCATCTTTAGGGACGCAGTAACCACCGTGATAACACAAAATACCATCCTGATCCACAGTATACTCTGAACTCGATCCTTGTTTAACTTGCTCAATAATGGAAAGCAATGAGCTATCCAGAAGTTGTTTGGTCTTAATCTCCTCGGCCAAAGTAGGCTTAACCTGCAACTCTGCTAACATACTATTATCATCAAATAAACTCAAGTTGGCGAATAAGGCTCTAAGATCTGATATCGCCTTACGGCTCAAGGCATCTGCCACTACATTAGCCTTCCCTGGATGATATTCTATCTCCAAATCATAGTCCTTTAGAAGCTCCAACCAGCGACGTTGTCTCAAATTCAATTCTTTCTGAGTAAGCAGATATTTCAAACTCTTATGATTAGTATAAATATAACACTTTTCTCTGTATAGGTAGTGTCTCCAGATCTTTAAAGCAAAAACTACGGCAGCTAACTCCAGATCGTGAATAGGATAGTTACGCTCATACGGCTTTAATTGACGCGAAGCATAAGCGACAACCTTCCCATCTTGCATCAAAACACAACCTAATCCAGAGGGAGAAGCATCACTGTAGACAGAAAAATCCTTCCCAGATTCAGGCTGAATCAGTATTGGGGCTTGAGTTAGAACAGTCTTCAGTTTCTCAAAGCTAGCTTGTTGGATCTTAGACCAGACAAATGGAACATCTTTCCTCAATAGTTTCGTCAGAGGAGCTGCAATAAGGGAGAATGTTGAGTTAATCGATTGACGGAATCGGCCAAGAGGGGGGTGAATTGGCAATTAAAATTTTGGTGGAAGCTTTTACAGAAAATTGAAAGAAATTGCACAGTGATTTAGAGTGGTTCGACTTTATCAATCAAAGTCTACGTCCACTACCTTATCTATCCACACTAAGGATTTTCCAACAAATTCACTAATTTGTTCTTTCTTTTTAGGCCAAAGAGATAACCTTACAACTCCCTCAAGAATATACCCCAATTCTTGAGAACACTCTTTTCTCAAAGAGAAGATTACAAATTTGCAAACTTACAAGAAAACCCTCACAAGGTAAGATGTTTGCACAATTCTAGAACAAAGAAAAGAACACTCAAAGATAAATACAATTGAGCACAATAAGTGTTCTTGAAAGCAAAATGAATATTGAATGAAAATAGGCTTGAAATGCTCAAACTTGAGGTTTGATGCTTTCTCTTTGATTCTCTCTTGATTCTAGTTGCTTGATGTTTCTTGTTGTTGATCAATGGCTTCTAAGCTTGCTTAAATACACCTTGAATCACTTCTGAACGTTGGGGATGATTAGAGAAGATATTATAGTCGTTTTAGTGTGAAAACATTTAATAAAACAGCTTGGAGCGTGAGGGGAATCGGTTCCCCCTTGAAGGGAATAGGTTCCTAAGTGTAAAATTCAAATATTTCGACCATTGAACAGGGGGGAATCGGTACCCCCTATGGGGGAATCGGTTCCCTCCGAGCATTCTGGAAATCTCGAAGCCAAACCATTCAGGGGGAATCGGTACCCCCTTGGGGGAGGAATTGGTTCCCTCTGAGCAATCTGGAATTTTTGGCTTTGAAATGGTTCGAAATACTTTGTAAAATTATTTTGAAATTGTTTTATGATTAAAACTTAATTTTACACTTAAGTAAGGATTAAAAAATGATTTTTGAAATATTTGGAGTAATGTTTTGATATTCGAATAGTTATATCGAATATACTTAGAAAATCATTTGGAAAATCTTAAAATCCATTTAACTTAATTTGTTATATCGAAATATCAAAATGTTTCAACAATCTCCCCCTTTTTGATATAACAAAACATTTTAGTAATTTTAAGATTTTTGAAATCAAGTTTTGAAATTACTCCCCCTTACTTTAACACTTCTCCCATTTATCATGTAAAAACATTTACACACCTATTCTTCTCCCCCTTTTTGTTAAATCAAAAAGATATTTTAAAGAATTTAAACAAGGTTAATAAATCATTTAGCCAAGTTTATTATAGTTAAAGCTTCTAAGATCACAATCAAGAGAAACGTTAGCCATTAGTTTCAAAATCAATATTCATAAACAATGTGATATGGCAAAATTGGTCATATTGCTAATAATGATGTAAATGATGCAATAACGAATAAAACACACAAAACATATAAGTTCACACCATCCATAAATTTAAACATTCAAAATGTTAAAACAATAAGTTTGAAGTTCAAAGCAACATATAGAATCAAATATCCGTAGGAGGATCGGGAGGAGGAAATCGAGCTCGCATAGCGGCCATCTCGTGAGTGAGTTCATTAATACGAGCGTTGGTTGCTTCATTCTTTGCACGCATCTCCCGAAGAATCTCTAATTGTTGAGCTCCCATTGTGGATAAATGAGACTCTATGGAGGAAAAGTGCGAATCCATGGTCACATATCGGAAATCAAATGTCTCCATAAAGGATTAAAAATATGGAGGCATTTGAGTCGACTGTTGTCCGTGCTCCTCGGGTTGTTCAGGCTCATCTTCAGCTTCATCGATATCCCTTATTAATTGTTCAAACTCGGGATCTTCGTCAGCTTCGGGTGGAGCTTGTGAAGAACTAGCTCCCGGAGTATTTGCAGAAGATCGAACCCATGCACCGGTTTCCTTATTTTTGACCCATCCCGCTCTTGTTAAAGAAAGAAGATTGATTTTTTTCTTAAGAGGAAATGAGGCATCTAGACCAACTCGGAGTTCGGCTTTAGAAAAGAGATTACTAAGGATACAACCGTAAACTAGTGAAGAACAGAGTTTCTTATTTGGCACTAGGTTAACGGTTTCAACAATCTCAGCAAAGATAATCTCGGAGAGGTTTATTTTTATATTGTTTTCAAAAAAATGCAACCACCAAAGATCTAAAGCTCTAAGAGTTGAATATCGACCCCCGGATGGTCGAAACCACCAAGTGATCATGAGATGAAGAAAACGCTCATGGAGATCCAGAACACTTGCACTATCATTTCGTTTATATCGAGAGCCTAAAACTTGTTTTTCATTTGATAATCCTTCATTATCCAAGCCTAAGGCATTTTCTATGTAAGCCAGATCAAGATGAAAATATTGACCTAAGAGGTAGGAACGTACTCCTATGGTTTTGGTTTTGTCACGATTTTTTATACAAACGGCATTACTATAGAAAATACGAACAAGTTGATGATAGACAACGGGTTCAAGTTCGAAAAGTTTATCAAATTTCCATTCATGCAAGATAGGGAGATATTTGAAGTTAATATCAACCATAGCTTGAAGAGATGGGATACGTTCTTCCCTAATCTTATACGAGTCAAAATATTGGTAAAACCAAAAACGATAATCTTTAGGACGGTTGATTGAAACAAGAATTTTGGATAGTCAAGTTGGGATCACGATTTGGAATAGGATTTTGAGGGATAGGAGGAGGATTTGGTGGTGGATTTGGTTGACGACTAGAACGACTAGATGAAGACCTAGCACGTTTAGGATTTGACATGATGAAGGAAATCGGAATAGATTGAATAACCTTGAAAGATGAAGATTGAGGGAATTTTGATGTTGTTTGCACGATTTTAATGATTCCAACAGGTTTAGAAGATGATATTTGAAGTGAATTTCGATTAATATCGTTGATTTGAGGCAAAAATGGAGATTTGAGAGAGTAGAGGTGAAGAACGGCGGAAGGGAGGGTTTGAGAATTTTGGGGTTTTGGGTGTTCTGCCCGATTTAACAGAACCCCAGGGGGTATCGATTCCCCTGTGGGGGGGATCGGTTCCCCTTCAAATGGGGAATCGGTTCCCTCAGGAGGGGATCGATTCCCCTAAACCAAAATGCTAAAATCCGATTTTTAAGCACACAAAATGATAATTTAATAGGCTATAGTGGTATTGGCAACTCATATATCAAAAAAAAATTAATTATGTTCAATCAATCAAATTAATCTTTAAACTTTATTTGAACATAAAATTAATTTTTCATCAAGAATCATAAACTCCCCCTAACTAGTAGCAATGAATGCAATCAAAAATTACTATTATGAGCATTTTTCAGTATTTATTAAAAGTGCTGAATTATTTTAAACACTAAGTGAAGATAGGTCAGTTAAACCTAATTCTCTCCTAAGTGTCCAAAATCTTTCCTTATCTAAGGGTTTTGTAAAAATATCCGCTAATTGATGCAAAGTATCAACAAATTCTAGAACTACATCTTCCTTAGCGACATGGTCTCTAATGAAGTGATGTCTAATTTCAATGTGTTTAGTTCTAGAGTGTTGGATGGGATTTTTAGTGAGACAAATAGCACTAGTATTGTCACACTTGATAGGAATGGTACCTGCTTCAATTCCATAATCAAAAAGTTGTTGTTTCATCCATAAAATTTGTGCACATCAACTACCAGCTGAAATGTATTCGGCTTCAGTGGTAGATAATGCAACACAATTTTGTTTCTTTGAAAACCAAGAAATCAGCATATTTCCAAGTAATTGGCAAGTACCGGAGGTGCTTTTTCTATCTAATTTGCATCCTCCATAATCCGCATCAGAAAAAGCATGCAAGCTAAAGCTAGAGTCTCTAGGATACCAAAGTCCTAAACTAGGGGTGTCTTTAAGGTATCTAAAGATTCTCTTAACAGCTAGTAAATGTGATTCCTTAGGACATGATTGAAATCTAGCACATAAGCAAACACTAAACATAATGTCCGGTCTACTTGCATTTAGATAAAGCAAAGAGCCAATCATTGACCTATATAATTTAACATCTACACATTTACCTCCTTCATCTAAGTCAAGCTTTGTTGAAGAGCTCATTGGAGTGTCATGAGGTTTCCCATTTTCTAGTCCAAACTTCTTGAGCATATCTTTGACGTACTTAGCTTGATTTATGAAGATGCCATCTTTTCTTTGCTTGATTTGGAGTCCCAAGAAAAATGAGAGCTCCCCCATCATGCTCATCTCAATCTCACTTTGCATTAGCTTAGAAAATTCTTGGCAAAGAACATCATTAGTAGAACCAAATATTTTATCATCAACATAAATTTGAACTACTAATAAATCTTTACCTTTATGCTTTAAAAACAATTTAGTGTCAACCTTTCCTTTTGAAAAACCTTTTTCAATTAAAAAATTTGGTAATCTTTCATACCAAGCTCTAGGAGCTTGTTTTAAACCATAAAGAGCTTTTGTCAATTTAAGAACATGATATGGAAATTTTGAATCTTCAAAACCTGGAGGTTGTTCCACATACACTTCTTCCTTTATAAAACCATTTAAAAATGCACTTTTAACATCCATTTGATATAATTTAAATTCATGAAAACATGCAAATGCTAATAACATTCTAATTGATTCCATCCTAGCTACGGGAGCATATGTTTCATCATAGTCTATGCCCTCTTCTTGAGTATACCCTTGAGCAACAAGTCTAGCCTTGTTTCTCACTATATTACCACTTTTATCAAGCTTATTCCTAAATACCCATCTAGTACCTACAATAGATTTATTACTAGGCCTTTCAACTAATGTCCATACTTTACTTCTCTCAAATTGATTTAATTCTTCTTGCATAGCCATAATCCAATGTTCATCACTTAATGCTTCTTTAATATTCTTAGGCTCTATGCATGAAATAAATGCAACATAATTACAAATATTTCTAAGAGAAGATCGAGTTGTTACCCCTTTGGATGGATCACCTATAATCTCACCACCCTTGACATAGTTGTACTCTCTTGGATAAGATACTTCCCTTTCTTCAATGGTTGGATTCTCAAGAGGATCATGAGTTTCCTCATTTTTTGTTTCTTCCTTTGATGATGGTTCCCCAACTTCATATCTAACGCCATTTGTATTTATAACACCTACATCATCATTCACACAAGAGTCCTTCCTCGGAAGGGGATTATCATCGAAAACAACATGTATAGACTCTTCTACAACTAAATTTCTTTTATTAAATACTCGATAAGCTTTAGAATTTAAGGAATAACCCAGAAAAATTCCTTCATCACTTTTAGCATCAAATTTGCCAAGGTTTTCTTTACCGTTGTTTAAAACAAAACATTTACATCCAAAAGGATGAAAATAGCTAATGTTAGGCTTTTTATTTTTGAGAATTTCATATGGATTTTTCTTTAAAATTGGCCTAATCATTACTCGATTTATAACATAACAAGCGGTATTTTGTGGCTTCCGCCCAAAAATATTTTGGCAAATTATTTTCACAAAGCATGGTTCTAGCCATTTCTTCTAAAGTTTGATTTTTCCTCTCAACAACTCCATTTTGTTGAGGGATTCTAGGTGCTGAAAAATTGTGGCTAATACCATTAGAATTATAAAAATCAATAAATCCAAGATTTTTAAATTCAGTACCATGATCACTCCTAACACTAGTTATAGAGTAACCCTTTTCATTTTGGATTATTTTTGAAAATGTGATGAACTGTTCTAATGCTTCATCTTTAGTACTTAAAAATAGAACCCAAGTATATCTAGAATAGTCATCTACCAAGACAAATGCATATTGTTTTCCACCCAAGCTAGTAGTCCTAGTTGGCCCAAAAAGATCTACATGGATCAATTGTAATACTCTACTAGTTGATACGTCATTAATGGATTTAAAAGAAACACGCTTTTGTTTTCCTTTAGCACAAGCATCACAGATTTTATCATTATCAAATTTAAGCTTAGGCAACCCTCGAACTAAATAACCTTGAATTAGCCGTTGCAAAACACTCATACTAGCATGTCCTAGTCTCCTATGCCATAACCAACTATCATGTTCATCCTTAGCAACTAGGCACAAATTAGTCATATCAATAGAATCTAAATGCACCATGTAAATGTTTCCTATTCTATGACCAACAAGCATAATCCGATTAGATGCAATGTCAATGACTTTACAACCATTAATTTCAAATAAGACATTGAATCCCTTATCGCATAATTGACTAATACTCAATAGATTATGCTTTAATCCATTCACATATAAAACATTTTTAATTTGTATGGAAGAGGTATTACCTATTGTACCAATACCTTCAATGTGACCTTTTGAATTATCACCAAAAGTCACTTCTCCTCCATTTTTGACGTTAAGCTCTATGAACCGGCTTTTGTCTCCGGTCATGTGTCGTGAGCATCCACTATCAAGGTACCATGAATTTGAATTTGTTTCCCGTGCCTTGTAGCAATGCTCCTTTCCCTACAAACATAGATTAATTTTTGATTTTTGGTACCCAAATTCTTTTGGGTCCATATTCATTAGTTTCCAAAATCCTAGTCCCCTTAGGTATCCATTTGTGTAGGATATCTTTATCTTTTGTAGTAATGAGTCCTTTAGGAACCCATATACTTCTAAAGATTTTACCATTTAAGGTTCGTTGAGGATTTCTATGATTGTAGTTTCTAAAATCTTTTCTAACAAAGTTGGATTTTGAATTTTCTCTTTTTTCAAAACGTTTTGTTCCAACTTTATCAAAAGAAGTTTTAAGATCATAAATTTTCTTTTGATGATCATCATTGACCTTTGAAAGTGAATTTTGCAAATCTAAATTTTTCTTTTCAAACTCTTCTAGTTTGATTTGCAAATCTTTGATTTTACTTTCAAGATCATTGTTGGTTTTGGATATGAGTTTATTTTCATTTTTCAATTTTGAAACATCATTTTTATATTTTAAAAACAGTTTCTCATAATCTGAAGCCAACCCATTATATTCCTCTAATAGCTCATCATAAGATAAATCATCAAAAATCAGATGAGTTAGAGGTTACCTTAGAATCTTCCCCGAATGCCATTAAGCACAAGTTTGCTACTTCTTGTTCCTCTTCATCGGAACCTTCTTCATCGCTCCATGTAGCCACATGAGCCTTGTGCTTATTCTTTGATTGACCCTTTCTCTTCAATTATGGGCAATCATATTTGACATGCCCTGGTTTTTTGCATTCATAGCAAATGATCAGGTCTTTCTCTTTTGGTTCATTTTTGAGGCCTTCATTTCGTTTGAATTTTCTTCCTCGGTAAGGTCTCATCATTTTTCTGAACCGTTTGGCAAACAATGCCATTTCCTCGTCATCGTCATCTTCATCCGAATCACTCTCATCTTTTGTGGATTTGAGAGCAACTCCAATGTTTTTCTTCTTCTCCTTCTCCTTCTCCTTTGGTGTCTCTTCAATCTTATCAAGGTCCACCTCATCTTCAAGCATCATTTCATGAGTGAGGAGTGAACCGATCAGCTCTTCAAGAGTTAAGGATGTTAGGTCCTTAGACTCGATGATTGCCGTCTTCTTTGATTGCCATGATTTTGGGAGGGAGTAGACTAACTTCCTCACAAGCTTTTCATTTGAAATGATCTCTCCATATGATTTGAGACCATTGACAATCGTTGAAAATCTATCCGTCATAGCTTTGATATCTTCATTTGGTTTCATCCTGAAATTTTCATAGCTATGCGTTAGAATACTAATTTTAGATTTCTTTACCTCATCGGTACCTTCATGAGTGACTTGAAGTTTGTCCCATATTTCTTTGGCAGTTGTACAAGAAGAAACTCTTCCATACTCTTCTGGTCCAAGAGCACAAAAAATGATATGGATGGCTTTGGAGTTGAGCTGGAACATTTTTGTCTCTCCTTCACTCCACAATCTTGGATGAGTGAGAGGCTTGATGTATCCTTCTACTACGACATTCCATGCTCCCATGTCACTTGATTGAATGAAGTACATCATTCTATTCTTCCAATAGGCATAGTTAGCCCCATTGAAGAAAGGAGGCTTGTTGACGGGCATCGAATCGAGACCGGAGTCGAAGTTTGAAGCAGAGGCCATTGATGACTTTGATTATCGATATAACTCTTCCCGGATCTACTCAAGAGGTGGTTAAACCTTCAAATGAGTCAAGCTCTGATGCCAATTGTTGAGTTAATCGATTGACGGAATCGGCCAAGAGGGGGGTGAATTGGCAATTAAAAGTTTGGTGGAAGCTTTTGCAGAAAATTGAAAGAAATTGCACAGCGATTTAGAGTGGTTTGACTTTATCAACCAAAGTCTACGTCCACTACCTTAGCTATCCACACTAAGGATTTTCCAACAAATTCACTAATTTGTTCTTTCTTTTGAGGCCAAAGAGATAACCTTACAACTCCCTCAAGAATATACCCCAATTCTTGAGAACACTCTTTTCTCAAAGAGAATATTACAAATTTGCAAACTTACAAGAAAACCTCACAAGGTAAGATGTTTGCATAATTCTAGAACAAAGAAAAGAACACTCAAAGATAAATACAATTGAGCACAATAAGTGTTCTTGAAAGCAAAATGAATATTGAATGAAAATAGGCTTGAAATGCTCAAACTTGAGGTTTGATGCTTTCTCTTTGATTCTCTCTTGATTCTAGTTGCTTGATGTTTCTTGTTGTTGATCAATGGCTTCTAAGCTTGCTTAAATACACCTTGAATCAATTCTGAACGTTGGGGATGATTAGAGAAGATATTATAGCCGTTTTAGTGTGAAAACATTTAATAAAACAGCTTGGAGCGTGAGGGGAATCGGTTCCCCCTTGAAGGGAATCGGTTCCTAAGTGTAAAATTCAAATATTTCGACCGTTGAACAGGGGGGCAATCGGTACCCCCTATGGGGGAATCGGTTCCCTCCGAGCATTCTAGAAATCTCAGAGCCAAACCATTCAGGGGGGAATCGGTACCCCCTTGGGGGAGGAATCGGTTCCCTCTGAGCAATCTGGAATTTTTGGCTTTGAAATGGTTCGAAATACTTTGTAAAATTATTTTGAAATTGTTTTATGATTAAAACTTAATTTTACACTTAAGTAAGGATTAAAAAATGATTTTTGAAATATTTGGAGTAATGTTTTGATATTCGAATAGTTATATCGAATATACTTAGAAAATCATTTGGAAAATCTTAAAATCCATTTAACTTAATTTGTTATATCGAAATATCAAAATGTTTCAACAGAGAACCCCTCAACGAAACAACGGTAGTAACCAGCTAAGCCCAAGAAACTATGAATCTCAGACACGTTCCTGGGTTGCTTCCAGTTCAAAATAGCCTCCACTTTGCTTGGATCCACCCGAATACCATCAGCAGAAACGATATGTCCAAGAAAAGTCACTTCGCTGAGCCAAAACTCACATTTGCTCAACATAGCGTATAACTTATTCTCCCTTAAAGTCTGTAGAACAATCCTTAAATGTTCCTCATGTTCTGCTTCACTTCTAGAATACACCAGTATGTCATCGATGAACACAAC
This sequence comes from Hibiscus syriacus, assembly GCF_006381635.1. Taxonomy (NCBI): domain Eukaryota; kingdom Viridiplantae; phylum Streptophyta; class Magnoliopsida; order Malvales; family Malvaceae; genus Hibiscus; species Hibiscus syriacus. The sequence goes on along the minus strand of NW_024061969.1, from coordinate 1,859,308 downwards.
TACAAACTGGTCCAAATAAGGTCGAAACACCCTATGCATCAGATCCATAAAAGCAGCAGGGGCATTTGTTAACCCGAACGACATCACTAAAAACTCATAATGCCCATACCGAGTTCGAAAAGCAGTCTTCGGAATATCCGAATCTTTCACTTTGAGTTGATAATACCCAGACCTCAAGTCTATTTTTGAGAAGATAGAAGCCCCTCGAAATTGGTCAAATAGATCATCGATTCTGAGCAAAGGATATTTGTTTTTAACCGTGAGCTTGTTCAGTTTCCTATAATCAATACAAAGTCTTAATGTCCCATCTTTCTTGTTGACAAAGAGAACTGGGGCTCCCCACGGTGATACACTGGGTCGGATAAATCCCCTGTCCAACAACTCCTGGAGTTGGACTTTCACTTCTTTAAGCTCCTTTGGGGCCATACGATAAGGAGCCATTGAAACTGGAGTGGAACCAGAATAGATTTCAATCTCAAACTCAACTTCTCTATCCGGAGGTAATCCAGGCAACTCCTCGGGAAAAACACACCTCGGAACCTTTCCTGATCATCTTCTCAGCTACCAAAGCATACACAACATTCGTTAGAAATCTACGGCGTTCCCCAATCATTACAATCTTTCGATTATCTGGGGTGGGTCTTCAGAACAGCTCTCTTAGTCTCAAAATCAATATTTACTCGATGTTTGTCCAACCAATCTACGCCGAGAATCAAATCAAACTCTTCCAAAGGTAAATCCATCAGGTCAGCCAGAAAAATCTCCTCATTGATCTCTATAGGACACTTTCTAAAAATACGATCCAACACAATGGACTTGCCTAAGGGACTTTGAACTATCACCGAATGCTCAGTATTTTCAACAGGAATATTTAGACCCTCAGAAACAGAATGCGATACATAGGAATTGGTAGAGCCACTATCAAACAATGCAAAGTATGGAACTGAATGAATAGTAACAGTACCTGTAGTCACATTAGGCCCATCACGATCTTGTCGAAGTCTGGCAGTGTAAACCAATGCAGGCTGTCTGGCATCATATCTGACTGGACCCCTACTCTGAGATGCTCGGCCTCTACTAGCTGATCCAGATGATCTCTCCTGAGTACGCCCACCAGCAGGAGTCTGAACAGTACTCTGAGTACGAGCGGGAATAAGAGTTGGTGTCTGAACTGCAGTAACTGACATTGGACAATCCTTTATAAAATGGTCACTAGAACCACATTTAAACACAGGTGTTAAATTTTCTCCTGCATTCCCCAAGATGATGTTTCTCACAATAATAACATGTCTGCAAAGATTGTAACCCAAAAGATCCACCATATCTAGAAGGCTGAATAGTTGAAGAACCAGATGCAGCAGGTCTGACACTCACACCGCCTCTCTGAAAGGAATCACCCCTGTCTCTCTTTCTAGGATGTGCAGAAGAATCAACAGAACCAGAAGGCCTCCTGAATCGGGTTTGAGCTCGATCACTATTTCTCTTGTGTTCCATACCCAGACGCTCTATTTCCTCAACAGTCTTGGCTATCTCAACCAAAGCATCAAAATTCCTTTCTCGATGGGTAGCAACTCGACTCCTGATCTCATACCTGAGTCCATCCTCGAACCTCAAGCATCGATCTGTCTCCGTGTCAACAAGTCCAGGAGCATAACGGCTTAATCGGATGAACTCCACCTCGTAATCCATTACAGACATATCACCCTGCTCCAGATTCTGAAACTTCTGGCGTCGCTCCTGCAGATATCTCTCTCCGATGTAGCGACTCCGGAAGCGCGTCTTAAAAAGATCCCATGTTAATTGGTTCCTCGGAATACTACCAGAAATGGATTGCCATCATCTGAAGCTTTCTTTCTTCAACATAGTTAGGCCCCCTTTAACTTTTGCTCAGGTCTGAGGTCCATCTCATCCATAATCCTCTCTGTGTCCTCCAGCCAATACTCAGCGTTTGTCGGAGGTCCACCAGTAATACCCTCGAATGAAACTACACCAGCAGTAACCAGAGAATTTGAAATCTCCACTGCAGTCATGTTACTAGGGGATCTAGCAGCTCTCTAAAACATGCAGAAGATAACACTATTAATGGCGTCTTCATTCATCTCAGTATCCTCATCCTCGGTGACGGGAGGGTCTCTCATAGGAGTAAACTGATCATCTTGAGAAAGAGTCGGATCTACTTGTGGAATAGGAGGATCACGTGATGACATCGGATCGTCTATCGTAACAGAAGGTCGAGCGACTCGCCCTCTACCACGTCAACGTCCTGTCCTACGACCTCTAGCAGCATTCATCGTTGGATCTATAAGGCTCTACAGAAAGAATTTGAAACATATGTCAGATTTGCATCAGGGATCTCGAGAAACTTAAAATCATAAAATAAGGTGACACGTTTTTTTTTCTTCAAAATTTCTTAAAAATTCAAAGTTTAGGACCCATATACAGTCCGAGTGTTTAAAACCGAAAGCTCTGCTACCACCAAATGTAACCCTCCAGACCCGGTCTGTAAGTTAGACCTAAACCTAAATGGTCACATATCTCATTCAGAGTTTTTTTTAAACATCTTATAATACATTATATATAATATAGAACAAAATATTGATAACACAGATATATCCAAAACGATAGCAAATACATGTCACCAAACATAATCGAAAAACATATAGAGATATTTGTTCGTACAAAATAAGTAGTAGATTTCTCCTGATGCCAAATCTGCTAGCTTACGGTCTGCTGTTATCTGAAAAGAGGGAAAACTACAGAATGAGCTAAAAAACTCAGTGTGTTCCATACAGTGTATATAAAAATGTACTGATAAAAATATTCCAGTAAAGTCGGTTTATGCAATCATGTCGTTAAAAAAAATATGAACACTACCCCCAGCCCATCACATCAGAATGTGTAGGTTCCCCAGAACCATACACCCAGCCCACACATCAAATAAGGCCCTGAGTACAATGTCGAGGAACCTGCAGATATACTTCCTTCAACAATACCCCTCCAATGATTGTTCATGAATGTATTTGAATGAAAACAATGATTAATTCTTTAAAACATAAAAGTGTTCATGCTTAAAAATCATATACAGAAATACGGAAATCAGAAGACAAATCAGTAGTATACAGAATTTCAAATATCGGACAATCAATATTCAAAACATCGGTATAAAATATCGTAACCAGAAATCATATCAGAAATACACGGTAAATCAGATATCGGATATATAATATTCAGATATATATTTTAAAACAGAAATAATTAACACTGTTGGGAAACACACCTGTAACAGTCTGAGAAATTATATAGGGAAGCTTATTACTGGTTTTGTCGATCACTTTCTGCTGCAGCGCAAGATCCTACGGGAAAAATCCATATTGGAATCCTAATATAAATAATCTAAATACTATTTAAATAATATAAGGAAACCTACGGGTAATTCTCGTAGTACGCGGTTCAGGCTGATCTAACGAACGGACAACACCTGACCTAATTGATCCTTGCTCAGGTGAAACACGAGTACCTTCATAAAATATTTTTTATTGAATCAATTCCTTAACCAAATCTCAATTAAATAATCAAAATATAAAAATATTAAGCCTTTTGGGTTTACCAGCTCGATTCAGGAATTTCGGGTCAGAATTTGGCAAAAAAAACTTCGGAATCAGATTCAGGACGTCGAAAAACATAAAGTATGACTTTCCGAAAAGTTGAATTCTTGGTCAAAATCAAAGTCAATGGGTTTGACTGACGATTCGGAGACTTTCGGGTTTGAATTTTGTGAAACCGACCCCAAAAACGGATTCGAGACGTCGAAAAATGTCAGGATATGTATTCTCGGAAAATATTAACGGTTGTTTAATGGCCGGTCAAAGCTGGTCAAAGTTCTGGTCAAAGGAGGTCAACAAACTGTCAACCATTTTAAAGAAATAGCACCCTTTTTTAAAATAATTACTAAAATAGCACCTTTTCGAATTAAATTCCTAAAATAGCACTTTTTCGAATTAAATTCCCAATATAGCACCTTTTTCGAATTAAATTCCCAAAATAGCACCCATTTCGAATTAATTCCCAAAATAGCACCCATTTCGAATTAATTCCCCAAAATGTCACCCGGTCAACGGTCAACAGGTCGGGTCGGTCAACGGGTCGGGTCGAAACCGGTCAAACCGGTCATTTCGACCTTCCCCACGCACAGTGGCCGCGCGTGGGGGCGCGTGAGGTGTCTTCCGGCTGCGTAAAATTTACGGAAAAATTTCTAAAAATTATTTTGAGCGATTTCGAGATACTTACAAAGATCGGTTCAAATTTTTGAACGGCGGAGAGCTCGATTTCATCAAATCGAAAACTTTGACCGCTTCACCTCCCCACGCGCCGCGGTCGACGGAGACTGAGGATAACACCGACGGACTCGAAACGGCGCAAGGAACACGATGGTGCGGGAGGTGTCGTCAACGAAGCAACGATCGACGATGAATTTAAGATTTTCTCGGCGATTGAGCTAAAAAAACATCGAGACTTTGACTGGAAATTCTTGACGTTTGGCAGCGTTTCGCTTCAATTAATTTAAGGGAATTGTTCCTCACTCGATAATGAACACGATGGTGGTTTCAAAACGACGATCGAAATTCAGACGGCATCGGGATCGTTGTCGGAAGTTGAGGTTGGGAGAGAGGATTTTGGGAGCAATTGGTTTCTAAAAATCAGAAACCAATTGCACGTATATATTAACCAAACTTATCAACCTTTCTTGGGTAAATTCAGGGCTTGGTCCCTGAATTTCCTTTAACTCTAAAACAAGCTACAAATTTTTAAAATCTTTTAATTTATGCCCCAAAGTTCACCAAATTACTTAATTAAAACTTCAAATTACAATTATATATCTTTTTTTCAAATTTTCGGTTTGTTACAAGAAAATTGTTCCAAGCGAAGATTTTGCATCATAGTCACATATTGCATCCACTTTCTTCATCAGTAAAAGATAAAGTAGTCAATAATGATTCATCAGGTATGCATTGAGAAAGAGAACCAAACCTACGAATTGAATAGGGGTAAATAAAATCACTCTCGATTGTCACATGAAACCTCGTCGCAATCCCTCAGGTAACACAATTCTGAGGGTATGTAAAACTCAAACTCAAAATTCTCCCACAATAAACCATTGGTCTCATTTTGATTAGTCTTACACACGAAGGAACCATCGTCCAGCAAAGATCAGTCAGTTCGTTTCCACTTGCAAGTCTCGAATCAAGAGACTCTATGACATTCCCTCAATAAGGGACATGTGTTATACCGCTTTTGGATCTCCTTCATAAGTCGCAGTTTAATTAGCATTCCTCTTCATACCAAGTCTCAATTGGAACACACATATATATATATATATATTCTCATCCAAATTTTAACTCTTTGATGAAACAAAATAAACAAAACTAATTCTTCATACTGTTTTTAAAATTGAGAGGGGTTGGATAAAAAAATTAAACTTTCTTGAAATATAAATCAATTCAGGGTTCGTATTTAAGGTTATACTCTATTCCATAAATTTTTTTATTATTTTTAATAATTTTTACTTAAAGGAGGAAGAGGATTTTTTTATCCTAATGAGAAAATGGAGGTGTCAACTAAGATGAATATTATTGTAAACAACAACAACAATAATAATAATAATAATAATGGTAAAGTATTATTATTCTGTTAGTCTAGCAATATGTTTAAGTGTTAAATGTCTGCAATACATGGATTAATTTATATATATGTATGCACATGATGGATGGATACTTTATTTATTTATTATTCTAGGGTGGCTTTAAGTTTCTGGTAATTCGGTTCTATTTTTATCAACCTTTGCATCTTCTTCTTCCCTCCTCTTTATCTTCTCTACTTCCTCTGGTATCACTTTGAAGCAACAATCGACTTTTTCCTTTGAAACTGTCTTAACCTCCTGTAGGATATTCCATACTCCTTTTCCATGATTAAGCTCACATATTTTTTTACCCTTTAAACGAAGCCAGTGTCATCCGCCCAAAGAGTGAACCACTTGAAAGGTCTATAAACTTTTTTTCACAATTTTTTCATTCAACGCCACCGGTTTGTGATCAGACAGGCTTCTAGGCAACGTGGTCTGCAATAGTTGGGGAAACTTATTTAAAACTTCTATGGATACAAGAATTCTATCCAATCTGCTTGCATTAGCATCACCACTTCCTCTAAACCATGTGAACTGGCTTTCAATTAGTGGTAGATTAACTAGATTGTTGTTCAAATAAACTCCCCAAAACTATTACATTATTGTGGAAGCTTACCCCGATCCTTTCTGAATATGATTTAACTGTGTTGAAATTCCCTCCGACAATAACGGGGCAACGAATCTCAGCAACTAACTCAATAAGGTTTAAAAAGAAAGACATCCTCTCCCCTGGATTGCTCGGTGCATATACATTCACCATTCCAACTTCTAAATTAACATGAGGAAATAAATCCACTATGACCAGCGTTCTGTTCTGCACAATTTAGCAAGAAAAAAGTTTGTATCCCATAATGAGATTAGCCCCCCGAAGCCCCAATGGATGGTGCGAAGGCTAATTCTCCAAAATATCTTCCCATCAAGCGTCTTGATGTCCAAGGATTAACCGCCGTTTCAACTCGGCTCAACTTGAAAAAATTTGATTCGAATTGACTTCGAGTTGTAATTTCATAAACTCGACTAAAAAAACTTTCAAGTTCAAATCATGTTGTAAAATACAACTCAAATAACTCGAAATTTTTAGTAATTAGTAATTAATTTTAAAGTTTGAGTCAAAGTATGAGTCGAGTACCTCGACTTTGTTCGGTATATGTAAATGACATATGAAAAAATACTAAAAATATATATGTATTATATATAGTTATAAAATAGAATTTAAATCGGAATAAAGTAAAGGCATGATATTGTAAATATTTACAATAAAATTTAAATAGAAACTTGAAAATTTGACTCGACTAGACTCGACTCAAAAAAATTTCAAGGTAACTCCAACTTATAAAATAAGACTCGTCAACTCAAATAACTCGAAATATTTTTACTCGACTTGATCGAACGCTCATCTCTACTAGCACGAACACAAATCGTGCTTTACACGTTGTACACGAATTATAGCCCTTACTTTTTCCTTTTTACCCATCCCTCTTACGTTCCATGGTAAAAGTGAAAAATTCATGTCAAACATTTAGACAAAAACTCATACAAGGAATCAAAATTAACCGCTATAATCATATTCTTTCAGCATCCTCAATTTCCTCGAATCTTCTGATCACCTCACTCCTAGGTACTTTGAATTAAAACCTTAATTAGGTGCCTCATTAAAAACCTCCCTAAACCTAAATGGAGGAAAAGAGTACTCCTACAAAAAACAAAACAACGCTACAAAGTAATCTCCATAAACAATACAATCGTCAGAGTTCACACCAATTCTCCAACAAGAGACCTGACCCGATAATTGAGGGCATAAAACTAACCTAAGAAGTACCACCAAACAACATATTAACCCCGAAATTATGAGAAATAACAGCCCTGGAGATGCTTGACTATAACCACTAGTAGAATAAAATACATAAACTGAGAAAACATTGAGATTCAAGCAATGGAATCATGACAGCTATACGTTTGATCTTAACAATAAGTTATTTTCATTGGGTGATTTCAGTTTCAACTAGTTTGTTTATTCATCATCTGATTCTGAGGAGTTGGATTACATCAACTATTTTCAAGTTTCGGTCGGAAAGAAAAATCTGACTCCAATTAAGAATGTGGTAATTCTAGACCATCAAACTCTCTAATCGTCGAAAGAAGTTGTAAAAGAAATTTGCAAGAAGTTGTTGAAAGAAAATTTAAAAAAACAATAAAACACTTTGACGCAACAATCGACTTATTTTCGTTGCCTAAATGTAAAGGAAAAATATCTATGGAGGCACCATCATATTATCAAAGGAGTCAAATGATAAATAATTAAAAAAAACCTAACCATTAAGTTTATTTTCTTTATAAATTTTTATTGTTAGTATTTTTTCAATATTTTCATTTAAAAAACTAAAGTGAACATGACATTCCAAAATAGGACGAGTTCCTCGACCATTTTTTTTATTTTTTTATTTTTTATTTTTTGCAGTTATGTGATGAATGATACAAGAACTTGACCCACAATATCTCATTTCAGCAAAACCATTAAACCAATGTAAGGATGAGCACCAATCTGTCCAGGCTACTCATAAATGTATGTATCTCGTGTTCGTGCATTTTTGGGATATACGTACGAGCATACGATCTTCTAAGGACCCTCCAACTACATTAAAAAACTATCAGAATATCTCGACACTCACATACGAACACGAAAAACCTAAAACAAGACCTCTGTAAGAATGCAATCCATTTACCTCTAAAATAAATAACTGAGGTCTAGAATGAAAATCATCTCACACAAAAAGGTCTGGAATTCTGACTCTTAAATCGAAAAAGCAAACATGCAAAACCAAGTAAACTCTCTATATGCACACACAGAAGCTCAGGTGCATTATTATATATATGCAGAAGAAATAGAACAATTTCCAGAAATATTCCACAAAGAAAACAAAACCAAACCATTGACGCGGTTTCATTGGATCTAAAGTACAGAGAATAACACATGATCATAACAATACCAACAATAATAGTTCCTAGATTCAACTTCAAATGACATTCAACTATTGGGAACATTAACTTCTATGAAGCAAAGTCAAGTAGAAAATGCACTCCGAGTCTAGCATATATACGCACCTGTAAATCATAATATGCAAGTCAATAGAACTGTACGTAATAGTTAACAACTAAGCAAATCTGTATGGAGTAATTTTGCGCATCCACTGAAACAACAAAAAACAAACAGAAACCTAAACAAGTCAACATTATTTGAGACCATCACAAGACAATATAATTGAGATAAAGTGGATATCAAGAGACCAAATCCCATTAAATCTTTTCTCTTTTGTTGTAGCTCCCCATCCATCGTAATGCTCAAAATCAATTTGATACACCTCCGACTGGCCGACATATTATATGTTCCTCGTACTTTTGTCTTCCATTTATCGGAACCAATCTCTCAACATAAGCAATAATATGTGTTGTTTCCAAATAAGTATGTATACCGAGATTTTTAAACTCCCCTGTGGAGGGGTCAAACAACACCAATTCATGATCAGATCTCTCAAGAAACAATTCGTCGTTTTTCCAAACCCGCAAAGGCCTATGAACTCCAGGAACAAATTCAACACTGAATTGTTTAGTCCATGATCCATTCATAACACATAAATCAAAAGACTTACCAGTCCCCTTGGATAAAAAATAGCACCAAACAATCCATTGAAGTCCAAAAGCTGCAAATAGTATGTGCTAAAGCCTCACCAAATTCAGGCAGTGGTAAAGTCAAAAAATTTTCATTAACCATATCAAACCAAAGAATAAGGTCATCACTCATCAGAATCCCCAACTGCCTCCCTATAACTCAACTTGAATCACTTTTAAGGGAATATAACTCGACTTGGTCGTTCCAATATGCCATCAACCCTTCAACTAGATTCTCTTCAAAGTAATTAGTAACAAATCTTACAACTTTGAAGTCATCAGTTTCAGAATCATACCCAAAACCAAGGAAGCCAAATCTAGTGGAATCTACTGCAAGAGGTTCTACAATTTCTCTTTCAATCCATATATTTTGATTCATGAGAATAGTTTTCAACTTTGTTTTATGTTTTCCCATTAAAGATTCATCAAGAAGTATAAATTAAAGCACTTGCAATGTGATTCTAAGTAACATAAATATCGGATTTGAATATTTTTAGAGAAATACATATCTAAGTAACATGCCAAACCTTCTTTTATTCTGCAGTCATGTGATGTATGATACAAGGCGTATCTCGTTTCAGCAAAACTATTAAACCAATGATAACCAATCTGTTCAAAATCTCAACAGGTATCTTGCAAGGGCTATTCGATTCTATAGTTATCATGTATCATGTGTTCGTACATTTTGGGATATAGGTACGAGAATATGATCCTCTAAAGACCCTCAAGCGACATGAAAATCTATCAAAATACTCATATTCGACACTGACATCCAAGCACGAACACCCTAAAACAAGACCTCTGCAAGACTGCAATCCATTTACCTCTCAAACAAATAATTGAGGTCAATAATGATAATCATCACACACAAAAAGGTCTGGAAAAACAAACATGCAAAACCAAGCTAACTCTTTATATGCACACACAAAAGCTCATGTGAATTATCATATATATGCAGAAAAAAGACAACAATTTCCAGAAATATTACACAAAGGAAACACTTTCAAGAAAGTAGTGCTAACCCATTTACCCCTGCAAATACCCTTAACAATGGCTTCACACAAAACAAGACCAAACCATTGACACTGTTTCATTGGATCTAAAGTACAGATAATAATAACAATAGTTCCTATGTTCAACTTCAAATTACATTTAACTATTGGGGACGTTGAGCTCTCAGAAGCAAATTCAAGTATGAAAAGCTCTCCGTGTGTGGCATATATATGCACCTGCAATCATGATATACAGGTCAATAGAACTGCATATCAGAGTTAACAACTAAGAAAATCTGTAGGACGTAATTTCTTGGATAGATTAAAACAACCAAAAGAAAATAGAAACCTAAACAAGTCAATATCTAGGTCATGTATATACAATTCAAACAATAACAACAATACTTGAGAACATCACTAGACAATATAGTTGACATAAAGTGCATAGGAAGAGACCAAATCCCATTAAATCTTACCTCTTTTGTTGTAGCTCCCCATCTATCTTGTGTTTAACATCAATTTGATTCTCCTCCGACTGGACGTCGTATTATACATTCATCATGCTCTGATCTTCCATTCAATGGAACCAAGCTCTCAATATAAGCAGTAATGTGCATTGTTTCCTGATAAGCGCGAATACCAAGATTTGTAAGCTCTTGTATGGAGGGATCAAATAAAACTAGTTCTTGATCCGAGCTCTCGAGAAACAACTCGCCATTTTTCCAAAACCCCAAAGGCCTCTCAACTCCAAGTATAGAGTCAACACTGAATTGTTTAGTCCATGACCCATTCATAACCCATAAATCAAAAGACTTGTCAGTTCCTTCCCTTGGATAAAAAATAGCACCGAGCAATCCATTGAAGTTCAAAAGTTCCAAATAATATTGTTCTAAACTCCCACCAAATTCAGGCAGTGGTGAAGTTGAAAAATTTTCATTAACCATATCAAACGAAAGAATAAGGTGATCAATTGCAATTGCCTGGCAATAAATAAACCCATTGACATAATTATTAAACAAAGCAGAAGCAAAACCATCAACCCCAGGAAATGAAATTTCCTTCCATGAATCATTTTTAAGCGAATATAACTCAACTTGACTGTTCCAATCTGCCAGCAACCCTTCATCTAGATTCTCTTCATAGTAATTAGTAACAAATCTTACAACTTTGAAGTCATCAGTCTGAGAATCATGCCCAAAACCAAGGGAATTAAAACTAGAGAATTCCAGTGGTCCATGAGGGCGTTGAATTGTGGATTGAGGAAGGATTTTAAACTCTCTAGTAGATGGGTTCCAAAGGGCAACATTTTGTCCAATACCATCCAGATATGCTAAACACAATATACCATTACAAGGGCCATGAATGAAAGTTGCATGCACAAAATTCTCAAAAAATGGTAAGTGAATATTGTGTTTTACTCTAAAGTTTTGGTCTTTCTCGGTCGAAAGTTGAGAGAAATAATGGATGTCATCAAGGGTGCCACCATGAGAACGTTTGAGGATGAGATTAAGGTTATTGTTTTTGAGGTTGTTCTGATGATGTTTAGTAATGAAATTAGGGGTTTCAAAAGATGAAGACCAGAGCTTACAAACGCACCTAAAACGGGTCAACGATTTAACAAGAAGCTTTGAAAGAATCTCCAACACCAACATCTCTGGTAATTCGGTTATAGTTTTGATCAACCCTTGCATTGTCCCTCTTTATCTTCTCTATTTCCTTTGTGGTATTCAATAGATGATTTTGTTTGGGGAAAGACGATGAGAACTAATATAAAAGAAAACAAAGATAGACAAAACTTATAACATGTAACATCAAACGTTTTTCTGTAACAAGAAAACTACAATGGAAACTGATCATTGGTTACACTACTTTGATGGGCTTGCTCGAGCCCTTTTAAAACCCGTTAGCTTATCATGGATAGTGTTTGCACAATATTGACTATATACAATAAGAGATTACTTTTATTAGTATAAATAAGGACGGGCATGGGTTGAATGGGTTGGTTTTTTTACAGTTCCGATCCTGATTTGAAAATATATTATTTATATTTGATCTTATCTCGCTCCTATGATTTTTAATTTTTTCTTGTCCCATATTTATCATAGTTTTTAGGTTAAAATACTAACCTCGACTTTATACAATCTAAAATAGTAATGTAACTCTTAAACTCTATATAAAATATGAATTGACCCCTACATTCAGTAAAAGTGAATGTCTCTACTCTCCACTAATCATCGTCGTCGCCTATCGTCAGTTTTCATCACCAGTCATCGTCTTCGGTTTTCATGTCAACATGCGATGCCATGTAAACATGATACTACATCTTTATATGTTGATTGTTTGTTGACTAATGATTTTCTTCTGTATAGGAACTCTTTTTTCCTAAATGAAATGTTAGAGGTTAAAGTGATTGTCTACATATACAGGGTCCAATTACACAATGTAATATTTTTTAATTTTACATAGATTTAGTAATGTTAGATGACTGAAAATAAAAGACTGAGATTAACAATAGAAAATGAGAAGATATTTAATGAAAAAAATAAAGAAATAATCTCATTCAGCTATCTCTACTCATCCAATAATCCTAAATCTGTATATAACTAAAAATGATTTACACTTAATAAATGGATCTTCAAATCCCTTCAACTGAAATCAATAACAATATTGGTCAACAATTTAATTCTCAATCCTAGACAAAAATTTAAGAAAACGATACCAATCATCATCAATTACAATTTAATATTCATATCAAATGAGACAATCATGCATATTTGAGCGAGCTCAAATTTTATTTTATTACAATTAAATAAGTATGTAAATGAACTAAATGAACACGAACAAAAATATGTTAATGTTTGTTCGTTTAACTTTAACCGAACATTAACAAATAAATAAATATAATTTTTTATTAAATCTCATATTCAAATATGATCTGACCTATTCACTTTTGTTAATAATAAATTTTATTAAATCTATAAATGCATTTAAGATTTTTATTATTGTTACATATTCTATTAATTTTGTTCATGAAATTTAAGGGAGAAAACATAATATATATAAGACAAAAGCCCATAATTGCATCATTTTCCTCTTTCCAAGCCTTCTATGGTCAAGTTGACCCACGTGAATTGCTTTGTCACAAAGATCCACGGGTTTTATATGTTCCATTAATATTCAATTTGATGACTAGGATGATGGAAGGACTTAATTGAAACAATATTAGTACTTTGAGAAGTAAATTAGAACAATTAAAATTTGGGGATGAATTCAAAATAGGATACATAATTTAGGGATGTTTAATGCAAATAACATAAGTACTAATTTTACAATTTCTACTCATTCTCAATTTCTAACATTGAGGTTATTTTTTATATAATTATTAAAGTAACAAATTTTACTTTCATTTTATAGAGTCTAAATTAACATGAGATTCAATCAAAACAATATTTTATTCAAAGATTTATTAAATTATCTTCTAATTTGATAAGATAAATTTATTATAAAAGCCTTGATTATCTTTAGAAAATACTTTATAAAAGTAGGTCTCCTAATTTCAGGTTGATTAAGATTAAATTAACATAAGAAAGAATATGTCATTATCAACAAGTAGCTTAATCACATTATTTTTCTTTGACTTCCTATTCTTTGAGGTTAATGTTTTTTTTCATTAGTGCATGTTGATGAAGATACATGAAGAAAATTAAATAAAAATATCAAGGAATGGGTTTGATTTAAATCGATATATTATTTTATTATTTATTATTTTTATAATTTAAACACTTTTATATTTTTAAAGTTAATTTTATTATTTATTACAAATATCATAACTTTGAAGGTTTACTGCAACCTTTATTCAAAGTTTTTATATAGAAAAAACTACAAAATCTTTCAACAATTTGCAGGAGCCTGTAGTTTTACCATTTTTAAATGGCAATTTATGTGGGCAATTTTGAATCTTTTTAATCATTTGGTAAGACAAAATAGGTCGAGCATAACACAAACGAATCTCCCTCAGTTGCAGTCCTCCAGTTTTGTTTCTGTTACAAGCAATTTCTGGTGAAGTTTTTGTAAGGCCCTGAATTATTTTTATAACATCTTGAACCATATAAATGTTTCCTGGTATAAGTCTCATAACTAAATCAATCAAAGTAAGTTAGAAACTGTATTAGGAAGATGAATTATCAACTATTTAATCTTAACAATTGTTGTATATATATAATAACACTAATAATAATATGATAATGAAACCCATAGAAATTACATCATTACAACTTTTCAGCCATCTTATACGTAAACTGTAACACCCATAACCCTTATAATTATACATATACAGATTATAGATGTCACCCGTATTTTTTAAAACCATTATGAAATTTGAGAACGATTTAAAATTTATTATATTAAAATGGTAATTGATATTATAAAAATATCATGTCATATAAATCATGTTTCGTTGTAACCAATTTAATTAAAAAGATTTATTTTATATGAATAGTAAATAGTACCCGTGAACAGTAACCGTGAATAGTGGGGGAATCAATTCCCTGTAGCAGGGGAATCGGTACCCTTTTTCATACTGGAAAAATTTGCTTAAAACGGAGTTACTGTTCATGCTACAGTAACTTTCGAAAAGTTCATATAAATCTCATAAAAATTAACCTTTCATCACTATAACAATTTCCAAAATTTATTCAACAAAATAAATTTAACATTATCAAATTACATGCCACTATCTAAATCAAATTCCTTCATAGGATGTCTCACTGATATTGAAATATACCTCTCGATGCTTGATGGCGTTCTGAACTCTTTATTCTTATTCTTTGCTTTTTACCTAAGCGTGAAAATCAGCACACGCTAAGTATAAACTTAGTGAGGCAATTAAAACAATATATAGTGCAATACAATTCATGCATGATTTCCAATATCAAAAATCAAATTTCCATAAAATCATTTTACTAACATATCCAATATTTTACCATGATCAAAATAATATAAAATCTCTTACCATTTATCCCATAAGCTCGTAAGCTTATTTTACCAAAATACTTACCGTTTAAAATTCCATAAGCTCGTAAGCTTATATTTTTTCCAATATACTTGCCATTATTCATAACCATATACCATAGACAATAGCCCAATATACAACCCTGAGGACCCTGGGTACACGAGTCAAATATAAGCACCATAGTGCTAATCCGTATGACACATAAGGTTGTGTCCACCATAATCCGTATGACACATAAGGTCGTGTCCACCATCTGTACTAAGTATCCTTAAGTACAGTCCCGTATGGCACATAAGGTCGTACCCACCATATACACTAGGTATCCTTTAGTGTATCTCGTATGCAGCCTACTGCTGGACTCTATGGCATGCCAACTATACCCTGTCCCTCAATAACTGACTTGGGCATACAATCTATTTTATTTGATCCATCCATGGCAAAGTATATTTTCAATATTTAACAATGGGGCAGTTCATACTCGAAATAACATTCATGGTAAAAATCATATATGTTCATGATAACATCATATGCAAAAATCAGTGATCAATGCATTTTAATTTCATACTCTGACATATCAATGTCAATTTATAAAAAATGATATAAAATCATGCCGATTTAAACAATGTCGACTTATCGCAAGTCTTTCTTATGATGTATAAAACATCCATGTATAATTTCATGCATGTATTGCACTCACCTTGACACTTTATAATTTTCCAAAATATGAGCCTCACTATTGTTCCATAGTATACCCTTTTTTTATTTGATTTGCTTCGATCACAATCAAACACGATCTGTATAAATCGCAAATTCATAATAATCCATATGTTAGTATTTTACTAACATAAATACATTCCACCATATCTCCATACTATATTTGAAATTCATCATCTAACAAAATATTCAACTCTAATAATTCCTTATAACATTGGAACCAACTTTTCCAATTTACTCAAAATGGTCTTCACCATTTTACCACTTAAATTCTTAATACCAATAATTCCAACATTGAAATTATTTCCATTCAAATGCTTTTACAAAAGCATAAATACATTTAAGTACCCCAACTATGCAATTGTTATACTTAAATCACCAATCATTTCAATCTTCCCAAAATAATCAATTTCACATCTAACACTCATTTCAATTCTCAAACAACAATTTCCAACATAGTACATCAATTATACAACTCTTTACACAACAACCCATTAATTTTCCAGAATTCAGACAACTCGCACTACCCTTAAAGAATCATTATTCTGTATTGATATAGACACTGGAATTCAATTCCGTTTATTCCGTTAAAAACTAGACTCGAATACGAATCTATCCATATAAATAACTCCTTCTAATTCATTCTGTAAAATTTATGGTGAATTTTCAAAGTTCGCCAACAGAATCTATTTTGTACAGAATTCTGCTGTCCGACTTTTCTGACATTTCCTCAGTTAAAAATTCATATATATTTGTATACAACTTGAAATTGATCCCCGTTTATTTTAAACAAAACTAGATCCATATATAAAACACAATATATAAAAATAACCTCCAAATTATTTTTATAGATTTTCTGATGAATTTTCGAACCTACTGCCAGAATCAAAATCCAAATTGTTTTCTTTAACTTCATCCTTTGGTTCTTCATCAATTCTTACAACCTCAAATCATCAATAATCATCATCAATTTCAACAACCATAGTATAAACCCAAATTTCCAGATTTGGGGATATTTGAAATCAAGCTATATTATCATGCAATATTGGTATCAAATGATAGCGTTTTTCCCATATAACAATTTTCTATCTTTAGCATACCCAAAATCCTAAGGAAATTGCTTGAAAATGAAATTAAAGATTGATCTTACCTTAGAAGAAGCTCACGTCTGGTTTTGGAGAAGAAGATGAGCAAATTTGGTTGAAATGTAGAGACATCTCATCTTAATTTACCTTAAATTCCACTTAAATGAATAAAATATTCATTTAATTGGGATAAGACCAAATCACCTTTAATGAATCTTCTTAATTACCATAAAACCATGACAACTCATCCTTATCATATTTTAAAGTCAAAGCTGATTATTTTTACTATTAATTCCGAAATTCCCCTTGAATTTTCAAAATTTGCGTTTTAGTCACTAAATTCCACTGTTTCGATTAAATCTGAAAATTTGCATATTTTCAAACCAAATTTCTCTGATCCAAAATATTAAAATAATATTTCCAACCATTTTATAGCATCCTTCAAATTTTTGTAAAATTCCAATTCGATCTGAAATTACCGATTCCTTACCGGCTTTAACCATTTCAAGTTTTTCTTTACTAAAACTCCAAATCCAAAAATATGATTTCTATAAAACTCCACTCTCAAGAGTAGACCATCTATTTATGGAATAAAATTCTTTTTAGGAAATTATCACTTAATTCCCTAAACTTTTTTCCCAAATTTCTACTTTGACCATCAAACTTTCAAAATTTACATTTTGGTCATTATCTAAATTTTTTGGGGGTATTACATAAACTCAATAATAAAAGATATAAAAGCAAGTACAAAGGAAACATACTCACCTAGATTTGTTAAGCCTTGTCTAAGCGTTAAAGCAGATTTGAAGTATTCAACAGGGTTATTAGGGTAATCAGAACATGTTCCATGCTTTAACTATTTACTCTCCCAAAAGCCAGTACCCGGTTTACTAGGATTCTTCATGTCCGGCCATAATGGTGTTAAGTTGCTTCGAATTGGAGTTGATGCTTTCTAAATTAGATAAATATATGTTAGATCATATATATAAATTTAAATACAAATAAAAAAGTAAATTAAAAAGTTGATGAGATGCTTACCTTAAGAACTGCTCGGGAAATAATGGGTGCCATGGAGTAACAGGGACTAGTAGCTGAGTTGTAAGGGGGAATCGGAATGTCGTTGGCATCTTGAGGCCATATACCATGGATGGTTAACACAGGCGGGATGGTAGTACCACATGTCATGCCACCGGAATTACACACTGCAGGAGGCCATTGGAGACTGAGTTTATAAAAATGTATGGGGGTTGAGTTGTAACTAGAACTAAGAAACAAATCACCAAAACAACCACCAACTTATAATTCAACAACACTGTTACAATCAATACTCTCACAGTCAACATTCACTATGTGTATAATATTTACAATAATCAGTCCCTTTTTATATTGCAAATGTAGCATCAAACTTGTTTATGTTTCTATTTCTATTTCAGTCTGTTATATTGAAAATGTTGCATCAAACGTGTTTATGTTTCAGTCTGTTTTAAGTGGGATACGCCTGTGTTTCAGTTTATCCAGTCTGTTTGTAGTGGTGGCATACACATGGTTTTCAGTTCGAAAGTTAGGCAACAATAATTTCTAGCCCTTAAAATCCAAACATAACATGTAATTTAATAACATATAAGATTTAATTATTACATGTTATGCAGTTTGGCAACAGCTGTGATTAATCACACATTTTTAAACCATTGGATCAAATTAAAGTCCATTTACGAAAACCAAAATTTACAAAACTAAAAACCCATTTACAAATCTAAACCCAAACATATTAAACCCATCAACCAGGCCCACACATCAAGACCCATCAACCAGGCCCACACATCAAGACCCATCAAATTAAGGTTTCCTTATATTCCAGTAGACGCCTCAACCGTTGGATCAACCTAGATCCAATGACCCATATTAAAAATAAAACTAGAGTTTTATTACTAACCCTAATTGCTTCCAACCACCGCAAGCTTCTCTACCATTGGATCAAATCTGATGCAATGGCCCAAGATGAGCCCTCGTCGTTTCCCCATGCAACCCCGCCATCGTCATCGTCACTGCCGCCGCATCTCTCACATGTCACTGCAGAGGAAAATACGAATGCCTCGGGGTAAATTTTTTTACCACATCCTTTGATGCCATCACAGCAGTCGAACCCAGGCGTTGTCCCCGCCGGTGTGTCCTCATCGTCAGGTCAAAGAGCCCCAAAATGTGGAAAATGAGGTATTTTCTCCATATATAACATGCAAGAAGATTCGAAGAAGGGATGAGTTTTTGAGAGCAAGAAAAAACAAGAAAAGAAATGTGCAACCCAATCACCATCTTCGAACAAGGGAGAAAATCAAAAAGAGAAACACCATTTTTGAACCAGATACAAAACCACAAAAAAGGAGAAGAAAACCCAAAAAATAATACCTTTGAGGGAGGGATGTCGTCGCTTCTTCGTTGTTCCCAAGGCTAAAACCTCACTTTTAGGATATTGAGGCTTGTGTGGGTAGTTTAGGGGTCTCAAAAAGGGGGTGTTTTTAGGGTTTGGGGTATTTGAAAATATGTTTTAGGCTTCGAATCTTTGAGTTTTTGGTTCAAAGAAAGGCTAGATGAGATTTGGGTTTCATGTTTTAGGAATGTTTTCCACTGCTAACACCGATTTACGGTGGCAGTCGCAGTGGTCGGCTTCTTCTCGATAGAAGAGAATATGAGATGGAGAGAGCATGGGATTTTTTGTTTTAGGAAAAAGATACAAAATGTTTCTTAGCCATTTAGGGCATAAGTTTAGCTTAAATTTAAGAAACCAAACGAAGTCGTCTTGATAGGTAGAGACCATGAGTTTAGAGCATGTGTTATTCAGGCGGGAAGGGTCTCAACATTTGCAATCCACAATTTTAGTCACTAAATGAAGCTTTAATCATTGTATTTCAAGCATGTTATTTATTCTGCAATTTATTTTAGTCCCTTATATATGGCTTCAGAGTGTCGGATTTCAGCCGATTGAACTCACTGAGTTGCTCGAGCTGCTAACACAATCAAACAATACAGTGTTATGTTATAAATTCAATATAACATAACATGAAGACATTGCACGTTAATTATAGGTATAATATTGTATGATGTTCTACATTCGAAATGGAATTCAGAAACATATGAGGATATAAACAGTGCAAAAATTGAATTAATTACCTTTAGCCGATGGTTCATCCTGAGGTTTCATTACTGGGAAGAGAAGAAGCTCCTTTTCAAACATAGCATGCAACAGGTTATGGGTGTCGATAAAAGGTCGATTGAATCTCATTTGTGAGTGGTGTATATAAAGATACACAAACTGATTGTCGACTGGTATCCAATCCCCAACCACCTTTTGGTGGCAATCCATATTCAAGTTAAATAATGTTTCATCCAAAGCCATTGCTTCATCATCACATGATTGTCGATCCTGACATTAAAAAATATTCACCTGATTGCTTCATAGTGGAATGGAATTTAGCGAATTCAGCTTCATCCAAGCATGACTTTCAATGTCCCATAAACCAGCATTACCATGAATGTACCAACAAGAGAAATTTTGAGGACATAAATAAGAAAACACATATTATGATGAAAATGGTCATATACCTCACATCAGTCATAACTTGCACTTTAGCACCGCCACCATGCAAGTCATAAAAGAACAACTTTTAACTAGATGCTCTTTTGCTCATAAATCACCCTAACATAAAATAAACAAAATAGAGTCATTTCAAAATAAATAAATGAACACAACCATGATACATTAGATGGTATATGATGGGAGTGGGAGGGCCTCGTTAAATACCATCCAAAGAGATTGTAACATCCTCAATATGTTCCCCATTGCCTAAGCTTCCATATTCATCTATATATTCGACTATAGACATTGATGTGAAGAATTTATGAGGATGTGGATTTTTTTTTTGCTTCTGCCTTTTGAGCTGCAAGAAATTTCATCCTATTCTCATGGAGTTGCTGATAAGAAAAATTTAACATTTTTCCAAGAGCTAATTTAAATTTTTATGAATTTTGCATTGTGATTTGTGAAAAACATCACTATAGAAAACATTAAACAATACCGTGGGATCCATGTCTTCATCATCAGCGGCTGCAGATTTTTAAATTTGTGAGCTTGCCTTGGTTGCTGCCTGAAGAGAAATATAATTTAGTTATCATAGATATCATAATGAAATCGTAGGATTTGAGCAATCTTAAATAACACAATGAAAAAGATAATATTGGTCATGCACTTCCAATATTTAAAATTAATTAAAACGCCACGAATATTATGGATTCCATTTTGCATCTGCCAATTTAGTTATTAGTACAATGTACAACCATAGATATTTTGCTTTGTGTATAAAACACTGCATTTGAATGCATCAATATATCATTACATACACACTGCATTGGATGCACTTAACTTCCTCTTACCATCATAACAGAGAAGAAAGATGCAGAGATATGTTTTCTTTTCTACAAATTTATCAAGTAAAATTTTTCACAAAACATTTCCTCTTAGAACTAAACTGCAATCTTCCATATCTAATATAATAAATCATTATTTCTGAGTAAAAATATGGCTTCATTCAGTTGTTACTATCATTAATTGTATTTTGAACCCTTTTCCTATTATTTCCTAAAATATGGATAAAAGGAAAAGAAGAGTAAAAATCTAAAATATAACTTTAGGGAACAATCGAAATTCTTGTTATATTTTTACAAATTTTTAAAAATTATGCTTATCATGATTTTGCTAAATATGAAAACACATTATTGTGTTAGAAAGAAATAGCTAGATGTAACATGAAATTAAATAATTGATTATTTATAAAAAAACTAAATTCGTATTTGTATATTCAAAAGGAAAATATTTTTCATTAATTTCTAGCATTTAAATATCTACTTCGTTTTCTTATCGAAGTTCACATTTCGCTTAATGAATAAGATAAAGATAAGATCTAAAAAAATGTAGTACACCTGCTTGGTTATCTTTTCGTCCTCCTTACGGTGACGCTCATCTTCCCTCTAGTTATTTTAAAGTTCCTTTTTATGAGCACTGGCAACACATTCAATGTAAGTAAAAAGAAGTTATATTGATAATCAAATTACCCGATATTTTTTGTTCTCTTTCGATTTCCAAGTTTATTTTCTCATGAAACAAACAAGTAGAGACAGAGAGAGGAAAGAAAATGTACTTTTTGCTCTGTGTTTCACCTGGAATAGACGAATACAATGCTAAATGAGAAACAACTTTCAACGTTTCTTCGACGGAGCCTTCCATGTTGACAGTAACCAGCAAAGAGAGTGTGGCGTCTAGATAAAGCGAAATGTTAAAGAAAGATGACCTGAGCCAGGGTTTTAAAACAAAGTGTTTACCGTTTTTTGATGAAGTATAAAAATGGTCCCTCAATTATATGGTGTTACTTTGTTGAGTCTATCGGTTATTAAAATTATAAAATGTTCTTTCAAGTATATGGTATTGTTTTATTGAGTCTCTCGACTATTAAAGGTTACAAAATAATCATTTGATTGTTCATATGTTAGAAACTAGTCATTTTTCTTTAAAAAATGATAGTCGTCTAATCGTTAGCCTGTTGATTGAGGGTCGATCCACAAAAAAGAGCTAAAGTGGTTGTGTGATAAGATTTTATCGTATGTTATTCAACAATTTAACATCTAGCTCAGACGATCGTCAATGTTTTAACAAAAAATGATGAGCTCGAAACATATGAATAATCAGATGATCATTTTATCTTTTAATAATGAGATGACTAGTATGAATAACTATTACGAATAAAATCTCACTTTTCCCTCCCTCATGATAGAATTTGACATTTCACTTTTGTTTGCAATCATATGTTGGAAAATTTAGAAGCACATGTGTAATATGCTTTTCCAAGAGAATTTTGTAGAGTATGACGACATACTGGTGCAATATATTAAGACTAAAAAATAATATAGTAGCGAGTGAGGCTGTTGGGTTGCGAAAAAATGGTGTTGTTCGAGTTGCTGAACAATGGTGTAGGCCTGCCATGAATTGGACTAAGGCTAACACGGATGGAGTCGTTGGGGTTTGATGAAGAGCTGCTGCAAGGGGAGTACTGCGAGATGATCAAGGTGGATGGATCTTTGGGTTTGCTCGAAGCTTGTGTATATGTTCGGTTTTTAAGGCAGAGTTTTGGGCTATTCATGAATCATTAAGTCATGAGTAGCGAATGGGATTCAGGAGAATTGAGGTCAAAACAGATTGTGCAAAGGCTGTAGAGACTCTCAACAACAACATCAAAGTTGTGGTGGGTGGTGCGGTTGTGAGCTTGATCTGGGAAATCCTTCAATGTGACTGGGAAATAAGGATTAAACATGTTCATCGAGAGGAAAACCTTGTTGCTGATATGTTGGCTGCATTGGCAAGAGGCAATAGGATAGGGACTGTTCTTTATCATTCCTCACCTAGTGGGATCGATGCACTAGTGGTTATGGAGAGCAATCCATAGCCTAGTTCTGGTTTTTCAATGTACTATCAAAATAATAATAATTTTTTGTTAGCGTTTGCTCATTAAATAATATAATTTATTTGTGTTCGTTCACTAAAATGATAAATGATAACTCCGTTAAAAGGACATATTTGGGACAATAAAACTTAAGTTATTGATTGTCTAAGAACCCATTTAGGATCATATAGATGCATTTAGGAGCATATAGTTGCATGTGGTGGAATTATGTTAGTATCTACATTTTATTTTGTAAATTGTGATGCATTATGGGGAAGGTGTTTTGTTTGATGATGTGCAGGATTTAGGAGGAAGGATAAACAAAAGGGAATTGTCATGACATGATGAGACTACTGAGCAAAATGAGATTGTCGCGACAACTTGGATGACATTTCTGGGCAAAAATGATAAAGAAGATATTTTTAGTAAGAGCTAGATCTCACTGGCTATATGTGATTTCTGCAATCAGTCACATAGGAGGGGCCCATGACCACCTCTACACCATTTCTCACGTAAAAGGAATGAACTTTAGGGTACTATGGTAATTTTAACACAAAACTCTAGGTTTATTCTCCCCTATAAATAGAAGATGAAGCCATAATGAGAGGGGAACTTTTAGACACGGCATTTTGAGCTTAAATTCATAAAGAAAAAGGTATCTCCTTTTTCCGTCAATCATTTTTACCGTGGCATTCCTCCGTTGACAAGCTAGAGGGAGTGGCGATCTAGGCATCCAAGAGGAGCTAGCTCGCTGGGACAATTCGTGGTGGCCGAGGGAAGTTCCGGCAGTGCACGTCGAAGGCTTTTCCTCCTTCCCTTTTCTCTTTGCTTTCATTTATATCATTTGGGTTGTATGGATCGAATTAATGTCTTGCTTTATTGCTTGCAACATTCGAACCCCACCATGAACTAGTCTTATTTGGTGGGAGTTCCTTATGGATATTTGATTTTGCTTTAATGAATTGTTGTTTTGTATGTTGTTATATGTTTTGTTTATGAAGATTAATGCCTTAAGGTTATAGGAGCTATGAGAGTAGTCATTCCTTAGGTGATTACTTAGTGTTCGAGAGAATGTCTAAGTAGCGCATCCTTAGTGTTCGAGAGAAGCTAGGGAGGAACCACATAAGCAAGGGGTCTAGATAGTAACTAAGCCTAATCCACCTTAGAGATAAGGTTAGGATTTCAGTTGACTAAAAGGAGTAGTGCGTGATCGAGAGGTTAGATGTTAATGTTGCCGCAAAAAGGTATTGTCGTGACATATCCTATTATATGGGATCCCTACAGTAGCTAACGCTAATCGGTTTGCCAAGGCATCTTCAACTTGTCGAGTCCCTTAACTAGAGATAGCATAGGGCACCCTTAGTAAACTCCGTCGAGCAGATAAAGCATAGAAGTAAGACCATCTTGAGAAGTAGACTTAAATTTCCGAAGTGACTCCTATCATTCATTCCCATAGTAGTTTGCCGTGTGAGGAGTCTAAAGTCCTTATAAGCAAATCCAGTATTTACAGTTTATTTTGCCTTTACATTTTCATTTGATTGCACCACACACAATCCAATTTGCCATAACATCTCAATTTACTACCATATTACCATCAGGCAATTTCCACAACATCCATTTCATTTTGCCACAACATTTTCATTTGCAAATAACATCACTAACTTTACTTAGGTGACATAGTAAAGAGCTTTGATTGAATTTATCAATTTCCTCCAATTCTTGTGGATACTATACTCACTCATCACTATATTACTTGTTCGATTGTGTATACTTGCACATATTTTCGCGATCATATATAGTAGTCACAACAATCGGACAATAAACGAATGCAAACAAACATAAATGATTGTACATAAAATGTAACTTTCTTTTAAATCAAGCAAAAATTCTTAAAATAATATAAATAAATAAAGATAAATATATATTTAACTAAACGAACGAATTACCAAATATAAATGAACATAAATGAACGAATTATCAAACATTCATGAATATAAATGAATGAATGAGTCATTTGTTTGTGTTCATTCATTTTAAACGAGCAGAAAATTTTGTTCATGTTCATTTATTTAATTAAACGAACAGAAAACCTTATTCATGAACTTCCCACCAAATGGTTAATGTACAGTCCACTTAACATTCAGTTCGTTTATATCCTAGAGTCAAATATTTTCAGAGTAAAGCTTTTGTTTAGGCTCTAAGTTTTTAGAGTACAAAACAAGTTTTTTTTACTATAAATAATCATATCTTTTAACGTTATCAATTTATTATATTTACATATTTTAAAAATTATTAAAAATCAATATTTATTAATACAGTTTGTTAACATTATAGTATTATAGAATTAATTTGATATATAAAATCAAATGTTTTGAAAATTTAATATTTAATATATTTTTAAAGTAATTTTTAATTTTAAATATATTTTGAAAGCTAGTTAAAATTTTACGTACAACTAATAGTATAAACCAACAAGCTAAAGAAGAAAATGACTGAAATTCTGCGTTTACACACTAAAAAAGTGCTCTCTCAATTTGCAATGTACACAAAATATTTATAAAATTACTAAAAAGTGCATCGGTGTTTTTGTCAATTCAAACGCTTATTTCCATCCATTGCTCAGACGAATGTAGCTTAAGCAATTCTCATTAATCAAAGGTAATTCACATTAGTAAATAATTTAACGATACCAAAAAAAAAACTATAAGTATCTTCTCAGAAAATAACCAAAACTAAATCTCACCATTGATTTATGATAAACATGTCCGATCAAGGCAAAGTTTCGGGCAGGTCGAACTCACTGAGTTGTTGAAGCTGTTAACACAACCAAACAATCTAGTTGGTAGAAGGTACATTATTGTATGATGTTCTACATTCGAAATGGGACTCAGGAACAGATGAGGAAATAAACAATGCAAATATTGAATTAATTACCTTTAGTTGATGGTTCATCCTGAGGTTTCATTGTTGGGAATAGAACCTCCTGTTCAAACATAGCATGCAACAGGTTATGAGTGCCTACAAAAAGTCGACTAAATCTCATTTGTGAGTGATTTATATGCAGATACACAAAACAGATTAGAGAGAACCTTGATATTCTGTGAATCCATTAATAACATAGCTAGCCGATCGATACCAAATCCCCAACCACCTGTTGGTGGCAATCCATACTCAAGTGCAGTACAGAATGTTTCATCCAAAGCCATTGCTTCATCATCACCTGATTGTCGATCCTGACATTCCAAATTCTTCATTAGAAAAAGACCCTTACATAATCTAATTAACATTACCTCAACCGCAAAACAGTCATAACTATGTTTGATACGTTCAGTTGTTCAGTCAACCCTGGTTTTGACCTATGCCATTTTGCCAAAGGACTCATTATTTCAGGATGGTTGATGATGAAAGAAGGATTCTGATGAGTGTTCAGAATCATTAATCTTTGCTTGTTATTTCTTCGATTTTGTGGAATTATTGCTGCTAAATTGGTCGTGTTATACTTGTTTCTGTACAGGTCCCTGCTTTCCAGAATTTGTAAGAAAATGGGCGAATTCTGCATTTTTTTTATTATTTGGTCACGGCTGGAGACATGGGCATGACTCTGGGCACGACGCGGTGTGACGTTGCAGTTTCTAGAAGGTCCAGTCAGCGACGGTTTCTAGAAGACTTCATCTGCACACATTCTGGAAGATTGACGAGCAGAGTTGCATTAGGAGACTAGTTTAAGTTTGAATTTAAAACAATTATCTTTTAGAATTAATTAATTTAATTTATTTATTTATCTCTTAGGCTTTGAGAGGCTATAAATACCCACTTGGGGTAAGCCTAAACATATCATTCAGATTACAATTCATTTTTCTCTCTAGTTTTTATAAAAGCTTTTCTTTTTACTTTTCAAGTTTTGTTTCTTCTTTATTTTTCAAGTTTTGCTTTTTATGCTAAGTATGACTTTTGTCATGCTTAGCTAAACTTTTCATAAGTCGAGAGCTGTCGCGATGATTCAATTCCAACGGGAGAATTGAAACGGTCCCTTAATATCTTCGGAATATCTCTCTCAATTTCTGCGCTTATTTTTCAAAATCAAAACAGTTTTCAAAATCAAAGATTGACTTTGGTCAAGAGGTTGTTGCGATTAAATGTGTGGGAGGAAGATTCGGCTTATAGAAAGCAATTCGACTTCCTGGGATCGCACTTGGCGAGATAGCTTTGCCAAAACGGATTTGAGATCGGAATTGACTGTTATAGAAGCAACAATCCGAGTTGGACACCACGAACTTAAACGGTAATTGATCTATGACAATTGATGTTGTTTGAATCAATTATCGAAACCGGAATCAAAGATTGCCTTGGGTATTAGGTATACAAGATAGAGTCATGGGGATAGCCCTTGTAGACAAAGTAACCGACGTGAATCTCGAAGAGAAAATCTTATTCGATGATCTACGGAAATTGAGTTAAAGCAAGGCTTGAGGCTATTTTTATAGTATTTATTCACAATCTTCATCTTCTTATTTTTACTTTAATTACTTTTATTTATTTAATCGCTTTTATTATCTTTCTACCAAAACCCCCTTTTTTACTCTCACGTCTGGTTTAAAACCATTCAAACATAAATTTGTGCTTTTCTAAGTCCCTGTGGATTCGACCCTTACTTCTCTTTATGACGTATTTCCTTTATTTATTGACTGACAATAAGGAATTTATTTGACATCCAAAACGACAGTTGTCAAATTGGCGTCGTTGTCGGGGACTTCGCCAAAGCTAGGAGACTCCACGCACAAACAATTCGGGAAAGAATGAGACAACAATCAGATCCAAAAGAAGAATCAAACTCAGGTGAATTCGCTAATACAATTCCGATGGTCGATCCTACTATCCAGGAGTTAGCCGCGGCACCCACTGAACAAGAGCCTTTTTGCTTTGATTTTCCCCAAGGTGAAACTCCGTACCAGTTGAAAACTGGTCTTATTCATCTCCCTCCTACATTCCGCGGATTGCCAAACGAGTATCCACACAAACATCTCAAGGAATTTCACATGGTTTGCTCCAGCATAAGACCACAGGGAGTAACCGAGGACCAAATAAAACTTAGAGCTTTTCCTTTTTCCTTAGCCGATTCGGTTAAGGAGTGGTTATTTTATCTTCCTCTTAATTCTGTTAATACATGGGCTCAAATGACTCGTCTTTTTCTTGACAGGTTTTTCCCTAAGACAAAAGTAAGTGAACTACGAAGGAGAATACTTGGAATCAAGCAGCTTGATGGAGAGTCACTTTACGACTACTGGGAGTGGTTTAAGAAGTTATGTTCTAGTTGCCCACAACATGGGTTAACCGAACAAACACTCCTTCAATACTTTTATGAAGGATTATCTCCCCTGGAAATGAAGATGATTCATGCTGCCAGCGGTGGAGCCTTGGTGAATATGACTTCTACTGAGGCTATAGACTTAATATCGACGATGGCCGTAAATTCCCAACAATTTCGCACAAACAATGAACCTTCTCAAAGGGTTCATGAGATAAGTTCATCTTCCTAGGAAAATAAAATAGATAAGTTAACTGAAGTCGTAAACTCTCTTGTTACAAGAAAGACAGGATAAAATCGAGTATGTGGAATATGTGCATTGCATGATCATCCGACAGACGGTTGTCCACTGATCCAAGATGACGCAGCTGCTCAAGTAAACGTAGTCGGGAATTTTTCGGGACCTCCCCAAAGAGCATACAATCCCTTCGGCAATACATACAACCCAGGATGGGGGGATTATCCGAATTTCAGCTATGCTCAGAGCTCAAGACCAAATCAAGGCTATCAGGCGAGGCCACCTCCACCACAACAACAACAGCCGCAGAAGACATCACTAGAATCGATTGTCGAGAGGTTAGCACTCTCCCAAGAAAAGTTTCAAAGTCGTATCGAAGCCCACTTACAAGAGTTAGAAAAGCAGATGAGTTAACTGACTCAAGTCCTGGGGAGATTAGAGTCACATAGGAGGTTATCATCACAAACTGATCCGAATTCAATAGAGAATGTTAGCGCCATCACCCTCTAAAGTGGTACAATTTTTGAACAATCAGACCCAAGGGAAGTAACCGTAAGATCCCAAGAAGAAAATTCAAACACCCAAAGGGAAGAAGAAGCAGTTGACGTAGGATCCCAGAAAGAGAATGATGAAGAACAAATGGACGATCTAACGCCATCTCCCTATGACGTGCCACCACCTTTTACATCAAGGTTAGTTAAAAAGGATAAAAAAAACTGAGGAAAAGGAAATATTATACGTACTTCAGAAGGTGGAAGTTAATATACCTCTCCTTAAGGTTATCCGTAAAGTTCCAAGGTATTGCCGATTTTTGAAGGATCTCTGTACGACTAAAAGGAAGCTTACCGGGGTCGAGAGAGTGAATTTAGGCGCGAATGTCTCAACAGTTTTCCAACGCCTGCTTCCGCCGAAGTATAAAGACCAAGGTATATTTTCAATACCTTGTAAAATTGGTAAGGTTAAAATCAAGCGAGCTATGTGCAATCTAGTTGCCTCTATCAATGTAATGCCTCTCTCTGTCTATAATTTAATTTTCACCAAGCCTTTGAAGGAGACGAGAGTTACACTTCAGTTAGCCGACAAATCAATTATTTATCCTGAAGGACTCATAGAGAATGTTCTAGTAGAGGTAGAAGATTTAATTTTCCCTGCTGATTTTTAAGTGATTGATATGGAAAATGATCGTAGCAACATTGGTTCTGAAATACTCCATGGTCGTCCCTTTCTGACCACGGCAAATGCAAAAATTGATGTTCGAAGCGGTATTCTTACTATGGAGTTCGTCGCTGAAATCTTAAAATTTGATGTTTATAAAGCAATGAGAAATCCGGATAACGTTCATAGTATTAATTTTGTTGGCATTTTTGAACTTGTTGATGATAAATCTAACTTGGTTGATGATTTATGCAAGGAATCAGATGATAAAAAAGACGATATAAGGGAATTGAAAAATATTTCAGTTGTTGATTCAAATTTGATCTTAACTCCTTTAAAAACTAAAGATTTATGTTCCTTTTTGCATGCACCAAAATTAAGTTGAAATCATCAAGGAGCCGTTTAAAGAAATCATTTTTTGGTAAAAAAGATGTTTTGACGGCCATTCTTCTGGACAAGATTTTAAAATTGGGAAATATCCGAAGAAATCTTTGTGAGAATTTTCAAATTTCTCATAAGGAATTTCTTAGTTGGAAAAGTGAATGAAGTGGAAGTGTTTGTCACGAAACCTATAGTCTAAACTAGGTCGTCAAGCTAACGACGATAAATAAAGCGCTTCATGGGAGGCAACCCATTGTTTTCAATTCCGTTACATTTATATTTTTATTTTTACTTTTTGTTTCTGTTTTATTTTTATTCGATCGAGCATGTTTTATTTAATTTATATTTTTATTCTGCAGGAACCAAATATTTTTATTCAGACTTAAACGACGAAGAATTGCGGCAAATTCAGTCGAATAATGCGAATTTCAGAACCCCAAGAACAATGGTAAAAAAAACAGAACAGTGGAACAAGGAAAGACCCGTGCGCACCGTTTCATTAAACGGCGCACGTTAGCACAACCCTTTGAAGGTCAGCGCATGTTAGCAAAACCCATAAGAAAATTCTTTCCCCCTTTTGGTTATCTTTCTGCCGCCCACCACTCCCCAATTATCTCTTCTCTTTCAAATGGACCCCACCATCCCTATCTCTATCACCTTTTAATTTTTAAACTCCCTATTATCCTATTAAAAAATCAAAATCCAATTCACTACCAACTCTAACACCCCCCTACGGTAGAAAACAAAAATCACCAAACCTTTTCAAAACACTTCTTTCCTTCCTCATAAACACCATTGTTTCTTCCTTTTCTCACTGTCGCTGGCCTTACCAAACCACTACGCTCATGCTAACGTGCTTCAAACTGTCCACTGCACAATGGTGTGAAACCAATTGGGCAACGCCGCAACTCCTCCACCCGGATCTAGCACTGTTCGTTATCCATCTTTGTCGTGCTCTCCATCACTATCCTTCTAGTCCACGCCAACCGTGGTCACTACTTTTTTTCCCACAACTATCAATGCATTCGGCGACATCAGAAAATACTACGGAGGTAAATTCTGATCATATTTTCATTCAACTATTACTAATGTACCATCCGGTTTACGGTTTTACAGAGGATTTCAAAGTTGATTTTCCATCGATGATACAACCTGACCATGCTTCAGCTCACGGTATCAAACCCGAGCCATCCACTTCTTCGCCTCCCACCATGGTCGTGGTCGACACTAGATCCAGGGACTACTGTATTCCTTCTCTTGCACTTTAATTTTTTCGTTTTGAGGCAAAATGCTTTAAGTGAGTGGGAGTAGAGTGTAGGATTCAATTTCCTTTCGCTTATCTTTATGCTTTGAATCTAGTATGTGTTGGTTGAATTGGTCGGAAATTTCGTTGATTGTCTTTGTCTTGTTGAATATTGTTTGGAATGCTATGCTTGTTTGGGAACACATGATTGTTTAAGTTAGGATGTTCTTGATAGCGAATAGCATGAATTGTGATAAGTTGGTATTTTTGTTATATTTCATGACTTCGTTGGTTGAAATGTGATTAGCTCAATGTATGAAACAATTTGGTGAGATTTGAGCCTTTACGAGCATATTATTTTCGCTCACATTTTGTTTGATTGAGTGTGTCGAATTTGGCATTGATATTCTAGAACCTGCATGTTGAATACTGTCAAGATTACACATGAACATGATGCTTAAAAATGATTAGGGCACCTTATGATTAACCATCTCGTTTCCCCACTAAATAGCCTACCCATGCATTTTTTCCCCTTAGTTAAACACTTTTGAGCTTATTCCCGCTTCTTTGTTATCACCATATTCATAAACCCGAGCTTTTTTTTTATCCCTCTTTTCTACCTTTTTCAGGGCAAGTGAATAATTTAACCATTGTATGCTCCATCAAAAAAAACTGTTTGAAAGAAAAAGAGAAGACATAAAAGAAAAAATGTAAAACAATAAAAGCGTGAAAAAGAAGAAATGCATTTCAAAAAGAAATTTGTTATTTGATATGTCATCTTTTATATTGTTGTGCTTAATGTTTTGATGGAGTTGAAATTACTATTTGTTAGTTCCTTGCCTTGAATATTTAGCCTTTTTCCCCACCTTTACATAAGCCCCGTTACAAGCAATAAAAGACCCTTTGATTTATGCATCTTGTTCTTATTAGTAGTGGAGATTTGATTTACTTGTAGGCTTATGGTAATATCGTGTCGATTCTGACATTGAGCGTTTCATTACCCCAAACACATTGAGTGATTTGAGTGAATCCCGGTAAGGCGTTGAGTTATGAGCATTGAGATTAATGAATGAATGGATATTACAATTGCACTTGACTTGTTCCAATTGATGATGTTCAATTGACTGATTTCTTAACTTGAATAGTTATTGTGGTCTCTACCTTGCTTCCTTGAATGTGAAACTTGACAAAGAACGATAAATGAAATTTTTGACTAGTTTGTTTAATCATACTTGAGGAAAAGCATGAGATAAGTGAGGGGGAATTTAATGAGTGTTCAGAATCATTAATCTTTGCTTGTTATTTCTTCGATTTTGTGGAATTATTGCTACTGAATTGGTCGTGTTATACTTGTTTCTGTACATGTCCTTGTTTTCCAAAATTTGGAAAAAATGGGTAAATTCTGCATTTTTTTATTATTTGGTCACGGCTAGAGAAATGGGCATGACTCTGGGCACGACGCGGTGTGACATTGCAGTTTCTAGAAGGTCCAGTCAGCGACGGTTTCTAGAAGACTTCATCCGCACGCCTTCTGGAAGATTGACGAGCAGAGTTATATTAGGAGACTAGTTTAAGTTTGAATTTAAAACAATTATCTTTTAGAATTATTTTATTTATTTTCTTTATTTATCTCTTAGGCTTTGAGAGGCTATAAATACCCACTTGAGGTAAGCCTAAACTTATCATTCAGATTACAATTCTTTTTTCTCTATAGTTTTTATAAAAGCTTTTCTTTTTTACTTTTCAAGTTTTGTTTCTTCTTTATTTTTCAAGCTTTGCTTTTATGCTAAGTATGACTTTTTCCATGCTTAGCTAAACTTTTCATAAGCCGAGAGCTATCGCGATGATTCAATTCCAATGAGAGAATTGAAGCGGTCCCTTAATATCTTCGGAATATCTCTCTCAATCTCTGTGCTTATTTTTCAAAATCAAAACAGTTTTCAAAATCAAAGATTGACTTTGGTCAAGAGGTTGTTGCGATTAAACGTGTGGGAGGAAGATTCGGCTTATAGAAAGCAATTCGACTTCCTGGGAACACACTTGGCGATATAGCTTCGCCAAGAGGGATTTGAGATCGGAATTGACTGTTATAGAAGCAACAATCCGAGTCGGACGCGACGAACTTAAACGGTGATTGATCTATGATAATTGATGTTGTTAGAATCAATTATCAAAGCCAGAATCAAGATTGCCTTGGGTATTTGGTATACAAGATAGAGTCACGGGATAGCCCTTGTAGACAAAGTAACCGACGTGAATCCCGAAGAGAAAATCTTATTCGATGATCTACATAAAATGAATCAAAGCGAAGCTTGAGGCTATTTTTACAGTATTTATTCATAATCTTCATCTTCTTATTTTTACTTTAATTACTTTTATTTATTTAATCGTTTTTATTATCTTTCTTCCAAAACCCCCCATTTTTTACTCTCACGCCTTGTTTAAAACAATTCAAACATAAATTTGTGATTTTCTAAGTCCCTGTGGATTCGACCCTTACTTCTCTTTACTATGTATTTCCTTTTTTATTGATTGAGAATAAGGAATTTATTTGACATCAAAAACGACAGTTGTCAAATTGGCGTCGTTGCCGGGAACTTCGCCAAAATTACTAATTTTTGTTTGCTTTCGATTTATGACTAGGACTAATCCGGGCGCATTAGTGGAGTATGTCCCGGAGATCGAAGCCAGAGCTAGGAGACTCCACACACAGACACTTCGGGAAAGAAGGAGACAACAATCAGATCCAGAAGAAGAATCAAACTCAGGTGAATTCGCTAATACAATTCCGATAGCCGATCCTACTATCCAGGAGTTAGCCGAGGCACCCACTGAACAAGAGCTTTTTTGCTTTGATTTTCCCCAAGGCGAAACTCCGTACCAGTTGAAAACTGGTCTAATTCATCTCCTTCCTATATTCCGCGGATTGCAAAACGAGAATCCCCAAAAACATCTCAAGGAATTTCACATGGTCTGCTCTAGCATGAGACCACAGGGAGTAACCGAGGACCAATTAAAACTTAGAACTTTTCCTTTTTCCTTAGTCGAATCGGCTAAGGAGTGGTTATTTTATCTTCCTCTTAATTCTGTTACTACATGGGCTTAAATGACTCGTCTTTTTCTTGACAGGTTTTTCCCTGAGACAAAAGTAAGTGAACTACGAAGGAGAATACTTTGAATAAAGAAGCTTGATGGAGAGTCACTTTACGACTACTGGGACCGTTTTAAGAAGTTATGTTCTAGTTGCCCACAACATGGGTTAACCGAACAAACACCCCTTCAATACTTTTATGAAGGATTATCTCCCCTGGAAATGAAGATGATTGATGCTGTCAGCGGTGGAGCCTTGGTTAATATGACTCCTACTGAGGCTAGAGACTTAATATCGACGATGGCCGTAAATTCCCAACAATTTCGCACAAACAATGAACCTTCTCGAAGGGTTCATGAGATAAGTTCATCTTCCTAGGAAAATAAAATAGATAAGTTAACTGAAGTCGTAAACTCTCTTGTTACAAGAGAGACAGGATAAAATCGAGTATGTGGAATATGTGCATTGCATGATCATCCGACAGACGGTTGTCCACTGATCCAAGATGACGCAGCTGCTCAAGTAAACGTAGTCGGGAATTTTCCGGGACCTCCCCAAAGAGCTTATAATCCCTTCGACAATACAAACAACCCAGGATGGGGGGATATTCCGAATTTCAGCTATGCTCAGAGCTCAACACTAAATCAAGGCTATTAGGCGAGGCCACCTCCACCACAACAACAACAGCCGCAGAAGACATCACTATAATCGATTGTCGAGAGGTTAGCACTCTCCCAGGAAAAGTTTCAGAGTCGTACTGAAGCCCACTTACAAGAGTTAGACAAGAAGATGAGTCAACTGAATCAAGTCGTGGGGAGACTAGAGTCACAAAGGAGGTTATCATCACAAACTGAGCCGAATTCAATAGAGAATATTAGCGCCATCACCCTCCGAAGCGATACAATTGTTGAACAACCAGACCCAAGGGAAGTAAGCATAAGATCCCAGGAAGAAAATTCGAACACCCAAAGGGAAGAAAAAGCAGTTTACGTAGGATCCCAGAAAGAGAATGATGAAGAATAAATGGACGATATAATGCCATCTCCCTATGACGTGCCACCACCTTTTCCATCAAGGTTAGTTAAAAAGGATAAAAAAACTGAGGAAAATGAAATATTACACGTACTTCAGGTGGAAGTTAATATACCTCTCCTTGAGGTTATCCGGAAAGTTCCAAGGTATTGCTGATTTTTGAAGGATCTCTGTACGACTAAAAGGAAGCTTACCGGGGTCGAGAAAGTGGATTTAGGCACGAACGTCTCAACAGTTTTCCAACGCCTGCTTCCACAGAAGTATAAAGACCAAGGTATATTTTCAATACCTTGTAAAATTGGTAAGGTTAAAATCAAGTGAGCTATGTGCGATCTAGGTGCCTCTATCAATGTAATGCCTCTCTCCGTCTATAATTTAATTTCCACCAAGCCTTTGAAGGAGACGAGAGTTACACTTCAGCTAGCCGACAAATCAATTATTTATCCTGAAGGACTCATAGAGAATGTTCTAATAGAGGTAGAAGATTTAATTTTCCCTGCTGATTTTTATGTGATTGATATGGAAAATGGTCGTAGCAACATTGGTTCTGAAATACTCCTCGGTCGTCCCTTTCTGAGCACGGTAAATGCAAAAGTTGATGTTCGAAGCGGTATTCTTACTATGGAGTTCGACGGTGAGATCTTAAAATTTGATGTTTATAAAGCAATGAGATATCCGGATAACGTTCATAGTATTAATTTTGTTGGAATTTTTGAACTTGTTGATGATAAATCTAACTTGGTTGATGATTTATGCAAGGAATCGGATGATAAAAAAGACAACATAAGGGAGTTCAAAAATATTTCAGTTGTTGATTCAAATTTGATCTTAACTCCTTTAAAAACTAAAGATTTATCTTCCTTTTTGCAGGCACCAAAATTAAGTCGAAATCATCAAGGAGTCGTTTGAAGAAATCATTTTTTGGTAAAAACGATGTTTTGACGGCCATTCTTTTGGACAAGATTTTAAAATTGGGAAATATCCAAAGAAATCTTTGTGAGAATTTTCAAATTTCTCATAAAGAATTTTTTAGTTGGAAAAAGCGAATGAAGTGGAAGTGTTTGTCACGAAACCTATAGTCTGAACCAGGTCGTCAAGCTAACGACGATAAATAAAGCGCTTCATGGGAGGCAACCCATTGTTTTCAATTCCGTTACTTTTATATTTATATTTTTACTTTTCGTTTATGTTTTATTTTTATTCGGTCATGCATGTTTTATTTAATTTCTATTTTTATTCCGTAAGAACCAAATATTTTTATTCAGACTTAAACGACGAAGAATTACGGCAAATTCAGTCGAATAATGCGAATTTTAGAACCCTAAGAACAGTGGTAAAAAAAGCAGAACAGTGGAACAAGGAAAAACCCATGCGCACCGTTTCATTAAACGGCGCACGTTAGCACAACCCTTTGAAGGTCAGCGCATGTTAGCAAAACCCATATGAAAGTTCTTTCCCCCCT
The DNA here is from genome assembly GCF_006381635.1 of Hibiscus syriacus. Classification (NCBI taxonomy): domain Eukaryota; kingdom Viridiplantae; phylum Streptophyta; class Magnoliopsida; order Malvales; family Malvaceae; genus Hibiscus; species Hibiscus syriacus. The sequence goes on along the minus strand of NW_024061969.1, from coordinate 1,821,768 downwards.
TTTGGTTATCTTTCTGCCGACCACCACTCCCCAATTATCTCTTCTCTTTCAAATGGACCCCACTATCCCTATCTCTATCACCTTTTAATTTTTAAACTCCCTTTTATCCTATTAAAAAATCAAAATCCAATTCACCTCCAACTCTAACACCCCCTTACGACAGAAAAAAAAATCACCAAACCTTTTCAAAACACTTCTTTCCTTCCTCAAAAACACCATTGTTTCTTCCTTTTCTCACCGTCGCTGACCTTACCAAACCACTACGCTCATGCTAACGTGCTTCAACCTGTCCTCTCCACAATGGTACGAAACTTATTGGGCAACACCGCAGCTCCGCCACCCGGATCTAGCACTAATCATTATCCATATTTGTCGCGCTCTCCATCACTATCCTTTTAGTCCGCGCCAACTGTGGTCACTACTTCTTTTTTCCACAACTATCAATGCATTCGGCGACATCGGAAAATACTCCGGAGGTAAATTCTGATCATATTTTCATTCAACTATTACTAATGTACCATCCGGTTTACGGTTTTACAGAGGATTTCAAAGTTGATTTTCCACCGACGATACAACCTGACCATGCTTCAACTCTCGGTATCAAACCCAAGCCATCCACTTCTTCGCCTCCCACCATGGACGTGGTCGATACTAGATCCAGGGAGTACTCTATTCCTTCTCTTGCACTTTAATTTTTTCGTTTTGAGGCAAAATGCTTTAAGTGAGGGGGAGTGGAGTGTAGGATTGAATTTCCTTTCTCTTATCTTTATGCTTTGAATCTAGTATGTGGGTTGAATTGGTCGGAAATTTCATTGATTGTCTTTGTCTTGTTAAATATTGTTTGGAATGATATGCTTGTTTGGGAACACATGATTGTTTAAGTTAGGATGCTCTTGATAGCGAATAGCATGAATTGTGATAAGTTGGTATTTTTGTTGTATTTCATGACTTTGTTGTGAAGATACTATTTTTTTTATCCATTTTATTATCATTATTATTAATATTATTATTATCATTATTAATATTATTATCATTATTATTTTTATTATTATTATTATTATTTTTTTTATTATTATTAAATATATTAAATACAAACCAATTACAATTAAACCGGCTCAGTTACAAACCAACTGAAACCGGTCCAAATCCAACCGGAAACCCTAAATATTTGGGTTTCCAGTTAGGGTTTCCTAACCCTAATCATCCTCAGCCGCCTCATCACAGCCGTTGGATCTGGCACGATCCAACGGTCCACATGGCTCCAGAGAGGAACCCTAGGGTTTGATACCCTAGGGCCACGCGGCGCCGCTCCAGCTTCCACGCGGCTGCCGACAGACCTCACCGCCTCCGCCGCTGCCACGTCCCAGCCGAAGACTCCAGAAGCTAGAACACCGGCCGTCCACGCCAAGGCTACGGGGTGAGTCACCACTGGTAGTCCGGTGACTCACCGAAGCCCCCTCTTCGGACCGGTCCGAGACGAACACCGGTGGTGGCTATAAAAGCCACCACCCACCTGAAAAAAAAAAGGGAGACAAAGACAGAGAAAAAAAGACAGAACTTATAAGAATTTTGGTCACTAAACTGAACTTATAAGAATTTTAATTCGGTCTTTGAATTTTAATTTTATTCATTTTAGTCTTTTTAATTAAAATAATATATTTAGGATAAATGATAGATTTAATCCCTTAACTTTAATAAATAATTTTTTAGTCCCTAGTTCATACTTTTAATTTATTTTATTATAAAATTTGAATTTTAGATAAGTTTATTTTGGTCATTAAATTATTAAATAAAAAAAAATATATTTAAACCATATAATTTCAATTAATTAATAATTAGTAATTAGTTTTATTTTTTATAATTTAGTTATTAATTTTATATGTCTTTATTTATTTTATTGTTTTTAAATATATTGTTTAATAGAATTATTATTTTATTATATTGTTAAATATTTTGATATATATTCATAAATATATATAATAAATATTAACTTTTAAATATTTATTTTTAATATCGAAAAAAAGGACAGTCTTAATACAACTGGATGTCCTATTCTGATGTTTTAAAATTAAACAATATTATTTAAATTAATATTTATCAATATCAAAGAAAAGAGCTGTCTTAAGGCACCTAGAAGTTCTTTTCGGATATTTTTAAATAAATATTTTTTTTTACAATTTTGAAATTATAAGATTATAAATTAAATATATTTTTGAATTTTTAAATTTTTAATAATAGAGACAATTTATAATTAAAAAGTACCAATTTTGGGCGTTGTAGGGGTGCTAATCCTTCCCTAAACGTAACCGACCACGAATCCCTTTTTATTATTAAAAAGAATGAATTTTTGGTTATAAAACGCAGATCAGTTCAATTTTTTAATTGATGTTTTCTTAAAACTCTTTTAAAAAAATAATTTTTAGGTATTCGACCTACCTGATCCAAAAAGGCCGATGGCGACTCACAAATTATTTTCAAAATTATTTATTAATATTAATTTCCCCGCCAAATTTAAATATATTCGTGCCCGGACGAAAACCGGTTACGACAGCTTGGCGACTCTGCTGGGGACTGGTCAAACTTTTAAAAATTAATTATAAATTGTCTCTATTAGTTAAAAATTAAAAATTTATATATTTAATTTTTAATTCTTTCTTTTCAAAAATTTTTATTTTTATTTATTTATTATTTTTATAATATTTATATGTTTTATTTGCAAGTATTTTATTTCAGTATTTATTTTTATGTCAAAAGTTTAACATTTCTCCTCACACACACAACACTTGCATTGCATTACATAAAGCTCTATAATTGAGTTGTCCCTTTTAAGTGGGAGTGAAAGCGACGTCTTCGTGAGAATTTATTCTCCGTGTCAGACCTAGCAAGTAACTTTCGGGGTTCATATGCTCTATGTCTTCGTGAGAATTTATTCTCCGTGTCAGGCATAGAGAAATGTATCCCCTCGAATTGAACTCGATCCACTTTAGTCTGTAATGGACTAGGATTGAGGGTTAGCAACCCAAGGGGGCACTAACAAGGACAATTCGGGTACCTTTATTCCTAGATCTGAAACCTTGCATATAAAAAAACCTTAGAAACTCTTCTAATCAGAAGTCATGCCGAAATTTTGTCCAAAATAGGTGTATACACAGGAGAAATGAATTCTGTCTTTCCTGTTAATTTATTTATTGTTTAAATTACATGTTTATTTAAATTATTTAAATTCAGAAGAACATGTTTAAATAAAGAATATTTATTTTATTATTAAATTCCTTTATTATGTAAACTAATTTATTTTCTTTTTTGTGTGTTATTTATTTTTCTGTTTGCATTGCATCATACAGGATAAAAGACATTGATCCTTGTGTTAATTGTCTCATTGGAAAGCCTTCATCTATGGATAAAAAGTGTTCAAATCAAATAATTCTGAACTCAGAAGTAAGACAGTGGGCTGAGGATTTACAAAGACAAGAAGGAGATAGTCTGCAGGATGATTATGTATCTTACTTGGCCAGTTATGCTTCAGTTTCACTAAAAAGAAATGATATGCAAGATTTGCGGAGCATTTGGGAAAGTTGGGATTCAAACAAAAAATTGCAGTTTTATCAGACTTACGGAGACATCCCATATTTGCTCTATGTTGAAGTTGATGATGAATTATTCAGAGCCCTAGTTCAATTCTGGAATCCAGGGTACAATTGCTTCACTTTCAATAAGGAGGACTTGGTCCCTACTATTGAAGAATATACAACTTTGTTACATCTTGAAGGTGCTTTGGAGAGTCGAATATATTCAAAGTCAATTAAAACTCAGCCCTTTCGAGTTAAATTAGCAAAGATTGCTGGGGTACGAGAAGAATGGGTAGCATCCCGTACAAAACAAAAAGGCGAAAGCGAAGGCATTGCTTGGACCAACATCAAGGAACTTATTCAGAGTCATCCAGACGCTAAAGTACGATTCGATCTATTTGCTCTGGGTATATATGGTATGGTCATCTTCCCAAAAGTATTGGGATATATTGAAGCTGCAGTGGTAGACTTGTTTGAACAACTACCAAAGAAGATTAATCCTGTTTCTGCCATCCTAGCAGAGACCTTCAGATCATTAAATGCTTGCAGAAGGCTAGGAGGTGGACGATTCTCAGGGTGTACTCAGTTATTATATGTTTGGATCCGTAGTCATTTCTGGAGAACAGAAAAGGTTTCATACCGACGCTTTAATACGGATTATTCACCATTAAAGGAATTTCTGGAGCAGGAATGGCCGAAAGAAATTAAGAAAGATATGTGGATTAATGCCTTTCGAAATTTGCAAAGCAATGACGTTGTTTGGCGAGCCCCGTGGCAAATACAAAGGGAATTCATTTACAGATGTGGGGATTACAACTGGATAATGCTGCTCGGATTATGGGGAGGAATTGGATATGCACCACTTCTGGTTATAAGACAGTATGAAGGTCGTCAATTTGTACCTATCACTACTGGATTACAGTCATCTGAGTTTGCATTCCACAGCAAAAATTATAAAAGAAACATCATGGAAGCCGTTACAGCTTGGAAAACAACTTTTTGTATTCGAGCTAAAGCAGCAAAGGAAATGCTAACTCCTGATTATGAAGAATGGAGATCTGTCAGAAAAACGAAAATATTCCTCTACCAGATCAAAATGAGGATATTCCTATGGAAGATCACATTAAGGTGGTTCCATCAGAGATTGAAATCCTGAGAGCTGAGTTTGAAGCAAAAAGAGAAGGTTGGTCGAAAGAGTTAGATCAAATGAGACAAGATAAAGCTATGTTGGGGGTTGACATTGACTTTCATTCATCACAATGTGCAATGTTGAGAAAAGATAAAGAAAAAGGTGAGGATGAGTACAGAGCCTTACAGAAAGATTACCAAGAGTTATACAAATCTCGAAAAGCATCAGGACCCAGCCAATCGACGGTACAGATGACCAGAGAATTGAACATTGAGAAAAGACGAGTTGAAGATCTGAAAGGAAAGAATAGCCGTCTACTCAAAAGCCTAGAAAAAGGAAAGCAAAAAATGGAAGATTTCGAGGTCGACAGAAGAGAGCGAATTATAAAACACAAGGCTGAACACCGTGAGATCATGAATGAAATGCAAAGAGAAAGAGATCGAGCTAAAGATTTAGAAGAGATGAAGAATGACATCTTTGTTAAATTTGAAGGCGAGAAAAATAGCATGTTCAAGGGATTTGAATCTGAAATGAACCAGTTGATTGCTGAACTTGAAGTCAGAGGCCAAAAGATGGAAGAATCCAATGTTGAAAAAGAAAAATGGGAATTAGAAAGAAAAAATTTCAATACCAGACTTGAGGTAGAGCAAGAGGTGGCTAGCAATTGGATGCAAAGATGCAGAAACAAAGATGTTCAAATCCAGAAGCTTAATCAAAGAACGCAAGAAGCACGAACAAAATTTGAAGAGGATTTGGATCAGTCTAGAAACAAAAATTCAGAGTTTAATGCTTACATTTTGCAACTGGAAGAATCATTGTTTCAAGAAAAGGTTCGTCTAGGACCTAATGATCTCAAAGAAAGTAATGAGGAAAATGCTTCATTGCGAAGACGCATTAGAGATCTTGAAAAAATTCTGCACAATTGCCAAGTCAGAATCACTGAGTTAGAGCAAACTCTTGAAGGAACGAATGAGCAATGGCAAAAGTCAACCGAGTTCTATGTGGAAAGAAGTGAAGAAAGAAGCAATATGGTGTTCGAGGCCATGGTACAGATGAGTGAAGTTGCTAGATATGTTGGGGAACTAGCTGTTGAAGCCAAAATAATTGAGCATCAAGTTGATCCAGTTTCTAGATGTGGAAAGAAGGTGTCATGGTTAATGAAAGAAATTATAGAGCTTAATAGGAAAGCTATGCCTTATCTGTAGTTATGAAATATTATAAAGAAACTTTTGTATGCCGATGAAAGTTGTTCTATGACAGTTAACTTTTGGGATCAATGTTTTTACATACATGCATTTTTCATACATTCATCATTCATTTCATAATTTTCACTATGAATTATTTTATTAAGTTAAAATTCATTAATTAAAATTTGAAAAAATAATATAAAAGATTTTTCAATCGCAGTTACTCTGGCCAAAAGAGAAATACTACATCACTACGGTACTAGACAAGCTACTAAAAGAATTATGGAGGATAAAATACAGCGTATTGAGGAACAGCATCATAAAGAACAAGAAGAAATGAGAATGAAGTTGGAAAAAATTGAAGCCAGCATTGCAAATTCACAAGACAGTATGATGAAGAAGATAGAGGACATGTTTAAAAGGCAGGCTATCAGTGGAAAAATGCATGAAAATCCTGTATCTTTTGACCAAGAACCCATATATCCTCTAGGTTTTCCACCAGAACCAATTTATCACTCTGGTACTACCCCTATACAAATCAATGCTCGTACATCTGCATTACAAGAAGTCAAATCACATGAAGATCAACAAGTGGATCCTGCATCTTCAAGCAAAAATCCACTTATATCTGATGTGAAAATAGGGGATCTTAATACTGATCAGTTGATCCCAGATTTAAATGAGCTGAATGAGAAACAAAAAGCAAATGAAGAACTGACCAAACAGATCAAGAGCTTAGAAGAACGAATGAAATCCGTGGAAATAACTGAATCATTCTATGGATTTGATGCTAGTGAGTTGAGTTTGGTTCCAGACCTAATCCTCCCTATCAAGTTCAAAGCTCCCGAATTTGATAAATATAACGGTACTACATGCCCTTCATCCCACATTACTATGTTTTGTCGAAGAATGGCAGGATATGTGAAGGACGAGAAATTGTTAATTCACTGCTTCCAGGATAGTTTGACAGGACCGGCTTTAAAATGGTATACTCAATTGACCAAAGCCAACATTAGATCCTGGAAAGATTTGGCTAAAGCATTTTTAGAGCAGTATCGCCATGTGACAGACATGGTCCCTGATAGATGGACTCTCCAAAATTTGGAGAAAAAGAATAATGAAACATTCAGACAGTATGCTCAGAGATGGCGTGACACTGCGGCTCAAGTTCAACCACCTTTGTCAGAAAAAGAGGCCACAGTAATGTTTGTCCATACATTGAAGGCTCCTTATCTAAACCATCTAATGGGGAATGCAACCAGAAATTTTGCAGATTTGGTCATTTCTGGAGAATTAATTGAAAATGTCTTGAAAAGTGGCAAGATTGAATCAAATGATGGGTCTAGTTCCAAAAGACCTACATATCGGAAAAAGGAGAATGAGGTCAACAATGCCAATTCTTACAGCAAAGATTCATCGAAAAGTGTTACAATAACCCAGCCAAGGGTTAAGAAAGAGGAAACAAACACTAATCGAGCAGATTCCAGAGGATCTCGAAAGGAAAATGAAAGGTTGTCTTTTACACCTTTACCAGTACCATATGCAGAGATCTATGATTCGCTGTTAAAAGCAGATGTTATAAGGCCCTATCCCTTGGTTCCCATGCAACCACCATTCCCTCCTTGGTATGATACAAAGGCACACTGTGTTTACCATGAAGGAATTACAGGACATTCTATTGAAAACTGTTTAGCATTCAAAAGGGTGGTTCAAAATTTGATCAACACTGGGAAGTTGGAATTCAATACACCATCCGCATCAAGTCATCCATTGCCAAATCATGGAGATAAAAATGTGAATGCAATTAATGAAGAGAACAGAAAGAAAGCAAAGACTGACATTTCTGAAATTAAATCTCCATTTGTTTGGATATTCCAACAGCTTTCTTTAGCCGGTATAATTCCACAACAATTCAAGCCAAAGCAGAATGAAGGCAAGAATTATTGTGAATATCATCAGGAGAAAGGGCATAAAATTCAACTATGTCCTGAGTTCAGGGATTTGGTGCAGAAATTGATGAACAATAGAGAAATAGAATTCTTTGAAGAAGAACCAGGGGAAAAAGAAGATGATGTTTGTTCATCAGAGGATTCTAAACCAAGTCAAAGAATAAATGATCCTGTGGTCATTAATGTGAAATCATCCACGGTGATTCCTGCACCAATAAAGCCAAAGGTAGTTATTACCACTCCTCTACCATTTCCATACAAAGATACCCGCAGGGTACCTTGGAATTATACTACCAATGTTTCAATGGTAGGAGGATCTGTTTCTCTAGATAAAACAGAAGAGAAAATACAGAGTTTGGGTACCACATTGACATCTGAAGCAGTGAGCGAGGTCGGTTTCTTTACAAGAAGTGGGAGATGTTATTCTCCCGAAACATCCAATGCTTCAGAACAAGTGAAAGCAAAAGGAAAAGCCATGGCAATACCTCAGAAGGTATTTGAGGATGAATCCCTTCCAGCATTCAATGAACCTGTGACAGAAAAACAAGCTCAAGAATTTTTGAAATTCTTGAAACATAGTGAGTATAGTGTGGTTGAACAACTACACAAACAACAAGCGAGAATTTCTATTCTTGATCTATTGATGAATTCAGAAGCGCATAGGAATGCTTTGATGAAAATTCTTAATCAAACATTTATCCCCGAAGATATATCCCTCAATAAACTTGACAGAATTGTGGGACATATAGCCGCTGACAATTATATAACATTCACAGATGATGAAATACCGGAAGGCGGAATGGGGTCAGTCAAAGCTTTGAACATCACGACACATTGTCATGGTCATGTGTTGCCAGGAGTATTGATTGACAATGGGTCTGCCCTCAATTTGATGCCTCTAGTTACACTTCAAAGAATGCCTCTGGATCAATCACACATGAAGAGTTATCAGAATGTGGTACGAGCCTTTGATGGTACCCAAAAAGAAGTGCTTGGGAAAATGGAAATACCTTTGTTAATTGGCCCAGTCGTGTACAATATTGACTTTGTGGTGATGGACATCCACCCCACATATAATTGTCTCTTAGGGAGGCCATGGATTCATTCAGCAGGAGCCGTTCCTTCTTCATTACATCAGAAATTGAAATTTGTTGTTGATGGACAACTAATATGTGTCAATGCTGAAGAAGAAATCATTGCGTCTGTAACAAGCGATGTTCCATATATCGACACCAGTGATGAAGCTCTTGAATGCTCTTTTCGAGCTCTTGAATTTGTAAATACAACCTTTGTTGCAGAAGGAAGGAAAATTCCATATCCCAGATTGTCTGATTGCACCAAGATGACGGTACAACAAACTTTAGGCATCGGAGCTAAAGCTGGGTAAGGTCTAGGAAAGAGTCTTCAAGGGATTTCAGTCCCTATCAATATAAAGATGAAAAAAGACTGTTTTGGGCTGGGATTTAAGCCCAATCTTCAGCAAAAGAACAAAGAGATGAAAAGAAGATGTGAAGACAGAAAGGCAAAATTGAAAGGAGGAGAAATCCTTTGGAAACACATGTCTTTCCCACAGTTGAGGACAACATTCAGATCAGGGGGAACAATTAATGTGGAACAGCAGCTTGTTGAAGCCTTTAAAGAAGAAAAGTTGACGAAAGATCAAGACATAGTTGAAGAAGCTATGAATGGATTATTTATCAACATGATCACGAATAACAACAAGACTGGCAAGTACTTGGATATGATTCGACCATGCCTTCCTGGAGAAACACTCTCCAATTGGACCACTGAAGATCTTCCTATAGTTTTTAATATTAATGCAGAGTAATATTCAGAACTAATCTTTATGTTTAGATCAAAAATATGAAAACTTTTTGTTATCTTGTAAAAGAAATTATGTTAAATATAAGGAACTTTCTTTAAAATTTTCAGATGACAATCATTCTTTACATTTTCTTACATTTTTACATTTATTTATTTTCATAAATTTACTATATTCTTTCGGAAATGTTCCGACTTAAATTTGCAGGTGTCACCGTGTTAATAGCATGTTTATTCCTAGATTTAATCCAGTGATAAATTTAGAGCAGCCTATATGTCTGGAAGAAATCAATGGTTGTGAAGATGAACTAGAATGTGATGTTCCTACTGAACTATTAAGATTGGTAGAAAAAGAAGACAAACAAATTCTACCCCACAAGGAAGAGGTTAAGACTGTGAATTTGGGAACAGATGAAGAAAGAAAAGAGGTGAAAATTGGTACTACTCTGACAATCCAGATAAAACAAGAATTGATAAATCTCCTTCAAGAGTTCAAAGATATATTTGCATGGTCTTATCAAGATATGCCTGGTTTGAGCACATATATAGTGATACATAAGCTTCCAATCAATCCAGAATATAAACCAGTCCAACAAAAGCTTAGAAGAATGAGGCCAGAAATGTTGTTGCAAATCAAAGAAGAAGTGATGAAACAAATCAATGCAGGTTTCCTACAAGCATCTAAATACCCAGAATGGGTAGCCAACATTGTTCCCGTACCAAAGAAAAATGGAAAAGTTCGAATGTGCGTGGATTACAGAGATCTCAACAAAGCTAGTCCGAAAGATAGTTTTCCATTACCCCACATAGATACATTGGTGGACAATACTGCAGGGCATGCATGGTTTTCATTTATGGATGGATTTTCAGGATATAATCAGATAAAAATGAATCCTGAAGACATGGAGAAAACAACATTTATAACCATGTGGGGCACATTCTGCTATAAAGTGATGCCATTTGGATTGAAAAATGCAGGGGCAACATATCAAAGAGCCATGGTAACTTTGTTTCATGACATGATGCACAAAGAGATTGAAGTATATGTAGATGACATGATTGCCAAATCCAGAATGGAAGAAGAACATATTCAAAATCTGAGGAAGCTTTTCCATAGATTGAGGAAGTATCAATTAAAGCTCAACCCCGCAAAATGCACTTTTGGGGTAACTTCCGGGAAGCTTTTGGGATTTGTAGTCAGCAAAAAAGGAATCGAGATTGATCCAGATAAAGTAAAAGCAATTCAAGATCTTCCACCACCCAACACAAAAAAAGAAGTTCGAGGCTTTTTGGGGAGATTAAATTATATATCTCGGTTCATTTCTCAATTGACTGACAAATGTGATCCAGTGTTCAAATTACTTCGAAAGAACAATCCTGAAGTCTGGAATGAAGAATGTCAGGAAACTTTGGATATTATTAAGAAATATTTATCCAATGCCCCAATTTTAGTATCACCAATGCCTGATAGACCATTAATTCTCTATTTGACGGTCTTCGAAAATTCGATGGGATGTGTACTAGGACAGCATGATGAATCAGGAAGGAAAGAAAAAGCTATTTATTATCTGAGCAAGAAATTTACCGATTGTGAAGTTCGATATCCACCAATACAAAAATTATGTTGTGCTTTGGTGTGGACTACTCGAAGACTCAGACAATATATGTTATACCATACTACTTGGTTGATATCAAAACTTGATCCTTTGAAATTCTTAATGGAATCACCAGCTTTGACAGGCAGAATAGCTAGATGGCAGATGTTATTATCTGAGTTTGATATTATCTATGTCAACCAAAAAGCGATAAAAGGAAGTGTCATAGCTGATTTTCTCGCCAGTCGTGTATCAAATGATTATCAGCCTTTGAATTTCAATTTTCCCGATGAAGATTTGTTGTGCATATCCATGAATGAAGAAGTCAGAATAAATGATGAATTTGCAACTTGGAAGCTTTATTTTGATGGAGCATCTAATGCTTTGGGACGAGGAATCGGGGCAGTGTTGATTTCTCCAGAAAATGTTTATTATCCCTTTACAAGCAGACTGGAGTTCTTTGTACCAATAATATGGCGGAATATGAAGCTTGTGTCATGGGGTTAAAAGCAGCTATAGAAAGAAAAATCAAATTTCTCAAGATATATGGAGATTCATCGTTAGTGGTGTATCAATTACGAGGAGAATGGGAAACAAAAGATCCCAAATTATTGGAATACCGAAATTTTACACTCAAATTAGTGAAAGAATTTGAGAGAGTTACCTTCAATTATCTCCCTCGAGAAGAAAATCAAATGGCAGATGCTTTGGCTACATTAGCTGCTATGTTTCAAGCAACTAAGAAGGTTGATATGATGCCAATCAAAATGCAAGTATATGAAATTCCTGCACATTGTTATAGTGTGGAAGAAGAGGTAGATGGTAAACCATGGTATCATGATATCCTGCAATATATCAAAAATCAAAGTTATCCACCAAATGCATCAGAAATTGATAAAAGAACCTTGAGAAGAATGGCTGCTGGATATTTTCTTGATGGAGAGATTATGTATAGAAGAAGCAGTGATCAAATGCTGTTGAGATGTTTAAATACCAGTGAAGCTCGAAATGTCATTGAAGAAGTACACAGTGGAATATGTGGAACACATGCAAATGGTCTTTCTATGGCCAGAAAAATAATGAGATATGGATACTATTGGGCTACCATGTACACAGATTGCATTGATTACGCAAGGAAATGTCATAAATGCCAGATATATGCAGACAAGATTCATGTACCCCCATCTCCTTTACATGTAATGACAGCACCCTGGCCATTTTCTATGTGGGGAATAGATGTCATTGGGGCAATCACACCAAAAGCATCAAATGGACATTGCTTCATCCTTGTGGCAATTGATTATTTTACTAAATGGGTTGAAGCTGCGTCATATACCAATATTAAGAGGTCCACAGTCTGCAAATTCATAAAGAAAGAGATAGTTTGCCGGTATGGCCTACCAGAAAGGATCATTACAGATAATGCTCTGAACCTGAACAACAAAATGATGACCGAACTTTGTGCACAGTTTAAGATCAAACATGCAAATTCAGTGGCATACCGTCCAAAGATGAATGGGGCAGTTGAAGCAGCAAATAAGAACATCAAGAGAATCATTACAAAGACTACTGAAAATTACAAAGATTGGCACGAGAAGTTACCTTTTGCTCTATATGCATACCGAACTACTGTTCGAACATCTACTGGGGCAACGCCTTTTTCTTTAGTCTACGGGATGGAAGCAGTCTTACCAATTAAAGTTGAGATTCCATCACTTCGAATATTGAGAGAAACAAAATTGGATGAATCTGAATGGATCCAAGCTAGAGTTGATCAATTGAACCTTATTGAGGAGAAAAGATTGAAAGCTATTTGCCATGGACAGATGTATCAGAAACGGATGATGAAGTCTCATGACAAAAAGTACATCCAAGAGAATTCCAAGAGGGTGATCTAGTATTAAAAAGATCTTGCCTATACATAAGGATTTCCGTGGGAAATGGATGCCTAATTGGGAAGGGCCATACGTTGTGAAAAAAGCCTTTTCCGGAGGAGCGTTGATCTTGGCAGAAATGGATGGAAAAATTATGAGAAATCCAATAAACTCGGATTCTGTCAAGAAATATTATGCTTGAAGAAAAAGAAAAGAAAAAGAAAAGAAAAAATAGAAAATAGAAAAAAGAGAAGAAAAAGAAAGGGGGTCAAGGTGAAAACCCGCAAAGGGCATCTTGTAACCAAATGAAGGATTTGAGTTGAAAACCTGAAAAGGCGGCTCAAAGGCAGGTTGATATTAGGCATCCGGCAATTGAATTCTCTTAAGATTTTGGTAGTTTGGAAGAAACTTCACATCTACAAGCATTTCAACAACGTTTGAGATCTTCCAGACAAAAGCTTACATCATCTCTAAATTGTGTCAACTTGATTAATTTAGAAATACTTATGCTTGTAATTTGTTGAGACATTTGAATTTTTATTCTTATGCTTGCCATAACTTTGAATACAATTATATCTATTTCAAGTTCAATTTATTTGAGATTCAATTTATTTTTGGAAATTCAATTTATTCTTTTCTATTGAATTAACATAATTTTGAAATAAATTAAAGATTTCTGAATATCACTTTATGTTAATACTTTTAAATACATGGAATACAAAATAAGCAAATCATCACCATCTTGAACAATAAGGGTGTTATGCTAGATATAACCAACAACAAGGTCGAATCCGCCAAATCTACTCATCAATTGCTCCAACCGATCACCATTCAGTTCTTGCACATCTGTTTTCAAAGATATACTAAAACAGTAGAAGATGATCTTTGCAGTACTGATTCCATCAAAAAGAAACAAGACATTGATATCACTAGGAAACATGTTTCTATACAGATCCTTGTATATGGTTTTTAAGGAAACCTAGAAGCATTTCCACCTCATCAGGTGCAAATGGAGCAACTTTATTCCTTCCAACCCATACTAGATTCCATTTTCAGCACTCATCAAGAACATACTTCTGAACGCTCGAAGTTGGCTCATTATCATAAGCTTCAAAAGCCTTACAGATCCTTTCTGTCAATTTGGCACTTCCTGTACATGTTTATAAACAATTCGACTTTGTTCTTGGATCCCACGAAAGCCATCATTTCTTTGTCAATGGAAAAGCATCAGCACATGGAGGAAGCAGAATAAGAGAAACTCTGTTCTTAATTAATAAAATTATGAATATAGCCTTTTCAGTATAGTAGCATGGAAATGCTTCGAATTTACAAATTTTGGCTCTACATCAAATGAGCACTGAGATATCTTAGTCCAAACATTAATTGAAAGAGACTAATAGCATCTTCTGGAAGTGTTCTTTGAGTTATCTGATCTGGTTAGACAGAATAGCATCTTCTGGAAGTGTTCTTTGAGTTATCTGATCTGGTTAGACGGAATAGCATCTTCTGGAAGTGTTCTTTGAGTTATCTGATCTGGTTAGACAGAATAGCATCTTCTGGAAGTGTTCTTTGAGTTATCTGATCTGGTTAGACAGAATAGCATCTTCTGGAAGTGTTCTTTGAGTTATCTGATCTGGTTAGACAGAATAGCATCTTCTGGAAGTGTTCTTTGAGTTATCTGATCTGGTTAGACAGAATAGCATCTTCTGGAAGTGTTCTTTGAGTTATCTGATCTGGTTAGACAGAATAGCATCTTCTGGAAGTGTTCTTTGAGTTATCTGATCTGGTTAGACAGAATAGCATCTTCTGGAAGTGTTCTTTGAGTTATCTGATCTGGTTTGACAGAATAGTATCTTCTGGAAGTGTTCTTTGAGTTATCTGATCTGGTTAGACAGAATAGCATCTTCTGGAAGTGTTCTTTGAGTTATCTGATCTGGTTAGACAGAATAGCATCTTCTGGAAGTGTTCTTTGAGTTATCTGATCTGTTTTGGTAAGAACTACAGAACCAATAATTAGAATTAAAAGATGAACTGCATGATCTTCTTCATTAAAAAGTTTCTTTTCAAGCTTCTTTTGCTTATTCCTTTCCCAAAAATCATAGCACAAGTTTCGCCTTTGCTTGTAACTGGGATCATCACATAATGGCTTCCCGTCTTTTACCGGAAGAAAGCTATTTGAAGTTTCAGCTTCTGAGAATCACATTTTTGTCAAGTATAACAGTTTATTCTCCTCATCAGAATCAGAATTCAAGATTTCTCGGTATTAGAAGAACAATCGATATCTGTGAAATCATCCTGAAAGGTTACTTCATAATCAGATGAGTTGTTATCAGAATCAACATGTTGCCTGAATGCAAGCTTTTCAAGAGCCTATACTATTGAATTTTATTCTCAAGAGATTTTTGTGACATTATATCTACATTTGTCAAAGATGATAGATTTCTTTCATTTGAAGAAGAAAAATCTATTGGGTTTTTACAATTGAAGAAATACTCAATTCACCAATCTGAAATCAAATAACTCAACATTCATGCATCATATTTTAAGTGTTTACAAAAATAGGTGCATTTTCATTCATTTTCATCTATGTTGAATTTTTAACAGGAATTTCAAAGATTTTAGCAAAGATTTGAATCCATCACTTGATGGATCAATCTTTTCCAGAGAAAGAGTTCATAATGAGAAGAACTCGTCATCTGAAGAAGGAAGAAGAAGTTCATAATGAGAAGAACTTGTTCAATCTTTTGCTTGAATTCATCAAATTGATGGATCATCTTTTCCAGAGAAAGAGTTCATAATGAGAAGAACTCGTCATCTGAAGAAGGAAGAAGAAGTTCATAATGAGAAGAACTTGTTCAACCTTTTGCTTGAATTCATCAAATTGATGGATCATCATTTCCAGAGGAAGAGTTCATAATGAGAAGAACTCGTCATCTGAAGAAGGAAGAAGAAGTTCATAATGAGAAGAATTTGTTCAACCTTTTGCTTGAATTCATCAGTTGATGGATCAACATTTCCAGGTAAAGTTCATAATGAGAAGAACTCATCTGAAGAAGGAAGAAAAAGTTCATAATGAGAAGAACTCATCAAGAGCTTATTCAACCTTTTGAATGACTCTATCACAAAAAGGAGGTCATCATCATCCCCAGCAGAAAGTTCATAATAAGAAGAGCTTATTTGGAGAAAAAGAAGAATTTATTCAATATCTCCATAATGATCAAAGTAAAGTCAAATGGATAAAAAATTTTATTATCTTTTCATCTTTGCCCTATTCTTGTTAACACAAGAATGAGCAAAGAGGGGCAGCTGAAGATACTATTTTTTATCCATTTTATTATCATTATTATTAATATTATTATTATCATTATTAATATATTATCATTATTATTTTTATTATTATTATTATTATTATTTTTTTTATTATTAAATATATTAAATACAAACCAATTACAATTAAACCGGCTCAGTTACAAACCAACTGAAACCGGTCCAAATCCAACCGGAAACCCTAAATATTTGGGTTTCCAGTTAGGGTTTCCTAACCCTAATCATCCTCAGCCGCCTCATCACAGCCGTTGGATCTGGCACAATCCAACGGTCCACATGGCTCCAGAGAGGAACCCTAGGGTTTGATACCCTAGGGCCACGCGGCGCCGCTCCAGCTTCCACGCGGCTGCCGACAGCCCTCACCGCCTCCGCCGCTGCCACGTCCCAGCCGAAGACTCCAGAAGCTAGAACACCGGCCGTCCACGCCAAGGCTACGGGGTGAGTCACCACTGGTAGTCCGGTGACTCACCGAAGCCCCCTCTTCGGACCGGTCCGAGACGAACACCGGTGGTGGCTATAAAAGCCACCACCCACCTGAAAAAAAAAAAGGGAGACAAAGACAGAGAAAAAAAGACAGAACCGGAGAGAAAGAAAAAAAAAAGACAAAGAAAAGAAAAATAAACAAACTATACCAACGATCTCAGCAGCAAAGAACCAGAAGAAAAAAAAAGAAAAAGGAAGAAGAGGCTTACCAAGGAAACCTTGACCGTCGCCGGAAACACTGAACATCGCCGGAGAACCAAAAATACCGAAGGTACTTTTGTAGATTTGCTCCGATTGGGAGCCTTTTAGGAAGAAATAACACCGGAACCGTCCTTAGGACGGTCCGATCTATATATTAGTGTAAAGAAAAATTTTTCCGGCCACCGGATGCGGTGGCCGGCGGTGATAAACACGGCGGCACACGGTGGCCGACCGATGACCGGCTTCCCTCCGGTGAGGGAAGCTAGAGAGAGGCGAGAGAGTTTTAAACTCTCTCGGTTTAGAGAGAGAGAAGGAAATGAGGAATGAAATGGTTGGCCCTTCGGGCCAACCGGTTTGGGACTTTTATAGTCCTTCCCGAACGACGTCGTTTCGGGAAGGACTATGCGCGTAATTACAAAAATAGTTAAATCCCTTCCGCAGTCCTTCATATTTGTAAACTTTACATTTTGGTCACTAAACTGAACTTATAAGAATTTTAATTCGGTCTTTGAATTTTAATTTTATTCATTTTAGTCTTTTTAATTAAAATAATATATTTAGGATAAATGATAGATTTAATCCCTTAACTTTAATAAATAATTTTTTAGTCCCTAGTTCATACTTTTAATTTATTTTATTATAAAATTTGAATTTTAGATAAGTTTATTTTGGTCATTAAATTATTAAATAAAAAAAATATATTTAAACCATATAATTTCAATTAATTAATAATTAGTAATTAGTTTTATTTTATAATTTAGTTATTAATTTATATGTCTTTATTTTTATTGTTTTTAATATATTGTTTAATAGAATTATTATTTTATTATATTGTTAAATATTTTGATATATATTCATAAATATATATAATAAATATTAACTTTTAAATATTTATTTTTAATATCGAAAAAAAGGACAGTCTTAATACAACTGGATGTCCTATTCTGATGTTTTAAAATTAAACAATATTATTTAAATTAATATTTATCAATATCAAAGAAAAGAGCTGTCTTAAGGCACCTAGAAGTTCTTTTCGGATATTTTTAAATAAATATTTTTTTTACAATTTTGAAATTATAAGATTATAAATTAAATATATTTTTGAATTTTTAAATTTTAATAATAGAGACAATTTATAATTAAAAAGTACCAATTTTGGGCGTTGTAGGGGTGCTAATCCTTCCCTAAACGTAACCGACCACGAATCCCTTTTTATTATTAAAAAGAATGAATTTTTGGTTATAAAACGCAGATCAGTTCAATTTTTTAATTGATGTTTTCTTAAAACTCTTTTAAAAAATAATTTTTAGGTATTCGACCTACCTGATCCAAAAAGGCCGATGGCGACTCACAAATTATTTTCAAAATTATTTATTAATATTAATTTCCCCGCCAAATTTAAATATATTCGTGCCCGGACGAAAACCGGTTACGACATGTTGGTTGAAATGTGATTAGCTCAATGTATGAAACAATTTAGTGAGATTTGAGCCTTTACGAGCATATTATTTTCGCTCTCATTTTGTTTGATTGATTGTGTCGAATTTGGCATTGATATTCTAAAACCTGCATGTTGAATTCTGTCGAGTTTACACATGAACATGATACTTAAAAATGATTAGGGCACCTATGGATTAACCATCTCGTTTCCCCACTAAATAGCCTACCCATGCATTTTTCCCCTTATTTAAACACTTTTGAGCTTATTCCCACTTCTTTGTTTTCACCATATTCATAAACCCAAGCTATTTTTATTTTATCCCTCTTTTCTACCTTTTTCAGGACAAGTGAATAATTTAACCATTGTATGCTCCATAAAAAAACTGTTCGAAAGAAAAAGAGAAGACATGAAAGAAAAAATGGAAAACAATAAAAGTGTGAAAAAGAAGAAATGCATTTCAAAAAGAAATTTGTTATTTGATATGCCGTCTTTTATATTGTTGTGCTTAATGTTTTGATGGAGTTGAAATTACTATTTGTTAGTTGCTGACCTTGAATATTTACCCTTTTTCCCCACCTTTACCTAAGCCCCGTTACAACCAATAAAAGACCCTTTGATTTATGCATCTTGTTCTTATTAGTAGTGGAGATTTGATTTACTTGCAGGCTTATGGTAATATTGTGTCGATTCTGACATTGAGTGTTTCTTTACCCCAAACACATTGAGTGATTTAAGTGAATCCCGGTAAGGCGTTGAGTTATGAGCATTGAGATTAATGAATGAATGGATATTAAAATTGCACTTGACTTGTTCCAATTGATGATCTTCAATTGATTGATTTCTTAACTTGAATAGTTATTGTGGTCTCTACCTTGCTTCCTTGAATGTGAAACTTGACAAAGAACAATAAATGAAATTTTTGACTAGTTTGTTTAATCATACTTGAGGACAATCATGAGATAAGTGAGGGGGAATTTGATGAGTGTTCAGAATCGTTAATCTTTGCTTGTTATTTCTTCGATTTTATGGAATTATTGTTGTTGAATTGGTCGTGTTATACTTGTTTCTGTACAGGTCCTTGTTTTCCAGAATTTGTGACAAAACGGGCGATTTCTGTATTTTTTTATTATTTGGTCACGACTAGAGACATGAGCACGACTCTGGGCACGACTCGGTGTGACGTTGTAGTTTCTAGAAGGTCCAGTCAGCGACGATTTCTAGAAGACTTCATCCGCACGCCTTCTGGAAGATTGACGAGCAGAGTTGCATTAGGAGACTAGTTTAAGTTTGAATTTAAAACAATTATATTTTAGAATTATTTTATTTATTTATTTTATTTATTTATCTCTTAGGCTTTGAGAGTTTATAAATACCCACTTGGGGTAAGCCTAAACTTATCATTCAGATTACAATTCTCTTTTCTCTCTAGTTTTTATGAAAGCTTTTTTTTTTACTTTTCAAGTTTTGTTTCTTCTTTATTTTTCAAGTTTTACTTTTATACTGAGTATGACTTTTGCCATGCTTAGCTAAACTTTTCATAAGCCGAGAGCTGTCGCGATGATTCAATTCCAATGAGAGAATTGAAGCGGTCCCTTAATATCTTCGGAATATCTCTCTCAATCTCTGTGCTTATTTTTCAAAATCAAAACAGTTTTCAAAATCAAAGATTGACTTTGGTGAAGAGGTTGTTGCGATTAAACGTGTGGGAGGAAGATTCGGCTTATAGAAAGCAATTCGACTTCCTGGGAACACACTTGGATAGATAGCTTCGCCAAGAGGGATTTGAGATCGGAATTGACTGTTATAGAAGCAACAATCCGAGTCGGACGCGACGAACTTAAACGGTAATTGATCTACGATAATTGATGTTGTTAGAATCAATTATCGAAGCCAGAACGACATTTGTCAGATTCACACACGTCTCTTCTAGAAAATGCCCCACAAGTTGCATTAAAAAAATAAAAAATGAATAAAACATTTATTAAAAAAACTCAAGCATTCATACATAGGAAGAGGGGGGACTGAATTTTGGACCATGGACTTCCTCAAAGAGGGAAATTTCATGGTGTGTAGTACCCACTGGATTGCATTAAGTTTATTACTAAATGAGAAGTTTTTATAATTCCTTGATTAACATAAATATTCAAAGAGGAAGAGGAGAGACAGAAGACATACTTTATCCAACAATCATGTTGTTATTTGAGGATGAGAGCATTTTTTGCACATGCATCTGCCAAATACTTGTTAGCTTCATCACTGGAAAAGTCTTTGGGTATGTTGACAACAACAACAACAACAAAACCCTATTCCCATATGTACTGGGGTAAGGGGGAGGTAGGGTAGTAGGCTGCCCCCAACGCTGAGGTTGAGAGAAGCTTCCGTGTATGTCCTCCGGCATTAAGAAAATTTAAAAATAAAAATAAAAATAATAAAAATAATAAATGTAAAAATGTAAAAAAATAAAAAAATACAAAATTACAAAATTAAAAATACAATGCATGTATAAATAAATAAATACATAGGTGAACAGTCTTCATATGCTGAAAAGGATACACAGAAGTCAGCGATAGCAAGCTACGAGAAGGACTAAAGTCAAATGGGTTTAAAACCTAAACTAAGGCAACACTACTCAACTACCTTAGTTCAAAGCCTTTTAAAACTCCAATGACAAAAATGTATAAAAAGTAGAGGTCAATGGAAATATCTACAAAGGCAATTAAAAAGAAGACAGAGATGCTACACCTTATGACTGTGACCCATCACTACTCGGCTACCCTAGTCTTAAGTCTCCATACTTTCCTATCAGAGGTCATGTCCTCAGTAAGAGCTAAATCCTTCAAATCAGATCTCAAGCAGTCTACTCACTTATTCCTTGG
The DNA here is from genome assembly GCF_006381635.1 of Hibiscus syriacus. Lineage (NCBI taxonomy): Eukaryota > Viridiplantae > Streptophyta > Magnoliopsida > Malvales > Malvaceae > Hibiscus > Hibiscus syriacus. Next base: position 1,800,316 of record NW_024061969.1, on the reverse strand, counting down.
TCGTCCTCTCCTTCTGGCACCGTCGACTGTAATCGACTCTACCCTCCTGACCGCATTCGACAGTTGTCACCTAAGGACATGACCAAACCATCGTAGTCTTCCCTCCCTCAATTTTTCAGATACATGTACCACCCCCAAGGACTTCCGAATTATAGAGTTTGGTGTCATGTCCCACAGAGTCCGACCACATACCCATCAAAGCATTCTCATTTCTGATGCCTCCATTCTCCTTACGTGATACTTCTTGATTGCCCAACATTCTGATCCATACAGCAGCGCTGGTCTTATTGCCATTCTATAAACTTTTCCCTTAAGTTTTAGAGACACCTTCTTCTCACACAAAACTCCAGTAGCAGTCCTCCACTTTAGTCATCCCGCCTTTATGCGGTGTGAAACGTCATCATCTACACCCCCATCTTTATGTATCATAGACCCTAGGTACTTGAAATAATCCTTTAGGGGGAGAACGTGTCCTTCGATGCATACTTCTACATCTTCATCGTTTTGGTTTCCACTGTAGTTTGAACATAAATACTCTGTCTTTTCAATATTAAACCTTAGACCTTTTTCTTCTAAAGAAGTCTTCCAAGTAGTCAGTCTACTATTCAGCTCATTTTTTGTTTCAGCAACTAGGACAATGTCGTCAACGAAAAGCATACACTATGGAACACCGTCTGGTGTCGCCCAATAGATGTCGTCCATAATCAAGGCAAAGATGTAAGGGCTAAGAGCTGACCCCTGGTGGAGTCTGATTTCCACCGGGAATGTCTCAGTGTTTCCTACTGTAGTCCTGACGTATGTAGTAGATCTACAATACATATCACGAATCGCCCAGATATAAGCAGTTGGGAATGTTTTTGGGTATGTTGAGGTTAGCCGTATTCTCTAATTCTTCTACCATAGAAGTTAGTGTCAAATTTATTAGCGAAAGAAATTTCCAAGGCTGCTTTCTGCTTTGATCACATCATAAGTAAAGAATATGTATAAACCTGAAAGGTGGAGTGAAATCTATATCAATTGGATCATTATCTAGGCCATTTGCGTGATATTTAATTTTGTAGCCACCAGTAAGGTCCTGGACCATCCCTGTTTCGGTTTAATCAAGTCGAAGGAAGTCAAAATATGAAAATGATAAAATATCAACAAACAGAAGGCATTTCCCAATGTACAACCATTCTTCTTACTTACCACTCAACATTTTCTCAGTGAGCTCCATCAGGTCATTTTAGTCTGCAAAAGCCATATAGAACTCACGGGTAGTGAATTTTGTAATGTAAGTTAAATCAATGCCCTCATTTCTAAATTTTTTTCCAATTTCATAGACATGATCAAGTCCACCAACTACACTCCTTAAGATATAACTCAGGTACAATGCGCATATAGAGCCTTATATTAATTCATTGCGATGGGTTACAAAGGGACGGGCAGCTTCACCTCCAACAATCATATTCATCATCGGAGCCTCATATTTAGTCCCTTGTATATGGCTTCATAGTGTCGGATTTCAGCAGGTCGAACTCACTGAGTTGCTCGAGCTGTTAACACAACCAAACAATTCAGTGTTATGCTATAAATTCAATATAAGATAACATGAAGACATTGCACGTTTATTATGGGTACAATATTGTATGTTTTTCTGCATTCAAAATGGAATTCGAAAACATAGGAGGAGATAAACAGTGAAAAAATTGAATTAATTATCTTTAGCCGATGGTTCATCCTGAGGTTTCATTGCTGGGAAGAAAAGAACCACATGTTCAAACATAGAATGCAACAGGTTATGGGTGCCGATAAAAACTCGATTGAATCTCATTTATGAGTAATATATATACAGATACACAAACAGATTAGAGAGAACCTTGATATGCTATGAATCCGTTAATAATATAGCTAACCGACTGATACTCAATCCCCAACCACCTGTTGGTGGCAATCCATACTCATGTGCAGTAAAGAATGTTTCATCCAAAGCCATTGCTTCATCATCACCTAATTCACGATCCTGATATTCCAAAAATCTTCACTTGATTGCTTCATCACCACGCTTCACATTGGAATGGAATTTAGCGAATTCAGCTTTATCCAAGCTTGACTTTGAATTTCCCATAAACCGACATTACCTAGAATGTCCCAACAAGTGAAATTTGGAGGATATAAATAAGAAAACACATCTTATGATGAAAATGGCCATATACCTCGTATCAGCCATAACTTGCACTTTGGCACCGCCACCATGCAAGTCATAGAAGAACAACTTTGAACTGGATGCTCTTTTGTTCATAAATCACCCTAGCATAAAATAAACACAATAGATTCATTTCAAAATAAATAAATGAACATAACCATGATACATTGGATGGTATATGATATGAGTAGGAGGGCCTCGTTAAATACCAGCCAAAAACACTGCAACATCCTCAATATGTTCCTCATTGCCTAAGCTTCCATATTCATCTATATATTCGACTATATACATTTATGTGAAGAATTTATGCGAATATGGATTTTTTTCCATATGCCTTTTGAGCTGCAAGAAATTTCAGCCTATTCTCATGGAATTGCTGATAAGAAAAGTTCAACATTTTACCAAGAGCTCACTTAAATCTTTTTGAATTATTCATTGTGATTTGTGAAAAGCATCATTATATCAAACATTAAATTATACCGTGGGATCCATATCTTCATCATCAGTGGCTGTAGATTTCTGACTTTGTAATCTTGCCTTGGCTACTGCCTGAAGAAAAATATAATTTAGTTATCATAGATATCATAACAAAATCGTAGGAGTTTAGAAATTATAAATAACGTAATGAGAAAGATAATATTGGTCATGCACATCCAATATTTAAAATTAATTAAAATCGCACAATTATTATGGATTCCATTTTGCATCTGCCAATTTAGTGATCATTACAATGTACAACCATAAATGTTTTGCTTTGTGTATAGAACATTGCATTTGAATGCGTCAATATATCAGTACATACACACTGCATTGGATGTATTTAACTTCCTCATACCATCATAACAGAGAAGAAAAGTGCAAAGATGTGTTTTCTTTTCTACAAATTTATCAAGTAAATTTTTTCACAAAACATTTCCTCCCAGAACCAGACTGCAATCTTTCATATCCAATATAATAAATCATTCATTTCTGAGTAAAAATATGGTTTCAATCAGTTGTTACTATCACTGCTTGTATTTTGAACCCTTTTCCTTTTATTTCCTAAAATATTGATAAAAGGAAAAAAACTGTAAAAATCTAAAATATAACTTTTGGGAACAACAAATTTGTTTTTTTATCGAAATACTTGTTATATTTTTACAAATGTTTTTAAAAAAATCTTATCATGATTTTGCTAAATATGAAAGCACATTATTGTGTTAGAAAACAATATCTAGAAGCAACTTGAAGTTAAATAATTGATCATTTATCAAAACTAAATATGTATTTGTATATTTAAAAGGAAAATAATTTTCATTAATTTCTAGCATTCAAATATCTACTTCGCTTTCATATCGAATGTAACAACCCATAAATTTTGAAAAGAAAAAAATTGTAATTAAGCAATTTGGCGAAATTTGAGGATTAAATTAAAAAATTTCAAAACTTATAGCGTGTTTTAGAGTTAAAGAAAATTCAGGGACGAAGCCCTAAATTTACCCTAGAAGTGTCGGCAGGTTTTTGGGTTTATATACGTGCAATTGGTTTCTATAAAACAGAAACCAATTGCTCATAATTTGCTTCCCCTAACGTCAACTTCCAAACACGATTCAGACGACGTTCGAATTCCGATAGTCGTTTTGAAACCACCATCGTGTTCGTCGTCGAGCTATAAACAAACCCCTTAAATTAATTAAAGTGAAACGCTGCCAAACGCCGTGAATTTCAAGTCAAAGTCTCGACGTTTTTTTAACACCACCGCTGAGAAAATCCTAAATTCATCGTCGATCGTTACTTCATTTTCGACACCTCCCGCACCATCGTGTTCCTTGTGCCATTTCGAGTCCGTCGGTGTCATCCTTTAATGTCAAGGATAAAGTAAATCTGCATTACCTTTAATGTCCCATAAACCTTCACATAAGAAGGATATAAATAAGAAAAAACATCTTATGATGAAAATGGTCATATACCTCGCATCAGCCATTACTTGCACTTTGGCAATGCCACCATGCAAGTCATAGACGAACAGCTTTGAACTGGATGCTCTTTTTCTTATAATTCACCCTAGCATAAAATAAACACAATACAGTCATTTCAAAATAAATAAATGAACACAACCATGATACATTAGATCGTATATGATGGGAGTAGGAAGGCCTCGTAAATACCAGCCAAAGACACTGCAACATCCTCAATATGTTCCCCATTACCTAAACTTCCATATTCATCTATATATTCGACTCTAGACATTGATGTTAAGAATTTATGTGGATATGGATTTTTTCCTTCTGCCTTTTGAGGTGTAAGAAATTTCAGCCTATTCTCATGAAATTGCTAATAAGATAAGGTTAAGTTTAACATTTTCCAATATCTCACTTAAAACATTATGAATTTTGCATTGTGATTTGTGAAAAGCATACTATAGCAAACATTAAACTATATTGTGGGACTCATATATTCATCATCAGCGGATGCAGATTTCTGACTTTGGGAGCTTGCCTTGGCTACTGCCTGAAGAAAAATATAATTTAGTTATCCAAGATATAATAATGAAATCATAGGATTTGAGCAATCACAAATATCGCAATGAGAAAGATAATACTAGTCATGCGCTTCCAATATTTAAAATTAATTAAAACCCCACAATTATTATAGATTCCATTTTGCATCTGCCAATTTAGTGATCAGTACAATGTACAACCATAGATGTTTTGCTTTGTGTATAGAACACTGGATTTGAGTGCATCCATATATCAGTACATACACATTGCATTGGATGCATTTAACTTCTTCTTACCATCATAACAGAGAACAAAAGCGCAAAGATGTGTTTTCTTTTCTACAAATTTATCAAGTAATTTTTTTCACAAAACATTTCTTCACATAACTAGACTGCAACCTTCCATATCCAATATAATAAATCATTCATTTCTGAGTAAAAATATTGCTTCATTCAGCTGTTACTATAATTGCTTGTAATTTGAACCCTTTTCCTTTTATTTCCTAAAATATGGATAAAATGGAAAAACAGTAAAAATCTAAAATATAACTTTAGGAAACAACAAATTTACTTTTTTTTTTATCAAAATACTTCTTATATTTTTACAATTTTTTAAAAATTCTACTTATCATGATTTTGCTAAATATGAAAGCACATTATTGTGTTAGAAAGCAATAGCTAGAAGTAACTTGAAATTAAATAATTGATCAATTATCAAAATTAAAACTGTATTTGTATATTCAAAAGGAAAATATTTATCATTAATTTCTAGCATTCAAATATATACTTCGCTTTCGTATTGAAGTTCACATTTCGCTTAATGAATAGGATGAAGATAAGATCTAAAAAATAAAATGTAGTACACGTTTTGGCTGCCTTTTCCTCCTCCTTACGGCGATGCTCCTCTTCCCTATGTTTATTTTAAGTTCTTTTTTACGAGCGCTGGAAACACATTCAATGTAAGTAAAAAGAAGTTAGATTGATAATCAAATTAACCTATACTTTTTATTTTCTTTCGATTTCTAAGTTTATTTTCTCATGAAACAAACAAGTAGAGGGGGAGAGAGGAAAGGAAATGTACTTTTTGCTCTGAGTTTCATTGGGTGAAGACGAATCCAATGCTAAATCGGAAACAACTTTCACTGTTTCTTCGACGGAGCCTTCCATGTTGACAGTATGTAACAAAGAGAGTGTGGCGCCCAGATAAAGCGAAATGTTAAAGAAAAGACGACCTGGCTAGGGTTTTAAAACAAAGTGTTGACTTTTTTTGGTAAAGTATACAAATGGTCTCTCAATTATATGGTGTTACTTTGTTGAGTCCCTTGGTTACTAAAAGTTATAAAATGGTCCTTCAACTATATGGTGTTGTTTGTTGAGTCTCCCTGCTATTAAAAGATACAAAATGATCATTCGACTACTCATATGTTAGAAACTCATCTTTTTTTGGTTAAAAATTAATGGTCATCTAATCTAGATGTTAGCCTGATTATTGAGGGTCGATCCACAAAATAAAGCTAAAGTAGTTTTGTGATCAGATTTTATCATATGTTATTCAAAAGGTTAACGTCTAGCTCAGATGGTCGTCAATTTTTAACAGAAAATTGAATTCGAAACATATGAATAACTAGATGATCATTTTGTAACTTTTAATAGTTAATGATACTCTAGAATAGATCCATTTTGTACTAGTTTTAATATCTATCGAATATCCATTCTTGTACTTTTTCTTTTTTCAATATAACAGTAAATCCATATAATAATGCAAGTTTTTACTATATGAAAATAGTAATGATTATCAATAATCTTTAGTAAAGTGATTAAAAGTTTTTATTTGACATTTCATTTTTCTCCTAAATTATAAGTTCAATAACTATTATGAATAAAATCTCACTTATCTTTGCCTTTAGGTAGGTTTTGTTCAACAAAAAAAGGGAAAAAAAGAAAAAATGATAATGATTTGATGAACCTGGGGATGGAGCTCCCTTAGTGCCTAAAGGGGTTCAACCCCTATAAAAAATTTTATATTCGACAAATTTTAGGCTATTATTATTTTGGTTCATGTAAAAATAAATATTTAAATTAAAAAATCTAATAATTTATTAAATATTTAATTAAACAGAGACTGTACCAAAGATGGATAATTTCATGTTCTCAAAATGTTTTGGTCTAATAACAATTTAGGTTATTGTAAGTTTAAATATTAGACAAATAAGCATTGTATTCTGAATTTTGAGTTTAAATACCTACTAAGTCATTATATTTTTCTTAAAAAATTCAACATTTCGACCCCTACCAATATTTAATCCTGATTTTGTTCCTAGATGAACCCATCAAATATTCATTAATGATAAAGGAGAATGTTATTGTTCTCTTTAAAGATTTTGGATTCAAGAAACTATGTATAGATGATGTTGTCAATTTATTAAGAAAAATCTACATAGATACTATTTTTAGTCACCTTTTTATATTGATAATATTTAAAGTTAAAAACGATTATCATTTTATTTATTTTATTGGGTAAATAACCGGTTTAAAATGTTAGGATTCATATGTTACATTTTAATTTAATAAGAAAATCTCAGGTGTTTTTAAGTTAACGGTTGGTTGGTGTTCAACTCATTAAGTGAATTTAAAGATAAAAGAGAATGTTAGTCTTTTTAGAGGTCTTAGGTTTGAGCAGTTGCGTTTTTAAAGTGTGTGTGTTGTTAATGAATTAAGAAAATTCTGGACATATATTATCTTGTAAACGTTCCAAACTATTAAAAATGATTAATCAGTGTTTATATAATATTAAGTTTTAATGAATTGAGATCGTAAGTAGGATGATAAAAGTTGTGTATAACAATGTGTTCAAATCTTGAGTAATTATTTCTGTAAAATCCTAATACTACACATAAATTTTAGTAAAATATGTAATATATCATATATAAACTTCAATTTTATGTATTTTTATACATTGACTTTTGATTTGATTAAATTTTTCAAAAAACACTAATAATTTTATCAATGTATCATCTCAAGTTTACATATTGCACACACAATAATTATACTCATTCAATATTAAAATAAATAAATATATTTAATATCTTAAAATTGTTTAATTGAATTAAACTCAAATTTTCAACCTTAATATATCAAATTAACATTAGATCAAAATTTATGCATAAATATTTATCTATATTATTGAATTAAATGTCAGTTGACTTGTGACACACGAGCTCAATAATAACTTTCGTATTTGAAATAATTTTTTTAACAGTTAGTTATAATGATACAAATAATATTTTTTCAGTTTATACGATAGAAACATCAAATGAAATGTATACATTTATTTTTAACAAATACAAGGGTAAAATTATTATAATATGTTAATTGAATGGTATTTGAGTTACTTAATTTTTTTTCATAAAAAATTAATATGAACCGTTTTTTTATTCAATATAGTCTTTAAATTAAGAAGAAGAAAATCAAATTGACATTTGATCAAAGAATCAAATGTTATATGTGCTAACATGACAATTCACGACACTAGTGTGACAGCCCACGATATTGACATGATGATTAATGATTTAACGCATTAATTTATGATGTTAATGGAAAATTCACAGTGGTTGATGTATCCTCAAACGTTTCTAAAAAAGCAAATGTAACTCCTGTTTTTTTTTTTTTTAATTTTGCACTCAATATGACCTTAAATTGAGGAAAAAACTAAATTGGCCTTTTGACAAACAGAATCAAATGTTGACCATTACGGTGCTGATGTATCAGTTCACAATGCGGGCATTTGATTCCGTTAGTTAAATAGTCAAATTATTTTTTCTTAGTTTAATGGTCATATAGAATGTGAAAAAAATTTAGGGGTCACATTGATCTTTTAGAAAAAAAGTTTGAGGGCGTAAGATATCATTAATCCTAAATTTTTAATGAACGGGCCTAGAAACAAAAAGTCCCATCAATGGAGGTTTTTGGGCAATCGGGTACTCTATGAATAGCCCTGGCCTCCGCAACCAATTCTCTTCTACTTAATACAATTATTTTTTTATAAAAAAAATCACACACACATATATATATATATATATGTTTTAATTTCGTTTAATTTCCCTCTTTTGTTAACCATCAAACCAAAGTTTTGTTTCTTTTCTCCAATCCATTTACCTCCCAGTTCAATCCCCAAAGCCCTTAAAGAACTCCCATGGGTTTAGGGTAGGTTAAGTTGTTCTGGGTTTTCTTCGATTTGCAGAAAGAGAGAAATATGGGTCACTCTAGCTTCCAAGGTATTCAATTTCACATGTATTTATCGTTTCTTTAACTTAAAATCCCCTTTCTTGGATTGAATTGCAAAGCCTCTTTTGTTGTTTTTCGTTGGAGCAGACGAAGACGACAATGAAGAAGAATAAGGGAGTAAGCTGGTGGGAGTAATCGGCTTCTGGGTTTTATGTTTGGGAATGTCGATAACTCTGGTGATCTTGATGCTGATTATCTTGATGAGGTACGTTTTCGACAATAATTTATCCCATTTTCTTCTTGGAGCTTAAATTCTTGGTAATTTAGGCGTGAACCTAACGAGAACATTTCTATACTATCGTTGGTGTTTATGTAAACCGTTCAAAGCTCGCTATTTTCTTACTTTGCATGTAAAGAACTCGGTGGAATCTCAAGTTCTTGATGGGCTTGGGATGTGTAACACTTCGCCTTTTGGTGGAGCTGGTTTTGGATGAGGGCATAGGGTAAATTGAAGCTGGTGTGAGGAAGGAAAGTGTAATACTTTACTTTTGCGGGAAAGTATTTTGAATCTACATAAGTTTAGTGTTCTAGGAGAAATTATGGTTTAGGCTTATATTAACTTGGATTTTGCACCTCAAGAGTGGTGGAACAGAAGCATCTTGATGCTGCCGTGAATTATTTCTAGTTGAGTTCAGAATAAAGTACTTGTTGTTTGGAAGAGACCATTTGATTTGAAGAATTGCTAAATGTAATTTAAATACAGAGAATAACCAATCACACAATTACATGTTTTTTTAAGACTCATTTGTTCCTGAAACTCACATCAAATTCTACTCTACTAAGTTCGAGTCATGTATAATGAAATTCTTACAAGTTTGGAGAAATAAACTTGCCAATCTTTGTTAGTTCCATCATGAGACTCAAGCCATATAAAACAAATCCTACAGGAAAGAAGATTTGATAACTAAATTAGGGTCAAAATAAGGCCAGTGAACCCATGAAAATCAAAAGCACTCATTTGGACCTGAAGGAGTTTGCTGCTCTTGAAGGACCCCATGATTTCTCCTCATATTTCTTCCGGAACTTGAAAAACCCTTGCGGGGGATAACATTCTAATTTGACTCGCACTATCTATTTAAGCTGTTAGTTTGGTGCTTTGCTTAACTACTTCAGTAAAGATGACAAATTTTATCTCTTCCAGAATGTAAAGGAACATCATGCAGCTGTAGCAGACAAGTTGGGTCCATCTCTTACGGATATAGATGTAAGCTGTTCTGTTATGTGTTCTCTCGGTTCTCTCTTCCCCGCTAAATTACTGATTCATAATAAACAAATCTAATGCAGGCTATCTTCTCTGGTGTTTTATATTTATTTTTAAGTGGGGGCTTGTTTTGCTAATGACACTGTTTGATTATCAGTTGTCAGATAAATCACCACACACTCCAGCTGATGCTGCTGACCAAGCTGATGGTGCAGAGTATGTCCCTCCAACAAAGTGACATAGAGGGGGAAAGGTAATGGCGATTTTCCTTCATTGCTTTCATTTGCCATGGTTGATATTTTCATTTTTTTTCTTGTAAAATTTCATTGAAAAGGAAAATGTCAGTTGTATTATTGTGCGACAGAACACAAGTTTTAAATAGGTTGTCTTTACATAAACTAGAATCCTAAGACTACTAGGTTTTTAGTTTTCTAAGATTCTATCTCCTAAGAGAGTTCTAATTAAAATAACTTGTTCTAAAAACATTAGAGAAAAGAAAACATCTAGAGGCTGTCCATAGGGTGTTGAGATACTTGAAGGGAACCCCGGGTAGGGCCTATACTTCAAGAAAACAAATAACCGATATGTAGACATCTACACAGATGCTGATTGGGCAGGTTCGGTGAATGATAGAAGGTCTACAAGCGGTTACTGCAGTTACGTGTGGGGTAACCTTGTGACGTGGAGAAGTAAAAAACAATCTGTTGGTAGCCCGCAGTAGTGCTGAAGTTGAATATCGAGCTGTGTCACATGGTATATGCGAGGGAATTTGGATACAACGACTAATGATCGTACCATGATCGTACCAAACATGTAGAAATAGATCGCCATTTTATCAAAGAAAATATTGAATCAGGGGAAGTATGCATAACCTACCTACCAACTAAACAACAAATTGCAGACTTGTTTACCAAGAGCCTAAACAAGAACATGTTTGAAGATCTCACTAGCAAGCTGGGTTTGATGAACATCTATACACCAGCTTGAGGGGTAGTGTTGGAATTCCTAGAATCAAGGAACAATATCTTTTTTTCTTAATTCTAGGAGTTTGCCATATGTAAATAGTCAACTAATCTAATTCCCTGATCTTAGGAATTATTTCCTAACTTAGAGTAGTTCTTCCTTATAAATTGTAATTTACGTTTAGAGCAATATAGTAAGAATTTCATTTCTTCTCACATTTGTTCAGAAGGCATGCGAAATGAGGGTGACCAAGGTGAAAATGCCATAACATGTCTTCTCCCAAAAGTGTTCAGGTACAAGATTGGTGAACACGAGTGATATAACTATTTCCAGTAGGTGTATTTTTCTCTCTCGTCTATCCTATCTGCTGATGCGTATTAACATAATAACTCATATGAATAATCCCTTTTTCTTTGAAATAAGAACCCAAGGTTTATGAAAATTACTGAGTTCCATTATATGTTTTGAGAATCTGGATCTTGCTTTTGAATTTGGTATGAACCATGGAATGAAAGGATTTGAAGATTTCCCCGAATTTGGATTTTTCTTCTATGAGGAATGTCCATGTTGTTCTAGTGTGGTCACCTATGAAGGATATGAACCAACTAGTCTCATTAAGATTTTTCACACGTGAAGGTCCCCAAATTTCACCATGAGTTATAGAGAATGGATGTGAAAGTTTATATTGGATGCTAGGATAGACATGTCGTGTGTGTTTTGCAAGTTGACATATCTGACAATGAAAGAGCTTAGAACTTTCTTTGATGAATAGGTGAGGAAACAATTTTTCATGGTATGCACAATTTTTGTGACCAAGGCAAAAATGCATAACATGTCGATTTGAAATAAAATTATAATTAGAAGAGGACTTGAGTGAACAAATTTCGAAACACAACTTGAGTGAACTTGTCCTTGTAGAGGAGAGTTCCCTTTGAGCAAATAGAGGCTACCAGATATCTCAACACTGCTAATCACCTTCCCAAATATTGTCTGGTTGATTAAAGTTTAGTCACAGTTCAATTCACGAGTGAGTTTACTAATGAAAATCAGATTACAATCTAATTTTGAAACTTAAAGAACAAATCGAGAAGGTCCTTCTCTCAATTTGATTGATCCGATTCCTTCTCTTCTTGAGAGTGATCCATATGCTATTCGGACTGGAGAGGCTTGATTGTGGGTTGAACTTGTGAAAAATATTAGTCTCCAATGATGTGATCTGAGGTTCTAAAATCAACTATCCAAGGCTTTACTTTGCTGGTTTTTGCAATATTTACAACATAAAAATTACTTTGATTTGCCAGCGTGTGGGTGTGTTGTTCGGTGGAGGTTGTCATCTACTCAAGTAGTTTCTGCAATGTTTCAATTTGCTCCGTTCAGTGCTGGTGTTGGAGGCATTACCGAATTTGCATGGCTTCTCTAACTTACCATGTTCAGCTAGGTCTCCAATCAATAGGTTTTTCATGTAGTTTCCAGCTTCACTCTCTCTCAAGTGGCCAGGTTTCTTGCAATGTTCACACCATGACATCCCTTTTATTTGCTTGTTATCCTAAGATGAGTTGTGCGTGTCAGGGATTTAAATAGCGGTCCGGTTGCGGTGTCCTCTGCAACCGTTATTATATGACCACGACACCCGCGACCGTGATATAGCAGTAGCGGTAGCAGTGTCCTCCGCGACCGTTATTATATGACCGCGCATAGCGGTAAATGCGAGGCGACCATTATTATATGACCACACATAGCGGTAAATGCGAGGAGACCGAAAATGGACTGTGACCCCAATTTGAATCCCTTGTGCTTGTACGAGGCTAAACCTTCAGCAACTGTGGAATTGACGTTTTCTGTCATCATCAATTTCTTCCTTCTTTCTTCTCTTCTAACTTCAACAAATACCTCTAGGATGGAAGGCAAAGGTTTGTTGTCTTCTATCCTTTCATCCAAATCTTTATTGAGACCAAGAGAAATTTGAATGTTCTCTTTTGGGGACTTTTATGCAGGGGTGCATCATCAGGAAATTTCCAGGGATGTATTTCAAACATATCAAGTTGCTGCAAATACCTGGTGATTGTGTTCTAATATTGAGTGATAGTCATCTATCTTTGTTGAAAACCATGAAGTTGAGTCTCGATCTCAAAGAGTTCAAAGGTGTTTTCTGAGTTGAAGTAAATCTCTTTTGCGGCCTCCCAAATTTCCTTGATTGCTTTGTAGAGAGGAAAATTTTCTCCAATCTCCATGATCATTGAATTTGTGGTTTTCAATCTTCCGCATGCAATACTTAGGATCAACTGTTTCTGGGATAGAAACCTTCTCAGTGAGATCATCATCCTTGCCCCTACCAGCTATATACATAAGAAAAGATTGGGACCACTGAAGTTAATTTTGGCCATTGAATTTGTGACTTGTGATAGGTATGGGTTGGTTAATGAATTGTGCTTGAATCCGGAATTAACTTCCGAAGAGGTGTTGTGTCTCCATGCTATACTAGGGTTTAGAACCTAGCTCTCACACCATGTAGAAATTCGGTGAAAAGGAAAATTTCACTTGAATTATTTTGCGGCAGAGCACGCCTCTGAATACGTTGTGTGTTTAATAAACTAGAATCTTAAGACTACTAGGTTTCTTGTTTCCTAAGACTCTTATCTCCTAATAAATAGAGTTATAATTAAAATAAAACTTATCCTAAGAAACAGCAGAAAAGAAAACAACTCCTAATGAAACTTTAAATTAAAACAGGCAGGAAAGAGAGTCCTAATCGGCTTCTTTCTATATTTCTCTCTTGTACAACTCGTGTTGGTACCTGTGTCAACTCTGCTGGTATAATTGAAATTGAGTCTAGGCTCAGATGCTGATCATGGGGAATTATAATGGGAGTTTTGTTCTTTAAGGTTGCTTTAACTAAATCTCGTCATTATTTTTATATGCTTTATTTTGTGGCTTTGGTCCATGGATGTGTATAAAGTATGATGGACTATAAATTATTGAATTGGCATAATATCTTTATAATCGCAATGCTATTTTTATAAGGCAGATGATCTGAACCCAAAATATTATGATGGTTCATTTATTTATTTGATTTGAAAGGTAGATTCTATGAAATGTTGTAATACATATCTGAGCTTAACTCGATTGAACCCTAATAAGTGTAATAATTGATAGATAGTTTAGAAGGCTAGGTTCTAAATTTGATGCAAATTTGTTTTCATATGTTTGAATGGACACTGAAGATATTTACATTTGTCGATGAACTGTAAATCTCTCATTGTAGACAAAAGGGGGGGAAGGAAAGTTGTGTGAATTTGAAAAGTATTATGCATTTTGTGTGAATTTTCTGTATGTTATGTCTGTAACAAGATGAACAAGTATAGCCACATGCGATTTGTGGAAGATTGACATCTTTCATGATAAACGTTCTAATGAGATGTGCCCTGAGAAATTTTACTCATCTCATAAAAAAAGGAATATGAAATGAGAAGGCTATGAAGGAGTAAGATTATGTGATGAGAGATCTAAATAGTTTTTACTTAAGTTCGATGCATGTAAATCCGCTTCTTTATAAGCCTTTCCTGCTTAATGTATTCTTCAATTGATCGCCCTGCAGGTTGGTTTGTCCAACATCTTAGAGTGGATTGTTGAAACTCTAAGAGATAATACCGAAGTGTCCTATCTGTTCTTAAAACCAGTGTCCAAGGAGGCGCCCAACTACCTGAACATTGTAAAGCATCCAATGGATTTGTCCACAATAAGGAACAAGGTTAGGTTGATGGAATACAAAGATCGAGAAGACTTAGACATGATGTGTGGTAGATTGCCTACAATGCTCATATTTACAATGATGGTCGTAATCCTGGCATTCCTCCTTTCTCCGATCAGTTTTTGGAGCTCTGTGACTACTTGCTGCACGAGTATGCTCATAGCTTGGATGAAGCTGAAGCAGGTATAGGGAAATCTTAATCAGATCAAACTTTTGAAATCATTCATTTGAAAGCGAGAATTACCTTAGAGAAGAACTGCTGCTTCTCTAGGTTTTAGGGGTGTCCAGGTTTTGAAGAACCATGGCAATAGAGCTTTGAATATGTGTACTCAAAACCTCAGGTGCTTGAGTTGTTTCAGGCATCAAAAGAAACTAGTTCACATAGGTGGGTAAGAAAAAGGATGGTGATAACCTAGGTGATGTAGATGAACGGTAAGTGATGGTTTGGAGATGAAAGCTTGTTGAGAACCAGATCCTTGTTGGAACCGTAGGCATTCTCATAGCTGTTATCATGGCAGGCATTGAGAAGAATACATACTGTTGGCCAAGAGACGAAGCATTCCCGTCTAGAATATGAAGAACAGTCTCATAGCTGTTATCATGGCAGGCATTCTCGTAGGTAGGACTATAAATGAGATGAGATAAATCGTAAGTTATTCGAGATCGATTTGGTCAGAGCCTAGTTAACTCTCGAATCAAATGGACTCGACTCGAGTTTGGACTCGACTTGAGTTTGAATGACTCAAATTCTTAACGAGTTAAAATGTACTATTTGTTATCCGACTTGAAAAGCTTGCGAGCCATTCGAAAAAAAATAATATATTAAATTTTTAGGTTTTTAAAATTAATTTACTAGTAATATTAAAAATTTTATGTTCTTGTTTCAAAAGTGCAATATAAGGTTCTCATGTACTTAAGGTTCATGTTCGAACTTCAAATTGAGCTTTAATCGAGTTATGTATGAGAATGTTTTAAGGTTCTCGAGTTTTCAAACTCAAGTCGTGTTTTAATTTTTTATTTCGAGTTGAGTTTGAAAATTTTAAGTTCGCGAGCATGAGAGTCGAGTCAAGTCGAGACGAGTTTTAATTTTTTTATATTCAGTTCGAGTCAAGCTTGACAATTTCAATCTTATGAGTTTTCAAATCAAATCACGCTCAATTTTATATTTTTCGAGTTGAGTCGAGCTCAGCAATACTTGAACTCAACTCCGTTCATTTACAGCCCTGCTCGTAGGAGTCATGCTTGGAATGATGGTGGAGCCTCAGTGTGGCAAAAGATTAATGCTGCAGTAAATTCGGGTATTGTGTTATTCTAGAGGAGCTTTTATTGATGCTCTCGGTTCACAAGGTTCGGCTCCGTTGAAGAGCTCAGGCGTCAGATTGCCGCTTTCTTGGCCCATGCCAGCCATGAAACATGCATCTCTCAGCGTATAGTTCTATCTTTAGCGTGTATGCGCGTTGTCAATAGTTAACCTAATAATCACTCAGGCTTTTATAAAAACAATACTGAAACATATATCATACAAGATGACAAATTTAAAACAAAAATCTTACAAAAGTGCAACTAAAACATTCACGAGACAAGATAAAAACTCAACCAAAACTTATTCTTATGATCGAACAAATGTATGGGATTCGTTACATTATGAAATAACTTAACATTGAAAGTGAAGAATGCGAGCTTAAAATTAAGTCAAATACTAACTAACAAAAATAAATCAAAGAATCATGTTTATCATCATTTGCATTTGCGTCGTACAAATTCTTCCTAGCTAGTAAAGAAACTTGCATAATACATCTTAACCCAAAACTAAAAGAATGATCAACAAAAACAAATGTTGGCAGTGTCTATATATATTGCACTTTGTTCAACTTCCATGGGGAATGGCCTAGTGACCAGGTCCTCGAGGACTAGGTCCCAAAGCTAACCAATGGAGCCAACACGACATGGTGAACTTTGCCTTGTGGTAAACCGTTGAGTAAGTATCGATGGTGGCGAAATCTTCCAGTAAAACTCTGGCCACTTCGACCTGGCTCAACACTGCCATTGAGATGACAAAGATGATCAAAAGGGTACTTAGTTTTCTGCTATTCATCTTCCCAAACAGTAACCTTCAGACCAGAAAAAAGGCTACAAATCTTTGAAGATTATGTATTGAATATGCAGTAATTAAGAGATCCTTGATGTTGTGAATGAGGAAGAACTGGAACTGAATGGTTAATATATAGGGGAAAAAACAAGGGTTTACAAAATATAGTAAAAACAGCTGAAAATATCAAGCAAAGGAGATTGAGTTTTGAGTTTGAGGTTTTGTGTATGCTAAAAATTCCCGCTAGGAGATTCACCTACCAAAATCTAGTATGCGATGCAAGTCAATCTGGATTAGTCATGACAAAACCTAGAATCGGGAGAAAAAAAAAGAACAGCTGAAAATATCGAAATATTGAGGAAATGTGGACTTTTAACGTGTTGACCAAGAAATTGTAACAGCTCGTTGCTGCTGGGAAAGCAGAAACACTATGTTAATTGAACTTGTCAATGGATGCTACACTGTACATATGAAAATTACTGGTTTAACCTTTCTGTTTAATTGCTTGGGTTCAAGAACCGACGAAGGTTGCTTTTGTTATTTTGAGAGGAATGGAGATTCAGTTGAGTAATTTAATGGAGGTCCAAGAGTTTGAAATATTGAATTTGACCAAGATTTTGGCTTTCTGGTTGGTTGGTCTGCCTGTGCTTGATTGAGTAAGATGACAACAGCAACAAATTAGTGTGTGTTTATATATCGTATGAGAAGTGTTGAACATTACTAATACTATTTAATTGTTTAATTTTGACCGTTGAATCAATTCAGTTATTTTCAAATAATTAAATTGATAAAAGGGGTGTTTTACGAGATAGATTTTTTCATCCAATTATTTTTTTTTCAAAACTATATATCGTTTTGGTCACTCGGCGTTAAAAAAATAATAATAATGTTAACATTTCATCATAAGATAATGTTACGATATTATTAAAAAATAAAAGTTACCACATCAATAGTTCTGTTTATTTTTAACGATAGGTGACCAAAATGGAATCAAAATGTAACATTAGATATGATTTAAAAAAATAGTTCGGTGGCCAAAACAAAACTGCAAACATAAGTGGTGACTAAATATATAGTTTATCCTAAAAAATTCCGAGATTGAAAGATACTAATTAAATGAAATAACTCGGTTCAGTTTGATTAGTTAATTAGATTTAACCTAATAGCGAACCCTAATTAAACGTCTAACTCAAACTAGAGTTAGCAATAATTAAACTTTAGCTTTGAAGGGTTTGTAATATGTGTTATATGTTTATATTCATATTAACAAACTAGATGTTTAAAATAATTAGGGTAAATATATATTTTAGTACCTAAAATTTGTTTTAAAGTATAATTTGGTGTCTAAACTTTTTTTAATTAAATTAAATACTTGAACTTAACTTTAAGGTTTAATGCTATATTTGCAGCATAAAAAAGGGAAAAAACTAAGGGTTCATTCCTTTCACTGAAAACGTTTTTTAGAAAATATTTTTCGTAAAATGAATTACATTTTCTGAAAAAATATTTTCTTGAAAAACATTTTACGATATTTGTAAGATATTGTTTAAACCCCTTTTCCACTAGTTGATGATTTTTTTAAAATTTATTTAATACACATATTAAATACAATAAATAATATTATTCATCATAAAATTTAATATTATTATTTTGAAATATTAAAATAATTTATTTATTATTAAAATATTGTTTTTATAATTTTATTAATAAAAATATTAATATTGGTATATTTTATTGAAATAAAAATATTATAAATTATATTAATTATTTATTAAAGTAATAGTGTTATATTATATTTTAAAAATATTAATTAGTATATTTTAAATATCTTTATTAAAATATTATTATATTAATATTAATATTAATATTAATATTAAATATATAAATAATATTATTCATTATTAATAATTTAATAATATTATTTCTATGAAATTAATAAATAATATAAATTTATTAATAATTTAATTATATATTATTAAAATAAAAAATATAATATCTTATATTATTATAATATAGTTAATTATTTTATTATAATATTAAAAATATAATATTATATTATTAAAAAATACTTTGAATATTTTAATAATTAATATTTTGATTAAAATGATATTAAAATAATTTTTTAATATTAAATTCATAAAATAAAATTATTTTGAGTATTTATTCTTTGAAGTCAAAAGTTCAGAAATTGACTTACAGAAAATCAGACCATAAGTCATTTTCCATAAAATACAAATGAAATTCTGTTGACCAGAAAAATGTTTTACGTTGACCAACCAGTTTTCCTCCAACCAAACATTGAAAAATGAGTAAAGCATTTTCCAGAAAAACATTTTACATGAAACAAACAAACCCTAAGTAAAAATGGCATTTGAAAATGGGGTTTAGGGTTTTGAATGTGTCAGAAGCACGAGTTGTTTGGACACTTAATTCATACTGCATGCATGCAAGGACAGATGTAGGGTTTTGTACAGGGTGGATATTGAAATTCAATTTTTTTATGTTAGTAATTTATTTTATTGAATGTGTCTATCTTGAAATTTTATTTGTGTCCAGTTCATACGAAAAATTTATATTATTAGTACAAATGTACTCACTTTCAAAACTATTTTTAGATCTAACACTGCGTACATGTAATACCCTTTTCAACAAGGAAGAAAATAGGGTTCTGTCGTGTTTAAGATCTATACATAAATCACATTAGTCAACAATTAGGAAGTCTAAGTTACAATTTAAATAGTTGCAATCGATTGTAGTGACGGATCCATAAATATTTTTTAGAGGTAAAGAAGAGAAAAATAGTGGGTAAGTGTGTAATAAAATAATTGTATTAATAAAATTGTTCTCTCCTCTTAAGTTTTCCGGCTAAGTATTAGTTTATTTTATGTTTTTCGGGACTATTCTTAAGCTTTTATTAGGTAGAGAGCAATCCGACTTAATTTTAAAGATCATGTTTGGAAAAATATATAAATTTGGTGTTGCAATCGATCTTTGGGTTTGATAGGCCAAACACCTAAAAATATATTTTAAAATATTTTTAAGAAAATTCATTTTTAAAGATAAAAATATTATCTTTAATGAATAAAATCTACCCTAACATGTTGTCTATACAAATACAAGAAGAAGAAGAAACAAAGCAGAAAATGAGTTCGTATCAATGAGTGTTAGGTATAACTCATAAATATATCAGTAAAGAGGATAGAGGATGGAGCGGATCCCACAGTACGGTACATGATTATTTTTGTAAATATGTACCAGGGTTTATTTATTATAAAAGGAGATGTAACCAAAACCTATGAGACATTGAATGACAAATCTAGCACCGCCTACGGCACCGAGGACGTAAGCACATTGCTGAACCTCGTTAAAATTCTTGTGTTCTTTCCGTTTTCTTTACACGATTTTTTTACAATTGGTATCAGATGTCATGAGCCAAATTTGAAGTTGCGAAATTCGATGGTCAGGGTAACTTCGAATTATGGCAAACAAGGGTGAAGGATCTTTTGGTGCAGCAAGGGATCCTGAAGGCTTTGCGGCCTACAAAGTTAGCGTCGATGGAGGAGGAAGTTTGGGAAGAATTGCAACACCGAGCTGCAGGAACCATACGACTATGTTTGGAGGATGAGGTCATGTATCACGTCATGTATCTGTCATCTCCAGATGAAATTTGGAAGAAGTTGGAAAGTCAGTTTATGTACAAATCCTTAACGACTAAACTGTATCTAAAGCAACGACTGTATGGGCTGAAGATGCAAGATGATCATGATTTGGCGCAACACGTGAATGTCTTCAATCAAATTGTTTCTGATTTGGCTCGGCTTGATGTGAAAATTAAGGATGAAGACAAAGCGATGATTCTATTGTGTTCGTTGCCTCCCTCTTACGAACATATGGTGAATACTCTTACATATAGGAACGAGACTATCAGAGTTGAGGAGATTACTGCAGCCTTATTGGCTCACAACCATCGGAAGTAGAATGCAGGGGAAAGCTCTCAAGCTGATAGCTTATATGTCAAGAGTAATTGAAATCGTGGAAGGAAGCTAGAGAAGGCAGGGTCTGGGAAGCGGAATTTCATATCCAAATCTATAGATAAGAAGGCAATTCACTGTTACAAGTGTAAAGAGGCGGGACATATAAATCGAGACTGTCTGAAGATGAAAAAACAGACTATGAGAAGCGTGATGACTCATCAATTGTACGGGTTGAAACAGTCTCCGAGACAATGGTACAAACGGTTTGACTCCTATATGATCAAGATTGGCTACAAGCGATGTGAGTATGATTGTTGTGTCTAGGTTAAGAGCCTTAATGATGGTTCTTTTATTTTTTTGTTATTGTATGTTGATGATATGTTAATTGCTGTGAAGAACATGGATGATGTTATCGGTTTGAAAACTTTATTGAGTCAGGAATTTGATATGAAAGATTTAGGTACTGTAAAGAAAATTCTTGGAATGAAAATTTACAGGGACAGAGACTCAAGGAAACTGTGGCTATATCAACGGGGTTATGTTGAGAAAATGCTAGAAAGGTTTGTGATGAGCAGCACAAAACCAGTGCTCACTCTATTGGAAAATAACTTTAAGCTTTCATCAGAACAGTGCCCTAAGACAAATAAGGAAGCTGAAGATATGGCAAAGGTTTCGTATTCTAATGTTGTTGGCTGCTTGATGTATGCAATGGTATGTACTCGTCCTGATTTAGCTCATGTTGTTTGTTAAGTTTGTAAGTACATGTCTAAACCTGGTAAGCAACATTGGGAAGCAATCAAGTGGATCTTTAGGTACTTAAAGGGTATTGTGGGACATGGAATTGTTTTTGGTAGTCAGCGGGATAATCCTTTGGTTGTAGGATATGTGGATTCAGACTATGCGAGTGACTTGGATAATAGAAGATCTACGAAAGGGTATGTCTTTACTCTTGGTGGAGGGCCTATTTGTTGGAAGTCTACTGTTCAAGCTATTGTGGCATTATCTACAACTGAAGTTGAACACATGGCAGCGGCTGAAGTTGCAAAACAAGCTTTATGGCTTACTGGTTTAGTGAAGGAGTTGGGTGTTCAACAAGGTGGAGTTCAGTTGCTTTGTGACAATCAAAGTACTATTCACTTGGCTAAGAAGCAGGTATATCGTGCTAGAACTAAGCATATTGATGCAAGGTTTCACAAGATCAGAGAGTTGGTTGCATCTAAAGATATTTTGTTTCAGAAGGTACATACTGATGAGAATGTCGCTGATATGTTCACCAAGCCAGTTACGACAAACAAGTTCATGCATTGCTTGGACTTGTTGAATGTTTCAAGTTGTTAAAGATGTAAGGTAACCCAACCCACATTGAATGTTTCCTAAGGGGCAGAATATTCGCCAAGGTGGAGATTTATTAAGTATGGCTCATAAATATACCAGTAAAGAGGACAGATGATGGAGCATAGTGAGCGAAGCGAACATCATCTGTCCTTAAAAAAGTCTCATAGTGGGGGTTACGATTATGTGGGTTGGGGGTGCGGGGGCACAAGCCCTGCGGTACGGTACATAGTTTTTTTTGTAAATATGTACCAGAGTTTATTTATTATAAAAGGAGATGTAACCAAAACCTATGAGACATTGAATGTCAAATCTAGCACCGCCTAGGGCACTGAGGACGTAAGCACATTGCTGAACCTCGTTAAAATTCTTGTGTTCTTTCCGTTTTCTTTACCTGATTTTTCAACAATGAGATAATCAATAAAGTAGTAAGAACTATCTTTAATCAATAAAATCTACTCTCACATGTTGTCTATCCAAACATGGTTTAATAGGTCATATCCAAACACGATTTTTACCACATTATTTCTCGTTCATAGTTTAAGAACTTAAAAGAAACAAGATGGGAAATAGTTTAGGGCATTTTTTTTAGTTTAAACCTAAAAATATTAATCATGAGTCGCCTAATATATATAGAGACATTTGAACGCTCAACCATTTGTTAGATTTATAATTTTTTTTAATACCACATAAAGATCAAAGCCTTTTACTATCCCACACCGAAGAGTTATGGCTTCCGATGAATACATGATGAAGGTTTCTCCAAGTTTTCAGTTCCTAGCAACTCACAATGAACTGATTACATTTACCTCTCAAATAATCAAAAGGTAAACCATTACCTTGTCGTGACTCAGAGAAGCAAAAGGTGAGCTATTATCTTGCCATGATTACATCCACGACTGCAAAATATATGTTGACGAATATAAGGAGCCGTGGAAAATTTTTAGTTAGGCCACGTCCGAAACCTTTTATGTATTCACCAAGTTGAAGAAGAAGCGCAAGGAAAAAGATTGATTGAGTTGCCAATTCGGGTATTTGGAAAGGTTAAAGAACATATCATGTTATGAATTCAAATAATAATCAAGTTGGGAATAAGAAACTTTTTAGTTCTCAAGTTAAAACATTCCTATGATATCGAAAATTGACATTGGATCATGAATGAGTTTTCTCTTCTAAACGATGATCAATTACATTGTTTACATGATATTGTTGTTTTACTTTGTTAACAAAGATTATTAGTGTTTACACTAAGTTATTTTTTCTATGTGGTTTGTTGATTTTGGTTTATAGGTTGAACAGTTGAAAGTTGGGTGTTATGTTGAATCTACAAGAAAAAGAAAGGAAAAAAACCCTCCGACCATTATGAAGATTTCTCCATTGTTAACCCTCTCAAAAGGACCCTCCCATCGGTTTACTATGCCGACGACGAAACTAGAGAGCTTTCAACGAGCAAGAGATTCTACAATGTGCTTACAAAATGTCGTTGCGCATAGTTATCTACCGTCAACCCTTTCATTACATCTACAACAGCAGCAACGAAACATACTAGGGTCAATGGGAGACGAGGTTTTTCATCCTCATCCTCAATATCATCTTCCAGGGCTCAACTGTGTCGAAGACGAACCTGCAGTGCGTTGGACGAAATCATCAACATCCCAGGGTCATGGCTTGTATTGAGCAGATAATGTAATGGTTTTTTAGTATTAATAAATTATTTGGACACTATTTTTCGCCTTCCGTTGTTCGAGTAGTAGCTTCTGAACTTTGATATAAGGGACGATTTTAACGAGGCTTCTATTTTCCCAAAAAGAACCTTGTTTTAATTTATCCACATTCCATAGATATTCTTAAAATCTTTAGTAATTTTATTGTAATTATAACATTTTCTGGTAATATTTTAATAACCAAGCTTGTTCGTTAATAAAAATGAATTCGTTTAACCATATTTTAATTCAATCAGATAATTTTATTAATAGAATAAACAACTATTAGCAGTAAAATACAAAGAGTTTAAACTCCAACACCAACTAAAACGTCTCACACCCAAGTCTCCAGTTGAAAAGCAAGGCTTAGAATCGATTTATACTACTAGATCCAGCTGAAACTCACACAAAACATAAATTCTGCAAAACGCCTCCAATTCAAACTAGTTGCATCAACATAGTTTAAAGAAATTATCATCTTGGATGGCTTTGGCCTCCCACAATCAAGGGCTGGTAGCTTTCTAGCTAGAAATTTTAAGAGAGTTGTCAATGACCACATGCTGCAATTGGCTAAGTGAGAACCAAGCCTAATTCAGCGACCGGTGTTGATGAGGTTTGTACCAGTTTATTGGCTCTGTCAATCAACCGTCCATTGCAGTCTCTCACCAAAGCTCTAATTCCTGCTACCTTCATCATCTCGTCAAAGGATGCATTAAATTTGACTTAAGTAAATTCTGCGGTGGACAGCTCTAATTCCTGCTACCTTCATATTCTAATATTTTTTTCTTCTGGAATTATAATTCATGTTGATGTCATATTGCGTTCAAAGTTAAAGGATCTGGTTTTTAATAAAGAAGACACCTTCATATTCTAATCTTTTTTTCTTCTGGAATTATAATTCATGTTGATGTCATATTGCGTTCAAAGTTAAAGGATCTGGTTTTTAATAAAGAAGACACTCAACCAGCTTTCATTTAATCTCAAATCTGAACCTGAATGCACAACTTGTTTACAGTTTTCCTACTAGCTAAACAACTGCAGTCCAGTACAAAATTGCAATGAAAGAAATTTGTCATACATGGATTACTGCTACTAGCAAAAGCAATGCTTTTCACCATTATGCTGATTCTTTCAGCAGCTAAGACTAGGAATTTACTTAGGATCATCCCACTGCATATGCTGATCCAATGGCTCTGGACTAGCTGCAAAAGAGTAGAATTTCCTTGACAACATATGTTTTGGAGGAGATGGTTCTTTGATGAGCATCGCAGTCATCTTGTTCCTTTCGGCATACCTTGGGGGACTCATAGGCTGTGACATAATTAAAACCAGTATTCTTAAGAGAATGCATATGCTAAAGTTACGAGACAGCTAAAATGATTTGAATGTTTTACCTCCAATATATTTGACAATGAATATTCCTTTGCAGATGCTGAATGTTTGGAGAAATCTGAACAAAAAGAATGCATACAAAGGTCTGAGTATTCAGTCATCAAATACTTGCGCAAAGTAAACATATGAATGCCTAGCAAATTTCTTTACCATCTAATCCAAGCAATGCTTTTCACCATTATGCTGATTCTTTCAGCAGCTTAAAACTGGGAATGTACTTAGGATCATCCCACTGCATATTTTGATCCAATGGCTCTGGACTAGCTGCAAAAGAGTAGAATTTCCTTGACAACATATGTTTTGGAGGAGATGGTTCTTTTGATGAGCATCGCAGTCATCTTGTTCGTTTCGGCATACCTTGGGGGACTCATAGGCTGTAACATAATTAAAACAAGTATTCTTAAGAGAATGCATATGCTAAAGCTACGAGACAGCTAAAATGATTTGAATGTTTTACCTCCAATATATTTGACAATGAATATTCCTTTGCAGATGCTGAATGTTTGGAGAAATCTGAACAAAAAGAATGCATACAAAGGTGTGAGTATTCAGTCACCAAATACTTACGCAAAGTAAACATATGAATGCCTAGCAAATTTCTTTACCATCTAATCCAAGAATCCGCAAAAAATCATTAGTGCTTATAGCTCTTTTCTGTGTTTTGATGCAATCTTCATGATTGTGCAGACACCCTTCCCCTGCAATATCTTCGAGTTGACATAGATCCTCTTCCGGATTACCCAACTTTGCCTTTTGGTTCTTCTTTGATGTTCCTTGCGAGTATGGCTTACCTGAGTTGGAAATGTCAGAGAGAGCTCTCCTGCCAGTTGCTTGCACTTTCTCAGCTTTATAGACACTCTTTGTTTTGCTTGAATCATGTGTGGGATGAAAGATACCGGTCTATTTCTCAATGAATGGAATGCTTTTAGCATTCTCCTTCTTTGATGACTGGTTTGGGGTTGATTTCACTGAATTGGATAGATCACCAAGTGGTTTTCTTCCACCAATACCAGCTTTCCTCTGTGCTTTAGAGACATTGGTAATGCCTGACAGGAAGCATTTTCCATTATCAAACTCAACTTGAGAAACAAAATTAACAAAACCAACAACAGATCAGAAAGTGTTGAGAATAGTACCATTGAACCGAGCATTTAAATTCTGATTTTGAATCAAACCAACAGTACGTGTTACCATTTTGGAAATTTGCTGATACAATCCACCAAACCAACAGTACCTGTGAGGTTCCAATACATAGGGAATCATTCATATACGTGGGAAAATCAAATCAAACAAGCAATATTGGAGAAAGCATGCTAAATCCTGCAGAAAAATCTGAAGTATCTTTGAAAGGCTCCTTTTACATTAAAGCTTCATCTGAAGCACATGAATCAAGAGTATTACTTAGTTCAAAATGAAAAATGAAATTAAAATCCAAACTCAATTTGCAAAACCCAAAAATCTTTCGGTATCTAAGACAAATGTGGTGAACAGGATTGGAGAAAAACCGAACTAACATGATAATCACAAAGGAAAAGACAAACAAAGAAGCTAGAATAATCATGTTCATACAATTTAAAATGATCCATTTAGTCCTTTCTGTTCTAATGATGATACAGTCGAGGATTTCTTTAAGTTAGTAATTATATTTCCTCTCCGTGTTTTTCAT
Source organism: Hibiscus syriacus (assembly GCF_006381635.1). NCBI lineage: Eukaryota > Viridiplantae > Streptophyta > Magnoliopsida > Malvales > Malvaceae > Hibiscus > Hibiscus syriacus. The sequence goes on along the minus strand of NW_024061969.1, from coordinate 1,773,300 downwards.
TCACTAAAAGCCCCAAGATCATCAAATCAGCCCCACAAAAGTAAACCCAGAAAGGGAGAAAAGAAACATAGGATACAACAAACTTACAGATCATTCTTGGAAATTTTTTTATTTCCTTTTTTCCATTCGTTTCTCAACAACCACACAGATATTCCTGTTTTCATGTTTTTTCCATGACAAATACTTTAAATCGCCTTTGCATTCTCAGACTAAGTTTGGAAAACATAAAAAGATATAATACTTTGATAAATTTTCTTTCTGATAATACAGATCTTACTTATCTGTTTTCTTCCATTAAAACAAACGAAACATTTCATGAAAAATAACTTCATCAAGAAATTAAACACAAACAAAAACCCGTAAAAAGGGTAAAGATAAGAAACTCACAATGGGTTTTTGCCGAGTCGATGCTTCTTTCTTTTGAATTACTGATTCAGGCGCTTTGCTTTGCCTTTTGGATTTGTTTGTAATCTTTGAAATATATTTCGAAAGAGAGGAATTCCATATCTGCTTATTAGAAGAGTATTTGCAACGGTAACTTTTCCGCTTTTACAAAAATACCCCTCGGTGGGCTTACAATTAAATAAGCTTCGGGTTTCTCAATTGGACCAAATCGCTTTTGCAGAAAAATAAAGATACTTATACCGTTGTTTCGGCTTTTGCCATAGTGATAAATTTAATCCATAATGTTTATTATTTATTTAATTTGACCCTTATTTTTTATCTATTGTGACCTCAGTGGTAAAGAAATTATTGTTATTTATTGAGATATTGGGTTCGAGCACTAAGAATGCTAGGGTTGTGAGTGTTTAATGTCAAATGGTTGAGAGTTATCTTTGAATAGATAATATATTATATTTCCTCTCAGATTAATAAAAAAAAATCCCCACCTAAACATGGGTGTAAATATATAGTTCTAAGCATGCTCTTCTCCTGTATGGGTTTATGTAGAGTACAATGATAGTGGCCAAAAATATAGTTTCATATCTTATTCTTTGAAGTATCTAAAATTTTATATTCTCTAACCAATTATGATTTTTATGTGATCATCGATATCTTCACATGATCTACTAACTTTGACAATTAAGTCTTCATCTTGTTTATAGATAATCGTTATGACTTTACATTTGACACTGATATTAAGAATCAATATAAAATCATTTTGTTAAGATTGAGAGAAAGATTTGGATTCTCCCTTTTTATTCATTTCTCTTATATTCCCTTGCGAACAAAAAACTTTAACACCAATTAATTATCATCTGACTATCGATTGTGATTCTCCATTTCAACTAGAAGAGATGAATCGCTTAAAACCATCGTGACTCATTTGTTCTTATTCAAAGAAGCATCACTCATAACCAACTTTTTTTGGCATTTCCCGGGATTCATGTTGCAAGTAGTTAACGAATATATCAAAAGCGTTCACCTAGTATTGTTCTCCACCACCAACCCGTTTGGGAATCTTATTCTTTCGTAACTATAATTAGTGACGAATGTATGTGTTTTTCTAGGATAGATCTACTTTAAATATGAATTTCTTTAGGTTAGTTATTTATTTTACTGATAGTGTCCGAAAAAGTTATATTATTAATACATACATATTCATCCTAAAAATATTTATTAGTATAAACACGAAGGCATTGCACCTCCTTGAGCATTTATTTTCAAACTAAGGAATACAATAAGAAATAATCAGAATATTTTTATATGTTGATAATATATATACACTTTATAAATGTAAATGTAACTATTTGAATTTAAAATCTCTTAAGAAAATAGTATTTTTTAATACAAAATTTTAAGTTAAAATTTATTATTTAAATTTCATTATTATATGATTCAAAAAGTTTATAATGCAACTAGCTTAGTCAGAGAACTCTCATGATATAATAAAATTTAGGGTAAAGTATAGCAATGATCACTGAACTTTTCTAAATCTTTCATTTAGGTCCCCAACTTTTAAAAAATTACAATACAATCCCCCAATATTTAGTCCGTTTATAATATGGTCCCCCAACATTTAGTCCGTTTGCAATATGGTCCCCGACGTAACTGTTGGGGAACCATATTGCAAACGGACTAAATGTTGGGGACTATATTGCAAGTTTTAAAGTTGGGGGACCTAAATGAAAGCTTTAGAAAAGTTCAATGACCATTACTATACTTTACCCAAATAATAATTATATATGCCAAAATTAACAATTTCGGTTAAGTTGAAGAGGATTAAAGAAGAGTTATAGTTACAATTACAACCACTTTTCGAATATTAAAATGGCAAAATATCAGGATAAAATCATACATCCTTTGCCACGTTGGAGAAGGGAAAAAACACAATGTCCTAACTATAACATAGATTGATCTTCGTTCCCCTTATAGAATGCTCCCGAGATTAGTGATGAAGAGCAGTAGAAGTAAAGCTGCCCACCATCTTCCTACCAATGGGTTTAAACCATTTGCTTTGTTCTTGCAAACCAGCTTGTGATCATGGTAACTGTATACTGCTTGATTCCTGAAATCATCAACAACAAAGCCTTGAATTCACAATTGATCAATCAAAAGGAGATTACACACTACAATATTCAACCACGTAAGTTTATCTCAATATAACTTCGAAAAAGGGTTGTTGAACGGAATAATGATTTCATTGACTTCATTCTCCAAATTATAGGTAAGTTTCGATATAAATTCCGGGAAAAATAACGAACCGAGTTGAGCAGAAGGTGATGACATAATCTGCTCCAGAACAGGTGAAAATACTGGTGGGATCATCATATGCATAACTATAAGAAGTAGGGCATGCAGACTTGAACGTCTTGGAATAATACATAGGTTGACAAGTGGAAGGGTTTCCATGGGTTCCTCTGCAACAATATTCATCTGTGTTGAAGACATCGCATGCGCTTCGGCAAGCGATAACCTTCCCGTTGGCCTTGACAGCGAGCTCAGAAGGGCAATTTCGCCTCAGGTCGGAGTTGCATCCAACAGTGGAGCAATTTCCCTTACCGTTTAACGGTGTGACAGATACGGGCACATTAAATCCATCGACGAGACTGACATCGTAAAAATCAAGAGTAGCGAGCGTAAACTCAGCGAGTGATGCCGGGGTTTTACCGGCAGCTCCGCACTTAAGGGTTTCGCCACAGTCCCTTGTCTGGCATGGACCATTTCCATTGCTGTCGAACTTGCAACTGCTTCGATCCCATATGCTGGAGCGTAAACTCCAGCCAGCCGGGGCGTTGAAGACAACAGATTGGTGTGGTTTCAATTCAATACCTCCACCATTAAAGCTTTCACCGGGGATAATCCCAGGCCAGATAGTTTCCTTGCAGTTGTTTATTATGTTGAAGGTTCTTGCACATTTATAGAGTTGTATCCCTGCCGAAAAGCACTATTGAAATCCGAAAGAACACTTAAATGTAGCCATGTATCATCTAAATAAGAGGGGAGAAATTATGAATTACCTGATGAAAGCAACAGCAGTGTGAATAGAAGAGGTGAAAGCAGATCCATTGGTTAGAAAATTGAGATTACAGTGAGTAGGGAGGAAAGGTAATTCCATGATAAGAGGCTACACGATTATTTTCCTAATCCTTTCCCGCAAGTTTATACAGCTTCCAATCCTTATTGCCACGATATCCGCATCTACGGTCTAGGCTACTCATCATTACATTTTCCATCATTATAAAAATAAGGGTAAAGTATAGTAATGGTCACTGAACTTTTCTAAATCTTTCATTTAGGTCCCTCAACTTTTAAAACTTGCAATATAGTCTCCCAGCATTTAGTCCGTTTTTAATATGGTCCCCGACGTAACTGTTGGGGGACTATATTGCAAACGGACTAAATGTTGGGGGACTGTATTACAAATTTCAAAAGTTGAGTGACCTAAATGAAAGCTTTAGAAAAGTTTAGTGACCATTACTATACTTTACCCTAAAATTTAACTAAATTAAAGTTTACGTGCCTGTATAATTATATATTTGTAATTATGATTTTAAATACCTTTGTGAAATTATCTTGCATTTGTCCCTCGCACAAAAAGGTTTCTCCTCATTTACTCGTTATTTTTATCGTTTAAGATTTTTCTTATAAAATTTATATGTTTTGTTTATAATTTTTTAATCTCCAATTAATATACCGAACCACTATCAATATATAGAGATTACTTGATTCCATCGAAATAATGATAATATTGAAATATGATATTTCATTGTTAGATCACAACACTAGGTCAAACGCTTACTTTTAATCGTCTTTTCTTTTCCGCAACCAGATAATCCTACTCTAAATTGTTGTTTTGGTAAATGCCATGCTCTCGTTTAACCTACTTGTCTACCACTTCAACGAGTGTTGGCTCATAATCACTAGGAGTTACAAAGCCATGAAGGTTCATCACAGTTGCAGCCACGTTGGCGAGTCCACCGTCCAGAACATCGCTCCGAAACCTAACACCGGCTGCCAATCCCCGACCTCCTACTGCAATAGGCACCTAATTCACAATTTCCAAAATATGCATCACCAAATTTAATTCAACATTACACCCACAGAACAAGAAGAAAGATGTTGGAACTTACAGGGTGACAAGTATGAGAGGCGAGTATTTGGAGCTCCCCATTTTTATCATATAGAGGTTCCTCGAACTTACTCCTCTTCACCATGTCCTCCGCGTTGCCATGGTCAGCGGTTACCACAAATATTCCACCAACTCGCTCTATGGCATCAAGGATCATCTGCAGCCCAACAGAGTAAGAAAAACTCTATTAAAAGTTCCGAGTAACTATGAAAGATTGAACTAGAGTCATCACACCTTGACAGCTTCATCAGCAGCCTTGCATCCCACAATTGTAGCCTGGATATCTCCTGTATGTCCCGCCATGTCACCATTTGGTATGTTCACACGTACATGATCGAATTTGCGCCTCAAAATCGCATCTCTAGCCTTCTCCGCGATCTCCAATGCCTTCATCTTTGGTTGAACGTTGAATGTAACGCCAATATCACTAGGAATTTCCACATATTCTTCCAATTCAGGGTTGAAATAGCCAGAGCGATTTCCATTCCACAAGAAAGTGACATTACCAAATTTGGCAGTCTCACTGTTGGTACAGGAACACTTCTTTGTTAAAGTAAGAAACATCAGAGTCATGGATTATAATGACTTGCTCTAAACATACCTGCAGGCGAAAATTCGGATACCGTTGTGCACCAAATATTCACCGGATGTTCTATCAATAAAGGGAGGAGAAACAAGGTAGTGACTTGGAAGCTTCAACTCGCCATCGTACTGAAGCATACCCGCATATCAGATTTTAGGGCATCGTACACGATTGAATTTGTCAAAATCTTGGTATTCGAGTTCCTTAGCCAGCATAACAATTCGATCTGCACGGAAGTTGAAAGTAACAACAGCATCACCATCTACAATTGGACCGACGGCCTTGTTGTTCTCATCAACAAGAACAAAGGGAGGCAAGTACTGATCATTTGCATTTTTCCTCAGTTTCTTTACAGCTTCAACAGCATTTGTGAACTTGTGTGGGGCTTCACCCAGAACTTGACCATCCCATCCTCTTTTCACAACATCCCAATCAATCTGCAAAAGATCATCTCACAAGAGCGAATAAACACCTGGAGTCAAGGGGCCAAAAAAGGTGAATAAAACACCGATTTCTCACCTCGTAAAGGTCCATTGTGACATACATGCGGCCCCCACCAGAATCAATCCGAGCATCAACACCTTTCTCACGTAAATTTGCAAGGTCATTCTCAAGAGTCTCCACAAAGCCTAAACTCGAACCATCTGCAACATCACGACCATCCGTGAGAATGTGAACTCGAATCCTTTTACCACCATGCTCACTAGCTCCCTTCAGTAGCAACTGCATACATTTTGGAAATGAATTATCATGAACATCCAAAAGGTAGGAGCCTTTCCTGAATCACCAAAATTACCTGCAACTGATCATGTCCGGAGTGAACACCGCCATCGCTAAGTAATCCGATCAGGTGCAGAGTTCCCTTTTCAAAAGATTCACTTGTATACTTAAATCCTTCTCCCTCGTAAATTTTACCAGAGGCAAGAGCAAGATCAACAAGCTTGGCCCTGCAGTTACAAATGAATACTATTTGCATTAATAGGGACAGTGTCGGTTCGCACGTACGTACACTCACGCAAAAAAGGTGAGTAAAATCGAGAAAGGAATCATACCCTTGAGCGAAAATGCGTCCAGCACCAAGCGCATTGTGACCAACTTCACTGTTTCCCAATTCATCGTCCGTTGGAAGCCCTACATCGGTTCCATGAGCCCTGATTAATCTCCATTTCTCGGGGGCACCCTGCCAACATGATCAGTTCCATTCAAATTATGGCATACATGATTCTTTTATGAAACAAAAACACTGTAATAACGTCCAAATGGTAATCTACATTCCTCTGCAGCACGTACATACGATGTCAATTGTTAATAAAGATTCTAAGTAAATACTATTTTATAATCACTCTAGACTAATAAAAAAATTCAAAGATATATATAAGATTCTTACATAATGGCATTATGGCATACATGATTCTTTTATGAAACAAAAACAATGTATCCTAAGTTCCCAACCCATATATATATATATATATATATATATATATGAACGCTAATAATATTTATTTATCTTAGTAAAATATATAAAAAATAATTTAATTAAAATTATTAGTATACCAATAAAACTAAATTACTATTATAACCTTATGAATCTATAATTTTATTTTATACTTTAATTTGATTACTTTCTCAATTGAGTTAAATAACACCATATTGAATTAGACACCTCAAAAATATAAAATTCTATCATACTCAATTTAGAAGTAAAAATACGTACATTAGTAAAATTTATTAAAATTTAAAATAATCATATATTAATAATATAAAATAAATTAGTATCGTTATAATCTTGTTTAAAAACTATTATTAGAATATAAATAATAAAATAATTCTAAAATTATTAGTAATAAATATAAATATTATTAAAATATAAATAATAAATTAGTTTTAAATTTTTCATAAAAAAGTTGAGTTTTTAATAGGGATGGATTGACGAGAACGAACACCTTAAAAATTTGAAATTCATTATTTTCTATCGGTAATCTATTTTCATCCCCTTTCCATTCTCAATCTAAAATTTTAGAAGTTCATCCCATAATATAAAATTTGAGGTTAGCGTTAATATAGAAAAATGAATGATTAGAACGTTAATACTTTCTTTGCCCCAATAAAACTGTCATTTATTGACTTTTCAGAAGTCAAATTTACCAAAAATTCTTCAATTTTGTTCATCAATGCAGAACTTTAGAGGGAAAACACCTTGTTAAAACTTGGACCAAATCCTTGCTCTTCGATCCACTTGGGTAGCAATTCTTAATATTGAAACTTCACTTATAAGGTTTGGCTACGAGCTTATCATCACAGAATGTTTAAGGAGTAACAAAACTCAAATTCAAGTCATTAGTCGGGTAAAAATTCTCGAACAAATAATCTCCCACATTACTCGCAGGGTAACTTCCAAAATTGGGACGAATACTGACAATATTCCCTTTTTTTACACCGATTGAGTCATAACATATAAGATACTTTGGTATAATTATTACAAAATGATTATTTGATATCAGAGTTCTGGCTCAGAAGAGTACGAGCATAATCTAGGGGCATTTACAGACCAGACATCCTATGATAGTTGATCGACCGATCTACCAAAAAGGCTCAACTCGACTAAACCTAAGCTCTGATACCACTAAAATAACACCCTCATACTGATACGGGTGATTTGATCTAATCTGAGGTGTCACATTAGGGTCACCGGAGCGACCCAGATAAAAAATCTTGGAAATTTAAATTTTTTATTAATCCATTTAAACTATAAAATAATTCATAGATAAAACACAAGTTCAAAAAATTATTTATTTATTAAAAATAGAATTCAATAATATCCAATAATAAAACAAGTTTCAACCTCAAATATAAAACATAATACAAACTCGAGGCCCTCTAATTTACATGCACCGTATTGCTCAAGCAACGTTGGTGAAACTCCTTGACTGATGTCGATAAAAGCATGTGTTCAAACTCTTTAACTGAAATGCCAAGTAACAGAGTGAGCTATAGAAAACTCAGTAATACAGAACTACCAGATGAATACAATAGGTCATGTATATGGTAAAGTATAGCTTCCCTTAGCGGGACAAACATCATCAAATTCTAGTAGTGATTTTAGATTCCCTTATCTAAGTCTTCAGTTACAAACATGAATTTACGGTCTAAAGGAATTATTTAGAAAGATAGATTTAGAAGATTGAATTAGAAGTGTAGTATGTTCCAACAAAACAGAGAAATATGTATAGATTATTTAAAAACATTAGTAGTTTAAAGCTTATTTTAAAACCAAAATAATACCCTCCAACTGAACATCGATATGCAGTTCCTCATAACTGCATCCATAAGGACTTACCCTAGGCCCATTGAGCGTAGTAGCCAACCTAAGGGATTATATTGGGGCTTGAAAGCCTACCCAAGAGTGTACCTTGGGTCCTAAGAGCCTATCCAAGGGAATACCTTAGGGCCTTAAAGACTACCCAAGGAAATACCTTGGGGCTTCAGAGCCTACCCAAGTGTCACCTTAGGCTCGTAAGGATTTACCAGCTTGATCAGAGCTGAACCTCCACACTCCAGAATCCTACCCAGACAGTATCCCAATAAATCGGTTTATATTGTACTCTAGTAATTTCCATGATCCATAAATCACACATAATTATTTTCTAGTGAAAACATGTATCCATAGAGCACATATCATGTAGTCATAGTTTAGAAACAATAAATCAATACACCAACAAGATAAAATATTGAACATTTAAAATATTCAGTAATTCAGTAACATCAATGAATCACATTTCAGAACAGATAAAACAATCATGTAGCACAACAGGAACACACTAGAGGATCCACTTATTTTTCGAAGGTACTTGGTAATTACCAAGCGGTGAAAACACGAAACTTCTGCAAACTGATTGAATTTTAGAAACGATATCCCTATGAAAAGGAGGTTTGATATCTAATAAATTCATCAGTAATTCAGGCAGTGATTTATCAAGATCATAGTTTTCAGATATATCAACAAGGTATTCAGGAATTATTGCATCAAAATTTATTTAGGATTCAAACATTCCTAAAGTGATTCCATCAATCAAGCTTATAAGGGCATTTATCATTTGATTAATGAGAAATCAATTTAATAAGGGTATGCAACGATTTATAAAATTCCATATTTCAAGCATCTTAACTTGTTTTTAATTCCAATCGCACTGTATAATTCCCAGCAAAGGTGACACTTATCAATTATCTAGGTAGAGAAACTTTACGATTACTCATTTCTTAAAACTGGCTACATCGTATAATCGAACTGATCACTTTTAGAACCATCTTTGGATGAACCATGAGGAGATGAACATGTATTTAAGTAGTATTTATTTACTTCACGTATGGTAATAGTATTAAGGATGATTGACCTACTTAGGTCGTACTCTAAAAACCTCAGGGGCGTTACAACATTTTAAGCTTCACCATTATCGTCAGAAGTTATCCAAAGGCATTTACTTAATCCAAGTCATAAGGGTATTTAGATAATTCTGGTATTCGAGGTAGATTTATTCATTCTATAGCTTAAGGGTATTCAGTTATTCTAGGGCTTGGGGTTATTTTATGTTATTTCAAAATTTAAGGGTATTTCAATCATTTCCTTTCGTCCAATCTTCCATTTAATTCAAACTTATCATTTATTTCAATAATTTCAAACAATTTTGACAATAGAGTATTTTTGATAAGTTAGCCTTTGGGTGTATGCTCATAAATTATAAATTATGGGTCTAGTGCCTTCTTAGAGGTTACAGACTGTTTATCAGAATTTTTTCGTACAAAATAGGAACTTAATAGTTAAATCAGTAATTTATCGGATTAGATATGAATTCTCAGGGTACTTTCTCAATCAGGTTCAATCCATGCTATTTTTACCTCTAAAGGGTAATTCTATAATTTCTAATCTAGGTATTTTCGGTGTTTCAATTTTTAACAAAAGTAATCAAATTTCAAGGGTTATGAGGATAAATGCTTCAATGGTTAATCACGAAACTTCAAATTGTTCCTTATAACTCTTATAATTTCTTATACAATCCATCAAATTTTTATTCAATTACTTACTTTTTACCGTATTCGAATCGAGTTTAGAAATTATTAACTATACAGATGAGACGAGAAATATTCATCCATGCACTTAGAAATACCAATATGTCCGTAAATCATGCATAGGGTAGTAAAGTATTACATAAATGCTTGAGCTACACCGGTCAAACATTCAAACTCTATTCGATCTATCTCAAACTTGAATCCAACGTCCAATAATATCTCGGATATATATTAATAGAAATTACTTCAGAAACGAAGCTTAATTACAAAAAAATGATTGAACCAAGAGGTTAATCAGTGAAAAATAACTTATCGGGTTCAAATTTGGAGAAACTGACCTAAAAAATGAACTTAGGACGTCAAAAAGCATCATGATAGGTGTTCCTAGAAAAAGTCAATGTTCGATCAACGGATGGTCAACGGTCAGTCAACACCCATTCAACGCCCGATCAATTCCAGATCAATGCCCAATAAAAACCTGGCCAACTTTTCGGCTCAGCTTGACGTAGTCCAGCTCAACTCAAACAGCTTGGTCTGGACTGACCAACCGGTTCAGACCAGTTCAACTGGTTTAGACCGATTTAGCTGGTCTACAAACCCCCTGAATGACAGACGACTCCCACGCACAGGGAGCAGCGCTTGTGGTGGCTCCGATCGTCGGACGATAATGAAAATTTCTAGATCGATAGATCATTGGCCCGAGAGTCTAGTGTAAGCGTTGTTTCACGGTGAGCAATAGAAGATATCGAAAGAAAGATTTTTCAAACGATCGAACTCCTCTCTTCGATCTCTTCCACAACGGCAGCGACGGTGACTCCATCAGAATTCGAAGAAGCATAACAATTAGATGGTTCACCTTGTGTGGGAAGTGAGGCTCATCGACGGTTGGACGATAACGAAACGACAAAAAATAATAGCGACTATTTGGGTTTTTTGTTGCACTATCGAGTGGCGATTTGCAACGAATGGTATCGGTGTTCGGTACAATGGTGCTCGGGTTTTGGTCACAGGTCAAGAACGATTCAAACGAGGGTGGTGGCAGGTTGAACGATGGTCAGACGATGGAGAATTTGGGATGTGACGGGGAAGACAACAACTTAGGTTTTGAGGGGTTTTCAATTTGGGGATTTTGGGATTTAAATCTCGAACCTTAAAGCTTAAAATATATATTTACTTAAAACTATCAGTAATAGTACCTAGACTAAATGGTTAGGGGATGGGTAACCATACTTGGGGGACAGGGGTTCAAGTCTCCTAGATCACCAATTCTATTTTTTATTTTTCCCTATCGGCAGAAAAAGATAAAATTTATGGTGAAGTACCTAAACTTTCTACAGATTCTAAACTGAGCTACAAGTTCTAAAAACTTGCAATTTGGTCCTTAAATTTAAATAAATTTATATTTTTTATTTTTTAATTTCAAAATGGGGTTTTGACAAACAAATTGGGTTGAGAGGGTTGCCTTCGCCTTTGCATTACCCGATCTACATTAGTTGGTCAATAGATCGGATACTAGTGATTAATTCAAAAAAGTGAAAAAGTAAAAGCATTTATTGTCTCTATTTATAACTCTGTCCCTTATCAAATTAAAAATACTACTTTAATAGTATCTACACTTTTATTTCGATGACACTTCTAATACCTTATGAATTTATAATATAATTACGTAATTTATGTTATATTTTATGATAACAATATACATTAAAAATATATGCATAATTATAGATTCTAATCCAACATCTCGATGGTATACCAAGCCTTGGAAGTATTGTGCAGGTAAGATTAAATATGATGGCGATGCAACTAAGTGATAGGAGACAAGGAGATGTCTATCGAATGGCCAAAGAGACCTTTCCAGAAAATGTACTTGGTTGGCACGTTCTCGTATCCGATATGTACTCGTATCTTACATTTAACAGTAGCGTTCATAACAATGGCTTCACAGATTATAAGACATAACCATAACAACAACAATACTAATAGTTCCTATATTCAACTTCAAAATTCATTCAAGTATTGGAGACATGAGCTCTATAAAGTACAATTCAAGTATGAAAACTGCTCTATTTTGGCATGCATATGCACCTGCAAATAATGATATTCAGGTTATGAGATAAGAGTTGATTTGCTAGGCATAAATTTCACATATGCACTAAAAAGAACAGAAACCTAAACAAACTAGTCATCTTCTTCAACATATATAGAATCACATGAAATATAAAAGAATAAACATAAAAGAATCTAAAATATAAAAGAATTTGAGAATTTCAGGGCAACGACTACCTCATCCGCCCCCTTCGTTCTATCCTTAGCTATTGCATGCTTTCATATACATTTATATAAAACAGTTAAATTTATAAAGATTTTCTTTAAAACAATATATGAAGTAATAAGCAAACAGAAAGGAAATATATACTGTCACCTGGATTTGTTAAGCCCTACCTAACTCCTAATGTAGTTTTCGACCACATTATTATAATCAATACTCGACGATATTTATAATATTTTCTATTGTAAATTCTATTACTTTTTATAACTCTTATAAATGTTGCATGCAAGTAACATATTATATATATATAATCAACATAATTTCTGTCATTTGCTTATTGTCGTGACTAGTGACGAATGTATGCTTTGTCTATGGTGGGCATTGAAATTCGAATTTTTTTATATTAGTAATTCATTTTATTGAGAGTGTCTACCCTGAAATTTTATTTTTGTCTACCTCATACGAAAAAATTTATATTATTAATATACATGTGTCCATCCTAAAAAATATTTCTAGATCCATCACTGGTCGTAGCAAATTTTTTTGTCTTTATCATTTTCTTATTGTTTTAGCTAACTTTTTTTTGTCATTATGTAAACTTATTTTATGTATACATTTAGTTTTATTAACGTGATTGTACTTTATAATAATTTGAAGATTATTATTTGATCAGAATTTATAGCAAAATAGTAAGAGAACATTTTATCAATATTGGAATCTAAGATATGTCTCTTTGTTTTTATTTTTTTATTATTATAAATCGAGTTGACTTGTTTTTAGTCGGATATTTGATAACCTTGTAAAAATGTCATATTTGTGTTCATTTACTTAGGTTATTGGTTGTTTAAAATGCTCATTTAACTACATATAGTTGCATTTAAGTCTATAAAGTTGCATTTGGTTGTTTTAATTTTACTACAAAATTTATTGCTGAAATTGTTGTTGCATAACGGGAAAGGTCGTGTTTTGTTGATGATGTACAGGTAACTAATGCTAAGGACTGAATGATAATTGGAGAAATGCTACAACATTTTAGACGACATTTCTGACCGCAGAAAAAGACAAAAATGACGAAGATATCTTTAATAGTTGCCAGCTGTCCACACGTGAAACCTCCCCTGCCAGCTGCCCACCCCAAGAATATGATGAGAATATTTTCTTAGGTTACAAAAGGAATTAAAACCCCATATTTAATGGGGGAATTTAAGAGTCTCTTGGGATTTAGAGTGTTTTATTGTGAAATTAAGGTTCTCTTGGGAGTTAAAGTATTTTATTGTGAATTTAAGAGTTCTTGGAAGATGGAGAGTTTTTTTTGAGTGTAAATAAGATAAGAGAGGAAGAGAAAAGGGTGTGGCAAACAAGGGGCAAAACAAAGAGCTCCATTATTTTCTTTTCTTTATTTTCTTCCTCATTTCGTGGTGTTCTCCATAGCCAAACTCCAAGGGGATAGCAAGCTAGGCCTTTGAGAGAAGCTAGCTTGCTAAGGTGGTTCAAGAAATCTCATAGCAATACTTGGGATTTCTCTTCTCCTTAATTGTTTTGAGTTATATTTATTTGTGGATTTTGGAACAAATGATTATTCTTGTGGATGATTTGTACCCCACCATGAACTAACCTTATTTTGTGTGGGTTTGCTTTGGATAATTATATTTTGTTTTTAATGAATGATTTATGCTTCCATGTTGAAATGTTGTTTTGTTCATTGTTTAAATGTTAATAGCTTACACTTGTAAGAGCTTTCAAGAGTTAGTCATTTTCTAAGTTTTGATGTATAATATCGAGAGAGTTACGTTTGATAGAGGTGAACAATGGAACTAAGTTGGGATGGCAAGGTTTTAACCCACCTTAGAGATAAGGAAGTGTTTCAATGACTAAAAGAAGTAGAATTTAACCGATAGGATTATGTTGTATTTTACACTGAGAGCTATTGCCGTAGCGTTTTCTCTGTCAGGTTCTTTACTATAGATAGCCTAGGAACACTTTAGTAAACTTGTCGAGCAACATATTCATGGGAAAGGTGAACCATTCTAGAGACAAGATATAAAATTCATTACTAAACCAGGTCATTTATCCCTACTGTCGCTTGTTTGTGAGATATTGTAAAGTTAGCTTATTTCATACTCCAATGCTCAACTTTATTTTGCCAACAATTTTTTGACTTTATTTCACTGTTTGCCATAACATTTCACAATTCACACTTCAATACTTTGCCACAACATTCTTACCCATTTGTTTATGCCACTGTATAGACTATATTTAATTCATATATTTTTGGTGCATTAACTTAGCTTGGAAATCCCTTCAATCCGTGTGGATACGATACTTACTATTTATTAATTACTAGTTCGATTGTGTATACTTGCACAAATCTGCGTTTAATTTATGGCACTCACATACGCAACATTATTTTAGGTAGAATTTTTTTTCCAAATGAACGAGTTGGAAATTTATTTTGAGATCTAAGTCATTTGTTATAGTATTTATGGAATTCACTATGTCCACAAGACAATTCTTTGAAATATATTAATTTAATGGAACTCATTGTTTCAGCAGGACGAGTTCTACGAGATTTATTTTTTAAATTCAATTTAATAGAACTTCTCGACTTCTCGTATCACCAAGACGAGTTCAAAAAAAATATTTTTTATCCTTGGTATTTTTTCAATTTTTTTTTTAAATTTAAAGGGAAAACAACATTCCAATAGGACGAGTTACCATACATAGCCATTAAGATAACCATTTGAAAATTTTAATTTTTTTAATCAAGGGGAACCCACCATTCCAGCAAGACAGATTCCACCTGTATAATAGTTGGTTTTAAAAATTTTGGCCATTTGGTTTTAATTATTTTTTGTTTTTTTTTTCTTTGTATAAATAAGTGGTTTTGGTTTAGGGTTGAATTTGTTAGAATATAAGAGAAAATTTTGGGAGAGAAAGCATTGAGATTCAAGCAACGGAACCACGACAACAATTTGCATTTGATCTTAGTAATGAGTTATTTTCATTAGATGATTCCAGCTCCATCTTTTAGTATTCATCATCAAATTTTGAGGAATTGGATATTACGTCAATTATTTCCAAGCTTCGGTCGGGAAAAAAAAGATCCAACTCCAATTGAGAATGTGGTGATTTTAGACCATCAAACTCTTCAATTGTCGAAGGAAGTTGTAGAAAAAATTTGCAAGAAGTTATATGAGACCTTAAAAAAGTTATCGAATTTTTTTTGAATAAGTATAAAACTTTACACTTTGATTCAATAATCGACTAATTAGAAAAGCTTTAGAGAATTCGGTGCCTACATGTAAAGGAAAAATATCAATGGATGCACCATCATATTGTCAAAGGATAAATACAAATTTTAACCATTAAGCTTATTTTGTAAACTATTATAACGGAGCTCCGGGTTTATAAACCTCTTTTCAATGTTTTATGATATTAAGAGCCTTCTCGGATATTTTTGGGGCCCTGAGCGGAGGAGTAAAAATTTATTAATAAATCATAGAAAATAATTAAACATCATCAAATACATTGTTTTCATTATTTTATTAAAAGAATACAACTAAAATAATAAGATGTATTCACTAATTTACAAGATTGTCACTTGAAAAATCTCTCCCTCCGAGCATTCTTTGAAGTAAATTCATCAATCAAATCCTCTTTTAAATATTGTATTATACTCGATGGGTTTGTAAACTATTCAGTCGATGAAATTAAATATTTGAAAGAAAATTTATAATAGTAGTTTTTTCGATGGTGAATGTGACAAGTTAAGTCCATAAAGATTTTAGGATATTATATTAATTCAATCATCACAGTAAACATATTTGTATTGGTCATAAATTTTAAATTACAAAATATAAATTACATTTGTGTCAAACCAAATAGACAAAAATATTATATATGAATATTTTTAGGGAAATACATATCAAGTTAGATGCCAAATCCTTTTTTTTTACAGTCATGCGATGAAGGTAACACCTTCAAAGCGCTACGGGTGATCCGATCCGATCTGAGGTGTCACATTAGGGCCACCGGAGTGACCCACACAGACAAAATTAAATTTTTTGTTAAACCATTTAAAAACCATTAAACAATTTATAGATAAAAACATAAGTTCATAAATTAATTTATAATCAAAACAAAATTCAACAGTGCACTATATAAAATAAATTTCAAACCATAATATAAAAGCATTATATGACATACATGCCCCCTAATTACATCCACTGTACTCTGCAAAAAAACATAGTGGAACTCCATTACTGATGTTGATAAATGTACAAGATCAAATCCTTCAACTTGAATTAGTAAGTAACAGAGTGAGCTTTGGGAAGCTCAGTAATACATAACTACCAAATAAATGCAATAGGACATCAGGTAAAGCATAAATTTTCTTAGCGATACATGTATCTTCAGGTTCTACCAGTGAGTTCAGATTCATTAATTAGTTTTTCAGGTAATAGTCAGAAGACTTATAATCCGAAGGAAACATTGAGAGAGACATATTCAGGAAACTGAGTTGAGGAGTTTAGTGCATTCCAACAAAACCAGAGAAAAGTGTACAAATCTTTTAAAAACAATAGTAGTTTAAAAACATATTTTTAAAACAATAGTAATACCATCTAATCGAATATCGATATGCATTTCCCCAGAACTACATCCATAAGGACTTACCATAGGCCCATTGGGTGTAGGAGCCAACCTAAGGGAGCACCTTGGGTCTAGAAAAATTTCCCTATGCACAAAGAAAAAGGAGCATACGGTAAAGTTTTCCCCTATGCATGATGCAAAATGGGCATGAGATAAGGTTTTCCCCTATGCACGAAGCAAATGAGCTTATGGTAAGAACTTACCAAGTGCACAAAGCAAAGGAGTCTGCAGTAAGGACTTACCCTATGCACAAAGAAAAGGAGCTTGAGATAAGGACTTACCCTAGCCGTAGCGTAGAAGCCTACCCAAGGGTCACCTTAGGTCTCCATAAGGATTTAACAGCTTGATTGGAGCTGTACCTCAGAGACTCCATGTCTGATCCCAAATAAACCCCAATAAAAAGGAATTTTCAATAAGTAAACAGTAATATCAGAAATCAGGAATCGAGAATCAGATATACTATATCAGATACAGAAATCAGAAATCATACTTCATTTCAGATAATAGAGTCATACTTTAAAAAATTAGAGAAAATATCGATGTCCATAGGGAACACACTAGTGGATCCAGTTATTTTCCAAAAGTAATCGGTATTTATCAGGTAGGGAGCCATAAACTAATTGAACTTTAGAAACAAGATTGCTATTAAAAGGATTTGATAGCTAATGGATTAATCAGTCGTTCAAAAAGTGATACATTAGGATCATATAGTATTAAGATATATCATAAGGGTATTTATGAACTGTTGCATCTGAATTATTTAAGATTCAAAAATCCATGGGGATATTTCATCAATCAGAGTTACAATGACATTTTAATCATTTGATTCCTGGGAAATTTTGGTAATTTAGTTTAATAAGGGTAAGCAGTGATTTACAGTATTTCAGATTTTAACCATTTAACAGGCTTCCAAGTATGATCGAACTGTACAGATCCCATCAAAGGCGATGCTTACCAAGTATGCAGGTAGAGAATCTTCATGAATATTCATTTCTTAATACTAACCGCACTATAGAGTCTACTGTTTACCTTCAAAACCATCATTGGATGAAACTTGAGGAAACGAACAGGTACTCAGGTGGTATTTATTTTTATTCTCATATCAAATAGTAGCACACTTGGTCGATATGCTTGGGTCGTGGTTTAACCTTTAGGGATGATACAACCTTCAATTTTATTAGTACTTTTAGGATTTATCTAAGGCATTCACTTATTCCAAGTTGTAAGAGTGTTTAAGTCATTTGGAACCTCAGGGGTACCTCGGTCATTTTGGAGCCCAAGAGCATTTCGATCATTTCAAAGCTCAGGGTATTTTGTTATTTTAATGTTTAAGGGTATTTCAGTCATTTTAGAGTTCAAGGGTATTTCAGTCCTATCATTCAATCCATGCTTTTCATTTAATTCAGTCTTTTCATTTTTTAATCATTTTAAACAACTCGAAAATAAAGAATACTTCTGGTAAATTAGTCTTTAGGTATTTGCACAAAAATAAAAAAATTTAGGTCTAGTGTTGATAACCGTCGTTTTGTTTTCAAAATAATTCTGGTTTCTTAATTAAATAGAAAGGAAAAGGTAGTATAGAGAAGTAGGGTCGATCCACAAGGACTATGGTTTTTGTGTTTTAGTAAAATTGTTTCTTAATTTTAGGAAAAGATAGAATTCCAGGTAAAATTGAAAAGGTATAAAAATAAATAATTATAAATTAAAAAAATAAAAATCATAAAATAATAAATAATGAATTTAAAATAGTAATAAAGATAAAAGGGGGTTTAAAATTATTTAAAGAAGTATAATGAGATAAAAATTAAATAAACAAATAAAAAATAAATAAATTGGGATAAAGAAAACTTATAGTGAAAGTAGCCTCAGACTTCATCTTTGCCTCAAATTCCTCAGATCATCTAAACAGATTTTTACTTCAAGATTCACGTTGCTTTACAAGGGCAATTCTTCACTGCCAACTTAGATTGTGTTGTTTCAACAATAACTAATTTCGATCTCAGTATCCTCTTACCAAACAATTTTGCTAACTGTGTTTTCGCGAAGTTGAATATGCTTCAATAAGTAAATCCTTCTTCAAACGTTAACCATAACAACATCCGAACCAATGTCGAAATAATTTTGATTTAAAAAGTAAGCTTAGAAAAAAAGAGAAAAAAATTGAAGCAATTTAAGTACCTTACAATTCTCACGTTCGGAATTAAGCTTTCTCTTTAGTCTTCGGGTTGAAAAAAAATTAGCTAAACATGACCAAAGCCATACTTAGCATAATTGAAAAAAAAATCTAAATAAAAATAAAGGAGTATGCGAAAATAGAGAGAAAGCTAGAGAGAAAAAGAAGATTTTATTCTCAGATGAGAGAGATATGTTTCTAGGCTAACCCTGATAGAGTATTTATAGCATTCAAAATCCTAAAAACAAGCTAAAACATCTTAAATCCTAATTAAAATACTAAAACCTATTTAAACTAAAATACCTAAAACAAAGATAAAATATAAAAATAATATCCTAAAACATAATTAAAATACTAAAATCTATTTAAAGTAAAATACCTAAATAAAGATAAAATATAATGTTTAAAATATTATCCTAAAACTTGAGTTTAATCCAAATCCGAATTCCAGAAACGTGCAAACAATCCATTCGTGCTTTTAGAAACGCTGATTGGATCTTTTATAAGGTGTTGACGTCATCACCTTGTCGATTGTTTCATGTCCGAATTCATGCCCATTAATCCAGCTTTGATTCCAAAAATAAAAAAACTACAGAATTCTGTCCTTTTTGTACAATTTCCAGAATTGATGTCCTGCACAGAAAAATGAATCAAAACAAACAATTAAGCCACAAAAACCAATGATTAAGGAGTAATTTAAAAGCAAAATATTAACTAAATTAAGTTCTTATCAAATTTCCCTCACTTATTCAATGCTTGTCCTCAAGTATTCATCAATTAACATATCAAAATCATAAGTTGCCATCTTCAATTTCAATTTATTCCTCAGACTTCCAATCGAACTAAGTCCATGATATTTGTTGAATTCAAGTTACAATCAAGCAAAGATACAACCAAGAAAATTTAAAGTAAGCAAGATATCACAATTAATTGCCAACTTCAATGAAACATGACTCAATACCTCACAAAGATTCACACATATCAGCTCAAGGTGTTTGGGGTAAAAAATCGCTGATACCGAAATTAACCAAAATATTACCATAGGCTTGGAATCCAATCAAGTCTCCACTACGAAAAATGAACATATTGCAATAATCAAGGGGTCTTTAAACAAGGTGTAATGGGGCTTAGGTTAGGTTAGGGAAAAGGTCGAAAAGAAAGGTTTAAAATACCGAAACAAGAGATCAAAATAATTAAGAACAATCCATGAATTAACATGAAGCGCAATGAAGATCAAAACAAGAAAAAAGAATAGATGAAGTCAATTGAAACAATCGATTTTTCCTTCCTTTTTTGTCGAACAAGGGTATGTTTTTCCTGCTGTTCGAACAGTGAACAACTTGTTGTTTTTTTAGATTTTTTTGAAACAATGATTTTTTTTAATTTTTTGCTTTGTTAGTGGAACAAGAGTGATACAAGATCTCAAGTCTCGGTAAGGGTGTGACAAGAGAAGAAAAATAAAAAGAAAAGCTTCGGGTTTAATTATGAGGTGTAAAACAAAGAGAGGGAAATAGGATCAAATTTGGTTCACTAGTGGATATATAAACGAGTAGACTTTTTGGGGAAAGTGGGTTTATCCTAGGTGCCCCTATCATATTAAAAGATTATGTTCAACATGTAGTCTAGATATGCATTGTGATTAAAAGTTCTAGAATATCCTAATTAGTTTAGCACACACAAGTCAAACAATGAGCAAGAAAGAAAATGTATGCTCGTTAGGCCCAAATCTCTCAAGAAAAGTTTATGTGCATTGAGTCAAGTTCATCTCTATCGACAAAAGCATGAAATATCAATACTCA
This sequence comes from Hibiscus syriacus, assembly GCF_006381635.1. NCBI lineage: Eukaryota > Viridiplantae > Streptophyta > Magnoliopsida > Malvales > Malvaceae > Hibiscus > Hibiscus syriacus. The sequence continues at coordinate 1,752,189 of NW_024061969.1, read as the reverse complement.
ACAAAAATTCACTAGCTATTATGAATCACCAATCATGCAAATTAAATTCGATAAAAAAACGTGGTCATAATCCAAAAGGAAGCAAGAATACAAAGAAAAATTCAATACCAGCAACCAACGATCCCAACATATCAAACATCAGAATAACTCAATTTCAAAGAATTAAACAATTCAAGGTAAATTTTGACGACATGTTTTCCTTCCTCCCCTCGCTTATTTCGTTTTGTTCCAAAACGTATATCAAATTTAAAAACAAAGTGAGGGAAAAAGAATACTCCCTAATCTAGTAGAGACCGCGGCCACGTCGAGATGAGCTATTGTAGAGTAGAACGTCCGATACTGCACTGTTCTGTTTGAACTTTTCAGCACAGTTTAAACCAAATCTATTTTTTTGCATTGTTTTTTCTGCACTACATTGTTTGAATCTGCTGTGTATTTTTCTATATTGTTCGAACCAAATTAGTTTTTTTCTGTATTGTTTTGTTCGAATTTTTCTGTGCAGTTCGAACAAAGTCAGTTTTTCTGCACTGTTTTTAGTTAAATATTCGATCGGAATTCAGATTTGTTCAGAGAAAAATAAAATAAAATTACTCAAAATAAAATAAATAGAACGAAATAAAGTTCGCTAAAAATAAAACAAAAATAAAGTTCGAACCAAATGGTTTACCTCCCATCAAGCGTTTTTGTTTAATGTCGTTAGCTCGACGACCTGATTTTTCAAAGTGTGGGTTCCTCTAAATTGATTTCTTCGAATAGACCAATCGGTGTATTTTCATAATACGGCTTCAATCTTTGACCATTAACTTAAAATTGTAGTCATGAGTTATCTTCAATTTCAACAGCACAGTGAGGAAATACTGCAAACGGTTCGAGCCATTTTGATTTGAGTTTTCCTGCAAAAAGTTTAAATTTGGAGTTAAATAATAAAAAGTTTTAAAAGAAATTCTACTATCGTAAAATTATTTTGTTTTTTCTTTAAATATCCAAGCATTGTCATAGGCATTTCTTCGGATTTCATCAAGTTCTTGAATGTGTAATTTCCGAGCTTCACCAATTGCATCCATGTCCATGTTACACTATTTAACGGCCCAATAAGCCTGATGTTCTAACTCAACCTGTAAATGGCATGGTTTACTGAAAATAAACCGGTATGGTGACATCCCAATGGGACCTTTATAAGTGGTTCACTATGCCCAAAGTGCATCAGTTAATTTTAAACTCCAATCTTTTCGGTCCGGTTTAACAATTTTTTTAAGAATTATTTTAATTTCCCGATTTGATACTTCTGCCTATCCATTTGTTTGTGGATGGTAAGCGGTAGCAATTCTTTGAGTTACTCCAAATTTCTTCATCAATGATTCGATCACTCGGTTTATGAAATGTGTTCCTCTGTCGTTTATTATAGCCCTTGGAGTGTCAAACCTGGAAAAAAATAGTATTTTTCAAAAAATTAACTGTAGTTTTAGCATCATTATTCCAAGTGGCCTTAGCTTCCACCCATTTAGAAATATAATCTACAGCTGAAATAATATAAGTATTTCCAAATGACGAAGTAAAAGGACCCATATAATCGATTCCCCAAACATCAAAATTTTAACAAACTTGTATAGAATTAAGTGGCATTTCATTCCTACGACTTAAATTACATGTACGTTGACATGTTTCACAAGTTTTACAAAACATATAAGAGTCGTGAAAGATAGGCCAAAAGAAACCGCATTCAAGAATTTTATGGGTTGTATGTTTTGGCCCAAAATGACCACCGCAAGAGTAAAAATGGCAAAATTGTAAAATTGAATTTACCTCACTTTCGGCAATACATCATCGAATTACCTGATCCGAGCAGTGCTTCCATAAATAAGGATCATCCCAAATATAGTATCGTGATTCCCTCTTAATTCAAATGATTTCAGCTCTCGAAAAATCTAATGGTAACCTACACGTGGCCAAATAATTAACCATGTCCTCAAACCATGGAGTTATGTTTTGTGCCACCATCAGTTTTTCTTCAGGAAATTTTTCTCTAAGTGATGGTTCGGGTGTGGAAAGGGGAATTCAACTCAAGTGATCCGCTAACAGATTTTCACATCCCTTTTTGTCTTTAATTTCCAAGTTAAATTCCTGGAAAAGAAGGATCCATCGGATAAGCCTCGGTTTTGCTTCATTTTTGCTCATCAAATACCTTATAGTTGCATGATTAGAAAAAATAGTAATTTTAGTGCCAAACAAATAAGATCTAAATTTTTCTAAAGCAAAAATTATAGTAAAAAGTTCTTTTTCTGTAGTCGAATAATTTTTCTAAGTCGAGTCCAAAGTTCGAGACGCATAGGCTATGAAATGTGGCTCTTTCCCTATTTTCTGGCCGAGAACGGTTCCAACCCTAGTATCTGATGCGTCACACATAAGTTCAAAGGGGTAATTCCAATCTGGCGACTGAACAATTGGAGCTAAAATAAGCTTTTCCTTTAATGAATCAAAAGACTCCTTGCATTTTGAATTAAAGTCGAAGTCTTGATCCCTTTGAAGTAGATTGCATAAAGGTTATACTATATTCGAAAAGTCCTTAATAAACCTGTGGTAAAATCCTGCATGGCCAAGAAAAGAACGAATTTCCCTTATAGTTGTGGGTTAAGGAAGTGAGCGTATAACATCTGTTTTAGCTTTATCAACCGCAATCCCTTTTGAGGAAACAATATGACAACCATAAAATTATATTTTTCATAGTTTAAAACAAGGTTATATTCAAAGCATCTTTTAAGCAAATTAGTTAAATTATCAAGACATTCATTAAAAGAATTACCATAAACCGTGAAGTCATCCATAAAGACTTCGATGCCCTTCTCCACATAGTCGAAAAATATACTTAACATGCATTGTCGACAATGGTTTTCATCCAAGTGACGTTTATATATACGTAATAAATATAATAAATATTATTATATTTATATTATTATTATTCTTAATAATTACAATTTTACATGACCCAAATAAGCCTAGAGGCCCGATTACAACCCTAAACCCATGTTTTAACCAGATTTGATCCAAGTAGCCCCAGTAGGCACGGTAAAGAACCAAACTTGGACATAATAGTCCAATAGGCCCAAAAGCAAAGCCTAATGATGATAGGGTTTCACACATATTCCAACGCCGCAAGCTTCTACAGTCATCCGATCTAGAGACAGATCCAATGACCAACAAGGCACCAGCAAAACCCTAGGGTGCTCATTGCAACCCTAGGGCTATTCCGGCGCCGCCATAGAGATGATGATATCCTCGCTGCCGAACGCCCCAACCAGTAGTAGCCATATCTCCGCCAGATCTGTAAGATCTGGGTGCATTTAAGGCACCCAGTCTCTCTACCGTACAACTCACCACCCCTAGGGTGAGTCACCACCGTAGCTCCGGTGACTCACCGACGTTCGTTCATTTAATCGGACAAAAAAATGCATTTAAGATCTCTATAAATAGGGTCAAACCTGCGATGAAGAAAAAAACAAGCAAGCAAACCAAGGCAGCAATATAAACCATAAAAAATCATAAAATAGAGAAAGAGAGGGAAGCCTTACAGTCGTCGAAGATCTCAAGCGCCACATGAGAAGCCATGTTTTGAAGGTATAACTCTTAGATCTACGTCAGTTTAAAGCTTTTTAGAAGAAACGGTCGCCGGAATCGGCTTTAGGACGAGCAGGGGGTCATTTTGATGTATGTTTGTAATTTCTGGCAACCATAAGTGGTGGCCAGTGCTGGGTGTCGATGCCGGCGTAAGGTGGCTGACGGTAGTCGGATTCCCTCCGGTGAGGGAATCCTAGAGAGCGTTGAGAGCTTCATTCTCAAAGAGAGAGAAAAAAACGAGGAAATGAGAGAAATGTCTCTCTTTTAGGCCAGTTGGGGTTTATTTATACCCCTCATCGAACGACGTCTTTTTGGGGAGGGGCTTCTGGGTAAATTCGTGCAGGGTTCAATTACACGCGTAACACTTGTAATTTTGTAATTATTCGATTTAGTCACCAAAAAGCATGTTTTAGCATATCTTAATTTCATTTTCAAGTTTTACTAAATTTTATTTTAGTCATTATAACATATATATACATATTTAGGTTAAATATCATGTTTAGTCCTTTAAGCATTAGTAGTTCATGTTTTTATCCCTTATTAGCAAATTAGGATAAATTACATAATTAATATATAATTATAATATTATTTTGAATTGAGTTAATTAATTTTAATATTATATGTTTTAAATATATAATATTATATGATTATTTATTATTAGTATTTTAGGATTATTATTATACATAATATATACTTTAATATATATTTTTAATATTAAATATTATAATATAATTAATAATATTTATATAAAATATTATTTCGTAATTATTTAAATTAAATTATTTGTAAATTAAAGTAAATATAAGTTTATCATTTACTGTAACCGGTACCAATTTTGGGCGTTGTGGGGATGCTAATTCTTTCCCATACGTAATCGACTCCCGAACTCATTTTTCTGGTAAGAAGACCCTAGTTGTATTATTTTAATATTATTCTTAGTAATTGTTATTAAAATAATATGACATTTTGGTGACCAATCTCACCAAATAAAAGATTGGTGGTAACTCTACAATTTTGTGTTTTATCTGATTCGTAGAGGATAAGCACTTACTTTTTTGAGACTAGTTACACTGTCTGGGGTGTACTATTTACACTCTCGTCGCTAGGGCAGAGAAATGTCTCGACAGCTTGGCGACTCCACCGAGGAGATTTTTTAAAAATTGAGATTCCAACCACCAATTTATTAATTATTTGTCTTTGCAGTAAATAATAATTTGTTTTAATTTTGTTTTAATAATTTTTATTATTTTACTAACTTTGGTTTTTTTATGTGTAAACATATTTAATTTTGGGTCATTAAAATAGAATAATAGGTTGTATATTATTTTAAGCTTTTCCTCACCCACTATGCACTACATTCATGACATGAGCTAAAACCCCGCTCTTATTCTATTTAAGTAAATGAGAAACTACTCCCTCATGTGATTTTCACCTCCGTATAGGATAGGGGACCATTCTTTGAGCTCACACCTTATGTTCCTCGTGTGGTTTTCACCTCCGTATGGACATAAGGAAGTGTGTTCCCTCGAATTGAACTTAATCCGAAAGTCTGTAATGGACTAGGATTGAGGGCTTGGCAGTCTAAGGGGACACCAACAAAGGACAATTCGTTGACCCTTCTTACTCTAGAGCCAAAACTGAACATATAGTAAAACTTAGAGCTTAAGATCAGACGGAACCCAACCCGATTGAGTATCTTAAGACAAACACACAAGGAAAGCATGTTAAGTCCTTTTTAATTTTTTATTTAATATTATCTTATTCTCTGAATAAATACATGCGAACTAGAAATCATGTGGTTGGGTTTTTATTTTAAATAAAAGCATGAAACTAGATTGCATGGAATTAGGGTTTAATTATTTTTTAATGCTTCATGTTCATTTTTGCATTCTGTATTTTCATATCATGGTGTTGATTCATGACTGATTTCATATAGAGAACTAGAAATATGGAACAAAGAGTCCAATATAAAGTAGAAGACAATGCAGTTATTTTAAGATGGTCTTAGCAGTCTTAACTGGTCAAGGGAAATAGTATATCACCTGGATACGTGTCAGATCTAGTCAAATATACACATATCAACGTTCGCCAAAATAACCTGGATAAGTTAAAAGAAATCTGGGAAAAGTGGGAAGCAGCGGACAAGCAGCTGTTTCATCAGTTATATGGAGATATTACCTATCTTTTTTACATTCCTATTGATTAACATCTATTCAGATCTCTATCACAGTTTTGGAACCCTGCTTACAGTTGTTTCACCTTTGGCAAGGTAGATTTGACACCCACTATAGAAGAATATCGAGCTCTTATCCGTTGTCCAAGAATCTACGAAGATAGGGTATATATCAAGTCACCTAATACTGCTCCTTTCAAGAAGAAAGTGCTTTTATTAACCGGGATGAGTGAAGAACGAGCTACAAGGAATATCAAGAAAAAGGGTGATAGTGAATGCATTACTTTGACTTCCCTGAAAGAAGTAATCTACCGCCATCCAGACAAAAGTAAATAGATTGATATGTTAGCTTTAGGAATTTATGGATTAATCATTTTCCCAAAGATTCTGGGACATGTGGATATATCAACTGTAGACATGTTTGAAAAATTGAACAAGAATGTAGATCTTGTTCCTTTCATACTAGCTGAAACATTCCGTTCCTTGAATTCCTGCAGACGCGAGGGAGAGGGACATGTTATAGGCTTTGCACCCCTATCATTGGTATGGATTCTAAACCATTTTAAACATGAAGAAAGATCTCTTGGACGGGTATTCCTCGAAGGCTTCTCACCTTTACAAGATTTCCTTTCTCGCAAATGGCCTAGAGGTTATGATGAAGAAAAATGGATGAACATCTTTCGAAGTCTCGAAGATAATGATGTATTATAGTGATCCTCATGGAATACTTCTTCAAACATAACATATAAATGTGGAGAGCACGGTTGGGTTCCCTTTCCTGGCATATGGGGTTCTGTGGGATATATACCTTTGATGGTTTCCATACAATATGGATTAAGGTAGTTTATTCCTGCGACATCTGGTTTATCCAAATCAGAATTTGCATTCAAAAACGATCAATACAAGGAAAAGATTAGAAAGGTTGCTGAGGCCTGGAAATGGATTCATCGAGTAAATTTTTTTACTTTCAGTCAAAAGCTCTCACCCGAATATGAGCAATGAAGAATCAACTATGTTAACGACAACATTCTAGTGGTCAATTTCAAGAATGTCCAACCCATCAAAGAACATTTGAGAATTATACCATCTCCATTAGAGTTGGTAAAGCAAGATTTTGAGATCGAAAGAAAGTAGTGGAGAAACTCTACAAAAGTTGGAAGAAAAAGTCTACCACAAAGAAATTGAGATAGATATCCATAAAGGGCGAGTAGATCAAGTTAGCAGAGTTGAAAAGCATCTCAGGCTAGATTTCAATGATCTCCAGTCAACCTATCAACGGGTGGTGAAGACTCAGATTGCTGAAGGATCAAGCAAACAAGAGTCAACAAGTCTAAAAAGAAAAGCTGAAGAAGTAAAGAGGAGCTCAAACAAAGTAAACACCAGACCATGATGATTGCTAAAGAAAATGAGACATTAAAGCAAAGATTGAAAGGTTGGAAACTACACTGCAAAGTCAAGAAAGTAACTCGGAAGCTAAGAATCTAAGGAAGCAAGTGAGTGAGATGGAAACTAAAGTCCAAGATCTTCAAAGAAAGATGAATCAACTCCCAATTATTCCATACGAAGGAAATTTGCAATAGCGTTACCATTAGGAACGTGCTCAATGGAAAGTCAAGCAAAGAGACGACCTCATTGCAAAGTATCTGGAGCAAACTCAGGGAGTGGCACAATATTTAGTGGACTTGGCATACGAAGCTAATACTTTGAGTGAAGAATTGGAACCAGAAACCGAAGAAGCTCATAAGGTCTTTGAGTTACTTGAACATATACAGTAGTAAGAAGAAGCTGCTCATATGTATTTGTAATATGTATTATGTTTTAAACTTTGTAATAAGACTTTGTTTTAATATAGAAGTTGTTCTAAAGAAATCATCTTGATATCAACACCTTGCATTTACATATTGAGCATGAACATTTTGACATTATATTTTTCATCCATATTTATTAAAAAGGGTTTTTCTTCTTTTTCGAAGAATACTGGACCCCCTAAGCATCCATATAATACCAGAAAAAGGGCAATGGACGATAAGGTCGCTCAAATTGAAAGGAATCAACTTGAGATGCAAGAAAATTTCAAGAAAATTCAAGAATAAATACATGAATAGTTGATGAAATCCCAGAATGAGATGATGGAAAAATTTGCAAGTATGTTACAAAGAAGAAGCACAGATCAAACAAATGCCCCAGCTATTGGTACTTTCACTGAAGATCCTTTATATCCTATAGGCTTTACACCAAGAACAGATCGTCTAAAAGCTAAAGTAATTAAAGAGCCTTTATACCCCTGGATCATACAACCTCTCACGATAAAGCCCAGTCTGGGGCATTTACTCAAACAGGGAAGGTAAAAATAAATTTACCTAGTGCTTCTATAAACCAACAACAAGTTGAGAATGTTCCAGGTTTTGATCAGGAAGCAAAGAAAGAGTCAAAAAAACAACTGGAACAACTAATGGAAGAAGTTAGGGTAATAAAGGAAGGCTCTAATGTATATGGAATCGAAGCCAAGGAATTAAGTTTGGTACCTGATTTGGTATTACCACCTATGTTCAAAATCCCATATTTTGAAAATTTTGATGGTATGAAACGTCCTTCTAACCATAGCACAATGTTTTACAGGAAAATGACGGGTTATATTGGAAATGATCAACTACTGATCCATTGTTTTCAAGAATGCTTAACGGGTTTTGGCTATCCAATGGTATAACCAATTAAGTAGAGCTCATATTAAATCATGGAAAGATTTGGCTAAATCCTTTTTGTAACAATATCAGCATGTGATAGATATAAGGCCTAATCGAATGGTATTGCAGAACATGGAAAAGAAATTCAATGAAAGTTTCAGGCAATATGCCCAGATATGGAGGGACATAGCCATACAGGTACATCCACCCATGGAAGAAGAAAAAACAAATGTGTTCTTTGTGAACACTTTGAAATCTCCTTTCTTTACTCACCTCATAGGGAATTCCTTCAAAATCTTTGCAACATAGTTACAACAGGTGAGATGATTGAAATGGTGATTAAAAGCGGTAAACTTGAAAGTGGTAAATCTAGTAAGAATGCATATATGAAAAAGAAAGAAGGAGAGGTAAATGATGCAAGGAAATATGAGTCCAATAATATCACAGTGTCCCGACCTCAGGATATTGGACCTTCTACACCAATCTTCGTCAAGCAAGAAGCAAGGGAACCAAGAGTGGAAAGAGAGAAATTTCAATTTGACCTAATTCCGATGACCTACAAAGAGTTATACCAAATATTATATGACAAACATATAATATCACCCTATCATGTATCACTTATACAACCTCCATATCCCAAGTGGTACGATGATAACTTGCAGTGTGAATATCTTGCCGGAGCTCGTGGGCATTCCATTGAAAACGGCATCGCATTCAAAATAATTGTTCAAAGCCTGAGAACAAAGAATATCATAAATTTTTATGATAAAGAACAACCAAATGTGGCCCAAAATCCACTGTCAAATCAGACAGGAGCAGGGATCAATGCAGTTATAGAAGAAAAAGGAAAGCAGGTGATAAAGCAAGTCAGTGAAGTGAAATCGCCTATGTTATGGATATGGATTCAAATGATCAAAGTTGGTTTATTAAAATCTGATCTGTCAGTAAAACAATTAAGTTGTGGAAACATATGTAATTATCATGGTTACAAAGGACATGTTATATACCAATGCTCCAATTTTCAGGCTTTGATACAAAAAATGGTGGATAAAAAGGAGATGAAATTTTTTGAGGAAGTATCAGAGGAAGAAATGGATATTTGTGCATCTGAGGGATCATATAAAGAGTTTTATAACTCTAATCATCCTCTAATTATCACACCAAGGACCAGATACTAGATAAGAAAGCTCCAAAGGTGGTTATCACTTCACCATCTCCATTTCCTTATAAATATGATAAGCAGGCTCCATGGAATTATAAATGTCATATGAACGAAATAATGGGAGAAAATGAAAAGGTAGATGAAGTTGGACATTTTACCTGAAGTGGGAGGTGTTATTCTAAGGAATCTGAGAAACAAGGTCCAGTGGATAAAGGAAAAAAGGTCGAGCTACAGTTAAAAGAAGATGAAACTGTCATCAATGAACCTGTAACTGAAAATGAAGCTACAAAATTTTTAAAGTTTCACAAACACAGTGAATACAACATTATAGAACAGTTGCATAAATTGCCAGCTCGTACATCAGTTTTAGCACTTCTATTAAGCTCTGAAGCATATCGTAATGCTTTTATAAAAGTGTTGAATCAAACTTTTATACCAAAGGAGTTGTATGTTAACAAATTGGATATGCTGATTGTAAATATACAGGCTGATAATTTCCTTTCTTTTTCCGAAGATGAAATTCCTTCCGAGATGAATGGTAGCACTAAAGCTCTGCATATTACAGTTAAGTGCAAAGGTCATATCTTATCTCGAGTGTTAGTAGATAATGGCTCAGCTTTGAATGTAATGCCATTGGTGACCCTAAAGAAATTACCAATTGATAGCACACTTATGAGAAGTAGTCAGAGTATTGTCCGAGCTTTTGATGGAACCAAGAAGGAGGTATTAGGAAAAATCTATATTCCCTTAACTATTGGTCCAACTACATTTGAGATAGAGTTCCTTGTAATGGATATTATTCCACTTACAATTATTTGTTGGGAAGACCTTGGATTCATCAGGCAGGGGTAGTTCCATCTATACTACACCAAAATATAAAATTTGTGATAGATGGTAAGTTGATATGTCTTAATGATGAAGAAGACATCATCGCTTCAGTCTATACCACTGCTCCATATGTTCAATTGGATGAAGAACCTATTGAATGCTCTTTCAAATCATTGGAATTTGTCAATGCAACATTTGTTGCTAAGGGGAAAAGAATACCTAAACCCAAAATTTCTAATTGCACAAAAATAAGACTCAGATTGACCCTAGGAAAAGGGACAAATTGGAAAAGGATTAGGAAGATGTTTGCAAGGACCAGTGAATCTAGTTTTTCCTATTTCCAAGAAAGATTGATTTGGTTTAGGATATCAGCCAACGATAAAAGAGAGATAGAGAGGCATTAGAAAGAATCAAGAATTGAGAAAGACGAAGTTAGCTGGAGAAATCTCACATGGGAATCAATGACATTTCCACCATTAAATGATGTCTTTGTTTCAGGAGGACATGTTTTCCAAGAAAATTAGCAAAGCAAAAAGCTGGTTGTTAAAGATGCTTTAAAAGAAATGAGTATCAATGTCATATCAGATGATGAATCTACAACAAGAGAAGTTATAGGCATTTACCCCGCATCATCAGAATTTGAGTTAAATAATTGGACTGCGGAAGAATTACCTGTAGTTTTCAAATATTTTTCAGAGTAATACACCAAAACTTTCATTATTGCTTATACCCTGGGGCAATAGTTTGATTTTGTGTAAAGGGTTAAACTATGTGTTTTTCTTTTTCAATAAAAGATGCATTAGTTCTAAATGCCAATCATTTTTAAATACATTTTCATGATTATATGTATATATTCTTGTTTATTTTTCTTTCAGGAACTCAAATATCAATGACATAGATGCTAATGACACTGGCTCAAAAATTAATTTTGATCAGTGTGTGTCCTGAGAAAGTCGAGAATTATGGTAAATGGTATGATTTACCCTCTGAGCTATTAAAAATGATGGAAAAAGATGATAAACAAATTCTACCTCATAAACTATTGAGATCTTAAATTTAGGATCTAATGCATATAAGGAGGTAAAAATTGGTACCACTTTATCCAATAAAGGATGACAGAATTTGATTGAATTACTGCAAGAGTACAAGGATGTATTTGCTTGGTCATAAGAAGACATGCCAGGATTGAATACAGAATTGGTAGTACATAAGTTACCAATAAGATCATAATGTAAACATGTACAACAAAAGCTGAGAAGAATGAAACCTAAAATTCTACTCAAGATCAAGGAAGAAGTGAAAAAGAAATTTGAGGCTGGATTTATTAAGGTAGCCAAATATCATGAATGGGTAGCAAATATTGTCCCTGTAACAAAGAAGGATGGTAAAGTCCGTATGTGTGTTGATTACCGAGATCTTAATAGAGCTAGTCCAAAGGATAACTTTCCATTGCCACACATAGACACATTAGTGGACAATACTGCTAAGAATTCTTTATTCTAATTTATGGATGGTTTCTCTAGCTATAATCAAATCAGAATGTACCTTGAGGATATGGAGAAGATAACGTTCGTCACCTTATGGGCAACGTTTTGTTATAAAGTGATGCCATTTGGAAGTAAGAATGCGTGAGCAACATATCAAAGGGCTATGGTAACCTTATTTCATGATATGATGCATAAAGAAATAGAAGTTTAAGTCAATGATATGATTGTCAAAGCCAAACCTTAAGAAAAACTTGTTGGGAATTTAAGGAAGCTTTTCCAAAGATTAAGGGAATGTCAGTTAAAGCTTAACCCAAATATATGTACATTTGGGGTGACTTCTGGTAAACTTTTGGGATTTGTTGTAAGCCAAAAAGGAATTGAAATAGACCCAGATAAAGTCAAAGCTATTCAAGATTTGCCACCCCTACAAACACAAAAAGAGGTTCGAGAATTTTTAAAAAAGCTTAATTATATAGCTCGATTTATTTCGCAGCTAATTGAGAAATGTGATCCTATTTTCCGCCTCCTTAGAAAGAATGATTCTGGGACATGGAATGAAGAATGTCAAGAAGCCTTTGAGACAGTTAAGAAATATCTATAAAGTACTCCAATATTGGTACCATCTATCCTAGACAAATATTTAATTCTTTATTTGTCGATCTGGGATAATTCAATGGGATTTGTATTAGGACAACATGACCAAACTGAAAAGAAAGAAAGAGCTATTTATTATCTCAGTAAGAAGTTCACTGAACGTGAAACCAAATATTCTTTAATTGAGAAATTATGATGTGCTTTAGTATGGACTACTCGAAGGCTTAGACAATATATGTTGTATCACACTACCAGGCTTATATCTAAATTTGATCCTTTGAAATATCTAATAAATGTTCCTGCATTATCTGGAAGATTAGCTCGTTGGCAAATTTTTTTGTTAGAATTCGATATCCAATATGTCAATCGAAAAGCAGTAAAAGGAAGTGTAATAGCTAAATTTATTGCAAGTAGAACTTCTCAAGAATATGAGCCAATAGACTTTGATATTCCTGATGAGGATTTGATGGTAATATCAACAAGGGAATCAATCATATCCAACAATGAATATTGGAAGTTGACTTTTGATCGTGCTTCAAATGCTTTAGGACATGGAATTTGAGCAATATTTGTTTCACCAGATGAAGAGTATTATCTGTTTACTAGTCAACTTAATTTTGATTACACAAATAATATGGCTGAGTATAAGGAATGTATTTTGGGTCTTAGAGCTGCTATTGAACGTAAAGTAAAATTGCTTAGGGTTTATGGGGATTCAGCTCTAGTAATTTACCAAATCAGAAGAGAATGTAAGACAAAAGATTTCAAACTAGTAACATATCAGAAATTGGTTCTGAAACTCATCAAAGAGTTTGAACAAGTGACTTTTGATTACATCCCCAGAGAAGAGAATCAAATGGAATATGCTTTGGCAACTTTGGCAGCCGCATTTAAGGTAAATGAACATGCAAGTATGATGCCTATTAAAATACATGTTTATGAATATCCAGCTCATTGTCTTAACATTGAAGAAGAAAAAGAGAAACATTGGTATTATGATATTTTGCAATATATCAGATATCAGAATTTCCCTGAACAAGCAAATGAAAATGATAAGAGAACCATCAGAAGAATGGCATCAGGATATGTACTAGATAGTGAAATTTTGTACAAAAAGAGCCTAAATCAAGTCCTGTTGAGATGTGTGGATACCAGAGAAGCTAAATCAATTCTTGAAGAAGTACATGAAGGAATATGTGGTACTCATACTAATGGACATACAATGGTTTGATAAATTATGAGATTTGGATACTACTGGTCAACTATGGAAACACATCGTGTTAATTATGCCTGAAAGTGTTACAAGTGTCAAGTCTATGGAGATAGGAAGCATACTCCTCATCCATTGCATGTAATGGCAGCTCCTTGGCCATTTTATATGTGGGGCATAGATGTTATTGGACACATTTTTCCCAAAGCTTCAAATGGTCATCCCTTTATTTTGGTAACAATATATTATTTTACCAAATGGGTAGAAACAACTTCTTATGCGAACATTACTCAGTCCAAAGTCTGTAAATTCTTTAAAAAAGAGATCATTTGTCGATATGGTTTGCCAGAGAGAATTATTACAGACAATGCCTTGCATTGGAACAATAAAATGATGAAATCAGTTTGTGAACAATTCCAGAAAAAAAATCATAATTCCACCACCTATCGCCCAAAGATGAATGAAACAGTTGAGGCAGCTAATAAAAATATCAAGAGGCTTATAGAGAAAATGACTGAAACTTATAAGGATTGGCACGAGAAACTACCATTTGCTCTATTAGCCTATCAAACTTCAACACGAACATCGACTGGGGAAACTCCATTTTCATTAACTTATAGGATGGAAACAGTCTTACCAATTGAGGTAGAAATTCCTTCATTACGGGTTTTATCAGAAATAAAGCTATACGAGGTAGACTGGGTACAAACTAGATATGATAAATTAAATTTGATCGAAAAAAAAGAATGAAAGCAATTTGTTATAGTCAAATGTACCAAAAGAGGATGATACAAGCACATGATAAGAAAGTTCGCCTCCGAGAATTTTACGAAAGAGATCTTGTGCTCAGAAGGATTTTACCTTTTCAAAAGGATCACCGAGGAAAATGGATGCTTAATTAGGAAGGACCTTATGTTGTAAAAAAGGTTTTTTTTTCTGGAGGAGCTTTAGTCCTTACTGAAATGGATGGACCTGAATTACCTTACCCAATAAATTCAGACACAGTTAAAAGATATTTTGCATAAAAGGAAGAAAGATTTGAGTAACTCCATACCATCATCATGATGTCGAGATCCTTTTGACATAAGCTATACTCAAATCACTTTGCAATGTGTCAGTTCAAGAGCATTTATGATATTGGTGTTTGAAGATACCTACTTTGTCTTTTACAAATACAAGTTTGCCATGTAAATTCTTTGTATAAATAAAAATATTTTTCCTTTTGCAAAGCATCTTGATTTGAAAGTTTTAAAACATGAAGTTTAATTTGAAGTATATAAAATCATGGTGTATTACTGTACAAAAAGTTTTTGAAGAATACTGATATTCTGAGGCTAACAATGATTTTAACATATGATGATTTGATACATAAAACATTGAAGCACATGAGGTTTCAAATACTTGAAAATGGTCTGAAATATTTGTTATCAATTGAATAATTGTCATTTGTACTGGTGGAATTCGAGAATAATAAAATAAAGTTCAGGTTTAAAGGAAAAGATCAAGATGGTTGGTTGAGATAAAATGATTATGATTGTTGCATCTATGACGAGACTAAGTCAAGAATGGATAGCAAAAAGGGGTCCTCGTTCAAGAAAAAGAAAATACCCTAAAACTTTGTCATTACATACATTTTAGGCATAAATAGGCAAAAATAAGCAAAGAGGGGCAGCTGTCGACAATGGTTTTCTTCCGAGTGACGTTTATATATACGTAATAAATATTATATTATTATTATTATTATTATTATTATTCTTAATAATTACAATTTTACAGGACCCATAAGCTCGGAGGCCTGATTACAACCCTAAACCCATATTACAACCATATTTGGTCTAAGTAGCCCCAATAGGCTCGGTGAAGAACCAGACTTGGACCTAACAGCCCAATATGCCCAGAAGAAAACCCTAATGATGTTAACGTTTCACACATGTTCCAGCGCTATAAGCTTCCACAGTCGTCTGATTCACAAGATCCAACGATCATCAAGGCACCAGTAAAACCCTAGGGTGCTCATTGCAACCCTAGGGCTATTCCGGTGCCTCCATAGAGATGATGATATCCTCTCTGCTGAATGCCCCAACCAACAGTAGCCACGTCTTTGTTGGATCTGCAAGATCTGGGTGCATTTAAGGCACCCAGTCTCTCTATACCGCACAACTCATCACCCCTAGGGTGAGTCACCACCGTAGCTCCGGTGACTCACTAGGATTCGTTCATTTAACCTGACAAAAGGGTGCATTGAAGAGCCCTATAAATAGGGTCGAACCTGCGAAGAATAAAAAAAAAGAAAGCAAACCAAGGTAGTAACATAAACCATAAAAACTCATAAAATAGAGAAAGAGAGGGAAGCCTTACAGTCATCGAAGATCTCAAGCGCCACCGGAGAAGCCATGTTTCGAAGGTATAACTCTTAGATCTACGTCGGTTTAAAGCTTTTTAGAAGAAACGGTCACCGAAATTGGTTTTAGGACGAGCATGGGGTCATTTTGATGTATGTTGGTAATTTTCGGCCATCATAAGTGGTGGCCGACAGTGGGTGTTGGTACCGACGTGAGGTGGCCGATGGTGGTCGGATTCCCTCCAATGAAGGAATCCTAGAGAGGGTTGAGAGCTTCTCTCTCTAATAGAGAGAAGGAAAACGAGGAAATGAGAGAAATGTCTCTCTCTTTTAGGCCAGCTAGGGTTTATTTATACCCTCCCCGAACGGCGTCGTTTTAGGGAGGGGCTTCTAGGTAAATTTGCGCAGGGTTCAATTACACGCGCATCACTTGTAATTTTGTAATTATTCTATTTAGTCACAAAAAAGCATGTTTTAGCATATTTTAATTTCGTTTTCAAGTTTTACTAAATTTTATTTTAGTAATTATTACATATATATACATATTTAGGTTAAATATCATGTTTAGTCCTTTAAGCATTAGTAGTTCGTGTTTTTATCCCTTATTAGCAAATTAGGATAAATTACATATTAATATATAATTATAATATTATTTTGAATTGAGTTAATTAATTTTAATATTATATGTTTTAAATATATAATATTATATGTTTATTTATTATTAGTATTTTAGGATTATTATTATACATAATATATATATATATTAAATATTATAATATAATTAATAATATTTATTTATATAAAATATTATTTAGTAATTATTTAAATTAAATTATTTTTAAATTAAATTAAATAAATGTTTATCATTTACTACAAAGACATTTAATTAATAAATATTGGTACCAATTTTGGACGGTGTGGGGATGCTAATTCTTTCCTATACGTAATCAACTCCCGAACTCATTTTTCTGGTAAGCAGACCCTAGTTGTATTATTTTAATATTATTCTTAGGAATTTTTATTAAAATAATATGACATTTTGGTGACCAATCTCACCAAATAAAAGATTGGTGGCGACTCTACAATTTGGTGTTTTATTTGATTCATGGAGGATAAGCACATACTTTTTCGAGACTAGTTACACCGTCTAGGGTGTACTATTTGCACTTTCTGTCGCCAGGGCAAAGAAACCTCTCGACATGCGTCTTTAGAAGGTGGCCGGTGCGTTACAATTACCAAAGGGCATTTGTCTATATTCAAATGTACCGAAGGGACAAGTAAAAATAGTTTTTTCTTGCTCATCTGGCGCCACTGGATTTGGAAAAAACCTGAAAACCCATCAAGGCAACAATAATGAGTTTTCCCATCTAATCTTTCAATCATTTGATCTATAAAAGGAATAGGAAAATTATGTTTTCGAGTAAGAGAGTTAAACTTCCTATAATCAATACAAACTCGCCATCCATTTTGAACTCTTGTTGGCACTAACTCCCCTTCTTGATTTTCGACTACTGTGACTCCCATTTTCTTGGGAACCACATGAACTAGACTTACCCAATTACTATCCGATATCAGATAGATTACGTCAACATCAAGGAGTTTCTGAATTTCTTTCTTTACTACTTCCATCATTGGTGGATTTAATCGGTGTTTTCCTACTCGTGATGGCTTTGTTCCTTCTTCGAATTTGATCTTGTGCATGCAAGTCGAGGGACTTAATCTTTTAATGTCGAAAATGGTTCATCCTATGGCTTCTTTGTGAGAGCGCAACACTGCTACCACAACTTCCTCTTCTTCTTCTTAAGATAATTTACTTGAGATGATGACAGAAAAAGTTTCATTTTTTTCAAAAAAAAGAATATTTCAAATTCTCCGGTAATTGCTTCAATTCTACCTCAGATGCCTGCAAAACAGAAGGTAAAATTTTAGTTTTAGAGGAAGATAAAGATAAATCATAATTGATTGAATTAATATTTTCAAACTCATTTTCCTCCTCTTCGTGCAAAAGTTTAGGATCCTTAAAAAGTTCATAAGAAAAATTAGATTCAATATATTCATCAATTAAAGGATCTATAATATCAACAGAATTAATTATTTCAACATGATCAGGGCATTTTATTGCTTTGTAAACATCAAATTCAACGATCTCACCATTAAAATCTATTGTCAGTATACCACTTCCAACATCGATCTTTGCATGTACGCTGCTTAGGAAGGGTCGGCCTAAAAGTTCCTCAGAATCAGTATCCGGCCTATCATGTTCCATGTCAATGACATAGAAATCTGCAAGAAAAAATAATACATCGACCTTTACTAAGACGTTTTTCATTACTCCCACTGGATAGATCACAGATTGATCAGCCAACTGTATGGTTATTCTTGTTTAGTAATCATTTTATATATAGAAAAGTACATAACATTAATTGAAGCTCCTAAGTCACACATTGCACGTTTAATTTCAAAATCACTTATTTTGCAAGGTATAACGAACATACCTTGATCCTTCATCTTTGGTGGGAGCTTTCATTGAAAAATTACAGAGATATGTTCTCCCAAATTTAATTTTTGTGCCCCAATAATTCCTCTTTGTAGAGCAAAGTTCTTTTAAAAATCAAGCATATATTGGTACTTGTTGAATTACTACAAGAAAAGGTATGTTGACTTGAACTTTTTGGAACACCTCTAAGATATTATTTTCTTCAGCTCTTTTATCACGCTTCATCAATCTTGATGGGAAGGGTGGTGGCATGATTTCATGAGAAGAAAGAGAATGATGGATGTAAGACGTACCTTGTATTTCTGAAGGTGGTGTGTTCTCTTGTTCTTTCAGATGTGCGACTTTTTCTGTTGGAACTTCGGGTGAGATAACTTTTCCACTTCGGAGTTTGAAGGCAGTAACATTCTTCGTGCTCGTGCTTCGATCTCTGGATCTAGATCTACTAATTCACATGGGTTCCTTCCGGTCATAAATCAAAAACTAGAAAAATAAATCAGTACTTGTCGTTAGTCCCCGACAACGATGCCAATTTGATAATCATCATTTTGTTATCAAAATAATTACGGCTTCTTAATTAAATAGAAAGGAAAAGATAGTATAGAGAAACAGTGTCGATCCATAGGGACTATGGTTTCTGTGATTTAGTAAAACTGTTTATTGATTTTAGGAAAAGATAGAATTCCAGGTAAAATTGAAAAAAATAAAAAATAAATAATTATAAATTAAAAAACAAAAATAAGAAAATAATGAATAATGAATTAAAAATAGTAATAAGGATAAAAGGGCTTTTAAATTATTTAAAGAAGTATAATGAGATAAAAATTAAATAAAGAAATTAAAAAATAAATAAATTGGGATAAAGAAAACTTATAGTGAAAGCAGCCTCAGACTTCAGCGCAACCTCAAATTCCTCGGATCATCGAAACAAATTTTTACTTCAAGATTCACATTGGTTTACAACGACAATTCTTCACTGTCAACTCAGATTGTGTTGTTTCAACAATAACTAATTTCGATCTCAGTTTCCTCTTAGCAAACAATTTTGCTAAACGTGTTCTCGGGAAGTTGAATATGCTTCAATAAGCAAATCCTTCTTCAAACGTTAACCATAACAACATTCGGACCAATGTCGAAATCGTTTTGATTTGAAAAGTAAGCTCAGAAAACATAGCGAAAAATCTGAAGCGATTTAAAGTACCTTACAATTCTCACGTTTGGAATTGAGCATTCGCTTTAGTCTTTGGCTTGAAAGAAAATTAGCTAAGATGAGAGAGATATGTTTCTAGGCTTACCCTGATAGGGTATTTATAGCCTTCAAATTCCTAAAAACAAGCTAAAACATCTTAAATCCTAATTAAAACACTTAAAACTATGTAAACTAAAATACCTAAAAAATAATATTTAAAATAATATTCTAAATCCTAATTAAAACACTAAAACCTATTTAAACTAAAATACCTAGAAAAGATAAAATATAAAAATAATATCCTAAAACTTAATTAAAATAATAAAACCTATTTAAACTAAAATACCTAAAACAAAGATAAAATATAATGTTTAAAATATTATCCTAAAGCTTGAGTTTAATCCAAATCTGAATTCCTGAAACATGCGGCTAATCCATTCGTGCTTCTAGAAAAGATGATTAGATCTTCTAGAAGGTGTTGACGTCATCGTCTCGTCGGATGTTTCATGTCCGAATTCATGCCCACTAATCCAACTTTGATTCCGAAAATAAAAAAAGTGCAGAATTCTATCCTTTTTGTGCAATTTCCAGAATCTGACGTCCTGCATAGAAAATGAATCAAAACGAACAATTAAGCCACATAAACCAATGATTAAGGAGTAATTTAAAAGAAAAATATTAACTAAATTAAGTACTTATCAAGTGTCTTCTCAAAGGTTAGCAATCGATTACAAAAGTTTTCCAAACATAACAAGACTTTAACAGGTGAAATAGTAATTTTATCAGGTCGATTACAAATGCTCAGGTCAAATATGTTGTCAGGGTCAATCCATGTCATTTTACATCTCAAGAGTAATTTTTTAATTATCCAAGTATTTTATGGCCTTAAAATTCTTTTCACATGAATAATCATAGTTGAAGATTTCAAGGTTAACCAATTTATTTATTGACCACTGAAATTAGAACTTCTAATCGGTCATTAAATTCTATTATATGAGTCCTCTGAGTCTTAATCAGTTGTTTATAACTTTACCAAAATCATATTGGGTTTAAAATAATCAAACGAAACTTATATCCAAATCATATTCAATCATGCATTGACCAATTACCGGCATGTACCGTAAAGCAAGCATAGAGTAGTAAAGTATTACCTCAATTTTTTAGCTACATCAATCAACCATTTACTCTATTCGATCGCTCTCGAACTTGAATTTGATGTTCCATGATATCTCGGATACATAACAAAAGAAATGAAACTTAATCATGAAAATCGGATCGAATAGGAAGGTAAATCAGTGAAAAATAGCGTATCGGGTTTGAATTTGGTAAAACGGACTTTGAATTCAAACTTAGGACGTTGAAAAACATAAAATACGACTTTTTGAAAAATTTGACTTTTTTTGTCAAAGTCAACAATCAAACTTGATCAAAGTCGAGTCAAAGTCAATGGATCAGGTCAAAAGGGTTAGACCGATTTGGGTTGACTCAAACCGGTTCAGGTTAACTCGGTTTGATCCGAGTTGACTCAGACCGATTCTAGAAGGTTTCAAAATCAGTATCCAACCCTACGAATGCAGGCGGCGCATGTCAACGCGTGAGGTGATGGGAACGATGTTTTGGGTGGTTCGGTCACTCCATGGGCATCCATTCAACAAAAAACAACCCAAATCAACTCTAATTCAAGCTTAAAAACAAGGTGAAATAACGAAAATAAGTGGTTGGAGTTTTTACCCAACGACGATGATGAAAGATTGACGGCAAGGAGACGAACCCGGTTGGGTTTTGGTCAGAATCAACTGAAGATTGCAATAGTGAGAGGGGTGAGGCTTTCGGACATCTATTGTGGCTTGGATAAGGGAAAAACAACAAATCGTTGGGTTTTCTCGGGTGGATCTTCAATCGGTCCTCCACGACTGACAACAAATAGTACCAAGAAAATAGTACCAAGCAATCCATTGAAGTCCAACGTTGAATTGTTTAGTCCATGACCCTTTCATAGCCCATAAATCAAAAGACTTGTCGGTTCCTTCCCTTGGGTAAAAAATAGCACCAAGCAATTTATTGAAGTCCAAAAGTTGCAAACAATATTGTGCTAAATTCCCACCAAATTCAGGCAATGGTAAAGTTGAAAACTTTTCACTAACCATATCAAATGAAAGAATAAGTTTACCACCAGAATCCACATATGCCTGCCAATAATAAAACCCACTGACAAAATTATTAAACAAAGTACAACCATAAGCATGAACCCCAGTAACTAAAATTTCT
The DNA here is from genome assembly GCF_006381635.1 of Hibiscus syriacus. Lineage (NCBI taxonomy): Eukaryota > Viridiplantae > Streptophyta > Magnoliopsida > Malvales > Malvaceae > Hibiscus > Hibiscus syriacus. The sequence goes on along the minus strand of NW_024061969.1, from coordinate 1,730,147 downwards.
TTCCATTAATCAACTTTAATATAATATAAATCAACTTAATTGATCCAATGACTATAAATGCTCCTGCCTTCTTCATTTTCCCATGTAAAACAATTAGTAACAAATATTACAACTTTGAGGTCATCAGTTTGAGAATCATACCCAAAACCAAGGCAATAAAAACTAGTGTAATCTAGTCCAGGAGGGCATTTGATTATGGATTGAGGAAGGATTTTAAACTCTCTGATAGATGGGTTCCAAAGGGAAACATTATGTCTAATATCTAGCTCTGCTAAACACAATATTCCATTACAAGGACCATCAATTTAAGGTACATACACAAAATTCTCGAAAACGGACATGTGAATATTGTGTTTTACCATAAAGTTTTGACCTTTCTTGATCGAAAGTTGAGAGAAATAATGGATGCCATCACCGGTGTCACCGTGACAACATTTTAGGAGGAGATTAAGGTTGTTTTTTAGGTTGTTCTGATGATGTTTGGTAATGAAATGAAGGGTTTCAAAAGATGAAGACCAGGGCTTTCAACGCACCTGAAACGGGTCAAGGATTTAACAAGAAGCTTTGAGAGAATCTCCAACACCAACATCTCAGGTAATTCAGTTCTATTTTTTTATCAACCCTTGTATCTTCTTCTTCCCTCCTCTTTATCTTCTCTACTTCCTCTAGTATCAATTTGACGTAACAATCGACTTATTCCTTTGAAACTGTCTTAACCTCCTATAGGATATCTCATACTCTTCTTTGATTGAGATCACATTTTTTTACCCTTTAAATTAAACCAGTGTCATCCGCCCAATTAATGAACCACTTGAAAGGTCTATACACTTTTTTCTCAATTTCTTCCTTCACCACCGGTTTGTGATCAGACAGGCTTCTAGGCAATGTGGTCTGCAATAGTTGGGGAAACTTATTTAAAACTTATGTGGATACAAGAATTCTATCCAATCTGCTTGCATTAGCATCACCACTTCCTCTAAACCATGTGAAATGGCTACCAATTAGTGGCAGATTAACTAGATTGTTGTTCGAAATAAACTCCCCAAAACTTCTTATTACATTATTGTGGAAGTTTACTCCGATCCTTTTCGAATCTGATTTAACTGTGTTGAAATTCACTCCAAAAATAACGGGGCCACTAATATAAGCAATTAACTCAACAAGATTCAAAAAGAAAGACATCCTCTTCCCTGGATCGTTCAGCGCATATACATTCACCACACCAACTTCTAAATTAACATGAGGAAATTAATTCACTATGACCACCATTCTGTTCTGCACAATTTAGCAATAAAAAAGCTTGTATCCCATACTGTGACTAGCCCACTGAAGCCCTAGTGGATGGTGCGAAGGCTAACTCTCCAAAATATCTTCCCATCAAACATTTTGATGTCCAATAATTAATGGCCAACAATTTTGTTTCTTGCAATGAGGCCGATTCGACTCAAAAAATGGTTTTTTTACTCTGATCGACTTGAAAAAACTCGACTCAAATTGACTTCAAGTTGTAGTTTCATAATCTCGACTCAAAAAATTTTAAAGTTCAAATCAAATTGTAAAATACAACTCGAATAACTCAAAATTTTTAGTAATTAGTATATTAATTTTCAAGTTTGAGTCGAAGTATGAGTCGAGTCCCTCAACTTTGTTCGGTATATGTAAATTACATATGAAAAAATACGAGAAATATATATGTATTATATATAGTTATAAAATAGCATTTAAATTGGAATAAAGTAATGGCATGATATTGTAAATATTTACAATTAAATTTAAATAGAAACTTGAAAATTATACTCGACTAGACTCAACTCGAAAAAATTTCAAGTCAACTCCGACTTATAAAATATAACTCGTCAACTCGAATAACTCGAAATTTTTTTACTCGACTCGATCGAAAGCTCACCCATACTTGTAAGACGTTGAAATTACATGAGTTATAGCCCTTACTTTTTCCTTTTTACCCATCCCTCTTATGTTCCAAGATAAAAGTGAAAAAATCATGTCGAACATTTAGACAAAAACACATACAAGGAATCAAAACTAACCGCTATAATCCCATTCTTTCAGCATCCTCAATTTCCTCGATCTTTTGATCACCTCACTCCTAGGCGCTTTGAATTAAAACCTTAGCTAGAAGCCTCGTTAAAAACCTCCCTAAAACTAAATGGAGGAAAAGTGTACTCCCACAAAGAACAAAACAACGCTATAAAGTAATCTCCGTAAACAATACAACCATCAGAGTTCACACCAATTCTCCATCAAGAGACCTGACCGACAATTGAGGGCATAATATTAACCTAAGAAATACTGCCTAACAACATATTAACCCCAAAATTATGAGAAATAACTGCCATGGAGATGCTTGACTATAACCACTAGTAGGATAAAACACATAAGCTGAGAAAACATTGAGATTCAAGCAATGGAATCATGACAGTTATACATTTGATCTTAACAAAAAGTTATTTTCATTAGGTGATTTCAATTTCATCTAGTTTATTTATTCATCATCTGATTCTGAGGAGTTGGATTACGTCAATTATTTTCAAGTTTCGGTCGGAAAGAAAAATCTGACTCCAATTGAGAATGTGGTAATTCAAGACCATCAAACTCTATAATCGTCGAAAGAAGTTGTAAAATAAATTTGCAAGAAGTTGTCGAATGAAAATTTTAAACAACTATAAAACACTTTGATGCAACAATCAACTTATTTTCGGTGCCTAAAGTAAAGGAAAAATAACTATGGAGGCACCATCATATTATTAAAGGAGTCAAAGGATAAATATTTAAAAAAACCTAGCCATTAAGTTTATTTTCTTTATAAATTTTTATTTTTAGTATTTTGTTCAATTTTTTCATTTAAAAAAATTAGAGTGAACACAACATTCCAATAGGACGAGTTCCTCGACCTTTTTTTTTTTTTTTTGCAGTCATGTGATGAATGGTACAAGGCCTTGACCCACAATATCTCATTTCAGCAAAACCATTAAACCAATGTAAGGATAAGCACCAATTTGTCCAGGATACTCATAAATGTACGTATCTTCGTGCATTTTGGGATATACGTACGAGCATATGATCCTCTAAGGACCCTCTAACTACATTAAAAAGCTATCAGAATACCCATATTCGACATGTTTGACACTTGCATACGAGCACGAACAACCTTAAACAAGACCTTTGCAAGAATACAATCCACTTACCTCTAAAATAAATAACTGAGGTCCAGAATGAAAATCATCTCACACAAAAAGGTCTGGAATTCCGACTCTTAAATTGAAACAGTAAACATGCAAAACCAAATAAACTCTCTATATGCACACACAAAAGCTCATGTGAATTATTATATATATGCAGAAAAAAAAAACAATTTCCATAAATATTCCAAAAAGGAAACAAAACCAAACCAATGATGATGTTTCATTGGATCTAAAGTACGGACAATAACACATGATCATAAAAATACCAAAAATAATAGTTCATAGATTAAACTTCAAATGACATTCAACTATTGAAGACATTGACTTCTATGAAGCAAAGTCAAGTAGGAAAAGCACTCCGAGTCTAGCATATATACACACCTGCAAATCATAATATCAAGTCAATAGAACTTCATATAAGAGTTAACAACTAAGAAAATCTGTAGGCAGTAATTTTGCGCATCCACTGAAACAACAAAAAGAAAACAGAAACCTAAACAAGCCAACATTATTTGAGAACATCACAAGACAATATATTTGAGATAAAGTGGATATCAAGAGACCAAATCCCATTAAATCTTTCCTCTTTTTTTTTGTAGCTTCCCATCCATCGTAGTGTTCAAAATCAATTTGATGAACCTCCGGCTGGCCGACATATTATATGTTCCTCATGCTTTTGTCTTCCATTTATCAGAACCAAGCTCTCAACATATGCAATGATATGTGTTGTTTCCCGATAAGCATGTATACCGAGATTTTTAAGATCTCGTGAGGAGGGGTCAAACAACACCAAGTCATGATAAGAGCTCTGAAGAAACAATTCGTCGTTTTTCTAAAACCCCAAAGATCTATGAACTCTAAGAAAAGATTCAACACTGAATTGTTTAGTCCATGATCCATTCATAACCCATAAATCAAAAGCCTTACCAGTTCCTTCCCTTGGATAAAAATAGCACCACGCAATCCATTGAAGTCCAAAAGCTGCAAATAGTATGTGCTAAAGTCTCACCAAATTCAGGCAATGGTAAAGTTGAAAACTTTTCATTAACCATATCAAACGAAAGAATAAGGTCATCACTCATAAGAATCCCCAACTGCCTCCCTATAACTCAACTTGATTCACTTTTAAGTGAATATAACTCGACTTGGTTGTTCCAATCTGCCATCAACCCTTCAACTAGATTCTCTTCAAAGTAATTAGTAACAAATCTTACAACTTTGAAGTCATCAGTTTGAGAATCATACCCAAAACCAAGGAAGACAAATATAGTGCAATATACTACATGAGGTTCTACAAGTGCTCTTTCAATCCATATATTTTGCTTCGAGACAATATTTTTCAACTTTGTTTTATGAGATTCTAAGTAACATAAATATTGGATTTGAATATTTTTAGAGAAATACAGATCTAAGTAACATGCCAAACCTTATTTTATTATGCAGTCATGTGATGTATGATATAAGGCGTATCTCGTTTCAGCAAAACTATCGAACCAATTAGCACCAATCTGTCCAAAATCTCAACAGGTATCCTGTAAGGGCTATTCAATTCTACAGGCATGCCGTATCCTGTGTTCGTACATTTCGAGATGTAGGTACGAGAATATGATCCTCTAAGGACCCTCAAACGACATGAAAAAACTATCAAAATACTCATATTTGACACTCACATCCAAGCAAGAACAACCAAAGACAAGACCTCTGCAAGACTGCAATCCATTTACCTTTAAAACAAATAACTGAGGTCAAGAATGAAAATCATCACACACAAAAAGGTCTGGAAAAACAAACATACAAAACCAAGCTAACTCTTTATAAGCACACACAGAAGCTCATGTGAATTATCATATATATGCAGAAAAAAAGACAACAATTTCCAAAAATATTCCACAAAGAAAACACTTTCAAGAAATTAGTGCTAACCCATTTACCCCTGCAAATACCCTTAACAATGGCTTCACACAAAACAAGACCAAACCATTGACACAGTTTCATTAGATCTAAAGTACATATAATAATAACAATAGTTCCTATGTTCAACTTCAAATTACATTTAACTATTGGGGACGATGAGCTCTCAGAAGCAAATTCAAGTACGAAAAGTACTCCGTGTGTGGCATATATATGCACCTGCAATCATGATATGCAGGTCAATATAGTTGCATATCAGAGTTAACAACAAAGAAAATTTATAGGACGTAATTTTGTGGATCCACTAAAACAACCAAAAGCAAACAGAAACCTAAACAAGTCAATATCTAGGGCATGTATATACAATTTGAACAATAACAACAATATTTGAGAACATCACTACAAAATATAGATGATATAAAGTGCATAGGAAGAGACCAAATCCCATTAAATCTTACCTCTTTTGTTGTAGTTCCACATCCGTCTTAGTGTTCAACATCAATTTGACTCTCCTCCGGCTGACCATCGTATTATACATTCCTCATGCTCTGATCTTCCATTCAATAGAACCAAGCTCTCAACATAAGCAGCAATGCGCATTGTTTCCTGATAAGCGTGAATACCAAGATTTATCAGCTCTTGTATGGAGGGATCAAATAAAACTAGTTCTTGATCTGAGCTCTCGAGAAACAACTCGCCATTTTTCCAAAACCCTAAAGGCCTCTCAACTCCAAGAACAGATTCAACACTGAATTGTTTAGTCCATGACCCATTCATAACCCATAAATCAAAAGACTTGTCAGTTCCTTCCCTTAGGTAAAAAATAACACCAAGCAACCCATTGAAGTCCAAAAGTTCCAAATAATATTGTTCTAAACTCCAACCAAATTCAGGCAGTGGTGAAGTTGAAAACTTTTCATTAACCATATCAAACGAGAGAAAAAGGTGATCAATTCCAAATACTTGCCAATAAATAGACCCATTGACATAATTATTAAACAAATCAGAAGCAAAAGCATCAACCCCAGGAAATGAAATTTCCTTCCATGAATCGTTTTTAAGCGAATATAACTCAACTTGATCGATAGAATGACTATAAATGCTCATTCCTTCTTCATTTTCCCAAGAAAAACAATTAGAAACAAATATTACAACTTTGAAGTCATCAGTTTGAGAATCATACCCAAAACCAAGGCGATCAAAACTAGTGTATTCTAGTCCAGGAGGGCGATGGACTGTGGATTGAGGAAGGATTTTAAACTCTCTGGTAGATGGGTTCCAAAGGGCAACATTATGTCCAACTACTGGCTCTGCTAAACACAATATTCCATTACAGGGGCCATGAACTAAAGGTGCATGCACAAAATTCTCGAAAAAGGGAAAGTGAATATTGTGTTTTACTCTAAAATTTTGTTCTTTCTCGGTCGAAAGTTGAGAGAAATAATGGATGTCATCACGGGTGTTACCATGACAACGTTTAAGGAGGAGATTAAGGTTATTTTTTTTGAGATTGTTCTGATGGTGTTTGGTAATGAAATGAGGGGTTTCAAAAGATGAAGACCAAGGCTTACAAACACACCTGAAACGGGTCAAGGATTTAACAGGAAGCTTTGAGAGAATCTCCAACACCAACATCTCTGATAATTCTGTTATAGTTTTGATCAACCCTTGCATCTTCCCTCTTTATCTTCTCTATTTCCTTTGTGTTTTTTAATAGATGATTTTGTTTGGAGAAAGACGATGAGAACTAAAATGAAAGAAAATGAAGACAAACATAACAGGTAACATCAAACATTATTTTGTAACAAGAAAACTACAATGGAAACTGATCATTGGTTACGCTACTTTGATGGGCCTGGTCGAGCCCTTTTAAAACCCATTAGCTTATCATATACAGGGTTTACACAATATTGACTATATACAATATATTAGTAAATAATTGAAATAATATATTTAATAATATATATATAATCATTTATTTTATTAAAATTTATTAAAATAATTTATTTTAAAATAATTTGTTACATTTTAACTATTAAAGAATATATTTTAACATTATAAAAATAAAAAACTCTAAAACTTTAAATATATTATAAATATAAATGAGTAAATTAACAATTTATATAAGATCAAGTTGGATAATTGATTTTTTACCTGAAATATAGTCTCAACCCAACTCGAAGTTATTTATTATATAACTCGTCATGCCCCGAACTCGACTCGAAATTTAAAAAAAAATTGTTTTTTCGTAACAAGAAAATTATCATAGGTGCGGGCCTAGCCGAGCCTTTGGTATCTTGTAAAATCCATGAGCTTAACATAGGTGGGGTTGGCACAATATCATTCTGTAAACCGTTGAAATATCAAATATTATTATGAATTTTTTTAAGGGTAAATTATACTAGTGATATCTTACGCTTTTTTATTCGTTTAGTTTTTGTCACTGGTTTAAAAAGTTTTTGGTTTTGGTCACTTTTATCTTTGGTCCTTATTGTTAATAAAAATGGTTAAATTTTAATTTGACATATGAATTTAGGTAAAATATTAATTTGACCTTAAAATTTACATAAAATACTAGTCTAACTCTTAAACTCTATATAAATATGAATTGGCCCCTAATTTCAGTCAAAGTTAACGTCTCTACTCACCACATATCGTCGTTGTCGTCCATCATCAGTTTTCATCACCAGTCATCATTGTTGGTTGTCATGTCAGCATGTGATGCCATGTAACCTTGATGCTTCACCTTCATATGTTGATTGTTTGTTGACTAACAATTTTCAACCACATAGGAACTCTTTTTCCCCAAATGAAATGTTAGAGGTTAAAATGCTTGGCTATTTATAGATAGGGTCCAATTACCCAGTGTAATATTTGTTAATTTTACACAGATTTAATACTATTAGATGAGTGAAAATAGAAAAGTGAGATTAACAACAGAAAATGAGAAGATATTCAATGAAAAAAATAAAGAATTAATCTCATTCAACTATCTCTACTCATCCAATAGTCTTAATATGTATATAACTAAAAATATTTTACACTGTATAAATGGATCCTTATATATACTTCAAACCCTAAATTTTGATTTCAAGATTAATCGTGTTGTTGAAGGATAACTAAATTATCACAAATTCACTAATCGAAAACCTCTAGCCTCATGCATTTTTTCTTCTATTCTTTCTTTCTTTTTTTTTCTTTTTTCTTTTTCTTTTTTTTGCAAAATCTCTTCAGTTTAATATTGAAATCAATAGCAATACTAGTCAACAATTTAATTCTCAATCCTAGTCAACAATTTAATAAAACAATACAAATCATCATCAATTTCAGTTTAAGATTCATATCAGATGCGACAATCATGCATATTTGAGCGAGTTCAAATTTTATTTTAGTAGAATTAAATAGGTCTTTAAATGAACTAAACAAACACGAATAAAAATATGTTCATGTTTGTTCGTTCAATTTTAATTGAACATGAACAATTAAATAAATATTTTTTATTAAATCTCATATTCAAATTTTATCTGACCTATTAACATTTTTGAATAATAAATTTTATTAAATCTATAAATGCATTTAAGATTTTTATTATTGTCACTTAGTCTATTAATTTTGTTCATGAAATTTAAGGGATAAATCATAATATCTATAAGACAAAAGCCCATAATTGCATCATTTCCCTCTTTCCAAACCTTCTATGGTCAAGTTGATCCACGTGAATTATTGTCACCAAGATCCACGTGTTTTTATATATGTTCTGTTAATGTTCAAGTTGATGACTATGATTATGACAGGACTTAATTGAAACGATATTAGTACTTTGAGAAGTAAATTAGAACATTTAAAATTTGGGGACCAATTCAAAATATGATACATGATTTAGGGATGTCTAATGCAAATAACATATGTATTAATTTTACAATCTCTACTCATTTTCAATTTCTAACTTTGATTTTTTAATTATCTCTATATTTTACCTTTATAATTGAGGGTTCCTGATTTAGATTATTTTTTATATAATTATTAAAGTAATAAATTTTACTTTCATTTTATAGAGTCTAAATTAACATAAGATTCAATCAAAATAATATTTTATTCAAAGATTTATCTAATTATCTTCTAATTTGATAAGATAAATTTATTATAAAAGCCTTGATTACTTTTAGAAAATACTTTATAAAAGTAGGTATCCCAATTTCGGGTTGATTAAGATTAAATTAACATAAGAAATTATATGTCATTATCAACATTAATTTTCTTTTACTTCTTAATTTTATGTTATTTTTTTAATTAGTTCATGCTGATGAAGATACATGAGGAAAATTAAATAAAAATATCAATAATGGATTTGATTTAAATCGATATATTATATTATTATTTATTATTTTTATAATTTAAACACTTTTATATTTTAAAAGTTAATTTATTTTTATAAACACTTTTATAGTTTCACCATGACTTGAAGTTATAAATTATATAACTCATCCTGCCCCAAACTCGAAATTTCAAAAAAAATCCCTATAAGATCGAGTCAAGACCTGTCGGGCTCAAGTATTTTGACCATCCCTAAGTGTGAAACTCAGCAAGATTAGGATAGCCACGAACCATTCAAGCCGTAGGAACCTTTAAATATATCAACTTCCAAATTGCCTAATTCACCTAACTTAACATGTTTATCTATTTTGATCTCTTGATAAATACACAACAGAACACCCTGGATGAAAACTAGTAATATCACAAAACGATTCCTCCCTTCCTTGAGTGTTGTCTTCAGAATTCTTCGTATTGGACAAAGTCTTCAACAATATCCTCTTGTTATTGTTTTCTTTTTTCCTTGAAAAGTAAAAAATGTCTCATTAAAATTCCCTCATACTTCAATTAAGTCGGAACTCGATCAAGACAGCGGGAGGAGAAAAGGGTTTCCAAAATTATATTAATATCCAAAATAATACAAAGCTTACAGTAACAATAACAAAAAAAAAGTATCAAGAACCAACTTAACCTCTCAACATAAAACAGTATCCAAAGCTACTTCAAAACAAAATACCAAAATGAAACTAACCCTAAAGAAAATAAGCTAGGAAAACACTCCAGCCAAAGATCCACTTCAAACCAGAAACACCGTTGGAACCACATTCCACAGCAACAAGACAATCACATTCAATATTTAGACGAAAGATGAGGCCCGCATATAATGAAAATAAATACGATATGAGTCATTTATTTTAGATGTCATAATGATCACACAAAAAAATATACAGAGACGAATTCAAGCCTTGGAAGGATTACAACAATCATTATTTGATGTTTTTATTAGGGAGAGGACTCTTTAGGAAAAATTGCACTAGTGTTCATGGTTCGTAAGGGGCCTATAATAGCACCATTTTTCACTGGCAGTGTGGACAAATTTGAATCATCTGAACCTGATTCGGAGGCGTTGGTCTAGCATAACATAAACATATCTCCCACAATTACATAAACATATCTCCCACAATTACACTGATCCATTGTTATTTGTGTTGCAAGCAACCTCAGGTAAAGCTTTGGCAAGTTTTTGAACTTTACTTATAACCTGTAGAACCGTATAATTATTTCCTGGAATAAGTCTCATAATTGAATTAATCAAAGCAAATTAAGGATTGTGTTAAAAAATGAATAATCAATTATATTATGACATGTATAACAATATTCAAACCCAACTATTAAGGGTTAATTATACCAAACACCTCAAAATTATATTTAAATTTTAAATTGAACCCTAAATTGTAAAATATTTTAATCAAGTTCTTAGATTATCAGTTTCATTTCAATCATGTCCTACTATCAGTCTAACAATATGTTTGAGTGTTAAATGTCTACTCATATTTAAAATACATGGGTTGAATCATAAATATGTATACACATGATTAATGGATTGATCGAATTTAACCATATCAAAAGACATAAAGTTTCATTAAAATTTGATAGGGTCATTTCTTTACAATCTCTACTTATTCTCAAATTCTAACATCTTATGCTATCGACTCAGAGACGGGCGTAGAATTTTATGCTATGAGAGTAAATTTAGAAAATTTTATAGGAAAACGAACTTATAAAATTTCAGGGTGACGAAAAAAAAATTATCAATAAAAAATATACATAAAAAATCTAAAATATTGAAGAATTTGAAAATTTCAGTAGAACGATTGCCGCCACCCGTCCTCCTTGTTCCTTCCCTAACTATTGCATGCTTTCATATATATATTTACATAAAACAATTAAATTTCTAAGGATTTTGTTTACAATGTGCCATATTATTAATGAATAAATTAATATGCACCTGCAAATCATAATATGCAGGTCAACATAACTGCAGATAAGAGTTAACAATTAAGCAAATCCGTACGAGGTGCATCCACTAAAAGAACAAAAGCAAACAGAAACTTAAACAAGTCAACAATATTTGAGAACATCACAAGACAATATAGTTGAGATAAAGTTCATATTAAGAGACCAAATCCCATTAAATATTTCCTCTTTTGTTGTAGCTCCCCATCCATCGTAGTGTTCAATATCAATTTGATGCACCTCCAGCTAGTCGACGTATTATACGTTCCTCGTGATCTTGTCTTCCATTTATCGGAACCAAACTCTCAACATAAGCAGTAATCTGTATTGTTTCCCGATAAGAATGGATACCGAGATTTTTAAGCTCTCGTGTGGAAAGGTCAAACAACATCAATTCCTGATCAGAGTTCTCAGGAAACATGATAGGTTAAGAAAATATACAAGAGTGTCAAAGCTGAATCCCAAGTATTTGGATTAACAAGCCATCATGCAACACCCACGTAGGAGTCATCATGGAAGGAGTGCAATCGTGGGTCCACTAGCTGCTGAATAATAGAACGTATTTTAATTTTCTGTTATTATTATTAGTTGGTTATTATTTTATTTGTTTTTTTCATTATCCTAATTTTTGGAGACGTGATAGGATAAATAGGAAAAGTTGTTATTTGTCAATGTTATTTAAACTACTGGAAGTGAAGAAGAAAGGGAGAAAAATTTCAACCAATTTTTTTGTGGTTTGTTTTTACCCAAAGTAGAACGTTATAAAATTTCTAGAGATTTGATCGAGACCTATCATAAAAAACAATTCGTCGTTTTTCCAAACCCCCAAAGGCCTATAAACTCCAGGAACAGATTCAACACTGAATTGTTTAGCCCATGAACCATTCATAGCCCATAAATCAAAAGACTTATCAGTTCCTTTGCTCGGGTAAAAAATAGCACCAAGCAATCCATTGAAGTCCAAAATTTGGAAATAATATTGTTCTAAAGTTCCACCAAAATTCAGGCCGTGGTAAAGTTAAAAACTTTTCATTAGCCATATCAAAGGAAAGAACAGGCTGATTAGAACTCCAAAGTATCTGCCAATAATAAAACCCATTGACATAACTATTAAAAAAAACTATAAGCAAAAACCCCAGGAAATGGAATTTCCTTTCATGAATCACTTTTAAGTGAGTACAAATCAACTTGATCGATCAGCTGAATAAAATATCTCATGCCTTGATAATTAGCAACCAATCTTACAACTTTGAGGTCATCGGTTTGAGAATCATACTCAAAACCAAGGCAATAAAAACAAGTGTAATCTAGTCTAGAAGGGCGTTGGACTATGGATTGAGGAAGTGTAATACCCAAAAAAATTGGTTAGTGACCAAAATGAGTAAATTGAAAGTTTGGTGGCAAAAATATAAAATTTGGAAAGTTTAGAGACCAAAGTGTAATTTTAAAAAGTTGTATAACCTGGTCCCGTAAATGAATAGTTTACCCCAGGATTGATGCTCTCATGGGTTTCAGATTTTTCATACGGAGTTTGTGTTAAAAGCAATATAGTGTGAAAGTTCGAGAAAAATTCGAATAATTGGATCGACTCAAATTTAGGAAAGTTTGCTAGATGATAAAGCAAGGGCAAAAATGTCTTTTCCATGCTTTAAATTTATAAGATTTAATGTGGACCATTGGATTTGAGTTGATTTCCATGTTAAATATTAGCCATTAGATTAAAAAGGACAAGATTGTAATTTTGGACCTTTATAAGGGAAAAGTTGTAAACTACTAACTTCATGAATTAATTTCAGCCCTTGGATGATAAATATGATATGTGGCATGATTAAGATCATTGGATTTTAAGTTCCTAATAGTCATTTTGGACTAAAATGAATTTTAAATTCAATTAGGTTATTAAAAATCTAAAAAGGACTAAAATAAAAAAAAAATCCAAGAACTTTCTTGAATTTGTTTGCTGCTGCCGTGAGTTACAACAAAAGCAAGGTAAGTTTTAAAATTGATTTTTAAGCATTTTAAATTAGATTTAAGGTTAAGCCATGAAATCTAATTTTGTTCTCCATTGAATTTTCTTTTATTTGGTATCATTTTTTTTCATTATTCATGCTTATAACCCTAAATTTATGAAAAAGGTGGATGAAGGGATGATGAAATTTGGGGTTTCAAGGCTTGAAAATGATAATATAGGTGTTATGATGTTGATTTCATGTTCCAAATAATGAAAAATCTATCAGTTTTCCTTTAGGGATTCATTTGGAAAAGATGAAAAGTTAAGGAGTTGATGTTTGGAATTGATTTTTATGTTATATATGATTAGAATATTATGTTTTATACCTTAGCATGTTTATTCAAGCTTGAAATGAGGAAGAATGGTTTAATCCTAAAAGTAACCAAAACGACACTTTAAGAAAAATTTGAGAATTATATTCAAAGCTTGAATTTGATGAAGGCTATGGTAGAAAATCACAATACATGTTTAGATTTGTTTTCTAATCTTGAAAACACTTTGGAAAGTGATGGATTATATTGGGCCATATGGATTTCTTAAGGAAAAATTTATAGGAAAATTCAAGTGACTTATTTATGATACTTGTTATCTTTTAAGGATTAATTTGATGATTAAATTATTGGATTTAAACTTTAAATGTGAAGTTTTATGATTAGTCCTTAAAGTCTAAAAGAGAAAAATAAGGACTTAAGGTGAAATTATGATTTTAAAGGTGAAGTCAAGTAAGTTAAGGTGAAAAGAAGTGTAGGAAACATTGTAATTACAATGTTGTATTGGAATGAATATTATGAATTTTTCCTACACTATATACGCATGGGTTAAATGGTTTCTAACATGTACTTTTGATTATTTGTGTTATATGTTTGATGTATTTATGGACAACAATCAAAACCGATATCTAACTAGCAACGAAAGAGATGAAAAAGATCGAGCTTAAAGCTTAACGAGACTGACATTTTGACTTGTATAGAAAGTGTCGAGGTGAGTGCAATGCATACATAACATGATACATGGATGTTTTATACATGATTAAGAAGACTTACAATGAGTCTACCTTGTTTATATTAGCATGATATTTATGCCATTAATCATATATTTGACATATTTTAAATATGTCAAAAGTTAATATAAAATACATTGATCACTATTTTAATTATGATGTTATATAATGAATGTTATTTTGGGTATGAAATGCCCAATGTTGAATTATGTTGATATACAATGCCATGAATGAAATAAATATAGACTATATGTCCACGTAGATCATTGAGGGACAATAGTATAGTTGGCATGCCATAGAGTCCAACATCATATTGTATATTCGAATTAGCACTATAGTGTATATAAATGACACTTAGTGCATATGGTGGGCACGACCTTATGTGTATTAACACTTTGGTGCATATTTAACTCGTGTACCCAGGGTTCTCATAGGCTTATGTTTGGGCTATGGTTTATGGGTTAATAAATTATAAGCAGTCATATTGTATATCGAATTAGCACTATAGTGTATATAAATGACACTTAGTGCATATGGTGGGCACGACCTTATGTGTATTAACACTTTGGTGCATATTTAACTCGTGTACCCAGGGTTCTCATAGGCTTATGTTTGGGCTATGGTTTATGGGTTAATAAATTATAAGCAGATGATTAAGCTTATGAGCTTACGAAATAAATGGTAAGTATATTGGTAAGAAATTATATACATTGTTTATTTCATTTTAATATGTGTAACATGAAGGTAATACAAGTAAAGTGATCATGATGCATTGAGTATTGTTATTTCTTTATATATACATTGTATTGCACTGATTATTATTATTGCCTCACTAAGTATATAGTTAGCGTGTGATGATTTTCATGCGTAGGTAAAAGCATAAAATTTAGTAAGGAGTATCAAACATCACACTCATCAAGAGGTATATCTACAATATAAGTAATTAAATCAATCTGATGTAGATTAAATTTCTAGTTGAAATGTATATAATAATAATAGTTGGTTTCTACTAGTTTAGATATAACTAATAATAAATTATAAGCTAGTCATGTTGGTAATGATGGATAATGGTTAAAATAGACAATGGATAGTTTATATTAGTGTTGTAATTGTTAAATGAATTACAAGTTTAATAATATGGTAAACAATAGAATACAATGAAGCTATTGATTAAGGTTGAATATAGGAAATTTTAAGCTACTACTAGTTATGTACTGCTAAGTTGCTACCTGAAATAGGATTTAGTTTGGTTAATTAAAAAACTAGAAATTAATGTTACTTGCTAAATCGATAAATGGTTTAAATTTAAATGTTATAAAATCAGTTTGTGACATTCTGTGTATTTAGGAATTAAATAAAGGTAAGGGTGTTACATGAAGTATACTTTAAACTCTCTAGTAGATGGGTTCCAAATGACAACCTTATGCCCATTAAATGGCTATGCTAAACACAATATTCCATTACAAGGACCATCAACTATAGGTAGATACACAAAATTCTCGAAAAAGGGTAAGTGAATATTGTGTTCTGCTTTAAAGTTTTGGCCTTTCTCGGTTGAAAGTTAAGAGCAATAATTGAAGTTATTACAGGTGGCACCATTACGACGTTTGAGGAGGAGATTAAGATTGTTGATTTTAAGGTTGTTCTGATGATGTTCAATAATGAAATGAGAGGTTTGAAATGATGAAGACCAGGACTTACAAACGCACCTGAAACATGTCAAAGATTTAACGAGAAGCATTGAGAGGATCTCCAACACCAACACCATTGGTATTCCAGTTAGTTTTTCTCAACCCTTGCATCTTCTTCCTTTATCTTCTCCGTTTCCTCTGTGTTTTTTATTCAAGGTTTTATCTTGTCGAAAATAAATGAGAACTTAAATGAATGAAAACAATGATGACGACAACAAAAACAATAACAAGCAACATCACACGTTTTTATTTAGGGTAAACTACACCAGTGGAAATTAATCTTTGAGTATGTTTTAGTTTTCTTTAGTGAAATTTCAAAAGTAATAAATTGATCATTAATATTATTAATTTATAATAAAATGATCATTTCACCTTCTCCTCGTTAAATTGATAATGCAACAACATTAAAAAAAGATTAATATTTTATTTAATTTTTAAACTATTTCTAAAATATTAAATAGATCGTTGAGCACTAATTTTATATCTAAATTATCTCATTGATTTTCATTTTTTCCAAACACTCCACCATTGAATTCCATAATCATCGACAAAGAAATTGCAAACTTCATCGCAGTACTAAATGATGAAATCATGCTCTTCCATCTCCACATAAGTTGTTTTAAACGACCAGAAGCAACTGCTCATGGAGGACGACGAAGAACACGCTGTCGCGTTGGTTATACTGTCGTTGTCGCTACCTCCATTGTTGTTGTCTTCGTGTTAATGTGAATTTGGATTTAAATTGAATCAATGTGAATTTTTAAGGATGTTTTCTTTAAACCGTGAAAGTTAAGGGGCTTGCTTTTCAATTTAACCAATTTTGTTTTTATGGGTTCTTTTTTCATCAAATCACCGATTTCTGCATTTGATTTGAAATTCAATTGTTAGCTTATCTTGATCAAACGCTTATTTTCCTTTTATCTATTTATTTATTCTAAATGTTTATTTGATAAATCTATTATTTATTTCTTTTAAAAATAATTTCATGTATATATATTTATTTCATGGTTAATGAGAAGGGTTGTCACTATCCTTTAAATTCCCCCTTTGTCGAGAAACTCCATCAGCCGCCCAACCTAAAACCGTAGTATTATCTCACCAAGATCAGTTTTGCAACACCGGTAAATTAGGTATGCAACTAGGGTTAAGCCAAATTCGATCCGATTCAGAAAATCGATTTTTTATTCAATTTCAAGTTATTCGAGTTAACTCGAAATATCAATTAGATTTTTGATTTCGAGTTGAGTTGAATTTTTGAAAGTTTGAGTTACTCAAAAAACAAAATATTTGACTAAATATTTTTATAGTTTTACGATATGGTCACTGATTTCATTATTCCTTCGATTTATCCTTCATTTTAAGTCAAATATTTACCAAATTTGAACCACATGCTTCCTAAACCATTGCAGAATACATATGTACTTTCAATTTCTCTTTTTGATAACAAGTTTTCTATTTTTCAATTTAGTCCTCAAATTTTTCATAATTTCTTTATTTCTTCAATTCATCGTGTATTTTAAGTTCGTTTTTCACCAAATTTGAACAACATGCTCATATACCACTATAGAATGCCCATGTAACTTCAATTCTTTTTTTTTACTAAAAATGGACTTTATTTTTTATTTAATCCCTTAACTTTGCATTTTACTCAATTTGATCTTTTGCTTGTGATTGTTTCCAAATTATTTCTTCTCATCAATTCATTGACTCATTTATACTCTCATCAATATTTTTACCATGAAAATAATTTCTTTAAAATATAATATTATGAATATATTTTATAATTTTAGATTGTATTTGATATATTAAATAACATTATAACGTGAAAAGAATATGAAATATATATCTTAGATAGTTAGAGAAAGTCGAAAAATTAGAACAATTCCTTATCATAATACTATAAATAATTATAATAAAATTAGTATAGAAACTCGAATAACTTGACTCAAATTTTTTAAACTCGACTCGACTAGAAAAAAATTCAAGTTGAGTTCGAGTTATAAAATACCAACCTATTTTATAAAAATTTCAAGTTGAGTTGAGTTTGTGCCTATTAACCGAACGTTGCCTCGATATTTTAGAAATCTTCATGCAATTTAAAAAATATTGACCTATTTTGGGAATCACCAGTAGTCAACCCCTGAGCATACTTGTGGGAGATATGCTATTGACTACCTAATAAGTGAACATTGCCTTAGGTTTTAACATGATGCAAACAAACAATTTATTATTAACCCTAATTAAACTAAGAATAGATTAAGGATTTCTCTATATTAAGTGTCAAATTATGAATAATTAAAGAACCTAGAGGCCTAAACCTTAAAATATAGGCTCTATCATTAACTTAAATTAATTTTAATCAATTATGGGATTCTAATAATTAAATTGGAACCTCAAGCAAAAGTGAGAACCAAATTAAGAATTCTCCTAATTTAAGGATTAAATATGAAATTAGGCCTAAGATGGAAGCTCTAATATTAATCCTAATTAATTATATTAATTCGATGATCTGAATAAATTAAAAGATCCAGGGACTAAATCAAAAGGAATCTAAATTTAAAAGGTAAACTTAAAGCTATGGTAATCTAAATTAGGACAAAAATGCAAGATAGCAAAATAAGGCACTAAATAAAAAAATATGAAACTTGCATACATATTCATGGGACTAAAATAAAATAAAAAGAAACTAAAGTGAAATAATTAAAGGACTCAAATTAAATTACCGAAAATAAGTGACAAAATAAAAGATCATAAAATTAAAGCAAATGATATGTAAGGATTAAAACTAAATAAAGACAAATAAAAAGCATAAATTTAAAGGTGCATAAAATTAAATAACAAAAGTTAAAAGTGCAATAAAAATAAAGTGTTATCGTTAATTTTATTTTTTAACCCGAACAGTAAATAATGAGAGTCGTACCCTAGGGCGGGTCGTCACAAGGTCATACATGATTCGAACATAAAATAAAATACATAAATAAAATGTTAGCGGTTAAAAGTTAATAGTTAAAAGAGTCCATACCATAATAATGTGGATCGTGC
Organism: Hibiscus syriacus; assembly: GCF_006381635.1. NCBI lineage: Eukaryota > Viridiplantae > Streptophyta > Magnoliopsida > Malvales > Malvaceae > Hibiscus > Hibiscus syriacus. Next base: position 1,710,962 of record NW_024061969.1, on the reverse strand, counting down.
CCCGGATCGGGTCACCACAAGGTCGATTAATAATTTGAACAAATTAATAAAAAAGGTTAGAGTTATAAATTAGTAAAATTTTGGATCGTAATAATGTGAGTCATACCCCAGATCGAGTCACTACAAGATCGAGTCAAACATTGACAATAAATAAATTAATTAAACAGTGCTTATAATGCAATAAAATAAAGAGTCAGTGGTTAAGTTGAGATAAAAAAGCATATGTATTGATGCTCATTTTTTCCGGAGATAACATTCGAGTTTCGTTTGGGTTTATATATATTAAGTTATTTATACATGTCGTATTATTAATTACACGAGTTAATTATTTAGTCATGCATGTGGATATATATATTATTAGGGGTATACACAATTATGATTATATACGTATAAATAAATATATAATAAGTGAACAACCGACCATTATAAAAGAAACCCCAAAGAGGAAAAACTCACATTCTCAATCCAGAAAGCTTCGTCGCCATCGCTAGGAATCAAAACCCCATCGAGTCGAAGGTAAACCCTTCATCCCTTGGTGTTTGGCGGTCAGTTTCGAGGTCGTGAGGGTCATCCTCATTGGGGGTTTAAGTATCGGGTTGGTTTTTTGTCTTTAGTGGAGTTGGGTTTAGGACCTCTCGACTTCTCGAAAGAGCCCCATAGGGGAGGAAGTCACGATGGCCACTTGGTTTAGCAAGGAAAATGAAAGTTTGAGAGTCATTTTTGGGGGTTTTGGTAAGCTTTGTGTCGGGGTTTCAAAATTTAGGGGATTTAGGAGATATTTCACTCCTCATTGGAGCACCTAAGAGGAGGCCATGGCGGCCTTGGGTTCTGTTGGTTGAGAGCAGAAGAGAGGGGTAGGGTTTGAGAAGAGAGAAAAATGACGAGGGTTGGTTAATTGATATAAAATGAATTAGTGTTAGATTATTACCCAATATAGCCTATATATAAGAGCACACCAAAATGACATCGTTTGAGGGAATGCATGAAACGACAACGTTTTGTGAGGCTAAGACAACTTGCGTCTGGTGAGAGGGGTAAATCACGTGAGGGATCCTTTTAGTTTCTAGGCGTTACATTTTGGTCCTAAAGCTAATTTCTGGAGCTTTTGATTTTGTCTTCAAGTTTTACGCGCCTCTCGTTTTAGACCAATGATGAGTTATTTCAAAATTTCACCTGTGTTTTTGTATTTGGTATGTAATTTTATTCAGTTGCATTTTAATCCCATGTTTTTTGATGAATAAATTATAACTTAGTGCTTGAGATTCAAAACTTTTATGCTTTGTGACTTGATGTTTGCCTAGTTTCTGATTTTGATTTTAGATTTGATTCTTTTTTATTTTAGTCACTATGTGATGTTCTTTCATGTATGTTTATATATATATATTTAAGTCTTTTTGGTTGGTTGAGTATAACGTATCATGTTAGATAACTTATGGTATCGTTAAATCAGGTTATGCATGCCGTTAAGTTTTATTTAATTTTATGTATTTAAATAAACATGTTTGTTCGTACACATAGGTTTAGGTGTAATTTATCCTTTCAAAACTGACATGTAAGATACCCTCGTAAGCATCACTCGCCTTCATCCAAATAATTTTATTAAGGGTAATACATCACCATTTTAAATTCGTCGAGAAGTGATTGTCTCAACGTATGAGAATACTACTTCCGATAATTTAAAATGAATGTGTATCCCGTCAAGCGAAACCCTAAAACTTGATTGCACCTAAAATTTGGAACGAAAGAAAAAGAAATGTTCATCTATATAAATTCTTCGAGAAAAGATCGTTAGAACTTATAAAAGGTTTGATCTCGACATCTTTAAATAATCGAACATATTTCTTTTTTCTAAAAGGGATGGATAATTTTTAATTTAATTTGTTTTATTTTATGCATTTGGATATTATAATGGAATTATAATATTTCTTTATTTCGATTGGAGTAAGAATTGACTACCTCAAGGTATGAGAGGTTGGTTATTCTCGATAGGAAATAATTAAACATTATTATGTTTTGTTTTAAAATTCAAAGAGAATTGTTTTAAAGGGATTTTAAATACGTAAGCTAGAAAGTAGTTAAGGGGAGTACCATAACAGATGAAGAATATGAGCGGATAACATGAGCCGCTAAGTTTTGATTTCCCAGATGAAGATTTAATGGCTATTTCAATAGAAGAAGCAACTGTATCTACCAATTAATATTGGTAGTTGAACTTTGACAGTGCTTCAAATGCCTTGGGGCATGGAATTGGGGTAATTTTGGTTTCACCGAATGGAGAACATTATCATTTCACAAGTCGGTTGAATTTTTATTGCATAAATAATATGTCCGAGTACGAAGCTTCTATTTTGGGTCTCAGAGCTGCCATTGAACATAGAATAAAAACACTCAAAGTATATGGGGATTCATCCCTAGTAATTTATTAACTCAGGGGAGAATGGAAAACAAAAGATCCCAAACTGGTAGAGTACCACAAATTGGTCATGGGGATCATTGAAGAATTTGAAGAAGTAACATTCAATTAGCTCCGCAGAGAAGAAAATCAAATGGAAAATGCATTGCTACTTTAGTAGCAGCATTTAATGTAGACGAGCACTCAAACATGATACCCATCAAGATGCAAGATTATGAGTATCCAACCCATTGCTATATCATCGAAGAGGAAGAAGATGGAAATCCTTGGTATTACGATATCTTGCAATACATCAGATATCAAAGTTATCCTGAACAGGCAAACGAGAATGACAAAAGGACTATGAGAAGGATAATTGCTGGGTATGTGCTTGATGGAGAACGATATATTAGGCTCTATTGAGGCACGTTAATGCCAAAGAAGCTAAAATGATTCTTGAGGAAGTGCATGAGGGAGTATGTGGTACCCATGCTAATGAACATGCAATTGCTAGACAAGTAATGAGATTTGAGTAATACTAGTTAACCATGGAAACTAATTGCATCAATTATACCAGAAAATGTCACAAATGCCATATTTATGGAGACAAAATCCATACCCTCCTCATCCATTGCACATGATGACTGCACCGTGGCAATTCTCTATGTGTGCCATAGATGTTATTGGACATATTTCGCCCAAGGCTTCAAATGGTCACCGTTTTATCTTGGTGGCAATAGATTACTTCACTAAATGTGAAAAAGCAGTTTTCTATGCAAATGTCACTCAATCAACGATCTGTAAGTTCTTAAAGAATGAAATCATCTGTTAATATTGCTTGGCATAGAGAATCATCTTCGACAATGCCTTGATCTTAAACAAGAAAATATGAAATTAGTCTATGAGTAGTTCAAGATAAAGCATCATAATTCCACTACTTACTGCCCGAAGATGAATGTAGCAGTAGAGACAACTAATAAGAACATCAAGAGGCTTATAAAGAAGATGACCGAGACTTATAAAGACTTACATGAGAAGTTACCATTCCCTTTGTTTGTTTATCAAACTTCGGTGCGAACGTTGATTAGGGCAACTCCGTTTTCTTTATCCTATGGGATAGAGGTTGTGTTACCCATTGAGGTAGAAATTCCTTCACTTAAAGTTTGTTAGAGGGTAAGCTATATGATATAGAATGGGTACAAGCTAGATATGTCCATTTGAATCTAATTGAAGAAAAGAGATTGAAAGCTATTTGTCATGGTCAGATGTACCAGAAGCGCATGATACGAGCACATGACAAGAAAGTTCATTCCTGAGAATTTCGCGAGGGAGATCTGATGCTTAGAAGGATCATGCCTATTCAAAAAGATTTTCAAGAAAAATGGATGTTGAACTGGGGAAGACCCTATATTATGAAAAAACCTTTTTTGGAGAAGCTTTGATCCTTACTGAGATGGATGACCAGAATTACCCAACCCTATGAACTTCGATGTTGTCAAGAGATATTTTTCCTAAAGAAAGAAAAATAAAAAAAGAAGAAAAATAAAGGAAGAAAAAAAGAAAAAAAAAGAAAAAAAGAAAAAAAAAAGAAAAAAAGAAAAAAGATAATGAATAAAATAAGGGTTACAGATGAAAATCCGTAAAAAGGCATCTTGAAACCAAATGAGGTCTTAAGTTGAAAACCCGTAAAGGGTGGCTTGAGTTGTTTTAAATCTAGGATTCGTCCATGGCAAAGGTTCTGGATTAGTTTTGAAGCTGAAAGAGTTCCTGATTTGAGTAGTAACATCAAATGGTGATCAGGGTTGGAATTGGAGATTGAAAGGTCTCAAATAAAGCAACCAGAAAAGAAATTGAATGCATACGAGATTCAATATTGGTTTATGGCATCTAATATATGGAGATTTGGTATTCTAGAGGGAACTTCACACCCTTATGCATTGTCACAACTCTCGATATCCTTCTAACAGAAGCTACACTTGAGTTACTCTGCGGCGTGCCAGTTTAAACGCATCCTTATTAATGATATATGGGGATGTCTACTTTTTTTCTTTTACTTTTCCAGTTAAAAGTTTGACATGTATTTATCCAAAAACTCTTTACATTTATATAAATAAAAAAGAGATCTTTTTCTTGTTAATACCTTTTTGCAAGCATCTTACTTTAAAATTAAAAATATGTAGTTTAACTTGAAAAATATAAGATAATCATGTGTTATTGTGTTCTAAAACTGACAATGGTTTTAGCATGAAGCTTGCATGATAATGGACTACAAGAAACTTAAACTTTATAGTACATAAAAAGTTTAAGCAAATTGAGGATAACCTGAAATGTTTATCATTGATTAACCAGCTAGTTATAAATACTGTCTAGTTTCAAAAAGGAAGAAAACCAAGTTCATGTCCAACCAAGGTGCATCTAATAAAGATTGTTAACTGGGGTAAACCGATCATGATTTCTATGCCCAAGATTAGATCAAGTCAGAAGATGGCTAACGAAAAATGATTCTCATTCGAAAAAAAATACACTAAAATCGTATTATTGCATACATTTTAGGAATAAATAGGATCATGACATTCATAAATCCATGATAAACAGATGTAATTAAGTACCTATAGGTCTTTCAAGAGAAAGCCACAAGTATGTTGAAACCTCAAGATAAAAGTAACCAATTCAAAGTTTGAAGAAAAGAGAGGTTCAAACGACACTCGAGTCAAGGCAGATTCCCATATCTGATGGCTGCAAGACAAGTTTCCACATGAGAAATTGATTTTCAAAGATTCTACTAAAATCTAAACATTTAGGTATGATGTTTTTGATTTCTCAAACATCCACTAACAATTGATAATGTTTAATTTTCAGATTCGATAATCTTGAAGACAAGAGAATCAAATCAATCCTGGTTGATTTTTTCCAAAGAATTATGGAGTGAAACAAATTTCTTTGGAAGATCTGGTTTTCCCTAAAGAGTAGTGGAGCATATCCCTATTTCCCCCAAATTTGGTCTTCCTGAAAAGCAGCGAAGCAAATCAAGTTCAGTTTAATATTCCTTAAACATATTCTTCTTATTTCAGATTTGATCTTCCTGAAGAGATATGAAGCAAATCAATTCTAATTCAATATTCCCTGAAGAGCAACGAAGTGGATCAAAATTTTCTTGAGCATGATCTCCCCTAAAGAGTAGTGGAGCAGATCCTCTTTATTTTAGATTTGTCTTCATGAAGAGCAGTGAAACAAATCAAGTTCGGTTCAACCTTCCCTGAAGAACAACGAAGTGAAAAAAAAATTTCAGATCTGATTACCCGAAAAGTGGAGCAGATCAAATATAACCTATCCTGAAGTTGTAGTGGAGTGGGCTAACCTTTTGAATTCCTCAAAACAAATATGACCATCCTTTGATCTTTCCTCTATTCTCGTTGCACGATAACGAGCAAAGAAGAGCATCTGTATATGCTCATTTTATTCGAGGATTATATTCGGATTTCATTTGGGTTTATATATATTAAGTTATTTATATATATTCATATTATTAATTACATGAGTTAATTAATTAGTCATGCGTGAGGATATGTATATTATTAGGGGTAAACACGATTATGATTATATACGTATAAATAAATAAATAAAAGAAATTAAATCAAATATATATATAACGATAATTTAAAATGCATTAAATATTATTTTATTTTTTTTGTTACAGGCCCATAACTTACAAGACTACATGACCCAACGGTGGAGGCCTAATTGAAACGAGACCACATATTGGAACCCAATGGAGATAGGGTTTTGAAATAGAGTCCCAACACCGCCAAATCTCGACCATCGGTTGAAGGACGAGTCCAACGACCCAAATTTGATTCAATCTAGGATTTCATACCCTAATGAGAATTCACCAGCGCTGCCAATAGATATGAACCGTCAGATCAGTTGACAATCCGATTGTCTAGATCTGCTTAGAGGATTAAGGTTTATAAGAAGTCCCAAACCATTTTCTGCAGTCGATTTTTTGTCGTTAGATATGGACCCAAAGATTCAACAGTTCTGGTACAGTTAACTTTAGGGTTTAACCCTAAAAGATACTAGCCGCCACTACAAGAAGTTCCCAACCGTTAGATCTAGTTAATTATATAACAACCCAGCTTCATCCAAGGACACCAACAGTCTAGATCTCGTGTGTGAGATGCATGCGCGCCTCTCCAGCTCCCACGCACTCACAAAATGAATCCCCACAAGGCTCTAGCCGTCCTTCCCGTGTCGTATAGGTTGTACTCGATACCACCAGGGGCTCTTATGAGCCCTTCAATTGTCTCCTCTGCCACATTCCTTTGACAGTGGCAGAGGCTCCCTCATGCATGCAAACAAAAATGAAATATCATAAGAGGGACAATAACAGAAAATAGGCAAGAGAAAGAAAAAAAGGAGAAGGGATATCAACATCCATCAGCAACACACTAGGGAGAAAAATCGAGTCTTTCTTTTTCATCAGCAACCCAAAACAGCAAGAAAACAAACCAAAAAAATCCCCTATGTTTATGAGTGAACAATTGATCCATAAAAAAAAAACCCAAAGAGAAAAAACTCACCTTCTCATTCCAGAAAGCTTCGTCGCCGTCGCTAGGAATCAAAACCCCATCGAGTCGTAAACCCTTCATCCCTTGGTCTTTTTTGGTCGGTTTAAGGGATGTGAAGTTCATCCTCATAGGGTGCGTAAGTCTCGGGTTGGTTTCGGTCTTTAGGGGAGTTTAGTTTAGGACCTTTCGACTCCTCGAATGAGCCCCATATGGGAGGAAGGCATGGTAGTCGCTTGGTTTAACGAGGAAAATCAAAGTTTGAGAGTCATTTTTTGGGTTTAGGCAAGCTTTGAGTCGGGGTTTCAAAAAGTAGGGGATTTAGGAGATATTTTACTACTCATCGAAGCCCCTAGGTGGAGACCACGACGACCTTGGGTTTTGTTAGTTGAGAGTAGAAGAGGGATAGGGTTTGAGAAGAGAGAAAAATGTCTGTGGGTTTAGTTAACTAATATAAAATGAATTAGGGTTAGATTGTTACCCATTATAGCTTATAAATGAGCACGCCAAAATGGCACGTTTGTGGGAGTGATCTTTTTAGTTTCTAGGCATTACATTTTGGTACTTAAGCCGAGCTCTAAAGCTTCTGATTTTTTCATCAAGTTTTACACGCCTCTCTTTTTAGTCCAATGCTGAGTTATTTCAAATTTTCACATGCTTTTATACTTGACACGTAATTTTATTCAGTTGCATTTTAATCACTATTTTATTTTAGATTTGATTTTTTTTATTTTAATCACTAAATGATTTCCTTTCATATATATATATATATATATATATATAAGTCCTTTTGGTTGGTTTAGTATAACGTATCATGTTAGGGTATTTATGGTATCGTTAAATCCGGTTATACATGTCGTTAAGTTTTATTTAATTTTATGTATTTAAATAAGCATGTCTCTTCATACACATAGGGTTAGGTGTAATTTATCCTTTCAAAACTGACATGTAAGATACCCTCGTAAGCATCACTCGCCTTCATTCAAGTAATTTGATTAAGGGTAATACCTTGTCATTTTAAATTCGTCGAGGAGTGATTGTCTCAACGTGTGAGAATATTAGTTCTGATAATTTAAAATGAAGGTGTATCCCGCCAAGCGAAACCCTAAAACTTTATAACAATTATAATTTGGGAACAGAAGAAAAATAAATGTTCGTATATTTAAATTCTTCGAGAAAAAATCGTTAGAACTTATAAAATATATGATCTCGTCTTTAAATAATAGAACATCCTTCTTCTTTCTAAAAGGTTTGGGTAATTTTTAATTTAATTTGTTCTATTTTATGCATTTGAAAATTATAATGGAATTATAATATTTCTTTATTTGGATTGGAGTAGGAATTGACTGCCTCAAGGTATGAGAAGTCGATTCTTCTCGATATGAAATAATTAAATATTATTATGTTTTGTTTTAAAATTCAAAGAGTATTGTTTTAAAGGGATCTGGAATTTAATTAAATTTGAACTCGTAAATTTCATTGCAAAGATAATTAATTAATCGACTAGGCACCGTTTTAGGGCGCTGTGGGGGTGCTAATCCTTCCCCACATGTAACTGACTCTAGAACTCAATTTCTGTAAATTGGTTATTTTAATTAAAATTAATATTTTTATTAAAATGACAAATATGTTTTTTTGGTGCCCAATTACACCATAATCAAATATTTTATTTTATTTTTAAAAGGGATTCCCAAATTTTTTTGAAGCGATATTTTTTAAAATATTATTACTTTTAATAAAAAATTAAAAATAATTAAAAGTGTTTTTTAGGAAAATCAAAAATCGTTTCGACAATATGTAAGTGGCCTTATTGTAAATAAATTAAACAGTGCATCCGGATCAAAATGAACAAAATGTAAATAAAATGGTCAAAATATAAATAAAGAAAAGCATTAAATCAAAATTAAAATGTAAACAGATGAATAAAATAAAATAAATAAAATCAACCAATTAATTTAAAATAAACAAAAAAAAAAGCATTAAAGTTATGCATGAAATTTGAAATTTAACCAATTTTGAGACAACCAGTGACCATAGTGAAGAAAACATTAAAGTGCGGGGACCTAAAATTGATTTGACCCTAAAACTAGTGACTTAAATGTTAAAACACAATGAATGTTGGATGGGTAAAGCGGAAATAAACAAAAAATCTAAAAATAATCCTAATTACTAATTTTAAAAAAGTAAACTAAACCTAAACTAAACCCGCTTTTTATCATCTTCCTCACGAGCTCTCCCTCTCTAACCACGCGAACGGCACCCCAAATGACTCTATGGCTGTCGTTGCATATAGGTCATTCATCGACGACCAAATGACGCTCTAACCAGCGTCAACTCTACCCGAGGAAGGCAAACTCGACCCGAAACTAAACCGAACCATACCCCTCTCTTCACTATCACAAATCAACATCCTCCCACAAACCCGAGGACTACATCAGCCACCACACCTGGTGGCTATTCACTGCTTCGGTCGGTATAGGTGACGTAACAACGGCAAGATCGAAACATTGCCCCTCTATCTCTTAACTTTATCCCTTTCCCCTTTACCAAAACCAAAAAAGCTTATGGTGTCCATTTGGACCCATCGAGGACCGACAAAAAACCCCCTTCCCTGATGCTCCAACCACGACGAAGCAACTCCGACGAACAAAGACCGACCATAGAAGGTAACCAATCCGACCCCTCTATTTTCTTTCCTTGTTGTTTTGCTGCTTTGGTTTTTAGAAATAAAAATAGTAACCCGAAGATAATGAATACCTTGATGAGAATAAAATTTTCTTTGTATTGTTTCCTTGAATTGTTACAATTTTTCTTTAGGGAAAAGAATAATGGGGAAACCCCCTTTTATTCTTTTCTCTTGGGTTGCATAATAACCCTTTTATATTTTTAAAAATAAATAAAAATTATTGCTGATGATTTATCCTCTTGTTTGCATTACTTGGGGATGAGGCCATGGATCTGGAGTAGGGGAGACCATGGGTGGAGTTGCTGACGTGGAGGCTTGTTTCGACAAAAAAATGGTGATTACAACTGCCCCACTTTGATCGTTGATGTAGAATAGGAATAGAGCAAAAATAATAAGCACTATTTTTTATCCGGCCTATATTGTTGCAATTATTAAGCTACAAGTTATTCTCATCAGGCAAGTTCTTCTTATTATGAACTCTTTGTAGGGAATGTCAATCCATTTCCTTCTACGATGGGTAAGAACTGATTGTACAAGTTCTTCACATTATGGACTTATTCTTTCAGAAATGTTAACTTATTTCCTTTATGATGGTTGAATTGAGGTGATGTTGATCCAACTCCTTACGTGATGGATGAGCCAAGGTGATGCTGATCCAACTCCTTATGTGATGGACGAGGAAAAATGATTCTAATACAACTCCTTATGTGATGGTCAAGCGAAAGTGATGATGATCCAACTCCTTATGTGATGGACGAGCGAAATGATGATGCTGATCCAACTCCTTATGAGAAGGATGAGCCAAGGTCGATTCTATTCCAATTCCTTTTGTGATGAAATCAAGCTGAGGTTGAACAAGTTTTTCTTATTATGAACTTCTTCTCCCTCATCGCATGATTTCTTCTAATTATGAACTTCTTCTTATTCATCGTATAAGTTCTACTCATTATGAACTATTCACTAGAAATGTTTATCCTCCTCCTTTTGTGATGGAATCAAACAAACTAATGATGTTGATCCAACTCCATATGCGATTGATGAGCCATGTATTGGTGCTGTTCCAACTCCTTTTGTGATGGAATCGAGCTAAGGTTGAACAAGTTCTTCTCATTATGAACTTCTTCTCCCTCATCGGACGAGTTCTTCTCATTATAAACTCTACTATTGGAAATGTTGATCCACCTAATTCTGTGATGGAATCGAACCAAGGTTGATCAAGTTCTTCTCATTATGTTCTTCTCCCTCATCAGATGAATTCTTCTCATTATGAACTCTCCCATTGGAAATGTTAACTGGTTTATCCTTTCTTTGAAAATTTGTAAACCTGCAAAAGATTATCATATGTTAATGATTTGTATTTAAATTACCTGAAGGTAATGATCTGATGGTCCTCAATTTTTTCTTAGATCCATTTCTTTCAATGGTGAAAAATATGGATTGGTTATTTATTGAAATCATCTTCTTCCTCGTGAAATCGTGAAATGAAATCTTTATTGACTATTTGAATTCCTGTCAGATATTCAAAACTTGATGAAAAATGAATGTGTATGCTCCTATTTTTGCAAATGCCTAATTATATATGCATGATGTCATTTTAGTGTTAAAAAATCTATCGTATAATGAATCATTGCTCCTTTATCCTCGCTGAGTTTTTTTTGTCTTTGTTGGGTCAATCCTGGAAACGACACTGCTCGCTTGCATTGAAGCGATATGGTCACTTCCTGGTAAATGCTTGACTTCTTTACATGAATAAAAGTCAAGTTGAAGAAAGACATTACTGAAAAGGCTTCTAGGGAAAAATCTTAAGAATGACTCAAGTGATATCCAAGAAAAATGGTTGTAAGAAGGTATAACCCCTAGATCCGACCTATACATTACGACTAGATCTAGCAGATTACGATAAAGTTTTCGAAAACAATTTCAATAAGTTAAAACCATATTCTGAATAAGCATCTTTAAAAATATATTTGATAATATTAAATTTTAATTCCAGTAAATAAAAGTCGTCGTAAGGACTAAATAAAAATAAAATATTCAAACATCAGTATCAAAGGCATTACAAATTGTAAAACAAGTATTTCAAAATATAGTTAGACACATGTCACCCATAAATAATGGCCAATCAGAAGATAAATACATTACAACAAAATATCATTTTACTAATGTGTCGTTCCTCCAAGTGCCAGGTCCGAGATGCCTATCCAAAATACCTGAAATAGAGAAGTTTAAGGGAGTGAGATAAGGAACTCAGTTTGTTTCAACAGTGAGAAAATGAACATATAATTAAGGTTTCAAAATTAGTTCAACATTAAAATCATGAAACATGGATGAAGTTTCCAAAATAAATTTTAATTTGTGAAAAAATTAGCAGTGTTTTTAGCTTAAAAATACATACTCGCCCTCTAACCGAACACCATATGTATTTCCCTAAAATTGTATCCATAAGGACTTACCCTAGGCCCAAAGGGTGTAGGTATCAACCTAAGGGAGAACCTTGGGTATATAAGGTCTTACCCTAGCTGAAGCGTAGGTGCTCACCTGAGGGCGTGCCCTCATTCCCATAAGGACTTACCCAATGCACATAGTTGAGGTGTCACCCTAAGGGAGTACCTTAGGGTATATAAGGTCTTACCACTAGGCCCATTGGGCCAGGATCCTACCCAAGAGTCGCCTTAGGTCCATAAGGAATTACCAATTGGATTAGTTTGAACCTATGTAAGGAATTACCAGTTCGAACAAAGTTGAACCTACAGAGACTTCATACTAAATCCCAGAGTACCCCAAAGAAAACAGTTTTTTGACAGAAAATAGCCGTAGCAAAGAAATTAGAGTTCAGACATATCAATTCAGTAATACAGTAATCAGAGAACAAGGGTCAGAAAATTAGTCTTAAATCTTTTTAAATTAAAAATTAGACTTTAAATCTGGTAAATCATTCGAAAATAAGTCAAACATATAGTCACATTGCAAATCAGATAAAACAGTCATGTGCACATGGTATTTCAAACATATATTTAAAATAGTTATATGGCACATAATGAACACATCTCGTAAAAAGGATTGGTCCAATAGATCTATCGAGCACTGGCTTCACTACGTTCTTTAGAGGTATGGGAACCTAAGTCATAACAGTGTAGAGTTATTACCAGAGTATTATATTAAACTGAATATTTAAGAGGGTTACATAATTATATGAGTATTCACAGGCTATTACGGATGAGAAGATAGGGAGGAACGAGGTCAAGCAATTGAACAATCAAGAGATCCACGAGTACCTTAAATATACGATAACATTAATTAGTCTTTAGCCCTTCAGTTAAATTTGATGCACTGAACAAAATACATAATTTACATATGCACGGTCGGTTTTATGGGTAAATTCGGAGGATTTTAAGTTTGAATTTGGAAAAATAGACTTCGGATTAAAACTCAGGATTTCAAAAAACATAAAATATAACTTTTCTGAAAATTTGACTTTTTTGGTTAAAGTCAACGGTCAAACTAGTTAAGGTCAATGTCAAAGTCAAAGTTAATGAGTCTGGTCAATGGAAAGGTCAACGATCAGGTCAAAGTTAACGGTTATGGTCAAGGTCAATGAGTCAGACTAATTCGGTTAACTAGGGTCAATTTGGGTTGACTCAGATAAGTAAAAACTAGTTCAGGTTAGTTCTGTCCACCAGGATCATTTCTAGAAGAGACCACGACTGGAAGAGAACACCACGTGCACACGACGACGATGATGGGGTCGGCGTAATCAGTCAATTACTCCAGGATTATCCAATTAATATTAAAATACCATTCAAATCAATAATCAGCCAAAAACCATAACCATTTACCGAATTTAAGCATTTAGAGGCTTACCCATGGAGGACGGCAAGAACAGCGATAACAGACGACATATTCAGTCGAGTTTTAAGCGCACTGCAATGAGGTGACCAAAATTGTTGAAAAATTGAGTGACAGGGCTAGGGATTTGACGGACTTTCTTTGGCTTTACCACGACGTTTGGTTACCGATCCAGGAACAAGAGTTGAGAGGTTTTGGTCACCGAATCCTGGTGAGTCGAACATTGGTTACGATGCGCTGAACGAAAGCTGGATAGAGCAACGAGGATTGCTTGGTATAGGGTTTGGGATATCACAGAGTTCACTAATATAGATTGGGGGAAAATGGGGTTTTGGTTTTGGGTTAACGCCCAAAAAATTAAAATGAAACATATATTTTATTAATTAAATAACAAATAGGAACCTAACCTAGTAGCTAGGGCATGGGCACCCATGACCCTAGGGTCATGGGTTCAAACCCCCTCAGCCACAAAATCCCCATTTTTTATTTTTCGAGTGACCAAAAAATGGGTTAATTCATGACTAAGTCCCTACACTTTCCATAATTTTGAAACTATACCAAAAGTTTTTAAAATTTACAGTTTAGTCTGTAAAAAAACAATTAATTTATTTAATAAATTTAAAATTGAAATTGATGGTGTGACTATTCTCCTCCCCATAAAAGAATTTCGTCCTAGAAATTCACCAAAGTCGAATAGAAAACAAAAACTACATTTTTAAAGGTTCTTCACAGGACAAAGGCTAATTATTCTATTGACGATAAAGGAGACTCTTGATACACTCGGAGCGAAAACAAGGGTCTCAGTGTATTAAATCAGAAGTATGAGGGGATCTCAAGATACGAAACTCGAGTATAGAAAGGGCGATATTAGAAATGAATGACAAGAAACATAAATAACAATAAATATACATGCAGAAGTTTCTTGTTCATCTCAGACACCAGAACGTCGGGTAGAATAAACAAGGGGATGCTATCGAGCCTCAGAAGCTATTGTTCTCCTACTCTGTGATCGAGCTCTACTGTCGACCCTAGAAACAGATCTGGAAGTCCTACCTTGATAGTGACTCCTAGTTGGGGTTTGAACAGAAGCATGTGAACGTGTAGGAGTCTGAGAAAATGCTCATTGAATCCACATTGATAACATGTACCCATTTTCTTATGACACTCTTCCCCGTGTCAATTTCTATAGTGCTCGCAGCTCGGTTCCGGAGTGAAAGCTAAAGAATCACCTCGACTAACATATGGAGGTGGAGGTGACGTAGGGCTCGAACCAGTATGACTACTCTGATGTGAAGCAATACAAGATCTATTATCAGGGCATACAGAAGGCTTAGACTAACCGAAATATCTCCTAGATCGATCTTAATCTAACGTATCTCTATTAGGAGTAGAAGCCATAACTTCTTCAGCTTCTTTTTGCTCTCCCTACTACAACATCGAACACCTCATCCTGATGAGTAACAACCTATCGACGCAGCTCGTATCTGAGTACATAAGTAAACTTTTGGCACTTATCCCTCTCGGTAGTTAATAAACTTGAATCATACTTTAGTAACTTCAGAAACTCTATCTCGTAATCATACACTGTCACATTACCCTAAACCAGATATTGGAACTACTTTCACCTTTGTGCAAGGTAACGCTCTCCCAAGAAATGAATCCTAAATCGCTCTCTGAAAAAATCTCAGGTCAAGCGATCGGCTGAAACACTACTGACCATATATTGCCATCAGGTGTGGCCATTCCTGTCTAACATCGAGATGGATCCCAAATAACACCATTGCAAATCTAATCCTAGCTGATCCATACGTCGCTCAGTATCGCAAAGCCAATCCTTAGCCACAGTTGAAACTCCTCTAGTAGGGCCTTCAAAGGTCCTAACTCCATTAGCAATAAGGGTCTGAGAAATAGGAACCTCGGGTGCAACGACTACAGCTTTGACCGCTCCCTGAATCAACAGGAGGAACTGTCTACCGAGATTCTCATCTAGCACTACTCTAGTAGGCTCGATCTCAGAAATGGTCGCTCTTCTAAATGGGGTGGTCAAACCTATAATAGGGGTAGGGGCAGATTTATTGGGGTTGTAAGAGCAAGATTATCTAACGGAGGTAGGGGATCTATACGCATCTAGTCTACAGGGTATGTAAACCTTGTTGTTCGACCTCGCCCATGGCCAGATTGACGACCACATCTAACACTCATCTTGGTGGATCTCGAGCTTTACTACATAAAAAATAAAGCCTAAGATTACTTTTGGCACTTGGAGTCCTGAACACGACTAAAATTGTAAAAAATTGGTGACATGGCCTTCGTGACTTATTTTGTAAAACATTTTAAAACCGTATTTTTAGTTTAGACCCATCAATAGTCTGAAGTTTAAAAACTGAAAGTTCTAATACCAAAAAAATAAGCCCTTAGATCCGACCTATACGTTACGACTAGATTTAGCAGACTATGATAAAGTTTTCTAAAACATTTTCAATAATTTAGAACCATATTCCGAATAATCATCTTTAAAAATAGATTTAATAATATTAAAATTCAATTCCATTAAATAAAAGTCCTCGTAAAAACTAAATAAAAATAAAATTTTCTAACATTAGTATCAAAGGCAATATAAATCGTAAAACAAGTATTTTCGAAATATAGTTAGGCACATGTCAATAAGAAATAATGGCCAATTTGTAAGATAAAAACATTACAACAAAATATCACTCTACTAATGTGTCATTCCACCAAGTGCCAGGTTCGGGATTCATATCTAAAATATTTGAAAGAGAGAAGTTTAGGGGAGTGAGCTAGGGAGCTAATTATTTTTCAACAGTGAAAAATAGACATATAATTAATGTTTCAAAATTAGTTCAACATTAAAATCGTGAAACTTCGATAGAGTTTCCGAAATTATTTCCAAATTGTGAAAACATCAGCAATGTTTTTAGCTTAAACATGCATAATCGCCCTCCAACCAAACACCATATACAACTCCTCAGAACTTCATCCATAAGGACTTACCCTAGGCCTAAAGTACGTATGTGCCAACTAAAGGGAGCACCTTGGGTCCATAAGGTTTTACCCTAGCTGAATCGTAGGTGCCCACCTGAAGGGGTGCACTCAGGCCTATAAGGACTTACCGACAATGTACATAGAAAAGGTGCCACCCTAAGGGAATACCTTAGGGTCTGTATGGTCTTACCACTAGGCCCATTGGGCCTAGGATCCCACCCAAGAGTCACCTTAGGTCCATAAGGAATAACCAGTTTGATTGGCTTGAATCTATATAAGGAATTATGATTTTGACCGAAGATGAAACTGCAGAGACTTTATACTAAATCCAGAGTACCCTGAAGAAAACAATTTTCTGACAGTAAATAACATTAGCAAAGAAATCAAAGTTTAGACATATTAATTCAGTAATACATTAACCAGAGAACACGAGTAATACAATCAGGCTTAAATCTTTGTAAATCAGAAATTAGACTTTAAATAAGATAAATCATATGGAAATAAGTCAAATAGATAGTTACATTGCAAATAAGTTAAAATAGTCATGTGCACATGATACTTCAAACATATATTTAAAACAATTATATGACACACAAGAAACACACCTCGTAAAAAGAATCGACCTGGTAGATCTATCAAGCACTGGCTTCACTACGCTCTTCAGCGGTACGGGAACCTAGTCATAACAGTACATAATTATTACCAGAGTAGTATACTAAATTGAATATTTAACAGGGTTACAGAACTATACGAGTATTCGTAGGCTATTACGGACGAGCGGATCGGGAGGAACCGAGTCAAGTAGTCAAACAATCGAAAGATCCACGAGTACCTTAAATATACGATAACATTAATTAGTCATTGACCCTTCAGTTAAATTTGATACACTTAACTAAATACTTAATTTACATATGTGCACTCAGGTTTATGAGTAAATTTGGAGACTTTTGGGTTTGAATTTGGTAAAACAAACTTTGAACTTGAAGCCAAGACGTCGAAAAACATAATTATGACTTTTTAGAAAATTTAACTTTTTTGTCAAAGTCAACGGCCAAATTGGTTAAAGTCAACGTATCTAGTCAACGTTCAACAGACAAGTCAATGGTCAGGTCAAAGTCAACGATTCAAGTCAAGGTGATCGGGTTAGATCGGTTCAGGTTAACTGGGGTCGGTTCGGGTTATCTCGGACTGGTTTAAACTGGTTCGAGCCGGTTTAGTCCACCTAGACCGTTTCTAGAAGAGATCACAACTTGATGAGAGCACAATGTGCATGCGGTAGCGATGCTGGGGTTGGGGTGATTGGTCGATTGCTCCACGATCATCCAATTAACATTACGACAGTATTTAACTCAATAATCAGCCAAAAACCATAATAATTTATCGAATTTAAGCGTTTGGAGGCTTGGCCAAGGCGGACGGTGAGAACGTCGATGGTGGACAACAAATTTAGTTAGGTTTTAAGCGTATTACGACGAGGAGTTCAGTTATACCGACAGTGAGGTGAGATAACGTCCGAGAAGACCAGAATTACCGAAAAATTGAGCGACGGGGCTAGGGATTTGGTGAAGTTTCTTTGGCTTTTCCACAATGTTTGGAGACCGATCCTAGAACGAGGGTTGAGGGGTTTTGGTCGCCAATATTTGGTGAGTTTAACTGCGGTTACGATGCGCTGAACGGAAGTTGTATGGAGTGATGGGGATGGCCTGGTTTGGGGTTTAGGATATCACAGGGTTTTCTAACGCACACTGAGGGAAAATAAGGTTTCTGGTTTTAGGTTAACACCCAAAAAATTAAAATAAAACTTATATTTGTTTAATTAATTTATAAATAGGAACCTAACATAGTGCCTAAGGCATAGGCACCCGTGACCCTAGGTTCACGGGTTCAAGCCCTCTTAGCTACTAAATCCCCATTTTTTATTTTTCAACTGACTAGAAAAATGGGTTAATTCAAGGTTAAACCCCTACACTTTTGATATTTTTAAAACTAGCCTAAATTGTTTTAAAATTTGCAGTTTAGTTTGTAAAAACAATTATTTAATTTAATAAATTTAAGATTGAAATTGGGATGTGTGATAGAATGAGTCGAGAATTTTCTAAAAAGTGATCCTAAGAAGGACAAAATAATTTCTCGAAATAGACTTTACATGCATCCTCATGAGAGGGAAATCAAAATTTATCATGTTTACAAAATGAAGAAATATATGATGCATATATGCAAATTCATGTAATATGTATGAATGCATGTTTTCTTGATATATTCGAAATTGTTCAAGAGAAATCTTCACTCTCTTCCTGGTTTGGATGTCTTCTTTATCTAGCGTACATGGGTACATTCCTGCGAATCGTTACTTGTGAATGGGCGCATCTTGCGCCATTAAATTTCAACCCTTGATATATTTGGCTTCTCCCGCCTTAACTTGTGTGGAAATCCAATAGATTTTCATCTTTTCCATAAGGTTTTGAAAAGAGAATCTATCATTTCAAGCTTTGGAGACCGTGTACTCACCGCTACCTTTTGATGGAAAAATCAACAGCCATTATCTAGAACTAACCACTACAGAAACTGACAGAACATTCATGTTCTCTGACAAGTCCTACAATACATTCTTGCCAAGGATGGTAGTTGGAACCATAGAAAAAACTGGAATTGAAGGTGTTTGCTCAATTTCTAACATCGAATTCATCCCTCCAAGCTTTACATTGATATTTTCAAAGTTTTATCGCCCATTTAATGGAAAAAAACTTCCCGGTTATTCACTTTTAATCTTGGAGCATATGGAACATGACCTTCCAAATTCAAATTTATAGGAACCCCTTATGAACTCAACATTGGCTCAGCATCAAAACTACTGGTACAAGAAGCATTTATCAAAACAAATTACCAAAATATTGCAACTATATGTTACGATGCCCGAAAAACTTATCATTGAGAAACCTTTGAAAAATGAAACTTGGCTTCTTCTAAAGTTCTTTTATAGTTATCACCAAGAAACTCCTAAAAATTAGGCTTAACTTCTTAAAAAATTCAAGAAACTCCTGAAAATCAGGCTTAGCTTCATTCAAAATTCAATTTAAGATATCAAGAAACCTTTGGCACTTAGGATTGTTCTTGATTGGGCTCCTTTAGGCTTAGCCACTTCGAACAAAATCCCCTCCATTCGAGGCTTGAATTATGCTCTTTCTTCACTCTCTTCTTTCTTTAAACAATCCATAAATTATGCCCTGATGCATGAAATGTGAATACAATAGATATGTATCTATATGTAATGCATGAGGATCTTTAAAACAAAAATGTTGATCATCAATTCTTCTTCTGGCTTCTAAGTGGAGAACTTAATCTTTCTTCACTTGATCATCTTTGAATTAATCCTGCCTCAACGAATTGCCAGCTCAGGTTTTCAATCTTCTGGGAATCAACCTGATCATCTTGTGGTCTTTGTTTTGTCTTTATTTTGGAGAAAATGCTTTCTCTCTATAATTATTGTTATGACCAAGTATATGGCCTTGATGCCATTTTTTGTCCTTGACTCGACCACTCAATTAAATTTGTTTCTCATGACAGGTCTTCCAATTAAAGTATGAATGGTCTTTTTCTCAAGGTAAGCTCATTTTGTTTTCATCTTTTGACCCTGACACTCCAACTGGCAAGGGTCATTCACTTTGTCTATTTGATTTGAATCTTGTTATCTCAGCGAGATATGGTATTGGGTAATGCTCCAATATGGGTACTCATGGCTCTCTTCATGCTAAAATCTTAATCTTGAATGGTCTCATTCTAGTGTCACTAAACAACAATGTTATCGAATATCTTAAGGGCTTCTATTCATGACGACATTGACACTTAATAAGTGATAAATTCTTTTAACATAAATGTTTTGCATTTTTTCTATGAGTTGGGATATGTTCCCCTTTCAAATAAGGCGATCATTTGTTTCTTAACGGGTTACCGAAAATGTCACAAGGAAGTTTTAAAAGTTCTATCCTCCAATCATTCTGATCTCTCAGACTATTTACTTTCAAGACTGTGAAATGCTTTATTATTCTGGCATCGTTTTTTCTTTTTCTCCGATTGAGGCAGAATGAGCCTCGCTAGCTTCAAGGACCTTTTTCACCTGAGATTTTCCAATTTGAAAATGTTTTCTTCCTCGTTAAATTTTAGAAATGTTACAAATTTTGATGAGTAAGTTTCATAAATGCTACCATTTTCTGCAAGCTCACAATCAAAACAAATTATAAAACAAGAGTTCATTGAATATCAAATAAATCAACTTCTCTTTTAATCCTTTAAACATTATATACATTTGACAAGTGTAAAGATTAATGCTGATATGAGGCTTAGGTTGAGTTAGTAAGGTAGAATGTTTTATGTTAATTTGGGGAGTAATGTGTTTTGGGTTGATTTCTTTTGTTAAA
The DNA here is from genome assembly GCF_006381635.1 of Hibiscus syriacus. NCBI lineage: Eukaryota > Viridiplantae > Streptophyta > Magnoliopsida > Malvales > Malvaceae > Hibiscus > Hibiscus syriacus. The sequence continues at coordinate 1,690,055 of NW_024061969.1, read as the reverse complement.
ATCTTGCATCCTTGATTTTGGTGTTTATTGATATGATGAAGTAGTTATTATGTTTCTCTTCTGGAAATGTTCACTGGTTCCGAGCCCTCGTGAGCGCCTTTGGGTTGCACAGTGCTTCATCAAGAGATGTATAAGATTGTATTATGTGCAGTAGTTGACAATCTTCGTATTCGAACTGCATTTTTAGTCAACTCAAATTCTCCTTTGGTTACAAGTCGTCTTCTAAAATTTTACGTCATGAACCCTCCTTTTATTATTTTTCCTATCATGCGTTAAAGATTTTAAAAACTACTTTTTGCAAATAAAATTAACCCTGAGGGGCGAAATTAAATCTGAAGGTAGTTTATCCACTTAAAAAGCAATGTATGATTGGAAGGGACTTTTTAGGCACGTAATATAGGCCAAGGCTTATAGTTATGAAAGAAAATGATAAATATGCCCAAACAAGTGTTTAAGGGTGATCAAACCAAGAATTAATTATTTCTGATGTCTTCAATCTTGCCTTGCTTGATTTTAATATTGTTGTATGTCTTTTATTTTCTTTTGGTGTTTCATGATCTTCTGGAAAATTGATTCTAGATCATTGAGCCATTTGTACTTGATCAACCTTATGACTTGAAGCTCAATGAGTCGCTCATCTTGAAGTACTTTATCGATTTTCTTTCTTTCTTTCTTTCTCTTTCTTTTGCTTTCTTTTCTCTCTTATTTTTTTATTTTTTTGTATCTTCTCTTTTTCTCTATGTCTTCAACTTGATTTGATCTTTGATAACTTTGTATTTGGTCCACCTTGTTGTATCTTCTTATTTCACTTTATTTCACATAACTTGGCTCTGTAAGTAGATTTCCTTCAACTTGCCCCATGGTGTGGAAGGTGATCCTTGGTTAGGGTTGAATCAGAAGAAAATATTTCAGGCTCAAATGGGGACAATAAGGGATATATTTTCTTTTTCTATTTTTTTGGAAGGATAAATAAAACAAAGTCGTTCACCATCTCATACACAAAATTCCTTGTAAAAGAGGTATCCCCATGGGACAAGTATTCAGGATTAACCATATTTACCTGAAAATAATGTAATTAATGCATCATATAATTATTTGAATGATTCCCTTTATTTATACTTCACTTTGCTCTTAGTATGCCCCAATTATTCGAATTCTCTTACAAAAACTTAATCCGTAGCACTCCATATTGTCTTTCTTACAGGAATAATCCTCGTACATATGGACATCTTGTACTTTATGCCTCCAAGGTTTATTGAGGTTGGAAAATGAATGTTGGTTTTTTATATGATGGGAAATGTGTGACTTTAAAGTAGTAATTTTTAAAAAGGTAATGTTATGGAAAGGTTAAATATATCTGGAAAAGAAAAAAACAAATTTTGGTTCCTTGGGGAGGATAAGGGCATGAATTTATTGTTTCAGAGGGAGGTGATGTCAATGTCGATCTTTTAGTAAACATATTTTATTTCAAGTAAGGAGTCAAGTAATGGTTCTTTCGGCTTTGGATGGGCATGGAAGGTCTAATCTTGCCACTTGTAAAAAGTACTTAATTAACAGAGTAGTAAAAAAATCTTTAATTCATCTGATATTCAAAGAATTATGATATTAAAACTTGATTTATTGCTCATAACCTTGGAAAATGACATAAGTTCAATCAACAAAATATTTATTGAGCATACAAAGAAAGAACAAAAATACATTCAAATTGGACAAAACCAGTGCAATAAGGTTTCACGGTGGATCGAAGAACTTTTTCCTTACTGGAACCAGAATGTTCCATTACATGTTAAAGGTCAATACCCCTGTGTCAAATAAATTTTGGACCATGCTCTTTAGTGCCCCACAGATTTCAATGTTGTTCCTCGAACTTCAGACAATTCTAACATCAAGTTCATAGCTCTCCATCCTTTTTTTATGTACGAATGGGTAACTTTAATTTACCTCAAAACGTCTATCATAAGATTCTCCGTGAGTTACTACCAGGATCTGTCATTAATGCACGTTGAGATGCAATGTATATCATACAATGTACAATTTATAGATGCTAATACAAAAATGCACATGCAAATGCAAAGATGCAAAAATGGGAATAAAAAATGCAAAATGTAAATGCAACAAAGGAATTGATCCCAAGAATAATTGTTCTTTGAACAATTCTTGAAAAGCTGACAATGTCTCGATACACTGGGGAAGTGAAAAACTGGTTCATCTTCAAGTTGTCTAGTTGTTTCAACATTAGCTTCAGATTAGAATCTTCTTGAGTCCAACTTGTTACCTCAACAGATAGATGTCTGACTTGTCTCCTTTGTAGGTAGACTATCTCTTGATGCTACTCTATTTACGTAGAGAATCTTCAAAATTCTATCAAACCCAATGAAAGGCATTATTGTGGGAATTGTTTTTCAAGAACCTTCTAAAAGATCAGTTATTCCAGGGATCAATACATTTGAAGGATATGCCATGTTCATGCAAAAATATAGTAAAGCACAAGACAAGAGAAAAGGAAATCAAGTTAGTAGAAACAAGACAAAAAGAATCAAGTTAGTTAAAATGATTATTCAAAGAAATACAAGCTTAGCAAAAATAATTAAATACAACTCAAAGTTTATACTTAAAAATAAAGCATACGAAGGAAATTAAGAGTCCTAACCATATACGTTCTAGTTCTCATAGGCTATCCACGTCGCTCTAGCGAGGTAGGTTTAATAAATTCTTTACACGAGGCTGGGTTCTAGCAAAGGATTCCCAAGCCATCTTTACAACATGCTAGGGTTGACTCCGATTCTGGCCCATTACAGACTTGCAAATTGGATTCAACTTAGGAGATCACACCACTAAAAATGTCTCTCAAAACTGATATTCGGATAGACAACTTAGGATGCTTTCCGGAGGTAATTTTTCAGACCCACACGAGGAAGCCCACTACTCCCCGTAAGGTGTGACATTTCCCCTACTTAAATTAATTGTGATTGATTTCAGGTTTAAAGCTATGATATGCAATAGTCCTAAATATTTTCATAGAAGTGCAAGCATTAACTAGAGATAATTTTTTATATAACATACTGAACTGTAAATTAATTAAGATCCCCAGCAAAGTCCCAAGTTGTCGACACCGTTTTTCACTCGGGTGGGAAAAACAAGTACTAACTTAGGAGTTTTTCTTTTAAAATGTTTTAAAATGTGCAGTGTCGCCACCAATCGTTTTAAGGTGTGATCGGGACACTATAAAAATTAGACAATTTTAATAAAACATTTTATTTTATTAAAATACAAAGTCAAGGATCTACAAAAACCAGAAAATGAGTTGGAGAGTCAGTTACTCGTGGAGAATGATCAACACCCCACAACGCCTAAAAATTGGTACCTAGTTGATTACCCTAAATTTAAGAAATTGGAAATCTTGAGTTTGAACTTTATTTAGTCGAATATTCACTATGGATGCAAAGTTGAAAAGGATATTAGTTTATTAAAGCCCATAACATTTGCCCCTAGGATGAATGCGTGGGATTAGCTGTTGTGCCCAATAACCAGACATTGCCTCTATATTTTAGAAATTATTATGTGATTTTGAAAAGGGCTTCGACCTATTTCAGGAATCACCAGTAGTCACCCTCTGAGCATACTTGCGGGAGATATACTATTAACTCCCTAATAAGTGAACATTGCCTTATTTTTAACATGATGCAAACAAACAATTTATTATTAACCCTAATTAAACTAAGAATAGGTTAAGGCTTTCTATATCATAAAGTGTCAAATTATGATTTACTAAAGAACCTAGAGGCCCAAACCTTAAAATATATGCTCTAACATTAACTTAAATTAATTTTAATCAATTTAGGGATTCTAATAATTAAATTGAAATCTCGAGAAAAGCGATAACAAAATTAAGAATACTCTTAATTTAAGGATTAAGGATGAAATTAGGCTTAAGATAAAGGTTCTATTATTGATCCTAATTAATTATATTAATTAGGCGATCTGAATAAATTAAAAGCTATAGGGACTAAATCAAAAGGAATCTAAATTTAAAAGGTAAACTTAAAGATATGGTAATCTAAATCAGGACCAAAATACAAGAAAAATAATGCACTCAATAAAAAAAAATGAAACATGCATACATATTCATGGGACTAAAATAAAATAAACAGAAACTAAAGTGCAATAATAAAATGACAGAAATTAAATTGCCGAAAAATAAGGTACAAAATAAAAAATCAGAAAATTAAAGCAAATAAAATGTAAGGTCGATTAATAATTCGATTAAATTAATAAAAATCATAGAGTTAGAAATTAGTAAAAGTCCAGATCGAAATAATGCGGGTAATTCCTCCGATTGGGTCACCGCAAGATCGAGTCAAATATTGACAACAAATAAATTAATTAAGTAGTCTCTAAAATGCAATAAAATATAGAGTTTGTGGTTAATTTAAAATAAATAAAAAATAAGTTACCGTAATGTAAATAAATGAAACTGTGCATCCGAATCAAAATGAACAAAATGTAAAATAAAATGGTCATAATATAAATAAACAAAACATTATATCAAAATTAAATTGTAGAAAGACGACCAAAATAAAATAAAATAAAATCAGTCAGCAAATTTAAAATAAACAAAAAAGCATGTGTGGTGATTAAAATAGAAATGAACAGAAAGTTATGCGTGAAATTTGAAATTTAACAAATTATGAGACAACTAGTGACCATTGTGAAAGAAAACATTAAAGTGTGGGGACCTAAAGGTGATTTCACCCTAAAACTAGTGACTTAAATGTTAAAATATGGTGAATGTTGGATGGCTAAATCGAAAATAACCCAAAAAATCTAAAAATGATCCTAATTACTAATCTAAAAAAAACTAAACCTAAACTAAGCCCCCTTTTTTATCATCTTCCTCACGAGCTCTACCTTTCTAACCATGCGAACGACTCCCCAAAGGCCTCCACGGCCGTCGTCGCTCACAGGCCACTCATTGGTGACCAAATGAAGCTCCAACTAGTGTCAATTTTGATCGAGAAAACCAAACTCAACCTGAAACAATACTGAACCACTCCCCCTCTCTTCTCTATCACATAACCGGTTTCCTCTCACAAAATCGATGATTCCCTCGACCACCACACCTGATGGTCGTTAAATTCTCCGGTCTGCACATGTGACGTAACACCCGGCAAGACCGAAACCTCACCCCTCTATCTCTTAACTTTCTCCCTTTAAACTTTACAGAAAACAACAAAGCTTATGGTGGCCATTTGGACCCAACGAGGACCGAAACAAAACCACCTTCCCTGATGCTCCAACCAGGACGATGTAACTCTGGCGAACAAAGACCGACCAAAGAAGGTAACCAACCCGATCCCTGAAGAAAATGAATACCTTGATGAGAAGAAAATTTTCTTTGTATTGTTTCCTTTAATTGTTTCAATTTTCTCCAGGGAAAAATAAAGAGGGAAAGCCCCCCTTTCATTCCTTTCTCTTGGGTTTTATAATAACTCTTTTACATTTTTTAAAGTAAATAAAAACTGTTGCTGATGTTTTGTCCTCTTGTTTGCATTGCTTGGTGATGAGGCCATGGACATGGAGCAAGGAAGACCACGGGTGGAGCTACTGACGTGGAGGCTTGTTTGAATAAAAAATGGTGATTACAGTTTCCAAACGAAAGAAAAATCTAATTTGTGTTTGAATAAATATCAAATTGTCCTTCAAGTTGACTGCATTAGATAAAGATTAGAATATAGTTGATATTCGATTGTCTGTAAGATGAAGCGATGAGGAAGTGAAATTTTATTATTTCCGACCAGTTATTAGAAGTGTCTTTCCGTGTTATAATTATTTTAAATTTTGTTTGAAAGTTTTTTTATTGGATATGAACATAATTAAATGTGGATCGATGTTTTGGTGTTATAATTGAATCTATGTATGTCACACCCTAATTTAGGGGTCAAATTATAAGTTTTATAATCTTATAACCAGTTTTACAAAGTTGCAGGAATTTGAGACCTAACCTAGAATTTGCCCATTTTTCTTTATCAGTAAAAAAATCTTTCTTTTTTCCCATATCGAGTGCTCGTCGTTACAATGACTTGACCCTACCATCGTGAACGACGTCCTCCGGTGACCAAACCCCAGCCATCAACGATCTCGATTGATCGTCAAACGTCGTTAATCAAAGGGAGGAATTTATTTCATCATCATCGCTTCCCTCCCCAATTTCGCCCGTTCCAGTCGTCGGTAAGCCTCACTGTTATAGTCGTTTGATTCCCCAGCTCCATGCGACCAAAACCCAACCGGGTTCGTAGCCCTACCGTTGCCCGTTCTCAATCCGCCATGGGTAAGGTTTTCGTTTCCTTTTTTGTTTAGTTTCAGGCATTTTAATATGGATTTTTTGCTGATTTATTGTTTAATTGGGTGATTGGATGATGTTGGATGAATCAGCGGGTGGAAATGACAATATGCGTAGTGGTCTTCGAACGGTCCAGGAAATTTCTAGAACCGGGTCGACCCAATCTGCCTGCCCGACACGCTTGACCCGACCGAGTCAGCCCACACTGAGTCAACTGTCAACTCGTTGACTTTGACCGAGACAACCTGTTGACTGTTGACTTTGAATTTGATTGAAAAAGTCAAATTTTCTGAAAGCTCTATTTTATGTTTTTCGACGTCCTGAGTTCGATTTTGAAGTCTATTTTTCCAAATTCACACCCGGTAACCTAATTTTCCAAGTTTTACCTTCGGATTCAATTTGGTTTTTCAGTTAAGTTTAGTTTCTAACATAAATTTGGTTGCTTTGTATCAGAGGAATTATTGGACGCTAATTTCAAGTTTGAGAGTGATTGAATTGAGATTAAATGGTCAATTGTTATGGCATGAAAGTCGAGGTAATACTCTACTACCTTTTGCATGCTTTTCGGAACCCATTGATAAATGATAAAATCATGAATGACAATGATTGATCAATTAACTATCATTGAACTCAGAAGAAAATTGGTATAAAGAAAGAACACTTTATAAGTCTCTAATAGATCGAAAAAGAAATTGGTAGACTGATAGGAATTAAACCTTAGTTCAATGATTTAATCAGTAAATCAACCAATCTCAAAATGCATAAATCCTGATTAATTTCATTAAATATTAAATGTTGGAAATATTTGGATAAGACATTACCAAAAATAGCCATATGGGGTAAAATTACAAAAATGCCTTTGTACTGTAAAGGACCACGACTTCCCTAGAAGGTGAAAAATAACTCCGAAAGGATATACTGGATCAATTAACAGAAAAACAACGTAAGATTAAATTAAAATGAATTACTGAAATGTCCTCGAGCTTCGTAATAATTATAATAACTTGCAATGATCAAAGGAACAAAATACCATGAGTGCTAAAGGAACTAGAATTCATTCAAGCCTAATTTATCAAAAGTATGTCACCTACAGATTTGAATGAAATGACAATGATATGCTTAAGTGTTAAGCACAACGGATGACTATGATAATGGAGACGACTTGGGAACTTATATCTTGATCTATTGGAGTCTTGGAATTTTTGATTAATCTCCTTATTTATTTGGAATGTCATTGAAGTGTAATATGATTCAAATCACGTCCAAGCCTAGAATAACTAAATACCCTCAAGCTCTGAAATGATTAAATCAACCTAGAATACCAAAATGACTTCATTATATGACCAAATTAAACTAAGTAACCTCAATAACTGAGGAGTAAGTAAGTGATTTGGATAAGTCTGGAACAATGATGAACTTACATGATATGTCATCCCTAAGATCCATTTCGCAATGATTCTACATGTGATCAATTTGATAATAATTGTTTGTATTAAAAAATTAATACTTTGGAAGTGCAACAATTTGACAGTTGACATGTATCAGTGATGGGACTTGACAGTTCGGGTTGACTCTATATTTCGATAGGTCGGCACAAATCATAAATGCCCTAAATCTTCGTTTCTCCCTTATCTGCTCAAATCACTAAGAATCATCCAAGAATCTAATGCCCGAAATTCTTATGATTATCATGAATAATGGAATCACTCGGGTCATATATGATAACACGAGTAACTCATATGCAAAGGATTCTGAATACCTTTCTGATTACTTAGTGCCTTCAAAAAATGTTCGAATACTATATGATCCTGATAAATCACATTCTGAATAACTGATGATCCCATCAGCTAATGAACTTTTTCGATTATAATTCTAATTTCTAACATATTATCGGTATATTGAAGACCTGTGTTTCTCTTTCCGATAAGAATATATAGTATATCCGAATAATATATGGAACCTCTAGTGTGTTCCCTGATCACATGGATGTTTTCTCTGATTTCTATTTTGATCTCTGTTTAGATTTCTGATATCTCTGTTTACTAACTGAAAATGTTTTTTATTTGGGGTACTCTGGGATCTGATATGAATACTCTGATAAGTTCAGTCGCTGCTGGTAATTCCTTGTATAGATTCAACATCGACTGGTAATTCCTATCTCTGGCAGGTTTAGTCGTTGTTGGTAATTCCTTTTATAGGTTCAACACCTACCGATAATTCCTTATGAACCTAAGTTGACCCTTGGGTAGGCTTTGAGGCCCAGAGAACTTTCTTGGGTAGGCTCTCAGGGCCCAAAGTGCTACCTTAGGTTATGTAATTCTGGGGAGCTGCGTATGGCATTCGGTTGGAAGGATTGCTATGGGTTTTGAAAATACATTTTAAACTGCTATTGTTTTAAAAGATAAGAACCTTTCTAATGGTTTTGGGGGAACACACTAGACTTCCTTTTATAATCTTATGAACCTAGTACTTTGAATGTTTACTCTGAACTGTAATCTTCCTGTCTTTTACTACATGAAATATCAGTGTGATCTCCGCTCCTAACAAAATCTGTAGATGTCAAATCAATAAGGAACATATGATTATCTGTTATCTGCATGTTCTTCAGCATCATCTGGTAGTTCTGTATTACTGAGCTTTCCAAAGTTCATTATGTTACTCATCTTTTCAGGTTAAAATGATTTGAACCAGTGTAACTATCGACATCGGTAAGGGAGTTCCCCCAGTGTTGCTTTTGAAGTACGGTGCATGTACTTAGGGGCATGTAGGTTGAATTTTGTTTTTATATCCGAGTCTGGAATCTATTTTATTTATGAATATTGTTAAATTTTACTTTTTTGTTTATAAAGTGTTTTATGATTTTACATGTTCTAATAAAAAATTTAATTTTTTTCTAGATTTTTACGGTGAGTTGCTCCAGTGGCCTAATGTGACACCCCAGATTGGATCGGGCCACCTGCATCGGTATAAGGGGGTTACATTTAGTGGTATCCTTCAAGTTGTTTGCATTAGAGAAAGATTAGAATATAGTTGATATTCAATTGTCTGTAAGATAAAGTGACAAGGAAGTGAAATTTTATTATTTTCAACTAGTTATTAGAAGTGCGTGTCTTACCGTGTTACAATTATTTTAAATTCTTTTTAATAGTTTTTTATTGGATATGAAAATAATTAAATGTGGATCGATGTTTTGGTGTTATATTTGAATATATGTATGTCTTTTTTTGTTACTGTGATTTGTGTTATGAATTGCACAATTTAATGATTGGTTATCAAATCTGTTTTTTAAATAACTGTGAGATGTCTAAACTATATGTTCACTGACCTGTTACTAATTGAACAATATGTTTTCTAAATTATAATTGTCTAAACGATATGTTCCCAAATTGTTCGTATTTATACATGCTCTTGAAACTACATTGATTTTTTGTATCACGTGTCTTGCGTTATCTTGTAATATGTATAAATGTGTCACACATGTTTGGTTTCATGGGTTGGGATGTGAAGGAGGAAGCTTAGTGGTTCAACGCTCTTGTTTTAGTTGATTATTTCACCTGGTGTTGTATCCGTTATACAATTTCAACAAACCATTTTCTGAATGTTAGCAGTCACCAGTCCTCCTGTTTATGCGATTCATCGCATCTTGTTTGGCGTTCGGTTGATTACGAGTTCTGAGGAACTCATGTGAAGCTTAGCGGATTGGCTAGTTAGGAGCTTATTAGCTCATGTTTGCATGTTGGTTTGTCTATATTTCTGAGCCAGTCGTGTATTTTTTAATACTCTGTTTATCAATACATTTTGGCGGCACCTCACCCTCTTTGTTTCGCTTTCAGATATTCCAGGATTTTAGGATCGGATCGACATCTGAAGGATCACAGTCTCGATTTTAAATTATATTTTAATAAAATATTTTCTAATAAATAGATTAAATCTGAATAAATGATTTTGTAAATCTGATTAACCGCATGTTAAATTTTTTGAACTAAATAATGGATCACTATTCGACTATCTGTCTTTTCATCTGTTTCGTCTGTCAGTTACGTCGGCACAGATGAGGCATCCAAAGGTGAAATCGACAATAACTCGTGAATCTTTTCCTTTAGTTCATTAATCTGTATCATTTTCAAACTTTTTACTTTGGTTACAAAGTAAACCCATAGATTCCCAAGATTACTATGATAAATCAGTTGATTATTATCAATTACGTATTTGAGAAGAGCTTCATTTACATGGCCGAAGGTATTGTAAATGAGCTTAAGAGATTCATAACTGGCTTTGAGAACATCTTAATCTCTCTACAATTGCTTGGTTTTCCATCTAGCATGTGGGTTCTGTAACCAGACAATAACTTCTTGTGGTTGCAAACCGAGTTTATGAGCGAGTTTCATTTTCCTACCGGGTTCGAGCTTGTTTTCGATTTCGAAATTCTTCTCTAACGTCTTCACTTGATCTACATTTAGTCGTCTCTTTTTCATGTCGCCGCCATTACCAACCGATAATTCTTCAAAATAACCTTAATCTAATCCATCTAACATCGACTGAATCTTTAGTGGATGATGGTGAGATGATTATTTTGTTACTAATCATTAAAGTTAGTGATCAATTTGTTATTTTTGAAACTTTAGTGGAAAAAAAACTTATTCAAATATAAGTGACCATTGATATAGTTTACCCTTTAATTTTTTTTTATTTTGTTTGACAAGAAAAGGAGAATGGGAGGGCAAAATGAACTCAATAATCCATGCTTCCAAATTAATTGGGACTATGACTATAAGACATACAAATTGTTTTGATATCTATAGTGATTTTTACAGTATAGCTAGAATTTTTTAAAATATTAATTGTATTTGATCTCATTAAGGGTACGCTGAGTTTTATGGTTCATATTTTTATATATATATTTTAAATTCGTCATACCCATATGTTTCATCTATTAATTTTACACAACTTTTTAACATTTGTTAATAATAGTATTATTATATATTATTTTAAAAGTAATTTTTTTGAAGGAACTCATCATATTTGAATGACGAGTTCCTTCAAATATAATCGTTGGATTAAAAAAAATCGTTGCCATGTGATTGTTGATGTATATTTTTTTTTAAAAAAATGGAACTCAATATTCTGACATAATGAGTAACAACAGACATATTGAGTTATTTTTGAATTTTTTACGCATAAATAGGAGATATTGTTTAGGTATCTATATGAGAAGAGAAAAAAAGAGAATTGAGGTTGATGAAATGCATTTATTAAAAAAATAGCAAATAATTTAAAGAATGATTTATACGGATTCTACGACTCCAATAATTATGATGATTCAAGCTCATCTTTAGATGATGAGTTGGTCTATTGCTCAACTATTTTGAAGTTTTGAGGGAAAAAGAAATTGAACAAGAGCTTCAAAAATCGAAGGAACTTGGTCAAGATCTTTAATTATCAAAGAAAGTTTTTTTATAAAAGAATAGTTCCTATATTCAACTCCAAATGTCATTCAAATTAAACGACTTCTAGTAATATTGTTCTCCCTAAATGATTCGGGTTTGAGCAGTTGGGTAAATAGTCTAAAAACATTATAAACATATAGTATCTTATAAAATTTCATACTATTAAAAAATCTTCAAATTATAATGATGATGATAATAATTCATATATTCAACATCTAAGAAGTTTTCTAGGAAGGAATCTCATAATTTATCTAAAATAAATGAAAACCTAAACAAATGTATATTATATCTGAGAAATAATATCAATACTAGAGAACCTTACAAGAAAATAATCTTCACGAGCATATCCATCGTATGACCACAAGTTAGGGACGAAGCCAAAACTAAATATTGATAGGGACCAAAGTATTACATTATATATATATATATATATATATATATATATATATATATATATATATATAAATACTTATATATATATATATATATAAAGACTTATTAGGTTTTTAAACTCAAAATTCAGCAATAACCAAGCGACCTTAGTGATTAAGAGATTATTGTTATCCTTGAGGTATCGAGTTCAAGCATTGCGTTTGTAAGGATATGAGCATTCATTGTCAAATAGCTTAGAATGTTTGTACATTTATTACCTTGTCAAATACCTTAGATTTATAATAAAAAAACCCTCAAAATTCAAAAGATACACCTAATTTGTTTAATATTAAACTTACAATGACCTAAATTGTTATTAGACCAAAAATTTGAGAATATGGGGTTATCATTCTTTAGTTCGTTCATTACTTATTAGGTATTTAATAAAATATTTTATTTTCTAATTTAAATATTTATTTTTACATGAACCAAAATACTATTAGACCAAAATTATATCAAATATACAAATTTTAACATGGGCAAGGCCCTCACTAAGCTCAGCCCCTACCATCAGCGGCCACTTGTTGATACACCTGGTGTTGCTTGAAAACTAATTAGTCTATACCATCACTTCCTAGAACATCCAAACAACATCAATACCACGATAACTCCCAAATAACACCTATCCAAGGCAGTATAAATAGCCATGCAACTAAGAGTCAAAGCACTTACGATCTTCCCCCCAAATTGATTCCACCAAAACCTCTACAGCCACCATCAAAACTACCTGTTGATCACCTTCTACATTTTTTGTCTACCTTACTAGTTAACATAATCATATGGATTTTATTGAAAAAAATGTGTCGCTCTTATGTGATGGCTTTAGCTTCACTGTTAAGTAAGAGAAGATCATTGCTATTATTCTAATTTGGGGTCGAAGTGCAGCTATGATCATTTTGATTCTTCATCGGATACCTCAATGGATTCAGTTAGTCAATGTTATAAAGGTTTAGTGAATCTTTTGGGAGAGTATGTTGAAGTCTCATTTAAGAAATACTCTCTTCAGTTCTGACGATTGATATTGTAATATAGGATCAATCTTTAATGTAAATCAAAATCGAATGAAGTGAGAAAATTGTCGAAACAATCCTTAAGCCCTTCAGGGCTATGACGAGGAAACGATCCAATTTAATTTTTGAAAAAGATTGGTTTTTTAATAAATTTTAAAATAAATGTACAAATAAATAAAATTGGACTCGCTATTGACCTTTGAATTAAGTAGGTTGAATACCTAAAAATATCTTTTAAAATAATTTTAATAAAAATAATATTAATAAAAATAATTTTAAAAGACAAAAAAATGACCAATGTTTAATCAGAAACTCATTTTGAAAAGGGTTCAGTGCCGATTACGTGTGGGGAAGGGTGAACACCTCTACAACACCCAAAATCGATAGCTAAGCAATTATACATCATCTAAATATTGAAAATTGCAAATGTGAATATACATTTAAATTATGATCCTAAAAAAATTTCGAGAAAGGTGATCAGTTGGAAATGTATATGCTAAGGCAAGCAAATCTGTGCAAGTATACACGACCGAATCCAGTAATAAAGGGTAAGTGAGTTATCGTCTTCTCAAGGATTGGTAAGCCTTTTCAAGTTTTACCACAACTAGAACTAGTTGTCACAAGCTAATTTCTGAAGTTTTGTCAAACTAGAAAATTATTAGTAACAAAATAAAGCAAGAAAATATTATAAAGTATGGTTGTAGAAGAGTTTGGTCGAGGCAAAATAAATATGCAAAACCATCGAATGAAAATAAACAAGGCAAAGACAAGCATTAATTCAAATATATTCAAAACAACCTCACATATTTAGACTTTTCACAGAGCACTCATGCTAATCTTTTGTTATGACAAGCAATTATTCTAAGTCTAGAATGATTTGTTATGATATGCTTAAACTGCCTGATAGGATTAGTGAGTATTCTTTGACGGTTGTTATGGCAATACTACTCAGCGTTAACTACAACCCATGGTTTGTCAGACTGTTGTTGTAGCAATGCCTCTCAGCGTGAACTATAATCATTGTTTATCCTACTCTAGGGTATATCCCTTTTAGTCGTTTGAAGCCCTCTCCTTATATCTAAGGTAGGCAGGTTAGAACATCACCATCCCGGATCAATTCGATTGTTCACATAAATCTATCTTAATTCTCTCGAATCTAAGAACCAATGTTTGGACAAACGACAATCTCTCGAAGCTCTTACAGTGTCAAGACGTGTTTCACCTAGACCCTAGGAAATATCTCAAAGCTCTTATAGTGTCAAGGTAAACTATTTAAATAATGAACAAAACAAACATGAGGAAAATCATAATGTGTCGTTCATAAAACAGAAAAAATAATAGTGTCGACAAAACAAAGACTAACACCAAGTAAAGAAGTTCATTGCGTTGTCAAAAAGTCAACCAAAGTATCATCGTTTTAATACAACCCCAAGCAAAGTAAAGAAATTAAGAACTAAGGAAGAACGACTCCTAAACTTGGGGCTCTGTCGTGACATCTCTTATTAGCACCACGTTTGCCCTGTCGGCCAGCCTATCTCGAGTCCTGACCGCTGCTCTGCTATAACCTGGCAATGGAGGACACCAAAGATGGTAGGGTAGGAAAACGGTGGGAAAGCACTGCAGTTGCTCACTCCACACTTCAGTTAAAGGTCTTTTTGTTTCCTTGCCTCTTCTTTTCGGCGGATGTGACTTGGTATTTATAGAGAAAAATATCCTAGGGTTTCGTATAAGAAAGATTCCCTAAATACCCGTTGTTTTCCTGTCCAAGCTAAAAAAAGAAAGGCGGTTGGCTATTGTCAGAATCTTGAGGGCTTGACTGCACGTGAGGGTAGTTGTACAGCTTACATGTGACATAAACAATTCGTCAGATCCACTTCAGACTTGCAAGATAAACCTTGACTTGGCAAAATAAATATGCTCCTCACTGTCTTTATCTTCTATGTTACATTGGCCCTTGTGAAATACATTTTCATGACTGAAATGTTCCTCCTTAGTTAATTTCCTGCATATACACAATCCACACGAGCCCTTTCTCCTCGGCAGTATCAATCAAACCAAATAAATATTGCCTAAGCAAAACTTATCCACCACATGTAATTTAACCTAAATGCAACTAAATACGACTAATATGCTATGAACACTTTGTTTAGACGAGCAATAACTTAAGTAAAAAGACTAGAAATATAGTCTTTTATGGAGTTATCAAAAGGCATTATTTTGTATGCACAATCATTAAAAACACACTCCTTGTTAGTTAAGGAGCATTTTTATGGATTCTCCATTCAAAATATTATTACCATGTTTTTTTTAATCAAATTATATATTTAATTTATAAAAAAGAAAATAAAATAAAGTAAAGAAATCACTTGAGTATATAAAAAGGGTGTTATTTTGCATGGGTAATTCTTGAAAACACATTCCTTGTTAGTCAATGAGCGTTTAAATAAATTTATCATATAAAATAATATTTATTCAATTTTTCTAGTGAGAATAAGTATATTTAATTTATATATATATATATATATATATATATATATATATATATATAAATCATCGGGACATAAAAACATATATATATTATTTTAAACGAATAATTCTCGAGAACAAACTCCTTGTTAGTTAAGGTACATTTCTATAAATTCCTCGTACAACATGTTCTCTCAATACAATGTGCCATTACAATAAAGAGAAACCATTGAGTACTTAAACAAAATATCATAAATATAGGAAGCTTAAATGCAAATAATAAGAAATTAAACGAATATGTAAATAGATAACCAGAGTAAAAAGATAGTAACTTTAAGGGTTAAACTATAAAACAAACAAAAAAATATCTTATAATCTAAACACTGGAATCATAATAAAACCATCATTAACATTCAAGACTACAATGGAAATTGTTAAAATAGGATAATATAAAATAAGCATAAAAATGAAATAATAAACAGAAAGGGACTAAAATAAAATATATTAATATAAAGTCCTAAAATATTAAGAAATCCAAATTCATTTATTGTCAAAATAAAAAATTTACAAAGCTAGAAAGTCTTGGGAAGGGATTTACCCATGCGCTAAATGCGCATTCTTCCCTCTCCGAAACGTCATCGCGTAACATATGGTATATAACCCTGAAACTATGGAAAAAATGTCATAAATTTCATTTGTTTAATTTTCACTCTTTTCCCAGAATGGGAATTTTTTTTCTCTTCCCCACTCTTCACCAGGGAAGGTAGAAAGCCTCTGACCACCCGTCATCAGAGCACTCCGTCATCGCACACGACGATAAGAGCTTGATAAAACCTCCCTGAAACCATCATCTCTCTCACCTAAACCCAAATCCAAACCCCTTTAAGCCTAAAAACCAATGAAACACCCTAGATATAGGGATTTACCTTTGAAAAACTCCACCTTTTGGTAACGTTTAGACTTTCCGGTGACAAACGATGTACGCTTCTCCTTTATCATTTATTTCCTCTCTTTTCTCTTCTTTGGCTATTGTTCTTTCTCTCCCTTTTTGTTAATTTTCAAAAAGTCCACTCTTTTTTTGGTTCTCGGTTATCTTGCAATTTAGAAAAAAAGAATCCTTGATTTTTTATTGTGTTTCTATATATAATTGAAAAGGAAAGAGTTTTCTTCTTTCTTGGTATGCCTCATTCAATCTTTGCTGAGGGAAGACTATATTTCCTCTTTTCTGATTATTTTTTGTGTTTTCGGTTTGCATGCGAGAAAAATGAGGAAATATTACAATTTTGGGCAATACGTCACAGGGAGGGGGACAATTACCCACTACAAGCGTAGTGGTCATGCGTGGTTGTGGCAGCGTGAGTCAAACCAGTGGCCACAATCTAGGCATTTAATACCTCGAATCTCTTGTGATCCTATCAAAACATGGTTGGGGACTTGTGGGGGGACCAATTTGGTGCGAGTGTGGGAGCTAGAAAGACACGTGCATGTATCGAGTCGAGTGTACATCTCAGATGCGGGGCATATTAATGGTCGGACTTCGACGATAGCGAAAACTATTAGATGCATTAGGGTAAACCCTATTATCCTTAACATCTAAACTATTGATCTAAAATCAGATCCAACGACTGGTAGTCAGTTGCACATAGGTTAAGGGTTAAAACCCTAATCTACTTTTGATCTAGTCAATCAAATTTTGTTCAATTCGATGGTTGTGATTTAGGGCGGCGTTGAAGGCTTGATGTTGCTAAGGTTTTCCAATCCCTAAAACTCTCGGCTACTATTAGTTCAAGTCTTCTTCAGCTGGACCACTTCGTGTTTGGGTTTTGGCTACTGTTTGGGCCTATTAAAATAAAATTTAGTGCATTATATATATATTCAATTTAATTATTTATTATATTTATTTATATGTGTATACTAATAATCACATACACCCCTAATAATATAATAATATATATATATATATATATATATATAGCCACACGCATGACTAATATAATGATTAACTCGTATAATTATGATCGTATATAGCTATATATATAACCCAAAAAACTCGAATAAAACCCCCTTTTTGCTTGTTATCGTGCAACGAGAATAGAGAAAAGATCAAAGAGTGCTCATAATTTTTTGATTATAAGGAAGTTGAAAGGTTAATCCGCTCTACTATAACTTTAGGGTAGGTCAGACTTGATCTGCTCCATTTTTTTCGGGTAATCGGATCTCGAAAAATAATTTGATTCACTTCGCTGCTCTTCATAGAAGATTGAATAAAACTTAATTTGTTTCAATGCTCTTCAGAAAGATCAGTTCTGAAAGAAGGAGAATCTACTCCACTACTCTTTAGGGGAGATTAGACTCAAAAAACTTTGATCCACTTCGCTGCTCTTTAGGGAAGATTGAACCAAACTTGATTTGCTTCACTGCTATTCAGGAAGACCAAATCTGAATGAATGAGGATCTTTTCCACTACTATTTAGGAGAGATCAGACTTAAAAAACTTTGATCCACTTTACTGCTCTTCAAGGAAGATTGGATCAAACATAATTTGATTCACTGCTATTCAGGCAGACCAAATCTGAGGAAAATGATGATATTCTCTGCTATTCTTTAGAGAAAACCAGATATTTTAAAGAAATTTGATTAACTCTTCCACTATTATGGAATAAATAAACCGTGATGGATCTGCTTCTTTTGACTTCAATAAGATCGAGAATGAAAATTAAACACTACCGATTGCTAGTGTATGTTCGAGAACTTTGAAACATCATACTCTAAGGTTTATACTTTGGGATAATCTTTGAAAATCAATTTCTCTTATGAAACTTGTCTCGCATCCACCAAATATGGGAATCTACCTTGAATCGAGTATCATTTGAATCTCTCCCTTTCTGGGACTTTAAATTGGTCTATTTTATCTTGAGGTTACAACATCTTTAGCCTTCAGCTTTCTTTGGAAGACCTGTAAGTTTTCAATTTCATTTAACACCATCATGCATTTTTTGAATGTTGTGATCATGTTTATGACTAAAATATGGGAATCTTGTCTCGCATCCACCAAATATGGGAATCTACCTTGAATCGAGTATCATTTGAATCTCTCCCTTTCAGGGACTTTAAATTGGTCTCTTTTATCTTGAGGTTACAACATCTTTAGCCTTCAGCTTTCTTTGGAAGACCTGTAAGTTTTCAATTTCATTTAACACCATCATGCATTTTTTGAATGTTGTGATCATGTTTATGACTAAAATGTGTTCAGTAATGTAATTTTAGTGTTTTTTCTTTTTCGAATGATAACCCTCTCTCGTTTGGTCATCTTGTGACTCGATCCAATCTTGGGTACAAAATCACGATTGGTTCATCCTAGCTTACAATATTGATTAGATACTCTATGACTGGACATGACCTTGATTTTCTTTCTTCTTGAAACATGATATTATTCATGACCAGTTGCTTGATTAGTTACAAACGTATTGGATTAGCCCCTAGTTACTGAAACTTTCTATGTAACCCAAGGTTTTAATTTCATGTAGCCCATCATTATGCAAGCCTCATGCTAAAACATTTGTCAATTTTAAAACACCTACACTTTTCCTTAACTTTTTGCATAATAATACACTATGACCAGATGCTTTTCAAGTTAAACTACATGTGTTTAATTTCAATGTAGGAAGCTTGCAAAAGGGTGTTAACAAGAAAAATATCTCTTTTTACTAATATAAATGTAAAGAGTTTTTTTTGGGTAAATACATGGCAAACTTTTATCTGGAAAAGTAAAAGAAAACGAAGTAGGCGTCCCCATTTATCAAAAGTACGAATACTTTTGAACTGACACATCATAAAGTGACTCAAGTTTAGTTTTTGTTAGAGGGATCCCGAGAATTGTAACAAGGCGTAAGGGTGTGAAGTTCCCTCTAGACTACCAAATCTCCAGATACTAAATGCCATAAACAAGTATTAAATCTCGTCTATATTTAATTTTTTTAGTTGTTTCAAACAGGACCTATTCAGTCTCCAGTCTCAATTATGATCATCATTTGACGTTACTACTTGGACCAAAAGCCTTTTCAACTTCACTATCAATTCAGGACATCCACCATGCACAAATCTCGAATTTCAACAAGACTCAAGCTGCCCTTTATGGGGTTTCAACTTGAGGCCTTATTCGGTTTCAAGATACCCTTTAAGGATTTTCATCTTGAACCTCATTTTATTTATTTTTTCTTTTCTCTTTTGGTTAATTTTGTTTTATTTTTCTTTTATTTCTCTTTTATTTCATTTTTACTTCTATGTTGGTCTTCTTCTTTTTTCTTTTTTATTTCAGAAAAATATTTTTTATAGCGTTAGAGTTCATAGGGTTAGGTAAATTTGGTTCATCTATCTCGATGAGGATCAAGGCTCCTCCATAAAAGGCTTTCTTCACAACATAAGGTCTTTCCCAATTTTGCATCCATTTTCCCCAGAAATCCTTTTGAATAGGCAAGATCCTTCTAAGTACTAGATATCCCTCGTGAAACTCTTGGGAATGAACTTTCTTGTTATGTGCTTATATCATGCGCCTCTGGTACATCTAACCATGAAAAATAGCTTTCAATCTATTTTCTTCGATCAAATTCAATTGGTCATGTCTAGTTTGTACTCATTCTACCTCATCTAGCTTCACTTCTAATAAAGCTCAATGTGAGGGAAATTCTACCTTAATGGAACGACTTCCATCCCATAGGCTAAGGGAAATGGAGTTGCCCCAGTCTCGGTTATGTTTTCTATAAGCCTCTTGATATTCTTATTAGTTTCTTTTACTGCCCTATTCATCTTTCGGAGATAAGTTCTGGAATTATGATATTTTATCTTGAACTGCTTACAGACTGATTCCATCATCTTATTGTTTAAGTTCAAGGCATTGTTAGAGATTATTCTTTCTAGTAGACCATAACAACAAATGATCTCTTTCTTTAAGAACTTGCAGACTATTGATTGAGTAACACTTGCATAGGAAGTCGCTTCTACCCATTTACTGAAGTAGTCTACTGCTACCAAGATGAAATGATGAAAATTTACAGCCTTAGGCGAAATTTGTCCAATGACGTCCATGCCCCACATAAAGAATGGCCACGGGCTGTCGTTACGTATGGATGGGAAGGGGTATTGATTTTATCTCCATAAATTTGACACTTATGATATTTTCTGACATAACGGATGTAATCAGTTTCCATTGTTGACCAATAATACCCAAATCTCATTATTTGTCTAGTTATTGTATGTCAATTGGCATGGGTACCATACACACCTTAATGTACTTCCTCGATGATTGTTTTAGCCTCTTTTGCATCCACATATCTTAATAGAATCTAAAATGGACTTCTCTTATACAAGATCTCACCATCCAACACATACCCTCCAGCTATCCTTTTAATAGTAATGTTTTTGTTCTCAGTTGCCTACTCAGGATAACTTTGATATCTGATGAATTGGAAGATTTCATAATACCATGGATTTCCATCTTTCTCTTATTCGATGCTATATCAATGGGCTTGGGTACTCATAAGCCTACATCTCAATAGACATCATGTTTGAGTGTTCATTTAATTTATTCTTGCTTCCAAAGTAGCCAATACATCTACCATTTGATTCTCTTCTATAGGGATGTAATTGAATGCCACTTATTCAAATTCTTCGATGAATTTCATGACCAATTTATGGTATTCCATTAGCTTGGGTTCTTTTGTGTCCTACTCTCCCCTAAGTTGATAAATTACTAGGGCTGAATCCCTATATACTCTGATTAGTTTTACTTTACGTTCAATGGTAGCTCTAAGACCCAAGACACAAGCTTTATACTCGGCCATATTATTTGTGCAACCAAAATTCAACTGACTGGTGAAAGGATAATTCTCACCATTTTGTGAGACCATGACTGCCCTAATCTCATGCCCCAAGGCATTCAAAGCACTATCAAAGTTAAACTTCTAATGTTCACTGATGGACGTAACTATTTCCTCTACTGAAATAGCCATTAGATCTTTATCTGGGAAATTAAAATTCAGTGGCTCATATTCATCAGAATCCCTACTTGCAATAAAATTCGTTATGACGCTCTCTTTAATTGCTTTCTGAATTACGTATTGAATGTCAAACTCAAACAATAGGATATGCTAATGAGCTAATCTTCCAGATAGGGCAGGTACATCCATAAGGTATTCCAAAGGGTTAAGTCTGGAGATCAACCAAGTGGTGTGATATAACATATACTGCTTGAGCCTTCGAGTAACCCAAACTAAACCACAACACAACTTCTCGATCTTTGAGTATCTTGATTCAAAATCAGTAAAATTTTTGCTGATATAGTAAACTGCTCTCTCTTTCATCTCAGTTTGATCATGCCGCCGTAATACACACCCCATTGAATTCTCAAAGACTGACAAGTAAAGGATTAAGGGTTTACTTGAGATAGGTGGCACTAATACTGGGGTATTTAACAAGTACTGTTTAACTGCTTAAAAGTCTTATTGGAAATTATCACTTTATACCTCTAGGTTACTTTTACAGAGAAGGCGAAAAATGAGGTAACATTTCTCGGTCAATTGTGAGATAAACCGAGTAATGTAATTTAATCTCCAACAGAAATCCTCAAACGTCTTTTTGTGTTTGTGGGGGTGGAAAATTTTGAATGTCCTTGACTTTTCCTGGATCTATTTCAATCCCATTTCTTCTCATTACAAAGCCCAAGAGCTTCCTAGATGTTACCCCGAAGGTAAACTTACTTGGATTAAGTTTCAATTGACATTTCCTTAATCTATGAAAGAGTTTTCTTAAATTCTCAACATGTTCTTCCTCTATTTTAGCCTTTAAAAGCATATCATCGACATAAACTTCTATTTCTTTATGTATCATATCGTGAAAAAACATCACCATGACTCTCTAGTATATTTCCGTTGTATTATTTAACCCAAACGGCGTAACCTTGTAGCACAATGTGCCCCACATGGTGAGAAACATAGTCTTTTCCATATCTTTAGGGTGCATCTCTTTTTTATTGTAGCCAGAGAACCCATCCATGAATGAAAACTAGGAATTTTCAGTAGTATTATCCACCAGTGGGTTTATGTGTGGCAAAAGAAAATTATCCATCAGACTGGCTCTATTGAGATCTCTGTAGTCAATGCACATATGAACCTTCCCATCATTCTTTGGTACTGGGAAAATATTTTCCACCCACTCAGGATACTTAGCCACTTTGAGGAATCCAACATCAAATTGCTTATTTACATATTCTTTAATTTTTAGCAACATCTTGGGTCTTGTCCTTCTAAGCTTTTATAGCACAGGTATACATTATGGCTTTATCGGTAATTTGTGTACCACCAATCATGTATCTAAACTAAGCACGCCTTCATATGACCAAACAAATACATCTTTATACTCCCAAAGCAATTCAATCAAATTCTATTTTCCCTCGGCATATAGGGTCGTACCAATCTTTACTCCTTTCATATCTTCATCTTATCCTAAATTCAGAGTTTCAATAGGCTCTTCATGAGGCAGAATATACTTATCTTCCCTTTCACCATTTTTAGCAGTTTAGAAGGTAAGTCATATTCCTCATCATTATCACAATCTTCGATTTCCCCTGACATATAGGCAACTCGAAGTTAATTTTTGCGTCAGTGTCATCGACATTCATATTATTGATATGTGAGGTCCTGAAAGAATAAAGAATGATAAGATATATATATATATATATATATATATATATATATATATATATATATATATATATATATACAAATATAGGAAAATCTATCCCCTGTAAAGATAAATAGAAGGAAATAATAATATTTAAATAATATAGAATAAAGAAATGCATGGGAGAATGTATGATACTCTGTGAATTAATAGAAATGCATATTTCATTAAAAATTAAAAAAGATAGGTAAACCTTTTACATAAGATCAACTAATGTCCCGGGTTTAGACAGAAGGGAAAGTTTTCTTTTATTACTCTGAAACAAATTTGTAAAACACAGGCAATTATTCAGCGGTCCAGTTATCCAAAACGAATCTTAGTGGAGTGAGATAGATGCATACAACCATTCATTCTTCAGTTTCATCATCGAGTATCATATTTATGCCTAGGTCTTTCAGTGCATTCTCAATAATTAGCTCCTTGTCTCACTGACTCCCTTGAAACATATGTCCTCCAAACATAAAGGTGTCATGCAATGGCGGGAATATCATCGGCTCCCAGTTGAGTTCATCTCCAACTAACCTCAATTTCCTCATTTCTTGACTCTTTTTGATGCCCTTTAATTTTTCTCTCAGAGTTGGTTGATATCCTAAGCCAAATCGATCTCTCTTAGTGATGGTTAAAATGGGATTAAAGGGTCCTTGTAGGTGGCTCTCTATCCCTTCTCCAATCTTGGCTTCCCTCATAGTGTCAGCTTGAGTTCCATTCTAGTACAGTTAGATAGTCTGGGCTTGGGTATCTTCTTTCCATCATCCACGAATGTGACATTAACAAACTCGAGGGATCTGAAGAATATTCAACATCTTTTTCTTCTATTTCCACATATCTAGCAGTGGTGGAGACAGAAGCAATAATGTATTCTTCAACATTTATGCATAATAACCTCCCCTTGATCACAAATTTCAACTTTTGATGCAGTGTAGGTGGAATTGCCTCTTCTTGGTGAATCCAAGGTCTTCCCAGAAAACAATTGTAAGTAGGCACAATATTCATCATAAGGAACTCGACCTCATAGGTAGATGGGCCAGTGGTTAGGGGGATGCAAACCTTCCTTAACACTTCTTTATTCGTTCCAATGAAAGCTCGAACAATGCTTTGGAAATTCCTCATGTGTGTATTGTCAACAAGCAACTTATTCAAGGTTACCAAGGATATCACATTCAGAGCAGAGCCATTGTGAACTAACACTCGATACAGAAAATGTCCTTTGCACTTAACAGTGATATGTAGAGGTTTCTTGCTACCAATCATTCTAGACAAGATCTCATCATCAGAAAAAGAAATGAAATTGTCGGCTTGGATATTTGTAACCAACCTATCCATTTTGTCTACAGGTATATCATTTGGCACAAAAGTCTGATTCAAAGCCTTCAACAACCCATCTTGTAGTGCCTCATAGCTCAATAAAAGGGCAAGGATTGAGATGTGAGCAAATATCTTGTGAAACTGTTCAACAATGCTATATTCACTGTGTTTCAAGAATTTTAATAACTCCATAGCATCTTTCTTAGTCATAGGTTCATTAATGACTGGCTCATCCTCTTTCATTAGTAAGTCAACCTTCTCCCCTTTATCGATGGAAGATCATTTCTCATATCTGTTGGGTTGATCTAGGGAGTAACATCTCTCATTCCTCGTGAAATGGCCTACTTCACCCACGTCTTCTTCAGCAATCTTTGATGCCCCACATTATCCATCTTACACTCATATCTCAAGGGAATTGCTTGTTGTCCTTGTAAAGGAATAGATACGGAGGTCGATTGGCCATCTTAGGAGTTACTTTCTTTTGCATACGAGTTTTTGGTGTGATGAATAGAGGACAATTGACATTGTAAACTCCCTTGGACGAACCTCTGGATGCACAAATCTCTCATTCTTTTTTTCCCATAACTTCTTTATAAAATTCTATCTCTTTATCATCCATCATTATTTGAACCAAAGCTCTAAATTCAGAGCAATCTTGTATATCCTGGCCCCATAATAATGATATTTTTACTCCACTTGTTCAACTGCTGGCTAGAAACCAATAAGCCTGCCTTGATCATTTGACCTCATATCCAGCGCATTGGTGATTTTACCTCACTCACACTTGTCATAATCTTCTTTTACCTTTCCTCAACAATGATATTGACTCCTGAACCTACATGGCTTTGTAGTGGGTTCTAAGCCATGTTTGGTTTCTCACTATCACCAAAGTTTATGGCATTTTTTGCCTCAATCTTTAGATGATCTTCTTAAAGGCAGTGAAGTTCTCTGTTGAGTGTCAAGGAACCCCTACGTGATACTCGCATTGGACATTATCAACGTACCATTTGGGATATGAGGGCTGCAAAGGTGACACATGGTAAGGAGACACCCATGTGTCTATCATACAGGACCTTGAATAATTCCTTGTAAGACATATGGATGGGATCAAACTAAAGCTTCTCCCTCTCTTATCTCAACTCTCTTATTCTTTGTCTGGTATAATTTTTTGCAGATGATCCTGTAGCCTAAGGTCGAGACACAATGATGTTATTGGAGTCATATTTCCTTACATTGTTAACTTTATTACCCTTTTTTTCATTAGTAGTTTCTTGCTAGGATCACCTCCATCAAGCCTCCTACTCTTGATTCTCATTTCGATCATCTCTCTTGCATTAACTAAATCAGCAAAACTCTTGGACGAATTCACTATGAGGTGGCCAATAAAAGGATCTCTCAAATTTTTTATGAAGAGCATGTTGGTTTCTTCTTCTTTCAGTGACGGATGTACTTGTACAACCACATCCCTCAACCTTTGAGCATATTGTCTGAAAATCTTATTATATCTTTTCTCTATGCTTTGCAACATGATTCGATTAGGCGTCACATCCTTCACATTCTTATATTGCTCAAGAAAAGCTTTTGCTAGATCCTTCCATGACCTGATATGAACCCTGCTCAACTGGTTATACCATCTAATGGCGTAACCTTCTAAGCTCTATTGGAAGCAATGAATCAACAATTGATCATAAGCAACGTAGCCAATCATTTTTCTGCATAACATAGTAATGTGAGAAGAGGGGTATCTCATTCCATCGAACTTTTCAAAATGTGAAACTTTGAACTTGGGAGGTAGCACCAAATCAAGAACCAAACTCAACTCCTTGACATCGATCCCATACATGCTTGTGTCCTCTTTCATAGCCCTAATTTTCTTCCAGTTGTTTCTATTTCACTTCTAGCTATTTGCTTTGCCCTTTTCTTCCATCTTCATCAAAATCTCGGACGTCTTCATCTTAGTGTGGGTTTACGGAGGTGCTAGGTAAGTTTATGTGCCCTCTTCCTGGCTGAGCAATTATTCCTTGTTTTACTCTAACAAGAGGTGGTGTAAAGCCTAGGGGTATAGGGGTTTTTTAGCGCTAACACCAATAGTTTATATAAGTTACCGAGGAATCAATTTAAATAGGTTGGCTTCTTCACATCGTTTTAGTACTTTATATAAGTTGATGAGGTATCGGTTGAAATCGTCTCTTGAAACGGAGAAGCCATCCATAAATATTTCCATACAATCTTCCACCATATCCAAAAAATAGCCATCATACATCTCTAAAAAGTAGTTGGGGCGTTACACAACCCAAATGGCATTCGTCTAAATGAATAGGTACCATATAGACATATGAAAGTAGTCATTTCTTGATCCTCTGGTGCTATGGCTATTTGATTATATCCTGAATATCTATCAAGGAAGCAATAAAATGCTTTTCATGCTAGTTTATCAAGCATTTGGTCAATAAAATGAAGGGAAATGGTCATTTTTGTGGCATTATTGAGCTTCCTGTAATCCATATATATGCATCAGCCCGTGACTGTTCTAGTAGTTAAAAGCTCATCATGTTCATTTTTTAGCACAGTCACACCACCCTTCTTTAGCAGACACTGCATCGGACTGACCTATGAGCTATAGGATATTGGATAAATCACTCCCGTATCTAACCATTTTATGATTTCCTTCATGACTACCTTCTTCATGATCAGATTGAGTCTTCTTTGTGGTTCCACCGAAGTACTATGGTTGTCTTCTAAATTAATATTTTGCATGCATATGGTAGGGCAGATTCCATTGAAGTCTCCCATTGTCCATCCGAGAAATTTTTGTACTGTGACAAAACACTTAACAAACTATTCTCCTCCTCGAAGGTTAGATTGGCAGAAAATATCACTGATAAAGTCTCATTACTACCTAGGTAGGCATATTTCAAATATGATGGCAAAGTTTTAAGTTCCAATTTAGGTGCATGTTATAGAGATGATTCTGGGGGATTAACTTTATTAAAATCTATGGGTTCAAATTTCATACCTGATCTAGTATGAAGGAAACTAGATTGTTCCACCGACTCTCTTTCATAATCTACCTTGGTGTCATTAGCAGGGAACCCGTTTAGTGCTTTATTCAGACTGCTATTGCCAAGGCCATAGTTCTCATAATCGTATTCTAAAAATATTTCACCTAGGCCATGATTGTCATGTTTGTGTGTCATGGATATCAAGTCATGGCATAAAGTATTGTATTCATCTATCTTTAAAAATTCAACGTGGCTAAGAATTACCTTTTATTATTCTTCCATCGGGTCTATATCTCTAATGTATTGGCAGTTTTCTAAGTCGTTCACATATTTTATGGAGTTGAATACATTGAATATGACGCTTTGCTCTCCTACCCGCATTGTGAACTCTCCCTTTTTTCAATCTATTAGGATTCGTCCAGTGGCTAAAAAGGGTCATCGAAGGATGATAGATGCATTTTCATTGGCTTCACAGTCCAAGATGAGGAAATCAACTGGAAATATGAATTTGTCCACCTTCACTCTGACATATTCTATTTTGTCCTTAGGACGCACATAAGATGGATCAGCAAGTTGTAGGATAACTGTGGTTGGGCAAGTGTTATACCTTTCTAATTTTAAAAATTTGGACTTTGGTATTAAATTTACGTTTGACCCTAAGTCAACGAGAGCTCGTCCTACAAAGTTATTATCAATTGAGCATTGTATTACAAAACTGCCAGGGTCTTTTTGTTTTGGTGGGAGTTTGCTTACTGCAGAGCAGATTTCTATTGTCGTAGCAATATTTTCTACCTTCATCTTCTTTGTAACGATGTCTTTTAGAAACTTAGCATAGGAAGGAATTTGCTCAATAGCTTCAAGTAAAGGCACGTTGATATACAACTGATCTAGAACATCAATAAATTTCTTGAACTGGATATCATCATTATGTTTCATTAATTGTTGAGGAAATAGTGGCGGAGGACTCACGTCATTTGCTATTAGTGCTGACGAAATTCTGGTATTGGCTATAAAATTCCCATTGTCTGGTTGATGATTTTCGGAGCATTCATCCTTTTCCTTCTCTTCGGACAATTCATCATTATCCATATCTTTGGCTTGATCTTCTGGATGTGTAATGCCTTGGGGAGAATTGTTCAATTGTTTTTCCCCAAACTTGTCTTTCTGGTTAACATGTGTTCCACTCCTTAGTGTAAGTACACTACACTACTCCTTTCCATGATGCTTAGTGATTTCAGTATCAATAGGGAGATTTCCTTGTGGGTGGGAATGTAATGTCGTGGAAATTTGACCCACTTGGTTCTCCAATGCTCTCAGGGATGAGCTATGGCTTTGCAAAAGAGCCGTTTGACTTTGCAACAAATTTCCTTTGTTTTTTATTGTTGATGAGTGCTCGTGCATCAGAGTCTTTGTTGAATCAATGAAATCTTCCATGAATTTCTACAATAAAACTTCCAAGGAGTTAGAATTGGAGTTGGTATTTGAGGAAGAAGTTGTACCTTTAGTGTTTTACCAGGGCAGCTGATGATGCTGATTCTGAAAATGTTAATGGTCCGAGTTACTCTGCTGTGGCCTATTATAATTTTCTTCTTGATTGTTATTATTCCCTTGATTACCCTTTGAAAAATTTGGATGTTGTCTCCAGCCAATATTATATGTATTTGAGTAGGGGTATTGTTGCTTCGGTTGTAATTGCCTAAAAAATTGGTAGACTCATGATTTTCTGGACATACACTCTCATGATGATCGTCGTGAAAAAATATGCATGAATTACTGGTCGTCTTGACTTCTTTCACCACATTATGACACTGCAAATTTTTCAACATATTAGTTATAATAGAAAGTTGAGCAACTATTGAATCCTTACCCTCAATTTCATATACTCCAGATGTTTTTTTGTCGGTTCCCAACCTTGTATTTCGGAATTGATAGTCGTTATTTGCTATCCCGTCGAGGATATCAAAGGCTTTCTCGGGTTATTTGTCAAGTAAGGTACCATTTATTGAGGCATCTAACATAGTGGGTGCATTAGCTCCGTTGTAAAACATCACGACTTGAGTCCAATTATGAAATCTATGGTTCACACACTTACGAAGTAAACTTTTATACCTATCCCAACATTCGTACATTCATTCATCATGTTCTTGGTGAAAACTTGCAATATCATTGCGAAGCTGTGTATTCATATTGGGTGGATTGTATCAAAGTAGGAAACTGTTGTATAAATGCGCCCAAGATTTCATTGAGCTTGAAAGAACTCCATTGAGCCAAGATCTTGCTCCATCGAGTAGGAAATAAGGAAAAAGTTTAAGTTTAAGCACATCTTCATGCACTCCTTGTTACCGGAATGAATCACACACTTCAAGGAAGGCACGAATATACTGTCTAACATCCTCATTAGGTAAACCACCAAATTGACCGATTAAATTTAGCTTGTTAAACATCACCATTTTAAGCTCAAAATGGGTTGCTTGTATCTCAGGTGCCACAATGCCTGGATTTAGATTGTCAAGAATTGGGTTCAAATAATCTCGTATTGCTCATAGTCTTGCAACTTCTCTCTGAAAGGTTAATTGCCACATCACGATCTGCCTGATCACCCGTGTTGTTACCCTGAAATTGTACTTAGTTCATATACTGTCTAGTTCGTTGGTTATGTCGCCTTTGTCTAAACGATTATTCAATTTTAGGGTCTAATGGTTTTCTAGCAGATCTCAGGGTCATGCAATGATTAAAACCTACAAAAGAAAAAAATAAAATACATTAAACTAAGTAAATATAAGGTGACAAGAAAAACTTGTTATGGCAAAAAATAAAAATTCCATCAGTTGTTAATCCCCAGTAACGGCGCCAAAAACTTGATCGCTTGTAAATGTATATGCTAAGGCAAGCAATTCTGTACAAGTATACACAATCGAATCAAGTAATATAAGGTAAGTGAGTTATCGTCTCCTTAGGGATTGGTCGAATATTTTTAAGCTTCACCACAACCAGAACTAGATGTCACAAGCTAATTCTTGGAATCTTGTCGAGCTAGAAAATGATTAGTAAGAAAGTAAAACAAGGAAATATTATAAAGTATGGTTGTATAAAAGTTTGGTTGAAACAAAATAAATATGAAAACTATCAAATTAAAATAAAGCAAAGGTAAATGTTGATTCAAATATATTCAAAAAAACCTCACATATTCAAACTTATCACATAGCACTCATGCTAATCTTTTGCATTGACAAGCAATTATTCTAAGTCTAGAATGAATTATTATGATATGCTTAAGCTGCCCGACAGGATGACTAATTATTCTTAGATGGTTGATATAGCAATACTACTCAGCGTTAACTACAAACTCTTGGTTTGTCAGATTGTTGTTGTA
This sequence comes from Hibiscus syriacus, assembly GCF_006381635.1. Classification (NCBI taxonomy): domain Eukaryota; kingdom Viridiplantae; phylum Streptophyta; class Magnoliopsida; order Malvales; family Malvaceae; genus Hibiscus; species Hibiscus syriacus. Next base: position 1,658,943 of record NW_024061969.1, on the reverse strand, counting down.
GCAATACCTCTCAGGTCTAGTGTCTATCCCTTTTAGTCGATTGAAACCGGCTCCTTATCTCTAAGCTAGACAAGTTAGAACATCACTAACCTGGATCCATTCCATTGTTCATGTAGATCTATCTTAATTCTCTCGAATCAAAGAATCAATATCTAGATAACCGACACTCTTTCGACGCTCTTACATTGCCAAGACATGTTTCACCAAGACCCCAGGCAATCTCTCGAAGCTCTTATAGTGTCAAGGAAAAATATTTAAACAATGAACAAAACAGTCATGAGCAAAATTATAATTCATCATTCATAAAGCATAAAATAATTGTTTAGGCAAAAAAAAGATTAACACCAAGTAAGACAGTTCATAGTGTTATCAAAAAGTCAACCAAAGTATCATCGTTTTACTATAACCCCAAATAACATAAAGAAATTAAGAACAAATGAAGAATGACTCCCAAAACTAGTGGCTCTGTCGTGACAATTCTGATCAACACTGCGACTGCCCTGGCGATCAGCCTCTCTCGAGGTCTGATCACCTCTCTGCTACAGTCTGGCTATGGAGGACACCAAGGATGGTCGGTTGGTAAATGGTGGCGAAGCACTACAGTTGCTTGCTCACACTTCAAGTAAAGCTCTTATAACTTCCTTGCCCCTTTTTGTTCGCGGCTGTGGCTGGGTATTTATAGAGGGAAATCTCCTAGGGTTTCGTGTAAGTGAAGATTCCCTAGATACTCGTTATTTTTTTGTCCAGGCTAAAACAAGAAAAGGTGGCTGACTATGTCAGAATCTTGAGGGCTTGCTTGCAGGTGAGGGAAGTCGTACAACTGGCATGTGACATAGGCGATTCGTCATATTCACTTCAGAATTGCAAGATGAACCTTGCCATGGCTAGATAAATATGCCCCTCACAATCTTTAACTTCTTTATTCCACTGACCCTTACAAATTACGTTGTCGTAACTGAAATTTTCTTCCTAAATAAATTTCCTGCACATACACAATCCACACAGACCCTTCTCCTCGGCAACATCACTCAAACCAAATAAATTTTGCCGAAGCAAAGCTTATCCACCACAAATAAATATAACCTAAATGCAACTATTATACTGTTAATACTTTGGTTAGACGAGTAATAACTTAAGTAAAAAGACTAGAAATAGGATCTTTTTATGGAGTTATCAGTTTCAGATGTAAACACAGGGCATATACGCCCCAGAGGTTACTCACTAAAGCCTATGTGGAGAAAAATATTTTTTCTCAGGTAAGCGTAGCGTTCACCCATACCTAACGGAATAGAGCACAATTAGAAGGCTCTAAATATTCATGTTTTAGCGTTTGTGAGGTGAAACTCACAATCCTTTGCCTCGATCCAAAAACAATAAGACTAAAAAAGGTCAGAAATATGAAACATAGAAATTACATATTCATACAACTAATAAATAAAAAAATAAAAGATGTATGATACGATGTAATGCAATGCAAACAAAACATAAGGATCAAAGTTAAAATATAATTTATATTTACCATTTTCAACTAAAAATATGACGTATAATCGATTACGATTTGACTCTCTAATGTCCCCAGTGGAGTCGCCAAGCTGTCAGAACGGTCCTGGTTGAGTTAATCGATTGACTAATAAGCCAAGAAGGGGATGAATTGGCAATAAAAATTTTGGTGGAAGCTTTTGTAGAAAATTGAAAATATTTGCACATCGATTTAGAGTGGTTCGACTTTCTAAATCAAAGTCTACGTCCACTACCTTAGATATCCACACTAAGGATTTTCCAATAAATTCACTAATTTGTTCTTTCTTTTGAGGGCAAAGAGTAACCTTACAACTCCCTCAAGAATTATACCCCAAATTCTTGAGAACACTCTTTCCCAAAGAGAAGTACACAAATTTGCAAACTTACAAAAAACCTCACAAGGTAAGATGTTTGCACAATTCTAGAACAAAAAAAGAACACTAAAAAAATAATACAATTGAGTACAAAGGGTGTTCTTGAAAGCAAAAATGAATATTGAATGGAAAATAGGCTTGAAAATGCTCAAACGATAAGTTCAAGGCTTTCTCTTTGATTCTCTCACAATTGTTGTTAATCAATGGTTCCTAAGCTTGTTTAATACACATTGAATCACTTCTGAATGTTGGGGATCATTGGTGAAGTCAATAGATTCGTTATTGTGTAATTATCATTTAAAAATCTGGTGGGAGCGTGGGTGCATCAGTACATTCTCAAGGGTGATTCGGTACGCTATGTGTAAAATTCAAATATTTCAATCGTTAGTTGACCTAGTGCATCGATACATTTGGGGTGCATCGATACACTACTTACATTCGATGTTTCAAAATAGCCATGAGTGCATCGATGCATTATCTGTGCATCGGTACACAAAATGATTTCGATGTTTCAATAAAATCAGGAGTGCATCGATGCATGGCTGTGCATCGGTACACAAAATGCATTCAAATTAGGGTGTACATCGATACATCAAATAGTGCATCGGTACATCCCTTCATAAAATTGATTTTTGGCTCGATTTTGGTTCGAAATACTTTGTAAAAATTGTTTCAAAAATATTTTATAAAAATTGTTTCAAAAATATTTTAAGTTTAGAACAGAATTTCACACTTTAGTAAGGTTTGAAATTGACCTTTGAAAAACTTGGAGTAATATTTGTGATATTGAATAATTTAATCAAATATATTTTAAAAATAATTATAAAATCTTAAAATTCAATAGCATTTTATTTGTTATGTCCAATCATCAAAATGTTTTCAACAGTCCTTAAGCTTTTTAGGGCTATGGCGAGTAAACGATCCAACTTAATTTTGAAAAAGACTGGTTTTTTAATAAATTTTAAATAAATGTATAAATAAATAAATTTGGAGTCGCCATCAACCTTTGAATTAGGTAGGTAGAATACATAAAATATCCTTTAAAATAATTTTAAGAAAAATAATTTTAAAAGACAAAAAATGATCGACATTTAACAAAAAACTCATTTCGAAAATGGTTCAGGAGTCGATTACGTGTGGAGAAGGATCAACACCCCCATAGACCCAAAATCGATACCTAAGCGATTATACGTCATCTAAATATTGAAATTTGAAAATATGAATATACATTTAAATTATGATCCTAATTTTTTTTGAAAAAGACATTATTTTGTATGAATAATCCTTAAAAACACATTCCTTTTTAGTTAAGGCGCGTTTTTTATGTATTCTCCATTTGAAAGATCATTATCATATTTTTAACCAAATTATATATTTAATATACAAAAAAGTAAATAAAATAAAGTAAAGAAATCACTTGAGTATATAAAAAGGGTGTTATTCTGTATGAGTAATTCTTGAAAGCACATTCCTTATTAGTCAAGGTGCGTTTACATAAATTTCTCATACAAAATAATATTTATTCATTTTTTCTAGAGAGAATATGTATATTTAATATATATATATAATCATTGGGACGTAAAAACATATATATATATACTATTTTATAAGAATAATTCTCGGAAACGAACTCCTTGTTAGTTAAGGTTTGTGTCCATAAATTCCTCGTACAACATGTTATCTGAATACAACGTGCCCTTACAATAAAGAGAAACAAACAAGGACTTAAACAAAATACCATAAATATAGGAAGCTTAAATGAAAATAATAGGAAATTAAACCAATATGTAAATGGATAACCAAAGTAAAAAGATAGTAACTTTAAGGGTTAAGTTGTGAATCCAACAAAAATCATGGCTATAAACAAAAATATCATATAATCTAAACACTATAATCACAATAAATTAAGGACAATGGAAAATTTTAAAATAGGATACTCAATATAAAATAAGGACAAAAATGAAATAACAAACGAAAAGGGACTAAATAAAATATATTAATATATCGTGCTGGAATAAGAAGAAATGAAACTTCATTTAGTGACTAAATTGAAAATTTACAAAGCTAGAAGGACTCGAGAAGGGATTTACCCACATGCTAAATGTTCATTCTTCCCACCCCATAACGACATCGCGTAGCATGGGGTAAATAAACCCAAAACTGTGGTAAAAAATGGCCTAAATTCTCATTTGTTTCATTTTCACTCTTCCCAAAAGGGAAATTTTTTTCTCTTCCATACTCTTCGTTGGGGGAGGCCGAAAGCCTCCGACCACCGCTATCCGAAGCGCTCCGCCACCATACACGCCGGTTAGAGCTTGAGAAAATCTCCCCAAAACCATCATCTCTCGCCTAAACCTAATTTCGAACCCCTTTAAGCCTAAAAACCCATGAAATACCCTAGATCCAGAGATTTACCTTCGAAAACTCCATCTTCTAGTGACATTTAGACTTTCCGGTGACAAACGATGTAAGCTTCTTCTTTCTTATTCACTTCCTCTCTTTTTTATTCTTTGGTTGTTGTTCTCTCTCTCCCTTTTTTTCAGTTTTTAAAAAGTCCTTTTTTTTGGTTCTCGGTTATGTTGTTGTGTAGAAAAAAAAGGATCTCGGTTTTTTGTTGTGTTTCTATATATATATATATATATCCCAAATGAATATGTAATGAAACCCCCTCCGGAAAAAATGACATCTATAAAAATTATCTATGAATGTAAATTGTGTATTGAAATACAATTCAATGTTCCAAAGCAAAAGAGATCAACATGATAACAAATGAGCTCTATCTTGCTTAGTCGTGACGATGTCAAATCTAGCCCTGAACAGGGTTTCAAATCGCGGTCGCAGTCGCGTTTTCGGTTATTTCGGATTTACCGTGATTTCGGCCGTCGCAGGCGCTATTGCGGCCGTCGCGGGTAACTCGGACGATGGCGAAACCGCTATATCGCGGCCGAAATCACAGTCGCGAACCGTTTTTTGAAACCCTGGCCCTGAGATCAATTATTTTAAAGCTATAAGGGGAAAAGAATTTGAAGGAAATTGCACAAGAACTTCAAAAATCGAATGAACTTGATCAAGATCTTTAATTATCAAAGAAATATTTATAAAAGAGTAGTTCCTATATTCAACTCCAAATGCCATTCAAACGACCTCTGGTAATATTGTTCTCTCTAAAAGATCTGGTTTGAGCAGTTGAGTAGATAGTCTAGAAACATTATCAACATTTACTATCTTATAAGCACATAATACTATTAAGAAAACTTCTTCAATTACATTCAAATATTCCATCATAGTGTTCAACATCAATTTGATGCACCTCCGATGGTTGACGTGCTATACGATCCTCTTACTTTTTTCTTCCATTTATTAGAAGCGAGCTATTAAAACAAGTAGAGGGGTCAAACAACACCTACTCATGACCAAAACAAATGTATATCAGATCCAATTAATAACAACAATAATAGAGAACCTTACAAAAAATTAATCTTCACGAACATACCCATTGTATGACCACCAACGATCACATGTTGATATATGTGGTGTTATTTGATGACTAATTATTCTATACCATCATTTTTTAAGATGTAAAATCATTAATACCACGATAACTCCCAAATAACACTTTTCCAAGGCCTTATAGATATCCTTGCAACAGAGACAAGTCACGTACGATCTTCCCCACCAAAAACCCAGACTGATTCCACCATAACCTCTACAGACACCATCAAAACTATCGACCGACCACCTTCTACAGTTGTCTATATTACCAGTCAACAATATCATATTGATTTTATTAAGGAAAATGTATCGTTCTTATGTGATGGCTTTAGCTTACCTGTTAGAGTAAGAGAAGCTCATTGATATTCTTTTAATTCGGGGTTGAAGTGCAGCTATGATCGTCTTGATTCTCCATTGAATACCTCGGTGGATCCAGCTAGTTGGTGTTCTAAAGGTTTAGTGAATCTTGTGGGAGAGTATGTTGGTGTCTCGTTTGAAGAAGTGCTCTCCAGTGTCGGATGTTGATGTTGTTTTTTATAATAAATATTATGATGCATCTTTGAATACTGGAATTGGTAATTTAATGGTACAAGTTGTTTCCGATGCGATTCTCTCTACCTAGGTGGATTCTCATATCGATCATTGTGCTGGAAATGAGGATTTAGGCAGTGAGCATCATGAAGCTATTGTGTCAGAAGGACTTGCGGGGGAGGAAGGATTTGTTGGTAGGGGTGAGCTTAAAAAAATCGATCTTTTCAACTCAACACAACTTAAATAGTTCGACTAAAATTAACTTTAATTGTAATTTCATTATTTCTTCTCATTGAAATTTCAACTTGTCATAACCAATTTCCGGCGATGCGACGAGTCTCGACTTATTTTTGTGAAAACCCAATTTTGTAAAAGAAGCGCTTTGGAGTCGCCATCGACCTTTTGGGTTAGGTAGGTTGAACACCCAAAAATTTTCTTTTAAAAGTGTTTTTTAAGAAAAACGTCATTTTAAAAGATTTACCGATTTACGTGTAACTAGAAATTCATTTTTTAGTAATAAAAAGGGTTCAGGGTCGGTTACATGTGGGGAAGGACCCAAAATTGGTACCTATCGATTATATATTGTATCGAAATATTATAAATCTAAGAATTCAAATACATATTTAAGTTACGATTCCATTCTTCCGAATTCAACCAAACAATATTGTAGGACCAAAAATTATAAGGAAAAATATAAAATATTCCCCTATTTTCAATTGAAGAGAAAATACTCCCTAAAATACTTTAGGAGGAATATTTCTCTTTCCAACTGAAATAAAAGGAATATAATAACTTTCCTAAGAATTTAATATTAAAATAATTTTTATTCAACTATAGAAAGAAATTAAACCCATTAATCCTAATTATATTATTAGAAAAGATAATGGATATTCAATTATTTAAAAATACCGAGACTTAATCCCTAATAAAATTAGACAAATAGTCTCGATAAGTTTAAAATAGTAAATATTTCCTTTTCCCTTCAAAATTTATTAATTTTAAATGCAATCAATTTTTAAAGGTTTTTCTAGTGGGATATTTGTTTATTTTAAAATATCGGAAAAGGACATCTAGTTGTCTTAAGACTGTCCCTTTTGAATAATTTAAAATAAATAAATATTGCCCTCAATCCAATTATGTAATCAGTTAAGTTATGCTAATGAGGCTCTTAAACATACTTTAATGGTACAAATAAACATTATACATATGAATTTACTCATTACATGGTGACAAAAATAAATGCATGGTAACCTTAGTACTAACATAACAAAAATATCATGGCATGAAACAAGAAATAAAAAAAAAAAGAGAAGCACCAGAATCAAATAAATAAATACAGGACTAAAACAGAAAACATAAACAAACACCTAACTAGAAAGGACTTAAGGCTTGATTAACCCTAAAAAGCTGCTAAAATGCAAAACATATTAAACAAAGAGGACCCACGAGTGATTTAACCTAAAACTGGTGACCAGAATGCTAAACACGCTAAAGCTCTAGGGATCTTAACGTGATTTTCCCAAAAATTCAAATATATCAACATATCACCCCGTTTACAGAATCATTTCTGCATGAAACTCATCCTAACTCAACTCCTTTTTCTTCTTCACTCAACCACAGCGGCAGCCCCTCACACATTGTCGGCCACTAACCCACCAACGACTCGAACCATTGCCTACAAACCCTAAGAAAAATCCAGTCGATCCCTTCCTTTGCCTTGGCCGAAAGGTCTAAAAATCCCAAAACAATCCCACTCATCCTAACTCAACTCCTTTCTTCTTCACTCAACCACAGCGGCAGCCCCTCACACATTGTCGGCCACTAACCCACCAACGACTCGAACCATTGCCTACAAACCCTAAGAAAAATCCAGTCGATCCCTTCCTTTGCCTTGGCCGAAAGGTCTAAAATCCCAAAACAATCCACCACACACGGTGACTTTGTTGCCTAAACCACTAACCTAACTCTTAACTCCTCTCTGGCGACCCTATTTTCCCCGAGGAACACAATAAATGCAAGGTAATCTTTTCTCTAATTCTATTTAATTTTTATTTATTTTTGAAATAGCATAGAACAATAAATGAAACAAGTGTTTGAATACCTTTAAACGTTTGATAGATGAAAAGAACCTGTAGTTTTTCCTTGTTTTATTTCTTTGGAAAAAAAGTCCCTTACATTGTTCGTTTGATTGGGTTTTATACCCATTCATATGTAAAGATAATAAAAATATTTGCTTGTTGGTATATGTGTATTTGGCTGCACGGTATGGGCAGGGAATGAGATTGCTCGGTGGATGATGGGCAACAGTCCCAATTTGTGTGCTTGTAGAACAGCAGGGCATGGGTGATGGGGAATCGAGCTGTACATGGGATGTGCTTCATGTGTGAGTCTTCTGTTGGGGAGCTGCAACTAGGTATGGGCACAAGTTAGAAATTGTTTCACATGGGGGCATGGGTGATGGTTTAGTGGGGCATAGGCACTAGCATGGGTTTTAATTAAAATAAGAAAATGGTGCTCACAGCTGCCCCTCTTTGCTAATTGATGTGAAACGAGAATGAAGAAAAGATAAAAGAGAACCATTTTTTATCTTGGTCTCTTCTCTTCCAGTCGCGGGTTCTTTTGGAAATGTTGATCCAAGGTTGAACAAGTTCTTCTCATTATGAACTTCTTCTCCCTCGTTGGATGAGTTCTTCTCATTATGAGCTCTCCGCTGGGATATCAATCCACTATCTTCTGTGATGGTTGACCAAGATGATGCTAATCCAACTACTTATGTGATGGATTTAAGTGAGCTGACAATGTTTGATCCAGCTTATTCTGTGATGAAATCGAACAACATATTTGTGATGTTCTAACTCTGTATGCGATGGAAACAAGTCAAGGTTGAACAAGTTCTTCTCATTATGAACTTCTTCTCTCTCATCGGATGAGTTATTCCCATTATGAACTTTCCACTGAGAATGTTGATCCCTTGAGTGAGGTGTTGCTGATTCAACTCCATATGTGATGAATCGAGCAAAGGTTGAACAAGTTCTTCTCATTATGAACTTCTTCTCCCTCATTGGATGAGTTATTCTCATTATAAACTCTCCACTGGAAATGCTGATCCAAGGTTGAACAAGTTCTTCTCATTATGAACTTTTTCTCCCTCGTTGGACGAGTTCTTCTCATTATGAACTCTCCACTGGAAATGTTGATCCCTCGAGTGAGGTGTTGCTAATTCAACTCCATATGCGATGAATCGAGATAAGGTTGAACAAGTTCTTCTCATTATGAATTTCTTCTCCCTCATTGGATGAGTTCTTCTCATTATGAACTCTCCACTGGAAATGTTGATCCAAGTTTGAACAAGTTCTTCTCATTATAAACTTCATCTCCCTCGTTGGATGAGTTTTCTCATTATAAACTCTCCACTGGAAATATTGATCCAAGGTTGAACAAGTTCCTCTCATTATGAACTTCTTCTCCCTCGTTGGATAAGTTCTTCTCATTATGAACTCTCCACTGGAAATGTTGATCCCTCGAGCGAGGTGCTACTGATTCAACTCCATATGTGATAAATTGAGCTAAGGTTGAACAAGTTCTTCTCATTATGGACTTCTTCTCCCTCGTCGGATGAATTCTTATCATTACTAACTCTCCATTTGAAATGTTGATTCACCTCCTTCTGGGTGGATTTGAGTTTTTGAATATTCCTGCATTTTTTTTCAAAGCATTTCAATGAACATGAATGGGTGAGTATGCTCCTATTTATAGATGCTTACTGATGTATGCATGATGTTGTTTTAATATTGTGAGCTCTGTTGTCATGCAAATCTTCATTTTTAATGCATCATTTGATCCTTCGTTTGCATTCCACGCTTCATTTGGGCTACTTTATACAACTTCTCATTTTTCTCGTTCTCATACAAATCCTTTTCTGCTTTCATTTGAACTACTCATCTCTGTCAGGTAGACAATTTCTTGACAAGATTATGTATTAGCACACACCAAAATACCATTGTTTTCAATGTGCTTTTCGAGATTTTAGCTCACATGCATTTTCCTTGGCCAAGTTTTACCCTACACTCTTTGACTATATTCACGAGTATTAGGGTCCTGACTTACTTTAGACTCTATGTACTGGAAATCTTAGTTCAATGTAATTCCAAGAAATCTTTTATTTTCTTCTTATTGCCATGTCAATCTAATTAGAAGATGTTTATGTGTATGTACAGAACAAATAGAATTGGGCTTGAAATAACAAACTTTGAATTTACTGACAAAATATTGAATTTACAAAGTGATGGCTATCATAGAAATAGTAGAAATTTAGAAATACAAGTCAGATGTCCCTAGAGATCACTATCACGGGTGATCCTGAACAAATCCCCTTGATATAACTTGGAGCAATGAGTTGAGCTTCTGTCTAGAGGACTTCAAGGGTTGCCAAAATGTCTGTAGACGTGAAGCTTCTCTCAAAATATTAGACTCTCGAGAGGGTTTATCTGCATGATGCCTAATCTCAAAATGCCTTTGAGCCGCCCTTTTAGATTTTCAACTCAAAGCCTTCCTTTGGTTTCAGGATGTCCTTTGTGGATTTTCATCTCAAACCCTCATTTTTCTTTTCATTTTTATTTCTCTTTTTTTTTCATTTTTTCATTTTTTCATTTTTTCATTTTTTCATTTTTTCATTTTTTCATTTTTTCATTTTTTTCATCTTTTTCTTTTTTTTTTTCATTTTTTTTCATTCATTCTTTCTTCAAGCATAGTATTTCTTGACAGAGTACGAGTTTACTGGATTTCTCAGTTTTTTCCATCCATCTCTGCCAAAATTAACGCTCCCCCAGAGAAGGCTTTATTGACTACATATGGACCTTCCCAATTAGGCATCCATTTCCCTCAGAAATCTTTATGAATTGGCATGATTTTTTTTAGCACCCGATCACCCTCTCGAAATTCTCTTGGATGAACCTTCTTATCATGAGCTCTCATCATTCGTTTCTGATACATCTGACTGTGGAAAATAGCTTTTAATATCTTTTGTTCAACGAGATTGAACTGGTCAAACTGAGCCTGAACCCATTCAGCTTCATCCAACTTCACCTCCTTCAGAATTCGAAGTGATGAGATTTCTACTTCCACTGGTAATACTGCCTCTATCCCGTAGACTAAAGAGAAAGGCGTTGCCCCTGTCGAAGTTTGCAATGTAGTTCAATATGCATACAAAGCAAAGGATAATTTGTCGTGCCAATCTCTGTAAGTATCAGTGGTCTTTGTAATGTTCCTCTTAATATTTTTATTTGTTGCTTCCACTGCTCCATTCATATTTGGACGATAGGTCACTGAATTAGAATGTTTTATCTTGAATTATGCACACAGTTCTACCATCATTTTGTTATTAAGATTGGTGGCATCATCTGTGATGATTCTTTCTAGCAGCCCATACCGACAAATTATCTCCTTTTTTTTATGAATTTACAAACTATCGATCTCGTGATATTGGCATACGAGGCAGCCTCAACCCACTTAGGGAAGTAATCAATTGCTACAAGTATGAAGCGATGTCCATTCGAAGCCTTTGGTGTAATTACCCGAATGACATCCATGCCACACAAAGAAAACGACCATGGTGCAGTCATCATGTGCAAATGTGATGGAGGTATATGGATCTTATCTCCATAGATTTGACATTTGTGACATCTTCTCGCGTACTCAACACAATCTAAATGTATAGTGGCCCAATAGTATCCGTATCTCGTAATATCCCTGGCCATAGAAAGCCCATTTGCATGTGTTCCACATGCCCCTTCATGCACCTCTTCAAGTATATTTATTACTTCTCGGGCATCCACACATCTCATCAAGACATGATCACTACCCTTTCTGTACATAACTTCCCCATCCAAGATATATCTCGCAACCATTCTCCTTATTATCCTTTTATCAATCTCAGATGCCTGTTGTTAGTAAGTTTGATGCTTTATGTATTGCAAACTGTCATAATACCATGGACGACCATCTACCTCTTCTTCTAGGTTATAACAGTGTATCGGGGTTTTATATATTTGTATTTGAATCGGCGCCATGTCAGTTCTTCTATTTACTTGAAAAATTACAGCCAGTGTGGCCAAAGCATCTACCATTTGATTGTCTTCTCGAGGGAGATAATTGAAAGTGTCATCTTCAAATTCTTTTACCAATTCAAGGATCAGTCTTCTGTATTCCACTAACTTTGGATCTTTTGTCTCCCATTCTCCTCACAATTGGTACACCGCCATTGAGGAATCTCCGTATACTTTGAGCACTTAATTTTTTCTTTCCAAGGTTGTTCTTAACCCCATGGCACAAGCTTCATATTCTGCCATATTATTGGTGCAAAAGAACTCTAATCTACTTGCAAAAGGATAGTAGACATTTTATGGGGAAATCAGTTCCGCTCCAACTCCTCGTCCTAAAGCATTTGATGCCCCATCAAAATACAACCTCCAAAGACTTATCATCTGAAACTGTTTCATCCTTGGTTGTGACACACATTGGATCTTCGTCGGGAAAATTAAAGTTTAAGGACTCATAGTCATCCGAGGCACGACTTGCAAGGAAATTCGCTATGGCACTCCCTTTGATTGCTTTTTGGTTTACATACACAATGTCAAATTCTGATAGCAACATCTTCCACCTATCCAATCTACCAGTTAGAGCTGGTGATTCCATCAAATACTTCAATGGGTCAAGTTTAGATATTAACTAAGTAGTATGGTACAACATGTATTGTCTGAGCCTCTGTGTAGCCCATACTAAAACACAACATAGCTTTTGAATTGGCGGGTATCTAATCTCGCAATCAGTGAACTTTTTGCTCAGATAATATATGGCTCTCTCTTTCTTTCCAGATTCATCATGCTGCCCCAACACACACCCCATCGAATTCTCGAAGACCGCTAGTTAAAGGAGTAATGGTCTACCAGGGACTGGTGATACCAGAATTGGAGCATTGGATAAATATTCCTTGATTATCTCCAAAGTCTTTTGACATTCATCATTCCAAACTTCGGGGTTGTTCTTTCGAAGCAATTTGAACACTGGGTCACTTTTCTCAGTTAATTACGAAATGAATCGAGATATATAATTTAGCATTCCCAGGAAACCTCTAACTTCTTTTTGTGTACGAGGCGGGGGAAGATTTTGAATGGCTCATACTTTGTATGAATCAATCTCAATTCCTCTTTGACTAACCACAAAGCCCCAAGAGTTTCCCTGGCGTTACCCCGAAGGTACATTTTGTTGGATTGATTTTTAATTGATATTTTCTCAATCTTTGGAAAAGCTTCCTCAAATTTTGAATGTGCTCTTCTTCAATCTTGGATTTGGAAATCATGTCATCGACATACACTTCAATCTCTTTGTGCATCATGTCATGGAAAAAAGTCACCATAGCTCTTTGGTAAGTTGCCCCAGCATTTTTCAAACCAAATGACTTCACTTTATAACAAAACGTGCCCCACATAGTCACAAATGTGGTTTTTTCATGTCTTCAGTGTTCATTTTGATTTGGTTATTGCCAGAGAAGCCATCCATAAAAAAAAACCACAAATGCCCCGTAGTGTTATCTACTAGAGTATCTATATGGGGAAATGAAAAATTGTATTTTGGGCTAGCTCTGTTAAGATCTCTATAATCCACGCACATGCGGACTTTTCCATTTTTCTTTGGCACGTGGACTATTTTAGCGACCCATTCTGGAAACTTCATTGCCTGAAGAAACCCTGCATCAATTTGTTTCATCACTTCCTCTTTAATTTTTAACAACATTTCTGGCCTCATTCTTTTGAGCTTTTACTGAACTGGCTTACACTCAGGCTTTATCGGAAGCTTGTGCACCACTATATTTGTATTTGACCCTGGCATATCTTGGTAAGACCACGCAAAGATGTCTTTGAATTCTCGGAGCAGATCTATTAAGTCCCGTTTTATTTCAACTGAGAGTGCAATGCCGATCTTTACTTCTCTCTTTTCATCATCAGTTCCCAAGTTTATAATCTCGGTCTCCTCCTGGTGAGGTAAGATCTATTTGTCCTCATTTTCTACCAGTATTAATAGTTTGTTGGGAACATCACATTCTACGTCATCCTAACACTCACGATTTCTTCCAGACATATGGGCCACTCAAAGTTTATCTCAGGATTAAATTCAGAAACATTCATGTTATTGATATTTTGGCATATGTAAAGGGAAAAATTGAATCGAATATATATTTGGGAGGAGAGAACCATAATTTATGAAATGAATGTAAAGAATGACGATTAAAGAATGAAGAATGAAAATGTAAATAATGTTGGCCATTTGAGAAACAAAGACATGTCTTTCATTGAAAGCAAATATAGTTAACATAGTTGCCCTTACAAAAAAGATTCCTTAACACTTGTGGGCACAAGTATAAGGATTATTTCTGGGTATTGCTCTTAATTAATCTTAACAACTACAGGGAGATCCTCTATAGTCCAATTTTTTAGCGTCTATCCTTGGAAGCAAGGATGGATTCTAGCCAAATATTTTCCCACTTTATCATCCCCAGTTATCATGTTGATAACCAAACCCTCCATGACTTCATCAAACGAGTCTCTGTCTTTCATCCGCTCTCCTTCATCAATTGTTTTGGCTAACTGTTGCACCATATCGTACACTTCTTCAAACTTGAATGAGCTTGTTAGGGGAGGGAAAGACATACGATCCCACGGAATGTCCTCTCCTTTCAGTCTAGCTCTTCGTACTTCACCTCTCTTCTTTATTTCTTTCTTTCTTTGCTAAGAATCAGGCTTAAAACCAAGCCCAAAGCGGTCGCTCTTCAACATGACAAATTTGGGATGTAAAGTCCCTTGCAAGAGTCTACCGAGACCCTTTCTAAATTTAGCTCCTTTTCCTAGCTTGTAGAATAATTCCTTCAACATTTCCAACCCATATATAATTTTTCAATAATTATTCTTACTCAAACAATCCATGGCCAAAACTTAAAGAACAAGTTTTAGAAAGATTAAACATGTTCTAATCATCATACATACTTGAATATGAATCTACAACATGTAAATCATCAAGATTTATCATCAATTTCATGAATCCTATCATGAACATAAACCATTAGATTTGGGATCTTTGAAATCCAACAAGATTAGAAAGCAATATTGGTACCAAATGATAGCGTTTTTCGCTTAGATCACTTTCCTATCTCACGACATAACTCCAATTCCAAAGGAATTAGCTCAAAAATTGAAATTAAAATATTTTCTTACCTTGAAAGCTTTCTCACGTCCATGGAGAAGAGAGGAACACTTTGGCATGATATGTTTGATTGATATCATGCTTATCATCCTTTAAAAAATTATTTAAATCATTAACTTGAAAAATACCAATTTACCCTTAATAAAATTTTATAATCACCATTAAACCAAGATACATATCCTTATCATCTTCAAAATCAAATAAATATCATCCTTGTCATCTTTCAATAGTAAAATATGAACAAATTAGTTTTCCACTTTACCGTTTTGCCCTTGAAATTTCCAAAATTTACAATTCGGTCACTTTAATCAAACAGTTCAACTTAAACATGAAATTAAACCATAAAATATTATTTTCCAACATTTTAAAAATGTGAAAATAATATTTTTATTTCTTATTTTCGTGACCCATTTTGTAATTTTTTCAAAATTACATTTTGGTCCCTAAACTTTTCAAAGTTTATACTTTGGTCGCTAGACTTTACCAAATGTATAATTTGATCACTAAATAAATCCATTTATGGAATAACATTCTTTTTGAGAAAATTACCACTTAATTCCCTAAACTTTTCCCAAATTTTCTACTTTGACCATTAAACTTTCAAAATTTTCATTTTGGTAATTATTTAATTTTTTTGGGTATTACATTGTTATTGGCGATCATATCGATGAATTATATCTTGAGGAAGTATTTGGCAGCTCTTGGCAGAAAGTTATGTCCCAGAATGACACCTCTTCGCAAAAAGACATGAAATGTAGAAAAGTAACTTTTCATAAATTTGAAGTCCCTTGATAAAGGATGATATTTCTATAGCTCCCCATCTATGAGCTCAAAGTGTATCTGACAACTTTTACCAAAATTGTTCCTTGGCTTTCCCGGAGTTGTATAGATAAGTTCTCATAGCTTTGGACTTCATTTAATAGCTTGTTTCAGCTCCCCTTAGCCTAATATCCCTTCATAAAGAACATAAACATAAGTTAAGTAAATATGATAAATAAGCGTATAATTTATAGATGCAGACTATATGTTATATTAAATGTCAATTTGCAACATGTTATATAACCTATAATTCAAAAGTTCATATCCATTAAAATATTTAAAAGCAAGAATGTATTTGTGAGAAATTACTTCCCTTAATTGTTTAGCCTTTGCTCGAGTGATAGGTCCTTGTGGCATGACTTCAGGATCCTATGGTGTGGACATTATCACATCAGTAATCAGAACGCGTTCCATGTATGTCCCATTCATGCCCCCAAAAGGGGTAAGCCAATATCGTAAGGTTCTTCAAGTCCGACCATATTTTGTTTTAGTCAGTTTCAATTGGTGGAACTTGTGTCTTTTAAATTAGAGAAATTTATTCTAGATCATATATGAATTTAAATACAAAAAATAACAATAATAAAAGTTGAATATATTGCTTACCGGAAGAATTGTGGAATTAGGGGGTGTTGGACTAGTACAGGGATTATTTGGGTCGTATACATGAATTTGAATGTTGTTAGTGTCTTGTGTCCATAGACCATGGATGGCTAACGAGGATGCTCTAATACCCCAAATTTTGACTAGTGACTAAAATATAAGTTTTGAAAGTTTAGTGGTTTAAGTATAAACTTTAAAAAGTTTAGGGATATAAATCATAATTTTTTAAAATTATATATTTTAGCATATAAATGAACAATTTGGATTAAAATAAAGATTTTAGCGGGAATCAGATTTTTGGTATGGGATTTGTTTTAAAGGTCTAAAACGATAAAGTTGTATTGAAATTGGATATTCGGATCGAATCAGAATTTTAAAAAATTTGAAGGATGTTAGAAAATGGTTGGAAATATTATTTTCATATTTTATATCAGAGAAATTTTGCTTAGAGCAGTGCAATTTTTCAAATTTGACCGAACAGTGGAATTTTAGTGACTAAAATGCAATTTTCAAAAATTTCATGGCCAAATTTGAAATTCAAAGCCAAGTTGATTCATATTTGACCAAGGAATATTTTAATAGAAGATAATACAATGGAATTTGGTTATTTTCAATATTTATTAAGGATATTTTTGAGAATTTTCATAAATTGAATATTAAATTCAATTAATTAGTTTAATGCCATGTGTTTTATCTTTTAAATCATGGAGTAATCATGAAAATTAAGCCATTTTTAGCTACTCATCTTCATTTGGCCGAAACTTCAAGTGCTCCCATGGTAAGATTTTATTTTTATTTTTTGAAGCTATATACTTGATTTTTTTAATTTAGCTATTAGATAGAGAATTAATTTACATGAAATTCTCTATCATTTGGTACCAAATTTTCATGGTGAAGATGATTGTGTAATGATATTTGATGATTAGGGTTATGAAGGGTTTAGTGATCTTGAAGAATTAATGAAAGATTTTTTATGTTTTTGATGTTAGTGATTAATTCTAAAGCATGTACAATGATTAAAATTAATTGTACATGCATATATAAGGTTTGGGTTAATTAGGGTTTATGGATGTGTTAGGATTTGAATTCATTTTAATGTTCTAATGATTGGAAATGCATGAATTTAATCATAGGAGGTTCAATTAATGCTTGAAATTGAATAAAAAGTTTCCCTAGGTGAGATAAAGTATTCGTCCATAGGGAAGAAAATTGAGGGAAATGTTGAAAAATTTCCTATGGATTAGAAATGATATTATAAGTAGTCCATGTGATTTGAAGATTGGTTTTGATCAATTTGGAACCTTGAAAGTGTAAAAAGGGCTAGTTTACAAGTTCTTGGAACTGTGGGATATTATTATAAGAATGTAATATTTGACGGATTCAATGTTGATTTTTGATATTTGTAATGCTGGAAATTAAGTTGGAAAGTCGTTTGGAACCAAATTTGCAAATTTGGTCAAATTATAGTGGAAATCGAAAGGTCCCAAAACCTTGGGGACTTGTTTGCAAGTTATTAAATGTAGATGTATTATTTTGGTAAATTATTGAATGCTGTAAACTTTTTTAGTATGATGAATTTTGAATTAAATATTGAGTTGGGTTGAATTACAAATTTATAAAGTTAGGTGTTGAAAATCGAAAGTTTAGGAAACTTTGGGTTGAAATTAATAATGTTTTGAATGTTAAAGTATTGATTTAGGTATTTTATTTAAGTGTTGGAATTTTAGTAATTTATGTGCAATGATCATAATGGTGAAGGACCGTTATGAACTAAATGGAAAGGTTGAGGTGAATTCTAAAAAAATCATAATTTGTGGCTTATTCGTGTAAATTAACAAAAGATGAAGGGTTAAAGATGAAAATAAATATTCATGGATTTGGAATATGTTGAGTTAATCGAATGACGAAATTGGCCAAGAGGGGGGGATGAATTGGCAATAAAAATTTTGTGGAAGCTTTTGCAGAAAATTGAAAGTAATTGCACAGCGATTTACAGTGGTTCGACTTTCTCAAACAAAGTCTACGTCCACTACCTTAGCTATCCACACTAAGGATTTTCCAACAAATTCACTAATTTGTTCTTTCTTTTGAGGCCAAAGAGATAACCTTACAATTCCCTCAAGAGTATACCCCAACTCTTGATAACACTCTTTTCTCAAAGAGAAGATTACAAATTTGCAAACTTACAAGAAAACCTCACAAGGTAAGATGTTTGCACAATTCTAGAACAAATAAAAGAACACTCAAAGATGGATACAATTGAGCACAAAAAGTATTCTTGAAAGCAAAATGAATATTGAATGAAAATAGGCTTGAAATGCTCAAACTTGAGGTTTGATGCTTTCTCTTTGATTCTCTCTTGATTCTAGTTGCTTGATGTTTCTTGTTATTGATCAATGGCTTCTAAGCTTGCTTAAATACACCTTGAATCACTTCTGAACGTTGGGGATGATTAGTGGAGATATTATAGCCGTTTTAGTGTGAAAACATTTAATAAAACAGCTTGGAGCGTGAGGGGAATCGGTTCCCCCTTGAAGGGAATCGGTTCCTAAGTGTAAAATTCAAATATTTCGACCGTTAAACAGGGGGGGAATCGGTACCCCTTGGGGGGAATCGGTTCCCTCTGAGTATACTAGAATTCTCGGAGCCAAACTATTCAAGGGGAATTGGTACCCCCTATGGGGGAATCGGTTCCCTCCGAGCATTCTGGAAATCTCGGAGCCAAACCATTCAGGGGGGGAATCGGTACCCCCTTTGGGGGGGAATCGGTTCCCTCTGAGCAATTTGGAATTTTTAGCTTTGAAATGGTTCGAAACACTTTGTAAAATTATTTTCAAATTGTTTTATGATTAAAACTTAATTTTACACTTAAGTAAGGATTAAAAATGATTTTTGAAATATTTGGAGTAATGGTTTGATATTCGAATAGTTATATCGAATATACTTAGAAAATCATTTGGAAAATCTTAAAATTCATTTAACTTAATTTGTTATATCGAAATATCAAAATGTTTCAACAATCTCCCCCTTTTTGATATAACAAAACATTTTAGTAATTTTAAGATTTTTGAAATCATGTTTTGAAATTACTCTCCCCCTTACTTTAACACTTCTCCCATTTATCATTTAAAAACATTTAACACCTATTCTTCTCCCCCTTTTTGTTAAATCAAAAAGACATTGTAAAACAAGGTTTTGAAATCATTTAGCCAATTAATTTAAGAATAAGCTTAAGCTGCTAAGATCACAATCAAAAGAGAGGTTAGCCATTAGTTTCATAATCAATATTCATAAACAATGTGATATGGAAAAATTGGTCATATTGCTAATAATGATGTAAATGATGCAATAACGAACACACCAAACATATAAGTTCACACCATCCATAAATCCAAACAAATTCACAATCCACAAATTCAAACATTCAAAATGTTAAAACAATAAGTTTGAAGTTCTTAAGCTAAACACATAATCAAGCATCCGGATTGGTAGGAGGAAAATGAGCTCGCATAGCAGCCATTTCATGAGTGAGTTCATTAATACGAGCATTGGTTGCTTCATGGTTTGCACGCATCTCCTGAAGAATCTCTAATTGTTGAGCTCCCATTGTGGATAAATGAGACTCTATAGAGGAAAAACGTGAATCCATTGTCGCAAATCGGAAATCAAATGTCTCCATAAAGGATTGAAAATAGGGAGGCATTTGAGTCGATTGTTGTGCGTGCTCCTCGGGGGTTGTTCAGGCTCATCTTCAGCTTCATCGATATCCCTCATTAATTGTTCAAACTCGGGATCTTCGTCAGCCTCGGGTGGAGCTTGTGAAGAACTAGCTCCCGGAGTATTTGCAGAAGATTGAACCCATGCACCGGTTTCCTTATTTTTGACCCATCCCGCTCTTGTTAAAGAAAGAAGATTGATTTGTTTCTTAAGAGGAAATGAGGCATCTAGACCAACTCGGAGTTCAGCTTTAGAAAAGAGATTACTAAGGATACAACCGTAAACTAGTGAAGAACAGAGTTTCTTATTTGGCACTAGGTTAACGGTTTCAACAATTTCAGCAAAGATAATCTCGGAGAGGTTTATTTTTATATTGTTTTCAAAACAATGCAACCACCAAAGATCTAAAGCTCTAAGAGTTGAATATCGACCCCCGGATGGTCGAAACCACCAAGTGATCATGAGATGAAGAAAACGCTCATGGAGATCCAAAACACTTGCACTATCATTTCGTTTATAGCGAGAGCCTAAAACTTGTTTTTCGTTTGATAAACCTTCATTATCCAAGCCTAAGGCATTGGCTATGTAAGCTGGATCAAGATGAAAATATTAACCTAGGAGGTAGGAACGTACTCCTATGGTTTTGGTTTTGTCACGATTTTTTGATACACACGGCATTACTATAGAAAATACGAACAAGTTGATGATAGACAACTGGTTCAAGTTCGAAAAGTTTATCAAATTTCCAATCATGCAAGATAGGGAGATATTTGAAGTTAATATCAAGCATAGCTTGAAGATATGGGATACGTTCTTCCCTAATCTTATACGAGTCAAAATATTGGTAAAACCAAAAACGATAATCTTTAGGACCAGGTTGATTGAAACAAGAATTTTGGATAGTCAAGTTGGGATCACGATTTGGAATAGGATTTTCAAGGATAGGAGGTGGATTTGGTTGACGACTAGAACGACTAGATGAAGACCTAGCACGTTTAGGATTGGACATGGTGAAGGAAATCAGAATAGTTCGAATAACCTGCAATTTTAAGAACAAATGTATGCAATTCAATTAATCCCAAAACTCAATTGAGTCCTCAATATTTCAAGGTTCTCTATATCAATCCTAATGGGCAAAGTTTTTGAGAAACTTTTGAAAAATACGGTTTTGAGAAACAATATATGTATAGTTTTCATAACAACAACATAATTTAATCAAAACACAATAATTTTAAAAACAACAATTTTTTTTAATTTCGAAAATTTAAAAATGTTGGAAAATTCTTGTGTTTTTGATGAAATTAGTTGTAACATCTAGTTTCTAATCACTAAACAATCAATGCCTGATCACTATTTCAACCTAGAACTAATTAAAACTAATCCTATGTTCAAAAACAATGAAATAGAGAGTTTTAGAAAAATTACCTTGAAAGATGAAGATTGAGGGGATTTAGATGTTGTTTGCACGATTTTAATGATTCCAACAGGTTTAGAGGATGATATTTGATTCGAATTCCGATTAATATCGTTGATTTGAGGCAAGAATGGAGAGTTGAGAGGAAACAGCAGAAGAGAAAAGAAAAAGGAGGGTTTTGGGTGTTTTGAAGGTTCTGCCCGATTTTAACAGAACCCCAGGGGGTATCGATTCCCCTGTGGGGGGAATCGGTTCCTCTTTAAAGGGGGAATCGGTTCCCTCAGGGGGGATCGATTCCCTCTGCACCAAAATGCTAAAATCTGATTTTTTTAAGCATAAAATGCTAAATTAATCTTTTCTAGTGGTGTTGGCAACTCATATATTGAAAAATAATTATGTTCAATCAATTAAATTAATCTTTAATCGATTTTTGAACATAAAATTAATTTTTCATCAAGAATCATAAACTCCCCCTAACTAATAGCAAGAATGCAATCAAAAATTATTATAAAAAGCATTTTTCAAGATTTATTAAAAGTGCTAAAATTATTTTAAACACTAAGTGAAGATAGGTCAGTTAAACCTAATTCTCTCCTAAGTGTCCAAAATCTTTCCTTGTCTAAGGGTTTTGTAAAGATATCCGCTAATTGGTGCAAAGTATCAACAAATTCTAGAACTACATCTTCCTTAGTGACATGGTCTCTAATGAAGTGATGTCTTATTTCAATGTGCTTAGTTCTAGAGTGTTGGATGGGATTTTTAGTGAGACAAATAGCACTAGTATTGTCACACTTGATAGGAATAGTACCTACTTCAATTCCATAATCAAAAAAGTTGTTGTTTCATCCATAAAATTTGTGCACAGCAACTACAGCTGAAATGTATTCGGCTTCAGTGGTAGATAATGCAACACAATTTTGCATATTTCAAAGAATTGCAAACCAGAGCTTTTCCTAAATGCAGCATAATCCGCATCAGAAAAAGCATGCCAAAGCTAGAGTCTTAGGATACCAAAGTCCTAAACAGAGTGTCCTTGTATCTAAAGATTCTCTTAACAGCTAGTAAATGTGATTCCTTAGGACATGATTGAAATCTAGCACATAAGCAAACACTAAACATAATGTCCGGTCTACTTGCAGTTAGATAAAGCAAAGAGCCAATCATTGACCTATATAATTTAACATCTACACATTTACCTCCTTCATCTAAGTCAAGCTTTGTTGAAGAGCTCATTGGAGTGTCATGAGGTTTCCCATTTTCCAGTCCAAACTTCTTGAGCATATCTTTGACGTACTTAGCTTGATTAATGAAGATGCCATCTTTTCTTTGCTTGATTTGGAGTCCCAAGAAAAATGAGAGCTCCCCCATCATGCTCATCTCAAACTCACTTTGCATTAGCTTAGAAAATTCTTGGCAAAGAATATCATTAGTAGAACCAAATATTATATCATCAACATAAATTTGAACTACTAATAAATCTTTACCTTTATGCTTTAAAAACAATGTAGTGTCAACCTTCCCTTTTGAAAAACCTTTTTCAATTAAAAAATTTGACAATCTTTCATACCAAGCTCTAGGAGCTTGTTTTAAACCATAAAGAGCTTTTGTCAATTTAAGAACATAATCCGGAAATTTTGAATCTTCAAAACCTGGAGGTTGTTCCACATACACTTCTTCCTTTATAAAACCATTTAAAAATGCACTTTTAACATCCATTTGATATAACTTAAATTCATGAAAACATGCAAATGCTAATAACATTCTAATTGCTTCCATCCTAGCTACGGGAGCATATGTTTCATCATAGTCTATGCCCTCTTCTTGAGTATAGCCTTGAGCAACAAGTCTATCTTTGTTTCTCACTATATTACCACTTTCATCAAGCTTATTCCTAAATACCCATCTAGTACCTACAATAGATTTATTACTAGGCCTTTCAACTAATGTCCATACTTTACTCCTCTCAAATTGATTTAATTCTTCTTGCATAGCCATAATCCAATGTTCATCATTTAATGCTTCTTTATTATTCTTAGGCTCTATGCATGAAATAAATGCAACATAATTACAAATATTTCTAAGAGAAGATCGAGTTGTTACCCCTTTGGATGGATCACCTATAATCTCACCACCCTTGACATAGTTGTACTCTCTTGGATAAGATACTTCCCTTTCTTCAATGGTTGGATTCTCAAGAGGATCATGAGTTTCCTCATTTTTCGTTTCTTCCTTTGATGATGGTTCCCCAACTTCATATCTAACGCCATTTGTATTTATAACACCTACATCATCATTCACACAAGAATCCTTCCTCGGAAGGGGATTATCATCGAAAACAACATGTATAGACTCTTCTACAACTAAAGTTCTTTTATTAAATACTCGATAAGCTTAGAATTTAAGGAATAACCCAGAAAAATTCCTTCATCACTTTTAGCATCAAATTTGCCAAGGTTTTCTTTACCGTTGTTTAAAACAAAACATTTACATCCAAAAGGATGAAAATAGCTAATGTTAGGCTTTTTATTTTTGAGAATTTCATATGGAGTTTTCTTTAAAATTGGCCTAATCATTACTCGATTTACAACATAACAAGCGGTATTTGTGGCTTCCGCCCAAAAATATTTTGGCAAATTATTTTCACAAAGCATGGTTCTAGCCATCTCTTCTAAAGTTCGATTTTTCCTCTCAACAACTCCATTTTGTTGAGGGGTTCTAGGTGCTGAAAAATTGTGGCTAATACCATTAGAATTACAAAAATCAATAAATCCAAGATTTTCAAATTCAGTGCCATGGTCACTCCTAACACTAGTTATAGAGTAACCTTTTTCATTTTGGATTATTTTTGAAAATGTGATGAACTGTTCTAATGCTTCATCTTTAGTACTTAAAAATAGAACCCAAGTATATCTAGAATAGTCATCTACCAAGACAAATGCATATTGTTTTCCACCCAAGCTAGTAGTCCTAGTTGGCCCAAAAAGATCTACATGGATCAATTATAATAATCTACTAGTTGATACGTCATTAATGGATTTAAAAGAAACGCGCTTTTGTTTTCCTTTAGCACAAGCATCACAGATTTTTATCATTATCAAATTTAAGCTTAGGCAACCCTCGAACTAAATCACTTTGAATTAGCCGTTGCAAAACACTCATACTAGCATGTCCTAGTCTCCTATGCCATAACCAACTATCATGTTCATCCTTAGCAACTAGGCACAAATTAGTCATATCAATAGAATCTAAATGCACCATGTATATGTTTCCTATTCTATGACCAACAAGCATAATCTGATTAGATGCAATGTCAATGACTTTACAACCATTAATATCAAACATGACATTGAATCCCTTATCACAAAATTGACTAATACTTAATAGATTATGCTTTAATCCATTCACATATAAAACATTTTTAATTTGTATGGAAGAGGTATTACCAATAGTACCAATACCTTCAATGTGACCTTTTGAATCATCACCAAAAGTCACTTCTCCTCCATTTTTGGCGTTAAGCTTAATGAACCGGCTTTTGTCTCCGGTCATGTGTCTTGAGCATCCACTATCAAGGTACCATGAGTTTGAATTTGTTTCTCGTGCCTTGTAGCAATGCTCCTTTTCCTACAAACATAGATTAATTTCTAATTTTTGGTACCCAAATTCTTTTGGGTCCATATTCATTAGTTTCCAAAATCCTAGTCCCCTTAGGTATCCATTTGTGTAGGATATCTTTATCTTTAGTGGTAATGAGTCCTTTAGGAACCCATATACTTCTAAAGATTTTACCATTTAAGGTTCGTTGAGGATTTCTATGATTGTAGTTTCTAAAATCTTTTCTAACAAAATGGATTTTGAATTTTCTCCTTTTTCAAAACGTTTTGTTCCAACTTTATCAAAAGAGATTTTAAGATCATCAATTTCCTTTTGATGATCATTATTGACCTTTAAAAGTAAATTTTGCAAATCTAAATTTTTCTTTTCAAACTCTTCTAGTTTGATTTGTAAATCTTTGATTTTACTTTCAAGATCGTTGTTGGTTTTGGATATGAGTTTATTTTCATTTTTCAATTTTGAAACATCATTTTTATATTTTAAAAATAATTTCTCATAATCCGAAGCCAACCCATTATATTCCTCTAATAACTCATCATAAGATAAATCATCAAAATCAGATGAGTTAGAGGTTACCTTAGAATCTTCCCCGAATGCCATCAAGCACAAGTTTGCTACTTCTTGTTCCTCTTCATCGGAACCTTCTTCATCGCTCATGTAGCCACATGAGCCTTGTGCTATTCTTTGATTGACCCTTCCTCTTCAACTGTGGGCAATCATATTTGACATGCCCTGGCT
Source organism: Hibiscus syriacus (assembly GCF_006381635.1). Classification (NCBI taxonomy): domain Eukaryota; kingdom Viridiplantae; phylum Streptophyta; class Magnoliopsida; order Malvales; family Malvaceae; genus Hibiscus; species Hibiscus syriacus. Next base: position 1,632,867 of record NW_024061969.1, on the reverse strand, counting down.
TTTTGCATTCATAGCAAATGATCGGGTCCTTCTCTCTTGGTTCATCTTTGAAGCCTTCATTTCGTTTAAATTTTCTTCCTCGGTAAGGTCTCATCATTTTTCTGAACCGTTTGGCAAACAATGCCATTTCCTCGTCATCATCATCATCATTAGAATCACTCTCATCTTTTGTGGATTTGAGAGCAACTCCAATGTTTTTCTTCTTCTCATTCTCCTTTGGGTCTCTTCAACTTTATCAAGGTCCACCTCATCTTCAAGCATCATCTCATGAGTGAGGAGTGAACCGATAAGTTCTTTAAGAGTTAAGGACGATAGGTCCTTAGACTCAATGATTGCCGTCTTCTTTGATTGCCATGATTTTGGGAGAGAGTAGAGTAACTTCCTCACAAGCTTTTCATTTGAGATGATCTCTCCATATGATTTGAGACCATTGACAATCGTTGAAAATCTATCCGTCATAGCTTTGATGTCTTCATTTGGTTTCATCCTGAAATTTTCATAGCTATGCGTTAGAATACTAATTTTTGATTTCTTTACCTCATCGGTACCTTCATGTGTGACTTGAAGCTTGTCCCATATTTCTTTGGTGGTTGTACACGATGAAACTCTTCCGTATTCATCTGGTCCAAGAGCACAAAAAATAATATGGATGGCTTTGGAGTTGAGCTGGAACATTTTTGTCTCTCCTTCACTCCACAATCTTGGATGGGTGATAGGCTTGATGTATCCTTCTACTACAACATTCCATGCTCCCATGTCACTTGCTTGAATGAAGTACATCATTCTATTCTTCCAATAGGCATAGTTAGCCCCATTGAAGAAAGGAGGCTTGTTGACGGGCATCGAATCGAGACCGGAGTCGAAGTTTGAAGCGGAGGCCATTGATGACTTTGATAATCGATATAACTCTTCCCGGATCTACTCAAGAGGTGATTAGACCTTCAAATGAGTCAAGCTCTGATGCCAATTGTTGAGTTAATGGAATGACGAAATTGGCCAAGAGGGGGGGGATGAATTGGCAATAAAAATTTTGTGGAAGCTTTTGCAGAAAAATTGAAAGTAATTGCACAGCGATTTACAGTGGTTCGACTTTCTCAAACAAAGTCTACGTCCACTACCTTAGTTATCCACAGTAAGGATTTTCCAACAAATTCACTAATTTGTTCTTTCTTTTGAGGCCAAAGAGATAACCTTACAATTCCCTTAAGAGTATACCCCAACTCTTGATAACACTCTTTTCTCAAAGAGAAGATTACAAATTTGCAAACTTACAAGAAAACCTCACAAGGTAAGATGTTTGCACAATTCTAGAACAAAGAAAAGAACACTCAAAGATGGATACAATTGAGCACAAAAAGTGTTCTTGAAAGCAAAATGAATATTGAATGAAAATAGGCTTGAAATGCTCAAACTTGAGGTTTGATGCTTTCTCTTTGATTCTCTCTTGATTCTAGTTGCTTGATGTTTCTTGTTATTGATCAATGGCTTCTAAGCTTGCTTAAATACACCTTGAATCACTTCTGAACGTTGGGGATGATTAGTGGAGATATTATAGCCGTTTTAGTGTGAAAACATTTAATAAAACAGCTTGGAGCGTGAGGGGAATCGGTTCCCCCTTGAAGGGAATCGGTTCCTAAGTGTAAAATTCAAATATTTCGACCGTTAAACAGGGGGGGAATCGGTACCCCTTGGGGGGAATCGGTTCCCTCCGAGTATACTGGAATTCTCGGAGCCAAACTATTCAGGGGGAATCGGTACCCCCTATGGGGGAATCGGTTCCCTCCGAGCATTCTGGAAATCTCGGAGCCAAACCATTCAGGGGGGAATCGGTACCCCCTTTGGGGGGGAATCGGTTCCCTCTAAGCAATCTGGAATTTTTAGCTTTGAAATGGTTCGAAATACTTTGTAAAATTATTTTGAACTTGTTTTATGATTAAAACTTAATTTTACACTTAAGTAAGGATTAAAAATGATTTTTGAAATATTTGGAGTAATGTTTTGATATTCGAATAGTTATATCGAATATACTTAGAAAATCATTTGGAAAATCTTAAAATTCATTTAACTTAATTTGTTATATCGAAATATCAAAATGTTTCAACAGAATAGTATTTTGAGAAGTAGGAAATTATATAATGAAAAAATGATTTAGTTTGATATTGATTTAATCTCGAATTTTATTTTATAGATTTTCGAATGTTAATCAGCTTATGTTAGTACGATACTAATATGTAGTTCGAACATTTTATGTTATAATTTGGTATTGTCAACCTCACCTTGTTTATTTTCAAAGATATGAATTATGTTTTAATTTTGGAAATATATCCATAATATTTTAGTAAGCTTTATGAATGATTTTGGGCATGAACTGCCCATGTCATGTTTTGCGTATATGAATTAAATATATTTCTAATCTTGGTATGATTTTTATCAAATGATGAATTGAACTAAAAGCTCACTGTACGTTATATTGAGAGTCAAAGGTATAATTGGCATGCCATGACGTGGAGTGACTACTGATTTTGATATAATGTGGTGTATCGGAGTGTACACTAAATATATACATTCTGATATGAATGCACTTTATGTGCGTATTGTTATTTCCGATGTGATAGCATTGTGTGTGCTTATTTGTTCCCGATTCTAATGATGGAACTAATAGATATGCATTGCGCACACTCGTCTGACTCACGTACCTTATATTCTTTTAAATATACTTTGGGCTATAAAAATGAAATATGAAAGTTCTGAAAAGTGTCTCACTATAATGGAATATTGACTGATTATTATGTCTGATTTTATTTAGTTTGATCTTGTGAAAATTATCAGATAATTCTTTTCAGGTTTCTTGTTAAAAAACAACATGCGATATTCGGTTTAAATGTTCTGAAAGTTTTATCCGTTTTATTTTAAATGATTTTATATATTTTTATACTTTATTTATTTGTTCTCACCTTTAGTATTACTGCATCACAAAGTTATATTTAGTGCGTGATGATTTTCATGTGTAAGTTCTGATTTAGACACAGAAGTTTTGTGAGGAGCCTCCCAAGCATCTTGTACAGATCATTTATAATATCAATATCAATAAGACATCATCGATGTTTCTTTTGACTAGTAGTGACATGTATATTTATATTATCAATCTGTTTTATCAGTTATGACTAAATAGTTGTAATAGTAAATTAGGATTGTTTAATTTTACTAGTTTAATTTATCAATATTTTAATATGTCTAAAATATATAGTAGTTAAAATATTATGTTTTTAAATGGTACGTAAATTCAAGTAGATAAAAATAATTTTAAAAGTTTAAAATATGAATATTTTAAAAGAAACAAAATTTTAAGTAACTGTGAATAGTGATTGTTAGTCAGTTTGATGTGACATCTATGACTCGTATTCTTAGATGTTTACGGGCTATGGGTGTTATAGACGGTATAGGAGTATCACAAGTGATGCGGCTGCCGGTACACGTGGTAGGAGGCCATTGGAGACTAAGTTTGTAAAAACCTACGGCCGATGTCACTTTGAATTGTTGATGAATTAATTTTAGAGTGTCTGAATTAAAAGGTTGTCGGTAGAATTTCAACAGAAATAAGACACAAATTACCAGAGTAACCACTAATGTAGTTTTTGACGACATTATTACAATCAGTACTCAACGAAATCTACGATGTTATCTACTGTAGATTTCAACTCCTTTTTATAAAACTCTCACAAATGATGCATGCAAGTACCATGGTGTATATAATTTTTTTTATATATCTAATAAACATATTTTTTTCATTGGTTTATTGCTGTGGCTACTTTTCTCTTTTCGTTTTCTTATCGTTGTAGATACTTTTTTTTTGCAAATATAAGTGGTAAGTTTTATTAAAAAATAAAGAATATTCAAAATTATAAAAAAGTTTTACAACCATGAACATAAACTAGACATATAATTATGACACATTCTTATAATTTTTTACATAAGAAATTAGTCACTTGAGATCATACGAGGATCATACAAAGAAAATATTATAGACTCGAATAGAAAATAGATACAAATAGATCTAATTGCATCAGTAAAAGAACCACAATAGGAGATCAAACTATTGATAAACCACTGACAATTGCGGATCAGAGTCAAACGTCATAAGAAAACTATATCCGAACGCAAATTGTATATTCAAATCCAATATGAGTGTCAAAAGCAAGGAAGATCAGTAGAATAACAAATAAACTACATCTTGATCAGTTGAGACTACATCAAATCCAACCCTAAGAAAATTAAATGAAAAGAACAACCAAACGATCAATAAACAAGACCGAAAACATGACAAAAGACAATGAAAGTATATCATAAAGGAAAAATTATTGAAAAATAAAGTAACAAAAGAAAAGTAAAGATGTGATATAAAAAAATAAGGAATATCAATGATCAACAATCAACATCAATATCAGTATCGTCTCTTGTCAAACTATTGTATCTAACATCTTTTTTGTCTTTATGTACACAATTATGCCTAAATTTAGCTTTTTTTAACATGATTATATTTTATAATAATTTGAAAATTATTATTTGACCATAATTTATATAAAACAATACAAGAAAATTTTATTAATATTGGAGTCCAATATTTGTTTCTTTTCTTTTTGATTATGCTAAATATAAAAACAATTATTCAAATTATATTTCTTTTTCTATTTAAGTGTTTAAATTTTTCGATCAATTTAAGTGTCTAACGTTACCAACTTTATCATTTAGGTGTCTCGTTCCTCGTAGTCGCTAAAAAAATTATCAACATATGTCGTGTTTTTAACATTTTTAATTTTTTATTTATAATAAAGAACTTAAAATTATTTTTTAATAAAAATATCAGAAAATTTTTAATCTTAGAAAAACCCAAAATTTTGAAAACTCTTGTTCCAATCCCTTTTACCTACGTTCATTGTTGTTCTTTGTCACCGTTGTCGACAACGAACAATCATTCAACCAAATCTCCACTACCGTTGTCATTGTTTTCGTTGTCGTCGACGAATTTCTTTTCAACCAAATCTCCACTACTGTTGTCATTGTCGTCGACCCAACCTCCATTTATGAGAAGAAGAAAATTAAATTTTAAATCCCTAATTTTTAACCTTAAATCTCCTAAAATCCCTAAATCTTAAATACCTAAATCCACCATCACTCTACTTGTCGACGACAAGGGTGATGATGACAACGATAATCGACAAGGAAGATGACAAGACCAATCATTCAACCAAATCTCCACTACCGTTGTCATTGTTTTCGTTGTCGTCGACGAATTTTTTTCAACCAATCTCCACTACTGTTGTCATTGTCGTCGACCCAACCTCCATTTATGAGAAGAAGAAAATTAAATTTTAATCCCTAATTTTTAACCCTTAAATCTCTAAATCCCTAAATCTTAATACCTAAATCCACCATCACTCTACTTGTCGACGACAAGGGTGATGATGACAACGATAATCGACAAGGAAGATGACAAGACCGTCAATTGTCAATAAAGGAGATGATAAGGGGGATTGAATGATATTAGGGATTTAGGTTTTTTTATTCTAATTTTAGAGAAATTATATTTTTATAAAAATATAATAATATTTATAAGTTTCTTTTAATAAAAGATTAAAAATTTATAAACGTAACACATGTAAGATAATAATTTTTAACGTTTCTTTTGACCGATGTATATCAATAATAACATTGGTAACGTTAGGTGCTTAAATTGGTTGATAAAAAATTTTGACACATAAATAGAAAAAGAAATATAATTTGAATAGTTTTTTAATATTATTCCTTTTATTATAATTACTTTTATTATCAGTCGGTTTGACTCTCTTCCAGATCAGTTTATTCTTGTAACAAATAGGGGTGTAAAAAGATGACCCACGTGTAAAACTGACTGAAAATGTCTCGATTCAAAACTAATTTTGACCTAAACTGTGGCAATCCGAAACTAAATCGAGTTGGAATTGGTGTTCACCTGAACCCGAGTTGGACCTAGAATTTATAGATCTGAACCCGACCTGCACCTGACTTGAAAACAACCTGAACCTAAATTGAACTGAAAATATGATACCCGAACCCGACCATCATCCGATTGATATGAACTCATATTAATACATGTGTGTTTCCTAATGATGTTACATTTCTGTTTTAAACTACCTATTTGAAATGTTTAAGATTTTTGATATTTCATAATATTTTTACGGCATGATACTTGATTTCTGAATACTGCTTATTTGACATTTGATTTAGTATATTTTACTGATTTGATTTCTGATTACCGTATTTTTGTATATGATTTCCAAGCATGAAACACTTTCATGTTTTAATGGATTAATTACCGTTTTCACTCTAGTACACTCATGTTTATTACTGTCATTGGGGGTATTGTTGGAGGAAGTTTCTGAAGGCTCCTCTGCTATGTGCAAGGGTAAGACCTTACCAATTCTGAAGGCTCATCTACTATGTGCAAGGGTAAGACCTTACCGTTTCTACAGGTTCCTCTGCTATGTGTAAGGGTAAGACCTTACCATTTTCCGCAGGCTCCTCGGCTTTGTGCTTAGAGTAAGTCTTTACTACAGGCTCCTCGAATTTATACTAAGGGTAGGTCCTTACTACAAGCTCCTTTGCTTTGTGCACAGGGTAAGTCCTTACTAGGTGTACATGTGGGTGTATGGTTTTGGGGAACCTACACATTCTGGTGATCGGACGGGGGTAGTGTTCATGTTTTTAAAACATGTTTGATAAATCGATTTTACTAAAATATTTTATCTTATTTTTTTATGCACTGTAATGAGCACACTGAGCGTTTTAGCCCATTCTATAAATTTGAACCTTTACAGATAATAGCTGATTAGACTAGCAGACTTGGCATCAGGAGGATCAACTACTCCTACTTTTGTACTAATTTATATCTGTATATGCTTTTCAGTTATATTTTGGTGACGTATTTTGCTACTGTCTTGATATATATGTATTACCGATATTTTGTTCCGTAAATGTTTTATATGGTTTTCTACGGTATTTTGATATGTATATGCTTTATACTGTTTTTTGAGATATGTATACATATATGTTTATCATATGAATCTTTTATATGGATTTTAACGTTGTTTTATATATAAAAAGAATCTTTGAATGCGATAAGTGACCGCCTAGGTTTGGGCCTAACATCCAGGTCGGGTCTTGGGGGTTACACTTGGTGGTATTAAAGCTTTCAGTTTTAAACAATCGGACTGTGGATGAGTCCAAAAATCTAATTTTCAAGATATTTTTCAAAAATCATGTCACCTTATTTATGAGCCTTATATATTTATCTGATGAGTACTGCTAGAGGTTGTAGGAAACGCCATGGCTCTGGTCGAGGGAGAGTGACTCGATCTTCTGTTACGATAGATGATCCCATGTCACCTCGAGATCCTTCTATCTCATATATAGATCTGTCTATTTCTAAAGATAACCCAGTTACTCCTACGAGAGACCCTCCTGTTACTAAGGACGAGGACACTAATATTATGAATGAGGACATCATTAATAGAGTTGTCTTTCACATGTTCAGCAGAGCTACTAGAGTCCCTGGTAATACGTCTGCAACTAGCATTTCTAAGTCTTTGGTAGCTTCTGGAGTAGTTCAGTTTCTGAGGGTCTTAATATCCTTATTGAGAATGCTGAGAATTCGATGACGATTCAAAGTCCTGTAAGTTAGTACATAGAGTTAGATCGTATTTTTAGAGGGTGTCGTTTAGAGATCCATGGGGAGATGTTTCTGGTTGACCTAATGGAGTTACCCTTAGAGGAGTTTGATTTGATTCTTAGCATGGATTGGTTGAACAAGCATCCAGTTAATCTCAATTGTGAGACCTAGAGAGTTGTTCTGAAGACCCTAGATAACCGAAATATTGTGATGATCAGGAAACGTTATGGATTCCTGACGAATGTTGTGTCTACTTTGGTAGCTGAAAGAATGATTAAGAAGGGTTCTGAGGTGTTTCTTGCTTATATTCTGGACATTAGGAGTTCCCGATCTGATATTGAAGGCATCCGGAATGTTAAGGAATTTCCTGATATTTTTCCTGAATAGTTGCATGGATTGCCGCCGAATAGAGAAATTGAGATTGAAGTCTATACCGGTTCTACCCCAATTTTGATTGCTCCTTACCGTATGACCCCAAAGAATCTTAAGGAACTAAAAGTCCAACTCCAAGATTTGTTGGATAGAGGATTTATTCGACCCAGTGTATCACCGTGGGGAGCCCCAGTTCTCTTTCTCAAGAAGAAAGATTGGACATTAATATTGTATTGATTATAAGAAATTGAACAAGCTCACAATTATAAATAAATATCCTTTACCCAGGATATATGATTTGTTTGAACAATTTTGAGGGGTTTCTATCTTTTTGAAGATAGACTTGAGGTCTGGTTATTATCAACACAAGGTGAACGATTATGATGTCCCAAATATTGTTTTTCGTACTCAGTATGGGCATTACGAGTTTTTAGTGATGCCATTAAGGTTAACTAATGACCCTGTTGCTTTTATAGATATATTGCATCGGGTGTTTCGACCTTATCTAGACTAGTTTGTAGTTGTGTTCATCGATGACATACTGGTGTATTCTCGAACTGAAGCAGAACATAATGAGCATTCAAGGATTGTTCTGCATACTTTAAGGGAAAATAAATTATATGCCAAGTTGAGAAAGTGTGTTTCTATCTCAACGAAGTGACTTTTCTTGGACATATCATTTCTGCTGAGGGTATCTGGGTGGATCCGAGTAAAGTGGAGGCTATTATGAATAGAAAATAACCCAATAACGTCTCTGAGATCCGTAGTTTCTTGGGTTTAGCTGGTTAATACTGTCGTGTCGTTGAGGGGTTCTCCATTATTGCAACTTCTCTGATGAAACTATTGAGGAAAGATGTTTCATTTGTCTGGTATGAGAACCAACAAGCTAGCTTTGAGAAACTGAAGACTATTCTGACTCAAGCCCCAATGCTAATTTAGCTTGAATCTGGAAAATATTTTTCTATCTATAGTGAAGCTTCTCACTCTGGATTAATATGTGTTTTGATGCAATATGGGAAGGTTTTCGCTTATGTGTCACATCAGTTAAAGCCGCATAAGCACAACTATCCCACTCACGATCTGGAGTTAGCTGTTGTGGTTTTTGCTTTGAAGATCTATAGACAATATCTCTACGGAGAAAAGTATTATATCTATACTGATCACAAGAGTCTTAAGTATCTTCTTACTAAGAAAGAGTTGAATTTGATACAACATCGCTGTTTAGAGCTTCTAAAGGACTATAAATGTGAGATAGAGTATCATCATAGGAATGATAATGTGGTGGCTGACGCCTTGAGCCATAAGGCGATATATGATCTGAGAGCATTATTCGCTAGCTTGAGTTTATTTGATGACGACAATATGTTAGTAGAGTTGCAAGTAAACCCACTTTGGCTAATGAGATTAAGGCCAAATAACTCCTTGATAGCTCCTTGTTTCTTATTATTGAACAAGTAGAGTAGGGATCGAGTTCAGAGTATACTTTGGATCAGGATGGTATTTTGTGCTTTCACAGTCGTTATTGCGTTCCTAAAGATGATGAGTTAAGACGGGTTATTCTTCAGGAGGCTCTTAGTAGTACTTATGTTATGCATCCTGGCGGGGAAAAAATGTACAAGAATCTCAAGGAGCTCTACTTTTGGATTGGTATGAAGAAGAATATTTCAGATTTTGTGGCGAGGTATTTGACTTGTCAGCAGGTTAAGGCAGAGAACCAATATCCATCTGGATTGTTACAGTCAATTAAGATTCCTGAGTGAAAATGGGAGCGTATTACGATGTACTTCGTTACTTGTCTTTCTTTGACTCCTTCCAAAAAGGATTTTGTTTGGACATGTTCGGGTTAATTATTCTTTGGACAAGCTGGGTAGATTGTACATTTATGATATTGTTAGACTTCATGGTGTTCCATTGTCTATCATATCTGACTGAGATCTGAAGTTCACTTCCAGGTTCTAGAAGGCTTTGCACGAGACTATGGGTACTCGTTTGAATTTCAGTACAACTTTTCACCCACAGACTAATGGTCAATCTAAGCGAGTGATTCAGGTGTTGAAGGATATTTTATGGGGTCGTGGTTGAATTCCGTGGTAGTTAGGAAGATTTCTTGTCCTTAGTCGAGTTTTCTTACAATAATAGTTACTATGCAAGTATTCGCATGGCACCGTACGAGGCTCTGTATGGACGTAGATGTCGTACTCCTATCTGTTGGAAAGAGTTGTATGATAGGAAGACTTTTGGTCTAGAGTTAGTTCAAAAGACTGAGGATATTGTCTGATTGATTCGTGATCACCTGAGAGAGGATTTGATAGGCAAAAATCATACACAGATCAGCAACGGAAGGATATCGAGTTTGAGGTTAGAGATCAAGTTTCTAAAGGTATATCCATGGAAGAAAGTGTTGGGATTTTGACGTAAGGGTAAATTGAGCCCGAGATTTATTGGGTCGTGTTGTATTCTGAATAAAGTCAAACTTATTACTTATCAGCTTGAGTTGCCTCCCCATCTCAGTCGCGTTCATGATGTTTTTGTGTATCCATGTTGAGGCGATATCGTCCATATCCAGGTGACATCATTCAGGTTGAAGAGGTAGAGTTGAGAGCTGATTTTTCCTATAAGGAGGAGCCCGTTCAAATTTTAGACCAGGATGAGAGAGTTTTTTGGAGTAGGTGTATTTCGATGGTAAGAGTTCAATGGAGTAACTGTGACCCCTCAGAAGCTACTTGGGAGATATTGGATTCAATGGTGGCACAATTTTCGCATCTATTTACATCAGGTAAATTTCGAGGACGAAATTTCTTTTAAGGGGGAAGTTATCACAACTTAACATAGGGCCTAAAATTCTCCTAAATATTTTAGGACTAAATTCAATTCGTTGACCAAAATGAAATTTTGATTAAATTCAGAAAACAACTAAAGATGGATGACCTATGGCATGGTTTTACTATTTTTAATGGTTAATATAACCCCAAATATAGTGAAAAGTTAATTAAATGTTTCACTCTTTAATATTTTCATCTTTTAGAAACAAATTGTTGATCGACGTTTTTTTGCCAATCGTTGCTCCATTCCCGACACCTCTCGCACTATAGTGTTCATTGTGTCATCCCAAGTCCATCGGTGTCCTTCTTATCTTCGTTGTCACCGGCGTGCGAGGGGGTGAGGAATATCAAGTTTCCAATTTTTTAGAATCAAACTCTCCACCATTCACCGTCTTAGAACCTAGCTTGGTAAGTGTCTTAGAACCCCTTAAAACGCAAGTAGAAATTTTTACAGAATTTCTGTAACCCTCTAAGACATCCCACACGCTGTCCTTGCAAGTGGGGAAAATTTACCGCCTGGGGGATTGCTTGGAATGGGTCAATTCGAGCTGTTGATCTGACCCACTAATCTGACCCACCTGTCCGACCTGATCTTACCCGATCTGACCCAGTCCAACATTGACCGCTGACCTACCGTTAACCGTTGACTTTGACCAAAAAGTCAAAAAAATTTAAAAGTCATATTTTATGTTTTTCAACGTCCTAAGTCCGATTCCGAAGTCTGTTTTACCAAATTCTGACCCGAAAGCCTCAAATCAAGCTCGTTAACCCAAAAATACTTAGTATTTTTAGTATTTTTGCTTATTTATTTAAGATTTGGTTATGGAATTGATATAATAAGATATTTTTATAAAGGTACTCGTGTTTCACCTGACCGAGGGTCAGTTAGGTCTTGTGTTTCCCGTCCGTCAGATCCACTCGATCCGCGTTCTGCGAGAGTTAGTCATAGGTTTCCATAAATTATTTAAATAAAGGTTAATATTATTCATATTAGGATTCCGATATGGATTTTTTGATTCGTAGGATCTAGCGTTGCCGCTAATCATGATCACCAGACTTAGTGGTAGGCTTCCCTATCAGATTACTCATATCGATACAGGTGTGTTTCCTAATTATGTTACATTTCTATTTTAAACTACCTATTTGAAATGTTTCAGAATTTTTATAATTCAGAATATTTCTACGACATGATACCTGATTTCTGAATATTGGTTATCAAACATCTGATTTACCGTATATTACTGATTTGATTTCTGATCACCGTATTTTTGTATATGATTTCCAAGCATGAAACATTTTCATGTTTTAATGGGTTAATTACCATTTTCACTCAAGTACATACATATTTATTACTGTCATTGGGGGTATTGTTGGAGGAAGTTTTTGAAGGCTCCTCTGCTATGTGCAAGGGTAAGACTTACCATTTCTGAAGGCTTGTATGCTATGTGCTAGGGTAAAACCTTATTGTTTCTATAGGCTCCTCTGCTATGTTGAAGAGTACGACCTTACCACGTTTTGTAGGCACCTCGGATTTGTGGTCAGGGTAATTCTTTACTACAGGCTCCTTGGCTTATTTCGTAAATTTAACCTTTCAGATAACATACTAGACTAGCAGACTTGACATCAGGAGGATCGACTACTCCTACTTTTGTACTAATGTATATCTCTATATGCCTTTTAGTTATATTTTTGGTGACATGTGTTTTTCTACCATCTTGATATATTTGTATTCTCGATATTTTGTTCTGTAAATGTTTTATACGATTTTCTGCAGTATTTTGATATGTATATGCTTTAGACAATTTTTTGATATATGTATACATATATATTTATCATATGAATCTTTTATATGGATTTTAATGTTGTTTTAAATATGAAAAGAATCTTTGAATGCGATAAGTGACAGCCTAGGTTTGGGCCTAACGTCCAGGTCAGGTCTTGGGGAATTTTAGTGGAAATTTAATTCAAAAGATACATATAAAAACATAATATATATATATATATATAATTATTTTCTCTAATCAAAATTTTCAATTTTTTGATGAAGCAAAATAAACAAAAATAATTCATCATAAATAGAATTCATTTTCAAACACTATTTGTAGATGCGAACACAAAGTCCTTGGGATAGAAATATGACAATTTCATAAGATATTAATTAAAATATAAACATCAAATCCTTCAAATTTATTTTCTTCTACTTATTTTTTCACTACACTCGTAGCATTTTTTTGTGTATGCTTCTCTTTATTTATTTCTATTCTCTCTGTAAGTTGTTTGCTACGTTATAATAAGTTTTCAAACTTCTCCCTATTTCTTTTACTAAAATTTTTTGTCTTCTCTAATTTCTCATGATCTTCTGCAACTTCCTTTAATAACTGGAGATTCTCGTCAAGTTCCTTCGATTTTTAAGCTATTCTTCAACTTCCTTCAATTTCTTTTCCTCTTGAAGCTTTGAAATAATTGAGCAGTAGACCAACTCATCATCTGAAGATGAGCTTGAATCATCAAAATCGTCGGAGTAGTAGTATCCATATAAACAATTCATAAAGTCATTCAAAATTTTTCCATGAATGTATTTTTTCAATCTCAAGACTATATCTATATATTTTTTCTTTTCTCATATAAACATCTAAACAACAATTCCTATTTATGCACACACAAAAATAAAAAATGAAAACAAGCCAATATGCCTATTGAAATTTGTCTGGCTTATTGTTGTAACTAACTTTTTTTTGTCTTCCTATGAATTCATTTTAGGGTAAACTATACTAATGGTACTATTGTTTCAAAAAGTTTTTGATTCCCGCACTGAAATTCCTAAAGTACTGGTCACTAGTGTTATCGATTTGTAACAAAATAGTCATTAACTTTATTATTTTTGTAACAAAAATGATCACTCCACTGCCATCCCATTAAATTCATGATGGGGCAACGTTAAAAAAAGATATTTAGTTTTACTCCTAAACTACTACTAAAACAATAGGTCCTTAAAAATGTTTTTATATCTAATTTATCTCCAAAAGCTTTCTAATTTTTTTCTTAACATCCCACCACATCCATTATATTCGAACCACCACAACGTTAACAAAGAAATTCAGATGTTGATCGAACACTTGTTCTAAAATTAATTAATTTTATTCGGACGATTCTTTGTCCTCGACTCAAGGATGAGTTGGTGAAGGATAATTTGATGGAGGTCTCTTGTAATACTCTCACAAATGTTGCATGCAAGTACCATCGTGTATATAATTTTTTATATATATCTAATAAACATGTTTTTTCATTGGCTTATCGTTGTTGCTATTTTTTGTCATTTTCTTATCGTTGTAATTAATTTTTTATACAAATAGAAGTGATTAGTTTTATTTAAAAAAAAATATTCAAAATTATAAATAAATGTTTATAACCATGAACATAATCTAGATATATTATTATGGCACATTCTTATAATCTTAGATATAAAAACTAGTCACTTAAATCATATAACAACCGTAAAAAGAAAAGATTAAAAACTCATCCAAAAATTCGAGCAAAAAATAGATACGAATATAACTTATTACATCCGTAAAAGAACCATATTAGAGGATCAAACTATTGAAAAACCATTGGAAAATACGAATCATAGTTAAACATTGTGAGAAAACTATCTCTAAACGTAAAATGTATATTCAAATTCAATCTAAGGATCCAAAGCAAGGATTGTAACGCCCCAAAATTTAATTAAAAGAAAGTTGAAGACCAAATTGTAAATTTTTAAAAGTTTGCAGGTCGGTTTTTGATCTTTTAGAAACTTCATGGACTTAGCCCTAATTTTTCCCAATTTTTCTTGATAAGTTTAAACCCTATTAACCCCTTAAAATCCTTAAATTAGAAACCCTAAATTCCATACCCCAACCCTAGTTATCGCCTCTTCACTGTGATTCGATCTGGTCTGGCTATCTTTGTCGTGCTCTGTCTCCACCAGTCGAACCAACATCCTCTAGTGAACTATACCCAACTATTGGTGACCCCGATTCGGTCACCGATCATCATAAATCGAGAGAAGAAAACCCATTTTGACACCACTGTATTTTCGATGCAATTCAACCGCTCTAACCACCGTTGAGCCTCATGCCGGCCACCATTACATAGCCTGTTACCCTGTGTTACTACATTGTTGTATGTCATTGGGGGTAAGCTTTGAACGTTTTTGGTTAATTTTTACCGTGGTTTTGGCTTGATTTGATGATGAATTAGATCATTTGGTGTGTTTGGTCTCTCATGGAGTAATCTACAGTCGCCCCGGACCTCGTCGTCGTTGCCACGCACCACCACAGACCATCGTGTGCCTGTGAGGCTCTCCCACACTCTAGGGAACCTTCTAGACCGATCCATTCGGTCTGGACTAGCCTAACTTGGCCTGAACCAGGTATGTTTGACCAGAAACCGAGTCAACCTGACACGTTGACTTTGACCTAAGCCATTGACTTTGACCCAAACCCATTGACTTTGACCCGACCCGTTAACCGTTTACTTTGAGCATTGACTTTAACTTTGACCAAAAAGTCAAATTTTTGAAAAAGTCATATTTTATATTTTTTGACTTCCTGAGTCTAAATCTGAAGTCTTTTTCCCCAAATTTAAACCCGGTAAGATGTTTTTCAACATTTTACCTTTCGATTCGATCTATTTTCTGTAATTAAGCCCTGTTTCTAATATAATTTCTTTTTATATGTATCTGAGATATTATTGGATGTTGGATTCAAGATCGAGAGGAATCGAATGGAGTTTGAATGTTCGATCAGTGGAGCATGAAAATCGAGGTAATACTCTACTACATTTCGTATGCTTTATGGTACACATTGATAGTTATAAATGCATCAATGAGTTTGATTGATCTTATGGATACAATTGATTGAGGTAAACCCGATATGATTACGATAAGAAGGTAGTAAACTATATAAGACTCGAATGACTCGCTTAAGGAATTATAAGATAGATAGGAAATAAATTCAAGTTCAATGATTAATTAGTAAATTAATTGAATTCAAGATACTTAAACTTTGAATATTTTCGTTAAAGGTTAAATGTCAGATATACATGCATAAGAAATTATGAAAATACCCTTAAGTTGTAAAAATGGTATGTATTGACCTTGATAGTGGAATTACCCCGAGAGTCTATATTTTGACCCGATAAAATTTATGGTGCACCTGTTAATTTCTAATTTATTTGGAAAATATCTTATAATTAGTTTTAAACCTCAGAGAAAGCACAAGGCTTATAAATTATGATTCTTGAATACACACTTGAAGCCTAATTTATCGGACATAATCCCACTAACAGAATTGAATGAAATGAAGAAAATACCCTTAAAGTGTAAAAATAACTATGGATGGCTATGATAATGGAGATGACATGAGAACTCATATTTTGATCAACAACCTTAGAATCACCGATTAACTTCCCGATCTATTTAGAAAACCCCAAAATAAACTTTTACAATTAAAATTCTTTATACGGTGATCTCCTTGTTTTTGAATGTTCATTTGAAGACTATATTACTGGAAGTGCGACACGTCACTAAAGTATTTAAATGATGGATTATCCTCAAGCTTTAAAATAACTAATGTGCATGGACCACAAAATGTTTAAAATAACCTTGAATACTTAGATGAATTAAATACCTATATGACTTGTATTAAGTGAATATCTTTGGATAAAATATGGAAACACTAATGAACCTAAATGTTATAATGCCCCTAAAGGTTATGGAGCATGACCCATGTCGTCGGAAATTTTGGATACTATTACAACATAGAATGCAATAAATACCAACGTAATACATATTCGTCTCCTCAGGAACTGATCAATGATGATTCTGATATTGATCAGTTCAGGTAGTGCATTCAATACTAAGGAGTGAATAATAATGAAGTATCACAGTCCAAATGATTTTCAAGTATCGTAGTGTTGGGATATGTAGTTCAATTGGACTCAAAATTCTGATAATTTAATGTATAATCTTGAATACCACAAATCATCACTCTACCCTTATTGAGTTAAATTCTGAGAATCATCCAAGAATTAAAATGTTTGAAATACCCCTGTTTGTCTGAATAATGGAATCACTCCTGTCATACTAAAAATCTTAAGTAAATCTGATGCAAAAGATTCTGAATACCTTAATGATTACTTAGTGTCTTTGAAAATATTGGCATTCTATATGATATTGATAAATCACTTCCCGAATGACTGATGATTCGTCAACTATCAAACCCATTTTTTATAGGGATCTCGTTTATGAATTTAAACAGTTTGCAGATGGTTCGTGTTTCCCCCACCTGATAAATACCAAGTACATCTGAAGAATATCTGGATGTTCCTTATGTGACATTTAAAGGTTTTACATGTTTTAAAATGTTATTTTTTGAAATCTCAGATTTACTAATGTTTTGATTTACTTTTAAATGAACTATGGCTACATGATATGCGTCCTCTGATTACCTATTTTCACCAGAAAATGTAATCATTCCTGATTTATGGATTAGGGGAACTACTCACTTGAACTATTTTATTGGAACATTATCTAGGTAGGTTGGAGTATGGAGCTTAGCTCGGTCAAACTATTAATTCATTTTATAGGTTCAGACCGATCGAGCTGGTAATTCCTAACAAACCTAAGGTGACCCTTAGGTAGACTCTGAGGCTCCGAGAAACCTTCTTGCGTAGGCTCTCAGGCCTGAAGGAACTCCCTTGGGTAAATCACATGACTACATATGGTGTATGGGTGGAGGGCATTAATGTGTTTTAAATAACTATGTAATTATTTTTACAATATGCTACTGGATCATGATTTTGATATTATAGGGTACAACTAAATATGATTTCTACTGGGTAGTGTATGAGTAGGCTGGAGTATGCAGGTTCAGCTCGGTCAAACTGGTAATTCCTTACATAGGTTCAGATCGATCGAGCAGATAATTCCTTATGGACCTAAGGAGACCCTTGGGTAGGCCCATAGGCCCTAAGGTACTCCCTTAGGGTGGCTCATTTGTTGTGTGCTTAGGGCAAGTCCTTATGGATGCAGTTCTGGGGAAACTGCATAAAGGTGTTCGGTTAGAGGTTTTACTAAGGTTTTAAAATATGTTTTAAACTACTAATGTTTTAAAAGGATCTATATACATTACTCAGTTTTATTGGAACACACTAGACATCCTATTTTGATCTCCTGAACTTAGTCCTCTGAATGTTTCCTCTGAACTGAAATCTTAATGTCTTTTACTTGAAGAAATATCAATAGAACCACAACTCATCCCAAAAACCTATAGATATCTGAATCGATAAGGAAATTTTTAGGCTTGCCTATTATTTGCATGTCCTTCAGCATCACTTGGTAGTTTTGTATTACTGAGCTTCTTAAACCTCACTATTTTACTATTTATTTCAAGTTAAAAAGAATAGATTCAGTGTAGCAATCAACTTCAGTATTGGGAGTTCTATTCGGATTTAGATTCAGAGTACGATACAAGTGTAATTAGGGGGTATGTTGGTCAAATTTTATTTTTATATTGAGTCTCGAACTTGTATGTATTTATAAATTGTTTTATGATTTTATATGTTTTAACAAAAATTTTAAATTTTCTCAGATTTTTATTATGGGTCGCTCTGGTTGCTTTAATGTGACACCTAAGATCATATCAAGTCACCCGCATCGGTCTGAGGGTGTTACATTTAGTGCTATCAGAGATTAGGTTGAGTCGAGTCTTCTGGGTAGATCGACCTATCAACTGTCATAGGATGTCTGGTATGTACATGCCCCTAGACTATGGTCGTACTCTCTGAGCCGGAACTCTGATGTTAAGAAATCATTTCGTAATAAGTATACCAAAGTATCTTATATGTTCTGACTCAATCTGTGAAAAAAGAGAATAATATCAATATTCGTCCTCATCTTGGAAGTTACCCCACGAGTAACGTGGAGTCATTGGAGAATTTTGACCTGATTTATGACGTGAATTTGAGTTTTTTTACTCCCCAAATGTTATGCGATGATAAGCTCATATCCAAAATTTATAAGTGAAGTTACGAGATTAAGAAATGTTGCCCAAATGGATTGAAGAGTAAGGTATTTGGTCCAAGCTTTAACAAGGTGTTTTCCCCCTAAAGTTTTTCGTTGATCAACTTAATTGAAGAATTTCTAGAATAATTATTTTTCTAATTTTATGAGATTAAAACTCAATAGGTGTCAAGCCATGTGCCTCAATGATTTGATCTGTACGAGATTAAAATAAATGTTCAAATACTTTGTAAAAGTGTAAATCTCGAGGTGATGATGTCCGTACTTTAATACCCCAAATATCAGGTCAGTGACTATATTGTAAAGATTTAAAATTGGAGGATTAAATTGAATAAATGATGAAAGATAGAAAATGATTAGAATAGTGTTTAAGATAATTTATATAAACGAATAAATATAGAGGGTATTTTGGTCCTTTAAGGATAAATGAATTTAAAATTTATCCCTTATTAGGGATTTAAAGGAACAAAAGGGGAGAGTAAAGTTAACATATTCATCTATTTTCTTCTTCTTTCCCGTGGAAGAACTCTACTCCATACCTCAAAGGTAAGATTTCATTTGGTTAGTTTTTTCCTCTTGGTTTTGGTTGGTTTTGAATCATTGAGGATTATAGAGGCTTAAGGAGGTGTTAAATAAGATACTAAGAGATGGATGAGATATTTGATATTGAAGAAAATGGGTTTTGAAATAAGATGTTAGTATATGAGTGTTTATTGATGTTTATTGGTAGAATTGACTTGTCAAAGAGGTAAATGAGAGATTGGAAGCATTGGATGAGTTTAAAAACAAGTTAGAAATTGTGATGTGATTCTTAGAATCAAATGATCTTGAGGGATATTAGTTGTTTTAAGTATCAAAATGAAGGAATGTTAGTATAAATAGTTAAAGAAGAGTTTAATAGTATTGTTTGGTGTAAATATAACGAAAGTTGACCCCATTTGGGTGATAATTGGGTTAAAAACTGGAAATTCTAGGCACGGGTATTGGTACTGATAGAACAGTACCTATACTATAGGTTAAAATAGGATGAATCTACTAAGTAGTATCGATACTGATTCAATCGGTATCGATACCGAAGGGGAGTATCGATACCGAAGGGAAGGTATCGATACCATTTCAAAGTAGAATACAAAAATGGTACCGATACCATAGCATAGTATCGGTACCATAGTATGGTAATATTGATGTCATGGTATGGTTATCGATACTGAGGAGCATAAATTGTAAGATAGGCTGATAATGTTGTAGAAAAGTTAATAATAGGTTCTATTGAGTAATCTTTATGTGTAATTATTAGGAAATATTCTAACAATTAATATTGTACATGTATTTAATGGATGCTTGAGTAGATCGAAATCAAGTTCCCGAGTCAAGGAAAATGAAGGGCAAATTACCTGAGTGATCAGCGTTGCATTTTGGATGCGGTAGCGAGACAAGCCATGTGAGTGCATTTAATTGTGTAACTATATATTGTACTAATCATAGATGTATGATTGTTTAATATGTATGTGGTGATTACCAAATAGACACTAAGTGTCGATTTCATGGAATTTATCCTATGTGGATGAATTATCGTTTCGGCGCTAAGTATGCATTTCACATAATTCATCCTCTATGGATGAATAACCCTTTTGGTACTATATGTGAAACCCAAGGAATTCATCATGAGTTGATGAATAACCGTACAAGCACTATGTGTGCAACCCACGGAATTCATCATGAGTTGATGAATAACCGTACAGACACTATGTGTGTAACCCACGAAATTTATCATGAGTTGATGAATAACCGTACAGGAACTAAGTGTGCAACCCACGGAATTCATCATGAGTTGATGAATAACTGTACAGGCACTATATGTGCAACCCACAGAATTCATAATGAGTAGATGAATAACGATACAAGTACTATGTGTGCAACTAGCGGAATTCATCATGAGTTGATGAATAACCGTACATGCACTATGTGTGCGACCCACGAAATTCATCATGAGTTGATGAATAACCATATAGGCACTATGTGTGCAACCCAAGAAAATTCATCATGAGTTGATGAATAACCGTATAGGCACTATGTTTGCACATCCCACGGAATTCATCATGAATTGATGAATAACCGTACATGCACTATGTGGGTAACTCACGGAATTTATCATGAATTGATGAATGACCGTATAGGCACTACGTGTGCATCCTAATAAAATGATCATGAATAGAAAGTTGGTAAATTAATGTGTTATCACTACGGGTGCAAAATTATAAAGTTTATAATAAATTGAAAGAGTTAGTTGATATTATTAATTATTATTAGAGTATAAATTACTCTAACATAAAAGATCAAATGCATAATGGTGCATTGTAAGCTTGAATGGATGTTACCGATGAAAATAAAGAATAATGACTAAAGATATAAATGGAAAAAGAGAAACATATAAAGAAATATAGGTATACTTGGCATACTAAAAATAATTAAAATAATTGTGAATGGAATACGGTTTAACTAAGGAGGATTATAAGATCCTTAAGGAGTATATGATTTAGCACAAACTAAATAAATATGACATACTTATGAATACATAAAGGTTACTTTACAATATTATGTCTCACTAAGTAAATACTTAACGTGTGTTGTTTAGCGTAGGTAAAAGCATAGATAAATTAAGTAAGGTGTGCAGCAGTAGCAGGAAATATCATATGTTAAAGTTGACTCATATCAGTAACGGTAGGACAATCATGTTTATTTTGAACAATTATTGTCATGTAATCGAATTTAAAGAAAAATGCTCTTGAATGTTTATAAAGTGGAAATTTTGGTAGTATATTTCGAAGATTGTTTTATGATTGTGCTAAAATGTTTTAATTTAAATTCGAAACAAATTTTTTAAGGGTTTTCAAAAGTTAACCTGTTTTAAAAGTGATGCATCTATATCTCGTGTAAGAAAAGGTATACAGAAGATGTGTGTTATATTTATTGGTATCAGAGATACAATTTTATCTGATTATAGGCCAAAACCGGGTTTAATTGAACTAAAAAAGGATTACATGTCATTAAGATTATCAAAGTTACGGATATGGTGTCAATTAGAGTGTTATTTACGCCACTCCTTACTAACTTGAATGTTATTATTATGTATGTTCTAATAGATGTTGGAAACTAATGACAAAAGTAAGAAAGTTGATACTATTGAAAAGAAAGTCGAAATCACAATAGAAGGGTAAAAGTTGCTAGGGATTTTCCTCCATTCTGTGGAAGGAATGCCCCAACGTTTAATGACGTTTCTGCATTTGAGAAATACTTAAGTGAAGCATTAAAGTGTTTAAAGTAAGGTTAATTTTAGTAAGAAGAAATGAATAAACGATAAGTACATTGACCGCTAAAAGCTTATAGAAAGGAGTTGTTAGTGGATCAACTGATTATGAGTTGTTTAAGGATAAATGTTAAGTTTTATGAATCTAATAAAGTTATTTTTTAAAGTAATTTGTGAAAATGGATTTACTACACATTTCATGCTTCAATGGATTATTATTTAAAATCGAGATTAATTTTTGAGAACTTGGAAAAGTGTCAAGTTCCTAATGAAGGGAAAAAGAGTAAAGTAGTTACTAGTGTAATTTTAGCATTAACTGCTATGAGGTTATTGCTACAAAGTTGTCAAGTCTTCTTATTTAATGATGTGGATAATTAGACTTTTATAGTTGAGATAGAAAATGTTTCAACTGCTCGAGAATATTTTAAATGAATCCGGAAAAGTTATACGTATTACCTTAAAAAGGAAATGAAAGAACTTAAAATAAAATTATTCTATTAATCTCGAGTGAGATGAGAGCGGTACCTAAGGGGTCATGGTGCAAGTCTGAGTTGGACAGGTAGTAAATGTTTAATAAATATTACAATGGCTATGTTCCATGTGAATTTGATGGAATTGTCATACGACGGATTAAGGTCATATGAAGAATTGTCAGATAATTTCAAAAAAGTTGGGAATTTATAAATGTCTTTTCAGATAGAATTATGGGGTTATCTCCAGTTTGAGAGGGGGGATTCAAAGTTGATGGTTATTAAAGTATTAAACATGTTTCTCTGATTTCGTATCCAATGACTTAGACGAGTTAAGAAAATTAGAGGATTTTAATAGAGACACCAGTGTTTATACAACTTGAGTTGGGTAAGGATTATGCGGTTTTTACTTATACATCTCCCAACGGCTTAGGAGGGTGCTTATGCAAAAAAGTAATATTGTGGCATATGCATCGATAAAGGTAAAGATTGATAAGAGGAATTACCCTACGCATGATTTAGAGTTGACATCAGTCAAGTTTGCCTTAAAGGATTTGACGTCATTATCTGTATGGTGAGTGGTGCTATAGTTGTGCTAATTACAAAAGCATAAAGTGCTTGTGGAATTAAATACATTTGAACATGAAATAGGAAAGTTGGAAAGAACCTTTAAATGATTATGAAGTGATCATTGATTAACTTCCAAGAAAGGCCAATGTTGTTAAAGAGGTACTAGGTCAGAAACCTTTTGCAGTTTTGCAAGCTATGGATAGCCGATTAGTGTTGAATGAAAATGGCATTGTGGGCTGAAAATAAAGATGAAGTCGATGTTTTTATTAGATCTTATAAAAAGAATTATAAAGGGAAGACAAAAATTTCTAGAGAGGAATTTTATAAATAGAAAATGAAGAGATTAAGGACTTTTGAGGTCAGGTTCGGCTGATGTTCGTATTATTGTGGGAGACTTTGTATTCCCGATGATTAAGAATTTAGAAAGATATTCTTTTGAGGCATTAAGTTCGTTGACTATACATTCAGGTGGAGACAAGAAGTACCAAAATTTATAGAGTTGATTTGGTGGCCTGGTTTGAAAATAACCATCACGAAAATTT
The DNA here is from genome assembly GCF_006381635.1 of Hibiscus syriacus. Classification (NCBI taxonomy): domain Eukaryota; kingdom Viridiplantae; phylum Streptophyta; class Magnoliopsida; order Malvales; family Malvaceae; genus Hibiscus; species Hibiscus syriacus. Next base: position 1,609,017 of record NW_024061969.1, on the reverse strand, counting down.
TAGCAAAGAGTTTGACGTATTATTAGAGGAGAGGTTGAACATCAAGTATCTTTTGGACTGTTTCAATCAATTTCGATTCATGAATGGAAAAAGGGAAATGATTCACTGTGGGCTTTGTTTCAAGGCTACCTTTAACACCTATCAATAAATATTCAATATGGGCAATTGTTGATAGATTTACTAAAATAACTCACTTCATTTTGGGTACGAGCACAGTAGTCGATGATAGAGATGATGAGATTTTATCAGTTAGCTTTTGCCTCCCGAAATGAACAAGACCTAGAATGTCTTCATGTGTTTTTGCTTATTAATTATTGATCAGATCCATCGCATGTTCTTACATTGAAGAAAATAGAGTTTCGATTAGATTTGAATTATGAAAAAGAACCAACACGGATATGGACTCGAGAAATCAAGAAACCACATAACAAAACGACTCCTCTCATTGCAGGGTTGTGGTAAAAGCATAAAGTTTTTAAATTCGAGGACAAATTTTCTTATGGGGAGAATTATAATACCCCAAATATCAGGTTAGTGACTTCATTGAAAAGATTTAAAATTAGAGGATTAAATTGAATAAATTATAAAAGATAGGAAATGATTGGAATAGTGTTTAAGACCAATTTGTATAAACAAATGGATATAGAGGGTATTTTGGTCATTTAAGGATAAATGAATTTAAAATTTATCCCTTATTATGGATTTAAGGAAACAAATAGGGAAAGTAAAGTTAACATATTCATCTTTTTTCTTCTTCTTTCCCGTGGAAGAACTCTACTCCATAGCTCAAAGCTAATATTTCATTTGGTTAGTTTTTTTCCTCTCGTTTTTGGTTGGTTTTGAATCATTGAGGATTATATAGGCTTAAGGAGATGTTAAATAAGATTAAAACTAAGAGATGGATGAGATATTTGATATTGGAGAAAATGGGAATGAGATGTTAGTATATGAGTGTTTATTGATGTTTATTGGTAGAATTGACTTGTCAAAGAGGTAAATGAGAGATTAGAAGCATTGGATGAGTTTAAAAACAAGTTAAAAATTGTGATGTGATTCTTAGAATCAAATGATCTTGAGGGATACTATATGTTTTAAGTATCAAAATGAAGGAATGCTAGTATGAATAGCTAAATAATTGTTTAATAGTATTATATAATGTAAATATAACGAAATTTGACCCCATTTGAGTATAATCGGGTTGAAAACTAGAAATTTTGGGCACATATATCGATACTGATAGAACAGTACTGACACTATAGGCTAAAATAGGATTAATCTACTAAGTAGTATATATACGGATTCAATCGGTATCGATACCGAAGGAGGAGTATCGATACCAAAGGGAAGGTATCGATACCATTTCAAAGCATAATACAAAAATGGTATCGATACCACATTATAGTATCAGCACCATAGTATGGTAGTATCGATGCCATGGTATGGTTATCGATAATGAGGAGCCAAAAATTGTAAGATAGGCTGATAATGTTGTAGAAAAGTTAATAATAGGTTCTAATGAGTAATGTTTAAGTGTAACTGTTACGAAATATACTAACAATTGATATTGTACATGTATTTAATGGATGCTTGAGTATATCGAAATCAAGTTATCGAGACAAACAAAACGAACGGCTAGGGTAAATTACCTGAGTGGTCAGTGTTGCATTTTGGATACGGTAGCGAGGCAAGCCAGGTGAGTGCATTTAATTGTGTAATTATATGTTGTACTAATCATAGATGTTTGATTGTTTAATATGTATGTGGTGATTACCAAATATGCACTAAGTGTGCCTTTCCGGAATTCATCTTATATGGATGAATAACCGTTTCGGCACTAATTGTGCATTTCACGGAATTCAACCTATGTGGATGAATAATCGTTTTAGCACTATGTGTGAAACCCACATAATTCATCATGAGTTGACGAGTAACCGTACATGCACTATGTGTGCAACCCACGGAATTCATCATGAGTTGACGAATACTCGTACTGGAACTATGTGTGCAACCATCGGAATTCATCATAAGTTGATGAATAACCGTAGAGGCACTATGTGTGCAACCCACAAAATTCATCATGAGTTGTTGAATAACCATACAGGCACTATGTGTGCATCCCACAGAATTCATCATGAGTTGATGAATAACCGTACAGGCACTATGTGTGCAACCCACGAAATTTATCATGAGTTGATGAATAACCGTACAGACATTATGTGTGTGACCCACGAAATTCATCATGAGTTTATGAATAACCGTACATGAACTATGTGTGCAACCCATGAAATTTATCATGAGTTGATAAATAACTGCACAGGCACTACGTGTGTAGCCCACGGAATTCATCATGAGTGGATGAATAATCGTACAGGCATAATGTGGGCAACTCACGGAATTTATCATGAATCGATGAACGACCATATAGGCACTACGTGTGCATCCTAATAAAATGACCATGAATAGAAAGTTGGTAAATTAATGTGTTAACACTATGGGTGCAAAATTATAAAGTTTATAATGAATTGAAAGTGTTAATTGATATTATTAATATTTATTAGAGTATAAATTGTTCTAAAATAAAAAACCAAATGCATAATGGTGCATTAAAGGCATGAAAGGATGTCATAATTGAAATGCATATGGGTGCATTATCGGCATGAAAGAATGCCATAAATGAAAAGGAATAATGGTGCATTATAAGCTTGAATGGATGTTATCAATGAAAGTAAAGAATAATGACTAAAGAGATAAATGGAAAAAGAGAAAAATATAAAGAAAAATAGGTTTACTAGGCATACTAAAAATATTAAAATAATTGTGAATATAATACGGTTTAACTGAGGAGGATTATAGGATCCTTGAGGAGTATATGATTTAGAACAAACTAAATAAATATGACATACTTATGTATACATAAAGGTTACTTTACAATATTATGTCTCACTAAGTAAATACTTAACGTGTGTTGTTTCCACGCGTAGGTAAAAGCGGAGACAAATTAAGTAAGGAGTGCAATAGTAGCAGCATATATCATCTGTTAAAGTTGACTCTCATTAGTAACGGTAGGACAATCTTGTTTATTTTGAACAATTGCTGGCATGTAATCGAACTTAAAGAAAAATGCTCTTAAATGTTTATAAAGTGAAAATTTTGGTAGTATATTTCGATGACTATTTTATGATTGCACTAAAATGTTTTAATTTAAATTCGAAACAAATTTTCAAGGGTTTTAAAATTCAAACTGTTTTAAAAGTGATGTGACATCTATATCTCGTGTATGAAAAGGTATACGGGAGATGGGTGTTACACGTATAAAGTAAAACAGTTATGTTTGAATGTTGCACTAAAAGTAAGCAAGTGTTATTCTGATTAAGGATTGGTAATTAAGGTATGTTTGGTTCTATGAGGAGAATTCTATTCAAGTTTTGGAATTTTGATAAGGAAAAGTTTTTCCTAGAACTCATTGAACTGATTAAGGTCTAGTAGAGGAATCATATAACATTAAAGGATACCTGAGAGAATTAAGACTGGATAGAAGCTCTGTTTCTACATTTCTATGAATTGAGTAAATTTTGAGGATGAAATTTATTTTAAGAAGGGGAAAATTGTAACACCCCAATATTTAACTAAAAGAAAGTTGAGGACAAAATGGTAAATTTTTAAAAGTTTGTAGCTCCGTTTTGGAACCTGTAGGAAGTTGAGGGACTTAGCCATGAATTTTCCAATTTTTCCTAGCAAATTAAAATATGTTTAACCTTAAAATGCCAAATTAAAAAACCCTAAATTTCATACCCCAACCCTAGTCATCGTCTCTCTACTGTGATTCACTTCAATCTAGTCAAATATTTCGCTCCCTGTCGCCACCGTTCGAATCAGTATCCTCCAGTGACCTCCACCCAACTATTGGTAACCCCGATTCGATCGCCGATCATCCTAAATTGAGGAAGGGAATCCCATTTCAAAACTGTCGCATTTTCGATGCAATTTGGTCACTCCAACCACTAGAGAGCCTAACACCGGCTAACGTTACATTCCTCATGCGATTCTGATCAGAATCTGACCGAGTCAATTATCTAGTGTTACGCCTTCGTAGTCCGTAATTAGGGGTAAGCTTCGAACATTTTTCAGTTAATTTTCATTGTGGCTTTGGCTTGATTTGATGATGAATTGGGTCATTTGATCTGTTTAGTCTCTTGTGGAGTCATTGGCAACCGTTGTGGACCTCATCGTCATTACCACGTGCCACCACGCACTGTCGTGTGCGCATGGGGCTCTTCCATACTCCAAGAAGCCTTCTAGACCGAACTAGTCGGTCTGGACCGACCCAACCCGTCCTGAACCCAGTTTATTTGACCTGAACTGAGTCAACCTGACTCGTTGACTTTGACCCAACATGTTGACTTTACCTGACCATTTGACTTTGACATGACTGATTAATCGTTGACTTTGACCAAAAAGTTAATTATTTAAAAGTCATATTTTATGTTTTCCAATGTTCTGAGTCTGAATATGAAGTTTCTTTCCCTAAATTCAAATCCGGTAAGTTATTTTTAGTATTTTACCTTCTGATTCAATTTCTTTTTTACAATTAAGCCCCGTTTTTTACGTAATTTCTCTTTATATGTAACCAAGTTATTATTAGATGTTGGATTCAAGATCGAAAGGAATCGAATGGAGTTTGAATATTCGATCGATATAGCACAAAAATCGAGGTAATACTCTACTACTCTTTGTATGCTTTATGGTACAGATTGATAGTTGGTAAATGCATGGTACGCATTTATAGTTGGTAAATGCATGAATGAGTTTGATTGATCTTATGGATACCATTAATTGAGGTAAACCCGATATGATTACGATAAGAATGTAGTAAACTGTATAAGACTCTAATGACTCACGTAAGGAATTAGAGATAGATAAGAAATAAATTCAAGTTTAATGATTAATCAATAAATAAACTAAATTCAAGATCCTTAAAAATGGAATATTTTCGTTAAAGGTTAAATGTCAGATATACATGCATGGAAAATTACAAAAATACCCTTAAGTTGTAAAAATGGTATGTATCGACCCTGATAATGGAATTACCCCGAGAATATATATTTTGACTCGATAAAATTTATGGCAGACCTATTAATTCCTAATTTATTTTGGAAAATATGTTATAATTAGTTTTAAACCTCAGATAAAGCACAACACCTATAAATTATGATTCTTGAATAAACACTTGAAGCCTAATTTATCGAAAGTAATACCACTGACACAATTGAATGGAATGATGATAATACCCTCAAAGTGTAAAAAGGACTATGGATGGTTATGATAATGTAGACGACCTGAGAACTCATATTTTTATCCACATAAACCTTAGAATCACCGATTAAATTCTCGATCTATTTGGAAAACCACAAAAATAAACTTATACATTTGGAATTCTTTATACGGTGATCTCCTTGTTTTTTAATGATCATTTGAAGACTAGATTATTGGAAGTGTGACATGTCACTGAAGTATTTAAATGATGGGTTATCCTCAAGTTTTGAAATAATTAATGTGTCTTACCCCAAAATGACTAAAATAACCTTGAATACCGAGATGACTTAAATTCCTTTATAACTTGGATTAAGTCAATGTTTTTATATAGACTATGGGAACACTGATGGACCTAAATAATAAATTGCCCCTATAGGTTATGGAGCACGACCCAAGTCATTGGTCATTTTGGATACTATTACAATATATAACGAAATAAATACCAATGGAATACCTATTCATCTCCTCAAGAACTGATCAATGATGATTATGATATTGATCAGTTCAACTAGTGTAGCTGGTATTAAGAAGTGAATAATAGTGAAGTATCATGGTTTGAATGATTGCCAAGTATCGTTGTGTTGGATCTGTAGTTCAATTGGACTCGAAATCCAGATAATTCAATGTATAATCTTGAATACCATAAATCATCACTCTACCCTTATTGAGTTCAATTACTGAGAATACTCTAAGAATCTAAATGTCTAAAATACCCTTATTTATTTGAATAATGGAATCACTCATGTCATACTTGAAATCTTAAGTAACTCTGATACAAAATATTTTGAATACCTTCCTAATTACTCAGTGCCTCCAAAAAAATCCAGATACTCTCTGATTTTGATAAGTCACTTCCCAAATTACTGATGATTTCGTCAGCTATCAACCTCCTTTTTTATAGGGATCTCATTTCTGAATTTAATCAGTTTGTAGAAGTTTCGTGTTTTCCCCACTTGATAAATACCAAGTACCTCCGAAGAATATATGGATCATCTAGTGTGTTCCTTATGTGACATGTAAATGTTTTACATATTTTAAACGTTATTTTTTAAAATCTTAGATTTACTAATGTTTTGATTTACTTTTAAATGAACTATGGCTACATGATAAGTGTCCCCTTATTAACTGTTTTCGCTGAAAAATATAATCGTTTCTGATTTATAGATCAGGGGATCTACTGGTTACCACTTATATTGTTTTATTGGGACATTATCTGGGTATGCTAGAATATGGAGGTTCAGCTCTTCGAACTGGTAATTCCTTATATAGGTTCAGACCGATCGAGCTAGTTATTCCTTATGGACCTAAGGTGACCCTTGGGTAGGCTTTGAGGCCCCTATAAACTTTCTTGGGTAGGCTCTGAGGCCCTAGTACACTCCCTTAGGTAAATCATGAGACTGCATATAGTGTAAGGGTGGAGGGCATTCATGTGTTTTAAATAACTAAATGATAATTTTTACAATATATTACTGGATCATGATTTTGATATTATATGGTACTACTAAATTTGATTTATACTGGGTACTATATGGGTAGGATGAAGTATGCAGGTTCAGCTCGGTCAAACTGATAATTCATTATATAAGTTTAGACCGATCGACCAGGTAATTCCTTATGGACCTGTGGAGACCCTTGGGTAGGCCTATAGGCCCCAAGGTACTCCTTTAGGGTGGCCCATTTGCTGTGTTCTTAGGGTAAGTCTTTATGGATGCAATTCTGGGGAAACTGCATAAAGGTGTTAGGTTGGAGGGTATTACTGAGATTTTAAAATATGTTTTAAATTACTAACGTTTTTAAAGGATCTATATACATTACTCTGTTTTGTTGGAACACACTAGAAATCCTATATTGATCTCCTGAACTTACTCCTCTTAATGTTTTCTCTGAACTGAAATCTTCATGTCTTTTACTCGAAGAAATATCAGTGGAACCACAGCTCATCCCGAAAAACCTATAGATGTCTGAATAGATAAGGGAATTTTTATGCTTGCCTATTATCTGCATGTCATTCAACTTCACTTGGTAGTTCTGTATTAGCGAGCTTCCTAAAGCTCACTCTTTTACTCCTATTTCAGGTTAAAAAGAATCGATTCAGTGCAGTTATAAACTTCAGTATTGGGAGTTCCATTCGACTTTGCTTGTAGAGTACGATACAAGTGTAATTAGGGGGCATGTAGGTCACATTTGATTTTTATATGGAGTCTGGAACTTGTATGTATTTAAAAATTCTTTTATGATTTTACATGTTTTACCAAAAAAATTAATTTTTCTCGGATTATTATATTGGGTCACTTCGGTGGCTCTAATGTGACACCTCAGATCAGATCGGTTCACCTGCATCGGTCTGAGGGTGTTACAGGGAAGATTAGTCGGATAAAAAATAAACGACATCTTGATTAGTCGAGACTACACCAAATCCAACTCTAAGAAAATTAAACGAAAAGAACAACCAAACAATCGATAAACAAGACCGAAAACATGAAAACAAGCAAGGAAAAGTATGTCATAAAGGCAGAATTACTGAAAAATAAAGAAATAGAAGAAAAATAAAGATATAATATAAAAAATAAAGAATACAAACGATCAACATAAGTATCAGTGTTGTCGCTTGCCAAACTGTTGTATCTAACTTTTTTGTCTTTATGTAAACTTATTTTATGTATAAATTTAACTTCTTTAACATGGTTATATTTTATAATGATTTGAAAATTATTACTTGACCATAAATTTATATAAAACAATAGGAGAAAATTTTATCAATTTTGGAATCTAATATTTGTTTATTTGCATTTTATTATGCTTAATATGAAAAAATAATTAAAATAATTTATATTTTTATTTAAGTGTTTAAACTTTTTTAATCAATTTAAATGTTTAATGTTATCATTTAGGTGCCTCAATCTTCCCCATCGTTAAAAAAATCATTATTTATATTTTTCATATTTTTAATATTTTTAAACTTGTATTTAAAAAAAATAAAAAAACTTAAATTATTTTTTTAATAAAAAATAATTTTTTCTCAAATCTTAAAAAAACTCAACTTTGAAAACTCTAATTCCAAATCCTTTTGCCTAAATCAACCGCCATTCTGTGCCACAGTTTCGTTCTACAAACATCCATTCAGCCAAATCTCAAATTTCGTTGTCATTGTTGTAGCATGAACATCCATTTCTGGGAATCACAAATTTTGAATGATAAAAAAAATCAAATTTGATCTATTACCAGTACATGAGTCTCATATGGTGTGAGTGAATCACAACATGTTACATTATTAATGAATAATATCATTATTTTTAAATCCCCTAAATAAACATCCTTAAGCATAAACCAAACGACCTCAATGGTTAAAGGAATAATTGTAATTCCTAAAGGTCTTAAATTTGAGCGTCAGCGATTGCATGGTATTTAAACATTCATTGTCAAATTATACGAAAAAGAGATTCAAAGGAAACAAGACCAAACCACTCTTTAAGCACACACAGAAGCTCATGTGAATTACTAAAGATATGTGTAAGTCTCGTGCAGAAAAAAGAGAACAATTTCCAGAAATATTCCAAAAAGGAAATAAGACCAAATCATTGACACTGTTTCATTGGATCTAAAGTAGAGATAATAGCACATGATCATAACAATAACGATAACAATAGTTCATGCGTTCGACTTTAAATTACATTAAAAAATTCAAGTACGAAAAGCACTCTGTGTCTGACATATATATGCACCTGTAAATCATGATATGCATGTCAATAGAATTCCATATAAGAGTTAACAACTAAGAAAATCCGTACGAGGTAGTTCCACGCATCAACTGAAACAACAAAAAGAAAACAGAAACCTAAACAAATCAACATCTAGAACATGCATATACAATCCAAATAATAGCAACATTAATTGAGAACATCACTAGACAATATGGTTGACATGAAGTGCATAGGAAGATACCAACTCCCATTAAATCTTACCTTTTTTTTCGTAGCTCCCCATCCATCTTAGTGTTCCATATCAATTTGATGCACCTCCGACTGGCCGACATATTATTCGTTCCTCGTGCTCTTCCATTTATTTGAACCAAGCTCTCAACATAAGTAATAGTCTGCATTGTTTCCCGATAAGCATGGATACCGACATTTTTAATCTCTCGTGTGGAGGGATCAAACAACACCAGTTCATGATCAAAGCTCTCGAGAAACAATTCGTCATTTTTCTAAAACCCCAAAGGCCTATGAACTCCAGGAACAAATTCAACACTGAATTGTTTAGTCCATGATCCATTCATAACCCATAAATCAAAAGACTTATCAGTTCCTTCCCTCGGGTAAAAATAGCACCAAGCATTCCATTGAAGTTCAAAAATTGGAAATAATATTATGCTAGAGTCCCACCAAATTTAGGCAATGGTAAAGTTGAAAACGTTTCATTAACCATATCAAATGAAAGAATAAGGCGATCAGTATTCCCAACTGCATGCCAATAATAAAACCCATTGATACAATTATTATTAAACAAAGGAGAACCATAAGCATGAAACCTAGTAACTGAAATTTCCTTCCATGAATCACTTTTAAGGGAATATAACTCAACTTGATGGATCTAATCTGCCTCTTCATCCAGATTCTCTTCAAAGTAATTAGTAACAAATATAACAACTTTGTAGTCATTAGTTTGAGAATCATACCCAAATTAGTGGAATCTATTGTAGGAGTGCGCTGGACTGTGGATCGAGGAAGGATTTTGAACTTTCTGGTAGATGGGTTCCAAAAGGAAGCCTTGCCAGCATCATGTAAACACAAGATCCCATTACAAGGACCATCAACTAAAGGTTCATACCAATAATTCTGGAAAAAGGGTAAGTTAATATTGTTTTCCACTCTAAAGTTTTGGCCTTTCTCAATCGAAAGTTGAGAGAAATGATGGATGACATCATGGGTATTACCGTGACAGCGTTTGAGGAGGAGATTGTGGTTGTCATTTTTGAGGTTGTTCTGTTGATGTTTGGCGATGAAATAAAGAGTTTGAAATAATGAAGCCCAAGGCTTGCAAACGCACTTGAAACGTGTCAAAGATTTAATGGGAAGCTTCGACGGGATCTCCAACACCAACATCTCTGGTAGTTCGGTTATAGATTTGCTCAACCCTTGCATCTTCTTCCTTTCCTTTTTTTTTTACCTTCTCTACTTTCTCTGTTTTTTGTTCAAAGATTTTATCTTGGGGGAAGATAAATGAGGACTTAAATAAAAGAAAACAAGGAAGAGGACAAATCACACATTTTTGTTTATTTGTTTAGCAAGAAAAGGACAATGGGAGCTTGTTAAAGATGTCGAAGGACAAATCGCAATGTTCTTGCAAAAAGAAAAAATAATTTAATCTTAGTTTATATTATTAAATATGAATAATTATTGGCTTAATAACTATCAATTATATGTAGAAATGTATTGACTTGATTGAAAACATGCTGAAAGCAATTATACTATTAAATTAAATGTTAAATCTGTTAAAAACAATAATATGAAAGTATATATCATATTAGTATAATTTTTTTCTTAAAAAAGAAAAATTTAAGGACTTTTTGGGATTTTATAATTTTATTGAAGGTTTATAAATTCAATATGTATTATGTGCATCGTATCATGCTCTAAGAGTGTCGTCATGTTTTTTGTTTTTTTTTTGGTGACATAAAAATAGTTTGGAGTAATTTGTACCAAGATTGAAACGTTTAGTTTTAAATAAAAAATAAGTACCAAAGTGATAATAAAATAAAACTTTAAGGATCAAAATATCATTTACCTTTTCTTTAAAAAAATATGCATTTTTCTAATAGATATAATGTATAAATAATAACTAAATTATGTTAAAATAATATTTTTACTACTAAGCTTTCAAAAATTATAAAATAATCACTAAACTTTCGATTCAATTACAAAATGATCAGTGCATCGTTAATTGACGTCAAAGGGATGACATTGGATGCTAAACTAACGAGAAACATCTTATTTGGCCTCTCAATCGTAACTAAATTTTATCTTGATATCTTTTCAATATTTATAAGAAATAATTTGAACAAATTTAAAAAAATCATAAATTTAAACAAATGAAAATACAGAAAATATATCTAAATATATTTGCATTGTTAATAAGTTTTAAATAATAAAGAAAATCACATTTGAAGTGTTGTCAGTATATGAGTCGCATATATCGATGAATCCAATATTTCAATTTAATCGATTAATTTGATTAAAACTGAAATGTGAACACACATAACCACAACGACATAAATTTTGAACCCAATGCTAATCAACCTCCTTGAAATATCTTTTTTTCCAAAGCAAATTTTGCTTTTTTTATTATTTAATCTCTCACCTTTGTGTTCCATTCAATTTGATCCCTTCATTCAAATCCTTAATAATTTCTTCTACCAATTAAAAACTTGTCCTCATTTAAATCAAATATCTCCTTGTTTCAAGAATTCACTTTTCTGAATATATTCAGTGTGAAATTTTCATTAAAAAATCTAATACAATATCTATTCGAATTATAAGTCTAATTTTAAATCATTAGATTTTATCGTTAAGAGTTTGTGTGACATAAATATAGATTTATCATAATAATTTCTCTCAACTTTTTTAGCTATCAATTTAAATTTCACATGAGATGATTTAAAGATTTAATCATATAACTTAATCATTTTAGCTTATACTTTTAACCTCAAGTGTGGATAACCTATATAAATGACAATAATTGAATTGCTTAAAATTGCAACACATTCATTTGACCCTTTATTTTAGTCAAAATTCAATTCAAAATATGCATATAAAAATAAAATATATAATTCTTTTTTCTCATTAAATTTTTTAATTTTTTGATAAAATAAAATACACAAAAATAATTCGTCATACATATAATTCATTTTCAAACATTATTTGTAGATGCGTTGACAAAGGCCTTGGATAGAAATATGAAAATTCCATACATTAATTAAGACATAAACCTCAAATCCTTCAAATCTATTTTCTTCTGCTTATTCTTTCACTACACCCCGTAATATTTTTTTTTTTGCATACACTTCTCTTTATTTTTTCATCTTTCTTTATAAGTCGTTTGCTACGTCGTAATAATAAATTTTCAAACTTCTCACTATTCCTATTACAAAAATATTTCACCTTCACCGATTTCTCATGATTTTCTACAACTTTATTTGATAATTAAAGATTTTTGTCAAGTTCCTTCGATTTTTGAAACTCTTCTTCAATTTCCTTCAATTTATTTTCCCCTCGAAGCTTTGAAATAATTGAGCAATATACCATCCCATAAACTGAAGATGAGCTTGAATCATCGGAGTCGTAGAATCCATATAAATCATTCCTAAAATCTTACGCATAATTTTCCCATGTATGTATTTTTTTCAATCTCAACACTATATCAATCTATATTTCTCTTCTCGTATAAACTTATAAACAACAACTCCTATTGTATTTTAACATAAAAAATAAATAATTATTATATTCAACACCCATAAAAATTATTTAAAAACAGATGAAATTCATTAGATGAAATTGAAAATTTCCTTAAATAATATTTAAAAAATATAGGTCATGCTACTCGGTAAGCTCATTTGGCGAAATCCAATAAAAGTAATATCTCATGAAACTCTTAAAATAAAAATGACAAGTTTCAAACCAAATGTAACATTAACCGTAAATATCAAAATAATTTTCTAATTACCAAATAAATTTAATTAATTTTCCACTTGAATTATTTGGCTAATTCTACTCACCAAAGCAGCCACTAATGTATATTACAACAACATCAACTAGACGAAATCTATAATGTTTTGTATTGTAGTATTCAATTCAAGGGTTGACCTTCTTATAACACTATTACACGTGCACCATACATTTTTTATATATCTAGTCAACATGTTTTTCCTAATTTGCTTATTGTTGTAAGTACCTTTTTTTTGTCTTTATGTTATTTGTCATGTACTTATTGTTGCAACAAACCCTTTTTTTGCCCATATGTTTTTTGTCATGTGCTTATTGTTTTAATAAACTCTTTTTTGGTCTTTATGTAAATTTATTTTAGGTATACATTTAGTTTTCTTAACGAGATTGTGGTTTATAATAATTTGAAAATTTTATTTGGACAGCAATCATATCAAATAATAGGAGAAAATTTTATAAATATAGAAATCCAAGATTTCTCGCTTTAATGATATCGTTTTCCATTTTTTAGGGTAAGCACCATGTTTAGTATCTAACTATGACTTTTATTATGTTTTGGTCACTCAATTATTTTTTTAAAAGTTATATCCAATATTTAGTTTTGGTTTCATTTTAGTCACGAGTGTCGCCATAAGGTAATACCACGTCCATGGGCAGAACTTCATGGGTGTAACCCCCAAGACCCGCCATGGAAGTTAGACCCAAACCTAAAAGATTAATATGATAAACATATATGTATACATATTTAGTTTTGGTTTCATTTTAGTCACGAGTATCGCATTCAGAGAATCTTTTCATATTTAAAGCAACGTTACAATCCATATAAAAGATTAATATGATAAACATATATGTATACATATGTCAGAAAACTTTATAAAACATATACATATCAAAATACCGCAGAAAACTGTATAAAACATTTACGGAACAAAATATCGGTAATACATATATATCAAGACAGTAGCAAAACACATGTCACCAAAATATAACTGAAAGACATATAGAGATATATATTAGTACAAAAGTAGGAGTAGTTGATCCTCCTGATCCCAAGTCTGCTAGTGTAGTCTGCTATTATATGAAAATGTTAAAATTTACGGAATGAGCTAAAAAGCTCAGTGTGCCCCTTACGATGTATAAAAACATAAATATAAAATATTTCAGTAAAATTGGTTTATCAAACATGTTTTAAATGCACGAACACTATCCCCGTCCGATTGCCAGAATGTATAGGTTCCCCATAACCATACACCCACCTGTACACCCAGTAAGGGCTTACCCTGTGCACAAAGCAGCAGTAAGGACTTACCCTGAGCATAAAGCTGAGGAGCCTGTAGTAAGGAATTACCCTGAGCATAAATTCGAGGAGCTTGTGAAAAGCGGTAAGGTCTTACCCTTGCACAGAGCAAAGGAGCCTGCATAAACAATAAGGTCTTACCCTTATATGTAGCAGAGGAGCCTACAAAAACGGTAAGGTCTTACCCTTGCACATAACAGAGGAGCCTGCAGAAACGATAAGGTCTTACAAGTTATATACTAGGCCCGAAATACTTCTCCAATAATACCCCCAATGACAGTAATAAACATGTATGTATTCGAGTGAAAATGGTAATTATTCCATTAAAACATGAAAATGTTTCATGCTTGGAAATCATTTACAAAAATGTGGTAATCAGAAATCAAATCAGTAATATACGGTAAAGCAAATATCGGATAAGCAGTATTCAGAAATCAGGTATCATGTCATAAAAATATTCAGAATTATCACAAATCTGAAATAGTTCAAATGGGTAGTTTAAAACAGTAATGTAACACCATCAAGAAACACACTTGTATCGATCTGAGTAGTCTGATAGCGAAGCCTACTACTGATTTTGTCTATCACGATCAATAGTAGTGCTAGATCATACGAATCTGAAAATCTATATCGGAATCCTAATATGAATAATATTAACCTTTATTTAAATAATTTACAGAAACCTATGGGTAACTCTCATAGAACACGGATCGAGCGAGTCTGACAGACGGGAAACACTGGACCTAACTGACCCTCGTTCAGGTGAAACACGAGTACCTTCATAAATATATCTTCTTGGATCAATTTCATAACCAAATCTCAAATAAATAAGCAAAAATGTAAAAATAATAAGCATTTTTTATTAAAGAGTTTGATTCAGTGCTTTTGGGTCAGAATTTGGCAAAACGAATTTCAGAATCGGACTCTGGACGTCGAAAAACATAAAATATAACTTTTCAAAATATTTTACTTTTTGGGTCAAATTCAACGGTCAACGGTCGACAGTCAGTCAATGTTCAATGTTGGATTGGGTTGGATTGGGTCAGGTCGGGACTGGCAGGCGGGTAGAATTAGCGGGTCGGGTCGGACACGAGTCGGTTAGGATATTTCCAAGCAGTCCACTAGACGGTGGGCTTTCCCCACGAGTAGGGGCTTGTACGGGGCTGCAGGGGGTCAACCAAATTCTAAAAAAAATCGTAAGTGTGTTTTAAGGGGTATTGAGGCACTTACCAAACTCGGTTCATAACTATGAATGACGGAGAGCTCGATTTTTAAACGTCAAAAACTTCATATTCCTCACCCCCTCACATGCCAGTGATAACGGAGATAAGGGCACTGGTGGACTCGGGATGAATCAAGGAACACGATGGTCCATGAGGTGTTGAAAAAGGAGCAATGATCGACGACGAAACGACGATCAAATACTTTTTCCTAAAAGAGGAAAATATTAAAGAGAGAGAAATTTTAATTAATTTTCCACTAGATTTGGGGTTATATAAATCCTAAAAAATGGAAAAATCATGTCATATGTCCTCTATCTTTAATATATTTTTGAATTTGGATATAAATTTAATCAAAAATTCACTTTGGTCCCCAAAATTAATCAAAATTCAATTTAGTCCTCGATAAATTTTTAAAAGAACTTTAGACCCTATTTTGGGGTGTGGCAATGGGGGTCAAGAGGAGCCTTGGCCACCGCCAATTTTCTAATTATTAATTAATATTGAAAAATATATATATATTTTTAAAAAAATAAATAAAGAAAAACCTACACAACCCCCTCAATTAAAAAATTATATTTTTGAAAAATAAAAATTAATTTAACCCCGCCTTCAAAATTCCTGGTTTCCCCTGACCACATCATCAGTGAAAAAAATAAAAAATGTCATGTCAGTAATTCTGTCAGTGGTGGATCCAAAAATATTTTTTAGGGTGAGCACACTTATGTTAACAACACAAAATTTTTGAACACGATGAACTCAAATAAAATTTCAGGGTGGACATTATTAGTAAAATAAGTAACTAACCAAATAAAATTAAAATTTCATGGTAGGCATTATATGGCTCTGCCACTGACTTCTTTTAATATTTTAACAATGGATGATTAAAATAAAATCAAAACGTAACATTATGTATGATTTTGGAAAAAATAATTGGGTGACCAAAACAGAACAAAAGTGATAATTGAGATACTAAACATATATTTTACCCTTTTTTTAAATATCAGACGGGTTAACTCTTGCTTCCTCCAGATCGACTTACTGTTGTAAAAAAACGTTTTGTTGTCTTTCTATGAATTTATTTTAGGGTAAACTGTACCAATGATTACTAATGTTTTAATATGTTTTAAATTTCTCCACTAAAGTTTCTAGAGTAACAAATTGGTGACTAACATTATTTACTTGTAACAAAATAGTCACTAATGTAACACCCCAATTTAGGGGTAAATTATAAGTTTTTGAAACTGGTTGTTAGTTTTAGGAAAATGTAGGAATTCAGGGATGAAACTCATAATTTACCCATTTTTTTAAGTGAATATTATAAACCCCTTCCCCCGTCTGTTTTCCCATAATGCTTCCCCATTTCCTCTCCCCAGTCAACTCCTTTGTGCTCCGATTTCTCCACGGTTCGACCACCGTTCATCGATACGAAACCACCATCGTATTCGTTGTGGACTGGAGAACAAAACTCCTCATACTTTTCATCGTAAATCGTCGTCGTTCCCCGGAAAATACAACTCAAAGTTCGAAGTTTTTAAACTCCACCGCTATGAAAATATCAATTTGTCGTCGATAATTGTTCCGTTTTCGACACTTCCCGCACCATCGTGTTCCTTGTATCATTCCGAGTCTGTTAGTGTTCTTTTCTCCATCGTTGCCGGAGCGTGAGGGGGTGAGGAAGTTAAAATTTTATACGTTTCAGAATCAAGCTCCCTGCCATTCAAAATTCTGAACCGAGCCTGGTAAGTGTCTCAAAGTCAATTAAAATAATTTTAGAAATTTTTGTGAATTTTTTTTGAACCCGTACGAGGCCGCACGCGCCCCCACGTGTCGCCCCTGTGCATGGGGAATGTCCACCATGAGGTGGATAGTTTTGACCCGGTCCTACCCTACCCGACCCGACCCGACTGCCCAGCCCGACCTGTTAACCATTGACCGACTGTTAACCGTTGACTTTGACCAAAAAGTTAAAATTTTCGAAGTCATATTTTATGTTTTTTGACGTCCTGAGTCCGATTCCGAAGTCTGTTTTGTCAAATTCGAACCTGGTAAGCTATTTTCGCTGATTTATCACCTGCTTCAATCTGTTTTTCGCAATTAAGCTCCGTTTTTGATGAAATTTCTGTTGATATGTATCCGAGGAATTATTGGAAGTTGATTTCAAGATTGTGGGCGCTCGAATAGAATTTAAATGGTTGAATAATAAGGCAAAAAAATCGAGGTAATACATTACTACCTCTTTATGCTTTATAGAACATGTTGATAATGTGTAACACCCATAACCCATATAATTATACCTATACAGATTATAGATGTCTCCTGAATTTCTAAAAACATTTCAATTCAAAGTGATTTGAAATTTCTTTTCTTAAAATGGTAAATGATATTATAAAAATTTCATATCATATCAAATTATCACACACTATTTAAAACATATATTAATATGGATTTATGCTATCCATATTGAAACATAGTAAACTAGTTTAGTTTAACAATTACAAACCATTTTTCAAAAATAGTTCAACAATGCAACTAGGACATTAATAATTATATGCCACTAACAAAGTCAAAATTACATCATAGGATGTCTTACTGATATTGTAGTGTATTCCTGGATGCTCGGAGTGCCATGTACTCTTTACTTTATTCTTAGCTTTTTACCTACACGTGAAAATCATCACACGCTAAGTATATACTCAGTGAGGTAATTAAAAACAATAAATAGTACAATACAACTCGTGCATGAAATTTAATGTCATAAACAAATGCCATAAGATCATGTTACCTGCATATCCAATATTTTACCATGATCAAAATAATATAACTGAATATAAAATTTCTTCCAATATACTTGCCATTTATTCCATAAGCTCGTAAGCTTATTTGCATGTTTACCATTTATTAACCAATAAACCATAACCCAATGTATAATTATATGAGAACCCCAGTATAGGAGTCAAATATTGCACCGCAGTGCTAAGGTCAAGCTTTGCTCACCTAATAATGCACCGTAGTGATGAGGTCGGGCTTTACCCACCTTGTACACCGTAGTGTTTTATATTGTGTCTTCGCTAGACACTTTGAGGCCTGCACTATGTGCCTTCTCTAGACACTCTAGTGCTACCTAATATGCAGCTGCTAGACTCTATGGCATGCCATTAATACCATTGATCCTCAATAACATACTTGGTCATATAGTCTATTTTATTTTATACATCCATGGCAAAGTATATTATCATAATTTAACAATGGTGCAGTTCATACTCAAAATAACATTCATGGTAAGATATCACATTATCCATGATCAATGCACTATAATTTCACACTGTGAAATATCAATGTCATATTGAAATTATAAAAATGACATAATATCATGCTAATATAAACAAGATCGACTTGTCGCAAGTCTTCCGGATAATGTATAAAAAATCTATGTACCATGTCATGCATGTATTGCACTCATCTTGACACTTTATATTTCCAAAATATGTGCCCCACTATGATCCACAATAAACCCTTTTTATACTTAACTTGCTTTGTTCACAAATCAATCATGATCTGTATAATTCAAAATTTCATAATAATACATATGTTAGTATTATACTAACATAAACACATCCCCAAAACAATATTCACATATACTTGAAACTCATTTTCTACCAAAAATACTTAACACTTAATAATTCCTTTTATCATTAGCACAAACTTTTCCAATTTACACAAAATGGTCATTCACCATTTTATCACTAAATATTTTAATACAAAAAATTCCAGCACTGAAATTATTACCATTTAAGTGCTTTTATAAAGGTACAATTACATTTAAGTACCCCAACTATGCGAATATTGCACTTAAATCATCAATCTTTTCAAACTTCCAAAATGATCATATTTCACATCTAAACGCTCATTTCAATTTCAAAACAATAATTTTCCTCATCCTTTAAGACCAAGGCCGAATTTTAAAGAATAATTTCTAGGAAGATTGAACATGTTTTAACCATAAATCAAGCTTGAAAATGAATCTACAACCTCAAAAACATCAAGATTCATCATCAATTTCATGAATCCTATCATGTACATAAACCCTTAGATTTGGGATCTTTGAATTCCAGCAAGATTAGCAAGCAATACTGGTACCAAATTATAGCTTTTTCGCATAGAACAATTTTCTATTTTACGGTATAACCCGAAATCCAAAGAATATTGCTCAAAAATGGAAAAGAAATTTTTTTCTTACCTTTGAGATAGCTCACGGCAGGTGCTGATAAGGATGAAGAATTTCCTTTGACAATTCTTCATATGTCTTTATAAAATAATGAATTAAAAATTCAATAAATGTTAAATTACCAATTTACCCTTAAAATTAAAATATCTTTCCTAATTTACCCTTAATGAACTTGATATTTACCTCAATACCAAGCCACATAAATATTATCATCTTCCAAAGTCAAAGATGAAAAAAATATTTTCCCTCTTTACCGTTTTGCCCTTGAAATTTCAAAAATTACAATTTAGTCACTTTAATCAAACAATACACATTTAACATTGAATTAAATCCTCAAATCAAATGCTCCATATTATTTTACAACATTTAAAAAATGTAAAAATAATATATATTTTTTTCGGTAATTTATCATCCTTCTTATTTTCCTGAATTTTCTATTCGATCCAATTTACCGAATTTTTCCTAAACTCCATTGCTTTATAACTTTTAATACAAAACATATATTAAAATTCTGATTCCCATAGAACATTATTCTTGAGATAAACTATTTATTTGCTGGGCCAATTGTAACTTTCTAAAATTACCATTTTGGTCTCTAAACTTTTCTAAAGTTTATACTTTGGTCATTTAATTTTTCTAAGGTTTATACTTTGGTCACTTAACTTTAAAATTTTGTATTTTGGTCCCTGATCAAATCCATTTATGAAATAAAATTCTTTTTGGAAAAATTACCACTTAGGTCCTTAAACTTTTCCTAATTTTATGCTTTGACCATTAAATTTTCAAAATTTATATTTTGGTCATTATCTAAATTTTTGGGGTATTACAACTCTCCCTCTTTTAAATAAAATTCATCCTCGAATTTTAAGACGTACCCGATACGAAAAGGTGTGGATATTATTTCTTCATATCATATTCTCTTTCCCAAGTAACGTCCTCGACATTATGTTTTTGCTAAATCACTTTGACTAGAGGAATCTTCATTCTATGTAGTTTTTTGATTTCTCGAGCCAAGATCCGTATTGGTTCTTCTTCATAAGTCAAATCTGGTCTGATCTCAATTTCCTCTCATACAATTACATGTGAAGGATATGATTGATATTTTCTAAGCATCAATACATGAAAAACATTGTATACTTTGTCTAACTTCGGATCTCAATTACCTCCGGAGTTAATGCTAACTGATAAGCCATCAGTCTAACTTTTTTTAATATCTCATAAGGTCCAAAGAATCTTATACATAGTTTTCCTTCGCACCCAAAACGTAAAATCTTTTTCCAAGGTGATACTTTAAGAAAAACTTTATTACCTTCTTGAAATTTAATCTCTTTTCGCTTCAAGTCTGAATAAAACTTCTGCATATCAAATGATATCTTGAGATTATCTTTACTTTATCCTCAACCTCTTTCAATAAATATGGGCCAACAAGAATCTGATCCTTTAACTCAAACCAATTTAATGGTGTTCGGCATTTTCTCCCATATAAAGCTTCATACGGAGCCATCTTGATTCTCAATTGATAATTGTTATTGTAGATAAATTCTTATAGAGACAAATAATTTTCTTTTTCCATGATTCCTTGAACTCCATCATACATGTTCTCAACATGTCTTTTAATATTTAAATAGTACTCTTTGACTTACCATCCGTCTGTGGATGAATGGTCGTACTGAAATTTAATCAAATACCCAAAGCTTTATGCAAAGAATTCCAAAATCTTGAAGTGAACCTTGGATCCTTGTTGGATATGATTGATATTGGCATTCAATGTAGCCGAACTATCTCTTTGATATATAACTCTGCATATTTATCTAATGTATAGTTCATTCACACCGGAATGAAATGTGTCAATTTAGTTAACCGATCACTATCACCCAAATGGAATCCTTTTTATTTGATATCAATAGTAACTCTATAACAAAATCCATAATAACTCTTAACCACTTCCACTATGGAATAGAAATCAGTTGCAATAATTCTGAAAGCACTTGATGCTCAGGTTTTACTTGTTGACATGTCAAACATATAGCAACAAACTCAATAATGTTTCTTTTCATACCTGTCCACCAAAATGACTATTTACATCCTGATACATTTTGTTCCCACCTGGATGCATAGTTAGTGGACTATAATGTGCCTCAGAAAGAATATCTTTCTTCAATTCATAATCATGAGGAATGCAAATTCTTCCTCGATAAAATAGACACCCATCAGATTTGACTTCAAAGTATTTAGTCTTACCCTTTTCCCACAAGTGAAATATTTTTAAGCACCTTTCATCTTCTTCTTTTTTCATTTCTTTTTATTTTTTTTCTTCTTTCTTTTTTTCTTGTTTTTTTTTCTATTTTTTTTCTATTTTTTTCTTTTTCTTATTTTTTAGCTCTTATGCCTTCTGCCGAGACAACATGACCAAGAAAAGTAACTTCTGATAGCCAAAACTCACATTTTGACAGTTTGACATATAACTTTTTACCCTTGAGTATCTCGAGCACAGTACGAAGATAAGCATCATGCTCTGTTTTTGTCTTCGAATATACCAGAATGTCATCAATAAATACCACCTCAAATTAATCCAAGTAAAATTGAAATACTCGATTCATATAATCCATGAATGCTACCGGAGCATTTTTCAAACCAAACAACATTACTACGAAATCGTAGTGTCCATACTGTGTTATGAAAACTATCTTTGGAACATCTTCATCTTTAATCTTTAACTGGTGATATCACATTCAAGGATAATTGTTTTAGAGAAAATTGATGCTTTTTTTAAACTAATCAAACAAGTCATCAATCCTCAGAATATGATATTTATTCTTGATAGTTACTTTGTTTAACTATCGATAATCTATGCATAATCGCATAGATCCATTTTTTTCAAAAATAACACCAGTTCACCCCAAGGTGAAATACTCGGTCTAAAAAAATCCCCGATTTAGCACCTCTTGTAATTGGTTCTTTATTCTCTTAACTCAATTGTAACCATTCGATACAAACCTATAAATACAAGATCAATATATTGATAACCATAATTATTGAATTCCACCTCTAAATCTGGAGGTAACCCAAATAATAAATCTAAAAAAGACATATGGAAATTCTCGGGTTATGGAAATATCATATGATCTTACTTCAGATACTTGAGTATCTATCACCTTAGCTAGAAAATTATGCATCCTTTTTACATCATCTTAATCATAACCATTGTTGATATCACGTTATTGATGATTTCACTTTTTCATCAATCATTAAAATTTTTAATTTCTCTGCATCTTTGTAAATTAATCTCTTCTTGCGACCATTAACCCAACCTTAATACAAAGACAACCAACACATGATCAAAATGATCTAAAACCCGTTAATGATAATCTCGTAAGATTCACCGGTAACATAAGCTCCTGAATCTTTATCAGACATTTACTATTTATTCTACTAACAGTTGTATCATGACCCATAGGTCTTCCCATAATAACTCTTTTTTTCTAGTTGAATTAAATATCTCTACTTTAGAATTCCTTATTTCATTCATGTGGTAATCTGTATAACTTTTCCAAATCCATAGAAATTATTCTCGAACAGTTGATACATTTTCCATATCAATTGAAACTTTAAATGTCCACGTTGTCCAATAAGAAGAATTGACAATTTGTAGCAACAACTTCATAGCAGTTAATGCTAAAATCACACTCTCAAGCAAATTTACTTTTTTCTTATCATTACAAACTTGACACTTTTCAAGTTCTTGAGAATATATCTCAATCTAAAGAATAATTCATAAATTTACCTTCAAAAGCTAATTCTATCAAGTTTTATGGACTTGATATCTATTCTACATCAAACTCATAATCATTTGATTCACTAATAACTCATCTTTCTATAAACTTTTAGCGGAAATCATATTTACCGCTTACTCAATTCCTCTTACTCAAATCAACAATGCTTTAAACAATTTAATGCTTAACTTAAATATTTCTCAATTATTTAAGCTTACCAGGAGGAACCTCAGAATCATCACTAGATTCAAAAATCTCCTTTGGATCCTCATCTGATTCAACTTTTCTTGTAAGTCGTTAAAAAGTTTTAATGGATTCTTCCAATTCAGAAACTTCGTTAAAAGTTAGGGCATTTCTTCCACAAAATAGAGTAAAATCCCTAACAACATTCACCCTTTTAAGGCGTGCTACAACAGTCATGTCAGGTTCCTTTTTGTCGTTTCAATCTCAACCTTCTTTTCAACATTTTCAACTTTCTTACCTTCGTCTTTAATTTCTGACATCTGAACATAATCAAAATCATCTTACATTAGTAAAGAGTAACTTTACTCCCAATAAGCATCATCATAATATATATACAACTATCAGTAAACTTTTGACATCCTAGTGGCATGTATACATTCTTGACTTAAAATAAACTCTTTCCATGTCCAGAAACGGCTAAACCTGTAGCTCTGATGCCAATAAATATAACACCCATAACCCAAATAATTATACCTATACAGATTATAGATGTCACCTGAATTTCTAAAAATATTTTCAATTTAAAGTGATTTAAAATTTCTTTACTTAAAATAGTAAATGATATTATAAAAATATCATATCATATCAAATTATCACATACTATTTAAAACATATATTAATATGGATTTATGCTATCCATATTGAAAATGAGTAAACCAGTTTAGTTTAACCATTACAAACCATTTTTTCAAAATAGTTTAGCAAAGCAACTAGGACATTAATAATTGCATGCCACTAACAAAGTCAAAATTTCATCATCGGATGTCTTACTGATATTGTAGTGTATTCCTGGATGCTCGGAGTGCCCTGTACTCTTTACTCTATTCATTGCTTTTTACCTACGCGTGAAAATCATCACACGCTAAGTATATACTTAGTGAGGTAATTAAAAACAATAAACAATGCAATACAACTCATGCATGAAATTTAATATCATAAACAAATGTCATAAGATCAAGTTACCAGCATATCCAATATTTTACCATGATCAAAATAATATAACTGAATATAAAATTTCTTACCAATATACTTGCCATTTATTCCATAAGCTCGTAATCTTACTTGCATGTTTATCATTTATTAACCAATAAACCATAACCCAAAGTATAACTATATTAGAACCCCAGTATAAGAGTTAAATATTGCACCGCAATGCTAAGGTCGAGCTTTGCTCATCTAATAATACACCGTAGTGCTGAGGTCGGGCTTTACCCACCTTGTACACCGTAGTGTTTTATATTGTGTCTTCGCTAGACACTTTGAGGCCTGCACTATGTGCCTTCTCTAGACACTCTAGTGCTACCTAATATGCAGCTGCTAGACTCTATGGCATGCCATTAATACCATTGATCCTCAATAACATACTTGGTCATATAGTCTATTTTATTTTATACATCCATGGCAAAGTATATTATCATAATTTAACAATGGTGCAGTTCATACTCAAAATAACATTCATGGTAAGATATCACATTATCCATGATCAATGCACTATAATTTCACACTGTGAAATATCAATGTCATATTGAAATTATAAAAATGACATAATATCATGCTAATATAAACAAGGTCGACTTGTCGCAAGTCTTCCGGATAATGTATAAAAAATCTATGTACCATGTCATGCATGTATTGCACTCATCTTGACACTTTATATTTCCAAAATATGTGCCCCACTATGATCCACAATAAACCCTTTTTATATTTAACTTGCTTTGTTCACAAATCAATCATGATCTATATAATTCAAAATTTCATAATAATACATATGTTAGTATTATACTAACATAAACACATCCCCAAAACAATATTCACATATACTTGAAACTCATTTTCTACCAAAAATACTTAACACTTAATAATTCCTTTTATCATTAGCACAAACTTTTCCAATTTACACAAAATGGTCATTCACCATTTTATCACTAAATATTTTAATACAAAAAAATTCCAGCACTGAAATTATTACCAATTAAGTGCTTTTATAAAGTACAATTATATTTAAGTACCCCAACTATGCGAATATTGCACTTAAATCATCAATATTTTCAAACTTCTAAAATGATCATATTTCACATCTAAACACTCCTTTCAATTCCAAAACCGTAACTTCAAGCATAGTACATCAACTATTAAACAATTATACAACCATTCATAACTTTTCCAAAATTATCGAATTAGTTCCCTAACTTTTCAAAAATTAAAAAATGGTCCTTAAATTTTTCTTAGGCTTGTAGAATACTTCCTACATCATTTCCAGACCTTATATAATTTTTCCAGAATTTTCCTTATCCTTTAAGACAGAGGCCAAATTTTAAAGAATAATTTCAAGGAAGATTGAACATGTTTTAACCATAAATCAAGCTTGAAAATGAATCTACAACCTCAAAAACATTAAGATTCATCATCAACTTCATGAACCCTATCATGAACATAAACCCTTAGATTTGGGATCTTTGAATTCCAACAAGATTAGCAAGCAATATTTGTACCAAATGATAGCGTTTTTCGCGTGGAACAATTTTCTATTTTACGGTATAACCCGAAATCCAAAGAAAATTGCTCAAAAATGGAAAAGAAATTTTTTTCTTACCTTTGAGATAGCTCATGGCAGGTGCTGATAAAGATGAAGAATTTTCTTTGACAATTCTTCATATGTCTTTATAAAATAATGAATTAAAAATTCATTAAATGTTAAATTACCAATTTACCCTTAAAATTAAAATATCTTTCTAAATTTTCCATTAATGAACTTGATATTTACCTCAATACCAAGTCATATAAACCTTTTCATCTTCCACAGTTAAAGTTGAACAAAATATTTTTTTCATTTTACTGTTTTACCCTTGAAATTTCAAAAAATTATAATTTAGTCACTTTAATCAAACGGTGCACATTTAACATTTAATTAAATCCTCAAATCAAATGCTCCAAATTATTTTCAAACATTTAAAAAAATGTGATAATAATATATATTTTTTAGGTAATTTACCATCCTTTATATTTTCCTTAATTTTCTATTCGATTCTTATTCTCATAGAACATTATTCTTGAGATAAAATATTTATTTACTTTCCAATTGTAACTTTCTAAAATTATCATTTTAGTCCCTAAACTTTTCCAACATTTATACTTTGGTCACTTAACTTTTCCAAAGTTTATACTTTGGTCACTTAACTTTAAAATTTTATATTTTGGTCTCTGACCAAATCCATTTATAAAATAAAATTCTTTTTGGAAAAATTACCACTTAGGTCATTAAACTTTTCCTAATTTTTTACTTTGACCATTTAACTTTTAAAATTTTGCATTTTGGTCTTTATCTACATTTTTTGGGTATTACATAATAGATGTATATGATTGGCCTATTATGTTGTTTGATTTTGGATGGATTCAAACCGAATACAGTTTAAGTGATAAATTAGTTAAGACTCTATTGAATTACAAGTTCTGTGATTGAGTGATAATGGAATCAGTCCTGAATATGTAAATTATAATTTATCTCATTAAAGGTACTTGGATGATAAATTATAAGAATACTTCGATTAGGTAAAATTATGAAAATACCCTTATGTTGTAAAAAGACAAGAATTGACCCTGGAAGTTGGATAAGAAGTTTGTAAAGACATATTTATCTCATGAAACTACTGATGTGTATAGAAAATACTAGTTTTGCTTAGGGAATCTGGATAACTGATTTCTAAACCCAAGATGGCTTCTACAAGATACTAGAAGTTTGATAAGGGATAATTTCAAGTTTAGAGATTATCCGGGAAAGTGATTAAACCTAGAATCTCTAAATTATAATTATCCATGTTAAGAGTTTTAATATCAAAATTATTTGGTTAAGAAATTATGAAAAAGCCCTTGAGAGGTAAAAATAGTCTGAGTTGACCCTGAATGAGAAAGTACATTGAGGATTCGTACTTAACTCGATAAATTACAGATTTAATTATTCAGATCTTGTATTTGTATAAAAAAATCCTGATAACCTGATTGTAACATCTGAGAAGGCACTTGACCCGAAAATCTCTAAGTTATGAGTAAATACCTTAAGAATAATTTATCGATGATGCTCTTTTGTCAAATTTGTTCGAAAGGACTAAAATAGATTATAAGTTTGAATTAAATAAAAAGATTAAAATGAAGGAACGAATCGAAATACCTTAGATCTATAAAATGACCAAAATACCCCTAGAATGGAAATGACTCAAGAATATCACCAAGCCCAAGAATGAATGGATA
This sequence comes from Hibiscus syriacus, assembly GCF_006381635.1. NCBI lineage: Eukaryota > Viridiplantae > Streptophyta > Magnoliopsida > Malvales > Malvaceae > Hibiscus > Hibiscus syriacus. Next base: position 1,580,980 of record NW_024061969.1, on the reverse strand, counting down.
TCCTCAAGCTTTGAAATGAATGGAAAAACATTGAGCACCAAAATGCATTTATGGCCTACACTAAGTAAATGTCATCGATTAATTAAGGAATCCAAATAAACATAGGTGTTATACTACCCTGAAAAGTTATGGAACATAGCTTAAGTGAGTCGATCAACCCTAATGCTATGCCAATATCTGAATGACATAGATATCATTTGAATCCATGTTCGTCTCCTCAAGTTTGGATTGATATTAATTCTGGAAGTACTCACATCGACTCAACCCTAGAGAGCATTTGGTACTAAAAAGTGGATATTCGTTAGACAAATCAACCACGAATATCAAATTGAACTGAACAAAAGCACAATATGTATCAAAATTTAGAAACGTTCAAATTACTCTGAAAAAACTCTGAAGTAATATGGATAGACTTAACTACTAAGTGAACTAAGTAAGCTCAATGACTGAGGATTTAGTAAGTGATTGGGATAAGTCTGGAAACTCGGATGAACTTACATGATGTATCATCCCTATGGGTTATGAACCATAAATCAATTACGCCAGCATTTCCTGATATAGTTGAAACATGGAAATGAAATAAATACCATTAGAATATATATTCGTCTCCTTAAGATCTATTCAGCGATGACTTAGAAAATGATTTATGGACAAGAATTATTGGAATTAAAGAGTGAATACCTGGAAGGTCAACGAATGGACCGGTTAACATGCATTAGATTTTGGGAGTTATTCAGCATGAGTTATTTCGATAATCCGATAGATCGAAAATGACTGTAAATGTCCTGAACCTTCATTTCTTCCTTATCACCTCAAATAACGTTCTGAATAATTGATGATTCCGTCAGTTAAAGAACTCTTCCTATACTAATTTTAACTTCTATCATTCTATCGGTGTACTGAAGATCTGTATTTCTCTTCCCGATAAGATTATCCAGTATCTCTGAATAAATACTTTGATCCTCTAGTGTGTTCCACATGTACTACATAACAGTTTTATATGTTTGAAATGAGTTTTAACGAAAGTATTGATTTACTGGTTTATGAACCATGGCAACATGGTATGTGATCTCTGATTACGATTTTCATCAAAAAATATGAATTATTCATGATTTATGAAATCATGGAAATTACTGGTTTATGAATTATGATTACTTGAAATATGTTATCGGTTTCCTGTTTTCACTGGAAAATATGAATTGTTCTTGATTTATGGAATCATGGAATTTACTAGGTATGTAGGTGGGTGTATGGTTCTGAGGAACCTACACATTATGGATTGTTCGGTCGGAGGGGTTACTATGGTTTTTGATAAATGTTTTATATGAGGGTGTTGTTGTATGAACTTACTGTTACCGTTACTGCAGGCTCCTCTACTTTGTGCTCAGGGTAAATCCTTACTTGGTGTGTAGGTGGGTGTATGGTTATGGGAAACCTATACATTATAGAGTGTTCAGTTGGAGGGATTAATCTGGTTTTTGAATAAAAATATGTTTTAAATTATTACTGTTTAAAAATAAAAGATATGTATCTTTTCACTGGTTTTACGGAAACACACTAAATAACCTATTTTGATCTCCGAAACTCAGTAATCCAAAATATTTCTCTAAACTGAATGCTCACTGTTTGTTACTACATGAAATATTAGTAGGATCTTCGCTTAACATAAAGATCTGTAGATGTCTGAACCAATAAGGAAATATATATTTATCTGTATCTGCACATTCTTCAGCGTCATCTGGTAGTTATGTATTATTGAGCTTTCCAAAGCTCACTCTGTTACTCACCTTTTCTGGTTAAAAGAATTATACAGTGCATCTATCGACATCAGTAAGGAAGTTCTTCCGGCGTTGCTTGCAGAGTATGGTACATCAGATTCGGGGCATGTAATTGTATTTTGTTTTATATATTAGTCTGGAAATTTGTTTTATCTTTGTATACTGATAAACCATTTTATGAGTTACATGTTTTAATAAAAGTTTTAAAATTTTCAAGATTTTTACAGTGGGTCGCTCCGGTGGCCTTAATGTGACACTCCATATCAAATCGAGTTACCCGTATCGGTTCATTTATTTTTTAAGATAGACCAACCGGTCGAATGTCAAAAGATGTCCGATCAGTACATGCCCTATACTATAATCGTACTTTTCTAAGCCGAAACTCTAAGGTTGAGTCCCTATCTGTAACGAGCAAACCTAAGTTTTTATCCGTTAAGGCTCTACCTTTGCATAAAGGAATACGAGTAACGTCTATCTAAATTTTGTAAAGTACCTCACGAGCCATGTGAGTATTACTTATCTGAGAAATTTCGATCCAACTCCAGAAATGAAATTGGGATATGTTATCACTCTATGAGCATATTATCATAGCCAAGGCTGAATTTATTCAACAATGATAAATCTGTTCTGATTATTTTATAGGAATGAGGGAGAGTTCTGAAGAAAATGTATACTTAATTGGTTAAAGATTTATAGAGAAACAATATTTTTGTAAAAGCTACTTGAAGATATAAAAGAACAGATGGAAGTTTCATTTATGCAATTACATGACATGAATGAATTTTGAGGACGAAATTCTTTTAAGGAGGGGAGAATTGTAACACCCCAATTTAGGGGTAAATTATAAGTTTTTGAAACTGGTATTTAGTTTTAGAAAAGTGTATGAATTCAGGGACCAAACTCATAATTTACCCATTTTTCTTTAAGTGAGAATTATAAACCCACTCCCCTGTCTATTTTCCCAGAATGCTTCCCCATTTCCTCTCCCCAGTCAACTCCTTTGAGCTCCAATTTCTCCACCGTCCGACCACTATTCGTCAATCCGAAACCACCATCGTGTTCGTTGTCGACCGGTGAACAAAACCCCTCAAACTTTTCATCGTGAATCGTCTTCGTTCGTTGTAAAATTCAACTCAAAGTTAGAATTTTTTAAACTCCACTACCGTGAAAATCGTCGATTCATCATCGATAGTTGCTCCGTTTTCGACACCTCCCGCACCATCGTGTTCCTTGTATTTCTGAATCTTCCGATGTCCTTCTTTTCTCCGTCGTCGTCGACGCGTGAGGGGGTAAGGAAGTTAAAGTTTTTGACGTTTCGGAATCGAGCTCTCCACCGTCAAAATTGTGAATTGATCCTGGTAAGTGTCTCAAAATCCCTTAAAATAATTTTAGAAATTTTTGTGACATTTTTCTGAACCCGTGCGAGGTTACACGTCCACCACAAGGTGGACAGTTTTGGCCCGGTCTGACCCAGCCCGACCCGACTACTCGACATGACCCGTTGACCGACTATTGACTTTGACTTTGACCGTTAACTATGACAAAAAAGTTAAAATTTTAGAAAAGTCATATTTATGGTTTTGTACGTCCTGAGTCCGATTTCGAAGTATGTTTCGTCAAAGTTGAACTGGTAAGCAGTTTTTCACTGATTTATCACTCGATTCGATCCATTTTTCATAATTAAGCTCCGTTTTTGTTGAAATTTCTGTTGATATGTATCTGAGGAATTATTGGAAGTTGATTTCAAGATCGAGGGTGTTAGAATGAAATTTAAATGGTTGATCAGTATGGCAAAAAATTGAGGTAATACATTACTACCTCTTTATGCTTTATGGAACATGTTTATATTGGATGTATATGATTGGTCTATAATGTCTATTTTATTATGGATGGATTCGAACCGAACACGGTTTAAGTGATAAATTAGTTAAAACTCTATTGAATTACAAGTTATGTGATTGAGTGATAAAGGAATCAGTCCTGAATATGTAAATTATAATTTATCTCATTAAAGGTACTTGGATGATAAATTATGAGAATTCTTCGATTAGGTAAAATTACGAAAATACCATTACATAGTAAAAATACAAGAATTAACCCTGGAAGTTGGATAAGAAGTTTGTAAAGACATATTGATTTGATAAAACTACTAATGTGTATAGAAAATGCTAGTTTTGCTTAAGAAATCTGGATAACCAATTTCTAAACCTAAGATGACTTGTACAAGATACTAGAAGTTTAATAAGGGATAATTTAAAGTTTAGAGATTATAAGGGAAAGTGATTAAACCTAGAATCTCTAAATTATAATTATCCTTGTTAAGAGTTTTAATACCAAAAATATCTGGTTAAAAAATTACGAAAATGCCCTTAAGAGGTAAAAATAGTCCGAGTTGACCCTGAATGAGAAATTACTTTGACGATTCATACTTAACTCGATAAATTATAGATTTAATTATTAAGATCTTGTCTTTATGTAAAAAATTCATGATAACCTGTTTGTAACATCTAAGAAGGCACTTGACCTGAAAATATCTGAGTTATGAGTAAATACCTGAAGAATATTTTATCGATGGTACTCTTTTGTCAGAATTATTAGAAAAGACTGGAATAGATGATAAGTTTGAATTAAATAATAAGATTAGACTGAAAGAACAAATTGAAATACCTTGGATCCATAAAATGACCAAAATACCCCTAGAATGAAAACGACTCAAGAATTTTACCAAGCCCAAGAATGAATGGATATCCTCAAGCTTTAAAATGAATGGAAAAACATTGAGCACCAAAATGACCAAAATGCCTTTATGGCCTAGACTAAGTAAATGTCTTGGATTAATTAAGGAATCCGAATAAACATAGGTGTTATACTACCTTAAAAGTTATGAAACACAACTTAAGTGAGTCAATCAACCCTAATGCTATGCTAATATCTAAATTGCATAGATACTACTTGAATCCTTGTTCGTCTCCTCAAGTTTGGATTGATATTAACTTTGGAAGTACTCACCTCAACTCAACTCTAGAGCATATTCGGTACTAAAAAGTGGATATTCGTTAGACAAATCAAACATGAATATCAAATTGAACTGAACGAAAGTACAATATTTATCAAAATTTAGAAATGTCTGAATTACTCTGGAAAACTCTGAAGTAATCTGGATATACTTGACTACTAAGTGAACTAAGTAAGCTCAATGAATGAGGTTTTAATAAGTGATTTGGATAAGTTTGGAAACTCGGATGAACTTACATGATGTACCATCCCTATGGGTTATGAACCACAAATCAATTACAATGACATTTCCTGATATAGTTGAAACATGGAAATGAAATAAAGGCCATTAGAATATATGTTCGTCTCCTTAAGATCCATTCAGCGATGACTTAGAAGATGATTTATGGAAAGCATTATTGGAATTAAAGAGTGAATACCTGGAAGGGCAACAAATGGACCAGTTAATATGTTTTAGTTATGAGAGTTATTCAGCTTGAGTTATTTCGATAATCCGATAGATCGACACTGACTGTAAATGTCCTAAACCTTCATTTCTTCCTTATCAGCTCAAATCTAATTCTGAATAATTGATGATTCCGTCAGTTAATGAGCTTTTCCTATATTGATTTTAACTTCTGTCATTCTATTGGTATACTTAAGAACTGTATTTCTCTTCCCGATAAGATTATATAGTATCTCAGAATAAATACTTTGATCCTCTTGTGTGTTCCACATGTACTACATGACGGTTTTATATGTTTGAAATAAGTTTTAATGAAAATATTGATTTTCTAGTTTATGAACCATGGCAACATGGTATGTGATCTCCGATTACGGTTTTCATTAAAAAATATGAATTGTTCTTGATTTATAAAATCATGGAATTTACTGGTTTATGAATTATGATTACCTGAAATATGTTATCAGGTTTCCTATTTTCACTGGAAAATATGAATTGTTCTTGATTTTGGAATCATGGAATTTACTAGGAGTGCAGGTAGGTGTATGGTCCTGAGGAACCTACACATTATGGATTGTTCGGTTGGAGTGATTACTATGGTTTTTGATAAATGTTTTATTTAAGGGTGTTGTTAGATACAATTACCATTACCGTTACTGCAGGCTCCTCTACTTTGTGCTCAGGGTAAGTACTTACTTGGTGTGTAGGTGGGTGTATGGTTTTGGGAAACCTATACATTATGGAGTGTTCGGTTGGAGGGATTAATATGGTTTTTGAATAAAAATATGTTTTAAACTATTACTGTTTAAAAATAAAAGATCTATATCTTTTCACTCGTTTTGCGGGAACACACTAGATAACCTATTCTGATCTCTGAAACTCAATCATCCGAAATATTTCTTTGCACTGAAAGCTCATTGTCTGTTACTACCTGAAATATCAGTAGGATCTCCGCTCAATATAAAGATCTGTAGATGTCTAAACTAATAATGAAATATATGTTTATATGTATCTGCGCATTCTTTAGCATCATCTGATAGTTCTGTATTACTGAGCTTTCCAAAGCTCGCTCTGTTACTCACTTTTTCAGGTTAAAAGAATCGTACTAGTGTATCTATCAACATCAGTAAGGGAGTTCTTCCGGTGTTGCTTGCAGAGTATGGTACATGTGATTAGGGGCATGCTATTGTATTTTGTTTTATATATGAGTCTGAAAATCTGTTTTATCTCTGTACATTGATAAACCATTTTATGAGTTACATGTTTTAATAAAAAAAATTAAATTTTCTAAGGTTTTTACAGTGGGTCGCTCTAGTGGCCCTAATGTGACACTCCATATCGGATCAAGTTACCCGCATCGATCTGAGGGGGTTACAACTAACATTATTAATTTGTAACTAACTAATCACTCCACCGTCATCCCATTAAATTGATGATGTGACAACGTTAACAAAAAGGTTAATATTTAATTTTATAGATTGTTAAATAATCCAAGAGAATAAAATTGTTACATAACAAGACTATAGAAATATAAAATTGCTTAAAAACACACATATGTATATAATACACAAATTGTTGAAAGTGGCACGAACCAATGGATATTAGTGGTTAAGGGATTTGTTGTTATCCCTTAAGATCCCAACTTTGAGCATTGCGTATGCAAAGGTCGTAACACTTTGAGCATTGCGTATGCAAAGGTCGTAATGCTCATTGTTAAATGATTCAAGTCTTTTGAACATATAATACCTTGTATTTACCTCATATCTATAAACGAAAAATTGCTCCAAGCGAAGATTTTGCATCATAGTCACATATTGCATCCACTTTCTTCATTGGTAAAAGATAAAGTAGTCAATAAAGATTTATCAGTACACTTCGATTAATTGTTCCGAAATCATCCTATAGGAGTTCAACACATCCTTCACAAAGGTATACATTGAGAATGAGAACCAAACCTCTGAAATGAATAGGGGTAAATAAAATCACTATCGATTATCGCCTGAAACCTCGTTGTAATCCCTCAGGTAACACAATTCAAAGGGGATGTCAAACTTAAACTCAATATTCTCCCACAATAAACCATTGGTCTCGTTTTGATAAGTCTTACACACGAAAGAACCATCGTCCACCAAAGATCGGTTGATTCGTTTCACTCACAAGTCTCGAATTAAGACACTCTATGACATTCCCTCAATAAGGGACATCTGTTGTACCTATTTTGGATCTCCTTCGTAAGTCGCATTTTAATTAGCATTCCTCTTCATACCAAGTCTCAATTGGAACCTATATATATATATTCTCATCAAAATTTTAACTTTTTGACAAAGAAAAATAAACAAAACTAATTCTTCATACTTTTTTTTTTAAAATTGAGAGAGTTTTGATAAAAAAACGTCCTTAAAATATAAATCAATTCAGGGTTCATAATTAAGGTTAGACTCTATTCCATAAATTTTTTTATTGTTATAATAATTTTTAAGGAGGAACAGGAATTTTTTATCCTAATTAGAAAATGGAGGTGTCAACTAAGAGGAATATTATTGTATATAATAATAATAATGGTAAAGTATTATTATTCTGCTAGTCTAGCAATATGTTTAAGTGTTAAATGTATGCAATACATGGATTAATTTATAAATATGTATGCACATGATGGATTGATACTTTATTTATTTATTAATCTAGGGTGGCTTCAAGTCTCTGGTAATTCGGTTCTATTTTTTATCAACCCTTGCATCTTCTTCTTCCGTCCTCTTTATCTTCTCTACTTCCTCTAGTATCAATTTAACACAACAAATGACTTATTCTGTAACACCCCAATTTAGGGGCTAAATTTTAGAAATTATAAAGTATTGGATTTAATTGGTAATTTGAAAGAAAATTGAGGATTAAATTGTAAGATTTCAAAGTTGGCAGACCGTTTTAAGAAATACAAGAAATTCAGTGACTAAACTTATGATTTGACCATTTTTCTTTAGGAGATAATATAACCCCCCATTTCTCGTGTATTTATGCAGAAAAATGTTCATATTTCCTCTCCCGGTCAACAACTTTCAACTCCGATCTACTCGCCGTCCGACCTCCGATTGACGAACCAAAACCACCGTCGTGTTCGTTGTCGACCGAGGAACAAAACCCCTCAAACCTTTCGTCGTGAATCGTCTCCGTTCGTCGTTAATTTCAATTGGAAGTATCATCGGTAAACGGTCATCCGTTTATGACACCTCCCGCACCATCGTGTTCCTACAATCGTTCCGAGTCCCTGGTGTTCTCCGTTTCTCCGTCGTCGCCGGCGCGTGGAGGAGTGAGACCATCAAAGTTTTCGACGTTTCAGAATCGAGCACTCCGCCGTTCAAAATTGTGAACCGAGCTTTGTAAGTGCCTCAAAATCGCTTCAAATAATTTTTAGGAATTTTTCCGGGAATTTATCGATACCGGGCTATTGTTCACGTGCCACCCCCCAGAGTGGGCATCGTCTGGGTGATAATTTTGTAATTAATTTATGTTTGGGTGCTATTTGTGTAAAATTTAGGTGTTAGTTTAGTAAATAATTTTAGAATGTGGCTAATTTGGTAATTAATTTATGTTAGGGTGATATTTCTGTAAAATGGTCGACCGTTGACCGGTGTTGACCACAATTGACCAGAACTTTGACCGGCTTTAACCGGGCATTAAACGACCTTTTACTTTGACCGAGTATACCTATCCTGACGTTTTTCGACGTTCCAAATCTGATTTCATAATCCGTTTTTCAAAATTCGAACCCAAAGACCTCGAAATTGCCAGTCTAACCCGTTGACTTTGATTTTGATCGAAAATTCCAAATTTTCGAAAAGTCATATTTTACGCTTTCGACGTCCTGAATCCGAATCCGAAGTCCGTTTCACCAAATTCAAACCCGGTAAGCTATTTTTGACTGATTTATCTCCCGATTCGATCTGTTTTTCAAAATTTAAGCTCAGTTTTTTATGTAATTTCTGTTGATATGCATCTGTGGAAATATTGGAAGATGATTTCAAAATCGAGGGCGTTCGAATAGAATTTTTATGGTCGATCAATATGTCACAGAAATCGATATAATACTTTACTACCTCTTTCTGCTTTATGGAACATGTGAATATTGCTAAATGCATGAATAAGATAATATTGGTCTCATATGTGTAGTTAATTAATTTCTACACTCGATCCGAATACGATAAAAATTCGGGAACTGATTATGGTTCAGATGACTTTTATAAGATATTGATGGATTATTAGAATTAAAATTACAAGTTCTGTGTATAGTGATAAAGGAATCAACTTGGATCTGTAACATATAATTTATTTCATCAAAGGTACTTGGATGGAAATTATGAGAATATTTCGGTATGATAAAATTATGGAAATACCCTTATGTTGTAAGATGACAAGAATTGTCCCTGGAAGTTGATTAATAACTCTGAAAGGATATATTGATCTGATAAAACTATAGATGTGCATAAGAAATGCTAGTTTGCTTAGAAAATTTGGATAACTGGTTTTTAACCCAATAGGGTTTATGCAAGATATTAGTAGTCTGTTAATCAATCATTTCAAGATCCGAGAATGTTTGGGTATGCAATTAAGCATAGAATCTATGAACTATATTTATTTTCGTTAAGAGTTAATACCAAAAGTATATGGGTGTGAAATTACGAAAATACCATTGAGAGTTGAAAATAGTCCAAGTGGACTCTAAATGAGAGAGTAACCTGAGAATTTGTTTTTAAATCGACAAATTACTGATTTGATTGTTGGGATCCTATCTTTGTATGGAAAATTTCTGAAAATTCGTTAGTAACATTTGAAAAGACATTTAACCTGGAAATTACCGAATTCTGAAGAATGAGTTATCGAATGTGCTCTTTGGTCAGAATTGTTTGAAAGGACTGAAGTAAGTGATAAGATTAAATTAAATAATAAGATCGGATGTAAGCAAAATGATGGAAATACATTGGATCTATAAAATGACCAAATACCCCTAGAATGAAAATGACTCAAGAATGTCACCAAGCTCAAGAATGAATGGATATACTCAAGCTTTGAAATGAATAGAAAAATATTAAGCACCAAAATGACCAAAATGCCCTTATGACCTAGAATAAGTAAATGTCTTGGATTAATTAAGAAATACAAATAAACAAGGATGTTGTGCTACCAGTAAAAGTTATGGAACATAACTTAAGTGATCAACCAACGCTAGTGCTATATTATTACCTGAATGTTATAAGTACCACTTGAATGTTTGTTCATCTTCTCAAATTTGGATATATGGTAATTCTAGAAGTACTTGGCTCAGCTCAACTCTAGAGCGCATACAGTACTAATAAGTGGGTATTCGTTAGTAAAATCAACCACGAATACCAGAATAACTTTATTATATGAATAAATTGAACTGAAAGGAAGTACAATATGTATTTGAAATTCAGAAACGTCTGAATTATTCTCAAAAACTCTAAAGTAACTGGGATAGACTTGCTTACTAAACGAACTAAGTAACCTCAATGACTGAGGATTCAATAGGTGATTGGATGAGTTTGGAAACACTCTTGGACTTACATGATGAATTCTCCTTATGGGTTATGAACCATGAATTAAGTACATCCATATTTCCTGATATCGTTGAAACATGGAAATGAAATAAAGACCGTTGGAAGATCTATTCAGCAATGATTATGGGGATGATCTATGGATCTGCATTATGGTACTAAAAAGTGAATACACTGGAAGGATAATGAATTGATTTGTTGACATGTATCAGTTTGGGAGTTGTGTAACTCAAGGTTTTTGATAATACGATCGATAGTCATAGATTGTAAATGACTTGAATCTTCGATTCTATATTTCATCTAAAATCACTTTGGTCATGTTTGAAAACGCAAGTAACGCAGAAGGAAAAGATTCTGAATACCTCATTTGGTTCAATTGGACTGAAATCCTATGAATTCAAAGTATATTCCTGAATACCCCTGATTGTTTAGGTAATGAAATCACTCGTAGTAAATCTGAATTTAGAATTATTATGTATAAAGGTTCCTGAACGTTTTCCTTATGCACATGGAAACTTAGTGGAATTCTAAAGTATCAATTTGAAATGTCTGATTAGATCGGTTAGAAATCGATTCTCTTCAATAAGATCTTATTCTTGGAATCTGATCAAATTGCACAAGTTCATGTTATCCATACTGATAACTACAAAGTGCATCTGAAAAATATTTGGATTCTCTAGTGTGTTCCTTATAATTTGAAAAATTGTTTTATTGTTTTAACATATGGTACACTGAAATCTATGGTTACTGTTTTATGGATGCAACAATTTAACGATAATGGCTTATGGATTTGTATCATTGTATAAACTGTATCTTGGAGATACATATTTGTAAAGTACAGCTCTGATCAAGCTGGAAAATTTCTATGGACCTAATGTGTTCTTAGGTAGGCCCTGTGGCCCTTAACTTTTTTAGGTAGGCTCTCAGGCCCTAAGATGTTCCCTTAGGTTAACTCTTTGTACGATGTTTTTAAAAATACGAGTTTAAAAAACTTTACTACAGTATGGTGTATGGGATTTACTGAACTATCATTTGATTAGTGTACCTATTATGATTTTATCGTACTGATGGAACATACTAGACATTCTATTTGACCTCATGAAAACGTGATTGTATGAAAGGTTTCTTATGAACTGAGATTTATGACTTCTACTCGATGAACTATTAATGGAAACCTAGATTATTCCGCAATTGGTATACGTTTGATTCAATAAGGAAATTATGGCTTCCCATTTATCTGCATGTCATGTAGCATCATCTGGTAGTTCTTTATTACTGAGCTTTTTGAAGCTCACTCTATTACTCACCATTGCAGGTTAAAAGATTGTATCAGTATAGCTACCAACATCAGTAAGGGAGTTCTTCCGGCGTTGCTTGCAGAGTATGGTACATGTGATTAGGGGGCATGTAATGATATTTTGTTTTATGTATGAGTCTGAAAATTTGTTTTATTTTTCAATATTGATAAATAATTTTATAAGTTACATGTTTTTAATAAAAGTTTTAAAATTTATGCTATTTTTACGATGGGTCGCTCCGGTGGCCCAAATGTGACACTCCAGATCGGATCGGGCTATCCGCATTGGTTTGAGGGGGTTACATTTAGTGGTATTAGAGCTATAGTTTGAGCCAAAATTTTCAAGTTAGACCGGTCGATCGAATGTTAAAATATGTCTGATCAGTACATGCCCCTCTGCAATCGTACCTCTCTAAACCGGAACTCCAAGGTTGAGTCCCTATATGTAACAAGTAAACCAAAGTTTCTATCCATTAAGGCTATACTTGTACAAAAAGGAATACCAGTACCATTTGTCTAAATGCTGTAAAGTACCTCACAAGCCATGTGAGAGTTAATTATTCGATAAATGCTGACCCGACTCCAGAAATTAAATTGGGATATACTGCTGCTCTATGAGTCAATTCACGTAACCAAGGTTGATTATTTACTTGGACTGAGGGAGAATTCTGATGAGAATGTATACTCAGTTGGTTAAGGATTAGTAGAGGACACATACTTTTGTAAAAGCTACTTGAAGATATGAAAGAACTGATGGAAGTTTCATTTATGTAATTATGTGACATGAACGAATTTCGAGGACGAAATTCGTTTAAGGAGTGGAGAATTATAACACCCCAATTTAGGGGCTAAATTTTAGAAATTATAAAGTATTGGATTTAATTGGTAATTTGGAAGAAAATTGAGGATTAAATTATAAGACTTTAAAGTTGGCAGACCGTTTTAAGAAATACAAGAAATTCAGTGACTAAACTTATGATTTGACCATTTTTCTTTAGGAGATAATATAACCCCCCATTTCTCGTGTATTTATGCAGAAAAATGTTCATATTTCCTCTCCCGGTCAACAACTTTCAACTCCGATCTACTCGCCGTCCGACCTCCGATTGACGAACCAAAACCACCGTCGTGTTCGTTGTCGACCGAGGAACAAAACCCCTCAAACCTTTCGTCGTGAATCGTCTCCGTTCGTCGTTAATTTCAATTGGAAGTATCATCGGTAAACGGTCATCCGTTTATGACACCTCCCGCACCATCGTGTTCCTACAATCGTTCCGAGTCCCTGGTGTTCTCCGTTTCTCCGTCGTCGCCGGCGCGTGGAGGAGTGAGACCATCAAAGTTTTCGACGTTTCAAAATCGAGCACTCCGCCGTTCAAAATTGTGAACCGAGCTTTGTAAGTGCCTCAAAATCGCTTCAAATAATTTTTAGGAATTTTTCCGGGAATTTATCGATACCGGGCTATTGTTCACGTGCCACCCCCCAGAGTGGGCATCGTCTGGGTGATAATTTTGTAATTAATTTATGTTTGGGTGCTATTTGTGTAAAATTTAGGTGTTAGTTTAGTAAATAATTTTAGAATGTGGCTAATTTGGTAATTAATTTATGTTAGGGTGATATTTCTGTAAAATGGTCGACCGTTGACCGGTGTTGACCACAATTGACCAGAACTTTGACCGGCTTTAACCGGGCATTAAACGACCTTTTACTTTGACCGAGTATACCTATCCTGACGTTTTTCGACGTTCCAAATCTGATTTCATAATCCGTTTTTCAAAATTCGAACCCAAAGACCTCGAAATTGCCAGTCTAACCCGTTGACTTTGATTTTGATCGAAAATTCCAAATTTTCGAAAAGTCATATTTTACGCTTTCGACGTCCTGAATCCGAATCCGAAGTCCGTTTCACCAAATTCAAACCCGGTAAGCTATTTTTGACTGATTTATCTCCCGATTCGATCTGTTTTTCAAAATTTAAGCTCAGTTTTTTATGTAATTTCTGTTGATATGCATCTGTGGAAATATTGGAAGATGATTTCAAAATCGAGGGCGTTCGAATAGAATTTTTATGGTCGATCAATATGTCACAGAAATCGATATAATACTTTACTACCTCTTTCTGCTTTATGGAACATGTGAATATTGCTAAATGCATGAATAAGATAATATTGGTCTCATATGTGTAGTTAATTAATTTCTACACTCGATCCGAATACGATAAAAATTCGGGAACTGATTATGGTTCAGATGACTTTTATAAGATATTGATGGATTATTAGAATTAAAATTACAAGTTCTGTGTATAGTGATAAAGGAATCAACTTGGATCTGTAACATATAATTTATTTCATCAAAGGTACTTGGATGGAAATTATGAGAATATTTCGGTAGGATAAAATTATGGAAATACCCTTATGTTGTAAGATGACAAGAATTGTCCCTGGAAGTTGATTAATAACTCTGAAAGGATATATTGATCTGATAAAACTATAGATGTGCATAAGAAATGCTAGTTTGCTTAGAAAATTTGGATAACTGGTTTTTAACCCAATAGGGTTTATGCAAGATATTAGTAGTCTGTTAATCAATCATTTCAAGATCCGAGAATGTTTGGGTATGCAATTAAGCATAGAATCTATGAACTATATTTATTTTCGTTAAGAGTTAATACCAAAAGTATATGGGTGTGAAATTACGAAAATACCATTGAGAGTTGAAAATAGTCCAAGTTGACTCTAAATGAGAGAGTAACCTGAGAATTTGTTTTTAAATCGACAAATTACTGATTTGATTGTTGGGATCCTATCTTTGTATGGAAAATTTCTGAAAATTCGTTAGTAACATTTGAAAAGACATTTAACCTGGAAATTACCGAATTCTGAAGAATGAGTTATCGAATGTGCTCTTTGGTCAGAATTGTTTGAAAGGACTGAAGTAAGTGATAAGATTAAATTAAATAATAAGATCGGATGTAAGCAAAATGATGGAAATACATTGGATCTATAAAATGACCAAAATACCCCTAGAATGAAAATGACTCAAGAATGTCACCAAGCTCAAGAATGAATGGATATACTCAAGCTTTGAAATGAATAGAAAAATATTAAGCACCAAAATGACCAAAATGCCCTTATGACCTAGAATAAGTAAATGTCTTGGATTAATTAAGAAATACAAATAAACAAGGATGTTGTGCTACCAGTAAAAGTTATGGAACATAACTTAAGTGATCAACCAACGCTAGTGCTATATTATTACCTGAATGTTATAAGTACCACTTGAATGTTTGTTCATCTTCTCAAATTTGGATATATGGTAATTCTAGAAGTACTTGGCTCAGCTCAACTCTAGAGCGCATACAGTACTAATAAGTGGGTATTCGTTAGTAAAATCAACCACGAATACCAGAATAACTTTATTATATGAATAAATTGAACTGAAAGGAAGTACAATATGTATTTGAAATTCAGAAACGTCTGAATTATTCTCAAAAACTCTAAAGTAACTGGGATAGACTTGCTTACTAAACGAACTAAGTAACCTCAATGACTGAGGATTCAATAGGTGATTGGATGAGTTTGGAAACACTCTTGGACTTACATGATGAATTCTCCTTATGGGTTATGAACCATGAATTAAGTACATCCATATTTCCTGATATCGTTGAAACATGGAAATGAAATAAAGACCGTTGGAAGATCTATTCAGCAATGATTATGGGGATGATCTATGGATCTGCATTATGATACTAAAAAGTGAATACACTGGAAGGATAATGAATTGATTTGTTGACATGTATCAGTTTGGGAGTTGTGTAACTCAAGGTTTTTGATAATACGATCGATAGTCATAGATTGTAAATGACTTGAATCTTCGATTCTATATTTTCATCTAAAATCACTTTGGTCATGTTTGAAAACGCAAGTAACGCAGAAGGAAAAGATTCTGAATACCTCATTTGGTTCAATTGGACTGAAATCCTATGAATTCAAAGTATATTCCTGAATACCCCTGATTGTTTAGGTAATGAAATCACTCGTAGTAAATCTGAATTTAGAATTATTATGTATAAAGGTTCCTGAACGTTTTCCTTATGCACATGGAAACTTAGTGGAATTCTAAAGTATCAATTTGAAATGTCTGATTAGATCGGTTAGAAATCGATTCTCTTCAATAAGATCTTATTCTTGGAATCTGATCAAATTGCACAAGTTCATGTTATCCATACTGATAACTACAAAGTGCATCTGAAAAATATTTGGATTCTCTAGTGTGTTCCTTATAATTTGAAAAATTGTTTTATTGTTTTAACATATGGTACACTGAAATCTATGGTTACTGTTTTATGGATGCAACAATTTAACGATAATGGCTTATGGATTTGTATCATTGTATAAACTGTATCTTGGAGATACATATTTGTAAAGTACAGCTCTGATCAAGCTGGAAAATTTCTATGGACCTAATGTGTTCTTAGGTAGGCCCCGTGGCCCTTAACTTTTTAGGTAGGCTCTCAGGCCCTAAGATGTTCCCTTAGGTTAACTCTTTGTACGATGTTTTTAAAAATACGAGTTTAAAAAACTTTACTACAGTATGGTGTATGGGATTTACTGAACTATCATTTGATTAGTGTACCTATTATGATTTTATCGTACTGATGGAACATACTAGACATTCTATTTGACCTCATGAAAACGTGATTGTATGAAAGGTTTCTTATGAACTGAGATTTATGACTTCTACTCGATGAACTATTAATGGAAACCTAGATTATTCCGCAATTGGTATACGTTTGATTCAATAAGGAAATTATGGCTTCCCATTTATCTGCATGTCATGTAGCATCATCTGGTAGTTCTTTATTACTGAGCTTTTTGAAGCTCACTCTATTACTCACCATTGCAGGTTAAAAGATTGTATCAGTATAGCTACCAACATCAGTAAGGGAGTTCTTCCGGCGTTGCTTGCAGAGTATGGTACATGTGATTAGGGGGCATGTAATGATATTTTGTTTTATGTATGAGTCTGAAAATTTGTTTTATTTTTCAATATTGATAAATAATTTTATAAGTTACATGTTTTTAATAAAAGTTTTAAAATTTATGCTATTTTTACGATGGGTCGCTCCGGTGGCCCAAATGTGACACTCCAGATCGGATCGGGCTATCCGCATTGGTTTGAGGGGTTTACATTTAGTGGTATTAGAGCTATAGTTTGAGCCAAAATTTTCAAGTTAGACCGGTCGATCGAATGTTAAAATATGTCTGATCAGTACATGCCCCTAGACTGCAATCGTACCTCTCTAAACCGGAACTCCAAGGTTGAGTCCCTATATGTAACAAGTAAACCAAAGTTTCTATCCATTAAGGCTATACTTGTACAAAAAGGAATACCAGTACCATTTGTCTAAATGCTGTAAAGTACCTCACAAGCCATGTGAGAGTTAATTATTCGAGAAATGCTGACCCGACTCCAGAAATTAAATTGGGATATACTGCTGCTCTATGAGTCAATTCACGTAACCAAGGTTGATTATTTACTTGGACTGAGGGAGAATTCTGATGAGAATGTATACTCAGTTGGTTAAGGATTAGTAGAGGACACATACTTTTGTAAAAGCTACTTGAAGATATGAAAGAACTGATGGAAGTTTCATTTATGTAATTATGTGACATGAACGAATTTCGAGGACGAAATTCGTTTAAGGAGTGGAGAATTATAACACCCCAATTTAGGGGCTAAATTTTAGAAATTATAAAGTATTGGATTTAATTGGTAATTTGGAAGAAAATTGAGGATTAAATTATAAGACTTTAAATTTGGCAGACCGTTTTAAGAAATACAAGAAATTCAATGACTAAACTTATGATTTGACCATTTTTCTTTAGGAGATAATATAACCCCCATTTATCGTGTATTTCTACAGAAAAATGTTCATATTTCCTCTCCCGTTTAACAACTTCCAACTCCGATCTACTCGTCCTCCGACCTCCAATTGACGAATCGAAACCACCGCCGTGTTCGTTGTCGACCGAGGAACAAAACCCTCATACCTTTAATCGTGAATCGTCTCCGTTCGTTGTTAATTTCAATTGGAAGTATCGTCGGTAATAACTCAATTTTAGTTGTTTTCGTCGATTCATGACAATCCGGTCATCCGTTTACGAAACCTCCCGCACCATCGTGTTCCTTGCATCGTTCCGAGTCTACCGGTGTTCTCCGTTTCTCCATCGTCACCGGCGCGTGGAGGGGTGAGACCATCAAAGTTTCCAACGTTTCGAAATCGAGCTCTCCGCCGTTCAAAATTGTGAACCGAGCTTTGTAAGTGCCTCAAAATCGCTTAAAATAATTTTTAAGAATTTTTCCATAAATTTATCGACACCGGGTTACTGTTCACGTGCCGCACGCGCCACCCCCCCCCCCCGAGAGTGGGCATCGTCTGGGTGATAATTTTGTAATTAATTTATGTTTGGGTGCTATTTGTGTAAAATTTGGGTGTTAGTTTAGTAAATATTTGTAGAATGTGGCTAATTTGGTAATTAATTTCTGTTAGGGTGATATTTGTGTAAAATGGTCGACCGTTGACCGTTGACTGGCATTGACCATAGTTGACCAGAACATTGACCGACTTTAACCGGGCATTAAACGACCTTTGACTTTGATCGAGTATATATATCCTGACATTTTTCGACGTTCCAAATCTGATTCCGTAATATGTTTTTCGAATTTCAGACCCGAAGACCTCGAAATTGCCAGTCAAACCCATTGACTTTACCTTTGACTGAAAATTCCAAATTTTTTGAAAAGTCATATTTTATGCTTTCGACGTCCTAAATCCGAATTCGAAGTCCGTTTTGCCAAATTCAAACCCGGTAATATGTTTTTGACTGATTTATCACCCGATTCGATCCTTTTTTTGAAATTAAGCTCAGTTTTGATGTAATTTCTGTTGATATGCATCTAAGGAAATATTGGAAGATGATTTCAAGATCGAGGGCGTTTGAATGGAATTTTTAAGGTCGATCATTATGTCACAAAAATCGAGGTAATACTTTACTATCTCTGTATGCTTTATGGAACATGTGAATATTGGTAAATGCATGAATAAGATAATATTGGTCTCGTATGTGTAGTTAATTAATTTCTACACTTGATCCGAATACGATAAAAATTCGGTAACTAATTATGGTTCAAATGACTTTTATAAGAAATTGATGAATTATTAGAATTAAAATTACAAGTTATGTGTATAGTGATAAAGGAATCAACTTGGATCTGTAACATATAATTTATTTCATCAAAGGTACTTGGATGGGAAATTATGGTAATATTTCGGTGGGGTAAAATTATGAAAATACCCTTATGTTGTAAGATGACAATAATTGTCCCTGGAAGTTGATTAATAACTCTGAAAGGATATATTGATCTGATAAAACTATAGATGTGCATAAGAAATGCTAGTTTGCTTAGAAAATTTGGATAATCGGTTTTTAACCCAATAGGGTTTATGCAATATACTAGAAGTCTGTTAATCAATCATTTCAAGATCCGAGAATGTTCGGGTAAGCAATTAAGCATAGAATCTCTGAACTATATTTATTTTCGTTAAGAGTTAATAACAAAAGTATATGGGTGCAAAATTACGAAAATGCCATTAAGAGTTGAAAATAGTCTAAGTTGACTCTGAATGAGAGAGTAACCTGAAAATTTGTTTTTAAATCGATAAATTACTGATTTGATTTTTGGGATCCTATCTTTGTATGGAAAATTTCTGAAAATTCGTTAGTAACATTTGAAAAGACATTTAACCTGGAAATTACAGAATTCTGAAGAATGAGTTATCGAATGTGCTCTTTGGTCAGAATTGTTTGAAAGGATTGAAGTAAGTGATAAGATTAAATTAAGTAATAAGATCGGATATAAGGAAATGATGGAAAGACATTGGATCTGTAAAATGGCCAAAATACCCCTAGAATGGAAATGACTCAAGAATGTCAACAAGCTCAAGAATGAATGGATATACTCAAGCTTTGAAATGAATAGAAAAATATTGAGCACCAAAATGCCCTTATGACCTAGAATAAGTAAATGTCTTGGATTAATTAAGAAATCCAAATAAACATGGATGTTGTGCTACCAGTAGAAGTTATGGAACACAACTTAAGTGATCAACCAAAGCTAGTGCTATATCATTACTTGAATGATATAAGTACTACTTGAATGTTTTTTCATCTTCTCAAATTTGGATTGATGATAATTCTGGAAGTACTTGGCTCAACTCAACTCTAGAGTGCATACAGTACTAATAAGTGGGTATTCGTGAGTCAAATCAACCATGAATACCAGAATGACTTTATTATATGAATAAATTGAACTAAAAGGAAGTACAACATATATTTGAAATTCAGAAATGTCTGAATTATTCTCAAAAACTCTAAAGTAACTGGATAGACTTGCTTACTAAATGAATTAAGTAACCTCAATGACTGAGGATTAAATAGGTGATTGGATGAGTTTGGAAACACTCTTGTACTTACATGATGAATTCTCCTTATGGGTTATGAACCATGAATTAAGTATATCTGTATTTCCTGATATCATTGAAACGTGGAAATGAAATAAAGAACGTTGGAAGATCTATTCAGCGATGATTATGGGGATGATCTATGGATCTGCATTATGGTATTAAAAAGTGAATACACTGGAAGGATAATGAATTGATTTGTTAACATGTATCAGTTTAGGAGTTGTGTAACTCAAGTTGTTTGATAATACGATCGATAGTCATAGATTGTAAATGACTTGAATCTTCGATTCTATATTTTCATCTAAAATCACTTTGGTCATGTTTGAAAACGCAAGTAACGTAGAAGGAAATGATTCTGAATACCTCATTTGGTTCAATTGGGCTGAAATCCTATGAATTCAAAGTATATTCCTGAATACCCCTGATTGTTTGGGTAATGGAATCACTCACAGTAAATATGAATTTAGAATTATTATGTATAAAGGTTTCTGAACGTTTTCCTGATGCACATGGAAACTTAGTGGAATTCTAAAGTATCAATTTGAAATGTCTGATTAGATCGGTTAGAAATTGATTCTCTTCAATAAGATCTTACTCTTGGAATCCGATCAAATTGCACAAGTTCATGTTATCCATACTGATAACTACAAAATGCATCTGAAAAATATTTGGATTCTCTAGTGTGTTCCTTATATTTTGAAAAATTGTTTTATTGTTTTAACATGTGGTACACTGAAATCTATGGTTACTATTTTATGGATGCACTGACTTAACGGTGATGGCTTATGGATTTGTATCATTGTATAAACTGTATCTTGGAGATACAGATCTGTAAAGTACAACTCTGATCAAGCTAAAAAAAATTTATGGACCTAATGTAACTCTTAGGTAGGCTCTGCGGCCCTGAGATCATTCTCGGGAATAGCCCTGCGGCCCTGAGATCATTCTCGGGTAGGCCCTATGGCCCTAAGATGTGTTCTTAGGTAGGCCCCGTGGCCCTGAACTTTCTTGGGTAGGCTCTCAGGCCCTAAGATGTTCCCTTAGGTTAACTCTTTGTACGATGGTTTTAAAAATACGAGTTTAAAAAACTTTACTACAGTATGGTTTATGGGATTTACTGAACTATCATTTGATTAGTGTACCTATTATGATTTTATCGTAATGATGGAACACACTAGACATCCTATTTGACCTCATGAAAACGTGATTGTATGAAAGGTTTCTTATGAGCTGAGATTCATGGCTTCTACTCGATGAACTATTAATGGAAACCTAGATTATTCCGCAATTGGTATACGTTTGATTCAATAAGGAAATTATGGCTTCCCATTTATCTACATGTCATGTAGCATCATCTGGTAGTTCTGTATTACTGAGCTTTTCGAAGCTCACTCTATTACTCACCATTGCAGGTTAAAAGATTGTACAGCTATCAACATCAGTAAGGGAGTTCTTCCGGCGTTGCTTGCAGAGTATGGTACATGTGATTAGGGGGCATGTAATGATATTTTGTTTTATATACGAGTCTGAAAATTTGTTTTATTTTTCAATACTGATAAATAATTTTATAAGTTACATGTTTTTAATAAAAGTTTTAAAATTTCTGCTATTTTTATGGTGGATCGCTCCGGTGGCCCAAATGTGACACTCCAGATCAGATCGGGCTATCCGCATTGGTCTGAGGGGGTTTCATATTCCTTTAAAACTGTCTTAACCTCCTGTAGGATATTCCATACTCCTTTTCCTTGATTAAGCTCACATATGTTTTTACCCATTAAACGAAGCCAGTGTCATCCGCCCAATGAGTGAACCACTTGAAAGGTCTATGCATTTTTTTTCACAATTTCTTCCTTCAACACCACTGGTTTGTGATCAGATAGGATTCTAAGCAACGTGGTCTGCAATAGTTGAAGAAATTTAAAACTTTTGTGGATACGAGAATTCTATCCA
Organism: Hibiscus syriacus; assembly: GCF_006381635.1. Lineage (NCBI taxonomy): Eukaryota > Viridiplantae > Streptophyta > Magnoliopsida > Malvales > Malvaceae > Hibiscus > Hibiscus syriacus. Next base: position 1,558,406 of record NW_024061969.1, on the reverse strand, counting down.
ATCTGCTTGCATTAGAATCACCACTTCCTCTAAACCATGTGATTTGTCTTCCAATTAGTGGTAGATTAACTAGATTGTTGTTCGAAATAAACTCCCCAAAACTTCTCATTACATTATTGTGGAAGCTTACCCCGATCCTTTCCAAATCTGATTTAACTGTGTTGAAATTGCTTCCGACAATAACGGGTCCACTAATTTCAGCAATTAACTCAGTACGGTTAAAAAAAAGACATCCTCTCCCCTGGATCGTTCGGCGTATATATATTCACCACTCCAACTTCTAAATTATCATGAGGAAATAAATCCACTATGACCACCGTTCAGTTCTACACAATTTAGCAATAAAAAAGTTTGTATCCCATAATGAGATTAGCCCCCCGAAGCCCCAATGGATGGTGCGAAGGCTAACTCTCCAAAATATCTTCCCATCAAATGTCTTGATGTCCAAGGATTAACGACCGACAATTTTGTTTCTTGCAATGAGGTGGATAAGACTCGAAAAACCATTTTTTCGACTCGGTTCGACTTGAAAAACTCGACTCGAATTGAATTCAAGTTGTAGTTTCATAAACTCGACTAAAAAAATTTCAAGTTCAAATCGAGTTGTAAAATACAACTCGAATAACTCGAAATTTTTAGTAATTAGTATATTAATGTTCAAGTTTGAGCCGAAGTATGAGTCGAGCCCCTCAACTTTGTTTGGTATATGTAAATTATATATGAAAAAAATACGAAATATATATATATATTATATAGTTATAAAATAGCTTTTAAATTGGAATAAAGTTATGACATGATATTGTAAATATTTACAATTAAATCTATATAGAAACTTGAAAATTTGACTCAACTAGACTCGACTCGAAAAAATTTCAAGTCAACTCCGACTTATAAAATAAGACTCATCAACTCAAATAACTCAAAAAATTTTACCTGACTCGATTTAACGCTCACCTCTACTTGCAAGAACACAAATCATGCTTTATACATTGAAACTACACGAGTTATAGCCCTTACTTTTTTCTTTTTACCCATCCCTCTTATGTTCCATGATAAAAGTGAAAAAATCATATCAAACATTTAGACAAAAACACACATACAAGGAATCAAAACTAACCGCTATAATCACATTCTTTCAACATCCTTAATTTCCTCGAATCTTTTTATCACCTCACTCCTTGGCGCTTTGAATTAAATATTAATTAGGAGACTCCTTAAAAACCTCCCTAAACCAAAATGGAGGAAAAGAGTACTCCTACAAAGAACAAAACAACACTACAAAATAATCTCAATAGACAATACAATCGTCACAGAGTTCGCACTAATTCTCCAACAAGAGACCTAACCCGACAATTGAGGGCATAATACTAACCTAAGAAGTACCACCAAACAACATATTAACCACGAAATTATGAGAAATAATAGCCCTGGAGATGCTTGACTATAACCACTAGTAGGATAAAACACATAAACTGAAGATTACTTCCCACCGGTAGGGTTGAATTTGTTAGAATATAAGAGGAAATTTTATGAGAGAAAACATTGAGATTCAAGCAATGGAATCATGACAGTTATGCCAAACCAAAACTACATATGAATATTTGTATTGGTAATAAATTTTAAATAACAAAAGATAGATTATATTTGTGCCAAACCATCAAACTCTCTAATCGTCGAAAGAAATTGTAAAAGAAATTTGCAATAAGTTGTCGAATGAAAATTTTAAACAACTATAACTCACTTTGACGCAACAATCGACTTATTTTCTATGCCTAAACGTAAAGGAAAAATATCTATGGAGGCACCATCATATTATCAAAGGAGTCAAAGGATAAATTAAAGTGAACACGGCATTCCAATAGGACGAGTTCCTCGACCAATTAATTTTTTTTTGCAGTCATGTGATGAATGATACAAGGCCTTGACCCACAATATCTCATTTCAGCAAAACCATTAAAACAATGTAAGGATGAGCACCAATCTGTCCAGGCTACTCATAAATGTATGTATCCCGTGGGTTATATGTACGAGCATACGATCCTCTAAGGACCATCCAACTACATTAAAAAATTATCAGAATACCTATATTTGACACTTGCATACAAGCACGAACCACCTAAAACAAGACCTCTACAAGAATACAATCCATTTACCTAATAAATAACTGAGGTCCAGAATAAAAATCATCTCACACAAAAAGGTCTAGAATTCCGACTCTTAAATCAGAAAAGCAAACATGAAAAAGCAAATAAACTCTCCATATGCACACACAGAAGCTCATGTGAATTATTATCTATATGCAGAAAAAAGAGAACAATTTCCAGAAATATTCCACAAAGGAAACAAAACCAAACCATTGATGTTGTTTCATTGGATCTAAAGTAAGGACAATAACACATGATCATAACAATTCCAACAATAATAGTTCCTAGATTCAACTTCAAATGACATTCAACTATCCGGGACATTGACTTATATGAAGCAAAGTCAAGTAGGAAAAGCACTCCAAGTCTATTATGTATACGCACCTGCAAATCATAATATGCAAGTCAATAGAACTGCATATAAGAGTTAACAACTATGCAAATCTGTAAAGAGTAATTTTGTGCATCCACTGAAACAAGAAAAAGCAAAGAGAAACCTAAACAAGTCAACATTATTTGAGAACATCACAAGATAATATAGTTGAGATAAAGTGCATATCAAGAGACCAAATCCCATTACATCTTTCCTCTTTTAAAGTAGCTCCCCATCCATCGTAGTTTTTAATATCAATTTGATGCACCTCCGCTGGCCGACATATAATTCATTCCTCGTTCTCTTGTCTTCCATTTATCGATACCAAGCTCTCAACATAAGCAATAATCTGCTTTGTTTCTCGATAAGAACGTATACTGAGATTTTTAAGCTCTTGTGTGAAGGGGTCAAACAACACCAATTCATGATCAGAGTTCTGAAGAAACAATTCACCGTTTTTCCAAAACCCAAAAGGCCAATGAACTCCAGTAACAGATTCAACGCTGAATTGTTTAGTCCATGATCCATTTATAACCCATAAATCAAAAGACTTATCAGTTCCTTCCCTTAGATAAAAAAATAGCATCAATCAATCCATTGAAGTCCAAAAGCTACAAATAGTATTGTACTAAAGTCTCACCAAATTCCGTCAGTGGTAAAGTTGAAAACTTTTCATTAACCATATCAAACGAAAGAATAAGTTCATCACTCATCAGAATCCTCAACTGCCTCCTTATAACTCAACTAGAATCACTTTTAAGGGAACATAACTCATCTTGCTTGTTCCAATCTCCCATCAACCCTTCAAATAGATTCTCTTAAAAGTAATTAGTAACAAATCTTACAACTTTAATGTCATCAGTTTGAGAATGATACCCAAAACCAAGGAAGCCAAATCTAGTAGAATCTACTGCATGAGGTTCTAAAAGTGCTCTTTCAATCCATATATTTTGATTCGAGATAATAGTTTTCAACTTTGTTTTATGTTTTCACATTAAACATTCATCAAGAAATCTGTAGGATGTAATTTCATGGATCCACTAAAACAACCAAAAGCAAACAGAAACCTAAACAAGTTAATATCAAAGGCATGTATATACAATTCAAATAATAACAACAATATTTGAGAACATCACTAGACAATATAGTTGGCATAAAGTGCATAGGAAAAGACCAAATCCCATTAAATCTTACCTCTTTTGTTGTAGCTCCCCATCCGTCTTAGTGTTCAACATCAATTTTATTATCCTCCTGTTGGCCATCGTATTATACATTCCTCATGCTCTGATATTCCATTCAATGGAACCAAGCTCTCAACATAAATAGTAATGTGCATTGTTTCCTTATAAGCGTGAATATCAAGATTTCTAAGCTCTTGTATGGATGGATCAAATAAAACTAGTTCTTGATTCGAACTCTCAAGAAATAACTCGGCATTTTTCCAAAACCCTAAAGGCCTCTCAACTCCAAGAATAGATTCAACACTGAATTGTTTAGTCCATGACCCATTCATAACCCATAAATCAAAAGACTTGTCAGTTCCTTCCCTTGGGTAGAAAATAGCACCAAGCAATCCATTGAATTCCAAAAGTTCCAAATAATATTGTTCTAAAGTCCCACCAAATTCAGGCAGCGGTGAAGTTGAAAACTTTTCATTGACCATATCAAACGAAAGAATATGGTGATCAGCCCCAACTGCCTGCCAATAAATAAACCCATTGACATAATTATTAAACAAATCAGAAGCAAAAGCATAAACCCCACTAAATGAAATTTCCTTCCATGAATCACTTTTAAGCAAATATAACTCAACTTGTGTGGTCCAATCTTCCATCAACCCTTCATCTAGATTCTCTTCAAAGTAATAAGTAACAAATTTTAGAACTTTGAAGTCATCGGTTTGAGAATCGTACCCAAAACCAAGGCAATTAAAAATTAGAGAAATCCAATTGTCCAGGAGGTTGCTGGACTGTGGAATGAGGAAGGATTTTAAACTCTCTGGTAGATGGGTTCCAAAGGGCAACATTATGTCCAATACCACCTAGATCTGCTAAACACAATATTCCATTACAAGGGCCATGAATTAAAGGTGCATGCACAAAATTCTCGAAAAAGGGTAAGTGAATATTGTGTTTTACTCTAAAGTTTTGGTCTTTCTCGGTCGAAAGTTGAGAGTAATAATGGATGTCATCACGGGTGTCACCATGACAACGTTTGAGGAGGAGATTAAGGTTATTGTTTTTGAGGTTGCTCTGATGATGTTTGGTAATGAAATGAGGGGTTTCAAAAGTTGAAGACCAGGGCTTACAAACGCACCTGAAACGGGTCAAGGATTTAACAAGAAGCTTTGAGAGAATCTCCAACACCAACATCTCTGGTAATTCGGTTCTAGTTTTGATCAACCCTTGCATCTTCCCTCTTTATCTTCTCTAATTCCTTTGTGTTTTTCAATAGATGATTTTGTTTGGGGAAAGATGATGAGAACTAATATGAAAGAAAAACGAAGACAGAAAAAACTTATAATAGGTAACATCAAACGTTTTTTTGTAACAAGAAAACTGCAATGGAAACTGATCATTGGATACACTACTTTGATGGGTGTAGTCGAGCCCTTTTAAAACCCATTAACTTATCATAGATAGGGTTTGCACATATATTAGTATTTTAAAATAATTAAAATAATATATTTATAATCATTTATTACATTTTAAACTCTTAAAATAATATATTTTATAATAATTTGCTACATTTTTTACTATTAAAGAATATATTTTAACATTATAAAAATTTAAAAAAAAACCTTTAAAACTTTAAATATGTTATAAATATAAATGAATAAATTAAAAAATTATATAAGGTAGGTTGGATTAGTATTTTTTTACCTGAAATATAGTTCCACCTCGACTCTAAATTATCTATTATATAACTCGTCATGCCCCAAACTCGAAATTTAAAAAAACTATTTTTTTCGTAACAAAAAAATTATCATTATCTTCTAATTGATGTTTGTTAATGATCTCTATTTTTTACCTTTATAATTAAGGGTTCTTGATTTAGTTTATTTTTTATATAATTATTAAAGTAATAAATTTTACTTTCATTTTATAGAGTCTAAATTAACATGAGATTCAATCAAAACAATATTTTAATCAAAGACTTATTTAATTATTTTCTAATTTGATAGGATAAATTTATTATAAAAGCCTTGATTATTTTTAGAAAATACTTTATAAAAGTAGGTCTCCTAATTTTGTGTTGATTACGATTAAATTAACATAAGAAAGTATATGTCATTATCAACATTAATTTTCTTTTACTTCTTATTCTTTGAGGTTAATGTTTTTTTCTCATTACTGCATGTTGATAAAGATACACGAGGAAAATTAAAAAAAAATATCAAGGAATGGGTTTGATTTAAATCGACATTTTATTTTATTTATTTATTATTTTTATAATTTAAACACTTTTATATTTTTAAAGTTAATTTTATTATTTATTACAAATATCGTAACTTTGAAGGTTTACTCCAACCTTTATTCAAAGTTTTTATATGGAAAAAACTACAAAATCTGTCAACAATTTGCAGGGGCCAGAAGTTTTACCATTTTTAAATGGTAATTTATGTGGACATTTTTGAATATTTGTAATCATTTGGGAAGACGAAGTCGGTCGAGCGTAACACAAACGAATCTCCCACGATTGCAGTCCTCCAGTTTTGTTTCTGTTACAAGCAATTTCAGGTGAAGCTTTTGTAAGGCCCTTAATTATTTGTATAACATCTTGAACCATATAAATGTTCCTTGGTGTAAGTCCCATGAATGAATCATCAAAGTAAGTTAGAAATTGTGTTAGGAAGATGAATTATCAACTATAGTTATAGAAAACCATTAAAATTGAAATCAAATAGGACCGTAATATTATAAATATTTATAATTAAATTTAAATAAAAATCAAACAATTTGACTCGACTTGATTTAATTTTATAAACTTGACTTGACTCGAAAAAATTTCAAATAAAATTTTGAGTTATAAAATAAGATTCGTCAACTTTAATAATTAAAAAAATTCACTCGTCAACTTGATCGAATATTCACCCTAATTTCACGTACAACCCATTTGATTTGGGTGAACACGGTAGGATTGGATCATCTTCATATCAATTTTTGGACTAGTACCGTCGATGAAATTTTAATATTTTGTATGATATAATCATTTACGATCTATAACCCAAATTTTAAAGCGATCCCCGATTAAGGATATTGCTCGAGCTACTATCTTAAGGTAATGGTTAACAAATACCAATATATATATTACGATGTATAAAGTAAATAAATAATCACTAAGTTATATTAAAATGATGTTCTTTTTAAATATTGAAGTTTTGAAAATTATAAAATTATTAATAAACTAGCATGTTACAGAAAGATCATCGTTAATATAGATGTATTTGCCTGTTCATCAAGAGAGATTTCAGGTTGAGATGCTTTACGCTATTGATATGTATATTATACGTGACTCTGCCTCAAATCAGAAAGGATAAACTACATGCAGCTCTCTTCTCAAATAAGAGAATGCGAACCACTGATCTCTTCATTAGTTAAAGCATTGAGATGACTTATGATACATTTATTGAGGAAAGTTTCGAGATATTTCTATTTGTACAACACAATATGTCTCTATTACTCCCCTGTCGCTAAATCAATAGAAATATGTCTAATTGAGATGTCTCAACATGTGTAACGCCGAGATGTCTTTTTCGAAAAATGTCCTTCTTAAGACATTGTTCATATACCACAAGACACAATTATAAGATACATTTTCCATTGTAATAATTAGTTACAAACCCCTCTATCGTCATGAATTTTAGGGTGATTATTAAGAAAAGATTTTTCATTAGAAAAAGGGTAATGATGTACCTTAGTCAAGGCAAGAACAATATTCAAACGGTTAGAAGTCCTTAACTTGTCACAATGAACCAAAAGTTTTGATTTACCTAACAACGAGTACATATCAATTAAAGGAAACATAATGATATTATTGATAAATCAATATAGGAACATTGGAGTGACACATCTCCAAAGATGTCGTCAAACGATAGGGTTTATCTTCCCCCTCTTTATCTTCTCTATTTCCTCTGGTATCACTTTGACGCAACAATCGACTTATTCCTTTGAAACTGTCTTAACCTCCTGTAGGATATTCCATACTCCTTTTCCATGATTAAGCTCACATATTTTTTTACCCTTTAAACGAAGCCAGTGTCATCCGTCCAATGAGTGAACCACTTGAAAAGTCTATGCACTTTTTTCACAATTTCTTCCTTCAACACCACCGGTTTGTGATCAGACAGGCTTCTAGGCAATTTGGTCTGCAATAGTTGGGGAAACTTATTTAAAACTTCTGTGGATACAAGAATTCTATCCAATCTGCTTGCATTAACATCACCACTTCCTCTAAACCATGTGAACTGGCTTCCAATTAGCGGTAGATTAACTAGATTGTTGTTCGAAATAAACTCCCCAAAACTTCTCATTACATTATTGTGGAAGCTTACCCCGATCCTTTCAGAATCTGATTTAACAGTGTTGAAATTCCCTCGAAGAATAACGGGGCCACTAATCTTAAGAATTAACTCAGTAAGGTTCAAAAAGAAATACATCCTCTCCCCTGTATCGTTCGGCGCATATACATTCACCAATCCAGCTTCTAAATTAATATGAGGAAATAAATCCACCATGACCAACCATTCTGTTCTGCACAATTTAGCAATAAAAAAGTTTGTATCCCATAATGAGATTAGCCCCTAAAGCCCCAATGGATGGTGGGAAGGTTAACTCTCCAAAATATCTTCCCATCAAACGTCTTGATGTCCAAAGCCCCAATGGATGGTGGGAAGGTTAACTCTCCAAAATATCTTCCCATCAAACGTCTTGATGTCCAAGGATTAACGGCCGACAATTTCGTTTGTTGCAACAAGGTCGATTCGACTCAAAAAACCAATTTTTTTGACTTGGCTATACTTGAAAAAACTCGACTCGAATTGACTTCAAGTTGTAGTTTCATAAACTCGACTAAAAAAAATTCAATTTCAAATCGAGTTGTAAAATACAACTCAAATAACTCAAAATTTTTAGTAATTAGTATATTAATTTTCAAGTTTGAATCGAAGTATGAGTCGAGTCCCTCAATTTTGTTCGGTATATGTAAATTACATATGAAAAAAATATGAAAAATATATATGTATTATATATAGTTATAAAATAACATTTAAATTGGAATAAAGTAATGGCATGATATTATAAATATTTACAATAAAATTAAAATAGAAACTTGAAAATTTGACTTGACTAGACTCGACTCCAAAAAATTTCAAGTCAACTCGGACTTATAAAATAAGACTCGTCAACTCGAATAACTCAAAATATTTTGACTCGACTCGATCGAACGCTCACCCATACTTACAAGAAACCAAATCGTGCTTAAAATTTCAAGTCAACTCGGACTTATAAAATAAGACTCGTCAACTCGAATAACTCAAAATATTTTGACTCGACTCGATCGAACGCTCACCCATACTTACAAGAACACAAATCGTGCTTTACACGTTGAAATTACACGAGTTATAACCGTTACTTTTTCCTTTTTACCCATCCCTCTTACGTTCCATGACAAAAGTGAAAAATTCATATCAAACATTTAGACAAAAACACACATACAAGGAATCAAAACTAACCGCTATATTCACATTCTTTCAGCGTCCTCATTCCTAGGCGATTTGAATTAAAACCTTAGGAGCATCGTTAAAAACCTCCCTAAACTTAAATAAAGGAAAAGTGTACTCCTACAAAGACCAAAAAAAACACTACAAAGTAATAAAAATACCAATCTGTCCAGGCTACTCATAAATGTAAGGATAAGCACCAATCTGTCCAGGCTACTTATTCATAAATGTATGTATCCCGTGGGATATACGTACGAGCATACGATCCTCTAAGGACCCTCCAACTACATTAAAAAATTATCAGAATACCCATATTCGACATGTTTGACACTCGCATACGAGCACGAACAACCTAAAACAAGACTCTGCAAGAATGCAATCCATTTACCTGTAAATTAAATAATTGAGGTCCAGAATGAAAATCATCTCACACAAAAAGATCTGGAATTCCGACTCTTAAATCGGAAAAGCAAACATGCAAAATCAAATAAACTCTCTATATGCACACACAAAAGCTCATGTGAATTATTATATATATGTAGAAAAAATAGAATAATTTCCATAAATATTCCACATATGAACCAAAACCAAACAATTGACACTGTTTCATTGGATCTAAAGTACGAAAAATAACACATGATCATAACAATACCAACAATAATAGTTCCTAGATTCAACTTCAAATGACATTAAACTATTGGGGACATTGACTTCTAAGCAAGTCAGAAAGCACTCCGAGTCTAGCATATATACGCACCTGCAAATCATAATATGCAAGTCATAGAACTGCAGACAAGAGTTAACAACTAAGCAAATCTGTAGAGAGTAATTTTGTGCATCCACTAAAACAACAAAAAACAAATAGAAGCCTAAACATGTCTACATTATTTGAGAACATCACAAGACAATATAGTTGAGATAAAGTAGATATCAAGAGACAAAATCCCATTAGGTCTTTCCATTTTTTGTTTATAGTTTCCTATCCATCTTTGTCTTCAATATTGATTTGACGTGCCTCCGTATTGCACAGGCCGTTGATTGTTTAGTCCATGATCCATTCATAACCCATAAATCAAAAAGATGTTGGAAGCGTAGGTGGGCACTCGATTATTTAGATCACTCAAACTATTATTGATACGAGGCAAAATATGTGACAACGAAACTAACTCAATATTACAATACCACAACACTACAACACTAGCTGCGGCTTGTTTACAAACACAATCTCACTATTCTAAGCTTTGCTAAGCTTCACCCTCTCTCTATAATAGCTTTGCTAAGCTATCTCTCATTCTGGCTTTTCTAAGCCTTTTCTCATATTCCTTCTCATTTTCTTTGCATACATTTATATTAATTCTAAAGACATATATTTATAAGGGTAATTAACCTCCTTAATGAAAGATCTAGGCATTTTCAATTTCTTCTTGTATTGCCACATGTAGTTCCTTGTCTTAATGAAATTCCCTTCCATCATCAATTGTCACATGTTTATTTTCCATACTTAGTTCTTAAGTAATTCAAGATCATGCTTCATTAATCAAGAATCCTCTAGCTTTTGCGAACTTAACCTTTGCTTAATAATTAAGTATTTCAAAGGGTTATTACTGCCATATTTCCATATTGCTAGTTGTCACCATTCTACCGCTTTTGACTTTTCAAAGTCTTTTATTGCTAAGTAATTCATATGCTTCTACATTCTTCTTGCCGACATATGGTTACAAAGTTGAACTTGATTTCTAACACTCCCCCTCAAACTCGACTTTCCCTTCCGAGCTTTTCTCCACTTGTCATCTCCAATCGATTCTTATTTCTTGGCAAGTGCACCCTGCTGCGGCTATATATTCTTCTTTGCATTTTCAGGCTCAGTTTAACCATCGTCGATGATATCCCAACAATATTGGGAGCCTAGTAACGCCTTCATTTGAATGCTCCAATTGCCGTAATTCATCTTTGTCAATCGCGGAATTTAAGGTTGAATCATGTTGGTCATCTTCTCCACCACGTTAAAATCAAACCTGGCTCTGAGGCCACTTGTTGGAAGCGTAGGTGGGTACTCGGTAATTTATAACACTCGTACTTTAATTGATACGAAGCAAAATATGTTACAACGACACTAACTCAATATTACAATACCACAACACTACAACACTAGCTGCGGCTTGTTTACAAACACAACCTCGCTAATCTAAGCTTTTCTAAGCTTCACCCTATCTCTTTAATAGTTTTGCTAAGCTATCTCTCATTCTGGCTTTTCTAAGCCTTTTCTCATATTCCTTCTCATTTTCTTTGTATACATTTATATTAATGCTAAAGACGTATATTTATAAGGGTAATTAACCTCCTTAATGAAAGATCTAGGCATTTCCAATTTCTTCTTGTATTGCCACATGGAGTTCCTTGTCTTAATGAAATTCCCTTCCATCATCAATTGTCACATGTTTATTTTCCATACTTAGTTCTTAAGTAATTCAAGATCATGCTTCATTAATCAAGAATCTTCTAGCTTTTGCCAACTTAACCTTGCTTAATATTAAGTATTTCAAGTGTTGTTGCTGCCATGTTTCATATTGCTAGTTGTCACCATTTACCGCTTTTGACTTTTCAAAGTCTTGTTGCGACATATGGTTACAAAATTGAGTTTGATTTCTAACAAAAGACTTATCAGTTCCTTCCCTTAGATAAAAAATAGCACCAAGCAATCCATTGAAGTCCAAAAGCTTCAAATAGTATTGTGCTAAAGTCTCACCTAATTCAGGTTGTGGTAAAGTTAAAAACTTTTCATTAACCATATAAAATGAAAGAATAAGGTCATTACTCGTCAGAATCCCCAACTGCCTCCCTATAACTCGAATATAATCACTCTTAGGGGAACATAACTCGACTTGGTTATTCCAATCTGTCATCAACCCTTCAACTAGATTTTCTCCAAAGTAATTAGTAACAAATCTTACAACTTTAAAGTCATTAGTTTAAGAATCATACCCAAAACCAATGAAGCAATCTAGTAGAATATACTACAGGAGGTTCTACAAGTGCTCTTTCAATCCATATACTTTGCCTCGAGACCATAGTTTTCTACGTTTTTTATCTTTTCCCATTAAAGATTTATCAGGAAGTATAAATTAACGCACTTGTAACGACATTCTATGTAATATAAATATCGAATATGAATATTTTTAGAGAAATATAGATCTAACTAACAAGCCACACCTTCTTTGATTCTGCAGTTATGTGATGTATGATACAAGTCGTATCTCATTTCATCAAAACTATCAAACCAATGAGCACCAATATGTCCAAAATCTTAACATGTATCCTATAAGCGCTATTCAATTCTGCAGGTATCATGTATCCTGTGTTTGTACATTTCGGCATATAGGTACGAGAATATGATCTTCTAAGGACCCTCCAATGACATTAAAAAACTATCAAAATACTCATATTCGACACTCACATCCAAGCACGAACAAACTAAAACAAGACCTCTGCAAGACTGCAATCTATTTACCTCTAAAACAAATAACTGAGGTCAATAATGAAAATTATCACACATAAAAAGGTCTGGAATTCCAACTCTTAAACTGGAAAAACATATATAAGCACACACAAAAGCTCTTGTGAATTATCATATATATACAGAAAAATACAACAATTTCCAGGAATATTCCACAAAGGAAACTCTTTCAAGAAAGTAGTGTTAACCCATTTACCCCTGCAAATACCCTTAATGGCTTTACACAAAACAAGACCAAACCATTGACATTGTTTCATTGGATCTAAAGTACATATAATAATAATAGTTCCTATGTTCAACTTCAAATTACATTCAACTATAGGGGACGTTGAGCTCTTAGAAGCAAATTCAAGTACGAAAAGTATTCCGTGTGGCATATATATGCATCTACAATCATGATATGCAGGTCAATAGAACTGCATATCAGAGTTAACAACTAAGAAAATATGTAGGACGTAATCCACTAAAACAACCAAAAGCAAACAGAAACCTAAACAAGTCAATATATAGGGAATGTATATACGATTAAAACAATAACAACAATATTTGAGAACATCACTAGACAATATAGTTGACATAAAGTGCATAGGAAGAGACCAAATCCCATTAAATCTTACCTCTTTTGTTGTAGCTTCCCATGAATCTTAGTGTTCAACATCAATTTGATTCACCTCTGGCTGCCCATCGTTTTATACATTCCTCATGCTCTGATCTTCCATTCAATAGAACCAAGTTCTCAACATAAGCAATAATGTGCATTGTTTTCTGATAAACGTGAATACTAAGGTCTCTAAGTCCTTGTATGGAGTGATCAAATAAAGCTAGTTCTTGATTCGTGCTCTCGAGAAACAACTTTCCATTTTTCCAAAACCCCAAAGGCCTCTCAACTCCAATAACAAATTCAACACTGAAGTGTTTAGTCCATAACCCATTCATAACCCATAAATCAAAAGACTTGTCAGTTCCTTCAATTGGGTAAAAAATAGCACCAAGCAATCCATTGAAGTCCAATAGTTCAAAATAATATTGTTCTAAACTCCCACCAAATTTAGGTAGTGGTGAAGTTGAAAACTTTTCCTTAACCATATCAAACGAAAGAATAAGGTGATCAATTACAAATACCTGCTAATAAATAAACCCATTGACATAATTATTAAACAAAGTAGAAGCAAAAGCATCAACCCAGGAAATGAAATTTCCTTCCATGAATCGCTTTTAAGAAAATATAACTCATCTTGATCGATCGAATGACTATAAATGATCACCCCTTCTTCATTTTCCCGCAAAACAATTAGAAAAAATATCACAACTTTAAAGTCATCAGTTTGAGAATCATACCTAAAACCAAGGCAATAAAAACTAGTGTATTCTAGTCCAGGAGGGTGTTGGACCATGGATTGAGGAAGGATTTTAAACTCTCTCGTAGATAGGTTCCAAAGGGCAACATTATGTCAAACTATTGGCTTTGCTAAACACAATATTCCGTTACAACGACCATGAGCTAAAGGTGCATGCACAAAATTCTCAAAAAATGGTAAGTGAGTATTGCGTTTTAGTCTAAAGTTTTGGTCTTTCTCGGTCGAAAGTTGAGAGAAATAATGGTTGTCATCACGGGTGTCACCATGACAATGTTTGGAGAGGAGATTAAGGTTATTATTTTTGAGGTTGTTCTGATGATGTGTGGTAATGAAATGAGAGGTTTCAAAAGATGAAGACCAGGGCTTACAAAAGCACCTGAAACGGGCCAAGGATTTAACAAGAAGCTTTGAGAGAATCTCCAACACCAACATCTCTAGTAATTCGATTCTAGTTTTGATCAACTCTTGCATCGTCCCTCTTTATCTTCTATATTTCCTTTGTGTTTTTCAATAGATGATTTTGTTTGGGGAAAGACGGTAAGAACTAATATGAAAGAAAACGAAGACAGAAAAAACTTATAACAAGTAACATCAAACGTTTTTCTGTAACAAGAAAACTACAATTGAAACTGATCATTGGTTACACTACTTTGATGGGTCTGGTCGAGCCCTTTTGAAACCCATTAGTTTATCGTAGACAGGGTTTGCACAATATTGACTATGTACACTATATTAGTATTTTAAAATAATATATTTAATAATTATATATCTATAATCAGTCATTACATGTTAAAAGATTAAAATAATATATTTTTACATAATTTATTATTAAAGAATATATTTTAACATTATAAAAATAAAAACCTCTAAACTTTAAATGTATTATAAATATAAATGAGTAAATTAACAATTTATATAAGGTTGGGTCGGATAAGTGATTTTTCACATGAAATATAGTCTCACCCCAACTCGAAATTATCTATTATATAACTCGTCATGCTCGAAACTTGAAATTAAAAAAAAAAACTTCTTTTTTCCGTAACAAGAAAATTATCAGTCTTCTAATTGAGGTCTTTTAATGATATCTATTTTTTACCTTTATAACTGAGGGTTTCTGATTTATGTTATTTTTTATATAATTATTGAAGTAATAAATTTTTCTTTCATTTTATAGAGTCTAAATTAACATGATATTCAATCAAAACAATATTTTTTTTCAAAGATTTTTTAATTATCTTCTAATTTGATAAGATAAATTTATTATAAAAGCCTTGATTATTTTTAGAAAATACTTTAAAGCAGGTCTCCTTATTTCGGGTTGATTAAATTAACATTATTTTTCTTTTTATTCACATTCTTTGAGGTTAATATTTTATTTTTCATTAGTGCAGGCTGATGAAGATGCACAAGGAAAATTAAATAAAACTATCAAGGAATGGGTTTGACTTAAATTAATATATTATTTTATTATTTATTAATTTTATAATTTAATCACTTTTATATTTTTAAAGTTAATTTTATTATTTATTACAAATATCATAATTTTGAAGGTTTACTGCAACCTTTATTCAAAGTTTTTATATGGGAAAAACTTCAAAATCTGTCAACAATTTGCAGGGGCTTATAGTTTTACCATTTTTAAATGACATTTTATTTGGACAATTTTGAATATTTGTAATCATTTGAGAAGACGAAGTCGGTCGAACGTAACACAAACAAATCTCCCACAGTTGCAATCCTCCAGTTTTGTTTCTGTTACAAGCAATTTCAGGTGAAGCTTTTGTAAGGCCCTGAATTATTTTTATAACATCTTGAACCATGTAATTGTTTTTCTGGTACAAGTCTCATGAATCAATCAAAATAAGTTAGAAACTGTGTTAAGAAGATGAATTATCAACTATTTAATCTTAAAAATTATTGTATAATAATAATAATAATAATAACAACAACAATAATAATAATAATATGATAGTGAAACCCATAGATAGTACATAATTTCAATTTTCAACCATCTTATACATAAACTCAATAACAGAAGATATAATAGCAAGTGCAAAGTAAACATACTCACCTGGATTTGTTAAGCCTTGTCTAAGCGTTAAGGCAGATTTGAAGTAATCAAGAGGGTTATTAGGGTAATCAGAACATGTTCCATGATTAAATCATTCATGTTCCCAAAAGCCATTACCCGCTTGAGTAGGATTCTTGAAGTCCGGCCATAATGATATTAAGTTGCTTTGAATTATAGTTAATGTATTCTAAATTAGAGAAATATACGTTAGATCATATATATAAATTTAAAAAAAAAAAGTAAATTAAAAAGTTGATGGGATGCTTACCTGAACTACTACTCCGGAAGTAATGGGTGCCTTGGAGTAACAGGGATTATTGGCTGCATTTTAAGTGGGGAATCGGAACGTCGTTAGCATCTTGAGGCCATATACCATGGATGGTTAACACAAACGGGATGGAAGTATCACAAGCCATGCCACCGGAATTACACGCAGCATGAGGCCATTGAAGACTGAGTTTATAAAAATGTAGGGGAGTTAAGCTTTAACTAGAACTAAGAAACAAATCACCAAAACAACCACCAACTTATAATTCAACAACATTGTTACAATCAATACTCTCACAATCAACATTCATTATGTGTATAATATTTACATTCACTATGCGTATAATGTTTACAATGGTCAGTTCCTCTTTATATTGCAAATGTAGCATCAAACTTGTTTCTGTTTCAATTTCTATTTTAGTCTGTTATGTTGAAAATGTTGCATCAAACGTGTTTCAGTTTCAGTTTCAGTTTTAAGTGGGATACACCAGTGTTTCAGTTTATTCAGTCTGTTTGTAGTGGTGGCATACACATGGTTTTCAGTTCGAAAATTAGGCAGCAATAATTTCCAGCCCTTAAAACACAAACATCACATGTATTTAATAAAATAAAACATTTAATTATCACATGTTATGCAGTTTGGCAGCAGCTGTGATTAATCACGCATTTTTAAACCATTGGATCAAATTAAAGTCCATTTACAAGAACCAAATATTACAAAACTAAAAACCCATTTACAAATCTAAACCCAAACTTATTAAACTCATCAGCCAGGCCCCGCGTGAAGACCCATCAAATTAGATTTTCTCATATTCCAACAGACGCCCCAACCGTTGGATCTAGGGTTGATCCAATGACCCATATTAAAAATAAAACTAGAGTTTTATTACTAACCCTAATTGCTTCCAGCTACCGCAAGCTTCTCTACCGTTGGATCAAATCTGATCCAATGGTCCTAGATACGCCTCTCCATTTCCCCATGCAACCCCGCCATCGTTATAGTCACCGCCGCCGTATCTCTCTCCGATCACTGCAGAGGAAAATACGAATGCCTTGGGGTAAAAAACTTTACCCTGTCCTTTGATACCATTATAACCACCGAACCCAGGCATTGTCCCCGCCGGTGTGTCCCCTCGTCAGGTCAAAGAGCTCCAATATGTGGAAAAAGAGGTATTTTCTCCATATATAACATGCAAGATGATTCGAAGAAGGGATAAGTTTTGGAGAGCAAGAAAAAATGAAAAAAGAAATGTGCAACCCAATCACCATCTTCGAACAAGGGAGAAAAATCGAAAGGAGAAGCACCATTTTTAAACCAGATACAAAACCACAAAATTAGAGAAGAAACCCCAAAAACTATACCTTTGAGGGATGGTTGCCGTCGCTTATTCATTGTTCTCAAGGGTAAAACCTCACTTTTAGGATATTGAGACTTGTATGGGTAGTTTAGGGGTCTCGAAGAGAGGGTGTTTTTAAGGTTTGGGGTATTTGAAAGTTTATTTTAGACTTCGAATATTTGACATTTTGGTTCAAAGAGAGCCTCAGTGAGATTTAGGTTTCAAGTTTTAGGGAAATTTTCCACTAACTGTGCGGTAGCCGGCTTCTTCTCGATGAAAGAAAATATGCGATGGAGAGAATAGGGGATTTCAGCTTTTAGGAAAAATATGAAAGAGATACAAAGTGTTTCTTATCCATTTAGGGCATAAGTTTGGCTTACATTTAAGAAACCAAATGACGCTGTCTTGAGAGATAGAGACCATGTGTTTAGAGTATGGGCTATTCATGCGGGAAGGGTCTCCACATTTGTAATCTTCCATTTTAGTCACTAAATGAAGCTTTAATCGTTGTATTTCGAACCTGTTATTTAATCTGAATTTTATTTCAGTTCCTTGCATATGGCTTCATAGTGTCAGATTTAAGCCAGTCAAACTCGCTGAGTTGTTGGAGCTGCTAACACAACCAAATAATCTAGTTGCATGCTATAAATTCAATATAACATGGCATGAAGACACTACACGTTTATTACGGGTACAATATTGTATGTTGTTCTACATTTGAAATAGAATTTGGAAACATATGAGGAGATAAACAGTGTAAAAATTGAATTAATTACCTTTAGCCGATGGTTCATCACGTGGTTTCATTGTTGGGAAGAGAAAAACCTTCAGTTCAAACATAACATGGAACAAGTTATGAGTGCCGATTAAAAGTCGATTGAATCTCATTTGTGAGTGATTTATATACAAATACACAAATAAACTAGATAGAACCATGATGTGTTGTGAATCCGTTCATAACATAGCTAGCTGACCAATACCCAATCCCCAACCACCTGTTGGCAGCAATCCATACTCAAGTAGAATATATAATGTTTCATCCAAATACATTACTTCATCATCACATGATTGCCGATCTTGACATTCCAAAATCTTCACCTAATTGCTTCATCACCACGCTTCACAGTAAAATGGAATTTAGTGAACTCAACTTCATCGAAGCCTGACTTTGAATGTCCCATAAACTAGCATTACCTTGAATGTCCCATAAACCTTCACATAACAAGACAAATTTTGAGGACATAAATAAGAAAACACATCTTATGATGAAAATGGTCATATACCTCGCATCAGGCATAACTTGAACTTTGGCAGTGCCACCACGCAAGTCATAGAGGAAAAACTTTGAGTTGGATGCTCTTTTTCTCATAATTCGCTCTAGCATAAAATAAATACAATAGAGTCATTTCAAAATAAATAAATGAAAACAACCATGATACATTGGATGGTATATAATGGGATTAAGAGGGCATCGTTAAATACCAGACAAAGACACTACAACATCCTCAAAATGTTCCCCATTGCCTGAGCTTCAATATTCATATATATATATATTCGACTATAGACATTGATGCGAAGATTTTATGAGGATATGGATTTTTTTCCTTCTGCCTTTTGAGCTGCAAGAAATTTCGTCATATTCTCATGGAATTAATGGTAAGAAAAGGTTAAGTTTAACATTTTGCCAAGAGCTCACTTAAATCTATATGAATTTTGCATTGTGATTTGTGAAAAGCATCATTATCATAAACATTAAACTATAACGTGGGATCCATATCTTCATCATCAACAGTTACAGAATTCTGACTTTGTGAGATTGCCTTGGTTGTTGCCTAAAGAAAAAATATAATTTAGTTATTAAAGATATCATAATGAAATTGTAGGATTTGAGCAATCACAAATAACAGAATGACAAAGATAATATTGGTCATCCACTTCCAATATTTAAAATTAATTAAAACCCCACAATTTTTAGGGATTTCATTTTGCATCTGCCAATTTAGTGATCAGTACAACGTACAACCATAGATGTTTTGCTTTAAATATAGAACACTGCATTTGAATGCATCGATATATCAGTACATACACATTGCATTGGATGCATTTAACTTCCTCTTACCATCATAACAGAGAAGAAAAACGCAGAGATGTTTTTTCTTTTCTATAAATTTATCAAGTAGATTTTTTAACAAAACAATTCCTCCCAGAACCAGATTACAATCTTCCATATATAATATAATAAATCATTTGTTTCTGAGTAAAACTATGGCTTCATTCAGTTGTTACTATCACTGCTTGTATTTTGAACCTTTTTACTTTTATTTCCTAAAATATGGATAAAAGGAAAAAAAGTAAAAATATAAAATCTAACTTTAGGGAATAACAAATTTGCCTTTTTATCGAAATACTTGATATATTTTTACAAAATTTTAAAAATTATGCTTATCATGATTTTGCTAAATACTCATAAGGTAGTATCGATACTACCAACATTGCTCAAATTCTAAAATGCAAAAATGATACTGATACCCAAAAGGGTACCGACACTACTTTACATAGTAGTATCGATACCATAGGCTTAGTATCAATATTGTCGGGACCAACGACTAATAACGACTAGTTTTATTTAAATATAACACAAGTAGTACCAATACTCCTTGTAAGAGTATCGATACCCTCTGTTATGGGCAATGTTATTTTGTAGAGAAAAACATCCCCAATGGATCCAAATCACTCCCAACGGCTAGAAACAACCACAAACACATTACAACATATAAATACAAGAACAAGACACTTGAATAAGGGTTAGAACACCTATCCAATAAATCAAACACACGAGAAGAGTTTTCAATTCTTATTTTCATTTCTCTTGTAAATAGTTATGTTTGTGTTAGCTTAATACTTTGTAAACACATACCTTTGAGAGGTTTATTTGTTTACTTATTTTATCCTTTGCAAAGGGGTTTTGATTTTATCTTAGCTATGTGAAAAAATAGAGAGTGTAAAAGTTATCTCTTGATCCTTGAAAAAGAAAGAACAAATTAGTGAATTTGTTGGAAAATCCTAAGTGATGAGCTTAGGTAGTGGATGTAGACTTCATTGAGGGATTTGAACCACTATAAATTCTTATGCAACAATTTTCTATCTCTTTTTACTCCTTACTCCATAAAATTCCTATAAAGTAAATTCACCCGCTCTTACAATTTTCTCTAGTTATACAATCGAACTTCTTCATATCCTAACAATTGGTATCACAGCTTGACATATTTGAAGGACTAACAACCTTGAGAAGATCCTTTAAGAAATTTTACCAATTTTTGACACAACCGAGAAGATGGCTTCAACCTCTGGCTCATACCTCATCGAATATTCTCAACCTTGTTAACAAGCCACCGTATTTCAATAGAGCTAATTATGCATATTAAAAGAACATGATGATGTTATTTATTCAAGCCAACTATCTAAGAGCTTGGAACTCAATCATAAATGGATACTGTATTCCGGCCGATGAGATGGATGATTGGATTGATGAAGAAAAGAAGCAGTTCTAACTCAATGCTAAGGCTATGCACATTCTATTTTGTGCATTAGTTCAGGATAAATACGGAAGAGTCTCCTCATGTTCCAATGCCAAGGAGATTTGGGACAAGCTCTAAGTCACTCATGAAGGAACCAATGAAGTGAGGGAAACCAAAATCAGCATACTCAACCTGAGAATTTCAAGATGAAACCGAATGAAGATATCAAAGCTATGACATATAGAATTTTCATTATTGTCAACAATCTCAAGGATTTTGAGAAGTGAACACCAAAGAGAAGCTTGTGAGGAATATGATTTACTCTCTTCCAAAGTCTTCACAATCGAAGAAGCCGACGATCATCGAATCTAAGAAACTAAATTCTCTTACTCTTGATGAGCTTATTGGTTCTTTTCTCACTCATGAGTTGATGGTGAAAGAATCGGAAGAAGATGAAGAGAAGCAAAACAAGAAGAAAAATGAGGTAGGCATTGCCTTCAAAGCTACCAATGAGAGCAATCAAGATTCAAATGATGTTGTGGATGAAGACGATGAAGAAGAAGAAGAGATGTCCAAGCTCTTTAAAAGATTCATCAGATTCATGACTTTCAAGGAAGTGAAGCATGGACCAATAAAAAATAAGAGTCTCCTGGTGTGCTTAGAATGTCAAAGAACAGGGATGTTAAGTATGATTATCCCCTCTTAAATAAGAAGGGATCATCTAACAAGAAGGCATTTGTTGCAGCTTAGAGTGATGAAGATGACTCCAATGATGAAGATGAAGAAGCCAACCTAAGCCCCATGACCATCAGAGAAAATTCAATGGTATCCTCTAACACTTGTTATATAAATTACTATTCATTCAAAGAGTTACAAGATGCCTATGATGAATTATATTTGGAATTTGAGACCATGAATTACAAAAATAATAAATTGATTTCAAAATTCAAAGTTGAAAATGATTTTCTCTTAAAAGCTAAATTGGATTTTCAAAAGAAAAATGAAATTTTTAAAAATGAAATTTTGAAAAATGATTTTGGGCTTTCATTAACCAAAATTGAAGATTTGGAAAAAGAAAATCTTGATTTGAAGGTTAAGCTTGAACGCTTAACAAAAGAAAAAGAAATCATTTCTAAAAACAATTAATCTATGATAAAATTGGCAAAATGCTCACATTGCCATTTTCATGGTCATAAGGAACATACTTTTCCCATTAAGAAAAGAAAATATTTTAAAATTCGACAAGTATGGGTTCCTAATGGAACAAGGGGCATTGAAACTAATGTTCAAGGATCCAAAGCAATTTGGATACCAAAATCTACTTAAATGTCTCTTGTAGGTGTGTGGGAGCAATGGCGATCAAAGTGATGATATTCAAATTCTCTAGCCAAACTTGAAAAGAAATGAGTAACCTCTAAGCTTAATGCTTTTATTTTAATTAATTGGTTGCTCATTTAGTTTATACATGGATGAGTTTTGATCTTATATGATTATGCATTGTTTTAATCTCATGTATGTTGAAAAGTGTTTTATGATGGACATTTAAAGTTTTAATGTTTTTTCATAATTTTTAGTTCATCATAATGAATTTTGGTCAAAATTGATTTTCAATGCTAATTATATCTCTCTAACAAATGATATCAACTTTTCAAAAGCTTTTATTTTACAAATTTTAAATTTTTGACCTTAATTTAAATGTTTATGCAAGTGTTTTATTGCAAAAGATATCTATCTAATAATTGATATCAATTTTTCAAATGAATAATATTTTTGAATAGTTTTATGCACATGCACTCAAATTCAACATTTAGTATTGCATAAAGTTTATTAAACTTGGATATATTGAATTTCATGTGTTACTAACATGTTTGTTCATTTTTTTGGAAATTCAATGTCTTTTAAGTGTCAAGCTTTTAAAGTCAAATTTTTGTTTGGAATTCATTTTTTTCAAGGGGAGCTTTGATTTTTCAAATAATTTTATGTCAATTTTAACACTTACTCTCCAATGTTATTTTTTAACTTTAAAGTTGAATTATTTTTATATAACAAAAAGGGGGAGAAGTATGAGTATAAAAAATTCAATTTCTCAATGATAAAAGGGAGCTGAACATTTTCCAACAATTGGTATCTTTTTCATTAATTATTTTATTAAGGGGGAGTTTTTCCTAAAACAATTTTTTCAAATGTTTTTTATATCAAAAAGGGGATATTGTTGAATATTGTTTTATAATATTTTGATATAACAATTTAAGGTAAAAATGTTTTTGGACTTGAATCGAATTTTTTCAAACTTTTCAAAAATAATTCAAAGTCCATTTTACTTGGAATTGAGCACAAAATATGTTTCTGTGCAAGAAGTACCGACATTATTCTTACGGTATCGATACCATATGAATAGAACTGGTACTGTTCATATGGTACCGATACCAAAGGTGAGGGAAGTATCAATACTCACAAGGTTGCATCGATACTACCAGCATTGCTCAAATTCTAGAATGCAAAAATGGTACCGATACCCAAAGGGGTACCGATACTACTTTATATAGTAGTATCGATACCATAAGCCTAGTATCGATACCATCAGGCCCAATTTCTAGTAACGACTAGATTTATTTAAATATAAAAAAGGTAGTATTGATACTTCCTGTAGGAGTAACGATACCCTCTGTTATGGGCAGTTTTATTTTGCAGAGAAAAACAACCCGAATGGCTCCAAATCACTCCCAACGGCTACAAACGACCACAAACACATTCCAACATATAAATACAAATTCAATACACTTGAAGAAGGGTTAGAACACCTATCTAAGAAATCAATCACAAGAGAAGAGTTTTCACTTTTTATTTTCCTTGCTCTTGTAAATAGTTGTGCTTATGTGAGCTTAATTCTTTGTAAACACCTACCTTTGAGAGGTTTATTTTTTTACTTCTTTTATCCTTTGTAAAGGGGTTTTGGTTAACCAAGAGGCTTAACTTTGACTTGCAACTAGCTAGGGAGCAACTATTACTCAATCTGAATGAAATAGAAGAATTTAAAGCACAAGCATATAAAAATACCAAGTTTTACAAAGAGAAAAACAAGAAGTGGAATGATCGAATGCTTTTACCAAGGCATTTTCATATTATCTAGTAAGTGCTCATTTTCAACTCGAGGTTGAAGTTTTTTCCTAACAAACTACAATCACGATTGTCTAGACCCTTTGAAGTACACCATGTCTACCCTCATGACATTGTTGATATAAGAAATATAGATGAGGGGACCATTTTTGAAGTTAACAGATAACGTCTGAAGGCTTATCAATGAGATCAACCCTTGTGTGACAAATGAGTCACTGTGTTTGTCAAGGTTAATGTTATCTTCCCAAAAACTTTCAGATACATCGAGGCAGCTGTGGTGGAATTGTTCAAACAACTACCTAAGCAAGTGAACCCTCCACCAGCAGTCTTAGCTAAAACTTTTAGCACACTAAACCACTGTAGAAGGACTGGTGGAGGGCATTTTATAGGATGCATGCAACTACTTCAGGTTTGGATTCATAGTCATTTTTAGAAGACTGATGGGATTTCTTACTGCCGGTTTAGTATGAAAAACTCTCCCTTGGAGGAATTTCTTACACAAAAAATGGGAAGAAAGCATCCCGAAAGAATAGTGGGCAAAGTCATTTATGCACCTTGAGGACAAGGATATTCATATGGTGAGCCTCTTGGTTGACTTATAGTGACATCATGTACCGATGCAGAGATTCAAGCGTAGTAATATTACTTGGGATATGGGTATGAGTTGGGTATTCCTCACTTTTAGCACTCCAACAGTATGAGTCATGTCAATTTGTCCCAGTCACACACGAGATATTTAAATCCGAATTCACATATCATGAGGATAATTATAAAAAGAATATAAAATATATAAACGAGTCTTGGAAGAAGATATTCCGTACAGATGTCGTGTCTGCTAAAGTCATGCTTACTCTAGACTATATGAAACGGTGGAAACTGAGGAAGAATGATACTATTCCTATATCGAATCATGAAGGCACTCAGACCATTGAAGAGAATTTTAAACTAGTTCCCTCTGAGCTGGAGATAGCAAAGAAGGAAATTGAAGTTGAAAAATTGGAATTGAAATAAAGGCTGAGGGAGTTAGAAGCTAAAACATTCCAATATAAGCTAGATGTCGATACTTAAAAGGATCGAACAAACATATTAGAAAATGAACAAAAGAAAGTCTAATTTGAGTTGGAAGATTTGAGTAAAGGGCATCAAGAGCAGGTTCATAAAAATACAAGCTTGAAAAGGTCTTCCAAGTATTGGAATGAAGAAGCCAACATATTGAAAAGGAAATTTCAGGACAAGATAACAGGTTAAAGATATCCCAAAGACAATTATCAGAAAGTCAACACCAGAACAAGTGGTTGAAGACCAAGGTAACTGAACTGGAAAGTTCCCTTCAAAGGTAACAGGAATAGGATGCTAAAACTATAACTGAACTGGAAATCATTGTGGATAAATTCAAGAAACAAGCGAATGAACTCCAAATTATTCTTTTTGATGGAGGAATCGAGTGGGGTTTTCATTAGGAACAAGCTCATAAAAGGATGAAGGCTAGAGATACAATCATTCAAGACTTCTTAGAGCATGTACA
The DNA here is from genome assembly GCF_006381635.1 of Hibiscus syriacus. Taxonomy (NCBI): domain Eukaryota; kingdom Viridiplantae; phylum Streptophyta; class Magnoliopsida; order Malvales; family Malvaceae; genus Hibiscus; species Hibiscus syriacus. The sequence goes on along the minus strand of NW_024061969.1, from coordinate 1,532,461 downwards.
AAAATCAGCTCTTCATTTGTATGGTTTGACAATAGAAGTCGGGGTTGTTCGATAAGGTATTCAGCCAGTGAGAAATGAATCGAGAAGACTTGTCAACCTATTAGAAGTTGTTTGGGGTCTATAAGATCTATCTATATTGTACCTTTAAATTGTTTTTTGTCTCATAAATATAACATTTTTGTCTCAATAAAGACTATTTATAATAACCAACATGTTTTTGGATTAGTGCCTAAAAAATTTCATGCATCGTGCATTTTTTCATTTTTGCATTTTTTTTTTACATTTTAATTTCTTTAAATTCAAATTAACTAACAGAAGATGTCTCATCAAAAAAGGAACAAGCATAGGACATACCTCATCAAGCATTGAACACACTACACGAAATTTTGATTGCTTCAACAAAATTATTTATCATTAAAAGTACTAAATTTGTCACGATATATTTATTCTGACCAATTTTATTTGTTACCACGTTTGTTAGAACAACCTTGTCATGTAAAGTATATTGTGACAAAATTGTGTTCGTTACCATTATATAGTATTTATTGTAATAATGAAATTTTGTTACTATAATTAACTTATCATAATAAATATTGGTAGAAATCAATTAATTATTTCGTCACATGAAGTACATTTTTTTCATAACTAACATATATTTAAACATCAAATATAAAGGGTTTTTGTAACGAAAATGTAACCCCCTTAGACCGATGCGGATAGCCCGATCCAATCTGGAGTGTCACATTTGGGCCACTGGAGTGACCCATTGTAAAAATAGTGGAAAATTTAAAACTTTTCTTAAAACATGTAAAATCATAAAATGATTTATTATTATTCAAAAACAAAACAGGTTTTTCAAACTCAAATATAAAACGAAATACAATCTACATGCCCCCTAATCACATGTACCATCCTCTGAAAGCAGCGCCGGAAGAACTCCCTTATTGATGTCGACAACTGCACTGGTACAATTCTTTTAACCTGCCATGGTGAGTAATAGAGTGAGCTTCAGAAAGCTCAGTAATACAAAACTACCAGATGATGCTACATGACATGCAGATAAATGGAAACCCATATAATTTCCTCACTGAATCAAATGTATACCAATTGCGAAATAATATAGGGTTCTATTAGTAGTTCATCGAGTAGAAGCCATGAATCTCAGTTCATAAGAAACCTTTCATACAGTCACGTTTTCATGAAGTCGAATAGGATGTCTAGTGTGTTCCATCAGTACGATAAATCACAATAGGTACACGAATCAAATGATAGTTCAGTAAATCTCATAAAATCATAATGAAGTTTAACTTTTGAAACTCGTAGTTTAAACCATTCTCTTGTACACCAGCCGCAGTTCCCAGAACTGCGTCCATAGGGCTTACCTTAAGCATACAGCGAAAATGAAGCCAACCTAAGGATAGGCTTTGGGGCCTGTATCCTTAAGTCTGTAAGTTCATAGGGCTTACCCTAAGCACACAGCAAAGGGAGCCAACCTAATGGAGCATCTTGGGGACCGTGAGCCTACCCAAGAGTCACATTAGGTCCGTAAGGTTTATCAGCTCGATCAGAGCTATACTCTGTAATTCAATCCATCCAAAATCAGTATTTCAAAAATACAATTTATGCAGTAAGCATAAATTCCATAAATTTGTAATCATCCTTATCATATATCAGTGAAAACCAATAATCATATATCCGTCATTGTCTATAAATCATCACCAGTAAGTCGGTGTATCAATAAGCAGTAAACCATAGATTTTAGTGTACCATATTTCAAAATAGATAAAATAATTAAATAGTACTTAGGGAACACACTAGAGAATCCAAGTGTTTTCAGAGGCCATTGTAATTATCAGTATGGATAACATGAAACTTATGAAATTTGATCTGATTCCAGGAACGAGGTCATATTGAAGAAAATCGATTAATAACCAATCTAATCAGACATTTAAGATTGATATTTTTGAATCCCTCTATGATTCATATATCTAAGGAAAGTGTTCAAGTATGACCAGAGTAATTTGAGCTGATAAAGTAGAAACGAAGGTTCAGGGCACTTACCATCCATGTCAATCAATCGGACAATCAACAACTCCTAAAACTGATGTATTTCAACTGGTCAATTCATTTCCCTTCCAGGATATTCACACTTTAATACCAACAATTCTTGTTTATAAATCATCTTCAAAATCATCACTGAATACATCTAAACGAAGCAACAGAGAATCCAAATAATCTTTATTTCTATCCACATGGCAACAATATCTCGAATTGTCAACGTATTTAATTCTTGGTTCATAACCCATAGTAATCATACATCATACAATATCATTGGAGTACTCAGACTCATTCAATCACTTACTAAATTCTTAGTCATTAAAGTTACTTGGTTTATTTAGTAGTCAAATCAATATCCCAGTTACTTCAGAGTATTTCTAAGTAATTCAGATGCTTCTGCGTTTCGGATACATTTTGTACTTCCATTTAGTTCTCTTTGGTCATTTACTAAAATCATTATTTTGTGTTCGTGGTTGAATTATCTCACGAATATGCACTTCTTAATATCGAATGCGCTCTAACGTTGAGCTGAGCTGAGTACTTCCATAATTATCATCAATCCCAATTTGAGAAGACGAACAAACATTCAAGTGGTATTTATGTCATTCATGTACTGACATAGCATTAACGTTGGTCGACTGACTTAAACTATGTTCCATACCTTTTTAAAAAAACAATGCAACATCCATGTTTATTTGGATTCCTTAATGAATCCAATTCATTTACTTATCCTTGGTCATAAGGGTATTTTGGACATTTTTATGCCCAATGTTCTTCCATTCATTTCAAAGCTTGAGGATATCAATTCATTCCTGTCTTTGTGATATTCTTTAATCATTTCCATTACACGGGTATTTTCTTCATCTTACAGATTCAGTGTATTTCAATCCTTTCCTTCCATTCTGTCTTATTATTTAATTCCATCTTATCATTTATTCCAGACCTTTCAAACAATTCAGACAAAAGAGCACCCTCGATAATTTATTCTTCAGGTATTTACTCATATCTCAGAGATTTCCAGGTTAAAATTCGTTTCAGACATTACTAACGAATTATTAGGAATTTTCCATACAAAAGTAGGATCTCAACCATTAAATCAGTAATTTATCGGTTTAATTACAAATTCTCAGGTTACCTGCTCGTTCAGAATCAACTTAGACTATTTTTACCTCTCAAGGGTATTTTCATAATTTCGTAACCAGATAATTTCGGTATTATATGTTAACGAAAATAATATAATTTGGAAATCCTATAATTAATTGTTTTCCCAAACCTTCTCTGATCTTGAAATGATTACTTAACAGACTTCTAGTATCTTGCATAAACCCTCTTGGGGTTAAAACCCGGTTATCCAAAATTTCCAAGTAAAACTAACATTTCTTATGCACATCAGTAATTATATCGGATCAATATGTCTTTTCAGAGTTATTAACCAACTTTCAGGGATAATTCTTGTCATCCTACAACATAAGTGTATTTTCGTAATTTTACTATACCAGAGTATTCTCATAATTTTCCATCCAAGTACCTTTAACATTTAACCTTTGATGATATAAAATATAAATTACAAATCCAGAGCTGATTTCTTTATCACCAATCACAAACTTGTAATTTAATTCTAACAATTTCTCAATCTCTTATATTAGTCATTCGATCCGTATTCAGTTACAAAATTTCTACCACATTCATATCGAGTGTATAAATTAATCAACTCCATAAAAGTGACCAACATTATCTTATTCATGCATTTACCAATATCAACATGTTCCATAAAGCATAAAGAGATAGTAAAGTATTACCTCAATTTTCGTGCAATACTGATCGACCATTAAATTCCATTCAAACGCCCTCGATCTTGAAATCATCTTCCAATATTTCCTCGGATCCATATTAACAGAAATTACATAAAAAACGGAGCTTAATTCTGAAAAACGGATCGAATCGAATGATAAATTAGTGAAAAACAAATTACCGGGTTCGAATTTGGTGAAACGGACTTCGAATTCAGATTCAGAACGTCGAAAGCATAAAATATGACTTTTCGAAAATTTGAAATTTTTGGTCAAAATCAAAGTCAACGGGTTTGACTAGCAATTTCGAGGCCTTCAGGTCTGAATTTCGAAAAACGGACTGCGGAATCGGATTTGGAATGTCGAAAAATGTCAGGATATGTATACTCGGTCAAAGTCAAATGTCGTTTAATACCCAGTCAAAGTACTGGTCAACTGTGGTCAACGCCGGTCAACGGTCAACAGCCGTCCATTTTACACAAATATCACCCTAACAGAAATTAATTACCAAATTAGCCACATTCTGCAAATGTTTACCAATCTAACTCCCGAATTTTACACAAATAGCACCCAAACATAAATTAATTACTAAATTACCACCCAGACGATGCCCACTCTCGGGGGTGGCGCGTGAACAGTGCTACGGTGTCGGAAAATTCCTAAAAATTATTTGAAGTGATTTTGAGGCACTTACAAAGTTCGGTTCACAATTTTGAACGGCGGAGAGCTCGATTCCGAAACGTCGAAAACTTTGACGGTCTCACCCCTCCACGCATCGGCGACGACGGAGAAACAGAGAATACCGGAGGACTTGGAACGATGCAAGGAATATGATGGTGTGGGAGGTGTCGAAAATGGATGACCGGATAGTCGTGATTCGAGGAAAAACCAACTGAAATCGAGTTATTTCTGATTATAATTCCGACTGAAATTAACGACAAACGGCGATGATTCACGACGAAATATTTGAGAGGTTTTGTTCCTTGGTTGACAACGAACACAATGGTGGTTTCGGTTCGTCGATCGAAGGTCGGACGGCGAGTAGATCGGAGTTGAAATGAGGGTCAACGGGAGAGTAAAACTGGGAAAAATGAATTCTGCAGCACGGGGAGGGAGTTATAAATTCTCTCATAAATAAAAATGGTTAAACCATGAGTTTAGTCACTGAACTTCCTGCACTTCTTAAAACGGTCTGCCAACTTTGAAATTTTACAATTTAATCATCAATTTTCTTCTAAAATACCAATTAAATCCAATAGTTTATAATTTCTAAAATTTAACCCCCTAAATTGGGGTATTACAATTCTCCCCTCCTTAAAAGAATTTTGCCCTCAAAATTCATTCATGTCACAGAATTACAAAAATAAATCTTCCATCAGTTCTCTCATATCTTTAAGTAGCTTTTATAAAAGTACGGATCCTCCACTAATCCTTAACCAGCTGAGCATACATTCTTATCAGAACTCTCCCTCATTTCAATAAAATAATCCGAACGAAAAATTTCCTTGGGTAATCAATTCAGTCTTTGTCATGAGAATATGCTCATAGAGCAACAACATATCTCAATTTCTTTTCTGAAGTCGAGTCAGAATTTCTCAGATGAATAACTCTCACATGGCTCGAGAGGTACTTTACAGTGTTTAGACATATGTTAATGGTATTCCTTTTTGTACAAGAATAGCCTTAACGAATAAAAACTTTGGTTTTCTCGTTACAGATAGGGACTCAGCCCTGGAGTTTCGACTCAGAGAGGTATAATTGTAGTCTAGGGGCATGTACTAATCAGACATATTTTGACAATCGACCGGCCATTGTATATTGAAAAATTTTAACTCAAACCATAGCTCTGATACCACTAAATATAACCCCCTCAGACCGATGCGGATAGCCCGATCCGATCTGGAGTGTCACATTTGGGCCACCGGAGCGACCCATTGTAAAAATAGTGGAAAATTTAAAACTTTTCTTAAAACATGTAAAATCATAAAATGATTTATTATTATTCAAAAACAAAATAGGTTTTTCAAACTCATATATAAAACAAAATATAATCTACATGCCCCCTAATCACATGTACCATCCTCTGAAAGCAACGCCGGAAGAACTCCCTTATTGATGTCGATAGCTGCACTGGTACAATTCTTTTAACCTGCCATGGTGAGTAATAGAGTGAGCTTCAGAAAGCTCAGTAATACAAAACTACCAGATGATGCTACATGACATACAGATAAATGGAAACCCATATAATTTCCTCTTTGAATCAAACGTATACCAATTGCGGAATAATATAGGGTTCCATTAGTAGTTCATCGAGTAGAAGCCATGAATCTCAGTTCATAAGAAACCTTTCATACAGTCACGTTTTCATGAGGTTGAATAGGATGTCTAGTGTGTTCCATCATTACGATAAAATCATAATAGGTACACTAATCAAATGATAGTTTAGTAAATCTCATAAAATCATAATGAAGTTTAACTTTTGAAACTCGTAGTTTAAATCATTCTCTTGTACACTAGCCGTAGTTCTCAGAACTGCGTCTATAGGGTTTACCTTAAGCATACAGCGAAAAAGAAGCCAACCTAAGCATAGGCTTTGGGGCCTGTATACTTAAGTTCGTAAGTCTGTAGGGCTTACCCTAAGCACACAACAAAGGGAGCCAATCTAATGGAGCATCTTGGGGCCCGTAAGCCTACCCAAGAGTCACATTAGGTCCGTAAGGTTTATCAGGTCGATCAGAGATATACTTTGTAATTCAATCCATCCAAAATCAGTATTTCAAAAATACAATTTATGCACTAAGCATAAATTCCATAAATCCGTAATCATCGTTATCATATATCAGTGAAAACCAATCAATAATCATATATATCAGTCATAGTCTATAAATCATCACCAGTAATCGGTTTATCAATAAGCAGTAAACCATAGATTTCAGTATACCATATTTCTAAACAGATAAAATAATTAAATAGTACTTAAGGAACACACTAGAGAATCCAAGTGTTTTCAGAGGCCATTGTAATTATCAGTATGGATAACACGAAACTTATGAAATTTGATATGATTCCAGGAACGAGGTCATATTGAAGAGAATCGATTAATAACCAATCTAATCAAACATTTAAGGTTGATAATTTTGAATCACTCTATGATTCATATATCTCAAAAAAAGTGTTGAAGTATGACTAGAGTAAATTGAGCTGATAAAGTAGAAATGAAGATTCAGGGCACTTACCATCCATGTCAATCGATCGAACAATCAACAACTCCTAAAACTGATGTATTTCAACTGGTCAATTCACTGCCCTTCCAGGGTATTCACACTTTAATACCATCAATTCTTGTTTATAAATCATCTACAAAATCATCACTGAATACATCTAAAGGAAGCAACAGAGAATCCAAATAATCTTTATTTCTATCCACAAGGCAATAATATCACGAATTGTCAACGTATTTAATTCTTGGTTCATAACCCATAGTAATCATACATCATGCAATATCATTGGAGTTCTCAGACTCATTCAATCACTTACTAAATTCTCAGTCATTAAAGTTACTCGGTTTATTTGTAGTCAAATCAATATCCCAATTACTTCAGAGTATTTCTGAGTAATTCAGATGCTTCTGCGTTTCGGATACATGTTGTACTTCCACTTAGTTCTCTTTGGTCATTTACTAAAATCCTTATTTTGTGTTCGTGGTTGATTTATCTCACGAATATGCACTTCTTAATATCGAATGTGCTCTAACGTTGAGCTGAGCTGAGCTGAGTACTTCCATAATTATCATAAATACCAATTTGAGAAGACGAACAAACATTCAATTGGTATTTATGTCATTCATGTACTGACATAGCATTAACGTTGGTCGACCGACTTAAACTATATTCCATAACTTTTTTTGAAAAATAATGCAACATCCATGTTTATTTGGATTCCTTAATGAATCCAATTCATTTACTTATCCTTGGTCATAAGGGTATTTTGGACATTTTTATGCTCAATGTTCTTCCATTCATTTCAAAGCTTGAGGATATCCATTCATTCCTGGCTTTGTGATATTCTTTAATCATTTCCATTATATGGGTATTTTGTTCATCTTACAGATTCAGTGTATTTCAATCCTTTCCTTCCATTATGTCTTATTATTTAATTCCAACTTATCATTTATTCCAGACCTTTCAAACAATTAAGACAAAAGAGCACCCTCGATAATTTTTCTTCAGGTATTTACTCATATCTCAGAGATTTCCACGTTAAAAGTCTTTTCAGAAATTACTAACAAATTATTAGGAATTTTCCATACAAAAGTTGGATCTCAACCATTAAATCAGTAATTTATCGGTTTAATTACAAATTCTCAGGTTACCTGCTCGTTTAGAGTCAACTTGGACTATTTTTACCTCTCAAGGGTACTTTCGTTATTTTGTAACCAGATAATTTCGGTATTATCTCTTAACGAAAATAATATAATTTGGAAATCCTATAATTAATTTTTTTCTCGATCATTCTCTGATCTTTAAATGATTACTTAACAGACTTCTAGTATCTTGCATAAACCCTCTTGGGAATAAAAACTGGTTATCCAAAATTTCCAAGTAAAACTAACATTTCTTATGCACATCGGTAGTTATATCGGATCAATATATATTTTAGAGTTATTAACCAACTTTCAGGGACAATTATTGTCATCCTACAACATAAGGGTATTTTTATAATTTTACCATACCAGAGTATTCTCATAATTTTCTATCCAAGTACCTTTAACATTTAACCTTTGATGATATAAAATATAAATTACAAATCCATAGCTGATTTCTTTATTTCCAATCGCAAGCTTGTAATTTAATTCTAACAATTCCTCAATCTCTTATATTAGGTATTCGATCTGTATTCAGTTACAGAATTTCTACCACATTCATATCGAGTGTATAAATTAATCAACTCCACAAAAGTGACTAACATTATCTTATTCATGCATTTACCAATATCAACATGTTTCATAAAGCATAAAGAGATAGTAATGTATTACCTCGATTTTCGTGCAATATTGATCGACCATGAAATTCCATTCGAACGACCTCGATCTTGAAATCATCTTCCAATATTTCCTCGGATCCATATCAATAGAAATTACATAAAAAACGGAGCTTTATTCTGAAAAACGGATCGAATCGGATGATAAATTAGTGAAAATAGCTTACCGGGTTCGAATTTTGCGAAACAGACTTCAGATTCAGATTCAGACTCAGAACGTCAAAAGCATAAAATATGACTTTTCGAAAATTTGGAATTTTCGGTCAAATCAAAGTTAATGGGTTTGACTGGAAATTTCGAGGCCTTCGGGTCCGAATTTCGAAACACAGACTGCGGAATCGGATTTGGAACGTCGAAAAATGTCAAGATTTGTATACTCGGTCAAAGTTAAAGGTCGTTTAATACTCGGTCAAAGCCAGTCAAAGTTCTGGTCAACTGTGGTCAACGGTCAACAGTCGACCATTTTACACAAATATCACCCTAACATAATTTAATTACCAAATTCGCCACATTCTGCAAATATTTACCAATCTAACACCCGAATTTTACATAAATAGCACCCAAACATAAATTAATTACTAAATTATCACCCAGACGATGCCCACTCTGAGGGGGTGGCGCGTGCGGCGCGTGAACAGTGCCACAGTGTTGGAAAATTCCCGTAAAAATTCCTAAAAATTATTTTAAGCGATTTTGAGGCACTTACAAAGCTCGGTTCACAATTTTGAACGGCGAAGAGCTCGATTCCGAAACGTCAGAAACTTTGACGATCTCACTACTCCACGCGACGGCGATGACGGAGAAACGGAGAACACCGGTGGACTCGGAATGATGCAAGGAATATGATGGTGTGGGAGGTGTCGTAAACGGATGACCGGATCGTCGTGAATCGACGAAAAACCAACTGAAATTGAGTTATTTCCGATGATACTTCCGACTGAAATTAAAGACAAACGGCGTTGATTTACGAAGAAATATTTGAGGGGTTTTGTTCCTTGGTTGACAATGAACACGATGGTGGTTTCGGTTCGTCGATCGGAGGTCGGACGGCGAGTAGATTGGAGTTGAAATAAGGGTCAACGGGAGAGAAACTGGGAAAAATGAATTCTGCAGCACGGGGAGGGGGTTATAAATTCTCTCATAAATAAAAATGGTTAAACCATGAGTTTAGTCACTGAACTTCATGCACTTCTTAAAACGGTCTGCCAACTTTGAAATTTTATAATTTAATCATCAATTTTCTTCCAAAATACCAATTAAATCCTATACTTTATAATTTCTAAAATTTAGCCCCTAAATTAGGGTGTTACAATTCTCCCCTCCTTAAAAGAATTTTGTCCTCGAAATTCATTCATGTCACAGAATTACAAAAATAAAACTTCCATCAGTTCTCTCATATCTTTAAGTAGCTTTTATAAAAGTACGGATCCTCCACTAATCCTTAACCAGCTGAACATACATTCTTATCAGAACTCTCCCTCATTTCAATAAAAGAATCCGAACGAAAATTTCCTTGAGCAATCAATTCAGTCTTTGTCATGAGAATATGCTCATAGAGCAGCAGCATATCTCAATTTCATTTCTGAAGTCGAGTCAGAATTTCTCAGATGAATAACTCTCACATGGCTCGAGAGGTACTTTACAGTGTTTAGACAAATGTTAATGGTATTCCTTTTTGTACAAGAAATAGCCTTAACGGATAAAAACTTTGGTTTTCTCGTTACAGATAGGGACTCAGCCCTGGAGTTCCGACTTAGAGAGGTATTATTGTAGTCTAGGGGCATGTACTGATCAGACATATTTTGACATTCGACCGGCCATTCTATATTGAAAATTTTTTACTCAAACCATAGTGTTGATACCACTAAATGTAACCCCCTCAGATCGATGCGGATAGCCCGATTCGATCTGGAGTGTCACATTTGGGCCACCGGAGTGACCCACTGTAAAAATAGTGGAAAATTTAAAACTTTTCTTAAAACATGTAAAATCATAAAATGATTTATTATTATTCAAAAACAAAAAAGGTTTTTCAAACTCAGATATAAAACAGAATACAATCTACATGCCTCCTAATCACATGTACCATCCTCTGAAAGCAACGCCGGAAGAACTCCCTTATTGATGTCGACAACTGCACTGGTACAATTCTTTTAACCTGCCATGGTGAGTAAAAGAGTGAGCTTCAGAAAGCTCATTAATAAAAAACTACCAGATGATACTACATGACATGCAGATAAATGGAAAGCCATATAATTTCGTCATTGAATCAAACATATACCAATTGCGGAATAATATAGGGTTCCATTAGTAGTTCATTGAGTAGAAGCCATGAATCACAGTTCATAAGAAACCTTTTATACAGTCACGTTTTCATGAAGTCGAATAGGATGTCTAGTGTGTTCCATCAGTACGATAAAATCATAATAGGTACACTAATCAAAATTATAGTTCAGTGAATCTCATAAAATCATAATGAAGTTTAACTTTTGAAACTCGTAGTTTAAACCATTCTCTTGTACCCCAGCCGCAGTTCCCAGAACTGCGTCCATAGGTCTTACCTTAAGCATACAGCGAAAAAGAAGCCAACCTAAGCATAGGCTTTGGGGCTTGTATCCTTAAGTTCGTAAGTCTGTAGGGCTTACCCTAAGCACACAACAAAGGGAGCCAATCTAATGGAGCATCTTGGGGCCCGTAAGCCTACCCAAGAGTCACATTAGGTCCGTAAGGTTTATCAGCTCGATCAGAGATATACTCTGTAATTCAATCCATCCAAAATCAGTATTTCAAAAATACAATTTATGCAGTAAGCATAAATTCCATAAATCTGTAATCATCGTTATCATATATCAGTGAAAACCAATAATAATATATATCAGTCATAGTCTATAAATTATCACCACTAATCGGTTTATCAATAAGCAATAAACCATAGATTTCAGTGTACCATATTTCAAAACAGATAAAATAATTAAATAGTACTTAGGGAACACACTAGAGAATCCAAGTGTTTTCAGAGGCCATTGTAATTATCAGTATGGATAACACGAAACTTATGAAATTTGATTTGATTCTAGGAACGAGGTCATATTGAAGAGAATCGATTAATAACCAATCTAATCAGACATTTAAGGTTGATATTTTTGGATCCCTCTATGGTTCATATATCTTAGGAAAGTGTTCAAGTATGACCAGAGTAATTTGAGCTGATAAAGTAGAAACGAAGATTCAGGGCACTTACCATCCATGGCAATCGATTGGACAATCAACAACTCCTAAAACTGATGTATTTCAACTGGTCAATTCATTTCCCTTCCACGGTATTCACACTTTAATACCAACAATTCTTGTTTATAAATCATCTTTAAAATCATCATTGAATACATCTAAAGGAAGCAACAGAGAATCCAAAAAATCTTTATTTCTATCCACAAGGCAACAATATCACGAATTGTCAACGTATTTAATTCTTAGTTCATAACCCATAGTAATCATACATCATACGTATTTAATTCTAATTCAATCACTTATTAAATTCTCAATCAATAAAGTTACTCGGTTTATTTGTAGTCAAATCAATATCCCAGTTACTTCAGAGTATTTCTAAGTAATTCAAATGCTTCTGCGTTTCGGAAACATGTTGTACTTCCACTTAGTTCTCTTTGGTCATTTACTAAAATCATTATTTTGTGTTTGTGGTTGATTTATCTCACGAATATGCACTTCTTAATATCGAATACGCTCTAACGTTGAGTTGAGCTGAGTACTTCCATAATTATCATAAATACCAATTTGAGAAGACGAACAAACATTCGAGTGGTATTTATGTCATTCATGTACTGACATAGCTTTAACGTTGGTCGACCGAACTATGTTCCATAAGTTTTTTAAAAAATAATGCAACATCCATGTTTATTTAGATTCCTTAATGAATCCAATTCATTTACTTATCCTTGGTCATAAGGGTATTTTGGACATTTTTATGCTCAATGTTCTTCCATTCATTTCAATGCTTGAGGATATCCATTCATTCCTGGCTTTGTGATATTCTTTAATCATTTCCATTACAGGGGTATTTTGGTCATCTGACAGATTCAATGTATTTCAATCCTTTCCTTCCATTATGTCTTATTATTTAATTCCAACTTATCGTTTATTCCAGACCTTTCAAACAATTCAGACAAAAGAGCACCCTCAATAATTTATTCTTCAGGTATTTACTCATATCTCGGAGATTTCCAGGTTAAAAGTCTTTTCATACATTACTAACAAATTATTAGGAATTTTCCATACAGCAGTAGGATCTCAACCTTTAAATCAATAATTTATCGTTTTAATTACAAATTCTCAGGTTACCTGCTCGTTCAGAGTCAACTTGGACTATTTTTACCTCTCAAGGGTATTTTCTTAATTTTGTAACCAGATAATTTCGGTATTATCTCTTAACGAAAATAATATAATTTGGAAATCCTATAATTAATTGTTTTCCCTGAACCTTCTCTGATATTAAAATGATTATTTAACAGACTTCTAGTATCTTGCATAAACCCTCTTGGGAATAAAAACCGGTTATCCAAAATTTTCAAGTAAAACTAACATTTCTTATGCACATCAGTAGTTATATCGGATCAATATGTATTTTCAGAGTTATTAACCAACTTTCAGGGACAATTATTGTCATCCTACAACATAATGGTATTTTTATAATTTTACCATACCGGAGTATTCTCATAATTTTCTATCCAAGTACCTTTAACATTTAACCTTTGATGATATAAAATATAAATTAAAAATCCAGAGCTGATTTCTTTATCACCAATCACAAACTTGTAATTTAATTATAACAATTCCTCAATCTCTTATATTAGGCATTCGATCTGTATTCAGTTACAGAATTTCTACCACATTCATATCGAGTGTATAAATTAATCAACTCCACAAAAGTGACCAACATTATCTTATTCATGCATTTACCAATATCAACATGTTCCATAAAGCATAAAGAGATAGTAATTTATTATCTCGATTTTCGTGCAATATTGATCGACCATGAAATTCCATTCGAACGCCCTCGATCTTGAAATCATCTTCCAATATTTCCTCGGATCCATATCAACAGAAATTACATAAAAAACGGAGCTTTATTCTGAAAAACGGATCGAATCGGATGATAAATTAGTGAAAAACAACTTATCGGGTTCGAATTTTGCAAAACAGACTTCAGATTCGGATTCAGAATGTCGAAAGCATAAAATATTACTTTTCAAAAATTTGGAATTTTCAGTCAAAATCAAAGTCAATGGGTTTGACTGGCAATTTCGAGGCCTTCGGGTCCGAATTTCGAAAAACGGACTGCAGAATCGGATTTGGAACGTCGAAAAATGTCACAATATGTATACTCGGTCAAGGTCAAAGGTCGTTTAATACTCGGTCAAAGCCAGTCAAAGTTCTGGTCAATTGTGGTCAACGATCAACAGTCGACCATTTTACACAAATATCACCCTAACAGAATTTAATTAATAAATTAGCCACATTCTGCAAATATTTACCAATCTAACACCCAAATTTTACATAAATAGCACTCAAACATAAATTAATTACTAAATTATCACCTAGACAATGCCCACTCTCGGGGGGGGTGGCGCGTACGGCGCGTGAACAGTGCTACGGTATCGGAAATTTCACGGAAAAATTCCTAAAAATTATTTTAAGCAATTTTGAGGCACTTACAAAGCTCGGTTCACGATTTTGAACGGCGGAGAGTTCGATTCTGAAACGTCATAAACTTTGACGGTCTCTCCCCTCCACGCGACGGCGACGACGGAGAAACGGAGAACACCGGTGGACTCGGAACGATGCAAGGAACATGATGGTGGGGGCGGTGTCGTAAACGGATGACCGGATCGTCGTGAATCGATGAAAAACCAACTGAAATCGAGTTATTTCTGACAATACTTCCGACTGAAATTAACGACAAACGACGACGATTCACGACGAAATATTTGAAGGGTTTTGTTCCTTGGTCGACAACGAACACGATGGTGGTTTCGGTTTGTCGATTGGAGGTCGGACGGCGAATAGATCGGAGTTGAAAGGAGGGTCAACGGGAGAGTAAAACTGGGAAAAAGGAATTCTGCAGCACGGGGAGGGGTTATAAATTCTCTGATAAATAAAAATGGTTAAACCAGGAGTTTAGTCAATGAACTTCATGTACTTCTTAAAACGGTCTGTCAACTTTGAAATTTTACAATTTAATCCTCAATTTTCTTCCAAAATACCAATTAAATCCTATACTTTATAATTTCTAAAATTTAGCCCCTAAATTGGGGTGTTACAGAAAATACATAAGGCAACAAATTTTTTTTGTCGCAATTACTATTTCGTCACTAAATGTAACTTACAGAAACAAAATATTTGTTAAAATAAAATAATTATTTTCTCACAAAAAGTAAATTTCGTCACAATTAAGTTAAATTATAATATAAAAAAGGTTTTCGTGACAAAAAGACATATTACAACAAAATTTATTTTCTCACTACTATTATTTCGTGACTAAATATTTTTATAACTTTTTACCATGACTAAATAATTTTGTTACAATTTGTTATTGTGAAAGAATATTTTTTGTCAAAATTTTTTATAATGAGAAATAAATATTTGTTATAAATTTTTATTTTGATTAAATAAATTTGTCACAATTTTTTATTTTGACAAAATTTTAGGACGAAATAAATTTGACATTACTTTTTTACTTTGACTAAATTTAACGTGTTATTGTGACTAAATCATTTTGTTACAATTTGTTATTGTGAAAGAATATTACTTTTCGCAATTTTTTATGATGATAAATTAATATTTATTGTTGTGAAAGAATATTACTTTGGAACTACTTGGCTATACTCCATAACTAAATCCTCGAAATTAACTATTGTATATTATTTATTGTAACATAATTTAACGATAACTTAATTTATTTGACTTGATCAGACAATAGGCAGTGGAGTTTCGTTCGAATACAAATATTGTCAGTATGAAAAAAGTGAAATTATCGATGACGGGTTACACCGATGCAACCCTCAAGGGTCGGTGGTGTCACAGTTGTACTTGTTGTGACCTAGAATGATCGGTGGTGGCAACAAGAGTGAGACATATGTGATGCAGAGGATGACCTCATCCTTCAAAGTACCGGACAATGCGTAGGGGCCTCATCTGACGAGGGTGAGGCTGACCCGAACACTTCGACACCCTCGAACGACCACGACGTCGCTAGTGGCAGTAAAAATGAACTAAGAGCCACGACCCAACGTGTTGTAACAACAATGAAAATAGAACGAGCTTTGAAATGACAGGTTCAAATAGTGGTCGATGGCTTACCTGCAAACAACCAGTGACGGAAAAGAGAGCGGGGGCGGCTTAAATGGAGAAAGGGAGTAGCTGCTAGGGTTTTATAATAAAAGGGGGCATTGAGCAGAGTTTTATTGGGGTAGGGGAGAGTTTGTTTTCAAATAAAATTGATATAATTGCAAGGTAAGCCATTAAACTTTCTAGGTTTTTACAAAAATGGGACATAACTTTCCAATTTGGCAATTTAGTCACTGATTTCAAATTAGGAATTTAGTTTAAAATTTCCCAAAATTATACAATTTGAGATTATAATTAATATTTGTTATTGTGAAAGAATATTATAACATGTTAAATAGGGATAAATGGTTCTGATAGTATAATTTTTCATAATGATTAAAATATATAAGTAAAAAATAATTGATTACAAAAAACCTGAATTTTATTATTTGTTGTGATAATGTTTTCCATAACAATAACTATAAATTATAAAATTGTTAATATAACTTTTGAAACAAAAAAGTGGATACAAATAATTATGACAATATATGCTATCACTATAGTTAAATTTTATAACTACAAATATAATTTGTCACAAAAACGTTAATATCATTATTTTTTCTGACAATATTTTCTATAATAATTATTAACACTTGTAGTTACAAAATTTGTCACTATTTGAATTTTTGGTGCAAACAAATATGGAGGGAAATCTTTGTGACAATATATGTTGTCACTATAATTAAAACATATAACGATAAATACTATGTTTACTAAAAACTTGAATCTCATTATTTGTTCTGACAATTTTTTGGAAACAATAATTATAGCTTATAGTTACAAATCATGTCACTATATGATTTTTTTATAGTACAAAAAATTGGAGATAATCATTTGTGACTATACATTTTGTCACTATAATTAAAATATATAATCACAAACAAAATTTGTCACAACAAATCTGAATCTCATTATTTGTTGTAACAATTTTTCCGTCATAGTTACTCAAACTTTTAGTTACAAAATTTGTCATTATATACCTTTAATTTGGCGCCAACAAATTGGAGTGAAACATTTGTGACAAAAATTCGTAATAAAATTTATTTTGTCACCATATGTTACACATGTTTGTTAATTGTGATAAATTATTATGATGATTTTAGCTTTTTTCATAATTATATATATATATTTAATTTAATGCGACAAATATTTATTTTGTCACCAAAATGCAATTAATAGTGACAAAATTAAATTTGTCACAATTATAGAAATTTCTTGTAGTGTCACAATACCCACACAAAGAAAAAAGAAGATGGAAGCTAAGATCGCTTAACTAGAGGAAAATATGCTAAGGTTGCAAAAAGAGCTTGAGGATAAAATAAGTCAAAAATAAAAAAATACCTTGGATTCCCTCTTTAGGAACCAAGAGTCACTGGTTAATCAAATTGTTGCAAAGTTGTCTGGCTTGAATCAAATGAGTGCTCCTGGAGGAGGGGAATCTGAAGGGGTGGTTGTACCACCTACTCCGCAGTTGGTTATTTCACCTGGAATATTACCCAGACTTTAAGGGGACTCATCCGCTACAAAAGCACAAGCCTTATCTACTGTAAAAGTACAAGCTTCTGTATCCAACCCTTATAATAATCCAGATGACTACCGCATTCTAGATTTTGATAAACAAGAAAAAGCAAAGAAAATGATAGAAAATATCAAGCATTTGGAAGATCAAATTAAGATAGTTAGAGGAGAAAACAATTATTATGGAGTTGATGCTCTAGAACTAAGTTTGGTCCCAGATTTGATTCTTCATCCTAATTTGAATGTTCTGAACTTCGAGAAGTTTGATGGGAACAGTTGCCCCTCAGCTCACATTACCATGTTCTGTCGAAATATGATAGGATATGTTGGGAATGGCAAGCTCATGATTGACTGCTTCCAGGAAAGTCTGGTAGGTTCAGCCATCCGGTGGTACAATCAATTGAACCACTCTTACATCAGGACGTGGAAAGATCTTGTCAAGTCATTCTTTGAGAAATACATGCATGTAAATGACATGAGACCATATCATGTTATGCTACAAAATATGAAGAATAAGCATAATGAAAGTTTCATATAGTAAGCGTAACGATGGAGGGATTTAGCTACACAAGTTCATCCACATCTGGATGAGAAAGAGACAATGAAGCTCTTTGTACATACTTTGAAGGATCTTTTTCTTGGGCATCTGGTTGCAATTAAGCAAGGGAAGGTTGAAAGAGGTGAGTCAAGTAGAAGACCTTCTATTAACAAGAGAGAATGAGATATCAACAATAACAACACTTTTAACACCAAAAAAAGTGTTACGATCTCTAAGTAAAAACCAATTGTAGTTGTACCATCAGGTACTTCTAGACAGGATATGAGGGAACCAAGGAGAGAAAAAGAGCATTTTGACCCAATTCTCATGACGTACAAGAACTTTACCAGTAACTTTTCAACACACATATGGTGTCACCATACCTAGTAGAACCACTAAAACCTCCATACCCCAAGTGGTACGATGAAAATGCACATTGTGAGTATCATGGTGGTGTCATGGGGCATGCTATTGAAAATTGCCTCGCCTTCAAGAGAATTGTTCAACGGATGCGCAATAGAAACTGGATTCATTTCAAAAACTCATAATCTCCCAACACTGCATATCCACCAAGAAAATAGGGTTAATACAATCATCAAGGAGAGAGGCAAAAGGGTCAAGAAAAGTGTCTCTCAGGTGAAATCTCCTCTAGCTTGGGTATGAAGGTAAATGGTAGAGGCAGGATTTCTTGCATCACATTCTATTACATCAGAACATGAAGATAGCAACCATTGTTGGGTGGGGTTTGAGCATTTGATGAATAAAGAGAGAGGTGCTCGGCAAAATTGAAGTACCATTGACCATTGGGTCTGCCATATATATCATAGAGTTCTTAGATGCATTCATCAAGACGGGAAATACCATTAACACTGCACCAAAAAGTCAAGTTTGTTATCAATGGAATTCTTATAATCATTAATGTTGAGGAAGACATAGTGTCAAGTGTGTCCACTGATGCCCCTTACATAGACATGAGTGAGGGAGCTCTGGAGTGTTAATTTAGATCATTGGAATTTTTCAATGCCACATTTGTTATAAAAGGAGATAATATTTCCAGACCTAGATGCTCATAATGCACCAAGATAGAAATCAAGCAGACTTTGGAGAGAGATGCAAAGATAGAAAGAGGGTTAGGGAGTTATCTATAAGGAAGAATCAACCCCATTTTTTCCTGTTGCCAAACTTGATGAATTTAGGCTTGGAAATGAGCCCAGTCATCAACAGAGAATAAAGGAAAATCAACAGTACATTCAAGTCTAGTGGATATGTTTTTGAGGAAGAATCAAGGATGGCTTTACCTGTAATACCCCAAAAATTTAGACAATGACCAAAATGGAAATTTTAAGAGTTTGATGGTCAAAGTATAAGATTGGAAAAAATATTTAGGGAATTAGGTGATAATTTCCTAAAAAGAATTTTATTCCATAAATATATGGTTTACTCTTGAGATTGGAGTTTTATGGAAATCATATTGTTGGATTTGGAATTTAGTAAAGAAAGGGTTAAAGCCGGTAAGGAATCGGTAAATTCCGATAGAATTGGAATTCTACAAAAATTTGAAGGATGTTATAAAATGGTTGGAAATATTATTTTAATATTTTGGATCAGAGAAATTTGGTCTGGAAGTGTGCAAATTTTTCAGATTTAATAGAAATAGTGGAATTTAGTGACTAAATCGCAAGTTTTGAAAATTTCAGGGTATTTTCGTAGGTCAAAGTCAAATTAAATTATATTTGAATTTGTAATAATCAGATGGCTTGGTTTTTTGGTAAATAAGAAGAATCATTAAGGGTGTTTTGGTCTTATCACAATTAAATGAATAATATATTCATTTAAAGTGGAATGAAATGTAAATTAAGATGACATTTCAACCAAATGTGTTCATCTTCTCCTCCAAAAGCTGCGTGGGTTTCTTCAAAGGTAAGAGATCTTCAACTCATTTTACAAGCAATTTCTTTAGGATTATGAGTATGATGAAGATAGAAAATTGTTATATGGGAAAAAGGCTATCATTTGGTACCAATATTGCATAATAATCTTGCTTGATTCAAATATCCCCAAATCTGGAAATTTGGGTTTATACAATGGTTTTTGAAATTGATGATGATTATTGATGATTTTGAGGTTGTATGAATTGATGAATAACATAATGATGGGGTTAAAGAAAAACAGTTTAGATTTTGGGAATTACAGTGGGTTCGCAAATTTACCAGAAAATATATAAAAATAATTTGGAGGTTATTTTTATATATTGTGTTCATATATGGATCTAGTTTGGTTTAAAACAAACGGGGATCAATTTCAAGTTGTATTCAAATATATATGAATTTTTATCTGAGGAAAGGTCAGAAAAATCGGACAGCAGAATTCTGTACAAAACAGATTATGTTGGTGAACTTTGAAAATTCACCATAAATTGTACAGAATGAATTAGAAGGATTTCTTTATATGGATAGATTCGTATTCGAGTCTAGTTTTTAACGGAAGAAACGGAATTGAATTCCAGTGTTTTTATCAATACAGAATAATGATTCTTTAAGGGTAGTGCGAGTTGTATGAATTCTGGAAAATGGATGGGTTATTGTATAAGTGTTGCATAATTGATGTACTATGCTGGAAATTGTTGTTCAGGAATTAAAATGAGTATTAGATGTGAAATAATTTCAATACTGGAATTTTTGGTATTAATAATCTAAGTGATAAAATGGTGAAGTACCATTTTGAGTAAATTGGAAAAGTGGGTTCCAATGTTAAAGGAATTAATAAGTACTGAATTATTTGGTGGAAATGAGTTTGAAGTATGCTATGGAATTATTTTGGGATATGGTTATGTTAGTACAATACTAACATATGTATTGTTATAAATTTGTGATTTATACAGATCATGGTTGATTTGCAATTGAAGCAAATCAAGTATAAAAAGGGTATATTGTGGACAATAGTGAGGCACAAATATTTTGAAAGATATAAAGTGTCAAGGTGAGTGCAATACATGCATGAAATTATACATGGATGTTTTATACATCATAAGGAAGACTTACGATAAGTCGACCTTGTTTATATCGGCATGATTTTATATCATTTTTTATAAAATTGACATTGATATGTCAGAGGATGAAATTTAAATGCATTGATCACTAATTTTTGCATATGATTTTTACCATGAATTTTATTTCGGGTATGAACTGCCCCATTGTTAAATATTGATAATATACTTTGCCATGGATGAATCGAATAAAGTAGACTATATGCCCGAATAAGTCATTGAGGGACAGGGTATAGTTGGCATGCCATAGAGTATAGCAGTTGCAGGTTTATATTAGCACTATAGTGTGTAAGGACACTAAGTGCAGGTTTATGTCCGGATTAGCACTATAGCGTAAGCTTAGTGTAGGTGGTGGGCACGACCTTATGTGTATTGTCCGGATTAGAACTAATGCGTAAGCTTAGTGCAGGTTTAGCACTACGGTGCAGGTATTTTACTCGTATACCCAGGGTCCTCAAGGTTTAATATGGGCTATTGGCTATGGATTATGTTTTATTGGTTAATAATGGTAACCATACAAATAAGCTTATGAGCTTATGGAATTTAAATGGCAAGTATATTGGAAAAATAAGCTTACGAGCTTATGGAATTTAAATGGTAAGTATTTTGGTAAAATAAGCTTACGAGCTTATGGGATAAATGGTAAGAGATTTTTTTATTATTTTGATCATGGTAAAATATTGGATATGTTAGTAAAATGATTTTATGGGAATATGATTTTGACATTTAAAATCATGCATGAATTGTATTGCACTGTTAAATGTTTTAATTGCCTCACTAAGTTTATACTTAGCGTGTGATGATTTTCACGCGTAGGTAAAAAGCAAAGAATAAGAATAAAGAGTTCAGAACGACATCAAGCATCGAGAGGTATATTTCAATATCAGTAAGACATCCTATGATATAATTTGATTTAGATACTGGCATGTAATTTGATAATGTTAAATTTATTTTGTTGAATAAATTTTGGAAATTGTTATAGTGATGAAGGGTTAATTTTTATGAGATTTATATGAAATTTTCGAAAGTTACTGTAGCATGAACAGTAACCCCGTTTTAAGCAAAATTTTCCAATATGAAAAAGGGGTACCGATTCCCCTGCTACAGGGAATCGATTTCCCCACTATTCACTGTTATTGTTCACGGGTACTATTCACTATTCATATAAAATAAATCTTTTGAATTAAATTGGTTATCACGAAACATAATTTATATGACATGGTATGTTTATAATATTATTTACTATTTTAAGAAAATAAATTTTAAAGCGCACTCAAATTATGGAATGGTTTTAGAAAATACGGGTGACATCTATAATCTGTATAGGTATAATTATACGGGTTATGGGTGTTACATTACCTGATGTTGATGAAGCTCTAAAAGACTTAAGTATCAATGTCATAACAATAGATAATGCTGAGGATGTTTATAGATTTGAAATCCATTCATTACTTTCAGGGTTCATGCTAAACAACTGGACTGCTGAAGAACTATATGTGGTTTTCAAATCTCTTTCAAAGTAATACTTAAACTATTCGATGCATGATTAGGAGTTGGTTGCGATAGTGTTCGCTTTGAAGATATGGTGTCACCACTTATATGGGGAGCGTTGCTAAAAAGGATTTTGAAGTTAAGCTCAATGGCAATCTGTGTTATCATGGAAGAATTGTTATTCCAGATGATGAAGAGTTGAAGAATGACTTGTTTGATGCTCATTATAGTTTGCTGACTATGCACCCAGGCGGAAGCAATATGTACATGGATCTTAAAATTTCGTATTGGTGGCCAGGAATGGAAAGAAAGATCACAGAATTTGTGTCCAACTATTTGATGTGTCAGCAAGTAAAAAGCTAAACATCAGGTTCCTTCAGGATTGCTACAACTAATCTCTATTCCTCATTGGAAAGAGGATAATGTTACAGTGGATTTCGTAACAGGGTTACCCTTGACTCCAATTAAAAGAGGCTCTATTTTAGTGATAGTTGACCGATTGAACAAGACAACACATTTCATTTCTGTCCTAGTTGATTTCTCTATGGACAAATATGTTGAATTGTACATTAAAGAGATTGTTCAACTTCATGGTGTGCCTACTTCGATAGTATCTGACCGAGATCCATGATTCACTTCAAGATTTTGGAAGATTTTACATGGAGCTTTAGGGACTTGATTAAACTTTAGTTCAACCTTTCACCCTCAAACAGATGGATAGTCTGAATGGAATATCCAAATTATGGAAGATATGTTAAGGGCACGTGTTATCAAGTTCAAAGGATCTTGGGAGAAGTATTTGCCTGTTGTAGAATTTCCCTACAACAACAGCTACCAGTCGAGCATTAAGATGGCTAACTATAAAGCTTTATATAGAAGAAAGTGTCATACACCACTGAATTAGTACAAGCTCAAGGATCGGAACATTCTTGGTCCTGACTTGATCAATGAGGTAGAAGAGAAAGTTCAAGTGATTCAACATAATCTCAAAGTGACAGCCAATATATAGAAGTCATATGCTCATTTAAAGAGAAAATAGATTGAGTTTGAGGTTGGAGATAAAGTATTTTGAAAGTCTCTCCTTGGAAGAAAGTGTTACACTTTGGCAGGAAAGGAAAACTTATCCCTAGATTCTTTGGCTCATACGAAATTGTTAAAAGAGTGGGACCAATGGCATATCAATCAGATTTTCCACCGGAAATGGAAAAGATTCATAATGTGTTTCATGTTTCCATGCTTAGAAGATATCGATATGATCATTCTAATATCATTCGCTGGAAGAGATTGAAATTCAACCAGATTTCACTTATGAATAAGAACTGGTGCAAATTTTAGGTCATAAAGTTAAGGAACTTAGTAACAAGAAAATTTCGTTAATTAAAGCTTTTCGGAGGAATGACAAAGTTGAAAAAGAAACATGGGACTGTGAGGATGATATCTGTAGAAAATTTCTCCACCTCTTTGTGGAGTGAAAATCCGAGGACGAATTTTCTTAAGGGGAGGATATTTGTACTACCACAAACATCGGGTCAGTGACCTAAAATGTAATAATTTAAAATTTATGGTTTAAACTGAATGCATTGAAAAGTTCATGGACTAACTTTGGAAATTTTTATTTAGGATCTATTAGAAAGGATGAAAGTATTGAAGGACAAAGAGGTCTTTTTATAGGAAATAATTAAAAAAAATCAATTTAAAGGATTTAAGGCATGTGGGAAATAAAGATAGGAAAGAAATATCTGGAAGCTTGATTTCTTCTACTTCTTTTCCCGTGACTCCATTGTTAAGGTAAGTTGATTTCAAACTGGTTGTTTCTACAAATTTTGGTTTGGTTTTGAAAACTTAAGTGATATAGAAGCTTAAGGAAAGCTTAGGTTTAATAAAACTAATAGATTAGTGAAATATTAATATATTAGTAAAATGGGTTTTTAAGAGATTAGATTATATGGTTAAGAACTTACAAGTTAGAAGTATTTGGATTTCTAATGATAAATTTGACTTGTCAAGGGTCTAATTAAGAAGTTAGAAGTATTAAAAATAATTAAGAACATGTTTGAAAATATGGTATAATTTTTAGTTTTAAGAATTCCATAAAGAAATGGAATGTTATAAGAGGATTAATGGATATAAGTTATTGTTGATCAATGTTAATAAGTTTAAAAGTGTGTATAGAGTATAAAGAGTGAGATTTAGCTTAAGTATGGGTAAAATTCGAAGTGAAAGAGGTAAAATATGGGTAAGGGTATCAGTACTGGAAGAACAATACCAATACTATAAGGGTAAATTAAAGGAAAAACGGATGAATCTGATGAACAATATCGATACTTAAGTGGAGGTATCAAAACCAAGAGGAAGATATCGATACTATAAATGAAATGAAATTCCAGAATACTGAAATAGTATCGATACTGAGGTGGGTATCGGTACCATAGAAGAGAAGTATCGGTACTGTAGGAGGGGTATTGATACTATTTAGCCTGAAATATTGAATTAGGTTTTCATTTCCATTTATGTTTATGCAAAATTGGTGATTCATTATAAGGAAGTTGGTTTTGATCTTAGATATATTGATGTGTAGATTTGAAGCAAAAGCATATTAATCGAAACGATATAGCAAGAGACTGAACAAAAGTTAAAAAGGATTTTGTTTAGGACTTCAGTGAGGCAAAGGTGAGTGCAACTTATTGTTTTATATTATATTTGAGAGTGACTTACGATAAGCCAACCTCAAAGTTTTTTTTTATTGAAAACCGTTTTATTTCTTTTATGCAATATTTTTATAATTCTTTGTTCAAGTTATATTTCTAAAGCTATATTTTGATTGTTATATGTGCATGATTGTGAACATGTGATATGTGAATATACTTATATGAAATAATCTATGTGCTTAGAAAATGTGAGATATGTGAAAGGGAACCATATATGAATGTACTTTATTAGAACAAGACACATTTTAAATAGTGAAATGAAAAAAATGATAAAATTGAAGCCCAATGTATATGTATGAGAATTAGAGGTATAGTTGGCATACCAAGATTCGAGGGTTCTATGTGGTCCTTCGAGACAAACCTATGTGATCTTTCGGGATAAAACTATGTGGTCCTTCAGGAAAAAAACTATGTGGTCCTTCGGGACAAATATGTTGCACTTCGATGCAAATTATGTGAGAAATGGTGATTGGATTAGTGCACAACCTCAATGTACTCAAATACCTCGAGTTCTTAGTTGTATGCATTGGGCTATTAAAACAAAGTGATATGAACTGAACAATGTCTAAAAGTATACTTTCTTGTTATGAATTATAACTTTAATTAATTGGGAAGTATTTTCTATGAGATGAGTAAGAAAAGATTTTACAATGTTTTATTATACTTGTATTTGCCTCACTAAGTCAATGACTTAGCTTGTGATTGTTCCACACGTAGGATCGAAGAAAACAAAATAAAGTTAGACGAGGAAAGTATAGTACTGCAAAAGATCATATCAGAACGAATTAAGTCGTAGGTTTCTTGTTATTTTTAAATTGTTGGCATGTATTACAAGCTTTCAATTGTAATTCTCTGATCTGTTTTGTAAGCATACATTTTTGTATTTATGTAAATTATCGAATGATGTATTTTTATTTTGAACTTTTAATAGAAATTTTATTATAAGGGTTTCACCACTAAACTACAATTTATAGTTTCAATTTTTTATAAATATTTTCCAAGAGAAATGTTTTAAAATTTTGATGTGACACCTCAGATTCTTATCCGGGTCGGGTATGGGTTAGGGGTGTTACATGGTCATCAGTTTATCCTTGTGGCAATTTATTATTTTATCGAATGGGTTGAGGCTATATCATATGCTAGTGTCACTCAGTCCAAAATTTGTAAATTCTTGAAAAATGAGATCATATGTCTGCATGGTTTACCAGAAAGGATCATTTCCGATAATGCAACCAATTTAAACAACATGATGATGGATGTAGATAATGCAACCAATTTAAACAACATGATGATGGATATTGCATATGAACAATTCAATGTAAAACATTAGAACTATACTGCTTATCGACCAAAGATGAATGGAGCAGTAGAGGTAGCAAATAAAAATATCAAGAAAATAATTGAGACGTACAAAGACTGGTATGAGAAGTTGCTTTTTACTTTCTTATCTTATCAAACTTTAGTGCGGACTTCGACTGGGGCAACTCCATTTTCATTAGCATATGGGATAGAGGTTGTGATGCCCATTGAAGTGAAAACCTATCATTCAGGTTCTGTCACAAGTAAAGTTGGATGATACTGAATGGGCACAAACTCATTATGATCAACTGAACTTAATAGAGGAAAAAAAGGTTGAAAGCCATTCACCATGGTCGACTCTACCAAAAACGAATGATTCGAGTACATGAAAACAACGTGCGCCCAAGAACATTTCTTAAAGAATATCTCGTACTGAAAAAGATTTGGCCAGTTCAAAAAGATTTTAGAGGAAAGTGGATGTCGAATTGGGAATGGCCTTACGTCATAAAAAAGGTTTTCTCCGGATGAGCACTAATCTTGACTGAAATGAACGGCACAGAACTACCCAATCTCGTTAACTCTGATGTGGTCAAAAGATATTTCACTTAGGGTGAAAACCCGAAAGGACACTTTCAGTCGAAGATTCAAAAAAAATGTTTAGAGTGAAAACCTGAAAGGGCGCTCCAAATTAAAAAGAAAAAATAATGAAACAAAAAGAAAAATAAAAGGGTAGGTCTAAGATGAAAACCCGCAAAGAGCGTCTTGAAACCAAGGGAGGATCCAAGTTGAAAACTCGAAAGGGCGGCTTGGATAATGATCCGAGGTTCAAGCACGGGGTGATCTCGGATCATAGCAATAAAGCATCACATCATCCAAGTCTTTGGAGACTTAATAATTTGGGAGGGACTTTGCACTCTTCCAAATGTTATCACAATCTTAGAAGTCCTCTCGACAAAGCTCAAAGCCATCTAACGGTGTGCCAGTTCAAAGGCATCCATATTATCGAGATCTAGGGCCTATTTGTATTTTTTTAATATCTTCTTTTTTAAGAATGTTTACCATGTATTTTTATTCTCCATAGACAAATATGGTTATTTATCTCAGAGAAATCAATTTCTTATAATCTTAGATTAATTAAGAATGATTTATTCACCTTGAAAATGATAATTACGTATTATTGCACAAATATTTCCTGAAAATTAGATGTGTTTGAAAGCTGATAGAGTTTCTTACACAATACTCGAAAGAATGACATGGGAACCAGTCCCAAACCCATCAAGAAAAGGCATTGATTAAAGATCAGGAGACATCTAAATATAAGAAAATCAAGACTTCTTTTTGAAACAAAAATCTAAAAGATGATATCAAATAAAAATTCGTTGAGGATCAGGGAATCCAGAACCAAGAATCGGAAAATCAAGATTGGCAAGAATCAATAAACATAAGAAAAATCAAGATCGACAGAAAGAGATTGAGATTTCTCTCTAAAATCCTAAATAACATATTTTGCATATGTATTTTATGTATACATAAGAGCATTAAATCCATAGCATCGCACACATGCATAATTTTGCAGATTTTTTTGTAGAGTCAATTTTAACTTCGCAATGAAGGATATTGAACTCAAAGAACATTCAAGTTGGATTTCAACTTCACAATGAAGAATATCTGGCTCAGAAAAACATTCAATCTGGACTCAACTTCACGACGAATGAGTCACCTACAATTTCAACTTTGCGATAAAGGATATCGTGCCCAAGATACACAAGATATACTCAACTTCACAGCAAATGAGTCATCTACAACATAGTTCAATTCAATGAAGAAGAATTATTTCTCAATTTAGGCCATCTAGTTAAATTTCAACTTCACGATGAAGGATATTGGACTAAGACCCAAAATCAAACATGGTATTTCCGCCTAACCCAAGCATCAAGTTAGATTTCAACTTCACAACGAAGGATATAATGCTCAAAAACACCCTTGACTCTACCTCACAACGAAGGAGTCAATCACGATTTCAACTTCATGACGAAAGATATCATGCTCAAAGACATTTAAAAATCGACTCAACTTCACGATGAAGGAGTCACCTGTAATTTAGCTCAAAAGCAGGGAGCCATGTTCTATTAGAATTTTCAAGTTCCATGACGGAAGATATTTGATAAGAGAGTCAATAGACATTGAGTCAGATTTTAATCACAGAGAAAGATATTAAATTCGCAGGAGCAAATTCACTTTTGGAATTGCCATTGTGTCAGATCTTAACCCTTTTTTTGTTACACGATAAATGGGTAAATAGGGGCATCTGTAGACACATTTTTTCGTCCAAAACATTATAAATTACGTAGTATATATTATATATATATTATAGTATTATAGTATTATTATTATTATATAGTATATATTATATATATAATATTGTATATATATTATTGTAGTATTCGTCCCTTGAGTGGGCTTGAAATCGAGTTTTGACCTAATTTCGATGTAATAAAGCTACCACAGATCTTTTAAAATTAGGTCGATCGGATACCTTAAATTACCATTTTACCTGATATGTGTTTTTACCATAATTGAGTAGTATTCAGAAGTCGATTACAATCAAGGAAGGATTCGTACCCCTGTACTGCCCTTTCGGTACTAATATAATTTCTCGGTTGTCTTAATTACAAAAATTAAAGGTTAAATTAAAATTTAATAGTTTGATCATAATTACTTACCATTGAAGGATTTAAAATTGAACTAAAAAAAACTTAAATCAAATTAATGTTAAATAATATAAAAAATAAAATAAATAATTAAAAGATTGCAAGAAGAAAATAAGAAGTTAATGGATCAAACTGCATAAATATAAAAAATATAAATAGGGATTAAATTAAATAAATTCAAAATTCAAGCACAAATTTACAACAGGTGACCAAAATGAATTACACATCAAAACTGTAGGGACTGTAGAAATAATATAAGAATTTCATATTTACACAAAGGCCTTCCCTATAAATACCCCCAAATCACAAAAAAAATAACATTTCACTCATTTCTCCCAAAATCAAACTATGTCCCTTCTATTTAAACTCCCTCTAAACTCTTTCAACCGGCCTATGGCCAGCCATCGCTCCGACGAATCCCCGCCGCATCAACTACCACTTCTGGTAGCTGAAAACCTAAAAGCTTAACCAGAATTTCAACCGACCCCAAAAACCTAAAATCGAGGCCCAAACACCCTAAAAACCCCCTTCTGATATAGATCTAAATGATAATTTTCTATTTTTTTTACCATTTTCTAATGAGCTCTATTCGCTTTCTCGGCGACTGTTCCTTTTCTGACGAGGTTTCTATGCATTCTCGATGACCTTCGACGAAACAAATCTTTAAGCTTTGATTTTAGTTTTTGATTTCAAATGTTTTTGCTCTTTGCTTTGGCTTGGGTTTTCGTATATTTACTGTATATTGCTTTGTTTCTTTGGTGCTCTTTGATGCTTTTTTGTATATTGCTTGGTGGTTTTCTGGTTGTTCAATCGGGTTTTCCTTAGGTGTTATTTGGAATATTTCTCGGTGATGGTTTCTTGTTATGTTCTTCGTTGCCTGGTCGGGGCTTTTATAGCCCTGTGGCCGGCTGTTGTGGTCTCGAATATTTCTAGGTCTTGGTCGATCTTTCGGCATTTCGTTGTTGTTCTGATTTCATATTCAATGATCGAGAATTCTGGTCGGTTCTCGAACTACTCGGGTGTGTGACTTCACGTGCGCTCCCCGTATGACACCTTTAGTTTGATATAAAACCCTATCCCTTTGCTAGGTCAGGCAGACGGGCTTGCTGGGTCAGGCTTGCTTCGGTTGGGGGATCACCTGCTGGGTCAGACTTGTGAGCTTGGCTGGGCATGAATGCTAGACCTTGCCTGATTGAACCGAATAATAAATAAATAAATAAATAAAAATAAATAAAATAATAATAATATGTATATATTTTGAAACTATATGTTTTCCAAAAAAATCTTTTTTAAAAAAACTATATATTATATGTTTTCAAAAAAATTTAAAATTATATACTATATTTTTCAAAAATATTTTTAAAAAACTATATATTATATATTTTCAAAAATACGTTTTCAATAACTATATTATATATACATTTTCAAAAATATTTTAAAAACAATATATTATTTGTTTTCAAAAATGTTTTCAAAACCATATATTATATGTTTTCCAAAACCTATTTTTAAAAATTATATATTATATATGTTTTCAAAAATATATTTTCTAAACTATATATTTTACGTTTTCAAAAACGAATTTTCAAAACCATACTATATATAACTTCAAAACCCAATTTTTTTAAATATATATATATATTATGCTTTCAAAAATCATTTTCTAAAAACTATATATTATATGTTTTTAAAAAATATTTTCAAAAACTATACTATATTATTATATATACTAAATAAGCCCTGAACGAAAATGAGTGACTACAGATATCTTTCTTTTCCCATTATTGTGTAACGAAAATAGGGCAAAGATAAAAGACACAAATTTTCGTTTAGTGTGTATGGACTTGGAAGCAAGCATGTTCCTGTGAGGGTTATCGGTCCATTAGTTTAAAATCCAACTCAGTATTGTAGTCGACTCTTTTTATCGAATATCCTCCATCACAAAGTTGAAATTTAAATTAAAAATTGAAGATGATTTCCTGTTGTTGAGCCGTATTACAGGTGACTCCTTTGTCGTAAAGTTGAGTCGATCCTGAGATGTCTTTGAACACGATATCATTCATCATTAAGTTGAAATCGTGGTTGACCCCTTCGTCGTGAAGTTTAGTTAGTCGAGCGTGTTATCCTTCACTATGAAGTTGAAATCTAGCTCGATGCCTGGAGTAGGTGGTATGTCCTCGCCATCTCCTTCTAGCCCAATACCCTTCATCATAAAGTTGGAATTTGACTAGATGGCCTTAGTTGAGATATTTCCTCATTATTGCATATGACTCCTTCACTGTGAAGTTAAGTCTATATATTGGGCACGATATCCTTCGTCATGAAGTTGAAATCGTGGGTGAAGTTGAATCAATCTTGGATGTTTTGAGCATGATATTATTCGTTGTGAAATTGAAATCTAGTTTGAAATGTGAACTGGAAAGTGGATTTTTGTTTCCAAATCGTAGTCAACATTGCTATTCTTCTTAATGTAAAGACCTTAGTTTAAAGTTCAACTGAAAATTAGTTCCTCGCTTCTACCATGCAATTGATACGCCCTCAAGCTGAATAAAATCAAACTCAAAAGTTTTCGTTGACAGACAGCTTTCGTCGACTTAAGCTATGTTGTAAATTATGTTGGGAGATAGTTCCTTGTTCCTAAATTGAGGCCAACCTAGGTCTTCTACTTGACTTACAATCATCAGTTTAAACATCAACCAAAAAGTAGTTCCTCACTACTACCATATGGTTGATACGCCCTTAAGCTAAATGAAATCAAACTCGAAAGTTTTCGTTGACAGATAGCCCTTCTCGCCTTGAGCTATGCTGTAAATTCTGTTAAGAGATAAATCCTTGTTTCTAAATTGTAGCCAACCTAGTTCTTCTTCTTTGCTTAAAGACCTTAGTTTAAACTGGAAAATAGTTCATCGTTGCTACCCTATTGTTGATACTCCTTCGAGTTGAATATAATCGAACTCAAACATTTTCGTTAACAGATAGCCCTTCTTGCCTTGAGTTATGCTGTAAATTTTGCTAGGAGATAGTTCCTCTAAATAAAGGATGGCTCCTCTTTGCGGTTCTAAGCCGATAGTAATTCTTTAGATGACTCTTCTTCACGGGAAAGTCAAGTGAGACGACTCCCCTTCACAGTTTAAGTAGACCTTGATTCTTCGGATAACTCCCCTTTACTAGAAAGCCACTTAGTTAAGCTAAATTGAATCCATTCTAAATTGGCTCTCGAACTCGAATGAATTGGCTCTCGAACCTGATTTGAACTTGAGGTGTATCTCATCGCCACTGAGTTAAGCAACCACCATCAATTTTTTGAAGACACTTTTGAATCGAGTATCCTTCGCCTTGAGGTTTAAACTTGACTCTAAAGCTACAAATATTATGTATGCAGAAAATGGTAAATGTGATGTCCTTAAGTATGTCTAATATGTATGCAAAATGAATTAGTTCTTGTTTTATTTATTAGACAGAGTCTCATTCTTTGTATACTGGTATTGTCCTTGGAATCGATCATACCCTAGCACTGAAGGCTTCATGGTAAATATCTTATATTTGCTCATTTGTTAGCTTAATCCAGTGATCTTGTACTCCTGATTGTACAAATCAATTTTAATCCAGAGATTCTTAAGCATTCTTTTAGCCTTTGTTTACTCGATGGAGTAAGACTCTTTTGTATTTCGGTTGAGAATCAACTCTTCGAACTAGTTGAATCATCATCGTATTTGACACATCAATATTCAGTGAAAGGCCCTCCTTATGTGGCTTGGAAGCTCAAATGGAAACTTCTACAACCAAGGCTACCTCATACAATGTCTATAAAATTATTATGATTGTCATGAAAAAAGACTGGTGAACAAGAAGGCATAATGCCTTGAAATTATATCAAGAACCCTTTGTGCTTGTTATGAGTTCTCATCTTCTTGTACTCGCAGAGTAATTTGAATTTATTGCATGAGAATCTTGGAAACAAAGTTTATCCTTACTCTAAACGTCGTTGAGTTATAAGCCTCTCACTCTCTTCCTTTCACACTCATTTGGGTTGTCATTATCATCAGGTCTTGTATTCCTGTTGTTTCTCTTTGATATGGCATCCTCAAGTACAACAGTAAAATCATGCTTCAGGAGGGATCCAATAGTGAACAAATTTATTGTCATCAAGGGCGAAACTCTTTCTGGCCAACTCATTATTATAGGTCTATTGTACCTTACTGGACGACCATCTTCATAGAAAAGAGAGACGTTTTGCTGGATAAAACAACCATCTGTTTTGCTCATACTCACTTTGAAATGATTAGTTAGAATGGTTTTTTTGTCCCTTTGATCTAATATCATGTCTGGCCATGTATTGTAAAACTACTTTCTTCTTTGCAACGTCAAACTCTATTTTGATAGGAACCACATTAGGAGTCACAGGTGGTGGAAAGAGAAGAGATTCGAAACCTGGAGATACCCCATATAGTTTTAGGTCCTTCAATTGATTTTGGAGAAAATATTTCTTGTCTGAGATATATCTCCCTTTTTTAAAAGGTTTAGTATAAAATGCAGTCAGAGCAATTGAAGCAAAGTATCAGTTCACTAAATTAAAATAAATGAGTCACAAAAGTTGTTTTCAAAAGTTATAGCCCTTTGACAAGTGTCAAGATCCATGGGTGATATGATAAGGCAATGCGATTTGGTTTTGAATTTCATGATTTTCAAATAGGATGTAAATAAAATAGTGCAACTGATGCATTCTACTGTAAGGCCCTTTAGAGAGTATTTATATTTCAGTTATCAAGAATCTTCTATTTTTTCAAGTTTCATAGACTCCTTAAGCAGAGACATCGTTGAAATATCGATCTAAAAACAAAACCTCTGAGTGATTTTTTGTAGTCAACTATAATAGATGTTACCTGACTCTCTTAGTCCATCTTTCATCAAAATTTAATTTCAAATCCATATTTATTTTAGGCCTTATCACCTTTTTTAAATTAAACTTGTTGTCCTCGCTTTAGATTTGGCTGGGAGATTCATTTTGACACATAGAGACTAGTGCCATGATCTGAATGTACTCGTATTCATAAAGTTAGGGAACTTAACATTGCCCTTTACTTTAGTAGAATACCCTTAGTTTAATGATTCAAGTGTCATAAAGTTTTCAACATGACAAACTCACATGAAACTCACTTAATAAAGCTCAAACATTACCACCATAGCTGCCTCAGACATTACCTCCGAAGATTAACAACCTATTACTTTCAGCAGAGTTCCCCCAGTATTGTTAAAATTATCGTTCATTAATATCACATTAATTCTTCAATTTTGAGATTAGCTAAGTTTGTATAGAAGAATATATTATAGTTTGAGTTTCAGTGGAAATAAGAAAATTTCATCTTTAGAGCTCAATTCTTAAGCAACTGATCTAAGCCAAAATTGTTTATTCCACCATTCCATTTGTGAAAATTGTATATCATCATAGAACGTCCTTAACAGGCATGTAAACTAACTTGTCTTATAATGTCATGCATATGAGATGCCCCATCTTGTCTACTTCCATACTTGTACAAGTGAGAAAAAAATTCTCATATGTCAAAAGGCTATAATCTCTTTAGGTAAAAGATATAGATCTTTTTGTTTTTTACTAGAATTTAATCTCTTCATATGTCAAAAGGCTATAACCTCATTTCTCAAAATATGCATTTCATTATACTTGATATTTAATGAATTTCAAATAATTCTATATTACTTAAAGAAATGTCATTTTTTAAAAAAGGTTCAAGAATATAAAAGATAAATTCAAATAAGACATTATTTCATAGGCAACACAACTCAATGGTAATAGTGATGATCTCTTTTTGTCTCGTCCCAAGATACCCCATTCCTCGATTACAGCATTCACTTTTCAGATGCATCTCCAGTTGCACAAACATCCTCTTCGGGAGTGCCCTTGTTTTCATCGTAAAATTTTAGCTCTTTTCTGTCGATCATTAGTTAGATCAAGGATCTAAATTCGACACATTCTTGTATATCATGTTTGTCCTCATTGTGATAACAACAATGATTGCTACCTTTGCAATCTGATGTGTTAGGATGAGGTGAAAAAAACCCGCATTATCATTTGCCTTCATACCCAACCCAGAGGTGACTTCACTTCGTAAACTCTGGTTTTGACCTTCTTACCCTTCTCATCGGTGATTGCATTTTATCTTTTCTCTTGCTGATTATACAGAGGGTTCTATACAACATTGGGTAATTCTAAATTGTTGAAATGACTCTAGTTCCTGTTGTGCATTATTTGGACAACCCTCTCAAAGGCGAGGCATTTTCAATATCATGTCATGGAACACCGCCATGATATTCACAGTGTGTATTTTTATCATACCACCTAGGGTATGGGGGTATTAAAGGTTCTTTTGGATATGGTGACACCACATGTGTGTTAAAAACATGTTTATAAAGCTCCTTATATATCATGGGAATATGATCAAAATGTTCATTTCCTCTTTCTCTCCTCGGTTCCCTCAAATCTTGTCTAGAAGTACCTAATGGTACACCTACAGTTGGTTTTGATTTAGAGATCGTAACGTTTTTGCTGGTGTTGAAAACTTTGATGTTGTTGATCTTTCCTTCTCTTTTCTTCATGGGAGGTTTTCTACTTGACCTGCCTCTTTTTGTCTTTCCTTGCTTAATGGTTGTTTCCACATCTCCCCGACCATCACCAAATCATAAAAAATCTCAGATGTAATTGCAACCATATTCCCTAAGAAATGAGCCTTTAGTGTATGTATGAAGAGGTTCTTTGTTTCATTTTCATCCAAATGTGGATGAATATGCACATCTAACTCCCTCCCTCACTGTGCAGATTGTCTGAATTTTTCATTATACTTTTTCTCCATATTTTTTAGCATGACATAATCTGGTCACATGTCAATTACATGCTTGTATTGCTTCAAGAATGAATTGGCAATATCTTTCCATGTCCTGATGTGTAAATGATTCAGCTGATTGTACCATCTGATGGTTGAACTTGCCAGGCTCTCCTGAAAATAGTGAATCAGAAGCTGGTCATTCCTGACATATCCTGTCATCTTTCGAAAAACATGGTAATGTGGGCCAACTGACAACTGTTCCCATCAAACTTCTCAAAATCTGAGACTTTAAACTTAGGAGGAAGAATCAAATTTGGGGCCAAACTTAGTTTCAGAGCATCAATTCCGTAATAGTTGTCCTCTTCTTTAACTGTCTTGATTTTATCTTTTAAATGCTTGGTCTTTTACTCCGTCTTTTTTGTTTTTTCCTCCTCATCAATGTCTGGAATATGATAATCATCTAGATTACTTTGAGGTTTAGTTACAGAAGCTTGTGAATTTACAGTAGATGTGTCCCCTTGAAGTCATGGTAAGGTTCTAGGCGAAATAACTAACTATAGAGTAGGTGGTACAACCACCCCTTCATATTCCCTGTCACAGAAGCATTCATTTGATTCAGGCCAGATAACCTGGCAATAATCTGGTCAACACAAGAATCTTGGTTCCTATTGATGGAATCCAAGATATCTTGTTGATTTTAACTTATTTTCTCTTTGAACTCCTTTGGTAACCTTAGCATGTTTTCTTCAAGTAGAGTGATCTTAGCTTTCATCTTCTTTTTCTTTGGATGAGTATTGTGAGGATGAGGTGTGTCTAATGCTTAAGGTGGTGCATCCAGTGTTTGTTCCATTTTTTATGAGGCATCCTCTGTTAGTTAATTTGAATGTAAAAAATGAAAATGCAAAAAATATGCGAAAATGCATGATGCATGAAATTTTTGAGGCATTGATCCAAAAATGTGTCTATTATTATAAATAATCTTTATTGGGACAAAAGTGTTATTTCTAAGAGACCAAAACAACTCAAACGTACATTCTAGCTAGGTCTTCTAGACCCTAAACGACTTCTAATAGGTTGACAAGTCTTATTGCTTCATCTGTCACTGGCTGAATACCTTGTTGAACCACTCCGGCTTCTCTTTCCGATCCATACAGGTGATAAGTTACTTTATGTACCTGCTCTAAGAAGTCTTGAATGATTGCATCTCTAGCCTTCACCTTTTACCGAGCATGATCCCAATGGAAACGCCATTGGAGTCCTTTAACAAAAGGAACAATTTGGAGTTCATTTACCTTCTACTTGAATTTGTCCACAATGACCTCCAATTCTGCTATAGTTTTGCCATCCTATTCTCGTTGCCTTTGAATTGACTTTTTGAGATCAGTTGCCTTCTTTTCATCAACCCTCGTTTTTTGAAGGCCGACTCTTATTGTATTTGGCGTAGACCCGGTCCATTCTGGTTCTTTCACAATGTAATAGTGTTTTGTATTCCTCAATTGTGGGCAACATGTCTTCTTAGTTGAATACGAAGCAACTGTACCCTGGATTCCAAAATTGCACTAAGGCTTGAATCAAATATTCATCAATCTTGACATAGAACAGATGTGTGATATCATCATACCACTGGTATAATCTTTGTTTCCAGACATTTTTCTAGCTGCCACAAATACTCTGCAACTCTTGAATATCGTTCTGTTTAAGGCTGACAAATGCATAGCAACTAGATCTGACACATAGTTACTTTGCATACTGTCCCCTTTTCCTTATGAGTCTTCTCTGACCATAGATGGACTTCTATATTTTTCACCTCTTGCATTACAACCCCTTTGTCCATTAATGCAAATTATTTGAGCTTTAACGAACACTTTTTGCGGATCAACACCTCTTTAAATGTTGCAAATGATAAAAATAAATAAGACAAAAAATGAAAGGAAATAAGTTAGTAAACTAGAAATAATAATTAAAAATAATAATAAAAAATAAAAATTCCTACCCCATATTATATTTACCCCACATGCTTTTATTCCTAACCGGACATGATCTCTATCCCGCATGTTATTTTCTTGAAAAATCCTAATCACATAAATTTCTAATTTGCATGCTTTGAATGGAAAATAAAGCGGAAATAAATCAAGCACCCTAGTTTCGAAATGAAATTTTTTTGGGGTGCGCTCTAATTCCTTGCATCATCATGGTTTGGTTCTAAAAGAGGTACCTGAGTTCTTCTTGTTGGTGCCCCCTTGGGCCTGCCAGACCCCCATTCCTAATCCCATTACAAGCTCATGTGGACCAAGTTAACCTTGAGATGATACATTCTCTTATGTCTGTACGGAGAATAAATTTACATGAATACATAAGGTATATGAATCCCAAAGGTTACTTGCTAGGCATATAAGGAGAATAAATTCCAACGAAGGGGTCACTTTCACCTCCACTTAAAAATGGTTTGGAGCTCAGGAATAGAGCTTGATATTTAATTTTTAAAAAGCTGAAATCATTAAAATAACATCAATACAACTATTTTTTCGAAAAATAAAAATCAAAAGTAAATAACAAGGATCGAAATGATAAATTATAATTTAAACTTTTAATTTTTGCTTAAGAGGACAAAGGGAAATTAATTTTGGCCTGAAAAACTTACCGTCCCCAATGGAGTCGCCAAGCTATCGTAAATGTTCTTTGGGTGGGCCTGGAATCAGGTTTTGACTTAATTTCGATGTGATAGACCAGGTGCCGATCTTTTAAAATTAGGTCGATCGAATACCTTAATTGCCATTTTACTTGATCTACATTTTTACCATAACTGAATTGGATTTGGGGGTCGATTACTGTCAGGCAAGGATTAGCACCCCTGTACAGCCCTTTCAATACTAATTTAATTTCTTGGTTGTTTTATTACAAAAATTAAAGGTTAAATTAAAATTTAAAAATTCGATCTGAATTACTTACCATTTAAGGATTTAAAACTGACCTAAAAAACATAAATCAAATTAATGTTAAATAATAATAAATAAAGAATTAAAAGAATATTTGAATTAAAAGGACCGAACTGAAAAGAACTAAAAATCAATGATCAAATTGGAATTAATTAAATACTACAAGAAGAAAATAAGAAGTTAAAATTGAATAAATATAAAAAAATATAAATATGGATTAAATTGAATAAATTCGAAATTCAAGGGAAAACTTATAATCGGTGACCAAAATAAATTAAGAATCAAAACTTTAGGGACTACAAAAATAATTTAATAATTTCATATTTACACAATGGCCCTCCCTATAAATACCCCCAAAATACAAAAAAAATAACATTTCACTCATCTCTCCCAAAATCAAACCATTTCCCTTCTCTCTAAACTCTCTCTAAACTCTCTCAACCAGCCTATGGTCACTCATCAATCCGGCGAAGCCCCGCCACGCCGACCACTGCCTTCAATGGCTAGAAACCTATAAGCTTACTCCAAAATTTCCCCCTCACCCCCATGAACCTAAAACCGAGGCCCAAACACCCTACAAGCACCCCCTCCGATGTAAATCTAAACGCGAAGTTTCATTTTTTTACCTTTTTCCAATTAGGACTCTTCACTTTGTCGGTGACTTTTCCTCCTCCGACGAGACTTCTATGCATTCCCGATAACCTTCGACGAAACAAAGCTTTAACTTTGATTTTTTTGATTTCGATTTTTTTTTGCTCTTTGCTTTGGCTTGGATTTTCTTATATTTGTTGAATATTGCTTTGATTCTTTGGTGCTCTTCGATGCCTTTTTTAAATATTGCTTGGTGATTTTATGGTTGTTTGATCAAGTTTTTCTTTGTTATTGTTTTGAAGCTTTCTCGACGATGGTTTCTTGTTGTGTTCTTTGTTGCCTGATAGGGATTTTTATAGAACTGTTGCCAGCCACTGTGGTCCCGAATATTTTAGGGTGTTGGTCGATCTTTTGGTAAATCATTACCGATCTGATTTCACGTTCAGGGGCTAAGAAATCGAAATGGTTCTCGAACTGCTCGGGCGCATGACCTCCACGCGTGCTCCCTTTGCGACGCCTTTACTTTGATACGAAACCCTAGCCATCTGCTGGTTCAAATAGACGGATTGGACGTTATCGGTCTTGCTAGGTTAGGCTTGCCTAGATTGAGCATCAAACAGGCTCACCTGCTATGTTAGGCTTGTGAGCTTAGCTGAGCATGGATGCTAGTTAGACCCTTGGACTTGGACCTAGACCTTACCTGATTTGACCCAAAAATAAGAAAAATAAATTTATAATAAAATTAAGAAAATAAATAAATAAAAATAAATTAATAATAAGTATATCTTTCGAAACTATATGTATTCCAAAAAAAATATTTAAAAAAAATTACATATTATATGTTTTCAAAAAACATTTTAAAAACTATATACTATAAGTTTTCAAAAATATTTTTTAAAAACTATTATTATATTTTTTTCAAAAATACATTTTCAAAAACTATATTATATATACGTTTTCAAAAATATTTTAAAAACTATATATTTATGTTTTAAAAAATGTTTTCAAAACTATATATTATATGTTTTTCAAAACTGATTTTTAAAAAATATAAATATTATATACGTTTTCAAAAATATGTTTTCCAAACTGTATATTTTACGTTTTCAAAAACGTGTTTTCAAAACCATACTCTCTCTCTCTCTCTATATATATATATATATATATATATATATATACATATCTTCAAAAACCATTTTTTAAAAAAATAATATATTATATGCTTTCAAAAACTGTTTTCTAAAAACTATATATTATATGTTTCTCAAAAATATTTTCAAAAACTATACTATATTATTATATATACTAAATAAGCCATGGACGAAAATGAGTGACTATAATTATATATTAAATATTAGTGTATATTAAATATATTATATTATAGTATTATAAATTATTATTATATATTATAATATATTTTAGTAATATTATAGTAATATTATTGTTATATATTATTATATTATATATATATATATATAATTTATATTATTATTATATTAATATTTTCTTTTTGTGGGTTTCGTCTTTTGGTCCAAAGAGTCCAAATCCAGTCCAGAAATAGGGCCCAACCAAAGCAAGCCTGACCCAGCAAGCCTGGTGGAAGGCCCAAGCCCGCCTGCCTGACCCTGCAGGGGCTAGGGTTTCCATCTTTAGCATTCGTGCCACACATGTTACAACCATTAGATCATGACAGGGATCAATGGCCCAGATCGAATGCAGCTAAGGTTTAAACCCAAGCACTAGCGTCGCAAGAGAGGTAGCAGAGGACGCGTGAGGACCATGCACCGTCGTTAAATCAACACCAAATCGAAACCAAACAGCAAAATCGGAGAAAATTGTGGAGCACATTAAAAGGGGAAAATGTCCCCTATTTTTCCAGCAATGACATGCCAAGAGAATTGGCCATGACTGCATCCAAATAAATCCCAACAAGATCGGGATTTTAACAACCCAATTCAAGGGATTTCTTTCCTTTTCTGATGGCTATAAAAGGCCTCTGATGGAGCTGAACAAACACACAAGGAATACAAAGCAAAATATAGCAAACCCCTAAAGCAAAGCGAGCAAAAAATAATGTTCCAAGCAAAAAAATAAAATAAAAAACTCAAAGTTATTATCAGTCTAGCATGAAAATGAGAACAGTTGTCAGGAGAATGAAAAGATTTCGTCAGAAAGGTACAGCCTGAAAGTTGTTTTTAGATCTAGGCTGATAGTGGCATTTTCTTAGTATTTGGGGTTTGATTTTGGCTTTGGGGTGTTGAAGAGAGTGTTTTGGGTAGTCTTTTAGGTTTTTCGACTACCGGAGGCGGTGGGATGAGAAGGAAAGAGTTTGAGAGAAAATTGGGTTTTGGTTTTTAGAAAATGGGATAAAGAGAATGATTTTTGGGGTTTAGGGGGTATTTATAGGAGGGACTTGGGTGTAAATTCCAAATTTCTAAATTATTTATGCAGTCTGTTATTTTGATACATACTTTAATTTGGTCACTTGTTGTAGATTTGCCCTTTAATTTTGAATTATGATTTCATCCTTATTTATAGTTTTTATATTTGACAAATTACCCACAACTTTTATTTTTCTACTTTTAGCTTCCAGTTAATTTCAATTTGACCCTTAATTTCAAATGTTTTCCAATTTAATTCTTCTTTAATATTTCTTTTAATTTAATTTTTTATATTTTTTATTTTTTATTTTTTATTTTTCATTTTTATTTTATTTATTTTATTCTCTTATTTAACATTAATTTAGTTTTTTGGGACAATTTAAATTGGTCAAACGTAGGTAATTTGGATCGAACTTTTAAATTTTAATTTAACTTTTAATATCTATAAGTAAGACAACCGGGAAATTAAATTGGTACCGAAAGCACAGTACAAGGGTGATAATCCTTTCTTGACTATAATCGACTACTGAATCCGATTAATCTATGGTAAAACGTAGATCAGGTAAAAGGTAAGTTAAGGTGTTTGGTCAACCTAATTTCAAATGAACGGTGACTACTCCAACACACTAAATTTAAGTTGGAACCCGATATGGGACCACCCAAAGGTTGATTACGTCAATTACAACTTTGAAGTCATCAGTTTGAGAATCATACCCAAAACGAAGGCAATAAAAACTAGTGTAATCTATTCCGAAAGGGCGCTGGACTGTGGATTGAGGAAGGATTTTAAACTCTCTTGTAACACCCCAATTTAGGGGCTAAATTTAAGAAATTATAAAGTGGTGAATTTAATTTGTATTTTTGAATGAAATCAGGGATTAAATTATAAAATTTCAAAGTTGGAAGACCTTTTTAAGAAGTACAGGAAGTTCAGTGACTAAACTCTTGGTTTACCTATTTTTTATATAGGATGAATTATAAATTTCTTCTCCCCGTGCGCAGGTTCTCATTTTTTTCCAGTTTTGTCTTCTCCAACTACCTTCCTTTTAACTCCGATCTACTCGCCGTCCGACCTCCGATCGACGAGTCGAAACCACCATCGTGTTCGTTGTCAACCGAGGAACTAAACCCCTCAAACCTTTCATCGTGAATCATCTCCGTTCGTCGTTAATTTCAGTCGGAAGTATCATCGGTAATAACTCGGTTTTAGTTGGTTTTTCATCGATTCACGACGATCGGGTCATCCGTTTACGACACCTCCCGCACCATCGTGTTCGTTGCATCGTTCCGAGTTTGCCGGTGTCATCATTGGTCTCCGTCAACGGCGGCGCGTGAGGAGGTGAATCGGTCAAAGTTTCTGATTTGTTGAAATCGAGCTCTCCGCCGTTCAAAATTGTGAACCGAGCTTTGTAAGTATCTTGAAATTGCTCAAAATAATTTTTAAGAATTTTTTCATGATTTTAAGGCAGCCGGAAAGGGCCCCACGTGCCGCCACTGCGCGTGGGGATGGTCCAAATGACTGGTTTGACTGGTTTTGGTGCATTGTTGACCGGTTTGACCGGTCATTACCCGACCCGACCCATTTACCCGACCCGTTGACCCAACCCGACTCGTTTACCCTACCCGACCCGTTGACCGTTGACCGGCGTTGACCACTGTTGACCAAAACTTTGACCAGGCATTAAACGACCTTTGACTTCGACCGAGTATACCTATCCTGACATTTTTCGACGTTCCAAATCCGATTCCGCTGTCCGTTTTTCAAAATTCGAACCCAAAGGCCTCGAAATTGCCGGTCAAACCCGTTGACTTTGATTTTGACCGAAAATTCCAAATTTCCGAAAAGTCATATTTTATGCTTTCGACGTCCTGAATCCGAATCCAAAGTCTGTTTCGCCAAATTCGAACCCGGTAAGCCATCTTTCACTGATTTATCACCTGATTCGATCCGTTTATCGCAATTAAGCTTCGTTTCTGATATAATTTACGTTGATATGTATTTGAGGAATTATTGGAAGTTGAATTGAAGATCAAAGGCATTCGAATGGAATTTTT
Organism: Hibiscus syriacus; assembly: GCF_006381635.1. Taxonomy (NCBI): domain Eukaryota; kingdom Viridiplantae; phylum Streptophyta; class Magnoliopsida; order Malvales; family Malvaceae; genus Hibiscus; species Hibiscus syriacus. The sequence goes on along the minus strand of NW_024061969.1, from coordinate 1,488,059 downwards.
ATGGTCGATCAGTATTGCACGAAAATCGAGGTAATACTTTACTACCTCTTTATGCTTTATAAAACATGTTGGTATTGGTAAATTCATGAATGGAAATGTTTGGTCTCATATGTGTAATTAATGAAGTTCTACACTCGTTCTGAATACGGTAAAAAGGTTCAGTAATTGATTATGGTTCAGATGACTTTTATAAGAAATTAAGGGATTGTTAGAATTAAATTACAAGTTATGTGCTTAGTGATAAAGAAATCAACCTGGATCTGTAACTTATAATTTATTTCATCAAAGGTTAAATGTTACAGGTATTTGGATGAGAAATTATGAGAATACTCCGGTATGGTAAAATTACGAAAATACCCTTGTGTTATAAAAAGACAAGATTGGAATATGAAAGTTGGATAAGAGGTTTTTACAGACATATTGATCTGATAAAAAAATATTGAGGTGCATAAGAAATGTTAGTTTTACTTGGATATTTTGGATAACCGGTTTTTAACCCAAGAGGAGTTGAACAAGATGCTAGAAGTCTGTTAAGGAATCTTTTCAAGATTAGAGAATGTTGGAGAAAGCAATTAACCATAGGATCTTTAAATTATAATTATTTTCGTTAAGAGCTAATATTGAAATTATCTAGTTAAGAAATTACGAAAATGCCCTTGAGAGATAAAATAGTCTGAATTGACCTTGAATGAGAAAGTACTTTGAGGATTTGTACTTAACTCGATTCAGTAAGAATTTAATTGTTAAGATCCTGTCTTTGTACAGAAAATTCATGATATTCTGTTTGTAAAATCTAAGAAGACACTTGACTCGAAAATATCCGAATAATGAGTAAATACTTGAAGAATAATTTATCGAGGGTATTCTGTTGTCAGAATTATTCGAAAGGACTAAAGTAAATGATAAGATTGAATTAAATAATAAGACCGGATGGAAGGAGAAGATTGAAATACCATAGATCTGTAAAATAACCAAAATACCCATGTAATGGAAATGACCCAAGAATATCACCAAGCTCAGAAATGATTGGATATCCTCGAGCTCTGAAATGAATGGAATAAAACTGAATACCAAAATTTACAAAATAACCTTATGGTCTAAACTAAGTAAATGTCTTGGATTAATTAAGGAATCCAAGTAAGCATAGGTATTGGACTACCTTTAAAGGTAATGGAAAATAATTTAAGTGAGTAGATCAACCCTAAAACTATGTCAATACCTGAATGGCATAGATATTACTGGAACATGTGTTCGTCTTCTCAAGTTTGGCTCGATGATAAATTTTGGAAGTATTCAGCTCAGCACAGCTCTAGATTGTATTCAGTACTAAGAATTGGACATTTGTTCGACAATCAACCACGAAGACCAAATTGAATGGAATGGAAGTACAACATGTATTTGAAATTCAGGAACGTTTGAATTACTGTGGAAAATCCTGAAGTAACTGGAATGGAGATGACTGCTAAATGAAATATGTAACCTCAAAGACTGAGGATTTAGTAAGTGATTTGGACAAGTCTGGAAACTCTGATGAGTTTACGTAGTGTACAATTACAATGGGTTATGAAAAAATTAATCAAGTACGTCAGCATTTCATGATATTATGGAAGTGTGGAAATGAAATAAAGACATTAGAAGATCTATTCAACGATGATTCCGAAAATGGTCTATGGACAAGAATTGTGGTATTAAAGAGTAAATACCCTGGAAGAACAATGAATTGACCAATCGACAGGCATTAGTTCTGGGAACTATTCATGTAAGAGTTGTCTGATAATCCGATCAATCGACACATAATATAAATGTCCTGAACCTTCATTTCTTCCTTATCAGCTCAAGTCACATTCAGAATAACTGATGATTCTGTCAGTCATTGAACTTTTCCAATAGTGATTCTGAATTCCGATATTCTATCGGTATACTGAAGATCCATATTCCTCAACTTGTTAAGATTATCCAATATCTTTGAATACTATCTGTAAATTCTGGTGTGTTCCATACTCACATGAATATTTTATCTGATTTTTGATTTGAATTATGATCTGATACTTGACATGGATTCTGATCTGATATCTGACATAGATTCTGATCTGATACTTGACTTGGATTCTGATCTGATACTTGACCTGGATTTTGATATGATACTTGACCTGATTTATGTTTTGATTTTTGATATATCCGTTTACGGACAGACATATTTTACTTGGGGGTAATGTTGGAGGAAGTATACCTGGAGGCTCCTCGGCTGTGTGCTCAGGGCCTTATTTACCGGTTCCTCGGCTGTGTGCTCAGGGCCTACTGGACTTGATGGTGGGTGTATGGTTCTGGGGAACCTACACAATTTGGACTTGTTGGATGGGGGTATATATATATATATATGTTTTAAAAGATCTGTATCTTTTTACTGGTTTTATGGGAACACACTAGAAAACCTATTCTGATCTCCTGAACTCAATTATCCAAAAATATTTCTCTGAACTGAAAGCTCATTATCCGTTACCACCTGAAATATCAGTAGGATCTCTGCTCAGCATAACAATATGTAAATGTTCGGAAACAATAAGGAAATAAATATTTATCTGTATCTGCACGTTCATCAGCATCATCTGGTAGTTCTGTATTACTGAGCTTTCCAAAGCTCACTCTATTACTCACCTTTTCAGGTTAAAAGAATTGTACCAGTGCATCTATCGACTTCAGTAAGGGATTTCGTCCAGCGTTGTTGCAGAGTATGGTACATGTGATTAGGGGGCATGTAATTGTATTTTGATTTATATACGTATTTGGAAATCTGTTTTATTTTTAAATAGTGAAAACTGATTTTATAAGTTTACATGTTCTGATAAAAAGTTTTTAAATCTTCCGCTATTTTTACAGTGGGTCGCTCCGGTTGCCCTAATGTGACTTCCCAGATCGGATCGGACTACCCTTATCGGTCTGTGGGGGTTACATTTATTGGTATCAGAACTATGGTTTAAGTCAAAAAAAATTCAAGATAGACCGGCCGGTTGAATGTCAAAATATGTCTGATCAGTACATGCCCCTAGACTGCAATCGTACCTCTCTGAGCCGGAACTCCAAGGATGAGTCCCTATCTGTAACGAATAAACCGAAGTTTTTATCTGTTAAGGCTACACTTGTACAAAAAGGAATACCAGTAACATCAGTTTAAATGTTGTGAAGTACCTCACGATCCATGTGAGAGTTATTTATCTGAAAAATTCTGACTTGACTCCGGAAATGAAATTGGGATATGCTACTGCTCTATGAGCCTATTCTCATGACAAAGACTGAATTGATTACTCAAGGAAATGTTCGTTCGGATTCTTTTATTGAAATGAGGGAGAGTTCTGATAAGAATGTATGCTCAACTGGTTAAGGATTAGTGGAGGATCCATATTTATATAAAAGTTACGTGAAGATATAGAAGAATTGATGAAATTTTCATTTCTGAAATTTTGTGACATGAATGAATTTCGAGGACGAAATTCTTTTAAGGAGGGGAGAATTATAACACCCCAATTTAGGGGCTAAATTTAAGAAATTATAAAGTGGTGAATTTAATTGGTATTTTTGGATGAAATAGGGGATTAAATTGTAAAATTTCAAAGTTGGAAGACCGTGTTAAGAAGTACAGGAAGTTCAGTGACTAAACTCTTGGTTTACCCATTTTTTATAAACATTATGTCTAATATCTAGCTCTGCTAAACACAATATTCCATTACAATGACCATCAATTTCAAGTGCATACACAAAATTCTCGAAAAAGGGTAAGTGAATATTGTTTTTTACTCTAAATTTTTTGCCTATCTTGGTCGAATGTTGAGAGAAATAATGGATGTTATCACGGGTGTCACTATGACAACGTTTGAGGAGGAGATTAAGGTTGTTGTTTTTGAGGTTGTTCTAATGATATTTGGTAATGAAATGGGGGTTTCAAAAGATGAAGACTAGGGCTTACAAACGCACCTGAAATGGGTCAAGGATTTAACATGAAGCATTGAGAGAATCTCTAACACCAACATCTCTAGTAATTTGGTTCTATTTTTTATCAACCCTTGCATCTTCTTCATCCCCCTCTTTATCTTCTATATTTCCTCTAGTATCACTTTGACACAACAATCGACTTATTCCTTTAAATTTGTCTTAATCTTCTGTAAGATACTTCTTACTCCTTTTCTTTGATTAAGCTCACATATTTTTTTACCCTTTAAATATAACCAGTGTCATCTGCCCAATGAGTGAACCACTTGAAAGGTCTATTCACTTTTTTCGTAATTTCTTCCTTCAACACCACCGGTTTGTGATCATACATGCATCTAGGCAACGTTGTCCCCAATAGTTGGGTAAACTCATTTTAAACTTCTATGGATACAAGAATTTCTATCCAATGTGCTTGGATTACAATTTTACCTGATCTACGTTTTTACCAGAATTGAATTAGATTCGAGAGTCGATTACAATCAGGGAAGGATTAACACCCATGTATTGCCCTTTCAGTACTAATTTAATTTCTCAGTTGTCTTAATTGCGAAAATTAAAGGTTAAATTAAATTTTAAAGTTCGATTCGAATTACTTACCATTGAAGGATTTAAAATTGACCTAAAAAACATAAATCAAATTAATGTTAAATAATAAAAAAATTAAAAGGAAATTTGAATTAAAAGGAAAAAATTGAAAAGAATTAAAAATCGATGATCAAATTGGAATTAATTAAAGACTTCAAGAAAAAAATAAGAAGCTAGGGGGTCAAAGTGCATAAATATAAAAAAATAGGGATTAAATTGAATAAATTTGAAATTCAAGGGTAAAATTACAACAGGTGACCAAAATGAATTACACATCAAAATTATAGGGACTGTGGAAATAATTTAAGAATTTCATATTTACATAAAGGCCCTCCCTATAAATTCCCCTAAATCACAAAACAATAACATTTCACTCATTTCTCTTAAAATCAAACCCTTTCTCTTCTCTCTAAACTCTCTCCAAAGTCTCTCAATCGACCTATGGCCAACCATCACTGGGGCAATGCTCTACTGCTCTGGGCACCGCCTTCGGTGGTCGAAAACCTAAAAGCTTACCTTAAATTTTCCCTAGACCTCGTGAACCTAAAAACGAGGCCCAAATACCATAAAAACACCCCCATCAATGTAGATTTAAACATGAAGTTTTTGTTTTTTTACCTTTTTTACAACGAGGTCTCTTCACTTTCTCAGTGATTGTTCCTCCTCCGATGAGGTTTCTATGTGTTCCTGATAACCTTTGATGAAACAAAGCTTTAATTTTTTTTTGATTTCGAATGTTTTTGCTCTTTAATTTAGCTAGGGTTTTCGTATATTTGTTGTATATTGCTTTTTTTCTTTGGTACTCTTCGAATTTTTTTGTATGTTGCTTGGTGATTTTCTAATTGTTTGATCAGGTTTTCCTTAGGTGTTGTTTCGAAGCTTTCTCGGTGATGGTTTCTTGTTGTGTTATTCATTGCCTGGTCGGGCTATTATAGCCCTATGGAAGGCCATTGTGGTCCTGAATATTTCAGGGTGTTGGTCGATCTTCCGGTACGTCATTGCTGTTTCGATTTCACATTGAGAGGCCGAGAAATTCGGTCGGTTCTTGAACTACTCGGGCGCATGAGCTCTACGTGCGCTTCCTATGCAACACATTTAGTTTGATACGAAACCCTAGTTATCTGCTTGGTCAGACAGATGAGTTTGGGCCTTATAGGACTTGTTGGGCCAGGCTTGCTTCTACTGGGCTTCAAACGGGATCACCTGTTGGGTCAAGCTAGTGAGCTTGGTTGGGCCTAGATGCTAGCCAGACCCTTGGCCTTGGACCTAGACCTTTCTTGATTGGACCGAAAAATAAGAAAATAAATAAATAATAAAATAAAATAAATAAACAAAATAAAATTAAAAATAGAAAATAAAATAATAATAATATGTATATATTTCGAAACTATATGTTTTCCAAAAACTAGTTTTTAAAAAACTATATATTATATGTTTTCAAAAAACATTTTAAAAACTATATACTATATGTTTTCAAAAATATGTTCTCAAAATCTATATTATATATACATATTCATAAATATTTTAAAAACTATATATTATATGTTTTCAAAACTATATATTATATTTTTTCCAAAACCAATTTTTAAAAACTATATATTATATACGTTTACAAAAATATGTTTTCAAAACTATATATTATACATTTTCAAAAACGTGTTTTCAAAACCATACTATATATATATATATCTTCAAAAACTATTTTTTAAAAAACTATATATTATATGCTTTTAAAAACCATTTTCTAAAAACTATATATTATATGTTTTTCAAAAATATTTTCAGAAACTATACTATATTATTATATATACTAACTAAGGCCCAAACGAAAATGAGTGACTACAATTATATATTATATATTATATAGTAGTATATATTATCTATATATTATATTATTGTATTATATATTATTATTATTATTATATATTATATATTATATATTATATATATTATAATTATTATAGTATTATTATTATATATTATTGTATATTAATGTATATTCTTATACTTATATATATATATCATTTATATTATTATTATTATATTAATATTTTCTTTTTTTGGTTTTGTCTTTAGGTCCAAAGAGTCCAAATACAGTCCAGAAATGGGGCCCAACCGAAGCAACCATGACCCAACAAGTTCGATGGAAGGCCCAAGCCTGCCTGCTTGACCCAGGAGGGGCTAGGGTTTGCATCTTTAGCATTCGTGCCACACACGTTACAACCGTTAGATCAGGACAGGGATCAATGGCCTAGATTGAAGGCAGCTGGGGTTTAAAACCTAACACTAGCACCGCACGAGAAGTGGCAGATGGCGATTGAGGGTTATGCATCGACGTTAAATAAACGCCAAATCGAAACCAAACAGCAAAATCAAAGCAAATTGCGGAGCACATCAAAGAGGAAAACATACCCCATTTTTCCAACAACGACATGCCGAGAGAATCAGCCATGACTGCATGTAAATAAATCCCAACAAGATCAGGATTTTAAAAACCCGATTCAAGGGATTTTTCCCTTCTCCGAGGGCTATAAAAGGTCTCCGATGGAGCTGAACAAACACACGATGAATACATATCAAAATATAACAAAACCTTAAAGCAAATAGTGGCATTTTCTTAATATTTAGGGTTTGATTTTTGCTTTAAGGTGTTGAGGTGAGTGTTTTGGGTAGCCTTTTAGGTTGTTCGGCTACCGGAGGTGGTGGTTGGAGCGACAAGCAATCACAGGGGTTGGTCGACCATTGGCCCGATGGGATGAGAATGAGAGAGTTTGAGAGAAAATGGGGGTTTGGTTTTTAGAAAATGGGATAAAAAGGTATAATTTCTTGATTTTAGGGGGTATTTTTACGAGGGACTTGGGTTTAAATACCAAAATTTGAAGTTATTTTTGCAGTCCATGATATTTTGATGTGTAATTCATTTTGGTCACATGTTGTAGATTTGCCCTCGAATTTTGAATTAATTCGATTTCATCCCTATTTATATGTTTTATATTTTAAAATTTACCCTTTAACTTTTATTTTTCTCCTTGCAGCTCCAATTAACTTCAATTTGACCCTAAATTTCAAATGTTTTCCAATTTAATCCTTTTTAATATTTCTTTTAATTTAATTTTTTTAAGATTTATTTTATTTTATTTTATTCTATTATTTAACATTAATTTGGTTATTTAGGACAATTTTAATTGGTTAAAGGTAAGTAATTCATATCGAACTTTTAAATTTTAATTTAACTTTTAATTTTCACAATTAAGAACACAATAAAATTAAATTGGTACTGAAAAGGTAGTACAAGGATGCTAATTCTTCCTTGACTGTAATCAACTCCCAAATCTGATTAATCTCTGGTAAAACGTAGATTAGGTAAAAGGTAAGTTAAGGTGTCCAATCAACCTAATTTCAAATGATCGGTGAAGGCTCCAACACACTAAATTTAAGTCAGAAACCGATTTTGGGACCACCCGAAGGTAGGTTACGACAATTACAACTTTGAAGTCATCAAATTGAGAATCATACCCAAAACCAAGAATAAAAACTAGTGTAATCTAGTCCAGGATGGCGTTAGACTGTCGATTGAGGAAGGATTTTAAACTCTCTAGTAGATGGGTTCCAAAGGGCAACATTATGTCCAATATCTGGATCTATTAAACACAATATTCTATTACAAGGACCATCAATTTCAGGTGCATACAGAAAATTCTTGAAAAAGGGTAAGTGAATATTGTGTTTTACTCTAAAGTTTTGGCCTATCTCGGTCAAAAGTTGAGAGAAATAATGGATGTTATTAAGGTTCTTCACCATGAAAACATTTCAGGAGGAGATTAAGGTTGTTGTTTTTGAGGTTGTTCTGATGATGTATGGTAATGAAATGAGGGGTTTCAAAAGATGAAGACCATGGCTTACAAACGCACTTGTAACGGGTTAAGGATTTAATAGGAAGCTTTGACAGAATCTCTAACACCAACATCCTCTGGAATCAAACTGTCTTAACCTCCTATAGGATATTCCACACTCCTTTTCCTTGATTAAGATCACATATTATTTTACTCTTTAAATGAAACCAGTGTCATCCACCCAATTAGTGAACCACTTGAAAGGTCTATGCACTTTTTTCACAATTGCTTCCTTCAACACCACCTGTTTGTGATCAGACAGGCTTCTAGGAAACGTGCTCTGCAATAGTTAGGGAAACTTATTTAAAACTTCTGTGGATACAAGAATTCAATCCAATCTGCTTGCATTAGTATCACCGCTTCCTCTAAACCATGTCAATTGGTTTCCAATTAGTGGTAGATTAACTAGATTGTTTGAAATAAACTCCCCAAAACTTCTCATTACATTATTGTGGAAGCTTACCCCGATCCTTTCCAAATTTGATTTAATTGTGTTGAAATTCCCTCCGACAATAATGATGCCACTAATCTCAGCAATTGACTTAGTAAGGTTCAAAAAGAAAGTTATCCTCTGCCCTAGATTGTTCGGCACATATACATTCACCACTCCAATTTCTAAATTAACATGAGGAAATAAATCCACTATGACAAGTGTTTTGTTCTGCACAATTTAGCAATAAAAAGGTCTGTATCCCATAATGAGATTAGCCCCCTGAAGCCCCAATGGGTAGTGCGAAGGATAACTCTCCAAATTATCTTCCCATCAAACATCTTCATAAACTCTAATAACTCAAAATTGTTAGTAATTAGTATATTAATTTTCAAGTTTGAGTCGAAGTATGAGTCGAGTCCCTCGACTTTGTTTGGTATATGTAAATTACATAAGAAAAAAATACAAAAAAATATATATGTATTATATACGGTTATAAAATAACATTTAAATTGGAATAAAGTAATGGCAAGATATTGTAAATATTTCAAGTCAACTTCGACTTATAAAATAAGACTCGTCGACTCGAATAATTTGAATTTTTTTACTCGACTCGATTAAAAGCTCACCCCTACTTGCAATAACACAAATCTTACTTTACACGTTGAAATTACACGAGTTATAGCCCTTACTTTTTCCTTTTTACCCATCCCTCTTATGTTCCATGATAAAAGTGAAGAAATCATATCAAACTGTAGGAATTATAGAGATGATTTGTTACCATTCCTATAGAGATATGATTTGTTACCATTCCTATAGAGATATGATTTTGTAAATAGATTTTTACAATCCCTTATTTTAAGGGATCATATCCTAGGATTATTATTTTTCCTTTCTTAGAGTTTCCTACTTTAGAGAGATATTTTGTATATAAATATGTAATCTGTCATATTGAAAAGAATAAGAAATTACAGAGAATTACTCTGATTTCTACATAGTATCAGAGCTTAGGTTACAGTTTCTTTCCAACCTAGATGATGTCCACAACTTCTTCTCCTACTCCGGAGATCACTTCAAATCCAGAAAATTTTTCTTGTTCTGCTGCTCAATCAGAAGGTAATCTGGTCATGAAAGAACCAGAAGGTAAACCTCATGCTACAATTTTTTTCTCCTCCCAGTCGTCCCCTAATTGGATCCTCGATTCTGGTGCTACAGATCATATGACTGGTAATAAAGATTTGTTTTGCAATTTTTTTCCAAACTTTGGTAAAGCTGTCAAAACGGCTGATGGTTCTTTGTGCAAAATAGAAGGACATGGCACTGTTATTCTCAATGACCAGATTGTACTTAAAAATGTCCTCTTCGTACCAAATCTGGCTTGCAATCTCGTTTCCATTAGTAAACTTTCCACCGACTTGCACTGCTCTACAATTTTTAATGATATTGATTGTATTTTGCAGGCACTGAACTCGAAGAAGATGATTGGTAAGGCCAGCTTGCAGAATGGTCTCTACATTCTTCCTACCTCTACTAAAACCGAAATCTCGAAATCTTTCACCGCTTTAGAAAAAGTTGATAATGTTATGTTATGGCACTATCATTTAGGTCATCCTAGTTTTCACTATCTTGCAAAAGTTTTTCCTGCTCTATTCATTCATAAAAAGCCAAATTCTTTTTCTTGCAAAGTTTGCTCTCTTGCCAAACATACTAAATCAATTTATTCTCCTGCTACATGACTTATTTGCTAAAAGATAAATCTGAAACTGCAGGTGTTTTTACCCAATTTTATAACATGGTTCTCACTCAATTTGGGTCAAAAATTCAACTCTTTAAATCTGATAATGGCAGTGAATTTTTTGCTAAGTCTTTAGGTGCGTTTTTCAGGGAAAAGGGCATAGTTCAGATTAGTTCTTGTGTTGACACCCCACAACAAAACGGTATTGCCGAAAGAAAAAATAGACACCTCCTTGAAGTTACTCGTTCTCTTTTATTTACCACTAATGTTCCAAAATATTTGTGGGGGGAAGCTTTATTAACTGCCACATATTTAATCAATTGAATGCCTAGTAAGGTTTTACAATTTCAAACACCTCAATCTATATTTTGCAATACTTTCCCCATTTTAAACCTATCTCCTCCATTCTTCCACTTAAAATATTTGGTTTTACTGTTTTTATCCAAAACATTGCTCCTAATAAGTCCAAGTTAGATCCTAAATCATTAAAGTGTGTACTGGTTGGGTATTCTTCACTTAAGAAGGGTTATAAATACTATCATCCTCCTTCAAAACGATTTTTTACCACTATGGATATAACATTTTATGAGCAGGATCCCTATTTCACTCAGGCTGAAATTCAGGGGGAGACATGGAAGGATTTTCAGCCACATCAGGTATCTCCTCCTACTCTTCATTCTCAACCTTCAGAATTGCCACCAATTTTATCCTTACCTACAGATTTGTCACCTGTAACTACTTCCATTGATCCACCGGTAGTACCTATCACTACTTCACCCATACCCACTTTAAATACCCTTCCTGAAAATACACCTACTCCCATTCAAAATATTCCACAAACAACACCAATCAAACAGCTCCGTTTCTATACAAGGAAAAGAAAACATATTCTTGAGGCTGTTTTACAATCTGATGCTTGCCGAGAATTGGATTTGGGTCCAGCTGCCAAAATAGAAGAAGAAATCAATAAGTCCACTTCCTCTACTCTAGATGACTTCCCTATTGCTATTAGAAAAGGGGTTAGACAGTGCACCAAGCATCCTATTGAAAAATTTGTTGGTTATAATTCATTGATGTCGTCTTTTCAAGCATTTACAGCAAACTTGGATAAAGAACAGGTTCCCACAAGCATAGCTGAAGCTCTAAAGGATTCAAAATAGAGAAGGGCTGTTGAAGAGGAAATTTGTGCATTGGAGAAAAATGCTACTTGGACTGTTACGGACCTTCCTCAAAGAAAAAAGGCTGTTGGCTGTAAATGGATCTTTACTATAAAGTATAACTCAAATGGTAGCATCCAACGATACAAAACGAGACTAGTGGCCAGAGGCTTTACACAAACATATAGGATAGATTTCACAGAAACTTTTGCACCTGTGGCGAAGCTGAATACTGTTCGAGTACTCCTAAGTTTGGCTGTAAATTGCGATTGGAAATTACACCAACTTGATGTAAAAAACGCTTTTCTTAATGGCAAGCTAGAAGAAGAAGTCTATATGAAGTTGCCACCTGGCATAAAGTCTGTTGAAGGAAGTAACAAGGTGTGCAAGCTCAACAAGTCTCTATACGGGTTAAAACAATCACCCAGAGCTTGGTTCGAGAGGTTCACTAAAGTCATCCTAAAAAACGGCTACAAGAAATCCCTCGCCGATCACACTCTTTTCATCAAGGTAACTTCTACAAATAAGAAAGATATCCTTATTGTGTACGTGGACGACATAATTCTTACCGGAGATGATGAAGAAGAGATTTGCAATTTAAACAAGTTGTTAAATAAGGAATTCGAAACCAAGGACTTGGGAAAGCTAAGGTATTTCCTAGGAATAGAAGTGGCAAGGTCAAAAGAAGGACTTGTGATCAACCAAAGAAAATATGTACTTGATTTACTCAAAGAAACTGGTTTTCTTGGTTGTAAGCCGATTGATACACCAATGGAGGCAAGCTTGAAATTTAACAAAGAAGATGGGTCCTTGGTAGACAAAGAGAAATTTCAAAGATTAGTTGGGAAACTAATTTATTTATCCTTGACAAGGCCAGATATAGCATTTCCTGTAAATGTGATAAGTCAACACATGACTAATCCTACTAAAGAGCATATGGTAGCAACAAATAGAATTCTCAAGTACTTGAAGAAAACTCCAGGACACGGTTTAATGTTTAAGAAGACACAAGACAGAACTGTTAAGATCTTTACAGATTCCAGTTGGGCCAGAGACCTTACTGAAAGGAGATCCACTAGTGGCTACTGCACCTTTGTTTGGGGAAACCTTACAACTTGGAGAAGTAAGAAACAATCTGTTGTTTCAAGAAGTAGTGCTGAAGCTGAATTTAGAGCACTAGCATTGGGAATATACGAAGGAATTTGGTTACTTAAACTACTAAAAGAACTTGTCACTAATTAAGAGGATCACTTTGAAGTTTTATGTGATAATCAATCTGCTATACAAATAACCAAGAACCCAGTTCAACATGATCGGACAAAACATGTTGAGATTGATAGGCATTTTATTGTTGATCAAGTTAACAAAAAGACAACCACACTTTCATACATTCCTTCAGAAGAACAAGTTGCAGACATTCTTACTAAGGCTTTGCCAAAGCCTGTTTTCAATAAATTCCTATTCAAGCTGGGATTATACAATGTATATTCTCCAGCTTGAGGGGGAGTGTAGGAATTATAGAGATGATTTGTTACCATTCCTATAGAGATATGATTTGTTACCATTCCTATAGAGATATGATTTGTTACCATTCCTATAGAGATATGATTTTGTAAATAGATTTCTACAATCCCTTATTTTAAGGGATCATATCCTAGGATTATTATTTTTCCTTTCTTAGAGTTTCCTACTTTAGAGAGATATTTTGTATATAAATATGTAATCTGTCATATTGAAAAGAATAAGAAATTACAGAGAATTACTCTGATTTCTACACAAACTTTAGACAAAAACACACATACAAGGAATCAAAACTAATCGTTATAATCATATTCTTTCAGCATCCTCAATTTCCTTGAATCTTCTAATCGCCTCACTCCTAGGCGCTTTAAATTGGGAGCCTCGTTAAAAACCTACCTAAACCTAAATGGAGGAAAAGTATACTCCTACAAAGAACAAAACAACACTACAAAGTAATAAATGTACTAATCTGTCTAGGCTACTCATAAATGTAAGTATGAGCACCAATCTGTTCAGGCTACTCATAAAGTACGGACAATAACACATGATCATAACAATACCAACAATAATAGTTCCTAGATTCAAATTCAAATGACATTCAACTATTGGCGACATTGACTTCTATGAAGCAAAGTCAAGTAGGAAAAGCACTCCGAGTCTAGCATATATATGCACCTGAAAATCACAATATGCAAGTCAATAGAACTACAGATAAGAGTTAACAACTAAACAAATATGTAGGGAGTAATTTTGTGCATCCACTGAAAAAAAAACAGAAACCTAAACAAGTTAACATTATTTAAGAACATCACAAGACAATATAGTTGAGATAAAGTGCATATCAAGAGACTAAATCCCATTAAATTTTTCCTCTTTTGTCGTAGCTCCTCATCCATCGTAGTGTTCAATATCAATTTGATGCACCTCCAGCTGGCAGACATATAATACATTCCTCATTCTCTTGTCTTCCATTTATCGGCACCAAGCTCTCAACATTAGCAATAATATGTGTTATTTCCCGATAAGAACATATACCGAGATTTTTAAGCTCTTGTGTGGAAACAACACCAATTAATGATCAGAGCTCTTAAGAAAAAAATCACTGTTTTTCCAAAACTCGAAAGGCCTATGAACTCCAGGAACATATTTAACACTAAATTGTTTAGTCCATGATCCATTCAAAACCCATAAATCAAAAGACTTATCATTTCCTTCCCCTAGATAAAAAATAGCACTAAGCAATCCATTGAAGTTCAAAAGCTACAAATAGTATTGTGCTAAAGTCTCACCAAATTCAGACAGTGGTAAAGTTAAAAACTTTTCATTAACCATATCAAACTAAAGAATATGGTCATCACTCATCAGAATCCCCAACTGCCTCCCTATAACTCAACTAGAATCATTTTTAAGGGAACATAACTCGACTTGAATGTTCCAATCTGCCATCAACCCTTCAACTAGATTCTCTTCAAAGTAATTAGTAACAAATCTTACAACTTTCAAGTCATCAGCTTTAGAATCATACCTAAAAATCAAGGAAGCCAAATCTAGTAGAATCTACTACAGGAGGTTCTACAAGTGCTCTTTCAATCCATATATTTTGCTTCGAGACAATAGTTTTCAACTTTTTTTATGTTTTCCCATTAAAGATTCATCAAGAAGTATAATTTCATGCACCTGCAATGAGATTCTAAGTAACATAAATATCATATATGAATTTTTTTTAGAGAAATACAGATCTAAATAACATGCCAAACTTTCTTTTATTCTGCAGTCATGTGATGTATGATATAAGGCGTATCTCATTTCAGCAAAACTATCAAACCAATGAGCACCAATCTGTCCAAAATCTCAAAAGATATCATGTAAGGGTTATTCAATTCTGCAGGTATCCTGTGTTCATACATTTCGGGATATAGGTACGAAAATATGATCCTCTAAGGACCCTCTAACGAAATGAAAAAAATAATCAAAATACTCATATTCGACACTTATATCCAAGCACGAACAACCTAAAACAAGACCTCTACAATAATGCATTCTATTTACCTCTAAAACAAATAATTGAGGTCAAGAATGAAAATCATCACACACAAAAAGGTCTGGAAAAACAAACATGCAAAACCAAGCTAACTCTTTATAAGCACACATAGAAGCTCATGTGATTTATCATATATATGCAAAAAAACAATAATTTCCATAAATATTCCACAAGGAAAATGCTTTCATGAAAGTAGTGTTAACCCATTTACCCCTTCAAATACCCTTAACAATGGCTTCACACAAAACAAGACCAAACCATTGACATTGTTTCATTGGATCTAAAGTACATATAATAATAATACTAATAGTTCTTATGTTCAACTTCAAATTACATTCAACTATAAGGGACGTTGAGCTCTCAGAAGCAAATTCAATTACAAAAAGCACTCTTTGTGGTATATGTATGCACCTGCAATCATGATATGCAGGTCAATAGAACTGTAGATCAGAGTTAACAACTAAGAAAATATGTAGGATGTAATTTCGTGGATCCACTAAAATAACCAAAAGCAAACAGAAACCTAAACAAAGCAATATCTAGGGCATGTATATACAATTTAAACAATAACATCAATATTTAATAACATCACTAGACAATATAGTTCACATAAAGTGCATATGAAGAGACCAAATCCCATTAAATATTACCTCTTTTGTTATAGCTCCCCATCTATCTTAGTGTTCAACATCAATTTGATTCATTCGTATTATACATTCCTCATACTCTGATCTTCCATTCAATAGAACCAAACTCTCAACATAAGCAGTAATGTGCATTGTTTTCTGATAAGCGTGAATGCAAAGATTTCTAAGCTCTTGTATGGAGGGATCAAATAAAACTAGTTCTTGATCCGAGCTCTCGAGAAACAACTCACCATTTTTCTAAAACCCCAAAGGCCTCTCAACTCCAAGAACATATTCAACACTGAATTGTTTAGTCCATGACCCATTCATAACCCATAAATCAAAAGACTTATAAGTTCCTTCACTTGGGTAAAAAATAGCACCAAGCAATCCATTGAAGTCCAAAAGTTCCAAATAATATTGTTCTAAAGTCCCACCAAATTCAGGCAGTGGTGAAGTTGAAAACTTTTCATTAACCATATCAAACGAAAGAATAAGGTAATCACTTCCAACTGCCTGCCAATAAATAAACCCATTGACATAATTATTGAACAAAGTAGAAGCAAAAGCATCAACCCCATGAAATGAAATTTCCTTCCATGAATCACTTTTAAGCGAATATAACTCAACTTGATCGATCGAATAACTATAAATGCTCATGAATTCTTCATTTTCCCATTTAAAACAATTAGAAAAAAATATTACAACTTCAAAGTCATCAGTTTGAGAATCATACCCAAAACCAAGGCAATAAAAACTAGTGTATTTTAGTCCATGAGGGCACTGGACTGTGGATTGAGGAAGGATTTTAAACTCTCTGGTAGATGGGTTCCAAAGGGCAACATTATATCTAACTACTGGCTCTGCTAAACATAATATTCCATTACAAGGGCCATGAACTAAAGGTGCATGCAAAAAATTCTCAAAAAAGGATAAGTGAATATTGTGTTTTACTCTAAAGTTTTGGTGTTTCTCGGTCGGAAGTTGAGAGAAATAATGGATATCATGACGGGAGTCACCATGACAACGTTTGAGGAGGAGATTAAGGTTATTGTTTTTAAGGTTGTTATGATGATGTTTGGTAATGAAATGAGGGGTTTCAAAAGATGAAGACCAGGGCTTACAAACTCACCTGAAACGGGTCAAAGATTTAACAGGAATCTTTGAAAGAATCTCCAACACCAACATATCTGGTAATTCGGTTCTAGTTTTGATCAACCCTTGCATCTTCCCTCTTTATCTTCTCTATTTCCTTTGTGTTTTTCAATAGATGGTTTTGTTTGGGGAAAGACGATGAGAACTAATATGAAAGAAAACGAAGACATACAAAACTTATCATAGGTAACATCAAACATTCTCCTATAACAAGAAAACTACAATGGAAACTGATCATAGGTTACACTACTTTGATGGGCCTGGTCCAGACCTTTTAAAACCCATTAGCTTATCATAGACAGGGTTTGCACAATATTGACTATATACAATATATTAGTATTTTAAAATAATTAAAATAATATATTTAATAATAATAATATATCTATAATCATTTATTACATGTTAAACGATTAAACTAATATATTTTATAATAATGTTTTACATTTTTTATTATTAAAGAATATATTTTAACATTATAAAAATAAAACCCTCTTATTTTTAAATGTATTATAAATATAAATGAGTAAATTAACAATTTATATAAGGTCGGGTCGGATCAGTGATTTTTTACCTGAAATATAGTCTCACCCCAACTCGAAATTATCTATTATATAACTCGTCATGCCCTAAACTCAAAATTTAAAAAAAAACTATTTTTTTACAAGAAATTATCATTATCTTCTATTTGAGGTTTTTTAATGATTTCTATTTTTTACCTTTATAAATGAGGGTTTCTGATTTAGGTTATCTTTATATAATTATTAAAGTAATAAATATTACTTTCATTTTATAGAGTCTAAATTAACACGAGATCAAAACAATATTTTATTCAAAGATTTATTTAATTATCATCTAATTTGATATAATTAATTTATTATAAAAGCCTTGATTATTTTTAGAAAAGACTTTTTAGAAAGTATATGTCATTATCAACAAGTAGCTTAATCACATTATTTTTCTTTTACTTCATATTCTTTGAGGTTAATTTTTTTTATTCATTAGTGCATGCTGATGAAGATATAAAAGGAAAATTAAATAAAACTATCAAGGAATGGGTTTGATTTAAATTGATATATTATTTTATTATGTATTATTTTTATAATTTAAACACTTTTATATTTTTAAAGTTAATTTTATTATTTATTACAAATATCATAACTTTTAAGGTTTATTGCAACCTTTATTCAAAGTTTTTATATGGGAAAAACTACAAAATCTGTCAACAATTTGCAGAGGCCTGTAGTTTTACCATTTTTAAATAGTAATTTATGTGGATAGTTTTTAATATTTGTAATCATTTGGGAAGACGAAATCGGTCAAGCGTAACACAAACGAATCTCCCACAGTTGCAGTCCTCCAGTTTTGTTTCTGTTACAAGCAATTTAAGGTGAAGCTTTTGTAAGGGCCTAAATTATTTTTATAACATCTTGAACCATATAATTGTTTCCTGTTGTAAGTCTCATAAATGAATCAATCAAAATAATTTAGAAACTATGTTAGGAAGATGAATCATCAACTATTTAATCTTAAAAATTATTGTGTGTGTGTATATATATATATATATATATAATAATAATAATAATAATAATAATAATAATAATAATAATAATAATAATAATAATAATAATATGATAGTGAAACCCATAGATATTACATCATTCCAATTTTTCAACCATCTTATACATAAACTCAATAACAGAAGATATAAAAGCAAGTACAAATGAAACATACTCACCTGGATTTGTTAAGCCTTATCTAAGCGTTAAGGCAGATTTGAAGTAATCTAGAGGGTTATTAGGGTAATCAGAACATGTTCCATGCTTTAACCATTCACGCTTCCAAAAGCCAGTACCCGGTTGAGTAGGGCTCTTCAAGTCCGTCCATAATGATATTTAGTTGCTTTGAATTGGAGTAAATGCAGTTTTCTAAATTAGAGAAATTTACGTTAGATCATATATATAAATTTAAATACAAATAAAAAAAAGTAAATTAAAAAGGTTGATGAGATGCTTACCTGAAGAACTGCTAGGGAAGTAATGGGTGCCTTGGAGTAAAGAGGATTAGTGGTTGCGTTGTAAGGGGGAATCGGAATGTCGTTGGCATCTTGAGGCCATATACCATGGATGGTTAACACAGTCGGGATAGGAGTACCACAAGCCATGCTGTCGGAATTACACACAGCAAGAGGCCGTTGGATATTGAGTTTATAAAAATGTATGGGGGTTGAGCTGTAACTAGAAATAAGAAACAAATCACCAAAACAACCACCGACTTATAATTCAACAACATTGTTTCAATCGATACTCTCAGAATCAACATTCACTATGTGTATAATATTTACAATGGTCAGTTCCTTTTTATATTGCAAATGTAGCATCAAACTTGTTTCTGTTTCTGTTTCTATTTCAATCTGTTATATTGAAAATGTTGCACCAAACGTGTTTCTATTTCAGTCTGTTTTAAGTGGGATACGCCTGTGTTTTAGTTTATTCAGTCTGTTTGTAGTGGTGGTATACACATGGTTTTCAGTTCGGAAGTTAGGCATCAATAATTTCCAGCCCTTAAAACCCAAACATCACATGTAATTTAATAAAATATAACATTTAACTATCACATGTTATATAGTTTGGCAGCAGCTGTGATTAATCACGCATTTTTAAACCATTAGATCAAATTAAATTCCATTTACAAGAACCAAATATTACAAAACTAGAAACCCAATTACAAATCTAAACCCAAACATATTAAACCCATCAGCCAGGCCCCCACGTGAAGACCCATCAAATTTGGGTTTCCTCATATTCCAGCAGACGCCCAGCCGTTGGATCTAGGGTTGATCCAATGGCCCATATTAGTAATAAAACTAGAGTTTTATTACTAACCCTAATTGCTTCCAGTCGCCGCAAGCTTCTCTATCTTTGGATAAAATTTGATCCAATGGCCCTAGATGCGCCCTCTCCATTTCCCTATGCAACCCCGTCATCGTCATCGTCACCTCCTCTGCATCTCTCGTTGTTCACTGCAGAGGAAAATATGAATGCCTCGGGGAAAAAAATTACCCCATCCTTTGATGTCATTACAGCCGCCAAACCCCAGGTGTGTCCCCCTCGTCAGGTCAAAGAGCCCCGAAATGTGGAAAAGGATGTATTTTCTCCATATATAACATTCAAGAAGATTTGAAGAAGGGATGAGTTTTGGAGAGCAAGAAAAAACAAAAAAAGAAATGTGCAACCCAATCACCATTTTCGAACCAGAGACAAAACTACAAAAAAAGAGAATGAAACCCAGAAAATGATACCTTTGAGGGAGGGTTGTCATCGCTTCTTTGTTGTTTCCAAGGGTAAATCCTCACTTTTAGGATATGATGCTTGTGTTGGTAGTTTAGGGGTCTTGGAAAGTGGGTGTTTTTAGGGTTTAGGGTCTTTGAAAATTTGTTTTAGGATTCAAATCTTTGACTTTTTGGTTCAAAGAGAGGCTCGGTGAGATTTGGGTTTCGAGTTTTAGGAAAGTTTTCCAGTACCGCACCAATTTATGGTGGCAGTCGCAATGGCTGGCTTCTTCTGAATGGAAGAGAAGATGAGATAGAGAGACAAGGGATTTCTACTTTTAGGAAAAAGATGAAAGAGATACAAAGTGTTTCTTAGCCATTTAGGGCATAAGTTTGGGTAACATTTAAGAAACCAAACAGCGCTGTCTTGAGAGGTAGAGACATTAAGTTTAGAGCATGGGTTATTCATGCGGGAAGGGTCTCAACATTTGCAATCCACAATTTTAGTCTCTAAATGAAGCTTTAATCTTTGTATTTCTAGCCAGTTATTTATTTTGCATTTTATTTTAATTTCTTAGGTTAAACTCACTGAGTTGCTCGAGCTGCTAACACAACCAAACAATCTAGTGTTATGCTATAAATTTAATATAACATAACATGAAGACATTGCACGTTTATTACGGGTACAATATTGTATGTTGTTCTACATTCAAAATGGAATTCAAAAACATATGAGGAGATAAATAGTGCAAAAATTGAATTAATTACCTTTAGCCGATGGTTAATCCTAAGGTTTCATTGCTGGGAAGAGAATAACTTCATGTTCAAACATAGCATGCAACAGGTTAAGGGTGCCGATAAAAAGTCGATTGAATCTCATTTGTGAGTGATTTATATAGAGATACACAAACACATTAGAGAGAACCTTGATATACTATGAATCCGTTAATAACATAGCTAGTCGACCGATACCCAATTCTCAACCACCTGTTGGAGGCAATCCATACTCAAGTATAGTAAAGAATGTTTCATCCAAAGCAATTGCTTCATCATCACCTGATTATCAATCCTGACATTCCAAAATCTTCACATGATTGCTTGATCACCACGCTTCACAGTGGAATGGAATTTAGCAAATTCAGCTTCATCCAAGCCTGACTTTGGATGTCCCATAAACCAAAATCACCTTGAATGTCCCAATAAGAGAAATTTGGAGGACATAAATAAGAAAACATATCTTTAAAAAAATGATCATATACCTCACATCAGTCATAACTTGCACTTTGGCACTGCCACCATACAAGTTATAGAAGAACAACTTTGAATTGGATGCTCTTTTGCTCATAAATCACCCTAGCATAAAATAAACACATTAGAGTCATTTCAAAATAAATAAATAAACACAACCATGATACATTGGATGGTATATGATGGAAGTAGGATGGCCTCATTAAATATCAGCCAAAGACACTGCAACATCCTCAATATGTTCCCCGTTGCCTAAGCTTCCATATTCATCTATATATTCAACTATAGACATTGATGTGAAGAATTTATGAGGATATGAATTTTTTTCCTTCTGCCTTTTGAGCTACAAGAAATTTCAGCATATTCTCATGGAATTGTTGATAAGAAAAGGTTAAGTTTAACATTTTGCCAAGATCTCACTTAAATCTTTATGAATTTCGCACTGTGATTTGTGAAAAGAATCACTATAGAAAACATTAAACTATACCATGGGATCCATATCTTCATCATCAGCGGTTGCAAATTTCTGACTTTGTGAGCTTACCTTGGCTGCTGCCTGAAGAAAAATAAAATTTAGTTATCATATATATCATAATGAAATCGTAGGATTTGAGCAATCATAAATAATGCAATGAGAAATATAATATTGGTCATGAACTTCCAATATTTAAAATTAATTAAAACCCCACGATTATTATGTAATACATTTTGCTTCTTCCAAATATTAATCAGTACAATGTACAACCATAGATGTTTTTCTTTGTGTATAGAACATTGCATTTGAATGCATCAATATATATGTACATACACACTGCATTGGATGCATTTAACTTCCTCTTACCATCATAACAGAGAAGAAAAGCGCAGAGATATGTTTTCTTTTCTACAAATTTATCAAGTAAAGTTTTTCGCAAAACATTTCCTCCCAGAACCAGACTGCAATCTTTCATATCCAATATAATAAGCCATTCATTTATGATTAAAAATATGGCTTCATTCAGTTGTTACTTGTTGAAGAATCGAGAAAATAAAACGGAAGAACACAAGAATTTTTAACGAGGTTCAGCAATGTGCTTACGTTCTCGGTGCCTAGGCGGTGCTAGAAGTTTTATTCAATGTCTCATAGGTTTAGGTTACATCTCTATTTATAATAGATAAACTTGGTACATAATTATAAAATTAACCCTTGTATCGTACCAGTAAATTTATGAATCATACCTAACATTACCATCATTGCTTGTATTTTGAGCAATTTTCCTTTTATTTCCTAAAATATGGATAAAAGGAAAAATAGTAATCTAAAATATAACTTTAGGGAACAACAAAATTGCTTTTTAAATTGTTATATTTTTACAAATTTTTAAAAATTCTGCTTATCATGATTTTGCTAAATATGAAAGCACATTATTGTGTTAGAAAGCAATTGAAATTAAATAATTGATCATTTATCAAAACTAAATCCATATTTGTATATTCAAAGGAAAATATTTTTCATTAATTTCTAGCATTCAATTATCTACTTCGCTTTCGTATCAAAGTTCACATTTCACTTAATGAATAGGATGAAGATAAGATCTAAATAATAAAATGTAGTACACTTGCTTGGCTGCCTTTTCATCCTCCTTACGGCAACGCTCCTCTTCCCTGTGCTTATTTTTAAGTTCCTTTTTATGGGCATGGCAACACATTCAATGTAAGTAAAAAGAAGTTAGATTGAAAATCAAATTACTTGATACTTTTTATTCTCTTTCGATTTCCAAGTTTATTTTTTCATGAAACAAACAAGTAGATACATAGAGAGGAAAGGAAATGTACTTTTTTCTTTGAGTTTCACCGGGAACAGACAAATCCAATTCTAAATCGAAAATAACTTCCATTGTTTCTTCGATGAAGCCTTCCATGTTGACAGTATGCGACAAAGAGAGTGTGGCGTCCAGATAAAGCGAAATGTTAAAGAAAGTACGACCTAAGCTAGGGTTTTAAAACAAAGTGTTGACCTTTTTTTGGTAAAGTATAAAAATGGTCCCTCAATTATATGGTATTACTTTATTGAGTCCTTCGGTTATTAAAAATTATAAAATGGTCTTTCAACTATAGGGTGTTGTTTTATTGAGTTTCCCGACTATTAAAAGTTACAAAATAATCATTTGATTGTTCATATGTTAGAAACTCGTTATTTTTCGTTAAAATTTGACATTCGTCTAATCTAGACGTTAGCCTGTTGATTGAGGGTCGATCCACAAAATAGAGCTAAAGCGGTTGTGTAATCATATTTTATCGTATGTTATTCAACAGTTTAACATCTATCTCAGACGGTCATCAATTTATTAACAGAAAATGATGAGTTCGAAACATATAAATAACCATATGATCATTTTATAACTTTTAATAGTGAGTTGACTAGTATGAATAACTATTATGAATAAAATCTCACTTTTCCCTCCCTCTGGATAGAATTTGACATTTCACTTTTTTTTTTTTGCAATCATATGTTGGAAAATTTGGAAGCAGAGGTGTAATATGCTTTTCCAAGAGAATTTTGTAAAGTATGAGGACATACTGGTTCAATGTGTTAAGACTAAAAAATAATATAGTAGCGAGTGAAGCTGTTGGGTTGCGACAAAATGGTGGTGTTGGAGTTGTTGAACAACAGTGGTGTAGGCCTGCCATGAATTGGACTAAGGCTAACACGGATGGAGCCCTTGGGGGTTTGATGAAGATAGTTGCTGCAGGGAGAGTGCTGCGAGACGATCAAGGTGGATGGATCTTTGGGTTTGCTCGAAGCTTGGGTATATGTTCGGTTTTTATGCCGGAGTTTAGGGCTATTCATGACTCGTTAAGTCATGCGTAGCGCCTGGGATTCAGGATTATTGAGGTCGAAACAGATTGTGCAAAGGCGGTAGAGACTCTCAACAACAACATCAAAGCTGTGGCGGGTGGTGCGGTTGTGAGCTTGATCCGGGAACTCCTTCAATGTGACTGGGAAATAAGGATTAAACGTGTTCATCGATACTGTTCTTTATCATTCCCCACCTAGTGGGATCGATGCACTAGTGATTATGGAGAGCAATCCATAGCCTAGTTCTGGTTTTTCCCTGTACTATCAAAAATAATAATAACTTTCTGTTAGCGTTCGCTCGTTAAATAATATAATTTGTTCGTGTTCATTCACTAAAATAATAAACGAATGCAAACAAACATAAACGATCCTACATAAAATGCAACTTTCTTTTAAATTAAGCAAAAATTCTTAAAATAATATAAATAAATAAAGATAAATATAACTTTAACTAAACGAACGGATTACCAAATATAAATGAACATAAATGAACGAATTATCAAACTTTCATTAATGTAAATGAATGAATGAGTCATTTGTTTGTGTTCATTTATTTAATTAAACGAATAGAAAACTTTGTTCATGTTCATTCATTTAATTAAACGAACCTAAAACATTATTCACGAACTACCCACCAAACGGTTCACGTACAGTCCACTTAACATTCAGTTTGTTTATCTCCTAGAGTCAAATCTTTTCGGAGTAAAGCTTTTGTTATGTTTACAGTAAATAATCAAATGTTTTAAAGTCATCAATTTATTATATTTACATATTTTTTAAAAAGTATTAAAAATAATATTTATTAATACAATTTGTTAACAATATAATAATATAGAATTAATTTGTTATATAAAATCAAATATTTTGAAGATATAATATTTAATATATTTTTAAAGTAAATTTTAATTTTAAATATATTCTGAAAGCTAGTTAAATTTTACGTACAACTAATAGGATAAACCAACAAGCTAAAGAAGCAAATGAATACTAAAAATAAGGGCTCTCTCAATTTGCAATGTACACAAAATATTTATAAAATTACTAAAAAGTGCATCGGTGTTTTAGTTAATTCAAACGCTTATTTCCATTCATAGTTCAGACGGATGTAGCTTAAGCAATTCTCATTAATCAAAGCTAATTCACATTAGTAATTAATTTAATGATACCAAAAAAACTATAACAGTAAATACATAGAGGGTTGAATGTCATCTTCTCAGAAAATAACCAAAACTAAATCTCGCCATTGGTTTACAATAAACATGTCCGATCAAGGCAAAGTGTCGGATTTCAGCAGGTCGAACTCACTGAGTTGCTGAAGCTGCTAACACAACCAAACAATCCAGTGTTATGCTATAAATTCAATATAAGATAACATGAAGACATTGCACGTTGGTAGCAGGTACAGTACTGTATGCTGTTCTACATTCGAAATGGGACTCGGGAACAGAAGAGGAAATAAACAGTGCAAATATTGAATTAATTACCTTTAGCCGATGGTTCATCCTGAGGTTTCATTGCTGGGAAGAGAAGAACCTCCTGTTCAAACATAGCATGCAACAGGTTATGAGTGCCGACAAAAAGTTGACTGAATCTCATTTGTGAGTGATTTATATACATATACACAAACAGATTAGAGAGAACCTTGATATTCTGTGAATCCGTTATAACATAGCTAGCCGATCGATACCCAATCCCCAACCACCTGTTGGTGGCAATCCATACTCAAGTGCATTACAGAATGTTTCATCCAAAGCCATTGCTTCATCATCACCTGATTGCCGATCCTGACATTCCAAAATCTTCTTGAGAAAAAGACTCTTACATAATCTAATTAACATTACCTCTACCGCAAAACAGTCATAACTATGTTTGATACCTTCAGTTGTTCAGCAAATCTTTGGTGTTGTACAACGGGATCATTCAACTCAGTGTAAGCATTGCAAAGCTGAGTTAGGAAGTACAAAAACAAACATATGCCCAAGTAAAGTACGGAAGAGACAAAATGAAAAATATTATATTAAAAAGAATAAAGCTCAAAACATACTTCATGTTTGTTGATAAACAGCTCAAAACGTTCAGTCAACCCTGGTTTTGACCTATGCCATTTTGCCAAAGGACTCATTATTTCAGGATGGTTGATGATGAAAGTAGGATTCACACACGTCTCTTCTAGAAAATGCCCCACAAGCTGCATTAAAAAAATAAGAATGAATAAAACTTTTATTAAAAAAAAAAACAAGCATTCATACATAGGAAGAGGGGGGACAGAATTTTGGACCATGGACTTCCTCAAAGAGGGAAATTTCATGGTGTGTAGTGCCCACTGGATTGCATTAAGTTTATTACTAAATGAGAAGTTCTTATAGTGCCTTGATTCACATAAATATTTAAAGAGGAAGAGGAGAGACAGAAGAAATACTTTATCCAACAATCGTGCTATTGTTTGAGGAGGAAGGAATTTAATCTCGAACTTTGCACATGCATCTGCCAAATACTTGTTAGCTTCATCACTGGAAAAGTCTTTGGTATGTTGAGGTTAGCCATCTTCTCTAATTCTGCTACCATGTCAAGCCTCCTGTAGAAGTTAGTGTCAAATTTATTAGCAAAAGACATTTCCAAGGCTGTTTTCTGCTTTGATCACATCATAAGTAAAGATGTATAAACCTGAAAGGTGGAGTGAAATCTATCTCAATTGGATCATTATAAAGGCCATTTGCATGATATTTAATTTTATAGCCACTAGTAAGTTCCTGGACCATCCCTGTTGCAGATTGATCAAGTCGGAGGAAGTCAAAATATGAAAATGATAAAATATCAACAAACAGAAAATTATTGCCCGCCATTCTTCTTACCACTCTACATTTTCTCAGTGACCTCCATCAGGTCATTATAGTCTGCAAAAGCCATATAGAACTCACAGGTAGTGAATTCCGGATTGTGAGTTAAATCAATGCCCTCATTTCTAAATTGTTTTCCAATTTCACAGACACGATCAAGTCCACCAACTACTAGCTCCTTAAGATATAACTCAGGTGCAATGCGCATATAGAGCCTCATATTAAATTCATTGTGATGGGTTGCAAAGGGATGGGCAGCTGCACCTCCAGCAATCATGTTCATCATGGATGTTTCAACCTAATGATAAGATGCTCACATTAACGAAACCAACACAAAAGAAGAATTATAAAGAAAATTTATAATGTGATACATTGACAAATGACTAACCTCCAGGAAATCAAGATTGTAGAGAAAACTCCTTACATAAGAAATGATCTTAGATCGGGTCTTGAACATTTGACGAACCTCCAGGTTTAACATCAAATCAAGATATCGTTGGCAATATTGTGTTTCCTAGCATGAAAACAAAAGCCAATGTAAACCAATTGAATTCAGGGAGATTGAGAAAAAAGGTTAGAATGACTACCTCATAAATGCATCACACGGTTTTTGACTAATATTAGTCAATAGGACGAATCAAAAAAAAATATTGTCAATTGGAAAAATACAATAACGTGTGCATATGAAAAGGTCGGTCCTAAATAACCATCCCATTTTTCATCGAACAAAATAAACAATGTGACATGCATTAGTTGGCATGCTAAGCAAAGGATTCCAAAACAGCTAAAAGCTTTGACATGGTGCCAGGAAGCCAGTAGAATTTCAACATATCCAGAAAAGCTTTTATGATTAAGGAAATGATACCTGATCCTTCAAAATATATGTCTCAGGATTCCTGGTACTTCCCGGGAACCATACATCAGTTTTCTGAAAATAAATGAGGAAACATTGTTTTCATCAAAAGGTCTTAATAAAAATCAGACAATTACACCACATTGGTTTACCTGCACACTGGCATCAGGGCCTGCTTTTTGCCTTGTCATCATATGGAGACAATGGGATAAAACTATAAACGACTTTGGAAAGATACTCAACCCTCCTCTCTTAGTTTTGCCTAAAAGAAACAAAGAACAAGTTTTAAAAAGTGAGAAACAGAGTTACAAGAGGCAAAGTTTTCTAGAAAATAGTTCAGTTTAACATGAA
The DNA here is from genome assembly GCF_006381635.1 of Hibiscus syriacus. NCBI lineage: Eukaryota > Viridiplantae > Streptophyta > Magnoliopsida > Malvales > Malvaceae > Hibiscus > Hibiscus syriacus. The sequence continues at coordinate 1,459,536 of NW_024061969.1, read as the reverse complement.
AAGAATGATGCGGAGAAAAGGATTGTTTAGGAGAAATGTATATAATTTCTCCAACCTGGAAATCCAGTGACGCCAACTATATCACCACGCTTCACAGTGGAACGGAATCTAGCGAATTCAGCTTCATCCAAGCCTGACTTGCTGCTGTAACAGAAAAAAAAAGTATAAAAAAGGAAGAGATTATTGATGAGAACAAAGCTGGGCAGTGGAAAGAAAGGAAACAGCACAAGAAACAAAAAGGCGCATAACAATCACTAATTTAAGCTAAAGTAGTTCAATATGATGCCATGGCAATGCCTCCAAAATATAGATTTGCAGCAGAATCAGATTACAATATATCAGAAAGCTTAGAAATAGAAGATTATTCTGTGCATAAAGGAGAGCAAATAAAATATCATATTGTAATGAAATTCCAACCATAGACTTGATAGAATAAAAGTATTTTCAAGAAATCAATTAGTTAGCAAGATACTGACCCAAAAATATAGTTTTTTTAGCTATGAAATGGAATATATAGAATATCTAAGCCATGCTTAATTATTTAGCTGGATGAAGCACACAAAAAAAAAAGTTTTTTTTGTTACAATTGATTGTGAAATGCAGAGAAAATATAATATCAAGGATAAAGTAAATCCGCATTACTTTGAATGTCCCGTAGCCCGTTTAGCCCGCGGGTTTTAACGGTACGGGCTTAAACGGAGCGGTTTAAAAAACCCGCAATCATAAATGGATTTGAATTCTAAGGCCCGCAGCCCATCCATTTAACCCGCGGGTTAAACGGGCTTACCCGCGGCCCGTTAAATAAAAATAATTTCAAATGTTTTAAATGCAATAAAAAATAATGCTCTAACTTGATATACCTTTAAAAATGATCCAGTAACTTGAAAAGGAAGGTAGCACCGTCAAAATAATAAATAATATTTAAATTTTATTTTAAATAGCCGGAAATGTTTATAAAATAATATTTTTTTAATTTTTTTAATCATTAATATATATATATATATATAACGACATAATTACTTAAACTCAAATTAAAAAAATAATATTCACTTATATCACCAAATTGAAAAACAAATAAAACAATAACCACATTATACTTTTATAAAACACGATTATTCAAGGCCATAATATGAAGACACAGAAGTGTCTGCAAGTAGAAATTCAAACAGAAAAATTCAACAAAGTCAAACATTATACAAATATAACAAATTTTCTTTTGTAAAAACCTTTAAAAGTTGAAAAGTATGTTTTCAATTTTTTTTACTTTTCTTTCTTATTTTTAATTCAAATATTACGTGTCATGTGATATATTATTATAATATCACGTGACCTTTTATAATTAAAGAACGAAATGGATAACATACTTCATGAAAAAAATAAAGGTCAAAATTAAATAAAAAAATCCTTAAATACCAAAGTGATAATGATGTAAATTTTATAAGACTAAAATACTATATAAATCTTTTAATTTTTATTTTTTAAAATGAAGAATAATTTGATCATTGTAAATGAAAAAAATATATCAAGCAACGGTAGAATTATGACAAATGCCCTAATAAATTTAAGAACTACAATGGTTATAAGTAACATCATATTTATAGGTAATTTATTTTATTTTTCTATAAAATTCTTTAAGTTTATTTTCTCTAAAATTTTATAAATTTTAAATTAAGAGGGCTATTACGGGCTTCGCGGGCTACCCGCGATTATACCCATTAAACTCGTGGGTTTAACGGTCTGGGCTAAAAAGCCCGCAATTTAAACGAGCTTCAGTTTTTTATGTCCAAAACCCGCACGAGTCGCGGTTAAACGGATAGCCCGCGGACCTTAGCCCATATACCCACCTCTACCCATAAACCTTCGCATAACAAGAGAAATTTGAAGGAAATAAATAAGAAAACAATGGTCATATACCTCGCATCAGCCATAACTTGCACTTTTGCACTGCCACCATGCAAGTCGTAGAAGAACAACTTTGAACTGGATGCTCTTTTGCTCATAATTCGCCCTAGCATTAAATAAACACAATAGAGTCATTTCAAAATAAATAAATGAACACAACCATGATACATTGGATGGTATATGATGGCAGGATTTTAAATAGCGTTTGCGGTCACGTTTTCGGTCGCGTCGCGTTTTTCGCAGTTGCAGACATAACATGTGCCATCACATTCACTGTGGGTGTCGCAGTCGTGAACTTTTTAAATTTTGCACAACTTATCTTAAAACATAATAAAAATAATTATAATTATAATGAATCATTTTAATGATTTTTAAAATGTTTTCTAAGCGAAATTGACATATATATATATATATATATAGTTTAACAAAGAAAACAAAACAAAACAAAATCGTAAACAATGTAGATTATTTGATTTTTTAGGCTTTTCTAAGTAGGGTATGTATTTATTTTAAAATATCAGAATATAAGGCCTAAAATAAAATAGTTCAAAATATTAAAATATAGAATTAAAATGACTAAAATATAATAAAGGAAAGCATAGAGATCAAAATAAAATAATAACAGTGAGTAGATTATAAATAAAAACAATGACCAAAGTAAAAGAAAATAAAAATATCACAGTTAATTTCGAAATAGAAAATATAAATGAGTGATTAAAATAAAACTAATGAAACTAGAGCATAATATTCAAAATAATTAAAAAAATGAGGAAGGGGTGACTATTTCATAAAAAGGCACATAAATGTTAAGGACCTAAGAAGGATTAATCCTAAAACTTCTTAATAAACACTTCATTAAAAATAAGGTAAATTATCATGATCGGATTCTATAATCCAGAATAAAATTCATAATAGTCCAAACCCAATTACAAAAATATAAATATGCGACTAAAGATGGGGGACTTAAATGAAATTAATCCAAAAATAAATTAATATAACCTAAAACAATACCCTCTGTGTACTTCATCTCTTCTATTTCTCTCCCTCTCCATCTCACGAACGACGCTCACCATGGAGACTCCAAGCCTCTCGATCGTCGCCCACCGTTATTAACGGTAGATAACGGTAATAGCGTCCCGTTATCGGTGCTATTCACCGTTACCCCTTAGATTGCAGACGCGATCGACCAATTTTGGCGTGAATCCACTGCCCACCGTTATTTTCCCGAATTTCGGTTTCGGACGGTGACGCTACCGCAAAATAGCGGACACTATCGCGTTTTCGTCCCGCTATTTTAAACCACGTATGATTAGAGTAGGAGGGCCTCATTAAATAATAGCCAAAGACACTGCAACATCCTCAATATGTACCCCATTGCCTAAGCTTCCATATTCATCTATATATTCGACTATAGACATTGATGTAAAGAATTTATGAGGATATGGATTTTTTCCTTATGCCTTTTGAGCTGCAGGAAATTTCAGCCTATTCTCATGGAATAGCTGATAAGAAAAGTTTAAGTTTAACATTTTGACAAGAGCTCACTTAAATCCTTATTAATTTTGCTCTGTGATTTGTGAAAAGAATCACTATAGCAAACATTAAACTATACCATGGGATCCATATCTTCATCATCAGCGGCTGCAGATTTCTGATTTTGTGAGTTTACCTTGGCTACTGTGTGAAGAAAAATATAATTTAGTTATCATAGATATCATAATGAAATCGTAGGATTTGAGCAATCATAAATAACGCAATGAGAAAGATAATACTGGTCATGCACTTCCAATATTTAAAATTAATTAAAACCCCAGGATTATTATGGATTCCATTTTGCATATGCCATTTTAGTGATCAGTACAATGTACAACCATAGATGTTTTGCTTTATGTATAGAACATTGCATTTGAATGCATCAATATATCAGTACATACACACTACATTGGATGCATTTAACTTTCTCTTACCATCATAACAGAGAAGAAAAGCGCAGAGATGTGTTTTATTTTTTTACAAATTTATCAAGTAAATGTTTTCACAAAACATTTTCTCCCATAAACAGACTGCAATCTTCCATATCAAATATAATAAATCATTCATTTTTGAGTACAAATATGGCTTCTTTCAGTTGTTACTATCATTGCTTGTATTTTGAACCCTTTTCCTTTTATTTCCTAAAATATGGATAAAAGGAAAAAAAGTAAAAGTCTAAAATATAACTTTAGGGAACAACAAATTTGCTTTTTATCGAAATACTTGTTATATTTTTACAAATTTTTAAAAATTATGCTTATCATGATTTTACTGAATATGAAAGCACATTATTGTGTTAGAAAGCAATAGCTAGAAGTAACTTGAAATTAAACAATTGATTAATTATCAAAACTAAAATCTTATTTGTATATTCAAAAGGAAAATATTTTTTCATTAATTTCTAGCATTAAAATATCCACTTCGTTTTCGTATCGAAGTTCACATTTCGCTTAATGAATAGGATGAAGATAAGATCTAAAAAATAAAATGTAGTACACCTTCTTGGCTGCCTTTTCCTCCTCCTTACGACGACGCTCCTCTTTCCTATTCTTATTTTTAAGTTCCTTTTTACGAGCACTGGCAACACATTCAATGTAAGTAAAAAGAAGTTAGATTGATAATCAAATTAGCCAATACTTTTTATTCTCTTCTGATTTCCAAGTTTATTTTCTTAAGAAACAAACAAGTAGAGACGGAGGGAGGAAATGAAATGTACTTTTTCTCTGTGTTTCACCGGGAACAGACGAATCCAATGCTAAATCAAAAACAACTTTCTCCGTTTCTTCGACGGAGCCTTCCATGTTGACAGTACGCGACAAAGAGAGTTTGGCGTCTAGATAAAGTGAAATGTTAAAGAAAAGACAACCTGAGCTAGGGTTTTAAAACAAAGTGTTGACCTTTTTTTGGTAAAGTATACAAATTGTCCCTCAATTATAGGGTTTTACTTTGTTGAGTCCCTCGGTTATTAAAAGTTATAAAATGGTCATTCAACTATAGGGTGTTGTTTTGTTGAGTTTCCTGACTATTAAAAGTTACAAAATGATTATTCGACTAGTCGTATGTTAGAAACTTATCATTTTTCGTTAAAAATTAATAGTCTTTTAATCTAGATGTTAGCCTGTTGATTAAGGGTTGATCCACAAAATAGAGCTAAAGTGGTTTGGTGATCAGATTTTAGCATATGACATTCAACAGATTAATGTCTAGCTCATATGATCGCCAATTTTTTAACAGAAAATGATGAATTCGAAATATATGAATAATCAGATGATCATTTTATAACTTTTAATAGTTAGCGGACTCAACAAAGGAACATCTTATAGTTGAGAGACCATTTTGTAACTTTTAGTAGTCAAATGACTTAATAACATTACTCTATAATCGAATGACCATTATTGTACTTATTCTTTTTTTTCAATATAAATATTGGACTATGTTAGTATAGTAAATCCATATAATAATACAAGTTTTTACTATATGAAAATAGTAATGATTATCAATAATCTCTAGAGTAAAGTGGTTAAAAGTTCTTATTTGACATTTCATTTTTCTCCTAAATTGTAAGTTCAATAATTATTATGAATAAAATCTCACTTATCCCTCCATATAGATAGGTTTTGTTCAAAAAAAAAAAGGAAAAAAAAGAAAAACAATGATAATGATTTGATGAACCCGGGAATGGAGTTCCCTTAGGGCCCAAAGTGATTCGGTCTATGTAAAAATTTATATATTCGATAAATTTTAGTCTACTATTATTTTGGTTCATGTAAAAATAAATATTTAAATTAAAAAATAAAAAAAAAAATATTAAATATTTAATTGAGTAGGGACCATACTAAAGATGAATAATCTCATGTTATCAATTTTTTGCTCTAATAACAATTTAGGTCATTGTAAGTTTAAATATGAGACAAATAAGCACTGTCTTGTGAATTTTGAGTTTAAATCCTAATAAGTCATTATATTTTTCTTAAAAGATTCAATATTTTGGCCCATACCAATATTTAATCATGGCTCCGTCCCTGGTTGAACTCATCAAATATCATTAATGATAAAATAGAATGCTATTATTCTCTTTAAAGATTTTGGATTCGAGAAGCTATGTATGCATAATGTTGTCAATTGATTAAGAAAATTCTATGCATATACTATTTTTAGTCACCTTTTTATACTGATAAGATTTAAAGTTAAAAACGGTTATCATTTTATTTATTTTATTTGGTAAAAACCGGTTTAAAATGTTAGGATTCATATGTTACATTTGAATTTAATAAAAAAATTCATGTGTTTTCAAGGGGTTTTTTATTTAAATATTCCTTCATAGAAGATTACTATCAAAACAATATTTATTTTAAATTATCTTCTAAATTAATATTCTTACATCACTTTAGATAAAAATTAATATTCCTGCAATGACCTTGAAAGGCTGACTAGGAATTTTATTTGGGGCCATACGAATGAGAAGAATAGTGTCCACCTTGTTAGCTGGAATGTTCTTTGCAGCTCGGTCAAAGGAGGTGGACAAAAGCATCTACGGACCCAAAACGAGGCTTTCCTTTTTCAAACTTGCATATAAACTTACTAATAGAAATGATCTTTTGTGGGTGTAGGTTGTGTGTAATAAATACAAGATGGACAAGTTACTTCCGGAAGAATTGCAAAAACGGGTGTAGTAACCGATTTTCGACGATACGAATTTTTTGGAAAAAAATGAACTAAGAAAAGAAATGAGAGTCGCCATCAATCATTTTTAAGGTAAGATTGGACACTTAAAATCATGTAAATTTAATAAAATATTTTATTTTATCAAAAATACCAAGTTTTGGTATGCAAAATCAGAAATTTGGTTCGGGAGTCAGTTACGCGTGGGGAAGGATTAGCACCCCACAGAGCCCAAAATTGGTACCTACTCGATTACCCTATATTTTAAAAATTGAAAGTTTTGAGTTCAAAATTTTATTTAATTTAAAATTCACTATGTATGCATATTTTAAAAAAAGATGTCGATTTACCAAAACTAATAACGACCACCCCAAGCAAAAGCGGAAGTTTCGTTATCAATCACAATAAATTGACATTGCCTTAGTAATTAAAAAAATCATGATGTGGGGCTTTGCAAAGGATGTTGATTTACTTTGAGAATCAATAGCGGTTACCCCGGACAAAAACGGGGATACACTATTAACCTTTAATAAAATGAACATTGTAGAATGAAATAAATCAAAATATAAAATTTAAAATAAGATACTTCAGAAAATTAAAAGATGGAATTTAAAGGATTGAAATTTCAATACTAATAAGTAAAGGCACAAATTAAAATAACATAAATTTAAAGGTTAGAAATGTAAATAACAGAAAATAAATCAATCGAAATATAAAATTTGAAGTTAGGGGTTATTAAATAGAATTTTACCTAGACCATGAATAATGTGGATCATACCCAAGGCGGGTCACCATAAGGTCATATTATAATAAATAAATAGAACGATAGCCAAATTAGGAAATAAACAGTGGCCAAAATGCATAAATTAAAACTACCATGTCAAAATCATAGGTAAATAAAGAAAATTGAACTGATTAGTGACTAAAATAAAACAAAATAAAAATAGGGATCAATTTCAAATACAGAGCAAACGGATGATGACTAAATTGAAACAAATAAGAATAATGAGTCAAAATAAGAATAAACCAACAAAATGAGATCCCAGTGACCAAAACGTAAAAACACAGTTAATTAAGGGGGCCTATATAGTGTTTGACCCTAAATCTAATGACTTAAACATAAAACGTGGGAAAAAAGGGATCTAAATAGGATTAACCCCAAAACTTTAATATCTAACCTAAATATATTAAAGTAAAAAACACTAAAATTAAACTAACCTAAAGTAAACTTATATCCAAATCATATTCAATCATGCATTGACCAATTATCGACATGTACCGTAAAGCATGCATAGAGTAGTAAAGTATTACCTCAAATTTCGAGCTACATCGATCGATCATTTACTCCATTCGATCACTCTCGAACTTGAATTCGATGTCCCATGATATCTCGGATACATAACAAAAGAAATTACATCAGAAATGGAACTTAATCATGAAAATAATATCGAATAAGGTAAATAAGTGAAAAATATCTTATCGGATTTGAATTTGGAAAATTTACATTGGATTCAGACTCATGATGTTGAAAAACATATAATATGACATTTCAAAAATTTTGAATTTTTAGTCAAAGTTAACGATCAAACTTGATCAAAGTCAAAGTTAACAGATCAGGTCAAAGGATCAGATCGATTTTGGTTGACTCAGACCGGTTCGGGTTAACTCGGCTTGATGTGATAAACTCTTGCAGTAGTTTTCGATGCAGCCTCAAAATGTACCAGGCCTGCCACCTTTTCCACTTCTAGCCTTCTGAGGTCCTGCTACAGACTGCTTTGGAAATAATTCTGGACACTCCCTTTTAAAATGACCAGGTTGTTTGCAATGAAAATATTTTCCCTCAGCAACCAAACACTGGCCTGTATGTCGCTTTCCACAATATTCGCATTCAGGAACAAGTCGTACTCCTGAACTTCTAGTACCCATTGAAATTGCCTGTCTCTGCTTAAACTTTCCTCCAGAAAATCATTTTCTGCCCGTGGATACTGAGGAAGCATAATTTTTCTGTTGCTGACCCTTGTTGCGTTTGGTAAAGGGTGCAGGTGCAAAGTATGAGCTTCCAAACCTTTTGTTAGTCTGAGCCTTCTTCGCCTCTATATCTTTAAGGTCAACTTTTTCCATAGCTTTAACCTTGTTTACCGCTTCTTGAAAAACAGTGAAATGATGAGAAACCAAAATTCTCTTATACTGAGAATCCAATCCAGAAACAAATCTATAAATTCTAGATTTCTCAGTCGGAATAAGCTCCGAAACAAAATGACCCAGCTTGTGAAATTCACATTCATACTCATAAACTGTTATGCGGGATTGCTTTAAATTTAGGAATTGTGGCATCATCTCATTGACAAATACGTCCCCAATATACTTTTCCTTGAATTCACTCAGAAAGAATTCCCATGTTATCTACTCAGTGAAAACTCATGCGACTGCTGTATTCCACCACACACTGGCTTGCTCCATCAGTAGAGACACAACCCCTTCTAATTTTCCTTGATCATCACAAGGAATCTTGTTGAGCATATTATTGATATCATTCAACCAGAAATCAGGAGCCATCGGATTAGCATCCGAATCACCTCGAAATTCAGGTGCTCTCATCTTCCTCAGTTCTTTCGGAACTGACACTAGGGGTCGACGGTTAATAATAGTGTCTAGTGCTTGTATGAACAATCCCCGATCTTGAACATGCATATCCTGTTGATTCAGATTAGACAGCTCTACATTCGGCTGAGCATTGGGTGGATTCTGATTCACCTCGTTACTCCCACTCTGTACAGGAGTAACATGCTCGCCTGCCCTACTCGATTCTTGATGATCTGACATCTGAACACAGTCAAAATCATCGTCCATTAGTAAAGAGTAACTTTACTCCTAATAAGCTTCATCACAATATATATACAACTATCAGTAACTTTTGACATCCTAGTGGCATGTATATACTTTTTATTTCAAAACAAACTCGGTTTAGTCCTAGAATTGGCTAAATCTGTAGCTCTGATGCCAATAAATGTAACACCCATAATTCGTATAATTATACCTGTACTGATTATAAATGTTATCCGAATTTCTAAAACCATTTTACAATTCAAAAACGATTTAAAATTTATTTTCTTAAAATGATAAATGATATTATAAAATATTGTATCAAATAAACCATGTTTTGTTGTAACCAATTTAGTTCAAAAGATTTCTTTATGAATAGTGAACAATACCCGTGAACAGTGGGGGAATCGGTTCCCTGTTGGGGGGAATCGGTTCCCCTTTTACATTCTGGAAAATTTGCTAAAACGTGGTTACTGTTCATTGCTTCAGTAACTCCGAAAATACATATATGTTCATAAAATTCCATTTTTTTTTATGTTTTCCAATTTTTGTTCAACAAAGCAAATAAAAAATAATAATTACATGCCACTAATTAAGTCTACAATACGTCTTAGGATGTCTTACTGATAAAGAAATATACTTCTTGATGCTTGATGTTGCTTTGAACTCTCTATTCCTCTACGGGCTTTTTACCTACGCGTGAAAATCATCACACACTAAGTATATAATTAGTGAGGCAATTAAAACAATAAATAGTGCAATACAATTCATGCATGAATTTATATTTCAAATCTAATGCCATAAAACCATGCTAATAGCATATTCAATATTTTTACCATGATCAAAATATCATAATTGAATATAAAAATATTATTTCCAAAATACTTGCCATTCATTCCAATAACTCGTAAGCTTATTTGTAAAACTTACCATTTATTAACCAATAAACCATAAACCATAGACAATAGCCCAATATAAAACCCCGAGGACCCTGGGTACACGAGTCGAATATAAGCACCGTAGTGCTATCCCGTATGACAGATAAGTTCGTGTCCACCATAATCCGTATGACACATAAGGTCGTGTCCACCATCTGTACTAAGTATCCTTAAGTACAGTCCCGTATGGCACATAAGGTCGTACCCACCATATACACTAGGTATCCTTTAGTGTATCCCGTATACAGCCTGCTGCTGGACTCTATGGCATGCCAACTATACCCTGTCCCTCAATGACTTACTTGGGTGTACAACCTATTTTATTTGATCCATCCATGGCAAAGTATATTATCAATATTTGACATTGGGCAGTTCATACCCGAAATAACATTCCTGGTAAAATATCACATTTTCCAACTCAATGCATTATAATTTCAATCTCTGACATATCAATGTCATGTCAATTTATAAAAAATATGATATAATATCATGTTGTATTGCACTCACCTTGACACTTTATAATTTCATGCATGTATTGCACCCACCTTGACACTTTATAATTTTCCAAAATATAAGCCTCACTATTATCCACAATAACCCTTTTCTTTTATACTCGAATCGTTTTGAACACCGAGTAAATCACTCTGTACAAAATATAAATTCATACCTATATATGTTAGTATTGTACTAACATAAAAATATTTCCAAAATAAATTCCATAATCGTACTTCAACTATTCACCATAAAAATACTTTATTAGTATTGGAACCAATTTTTCCAATTTACTCAAAATGGTCCTTCACCATTTTACCACCTAAATCCTTAATACCAAAAATTCCAGCATAACACATCAATTATATAACACTTACACAACAATCCCTCAATTTTCTAGAATTTACAAATTAATCTCCAACTTTTCAAAACTTACAAAATGATCCTCAAATTTTCTAAAACTTGTAGCATACTTCCTTCATCATTTTCAACCCATGTATAATTTTTCCATAATTTTTCTCACTCAAACAATCCATGACCAAAACTCATTGAACAAGTTCTAAAAAGATTAAACATGTTCTAATCATCACACATGCTTGAATATGAATCTACTACCCCACAACAATAAAAAATCCATCATCAATTTCATGATCATTTATAAGAATACAAACCCTTAAATTTTGGATCTTTGAACACCAACAAGATTACCATGCAATATTGGTACCAAAAGATAGAGTTTTTCATGTATAACAATTTTCTATTTACAACTTACTCAAAATCCTAAGTAAATTACTTGAAATTTGAGTTTAATCTTTCCCTTACCTTGAAAGAGAACCCACGGCTGATTTGGAGAAAAAGATAGCAAATTTGGGTGCATTCATCTTATTTTACTCTATATTCCACTATAAATGAATATTATATTCATTTAATTGGGATATGACCAACTCACCCTTAATGAATCTTCCTATTTACTATAAAACCATGACAACTCATCCTCATCATAATTCAAAGTCAAAGATGAAATATTTTGACTTTAAATTTCCGAATTTTCCCATGAAATTTCAAAACTTGCATTTTAGTCACTAAATTCCACTGTTTCGATTAAATCTAAAAAACTGCATATTTCTAGACCAAAATTATCTGATCCAAAATATTAAAATAATATTTCCAACTATTTTATAACATCTTTCAAATTTTTGTAATATTCCAATTCAATCTGAAATTACCGATTCCTTACCGGTTTTAACCATTTCTAATTTTTTCTTTACCAAATTCCAAATTCAAAATATAATTCTATAAAACCCCACTCTCAAGAGTAAACTATATATTTATGAAATAAAATTCTTTTCAAGAACTTTACCACTTAATTACCTAAAATTTCTTCCAAGTTTTATACTTTGACCATCAAACTTTCAAAAGTTACATTTTGGTCACTAACCAAAATTTGGGGTATTACAATTGTCCTCTCCATAAATAAAATTCGTCCTCGAATTTTTTTAGTACATTTATGATAAAAACATATGAGGATATTGCTTCCTCAAGTCTTCCTCTCTTTCCCACATAGCTTCCTCGACTTTATGATTTCACCAAAGTACTTTAACAAGGCGAATTGTCTTGCTACGCAATTCTTTGATTTCTCTAGCTAAGATCCGAACTGGTTCTTCTTCATAAGTCAAATCTGGTTGGATCTCAAATTTCTCTGGTGCAATGACATGTGAAGCATTTGATCAATACTTTCTAAGCATTGACACATGAAACACATTATGAACCTTATCCAATTCTGGAGGTAACGCTAACTGATACGCCACCGGTCCAACTCTCTTTAATATTTCATAAGGTTCAATGAATCTTGGACTTAGTTTTCCCTTATGCCCAAAACGAAATATCTTTTTCCAAGGTGATACTTTAAGAAAAACTTTATCACCTTCATGGAATTCAATCTCTTTTCGTTTTAAATCTGCATAAGACTTCTGACGATCAACTACAATCTTGAGATTATCTTGGATTATTCTCACTTTATCCTCAACCTCCTTCAATAAATCAGAACCAACAAGATTTTGATATTTCAACTCGAACCAATTTAACGGTGTCCGACACTTTCTTCCGTATAAAGCTTCGTAAGGAGCCATCTTAATGCTCGATTGATAGCTGTTGTTGTAAGCAAATTTTGCTAGAGGCAAATACTTTTCCCAAGATCATTCAAAATCAATCACACAAGCCCTCAACATATCCTCAAATATCTGGATAGTTCGCTCAGACTGACCATCTGTCTGTGGATGAAATGCCGTACTGAAATTCAATCGAGTACCCAAAGCTTTATGCAAAGAATTCCAAAATCTTGAAGTGAACCTTGGATCCCTGTCAGATACGATTGATACTGGTACTCCATGTAACTGAACTATCTCCTTGATATACAACTCTGCATATTTATCCAAGGCATAGTCCATTCGCACCGGAATGAAATGTGCCGATTTAGTTAACCGATCAACTATCACCCAAATGGAATCCTTCTTATTTGATGTCAATGGTAGCCATGCGACAAAATCCATAGTAATTCTCTCCCACTTCCATTCTGGAATAGAAATTGGTTGTAACAATCCCGAAGGCACCTGATGTTCAGCTTTCACTCGCTGACACGTCAGACATGTCGTAACAAATTCAGAAATGGCTCTTTTCATACCCGGCCACCAAAATCGACTCTTTACATCCTGATACATTTTTCTCCCACCTGGATGCATAGTCAGTGGACTATAATGTGCCTCAGAAATAATATCTTTCTTTAACTCATCATCATGTCGAATACAAATTCTTCCTCGATAATACAGACATCCATCTGACTTGACTTTAAAGTCCTTATTATCACCTTTTTCCACTAGTGAAATCTTTTCCAAGCATCTGTCATCTTTCCTTTGTAGCTCTATTATCCGATCTAAAAGCATCGACTTAATTTTTAATTCATCCAATAGTGAACCATTTTCTTTCAACAATAGTCGCACATCCATAACTCGCAAAGCTGCAAAAGTTTTCCGACTAAGTGCATCTGCTACAACATTTGCTTTACCTGGATGATAATCAATGATCAAATCATAATCCTTTAAAAGTTCTATCCATCTTCTCTGTCTCAAATTGAGCTCTTTTTGAGTCAACATATATTTCAAGCTCTTATGATCCGTGTAGATGTGGCATCTCTCACCATATAAATAATGATGCCAAATCTTTAGAGCAAAAACTACCGCTGCTAACTCAAGATCATGAGTAGGATAATTCCTCTCGTGTGTCTTTAATTGTCGAGAAGTATAGGCTGCCACCTTACCGTATTGCATAAGTACACAACCCAAACCATTACGAGATGCATCACTATACACCACATACTCTTTACCCGATTCCGGTTGTAACAACACGGGTGCTTCTGTTAAAATCTTCTTTAGAGCTTCAAAATTATCTTGACATTTTTCAGTCCAAACAAATGAGACATCCTTTCTCAAGAGCTTGGTCAAAGGAGAAGCAATCATCGAAAAGTTTTTCACAAACCTTCGATAATAACCAGCAAGTCCCAAAAAACTTCGGACCTCTGTAACATTCTTTGGAGGTTTCCACTCCAATATTGCTTGAACTTTCTTAGGATCAACTCTTATGCCTTCAGCTGAGACAACATGACCAAGAAAAGAAACTTCAGATAACCAAAACTCACACTTTGACAGTTTGGCATATAACTTTTTATCATTAAGTATTTCGAGCACAGTACGAAGATGAACATCATGTTCCATCTTTGTCTTTGAGTATACCAGAATATCATCAATAAAGACCACCACAAATTGATCTAAATAAGGTTGAAATACTCTATTCATCAAATCCATGAATACTGCTGGAGCATTTGTCAACCCAAACGACATTACTACGAACTCGTATTGTCTATACCATGTTCTGAAAGCTGTCTTTGGAACATCTTCCTCTTTAATCTTTAACTGATGATATCCCGATCGAAGATCAATCTTAGAGAAAACAGATGCTCCCTTAAGTTGATCAACCAAATCATCAATCCTCAGAAGAGGATACTTGTTCTTTATCGTCACCTTGTTCAATTGTCGATAATCTATGCATAAACACATTGATCCATCTTTTTTTTCACGAACAACACCGGTGCACCCCAAGGTGAAATACTTGGTCTTATAAATCATCTATCCAGTAGCTCTTGCAATTAATCCTTTAATTCTCTTAACTCTGTTGGGGCCATTCGATAAGGAGCCATCGAAATAGGTGTTGCACCTGGGAATACATCAATCCCAAACTCCACCTCTCTATCTGGAGGTAATCCAGGTAGCTCATCCGGAAATACCTCTGGATATTCTCGCACAGTTGGAATACTTTCGAACTTAATTTCTACAGTTCTGGTATCCAACACATTTACTAAAATTGCCTGACATCCCCGAACAATAATTTCTTAACAGTTAAAGCTGAAATCACATTGGATAAGGGATTTAACCTTTCTCCAACAAATATGATCTCTAAACCCGTTGTATCCTTTAAAAACAATCTCTTCAGATGACAATCTACCCAACCATAGTAGGAAGATAGCCAATCCATGCCTAAGATTATCCCGAATTCCTCAAAAGGTAATTCTAACAGGTTTGCAGGAAATTTCACTCCTTGTATCTTTATCGAACATTTGTTACTAATCCGACAGATTTTCGCACTATGGCCCAATGGATTGATTGCCACAATATCCCTAGAAATAGGTTCTAAGAAAATTCCCCTATCTCTTACCAGTTTTGTACTTATATACGAGTATGTAGAACCGGGATCAATTAATACAAAAACATGTTCATCATATAGATAAAAGGTACCCGCTACAATCTCAGGAGCATCTCTGTCATCATCAGTCTTGATGTGATAAACTCTTGCAGTAGTTTTCGATGCAGCCTCAAATGTACCAGGCATGCCACCTTTTCCACTTCTAGCCTTCTGAGGTCCTGCTACAGACTGCTATGGAAATAATTTTGGACACTCCCTTTTAAAATGACCAGGTTGTTTGCAAGGAAAACATTTTCCCTCAGTAACCAAACACTGGCATGTATGTCGCTTTCCACAATATTCGCATTCAGGCACAAGTCGTACTCCTGAACCTCTAGTACCCATTGAAATTGCCTGTCTCTGCTTAAACTTTCCTCCAGAAAATCCTTTTATGCCCGTGGATATTGAGGAAGCATAATTTTTCTGTTGCTGACCCTTGTTGCATTTGGTAAAGGGTGCAGGTGCAGAGTATGAGCTTCCAAACCTTTTGTTAGTATGAGTCTTCTTCGCCTCCATATCTTCAAGGTCAACTTTTTCCATAGCTTTAACCTTGTTTACCGCTCAGTGGAAACTCGTTCGACGACTGTATTCCACCACACACTGGCTTGCTCCATCAGTAGAGACATAACCCCTTCTAATTTTCCTTGATCATCACAAGGAATCCTATTGAGCATATTCTTGACATCATTCAACCAGATATCAGCAGCCATCAGATTAGCATCCGAATCACCTCGAAATTCAGGTGCTCTCATCTTCCTCAGTTCTTTCGGAACTGACATTGGGGGTCGACGGTTATTAATAGTGTCTAGTGCTTGTAAGAACAATCCCCGATGTTGAACAGACATATCCTGTTGATTCATATTAGACAGCTCTATATTCGGCTGAGCATTGGGTGGATTCTGATTCACCTCGTTACTCCCACTCTATACAGGAGTAATATGCTCGTCTGCCCTACTCGATTCTTGATGATCTGACATCTGAACACAGTCAAAATCATCGTCCATTAGTAAAGAGTAACTTTAATCCTAATAAGCATCATCACAATATATATACAACTATCAGTAACTTTTGACATCCTAGTGGCATGTATATACTTTTTATTTCAAAACAAACTCAGTTTAGTCCTAGAATCAGCTAAACCTGTAGCTCTGATGCCAATAAATGTAAAACCCATAATCCGTATAAATATACCTATACTGATTATAAATGTTATCCGAATTTGTAAAACCATTTTACAATTCAAAAATGATTTAAAATTTATTTTCTTAAAATGATAAATGATATTATAAAATATTGTATCATATAAATCATGTTTTGTTGTAACCAATTTAATTCAAAAGATTTTTTTTATGAATAGTGAACAATACCTGTGAACAGTGGGGGAATCGGTTCCCTATTGGGGGGAATCGGTTCCCCTTTTATATTCTAGAAAATTTGCTAAAACGTGGTTACTGTTCATTGCTTCAGTAACCGCTACAGTAACTCCGAAAATACATATATGTTCATAAAATTCCATTTTTTTATGTTTTCCAATTTTTGTTCAACAAAGCAAATAAAACATAATAATTACATGCCACTAATTAAGTCTACAATACGTCTTAAGATGTCTTACTGATAAAGAAATATACTTATTGATGCTTGATGTTGCCTTGAACTCTCTATTCCTCTACGGGCTTTTTACCTACGCGTGAAAATCATCACAAGCTAAGTATGTACTTAGTGAGGCAATTAAAACAATAAATAGTGCAATACAATTCATGCATGAATTTAGAGTTCAAATCTAATGCCATAAAACCATGCTAATAGCATATTTAATATTTTTACCATGATAAAATATCATAATTGAATATAAAAATATTCTTTCCAAAATACTTGCCATTCATTCCAATAACTCGTAAGCTTATTTGCAAAACTTACCATTTATTAACCAATTAACCATAAACCATAGACAATAGCCCAATATAAAACCTCGAGGACCCTGGGTACACGAGTCGAATATAAGCACCGTAGTGCTATCCCGTATGACAGATAAGGTCGTGTCCACCATAATCCGTATGACAGATAAGGTCGTGTCTACCATCTGTACAAAGTATCCTTAAGTACAGTCCCCTATGGAACATAAGGTCGTACCCACCATATACACTAGGTATCCTTTAGTGTATCCCATATGCAGCCTGCTGTTGGACTCTATGGCATGCCAACTATACCCTGTTCCTCAATGACTTACTTGGGTGTACAACCTATTTATTTGACCCATCCATGGCAAAGTATATTATCAATATTTGACATTGGGCAGTTCATACCTGAAATAACATTCATGGTAAAATATCACATTTTCCAACTCAATGCATTATAATTTCAATCTCTGACATATCAATGTCATGTCAATTTATAAAATATATGATATAATATCATGCTGATAAAACAAGGTCGACTTATCGCAAGTCTTCCTAATGATGTATAAAACATCCATATATAATTTCATGCACGTATTGCACTCACCTTGACACTTTATAATTTTCCAAAATATAAGCCTCACTATTGTCCACAATAACCCTTTTCTTTTATACTCGAATCGTTTTGAACACCGAGTAAATCACAATCTGTACAAAATATAAATTCATACCTATATATGTTAGTATTGTACTAACATAAAAATATTTCCAAAATAAATCCCATAATCGTACTTCAACTATTCACCATAAAAATATTTTAACATCTATTAATTTTTTTTAGTATTGGAACCAATTTTTCCAATTTACTCAAAATGGTCCTTTACCATTTTACCACCTAAATCCTTAATACCAAAAATTCCAGCATAGCACATCAATTATATAACACTTACACAACAATCCCTCAATTTTCTAGAATTTACAAATTGTTATCCAACTTTTCAAAACTTACGAAATGATCCTCAAATTTTCTAAAACTTGTAGCATACTTTCTTCATCATTTTCAACCTATGTATAATTTTTCTCACTCAAACAATCCATGACCAAAACTCATAGAACAAGTTCTAAAAAGATTAAAAATGTTCTATTCATCACACATGCTTGAATATAAATCTACTACCCCACAACCATAAAAAATCCATCATCAATTTCATGATCCTTTATAAGAATACAAACCCTTAAATTTGGGATCTTTGAACACCAACAAGATTACCATGCAATATTGGTACCAAAAGATAGAGTTTTTCATATATAACAATTTTCTATTTACAACTTACTCAAAATCCTAAGTAAATTACTTGAAATTTGAGTTGAATCTTTCCCTTACCTTGAAAGAGAACCCACGACTGATTTGGAGAAGTAGATAGCAAATTTGGGTGCATTCATCTTATTTTACTCTATATTCCACTATAAATGAATATTATATTCATTTAATTGGGATATGACCAACTCACCCTTAATAAATCTTCCTATTTACTATAAAACTATGACAACTCATCCTTATCATAATTCAAAGTCAAATATGAAATATTTTGACTTTAAATTTCTGAATTTTCCCATGAAATTTCAAAACTTGTATTTTAGTCACTAAATTCCAATGTTTCGATTAAATTTGAAAAACTGCATTTTTCCAGACCAAAATTATCTGATCCAAAATATTAAAATAATATTTCCAACTATTTTATAACATCCTTCAAATTTTTGTAATATTCCAATTCAATCTGAAATTACCGATTCCTTACCGATTTTAACCATTTCTAATTTTTTTTTCTTTACCAAATTCCAAATTCAAAATATAATTCCATAAAACCCCACTCTCAAGAGTAAACTATATATTTATGAAATAAAATTCTTTTCAAGAACTTTACCACTTAATTACCTAAAATTTCTTCCAAGTTTTATACTTTGACCATCAAACTTTCAAAAGTTATATTTTGGTCACTAACCAAAATTTGGGGTATTACAATACATACTGTGAATTTGCTTTTGATCTGATCTTCGAGTGGATGTATGTTGCTCTGCAGATCTTATGTCTGACCCTCTTGCTTCTCAGTACCTAGTTTAAAATGGTTACACGCTAAGTCATAGACTTAGTGAGGCATAAAACTACTATAATGCATTTCCTATAAATATGAACATGCAATGTAATTATTCAAATAAAATCATAACTATCATATCATGATTCCATCATATTACATATGATTCATTATAAACAATAATAACATGATAACATATAATAATGTAACCAAACTTATCATGATTCCATCATATTCCCTCATAATTCCTTCATCTTACAGTTTTAAGATAACTTAAGCTTTCCTTAAGTTTATGTATCATCCAATGATCATAAACCAAACTTAAATTCAACAACTAATCAACTCAGAATAAAACTTACCTTTGCTATAGTAGCTCACGGCTGAAGAAGAATAAGAGAGTTTTCTTGAGAAATCTTCATTTTCCCCTTTTTACACATCTCCACGTGTATATATCTCCTCTATATCTCATTTTTAATTCATTTATAGGTCAAATGACCATTTTGACCTTTCATTAATCCTTATTTTCTATTTAGTCATGTGCAAAATTTTCTATATAAGTCCCTGAACTATTCAATTTATATACTTTAGTCACTAAATCCTGAAATTTTACAATTTGGCCACTAACCCAGTTTTTAGGAAGTTACAAATCTCTCTCCCTTAAGTAAATATTTCCTCGAATTTTCACTGCACAAAGAGATGGGGGTACTGATTCCTCATGTCCTCTTCACGCTCCCACGTTGCTTCCTCTACGTTGTGATTCCTCCATAATACATTGACCAATGGAATAGTCTTGTTCCTTAACTATTTTACCTCATGAGCTATATTTGGACTGGTTATTCTTCATAAGTCAGGTCAAGATGAACCTCTATCTCTTATGGTGTTACAATATGGGAGGGATCGGGCATATATCTCCAAAGTATTAAAACGTGGAAAACATCATGGCTCTTCTCCATTTCAGGTGGCAAAGTTAATTGGTATGCCACTAGTCCCACTCTCTTAACGATCTCATAGGGTCCAATAAACCAAGGACTAAGCTTTCCTTTTCGCCCAAACCACAACACTTTCTTCCATAGAGACACCTTTAAGAATGATTTATCTCCAGCTTGAAATTTTATCTCTTTTCTCTTAAGATCGACATATGATTTCTGTCTATCAGCCGCTAGTTTGAGGTTATTATGAATCACTTAAACTTTTTCTTCCATTCATGAATTAATTCAGGACCAAGAACTTCTCGGACTTTAAGCTCATACCAATTCAAGGGCGTATTACACTTTCTCCCATATAGAGCCTCATAAGGAGCCATCTTGATACTTGACAGGTAGCTATAGTTGTAAGCAAATTCCGTAAGTGGCAAGTATTTTTCCCATGATCCCTTGAACTCTATTATACAGGCTCTCAACATATCCTCCAAAATTTGGATAGTCCGCTCAGATTTCCCATCGATTTGAGGATGGAAAATTTTGCTAAAATTCAATCAAGTTCCTAACGCTCCATGTAAAGTCTTCCAAAACCTCGATGTGAATCTGTTATCCCGATTAGAAAAAATTGAAACTGGTACACCATGTAATCTAATAATCTCCCTGATATACAATTCAACATACTTATCCATGGAGAAATCAGCTCTTACTGGAATGAAATAAGCTGATTTAGTCAATCTATCCACAATCACCCAAATTGAATATCTCTTGTTTAGTGTCAATGGCAATCCTGTCACAAAATCTATTATCATATTTTCCTATTTCCATTGAGGAATAGACATTGGTTGTAATAATCTTGATGGAACCTGATTCTCAGCTTTGACTTTCTGACAAGTCAAGCACTTGGATACAAATTTCGCAATACTTATTTTCATTCCTGACCACCAATATCGACTTTTGAGATCCATATACATATTGTTTCCACATGGGGGCATCGTCAATGGACTACAGTGATATTCTGTTAATAGTTCATTTTTCAACTCAACATCATCTAGAATCACTAATCTCCCTCGGCAATACAGATTCCCATCAGCTTTAATCTCATAATCATTAAGCTCTCCATTCTTTACTTACTGTAGCCTCTTCAAACACTTTTCATATTTGGTTTGCATTTCCTTAATTCTATCTAGCCATGTTGGCTTAAGGGTCAAATCTGCACATACTGCACCATCTCCATCAAATGAAAACCTGACATCTAAAGCTTGTAAGGATGAAAACATCTTCCGACTTAAAGCATCTTCCACCACATTTGCTTTTCCAAGATGGAAATCGATTACCACATCATAATCTTTTAGAAATTACACACATATCCTCTGTCTTAAATTCAACTCTTTCTTGGTCATCAAATACTTCAAGCTCTTATGATCAGTATATAAATAGCAACGTTCACCATATAAGTAGTGACACCAGATTTTAAGAGTAAACACTACTGTGGCCAACTCTAGATCGTGCGTTAGATAGTTCTTCTCATACAGTTTCAATTGTCTCGACACATAAGCCACCATCTTTCCCCCTTTCATCAATAACATCCCAAGCCATTATGGGACATCTCGCTATAAACCAAGTAGTTCTTGCAAAATTCAGGTTGAACCAATATTGGAGCTTCTGTCAAAATTTTCTTCAACGTTTCAAAACTTTCTTAACACTCAGGAGTCTAAGTAAATGGCACATCTTTCCTCATCAACCTAGTTAAAGGTAAAGCTATCATTGAAAGTTCTTAAGGAATCTTCGATAATAACCTGCAAGTCCCATAATACTTCAGATACATTCTTTGGAACCTCCCATTCTAGAATGGCTTTTATCTTCTGAGGATTAACCCGAATTCCTTCCGCATAAATCACATGTCCAAGGAATGTTACTTTATTCAACCAAAATTCGCATTTAGGTTGAGTTACATATAGTTAATGCAGAGACGCGTTGAACTATATTTCTTCTTGATAAACAATACTGGATCTCCCCATGGCAATACACTTGGTATAATGAATTCTTTATCCAACAATTCCTGAAATTGATTATTTAACTCCTACAACTCTTTTGGAGCCATTCTATACGGTGCCATTGCAATGGGTGCGGTTCCAGGAATTATCTGAATCTAAAATTCCACCTCTCTATTTGGAGGTAAACCTGAGAACTCTGTCAGAAAGACATCTGGAAATTTTCTAACTATAGGAATTTCTTCTAACCCTTTCTCCTTGGTTCTAGTATCCAGCACATTAGCAATAAAACCATGAAATCATTATAGTAATAACTTCTTTGCTGACATTACTGATATAATGTTTGCCAATTGATTACATCTTTCACTGTACACTATTACTTCCAATCCGTCTGAACTGATTAATGTTACCCTTTTCAGTCTACAATCAATATTAGCGTGATAAAGGTATAACCAGTCCATTCTCATTATCACTTCAAATTCCTCAAAGGGTAATTCCATCAGATTAGTAGGAAATTCAATTCCCTAAATTCGTATGGGACACCCTTGACACACTCTATTTACACAAGCATTGTGTCCTAATGGATTTGTCACTATCACATCACTACTAATAGCTCCTAATTGAATTCCTAATTCTCTCACCAATTTACTACTAATATATGAGTATGTAGAACCCATATCAATCAATACGGCAACACATTTATCATACAGTAAGAAAATGCCTACAATTATCTTTGGATCATTACGATCTTCATTAGTCTTTATATTATACACTAGGACAGTAGAGCACACTTATTTTTGAGTAGAGAATTCGGGCTGACTTCTTCCTCTACCCCTTATCCTTCTTCTATGAGACATCAAACCAGATCGCTTTGACTGTGCAGGTTCTTCGGCCCTCAATAGATAATCCCTCATGTAATGTCCTGCTTCCACACATCTAAAACAAGCTCCAGAGATTACTCTACATATTCCATTATGACTTCTTCCACAAAGTTGTTATTGTTTAACTTGACCCTGATTTGTTATTCCAGTACCAGACCCCACTGATTGAGTCTGTCTAGCTCTCATCTGATTTGATCCTCTAATAGAGAATTCCACTAACTTAGACCTCGTCTGAGATCGAAAACCAGAATCTCTACTTCTCTTGGGTGGTGCAGAACTTGATGAAGCCCCAATTTTTTTAGAAGGTTGGGCTTTTTTCTCCCTAAACCATTCATTATGAGCTATCTCTACAGCTTTAGCACGATTAACTACCTCCTAAAATGGGGACAAGTTCAACACAATCAACATCTCCTTTAACCTCTGGCGCAAGCCCTCAACAAACCACTCGCATGCGTCTTTCTCTGACGAAACCAACACAGCCGCAAAATGACTTCACTTGTTGAACTCGAACTCGTATTCATATACAGTACGATTTACTTACTTCATGTTCAAGAATTCTTGCTTCATCTGCTTAATGAATTGATCTTCTATATACTTGTGTATGAACTCTTCTAAGAACAAGGACCAGGTTACTTGATCACTAGTCATCCTCAGGGTAACATTTTTCCACCAAATTCTCGCTTGCCCACAAAGCAATGAGACCACTTCATCTAACTTTTCCACATCCGAACAGTGGAGTCCATCTAACATGATCTTCACATCATTGAGCCAAAGGTTCACAGCAACAGGACCTTCATTGGTTTCACCTTTGAACTCATGAGCTCCTAATCCCTTTAACTCATTTGCTATATTCATTCTCTGAGTAGAAGGAACATGAGGTTGGAAACGCTTTAGAATACAGTCCAACGTTTTGAAGAAAATGTCTTGGTCTTGTACATGCACTCCAGAAGGAGCATGTTCTTCACCTTGCCTGGCCAGGGCAGGTGAATTACTACTCTTAACTAGCCTATCATCTCCTGCTTCACTTCGGTAGCTACCTTGTCCGAACATCTAATAAGATATAACCATATAGTTCTATTAGCAAAACAACATACTCATTACCCTATCAGAATAGAAGTTCTCACATTTATGTTGGCATTTAAATGTAACACCCCCAACCCGTACCTGACCCGAATACAAATCCGAGGTGTCACATCAACTATTCAAAATTTTTAAAACTTATAAAAATAATGAAAATTCAAACTTTCATTAAAAAAAGTTAATAATTTACATAAGTACGATCAAAACATTACAAAACTAATTAGAGCATATGTGAATTACACTTTCCTACATGCCAACGCCTTTGATACAACAAAATAAATACTGTGAATTTACTTCTGATCTTCGAGTGGATGTATGCTGCTCTGCAGATCTTAGGTCTGATCCTCTTGCTTCTCAGTACCTACGTGTAAAACGCTTACACGCTATGTCATAGACTTCGTGAGGCATAAAACTATAATAATGCATTTCCTATAAATATGAACATGCAATGTAATTATTCAAATAAAATCATAACTATCATATCATGATTCCATCATATTACATATGATTCATTGTAAACAATAATAGCATGATAGCATATAATAATGTAACCACTTTTTATATCTTTTATAGGCCCATGTATATCACTTAGAACTTAAGGTATGCGAGTATATTGAGATTATGCACATATGTTGTCACCACAGCTCGTATAAGGGTCCACTTAGTGTCATGTGAGATATGTCCCGAAGGACCTATGTAACCCTCGACTCTTATATCACATAACATGAGCAATATTATTATACTTCATATATTCATGTACTCATGTCATTTCTCCTATAATCACATATTACATGTACATATAACCATTAACTTCATATCATATAACATATGTTATTTGAGTATGTTTACATGATTTATATAACATATATCAAACCATAATAACATATATAACTTATGCATGTGTTTATAATGACCATAATGTATGCATGTTCATAACTATTGGACTATGAAACTAACATAGGAAATAGACTTATCACTAGTCTTATTTCCACTGAACTATACTTATAGTATGCACTCACCTTAGCCTCACTTAATTCCAAATCCACTTCTATGATTTAATCTATTTGGATTGATCCTAACTCTACGTTGTTTCGGAACTTGCTTGTGCTCGATATCTACACAATCATACATATTATATACATATCAACATTCCAAATATCATGATTCGATCCTTATGTTCTTAGGCTAAAAGAAAGGTTTAATTCTATTTTCCACTTGAAGTAGTATCGGTACCCAATGTATGGTACTGATACTTCCCTAGTTGTGGTATCGATACCAAGCCTGTGTATCGATACTCATTTTGTATTTTGTAATCCTCATTTCAAAAATGGTATCGATACTGACCTTACGGTATCGGTACCCTTAGTATCTGTTAAGTTAATCGATCGATGGAATAGGCCGGCCAAGAGGGGGTGAATTGGCAATTAAAATTTTGGTGGAAGCTTTTACAGAAAATTGAAAAAATTTGTACAACGATTTAGAGTGGTTTGACTATCTCAACCAAAGTCTACGTCCACTACCTTAGCTATCCACACTAAGTATTTTCCAACAAATTCACTAATTTGTTCTTTCTTTTTGAGGCCAAAGAGATAACCTTACGACTCCCTCAAAAATATACCCCAATTCTTAAGAACACTCTTTTTCAAAGAGAAAACCACAAATTTGCAAACTTACAAGGAAAACCTCACAATGTAGATTGTTTGCACAATTCTAGAACAAAGAAAGAACACTCAAGAATGAATACAATTGAGTACAAGTAGTGTTCTTGAAAGCAAAATGAATATTGAATGAAAAATAGGCTTGAAGTGCTCAAACAATAAGTTTGATGCTTTCTCTTTGATTCTCTCTTGATTCTAGTTGATTGTTGTTTCTTCTTGTTTTTCCTTATAGATCAATGGCTTCTAAGCTTGTTTAAATACTCCTTCAATTGATTCTGAATGTTGGGAATGATTACTGGAGTCAATAGAGCCGTTTAAGTGTGAAAAACAATTAATAAAAAACAATGGGAGCGTCTGGTGCATCGATGCATAAGGCTAGTGCATCGGTATACTATGTGTAAAATTCAAATATTTCGACCGTTGACCCTTAGTGCATCGGTACACTGATGGTACATCGATGCAAAATATACTTTGATGTTTTGAGAAAGCCTGGGTGCATCGATGCATGGCTTGTGCATCGGTGCATAAAATCAATTCGATGTTTTAATATATATGGAGTACATCGATGCATGGTATATGCATCGGTACACAAAAGCCATTCGATGTTCAATTAAAACAAGGATGCATTGATTCATTGATTCATGCATCGGTACACTTACCTGAAAAATTGATTTTAGGCTCGTTTTTTGTTCGAAATACTTTGTGAAAATTATTTCAAAAATATTTTAAGTATAAAACACAATTTTACACATTAGTAAGGATTGAGATTGAACTTTGAAAGACTTGGAGTAATATTTTGATATTCAAATAATTATATCGAATATACTTTAGAAAATAATTTGTAAAATCTTAAAATTCATTTAAACTTAGTTTGTTAAATCGAAACATCAAAATATTTTCAACAATCTCCCCCCTTTTTGATATAACAAAACATTTGTGTAATTTTAAGATTTTCTTTTGAAATCAAGTTTTAAAATTACTCCCCCTTACTATGATACATCTTCTCCCCCCTTTTTGTTAAATCAAAAAGACTTTAATAAAAGCATTTGTAGAACAAGTTTTGAAACATAGCCAATTGATATTTATAAATGTAGCTTAAGCTGCTAAGATCACAATCAAAATAGAGATTAGTCGTTAGTTTAATAAAACAATATTCATAATAAAACGAAATGTTATATGGTAAAATTGGTCATATGCTAAATGATACAAAAAAACTAATAAACCAATATAAGTTCAACAACCAAATATATATAATAAGTTCTAAAATCCAAGCATCCAAAACATAAATCGAAACATATAATCATTCAAAATCAAAAATAATCCAAGAACATCAAAATGTTTATCAATCCAAGGTCTAAGTTCAAGAAAGCATGGCAAGTAAAGATCTACTCCATCAGAGGGTCGGGAGGAGGAGGATGATGTGCTCGTACTTAAAAGTGAGAGCGTTCATACATTCACGCATCTCCCATTGAAATTCAGTTAGCTAAGACTCCATGGAAGCAAACCTCAGATCAAACAATTATAGGAAAAATAAAAAATATGGAGGCGTTTGATCTTTTTGTTGTGCTGGATCCGGTGCAGGCTCATCGTTTGGTACGTGATTGTCAATATCTTGCATAAGCTGTTGAAGCTCGGGATCATCGTCAGCAGTCGGTCCCGGAGGAGGAAGAGGAGCACGAAAAGAGCTAGGAGCAGCTCGTGAAAAACTGGCTCCCGAAGTTTGCTTATTGGGTCGAAAGACCCATTGACCAGTTTCCTTGTCTTGTTTCCAGTCAGCTTTCTTTAAGGAATTGAGATTGATTTGGTTTTGAAGAGGGATGGGACTGTCGAGAGAAACTCTAAGACCGAGTTTGATAAAAAGATTACTAAATAGACACCCATATACTAAAGTTTTGACATGTTTAGAAGGGACTACAATGATGGTATCTGCTAGTTCACTAAAAATGATTTGTGGAAAATATATCTTTCTATTATGCTGGATACAATGTATCCACCATAAATCTCTGACACAAAGAATGGAGTACCTACCTCCGGATGGTCGAAACCACCAAGGGATCATTAAATGCAGAAAACGATCGTGATGTGTACGTAAGGTACTAATACTAGCATTAGGAATATAGGGATATGCCATATTCTCTTTCTCATTAAATAAACCATTGTCATCTAGCCCAAATTGTTTAGCTATAGTCTCAGAGTCAATATGAATATATTGTCCTAAAAGGTAGGATCAAATTCCTATAGTCCCACATTGACTCTCGTTTTGAATGCATACCACATTAGAGTAGAAAATGCAGACAAACTGATGATAGACAATAGGTTTAAGGTGAAACAATTTATCAAACTTCCAGGATTTTAGAGTTGGTAGGTATTCAAAGTTGATATCTACCATGGCTTGAACAGAGGGAATATGTTCTTCCCAGATTTTGTAAGCTCGGAAGGAATCCGTGTACCTATGGTAGAGTTCTTCTCTATGATGACCAGACATATTAAAACAGGAGTTTAGAATGGTCATATTGGGATCGTTTGGATTTGGAGGGTGAGGAGGAATAGGATTAGGATGTCGGTTAAAATGACTCGAAGAAGTCCTAGGGCGCTTAGGGTTTGACATAGTTTAAGAAATCCGAATTAGGAATGTAACCTGCAATTTTGAAACACATGTATGCAATATAATCAATCCCAAAACTCAGTTGAGTCCGTAATAATTCAAGGTTCTCTGAACCGAATCCTAATGGGCAAAGTTTTTGAAAATTTTTGAAAACAACATTTGAAAAATCAATGTATAGTTTTCAAATCAACATAATTAGAACAAAAACATCAAATTAAATTAAAATTTTCGAATATTATATTTTTTATTTCGAAATTCTTGAAAATTCTTGAAAAATTTAGTGTTTTTGATGAAATTGATTATAAAATATAGTTTCTAAACACTAAACAATCAATGCTCGATGTAATGTTCATCCTAGAACTAATCTAAACTAGTTCTAAAATCAAAATTTGATAAAATATGAGTTTTTAGAAGAATACCTTGAAAAATCTTGGATTGAGAGGAATGTGATGATGTTTTGCAAGTTTTGATGATGTTAGCAGGATTTGGAAATGTAAAACTCGAAGATTCCGACTATTTTTCGTTGATTTTGAGCAAAAGGAGAGTATAGGAAGAGAGAGAAACGAACGATGGCTAAGAGTGTTTCAAGGGTTTTGAGAAAATGAAGAAGAAATAGGATTTTTAACCAAAAACCCGACGGATGCATCGATGCATGGCCTAGTGCATCGATGCACACTCAAGGAGTGCATCGGTGCATCTTCATGATGTACCGATGCACATTCAAGGAGTGCATCGATGCATCTTCATGATGTATCGATGCACATTCAAAGGGATGCATCGATGCACTTTCATAGTGTATCGATGCCTTATGCACAAAAATGTCAAAAATCCGTTTTAAACACTTAAAATGCTAAATAATTTAGCTCTAGTGGTATTGGCAACTCATATATTGAAAATTAATCAAGTTCAATCAATCAATTTTATCCTTAAACTACATTTGAACATAAAATCAATTTTCACCAAAGATTATAAACTCCCCCTAACTATTAGCAAAGAATGCAATCAAAACTGTTATTTTATAAGCATTTTTCATTTATTCTTAAAACTTCTAAAATTATTTAAACACTAAGTGATGATAGGTTAGTTAAACTTAATTCTCTCCTAAGAGTCAAAAATCTTTCTTTGTCTAAAGGTTTTGTAAAGATATCCGCTAATTGGTGCAAAGTATCAACAAATTATAGAACTACATCTTCCTTAGCGACATAATCTCTAATGAAGTGATGTCTAATTTCAATATGCTTAGTTCTAGAGTGTTGGATGGGATTTTTAGTGAGACAAATAGCACTAGTACTATCACACTTGATAGGAATGGTACCTACTTCAATTCCATAATCAAAAAGTTGTTGTTTCATCCATAAAACTTATGTACAACAACTACCAACTGAAATGTATTCCGCTTCAGTGGTAGATAATGCAACACAATTTTGTTTCTTTGAAAACCAAGAAATTAGCATATTTCCAAAGAATTGGCAAGTACCAGAGGTGCTTTTCCTATCTAATTTGCATTCTCCATAATACGCATCAGAGAAGGCATGCAAGCTATAGCTAGAGTCTCTAGGATACCAAAGTCCTAAACTAGGAGTGTCCTTAAGGTATTTAAAGATCCTCTTAACAGCTAGTAAATGTGATTCCTTAGGACATGATTGAAATCTAGCACATAAGCAAACACTAAACATAATGTTCGGTCTACTTGAAGTTAGATAAAGAAAAGAGCCAATCATTGACCTATATAATTTAACATCCACACAATTACCTCCTTCATCTATGTCAAGCTTTGTCGATGAGCTCATTGGAGTGTCATCAGGTTTCCCATTTTCCAGTCCAAACTTCTTGAGCATATCTTTGATGTACTTAGCTTGATTGATGAAGATGACATCTTTTCTTTGCTTGATTTGGAGTCCCAAGAAGAATGAGAGCTCCCCCATCATGCTCATCTTAAATTCTCTTTGCATTAGCTTAAAAAATTCTTGGCGAATAACATCATTAGTAGAACCAAATATTATATCATCAACATAAATTTGAACTACTAATAAATCTTTACCTTTATGCTTTAAAACAATGTAGTGTCAACATTCTCTTTTGAAAAAACTTTATCAATTAAAAAATTTGACAATCTTTCATACCAAGCTCTAGGAGCTTGTTTTAAACCATAAAGTGCTTTTGTCAATTTAAGAACATTATTTTGAAATTTTGAATCTTCAAAACCGGGAGCTTGTTCCACATACAGTTCTTCTTTTATAAAACCATTTAAAAATGCACTTTTAACATCTATTTGATATAATTTAAACTCATTGAAACATGCAAATGCTAATAACATTCTAATTGCTTCCATCCTAGCTACGGGAGTGTATGTTTCATCATAGTCTATGTCCTCTTCTTGAGTATAGCCTTGAGCAACAAGTCTAGCCTTGTTTCTCACTATATTACCAATTTCATCGAGCTTATTCCTAAATACTCATCTAATACCTACAGTAGATTTATTACTAGGCGTTTCAACTAATGTTCATACTTTGCTTCTCTCAATTTGATTTAACTCTTCTTGCATAGCCATAATCCAATGTTCATCATTTAATGCTACTTTAATATTCTTAGGCTCTATGCATGAGATAAATGCAACATAATTACAAATATTTCTAAGAGAAGATCGAGTTATTGCCCCTTTGGATGGATCACTTATAATCTCACCATCCTTGACATAGTTGTACTCTCTTGGGTAAAATACTTCCCTTTCTTCAATGGTTGGATTCTCGAGGGGATCATGAATTTCCTCATCTTTTGTTTCTTCCTTTGATGATGGTTCTTCAACGTCATTTGCTTGTATAATACCTACATCATCATCAACATAAGAATTCTTCCTCGGAAGGAGATTATCATCGAAAACAACATGTATAAACTCTTCTACAACTAAAGTTCTTTTATTAAATACTCGATAAAATTTAGAATTTAAGGAAACACCCATAAAAAATTCTTCATCACTTTTAGCATCAAATTTGCCAAGATTGTCTTTACTGTTGTTTAAAACAAAACATTTACATCCAAAAGGATGAAAATAGCTAATATTAGGCTTTTTAATTTTAAAAAGTTCATATGGAGTTTTCTTTAAAATAGGCCTAATCATTACTCGATTAACAACATAACAAGCGGTATTTGTGGCTTCCGCCCAAAAATATTTTGGCAAATTGTTTTCACAAAGCATGGTTCTAGCCATTTCTTCTAAAGTTCGATTTTTCCTCTCAACAACTCCATTTTGTTGAGGTGTTCTAGGTGCTGAAAAATTATGGCTAATACCATTAGAATTACAAAATTCAGTAAATCCAAGATTTTCAAATTCAGTTCCATGATCACTCCTAGCACTAGTTATAAAGTAACATTTTTCATTTTGGATTACTTTTGAAAACGTGATGAATTTTTCTAATGTTTCATCTTTAGTATTTAAGAATATAACCCAAGTATATCTAGAATAGTCATCTACCAAGACAAATGCATATTGTTTTCCACCCAAGCTAGTAGTCCTAGTTAGCCCAAAAAGATCTATATAAATCAATTCTAATACTCTACTAGTGGATACGTCATTAATGGATTTAAAAGAAATTCATTTTTTCCTTTAGCACAAGCATCACAGATTTTATCATTATCAAATTTAAGCTTAGGCAACCCTCGAACTATATCTCCTTGAATCAATCGTTGCAAAACACTCATACTAGCAAGTCCTAGTCTCCTATGTCATAACCAACTATCATGCTCATCCTTATCAACTAGGCATAAATTAGTCATATTTATGGAATCTAAATGTACAATGTAAATGTTTCCTATTCTATGACCAACAAGCATAATCCGATTAGATGCAATGTCAATGACTTTGCAACCATTAGTATCAAACATGACATTGAATCCCTTATCGCACAATTGACTAATACTCAATAGATTATGCTTTAATCCATTCACATATAAAACATTCTTAATTTTTATGGAAGAGGTATTACCTATAGTTCCTATACCTTCAATGTGACTTTTTGAGTTATCACCAAAAGTCACTTCTCCTCTATTTTTGGCGTTGAGCTCTATGAACCAACTTTTTTCTCTGGTCATGTGTCTTGAGCATCCACTATCAAGGTACCATTAATTTGAACTTGTTTCCCTTGCCTTGTAGCAATGCTCCTTTCCTACAAACATAGATTAATTTTTGATTTTTGGTACCCAAATTCTTTTGGGTCAATATTCATTAGTTTCCAAAATTCTAGTCCCCTAAGGTATTCATTTGTGTAGGATATCCTTATCTTTGGTAGCAATGAGTTCTTTAGGAACCCATATACTTGTAACAATCTTTCCATTAGAGGTTATTTGGGGACCTCTATGATTGTAGTTTTTAAAACTTTTTCTAACAAAGTTGCATTTTGAATTTTCTCCATTTTCAAAACGTTTTGTTCCAACTTTATCAAAAGAAGCTTTAATATCATTATTTTTCTTTTGATGATCATCATTGACCTTTGAAAGTAAATTTTGCAAATCCGAATTTTTCTTTTCAAACTCTTCTGGTTTGATTTCCAAATTTTTTATTTTACTTTCAAGATCATTGTTGGTCTTGGATATGAGATGATTTTCATTTTTTAATTTCAAAATATCATTTTTTATATTTTAAAAACAATTTCTCATAATCCGAAGCCAACCCATTATATTCCTCTAATAATTCATCATAAGATAAATCATCTAAATCAAATGAGTTAGAGGTTACCTGAGAATCTTTCCCGAATGCCATCAAGCACAAGTTTTCTACTTCTTGTTCCTCTTCATCAGAACATTCTTCATCGCTCCATGTAGCCATGTGAGCCTTGTGCTTATTCTTTGATTGACCCTTTCTCTTCAAATGTGGGCAATCATATTTGACATGCCCCGGTTTCTTGCATTCATAGCAAAAGATCGGGTCCTTTTCTTTTGGTTCATTTTTGAAGCCTTCATTTTGTTTGAATTTTCTTCCTCGGTTTGGCCTCATCATTTTTCTGAACCGTTTGGCAAACAATGACATTTCCTCGACATCGTCATCTTCATCCGAATCACTCTCATCTTTTGTTGATTTAAGAGCAATTCTCATGTTCTTCTTCTTCTTCTTCGTATCCTTCTATGGCTCGTCTCTTTTCTCAAGGTCTTTCTCTCATTTAAGCATCATTTCATGTGTGAGGAGAGAGCCAATAAGTTCATCGAGGGTCAAGTATTTTAAGTTCTTAGCCTCAATGATCGCCGTCTTCTTTATTTGCCAAGCTTTCGGAAGTGAGTAAATTAACTTCCTTACAAGCTTGTCATTTGGAATGATTTATCCATATGATTTGAGACTATTGACAATCATGGAGAATCTATCCGTGATTTCATTGACATCTTCATCCAGTTTCATCCTGAAATTTTCATAGCTATGAGTTAGAAGACTAATTTTAGATTCTTTTACCTCGTTTGTGCCTTCATGGGTGACTTGTAATTTGTCCCATATCTCCTTGGCGGTTATTCATGATGAAACTTTCCCATATTCATCTGGTCCAAGAGCACAAAAGATCATATGGATAGCTTTGGAGTTGAGCTGGAACATTCTTGTCTCTCCTTCACTCTACAATCTCGGGTGAGTGGAGGGTTTGATGTATCCATCTTCTATAACATTCCATGCTCCCATGTCACTTGCTTGAATGAAATAAATCATTCTATTATTCCAATAAGCATAGTTAGCTCTATTGAAGAAATGAGGTTTGTTGACGGGCATTGAATCGAGAATGAAGTTGGAGTTTGAAGCGTCGGCCATTAATGACTTGAATATCGATGTAACTCTTCCCGAATCAACTTAAGAGGTAGTTAAACCTTTAAATGAGTGAGGCTCTGATACCAATTATTGAGTTAATTGATCGATGGAATAGGCTAAGAGGGGGGTGAATTGGCAATTAAAATTTTGGTGGAAGCTTTTGCAGAAAATTGAAAACATTTGCACAGCGATTTAGAGTGGTTCGACTTTCTCAACCAAAGTTTACGTCCACTACCTTAGCTATCCACACTAAGGATTTTCCAACAAATTCACTAATTTATTCTTTTTTTAGGCCAAAGAGATAACCTTACAACTCCCTCAAGAATATACCCCAATTCTTAAGAACACTCTTTTTCAAAGAGAAAACCATAAATTTGCAAACTTAAAAGGAAACCTCACAAGGTAGATTGTTTGCACAATTCTAGAAAAAAGAAAGAACACTCAAGAATGAATACAATTGAGCACAAGTAGTGTTCTTGAAAGCAAAATGAATATTGAATGAAAAATTGGCTTGAAGTGCTCAAACAATGAGTTTGATGCTTTCTCTTTGATTCTCTCTTGATTCTAGTTGATTGTTGTTTCTTCTTGTTTTTCCTTATAAATCAATGCCTTCTAAGCTTGTTTAAATACTCATTCAATTGATTCTGAATGTTGGGAATGATTAGTGGAGTCAATAGAGTCATTTAAGTGTAAAAAACAATGAATAAAATAGTGGGAGCGTCTGGTGCATCGATGCATAAGGCTAGTGCATCAGTACACTATGTGTAAAATTCAAATATTTTGATCGTTGGACCCTTAGTGCATCGGTACACTGATGGTGTATCGATGCTTTGATGGTGCATCGATGCATAAATATGCTTTGATATTTTGAAAAAGCCTGGGTGCATCGATACATGGCTTGTGCATCGGTGCATAAAATCAATTTGATGTTTTAATATATATGGAGTGTATCGATGCATGGTATCTGCATCGGTACACAAGCCATTCGATGTTCAATTAAAACAAGGGTGCATCGATACATTGATTCATGCATCAGTACACTTACCTTAAAAATTGATTTTAGGCTCATTTTTGGTTCGAAATACTTTGTGAAAATTGTTTCAAAAATATTTTAAGTATAAAACATAATTTTACACATTAGTAAGGATTGAAATTGAACTTTGAAAGACTTGGAGTAATATTTTGATATTCAAATAATTATATCGAATATATTTTAGAAAATCATTTGTAAAATCTTAAAATTTATTTAAACTTAGTTTGTTATATCGAAACATCAAAATGTTTTCAACAGTATCGATACTACCTTTCCAGGTATTGATACCCCATGAATGAGCATGTCAAATTTAGGCTTATGGTATCGATAATGTTCAACCCATATCGATACCCCTATACTAAATATCACTCTTTTACTCTTGAAGTATTGGTACTAGATGAAGCAGTATCCATTTTTAACCAATATTTCACTTTTTAAACCTAAAATTTTACCCATATCAGCTCAAATCCTTCATGTCTTATCCCCTTCTATACTCTTAACTCAAGTACACATACTCTAACCAATTTCTATTCATTTAACACATCTTTATCTTCAAAATTCTCCTTGTATATCTTGAATTTAAGAATCCTACCAAATTTCCAAAATGTTCTAATTTCAATTCTAACACTTTATACTTCTTAATTCAACTAATGACAAGTCAAATTTAGTTTCAAATTCTACTTATCAACTATTTTCCAAGATTTCATTTAGAAACTCCTTATCTTTAATCCCTCCTAATTCCTTCATCTTATAGTTTTAAGATAACTTATGCTTTCCTTAAGCTTAAGTATCATCCAAGGATCATAAACCAAACTTAAATTCAACAACTAATCAACTAACAATAAAACTCACCTTTGCTATAGTAGCTCATGACTGAAGAATAAGAGAGTTTTCTTGAGAAATCTTTCATTTCCCCCTTTTTACATATCTTCACAGGTATATATCTCCTCCATATCTCATTTTTAATTCATTTCTAGGTCAAATGACTATTTTTCCCTTTCATTCATCCTTCTTTTTTATTTAGTTCTACATAGAATTTTCTATATAAGTCCCTAAACTATTCAATTTATATACTTTAGTCAATAAATCTTGAAATTTTACAATTTGATCACTAAAACGGTTTTTAGGATGTTACACCTTTGCACATAGCAGAGGATCCTGCAGTAACGGTAAGGACGCACCCTTATACATAGCAGAGGAGCCTACGGTAACGGTAAGGACTAACCCTTGCACATAGCAGAGGAGCCTACGGTAACGATAAGGATATGCATGTCATAGACTAGGCCAGAAATACTTCCTCCAATCATACCCCCAATGAAAATAATAAACATGTGTGTATTAGAGTGAAAACGGTAATTAATCCATTAAAATATAAAAATGTTCATATTTAGAAATCAGGTACAAAAATATCGTAACCAAAAATCATATAATAAATATGCGGTAAATCAGATATCAAATAAATTGTATTCAGAACATAGGGTATTGTCTCATAAAAATATTCAGTATGTGATTTTTTAGGATCATATATTATTCGGACATTTTTCGGAGGCTCCAAGTAATCAGAAGGGTATTCAAAATCCTTTGCATATGAGTTGCTTATGTGTTCATATATGGCTGGAGTGATTCTATTATTCATGAAAATTAGAAGCATTTTGGGTATTAGATTTTTGGAGAATTCATAGTGATTTGAGCTGATAAGGAAGAAATGAAGATTCAAAACATTTACAATCTATGTTGATTTATCGGATTATCGAACAACTCCCAAAACTGATGCGTGTCGACTGGTTAATTCATTGCCATTCCAGGGTATTCACTCTTTAATACTAAAAATTATTGTCCATAGATCATATTCAGAATCATCGCTGAATAGATCTTCCAATGGTCTTTATTTCATTTCTACACTTCAACGATATCAGGAAATACTGATGTACTTGATTCGTGGTTTATGAACCATAAGAACAATACATCATGTAAGTTCAACAGCGTTCCCAGACACATCCAAATCACTTATTTAATCCTCAGCCATTCAGGTTACTTAGTTCATTTAGCAGTCAAGTCTATCATGTTTACTTCAGAGCTTTCCAAAGTAATTCAGACGTTTCTGAATTTCGGATACATATTGTACTTCCGTTCAGTTCAATTTGATCATATAAAAAATCATTTTAGAGACTGAGGATATCCAATCATTCCTGAGCTTGGTGATATTCTTCGGTCAATTACATTCCAAGGGTATTTTGGTCATTTTATAGATCCAGGGTGTTTCAATCCTTTCATTCCTTCTGATCTTTTTATTCAATTCATAGTTACCA
Organism: Hibiscus syriacus; assembly: GCF_006381635.1. Classification (NCBI taxonomy): domain Eukaryota; kingdom Viridiplantae; phylum Streptophyta; class Magnoliopsida; order Malvales; family Malvaceae; genus Hibiscus; species Hibiscus syriacus. Next base: position 1,421,651 of record NW_024061969.1, on the reverse strand, counting down.
TTTATTTCAGTCATTTCAAACAATTCCGACAAAAGAGCAACATTGATAGATTATTCCTCATGTATTTACTTATAACTCAGAGATTTTCGGATTATCAGGAATTTTCTGAACAAATATAGGATCTAACAATTAAATCAGTAATTTATCGGGTTCGACATGACTTCTTAGGGTACTTTCTCATTCAGAGTCAACTCGAACTATTTTTACCTCTCAAGGGCATTTTCAAAATTTCTTAACCAAGTAATTTCGGTATTAACTCTTAACGATGATAATTATAATTTAGATATTCTAGGGTTAATCATTTTCCCAGATAATCTCTAAACTTGGATTTATTTTTTTTATCACACTTCTAATATCTTGTACAAGCCATCTTGGGTTTAGAAATCGGTTATCTAGATTTTCTAAGCAAACTAGCATTTTCTATGCACATTAATAATTTCATCGGATCAATATGTCTTTCAAAGTTATTATCCAACGTCCAAGATCAATTCTTATCTTTTTACAATGTAAGGGTATTTTTGTAATTTTACCTAACCGGAGTATTCTCATAATTTCTCATCTAAGTACTTTTGGTATTTAACCTTTAATGATATAAATTATAATTTACATATCCAGGGCTAATTTCTTTATCACTTAATCAAATAACTTGTAATTTAATTCCAACTGTCCTCCAATTTCTTATATTAGTCATCTGAGCCATATTCAGTTACTGAATTTTTATCGTATTCGGATCGAGGGTAGAAATTAATTAACTACACAAATGAGACTAAACATTATCTTGTTCATGCATTTACCAATATCAATATGTTCCATAAAGCATAAAGAGGTAGTAATGTATTACCTCGGTTTCTGTGCCCCCCGATTAAACATTTAAACTCCATTCGATCACCCTTTATCTTTAATTCAACTTCCAATAATTCCTATGATACATATCAACAGAAATTTCATCTGAAACGAAGCTTAATTGTGAAAAACGGATCAAATCGGGTGATTAATCAATTAAAAATATCTTACCGAGTTTGAATTTGGCAAAACGGACCTTAAAAACGGACTCAGGATGTCGAAAAAATGTCAGGATAGGTGTACCCAGAAAAATTCAACAGTCAGTCAACGGTCGGTCAATAGTGGTCAACAGTTAACGGTGGTCAGTGGTCAACGGCTACGCTTGGCTCAGACCGGTCCATTCGATTCAGACTGGTTCAGCCGGTTTAGACCGGTCCAATCGGTCAGTATATTTGTTGCGTATTGTGAGTACTATAAAATTATACGCAAATAATGTGCAAGTATACACAATTGCTCAAGTAATAAAGTGATGAGTGAGTATCGTCTCCACAGGGATTAGAAGGATATTGAGTGAAGTTTATGCACTATTCTATCAAAGTATAGTTAGTCTTGATATATACAAATGTCACGACAAATGAAAAATGTATGATGGTGGATATGATTGATGGTCTGATGGTGTAGCAGGTGGAAATGCAGTGGCAAGAACAGATGTTCAATGTTGGAAATGATGAAATGTCAAGGCAATGAAAAGTGGTAAAAACAGAAAATAAATAACAAATAAAATAAAAAGAAGATAATCCTCACGTGACAAGCTTCTAATGGAATGAATGGTAGAGATTGATTTGAGGATGCTAAACTTATTTCTCAGGCATATTTAAGTTTTTTGGACTTCACTTACTCGACAGGGCTTTCCTAGAGTGTTCTTAAAGGAACCTAACAAAATAGGATGCCAAGGCATCTACTCTCACTCAACGATGTTGGTCAGCCTACCCTATTGATAAATATGCCCTTTTTAGTCGTTGAAATCTTATCCTAGTCTCTCGCGAGATCTAAGGGATTAGGTTATAATATTCCTAGGCCGGTTCAAAGCCCCTTGAAAATACTATAACCCATTTCTTATGAGGATCTTGTCTTGTGTTTCTCTCGAATACTACAAGTATTTTTAGTTTAGGTTTCTCTCGAACACCTAACCTTCATCTAAGAAATAGACACTCCCATGCCTCTTACAAGCCTAGATGGTGAAGCATTCATAAGCAAAGCAAATAAAGAGCCAAGATAAACTTAAATATATACCATTAAAATAAAGTTTAAACAACCATAAAAACAACCACCACCAAATAAGTTAGTTCATGGTGGGGTTCGAAATATTCATAGAAAAATCCATAAAATATTTGTTCCAACAACCCACATAAAATAATTAAAAATAACAGCAAATGGATGGAGGAAAAAGCCTTCAACGCGCGTTATCGGAGCTCCCCTCGGCCACCACGAACCATCTTAGCTTGCTAGTTCCTCTCGGTGCCTAGCTCGCCACTCCTTGGAGCTTTATTAATGGAGGAAAACCCAAGGAAGAAGAAAGGGAAAAGGAAAATAAAAATGAGATTTTTCTGCTCTACTCTATGTATCTCCTTTCTTCCACACACACTCTCTCTTGTGAGGTGTAATATATAATAAAAATATCTAGGGGTAATGATGAGGTTGTTGGGATATTATTGGGTGCAAATACCCCTCATACCCCTAAGATCACACCTTGTGTGTGAACCTTATCCTCCAGGTGGCAGTGGTCCCCTAACAGGTTGTTACAGCCATCATTTCACGTACAGAGCCATCTGTCCTCGTACAGATGTATCTTTTTGTCGTTTTCTGTGCCAGAAATACTAAGGCATTTCAATATGCTTCAGCTACGTGTGATGCCTCGGCATTACTTCCCAAAGAGACCTTTTGCTTGTTATTTTCTGCACATCACTAAAAACTACACCTTTCTCCCCATATAGCACCGTAATAAAATAAAATAACACAACCACAAAAAATGCAATGATATGCAGCTACATACATCTAAAATGACCTATATGTACCCTTAAACAAACAATAACTTAAGTAAAAAAGGCCTTAAAAGTAGTGTTTTTACGGAGTTGTCACACCCCCAAACTTAAGCTATTGCTTGTCCTCAAGCAATGGATAACAATTAACACAATCAAAATGTCATGGAAATTTTCATTAATAGGACAACAAGACAAAAATTGAATTTCAACCCTCAGAAAAATTGGCTTCAACATGCTAGACATATCAAGAATTCAAGTACTTTTCCGTATGTAAATATTCTTTATGGTGTTTTGTGTGCTTGATTGTATATAATCTATACTTAACAAATTTAGGCAATTTCTAATTGAGTTCCCTAGCTTCGCCACGGCATTAACTTATTCATTAAGCACATTTATACTCCCTTTTCACTTACTACACATTTTATTCTCTTTTTCTTCTTTTTTTTTCTTCTTTTTTTTACGCTGCTACGAAGGGAGTCGGCTCATCACACCTACCATCCCACACTCTAGGTGAAAGGGAGCATACCTTTCACCCCCAAGCTAGTCAGGCGGAGTTATCCCGTGACTACTTTCATTCACTCATATACTCGTGGCTGCCATTTATTAAAGAGAGTTCCAGGCAATGCCACGGCAAAGAGGAGTGTCCCTCTACAGCTATGTCGAAGTATTTATTCACGATTAAACAAAATTCAGACATAAGGGAGTTCTTAAACAGTGATTTATAATTTAAGCATAATAACATATTTTAATGCCAAGGCTAACTAGAGTTCTTTCATAAAAACTTCCTAAGTTCCTTAAGTATAGAGAACATACAAATCGTGTAAGAATAATTCATAAAACATCAAGCCCTAGAGTCAGTTCTATCATTCTCAATAGTCATTTACATTCAATTTCTAGCCTAAAAAATTCATCATCATAGGGTATCATTAAAACATTTCATCTAATTGTCCTATCATTTACTGATGCCATGGCATAACATTATGCTAATATTATCATGCACATGTTCTACAAAGAACACTACCTCCCCCAAACTTGAGAGAAGCATTATCCTCAATGCTGGATAAAAACTAAGTTAAAACTAGACTACATGATATGTGATGCAATGCAAGGTACCTTGTCTTCCTAAGATGGTGGTAGAGTCACGTTGGCAGTGCTAGTAGTATTGCGCCTGGTGTACTTCCTCAGTGATGTGGGGCTTTTGTCAGGATCAGAATTGATTTCAGTAGGTGGTGTGCTAGGGCCTTCAGTGTTCTTAGATGCTAGGGTCTCCATACGCCCAACAGATGACTTCAGACGTCATCTAGTCCGTGTTGACTGGGTTAGCATAATTTGGCTTAGGTGTATTATCTTGCTGAGTGACATTTGGAAATGTCGTGGCATCCTTATATGCTGGTAAAACCACGTCCATGATGACTGGAAGATTATAAGTCAAATGTAGGAGCATCTCCTTATGAACAAGTGACATGACTGCATCTTGTTAGAGCCTCGATTGCATCTAGCTTTGTCGTGGCATATTGGTTTGCAGCAGCCTGTGAAGTTCCCTCGTGAGATTTCATCATACTCATCCTATAAAATACCCTTCGTTCTAAAAGATAATATTAAAATTAAAAATAAAGAAATAAAACAAAGAAAAATAAACAAACAAACACTCACAACAAAACAAAACTTTTAAAACATAAATTAAAAAGGGTTCAAGGGATGCAAACTCCAAAACATCATGAATTGTTATGTCATTTTTTTCGCGTTCGATTGGAGCACCAGTATAGACCAAAATGCTCCACACATATAACAACGCCACCTTTAGTGTAAGTTGATAGAACCCGATTTGTAGGACCTTTGCAGTAGTCCTCTCTTTTCTCTCCACGTTACCGTGGCATCTTTTAATTGCTTGGGCAACAAAGTCGTTCAAGAAGTAGGGGTCATCATCCTGTATCAATCTGTTCATGCCCTGGCTATTCAAGTACGGAAGCAAAACACCACTAACGAGAAAATTTACAATGTCAACATACCACGACGATGCCATGACAAATAATAATTTCTCACGACGAGAAAAATGAGCAGCTACTTGGGGTTTAGGATGAGTAAATTCAATGAAATCCAAAGGTTCAATTTTTTACCTGGTCTAGCTATGAGTAAGCTATACTGACCCGTCTCCTTTGAAATATCCTTAAGCTCATCTTTGTCTTCTTCATCGAGCTTCAAGTACTCACCAGTGCATGAAAAATTGTCGTGGCAAAATTCTGCAGCTTCCTTTTGGTCATCAACTTCTGCTAATGGGGGTTTTCTTTTGCCGTGGCATTATTTTGTATACCACAATTGTGGTTACTCACTGAACCTTCAACTTTGTTCTCTAGCAAATGTGTGTCCTCTTACAAATGAGATTCTTCATGCACAATCTCATAGCTAGGTTCTTTGAGTATTTCTCCCCCAAACTTAGCATCTTCGTAGATCTGGGTGCCACTCCCTAAGGTGAATGTACTAAATTGCTCACTGCCTTTAGCCTTAGTGACTTCAGTATCACTAGGCAATATGTCTGGTTGGTATTCTTGTAATGCCGTGGCAATTTGATCCACTTGCATTTCCAAAGCTCTCAAAGACAAATTATGACTTTGCAACAATGCCCCTTGGCTTTGTAATAATTCTTCTTGACCCTTACTAGATGCATCATGATCTTGTAATAGAGCCTTTGTAGTTGCCATAAAGTCTTGCATAGTGGCATCTAAAGAACTTGTATTAAGTGAAGATGTTGTCCCCTTATTATGCCATGGCATATTCATTTGAAAGACTGGAGGCTCATCCATATACTGTTGCTGAGGGAGATGACTAACATTACGAGCTCCTTGATTTTCCCATGAGAAATTGGGATGCTGACTCCATCCATTGAAGCTTCCCACATAATTAATGGACTTTTGATTGTTCGGGCATTCACATTCATGGTGATTGCCTTGGCATAACAGACATGCCAAGCTATCAACCTTCACTTCTTTCACCTCATTAGAATGTTGCAAATTCTTTAACATATTGGTGATGGTAGAGAGTTGGGTCGACACTGAATCTTCAGCTTCTAACTTGAATGTCCCAGATGCCTTCCTTCTAGTTTCAAACCTTGAAGATGGAAATTGGTGATCATGGTTAGCAATTCGATCAAGAATGCCAAAAGCCTCTTCAGGTGATTTGTCAAGTAAAGTGCCATTTGTCCAGGCATCTAGCGTCATCCTCGTAGGTGCATTGGTTCCATTGTTGAACATCATGACTTGAATCCAGTCGTGGAATCCATAGTTGGTACATATGCGAAGCAATTCTTTGTAGTGGTCCCAACACTCATACATTGACTCATCATCAGCTTGGTGAAAAGATGTTATGGAATTCCTAAGATGGTTGTTCATATTCAGTGGATTATGCCGTAGCAAAAATATTTTGTACAATTCAACCCAAGACCTTATCGAGCTGGAAGGTAATCCATTGAGCCATGCCCTGGCATTATCTTTCAAAGAATATGGAAATAACTTCTATTTCAGCACATCTTCGTGCACACCTTCTTGTCGAAAGGAGTCACAAACCTCCAAAAATAATCGAACATGTTCCTTGCATCCTCATGAGGAGCACCACCAAACTTTCCAATCAAGTCCAACATGTCGAACATAATCGGTTTGAGCTCGAATTGGGTTGCCTGAATCTTGGGAGGTATAATAGAAGGTTTTAAGTCATCCAAGGTGGGAGCTAAGTAATCTCTAACAGTTTGTGGTCGAGTAACATTCCCAGCATTTGGAATTATTGTGGCATTTAGAACTGCAGGATACTTCACTTGATTTTGAACAACCTGAGCCTCAGGTTCTATATAAAATAATGGTTCTTTGGGTCTTTTATGTGTCATGTGACAACGTAACACCTCAAAAGGGTAAACACAAAAACAAGTAACTATGTACAAAGAAAAGAAATAAAACGGTACAACAACTAAACTCAACATCGCCAATTGCCAATCCCCGGCAACGGCGCCAAAAACTTGGTCGCGTATTGTGAGTACTATAAAATTATACGCAAATAATGTGCAAGTATACAAAATCACTCAAGTAATAAAGTGATGAGTGAGTATCGTCTCCACAGGGATTGGAAGGATATTGAGTGAAGTTTATGCACTATTCTATCTAAGTATAGTTAGTCTTGATATATACAAATGTCACGGCAAATGAAAAATGTATGATGGTGGATATAAATTGATGGTCTGATGGTGTAGCAGGTGGAAATGCAGTGGCAAGAACAGATGTTCAATGTTGGAAATGATGAAATGTCAAGGCAATGAAAAGTGGTAAAAACATAAAATAAATAACAAATAAAATAAAAAGAAGATAATCCTCACGTGACAAGCTTCTAATGGAATGAATGGCAGAGATTGATTTGAGGATGCTAAACTTATTTCTCAGGCATATTTAAGTTTTTTGGACTTCACTTACTCGACAGGGCTTTCCTAGAGTGTTCTTAAAGGAACCTAACAAAATAGGATGCCAAGGCATCTGCTCTCACTCAACGATGTTGGCCTACCTACCCTATTGATAAATACACCCTTTTTAGTCGTTGAAATCCTATCCTAGTCTCTCCCGAGATCTAAGGGATTAGGTTATAATATTCCTAGGCCAGTTCAAAGCCCCTTGAAAATACTATAACCCATTGCTTATGAGGATATTGTCTTGTGTTTCTCTCGAATACTACAAGTATTTTTAGTTTAGGTTTCTCTTGAACACCTAACCTTCATCTAAGAAATGGACACTCTCATGCCTCTTACAAGCCTAGCTGGAGAAGCATTCATAAGCAAAGCAAATAAAGAGCCAAGATAAACTTAAATATACCATTAAAATAAAGTTTAATTAACCAGAAAAACAACCACCACCAAATAAGTTAGTTCATGGTGGGGTTCAAAATATTCATAGAAAAATCCATAAAATATTTGTTCCAACAACCCACATAAAATAAATAAAATAACAGCAAAGGGACGGAGGAAAAATCCTTCGATGCGCGCTATCGGAGCTCCCCTCGGCCACTACGAACCACCTTAGCTCGCTAGCTCCTCTCGACGCCTAGCTCGCCACTCCTTGGAGCTTTATCAATGGAGGAAAACCCAAAGAAGAAGAAAGGGAAAAGGAAAATAAAAATGAGATTTTTCTGCTCTACTCTATGCGTCTCCTTTCTTCCACACACTCTCTCTCTTGTGAGGTGTAATATATAAAAAAAATATCTAGGGGGATATTGTTGGGTGCAAAATACCCCTCATACCGCTAAGATCACACCTTGTGTGTGAACCTTATCCTCCAGGTGGCAGTGGTCCCCTAACATGTTGTTACAGCCATCATTTCACGTGTAGAGCCAGCTGTCCTCGTACAACTGTATCTGTTTGTCGTTTTCTGTGCCAGAAATACCAAGGCATTTTAATATGCTTCAGCAACATGTGATGCCTCGGCATTACTTCCCAAAGAGACCTTTTGCTTGTTATTTTCTGCACATCACTAAAAACTACACCTTTCTCCTCATATAGCACTCTAATAAAATAAAATAACACAACCACAAAAAATGCAATGATATGCAGCTACATACATCTAAAATGACCTATATGTACCCTTAAACAAACAATAACTTAAGTCAAAAAGGCCTTAAAAGTAGTGTTTTTACGGAGTTGTCAATATTCCCTGGCTGGCAGACAACGCTCACGCGCAGAGAGCGGCGCGTGTGGCACATGCGGCGGCTATGGTCAGCAATTCTACACGAAATTTTCCAGATTGCTAGATCGGGACCTCGGGATTCTCGTGCAAGTGTTATTTTTCAATGAAACATAACATATTTTAGAATTTTAAAACGTACGAACCTCTTTAACGGTGGTCAGCGAGTGAAGATGACGGAGCAACAATGACGTGATGATTTCAGTCAGGTTTTGAGTGCACGGTGACGGTGAGTCCGATGGTGTAGGAGGTGTGATGAACGGGTGGTCGAATCAACCAGAATCGACAAAAACAATCGGCGGTCAAGTTAAAACCAACGAAGCTTCTGGTTGAGTTTTATGACAAATGGTGCCGATTCATGACAGGATAGAGGTCGGGTTTTGTTCTCTTATCAATGGTGGAGAATCGGGGCTATAAAAGTGGACCGACAGGGTTGGGAATTTTGGGAAAATTGGGGGAGGAAATTGCTTTGTTTCTGGTTTGAAACCAAAACATTTTTTTTCTCTGCCGACACAAATTTGATAGATTCGGGTTCAAGTCCCTGAATTTTCTTGTATTTCCTAAAATGGTTTGTGAGCTTTGTGATTTTACACATTAATCCTCAATTTCTTCCAAAATACCACTTTAATTCAATACTTTATAATTTCTAAAACTTAGCCCAAAATTGGGGTGTGACATGTGTTATATGTTTATATTCATATTAACAAACTAGAGGTTTAAAATACTTAGGGTAAATATATATTTTTTTGTTTTAACGTATAATTTGGTGTCTAAACTTTTTTAATTAAATTAGATACTTGAACTTAACTTTAAGGTTTAATGCTATATTTGAATTATTATTTTTATTCAATTAGGTATATGAACTTGACTTTTAAGATCAAATTGATACTTAAACTTAGTGTCGTAGTTCATCATTTACCAACAGTACCAATTTAGACTAAAAGGTGAAGTTTGATTACCAATTTGAATCAGTAAGTTTAGTTTGGACATCTAATTAAATAAAAAAATTAAAGACTAAATTACTACTTGAAATAAAATTAAAGTACCTAAATATATGTTTACCCAAATAATTAATGCATAAACTTATTTTCTATAAAACATTAAACGTATGTGTGCATGTGAATAAATAAAGCATGTGTTCAAAGTTGCAAGTCTTATGGATGTGTTTGAATTTTTTATTTTTCTATTTTTAGAATTTTGAAATCAAATATGTTGTCGTCAATTTGAAAACAAGGGGTTTAATAATTACCTTTTGAAATGGAATTTTGAACATTGAGATAAAATTATAAACAGAAAATAAAAACAATTACATGTGAGAAAGAAGAAAAATGAATATTTGAAGTCTATATTTGTAACTTGGCAATTAAAAAAAGAGTGTGTATTTGTAGTTTGAGATGATCTATAATAAATGAAAAAAAAGGTTGAATAACGATATTCCAATGATCGTCAGAATTTTGCAATGTGATTGAAACAAGGGTAAATTATAAATTTGATAAATAAATTTTACTCTCTCATATTTCACTCATTGCACTTTAATTTTTTTTTTACTCTCTCTCATATTTCACCATGAATACATTAGGTTTTTTAGTCACTCGGTCATTTTCTCACTAACAATATTATAAATTGATGCAAAATGACGTCGTTTTGGTGAAACTTTTGCTTTTTTAAAACGGTGTCGTTTTAACACTGTTAACTATTTAACGACGGAGTGACCAAAATAACTTAATGTATTAAGTTTAGTGAGAAAATTGAAAACTTTTAAAATTTAGTGAGCAAAATAAGAGAGAAAGATGAAATTTGTAATTTACCCTTGAAACAGAATGAAGGGATTATATGTTATTTTTATTTTATATGCACATGCAACAATTATACATACAAATTATCATAGTCATTAATTTAGCCCTCAATACTTGCATTTTTATCAATTAAGCCCTCAATACTTGCATTTTTATCAATTAAGCCCTCAACGCTTATATCAATTAAACGAAAAACATAGTTTACACGTGTTTAAATTAAAGGAAAGAACATGTAAAAGATGGATTAATTGGTATTTGTGTACTTTTTTATGGTCAACCTCATCAATTTCTTCTTATTTTTTATTTTATTGTTTAAATATAATTTAAAAAAAACATTAAAAACTTTATAATTTGATATTTCTTGGTTACGCCTAAGATTCAGTCTATATTTTTTTCTTCAAATTATTTACAACAACAACAAACTCTATTCCCATATGCAATGGGGTAAGGGGAGGTAGGGTAGTAGGCTGCCTCCAACGCCAGGTTGAGTGCAGCTTCCGTGGAAGACCTCCGGCAGTCAGAAAATTAAAAATAAAGATGAAATGCAATGCATGTATAAATAAATAAATAGTTGAACAGTCTTCATATGCAGTCTTCACATGCGCGTCTGTAATGGGAATTAATCCCTGCAAATAAATCCCTGCGTAAAAATCTCTGCATCTAGACATAAACGTAAGATCCATCGAAATTTAAAAAGAGGAAACCTGAAGAGAAAATGATACAGAAGTCAACGATAACAAGCTACGAGAAGGAATAAATTCAAATGGGTTAAGACCTAAACTAAGGCCACACTACTCCACTACCCTAGTCTTAAGCCTTCATAATTTCCAATGACAGAAACATATATAAAGTAGAAGCCATGGAAATTACTACAAAGGCATTAAAAAGGAGACAGAGATGATACACCCTATGGCTGTGACCCGCACTACTCGGCTACCCAGGTCTTAAATCTCCATACTTTCCTATCAGAGGTCATGTCCTCGGTAAGGGCTAAATCCTTCAAATCAGATCTCAAGCAGTCTTCCCACTTCCGCCTTGGTCGTCCTCTCCTTCTGACACCGTCGACTGTAATCGACTCTACCCTCCTGACTGCATCAGACAGTTGTCGCCTAAGGACATGTCCAAACCACCGTAGTCTTCCCTCCCTCAATTTTTCGGATACAGGCACCACCCCCAAGGACATTCTTCAAATTATTTGCAATATATTAATGATCACAATTGAAATGGATATATCTACCAATTAATTATTAAACTCTAAGTTTATATTAAATATTAATGGATAAAAAAATAATAGAATGGAACTTAAGTCGTTGTGGTCATGTGAATAAATTAATTAGGTCAATCAACGAGAGTGGATTCAAGTGGTAAGCAACTTAATATCATTTAAGTAAGTTTTGAGTTCGAGTCCTTATGTATACAAAAAAATTTCCGTTGGGAGACTCACCCACCAAAGCCAAGTGTGCGATACGGGTCGGTCCGAAATAATCAGGGCAAAACCCTGGAACCTGGAGCAAAACCAATTAAAATAAATTAATAAGTTAATATTATTCCGATATGTTTGAATGGAAATTTGTTTTGAAAATGTGAAATTTACTTTCATCAAAGTAACTTTTGAATAATTAGTTTTATTAAAATGGAATTTTGAATATTATTATTAAATGAGATAACATAATAAAGTCAATGATATGAGAAAGGGAAAATAAATAAAATATATATTAAATAAAAAAGCTTAAATTTTGTAGTTTGACATATGAGAATAATAAACACAAAAACGTTGAAAATTGGTATTTTGACGAGCGTCCTTTGAAGAAGGCAATTTGGTTTAAATAAAATAAAGTATATTACCTTTTATTTTATATGCACATGTAAATACATGCATTCAGTTATATTGATGCATACGTAAAATATTTTATTTTAAAAAAAGTAAAACATTTGATATTAAGTTGTGTTAATATCGAATTTGATAATAGGGTTTGTCCTATTTTCCTTCTTCTTTTTCTTACTTGTAGTTAGTCACTTTTTTTCTTTATTTTTGTGATCCGCGGTACCAGCTTGGTGTTGGTCATAGACCTCCGATATTTATTGTTTTTCCTTTGTTTTATTATAGCTTATCTTTATTTTGTTTTTGTTTTTTTAATAATTACACCTTTACGACACATATTCTTTTGTCTTTGTGGCTAGTGTTGGGTCGATTGGTCATTATTTTCGTTTATCTTTTTTCAGGGTTTGATTAGACATCGTCACGACTGATCAAGATGAAACTTATTTGTTATCATGCTGATCTTCCCTGCTTTGTTCCCACGGATTGGAATTGGATACGCGATTTGCGTTCATGTATAGTATTTTCACGTCGCTCAATTCTGGTTTTCGCTTTATCGGTGGTCTTTCAATAGTTTCATCCCCTTTTATGGTTTGTTTGCCGATACGGTTAGATATATTCGTATCTACCTTTTGTTCGAGTTTATTTGATTAGGTATTTTGTTGAGTTAATCGATCGACGAAATAGTCAAGAGGGGGTGAATTGGCAATAAAAATTTTGGTGGAAGCTTTTGCAAAAAATAATTGCACAGCGATTTAGAGTGGTTCGACTTTCTCAACCAAAGTCTACGTCCACTACCTTAGCTATCCACACTAAGGATTTTACACAAATTCACTAATTTTTCTTTTTTTTTAGGACAAAGAGTAACCTTACAAATCCCTCAAGAATTATACCTCAAATTCTTGAGAACACTCTCTCCCAAAGAGAACAATACAAATTTCGCAAACTTACAGAAAAACCTCACAAGGCAATATGTTTGCACAATTTGTGAACAAAGAAAGAACACTCAAGAATGAATAAAATTGAGCACCAATGGTGTTCTTGAAAGCAAAATGAATATTTAATGAAAATAGGCTTGAAAATGCTCAAACAATAAGTTCAAGGCTTTCTCTTTGATTCTCTAGCTTCTCTTCTTAATTGTTGTTGATCAATGGATCCTAAGCTTGTTTAAATACACCTTGAATCACTTATGAACGTTGGGGATCATTGGTGAAGTCAATAGAGTCGTTATTGTGTAATTATCATTTAAAAATCAGTTGGGAGTATAGGTGCATCGGTACACTCTCAAGGATGTATCGGTACACTGTGTATAAAATTCAAATATTCCGACCGTTAGTTGAGCTAGTGTATCGATGCACTTGGGGTGCATCGGTACACTAATTACATTCGATGTTTCAAAAGAGCCAGGAGTGCATCGATGCATCAGCTGTGTATCGGTACACAAAATGCATTCAATGTTTCAATAAAATTAGGAGTGTATCGATGCATTCAATAGTGTATCGGTACATTCCTTTGAAAAATTAATTTTTGGCTCGATTATGGTTCGAAATAGTTTGTAAAAATTGTTTCAAAATATTTTAAGTTTAAAACACAATTTTACACTTTAGTAAGGTTTGAAATTGACCTTTGAAAAACGTGGAGTAATATTTTTTATATTTGAATAATTTAATCGAATATACTTTAAAAATGATTGTAAAATTTTAAAATTCAATAACACTTAATTTGTTATATCGAAACATCAAAATGTTTTCAACAATCTCCCCCTTTTATATAACAAAACATTTGAGTAATTTTAAGATTTTTCTTTCAAAAAGTATTTTTGAAAAACAATTTTGATTACTCCCCCTTACTATATTCTCCCCTTTTTTGTTAAATCAAAAAGACTCTATAAAACGTTTTTAAACAAGTTTATAAGAAAATTAGCCAATTGATATTTAGATAAAGCTTAAGTTGCTAAGATCACAATCAAGATAAAGATTAGTCATTAGTTCCATAAATCAATATTCATAAATAATATGAGATGGTAAATTGGTCATATTTATATAAAATGTAAAATGATGCAAACATTAATAAACCAATATAAAATAATCAAACCAAAACCAAATATGTATATATAAGCATTCAAGTTCAAATCAAATATAAAATTCAAACATTCAAACATCCAAAATGTTTTAACAATGGGTCCTAAGTTCAATCCAAGAAAACTAAAGCAATAAAGGTCTAATGTCCATCGAAGGATCTAGAAGAAATAAATGTTCCCATATATTGGCCACACCACGTGTAAGAGCATCGACCCTTTCGTCCATAGCGTCAAGACGATGATTCATCGCTTCGTTGTTAGCAGTTAAATGCGACTCGATGGAAGCAAACCTCATGTCAAGATTCTCCATAAAAAATCAGAAATATGAAGGCATTTGACTTTCTTGATGTGCCTGCTCGTCCTCGGGTACATGATCATCTATATCGCGCATGAGTTGTTCAAGCTCTGGATCATCATCCACTGTCGGTGCCGGAGGAGCTCGTGAAGAGCTGGCTCCTGGTGTTTTCTCGATGGATCGAACCCATTAATCCTTGTCCTTGGACCATCCCGATTTCTTTAAGGATGTGAGATTTATTTGGTTCTTAAGAGGGATGGGAATATCAAGCGTGACCCTAAGGTTTAATTTGATAAACAAGTTACTAAGGAGAACCGTAAACTAAGGTTTCTACATTTTTGGATGAAACAATGTTTAAGGTATCTACTAATTCACTGAAAATGATCTGTGGAAAATTTATTTGCTTTTTATGTTGGATACAATGTATCCACAATAAATCTAAGACTCTAAGGGAGGAGAAACTACCTCTGATGGTCTAAACCACCAAGAGATTATCAAGTGAAGAAAACGCTCGTGATGAGTCCTTAAAGTACTTTCACTAGCCTTAGCTTTATAAGGTGTTGCCACAGTCTCTTTTTCATTATCTAAACCTATGTTATCTAGTCCAAAGTTGGTAGTGATTGTGTCAGATTCAATATAAACGAATTGACGTAGAAGATAGGATCGAATTCCTATGGTTTCGGTACAAGCTTCGTTTTGGACAGAAACCGCATTGGAATAGAAAATACGGAGTAGTTGGTGATAAACGATAGGTTTGAGGTGAAAGAGTTTATCAAATTTCCAGAATTTAAGGGTAGAAAGATATTGAAAATTCATATCAACCATAGCTTGGATTGAGGGGATACGCTCTTCCCGGATTTTATATGACTCAAATAAATTATGGTAACTATGGTAGAGATCTTGTCTACGACCAGGCTCATTAAAAAAAAGAATTTAAAATGGTCATATCGGAAGCGTTTGGGTTTGGATTTGGATTTGGATTTGGTAGAGGAATAGGAGGTCGGTTTTGAGGTTGGTTTGAATACCGACTAGAGGATGACCTAGCGCATTTAGACATGATTAAAGGTCAAAATGGATAGGGTTACCTGCAATTTAAAAAAACACATGTATGCAATACAATCAATCCCAAAACTCAATATGAGTCCTCAATATTCAAGGTTCTCTAAACCGAATCCTAATGGGAAAAATTTTGAAAACTATTTTGAAAACAATATTTGAAAAATCATAATATGTATAGTTTTCAAAGAATAATATAATTCAATCAAAAACAACACTTTTAAAATCAAAAATAAAATTTTTTTATTTCAAAAATTTCAAAATATTTTGAAGAATTGTGTGTTTTTGATTAAATTAGTTGTAGATTATAGTTCTAAACTATAGTCTAACAAATGTCCGATATATAATTCAACCTATAACTAATTAAAACTAGTCCTAAGTTCAAAATTAATAAAATAGTAGTGTTTAGAAAAATACGTTGAAGATTTTCGGATTTGAGAGGAATGTGATGATTTTTTCACTAATTTGATGATTCCAAAAGGTTTAGAAGTTGAAGAACAGTTGGATTTCGACTTAAAATCGTTGATTTAAGAAAAAATGGAGATTTTGGGTGAGAGAGGGACGAACGGCGGGTGTTTTAGAGTTTTAGGGGTTTTTATAAAATGAAGATTTTAGGGTTTAAAACAAATATAATGCTAAATTAATTAGCTCTAGTGGTATTGGCAACTCATAGATCGAAAATTAACTATGTTCAATTAATCAAATCTATCCTTAAATTTTATTTGAACATACAATTAATTTTCACTAAAGAATCATAAACTCCCCCTAACTATTAGCAAAGAATGCAATCAAAAATATTATTTTTATAAGTATTTTTCAAAACTAATTAAAAGTGCTAAAAATCATTTTAAACACTAAGTCAAGGTAGGTTTGTTAAACCTAATTCTCTCCTAAGTGTCCAAAATCTTTCTTTATCTAAAGTTTTGTAAAAATATCCGCTAATTGATGCAAAGTATCAACATATTCTAGAATTACATCTCCTTTAGTGACATGATCTCTAATGAAATGATGTCTAATTTCAATGTGCTTAGTTCTAGAGTGTTGGATGGGATTTTTAGTGAGACAAATAGCACTAGTATTGTCACACTTGATAGGTACGATACCTACTTCAATTCCATAATCTAAAAGTTATTGTTTCATCAATAAAACTTGTACACAACAACTATCAGCTGAAATGTATTCCGCTTCATTGGTAGATAATGCAACACAATTTTGTTTCTTTCAAAACCATGAAATCAGCATATTTCCTAGGAATTGACAAGTACCGGAGGTGCTTTTCCTATCTATTTTGTATCCTCCATAATCCGCATCAGAGAAGGCTTGCAAGCTAAAGCTAGAGTCTCTAAGATACCAAAGTCCTAAACTAGGAGTGTCCTTAAGGTATCTAAAGATTCTCTTAACGGCTAGTAAATGTGATTCCTTAGGGCATGATTGAAATCTAGCACATAAGCAAACACTAAACATAATGTCTGGTCTACTTGCGGTTAGATAAAGCAATGAGCCAATCATGGATCTATATAATTTAACATATACACATTTACCTCCTTCATCTTTGTCAAGCTTTGTAGAAGAGCTCATTGGAGTGGCATGAGGTTTTTCATTTTCCAATCCAAACTTCTTAAGCATATCCTTGACGTACTTTGCTTGATTGATGAAGATGCCATCTTTTCATTGCTTGATTTGGAGTCCCAAGAAAAATGAGAGCTCTCTCATCATGCTCATCTCGAATTCACTCTGCATTAGTTTAGAAAATTCTTGGCAAATAGCATCATTAGTAGAACCAAATATTATATCATCAACATAAATTTGAACTACTAATAAATCGTTACCTTTTCTCTTTAAAAACAATGTAGTGTCAACCTTCCCTTTTGAAAAACCTTTTTCAATTAAAAATTTTGACAATCTTTCATACCAAGCTCTAGGAGCTTGTTTTAAACCATAAAGTGTTTTTGTCAATTTAAAAACATGATCTGGAAATTTTGAATCATCAAAACCAGGAGGTTGTTCCATGTACACTTCTTCTTTTATAAAACAATTTAAAAATGCACTTTTAACATCCATTTGATATAATTTAAATTCATGAAAACATGCAATGTTAATAACATTCTAATTGCTTCCATCCTAGCTATGGGAGCGTATGTTTCATCATAGTATATGCCTTCTTCTTGAGTATAGCCTTGAGCAACAAGTCTAGCATTGTTCCTCATTATATTATCACTTTCATTAAGCTTATTCCTAAATACCCATCTAGTACCTATAGTAGATTTATTAATAGGCCTTTCAACTAATGTCCATACTTTACTTCTCTCAAATTAATTTAACTCTTCTTGCATAGCCATTATCAAATTTTCATTAACTAATGCTTCTTGAATATTCTTAGGCTCTATGCATTAGATAAATGCAACATAATTACATATATTTTTAAGAGAAGATCGAGTTGTTATTCTTTTTTATGGATCACATATGATCTCACCATCCTTGACATAGTTGTACTCTCATGGGTAAGAGACTTCTCTTTCTTCAATGGTTTGATTCTTGAGAATATCATGAGTTTCCTCATCTTTCACTTCTTCCTTTGATGATGATTCTCCAACATCATGTCTAACATCATGTGTGTTTACAATACCTACATCATCATCAACACAAGAATCCTTCCTCGGAAGGGGATTATCATCGAAAACAATATGTATAGACTCTTATACAACTAAAGTTCTTTTATTAAATACTCGATAAGCTTTAGAATTTAAGGAATAACCCAGAAAAATTCCTTCATCACTCTTAGCATCAAATTTGCCAAGATTGTCTTTACCGTTGCTTAAAAAAACATTTACATCCAAATGGATGAAAATAGCTAATGTTAGGCTTTTTATTTTTGAAAAGTTCATATGGAGTTCTCTTCAAAATAGACCTAATCCTTACATGATTTATAACATAACAAGCGGTATTTGTGGCTTCCGCCCAAAAATATTTTGGCAAATTGTTTTCACAAAGCATGGTTATAACCATTTCTTCTAAAGTTCAATTTTTCCTCTCAACAACTCCATTTTGTTGAGGGGTTCTAGGTACTAAAAAATAATGGCTAATACCATTAGAATTACAAAACTCAGTAAATCCAAGATTTTCAAATTCAGTGCCATGATCACACTCCTAACACTAGAGATGGAGTAACCTTTTTTCAATTTGTATTATTTTTGAAAACGTGATGAATTTTTCTAATGCTTCATCTTTAGTACTTAAGAATAGAACCCAAGTATATCTAGAATAGTCATCTACCAAGACAAATGCATATTGTTTTCCACCCAAGCTAGTAGTCGTAGTTGACCCAAAAATATCTATATGGATCAATTGTAAAACTCTACTAGTTGATACATCATTAATGGATTTAAAGGAAGCTCTTTGATGTTTTCCTTTAGTACATGCATCACAGATTTTATCATTATCAAATTTTAGTTTTGGCAATCCTCTTACTAAATCTCCTTGAATAAGTCGTTGTAAAACACTCATGCTAGTGTGTCCTAGTCTCCTATGCCATAACCAACTATCATGTTCATCCTTAGAAACTAGGCATAAATTAGTCATATTTATAGAATCTAAATGCACCATGTAAATGTTTCCTATTCTATGACCAACAAGCATAATCCGATTAGATTCAATGTCGATTACTTTACAACCATTAGTTTCAAACATGACATTGTATCCCTTATCTCATAATTGACTAATACTCATTAGATTATGCTTTAATCCATTCACATACAACACATTTTTAATTTTTATGGAAGAGGTATTACCTATAGTACTTATACCTTCAATGTGACCTTTTGAATTATCACCAAAAGTTACCTCTCCTCCATTTTTGTCGTTTAGCTCTACGAACTGATTCTTGTCTCCGGTCATGTGTCTTGAGCATCCACTATCAAGGTACCATGAGTTTGAATTTGTTTCCCGTGCTTTGTAGCAATGCTCCTTTCCCTATAAATATAGATTAATTTTTTATTTTTGGTACCCAAATTCTTTTGGGTCCATATTCATTAGTCTCCAAAATTCTAGTCCCCTTGGGTATCCATTTGTGTAGGATATTCTTATCTTTAGTAGTAATGAGTTCTTTAGGAACCCATATACTTCTAACGATTTTTCCATTAGAGGTTCTTTGGGGACCTCTATGATTGTAGTTTTTAAAACTTTTTCTAACACAGTTGGATTTTGAATTTTCTCCTTTTTCAAAATGTTTTGTTCCAACTTTATCAAAACAAGCTTTAAGATCATCAATTTCTTTTTGATGATCGTCACTTACTCTTGAAAGTAAGTTATGCAAATCAATATTTTTCTTTTCAAATTCATTTAATTTGATTTGCAATTATGTGGTCTTACTTTCAAGATCATTGTTGGTTTTGGATATGAGATTATTTTCATTTTTCAATTTTGAAATATCATTCTTGTATTTTAAAAATAATTTCTCATAATCCGAAACCAACTCAGTATATTCCTCTACTAACTCATCAAAAGAATAATCATCAAAGTTGGATGAGTTAGATGTTACCTGAGAATTCTCCCTGATGGCCATTAAGCAAAATTTTGTTACTTCGTGTTCCTCTTCATCGGATTGTTCATCATCGCTCCATGTAGCCAGGTGAGCCTTGTGTTTTTTCTTCGATTGACTCTTCTTCTTCAATTGTGGACAATCGTATTTTACATGACCCAACTTTTTGCATTCGTAGCAAATGATCGGGTCTTTTTCCTTTAGTTCATTCTTGAAGCCTTCATTTCGTTTGGATTTTCTTCCTCTGTTGGCCTTCATTAGTTTTCTGAAGCGTTTGGAAAATAATGCCATTTCCTCATCATCGTCATCTTCATCCGAATCACTCTCATCTTTTGTAGATTTGAGAGCAATTCCAAGGTTTTTCTTCTTCATCATCTCCTTCTTTGTCTCATCCTTCTTATCGAGGTCTACCTCATCTTGAAGCATCATTTCATGCATGAGGAGAGAACCAATTAACTCATAGAGAGTTAAAGACTTTAAGTTCTTAGCCTCGATGATTGTCGTCTTCTTTGACTGCCAAGCTTTTAGAAGAGAATAAATCAACTTCCTTACAAGCTTCTCATTTGGAATGATCTCTCCATATGATTTGAGACCATTGACAATCGTGGAAAATATATATGTCATACTTTTTATATCTTCATCCGGTTTCATCCTGAAATTTTCATAGATATAAGTTAGAGGACTAATTTTAGATTCTTTTACCTCGTTTGTGCCTTCATGAGTGACTTGTAGTTTATCCCATATCTCCTTGGCAGTTGTACAAGATGAAACACTTATGTATTCATCTGGTCCAAAAGCGCAAAATATAATATGGATAGCCTTTGAGTTGAGCTGGAACATTCTTGTGTCTTCTTCACTCCACAATCTTGAATGAGTGGAAGGTATGGTGTATCCGGCTTCCATGATATTCCATGCTCTCATGTCACTTGCTTGAATGAAGTACCTCATTCTATTCTTCCAATAAGCATAATTAGCTCCATTGAAGAAATGAGGCTTCTTGACTGGAATTGAATCAATACCAAAGTCGAAATTTGAAGTGGAGGCCATTGATTACTTGAATATCAATATAACTCTTCCTGAATCAACTCAAGAGGTGGTTAAACCTTCAAATGAGTGAGGCTATGATACCAATTGTTGAGTTAATCGATCGACAAAATAGCCAAGAGGGGTGAATTGGCAATAAAACTTTTGGTGGAAGCTTTTGCAGAAAATAGAAAATAATTACACAGCGATTTAGAGTGGTTTGACTTTCTCAACCAAAGTCTACGTCCACTACCTTAGCTATCCACACTAAAGATTTTCCACAAATTCACTAATTTGTCTTTCTTTTGAGGACAAAGAGTAACCTTACAAATCCCTCAAGAATTATACCCCAAATTCTTGAGAACACTCTCTCCTAAAGAGAACAATACAAATTTCACAAACTTACGGAAAAACCTCACAAGACAAGATGTTTGCACAATTCTAGAACAAATAAAGAACACTCAAGAATGAATAAAATTGTGCACAAATGGTGTTCTTGAAAGTAAAATGAATATTTAATGAAAATAGGCTTGAAAATGCTCAAACGATAAGTTCAAGGCTTTCTCTTTGATTGTCTAGCTTCTCTTCTTAATTGTTGTTGATCAATGGCTCCTAAGCTTGTTTAAATACACCTTGAATCACTTATGAACGTTGGTGATCATTGATGAAGTCAATAGAGTCGTTATTGTGTAATTATCATTTAAAAATCAGTTGGGAGTGTAGGTGCATCGGCACACTCTCAAGGATGTATCGGTACACTGTGTATAAAATTCAAATATTTCGACTGTTAGTTGACCTAGTGTATCGGTACACTTGGGGTACATCGGCACACTAATTATATTCGATGTTTCAAAAGAGCCAGGAGTGCATCGATGCATCAGTTGTGTATCGGCACACAAAATGTATTCGATGTTTCAATAAAATTAGGAGTGTATCGATGCATTCAATAGTGTATCGGTACATTCCTTTGGAAAATTAATTTTTGGCTCGATTAAGGTTTGAAATACTTTGTAAAAATTGTTTCAAAAATATTGTAAGTTTAAAACACAATTTTACACTTTAGTAAAGTTTGAAATTAACCTTTGAAAAACTTGGAGTAATATTTTTTATATTTGAATAATTTAATCGAATATACTTTAAAAATTATTGTAAAACCTTAAAATTCAATAACACTTAATTTGTTATATCGAAACATCAAAATGTTTTCAACATATTTTAACATTTCCCTTGTTTGGTCCTTATGTGTTCTTAAGTGGCTACTCTTCTTGTGTTTAGGAAAATAATTTTATTATATGTATAGTCTATGGTTATAGTTGTAAACTTTCGTTGTAATTTAGATATTTTCCAATTTTTAATAAAATTAGCGTTTTCTATAAGAAAATATCAAATTTGATATTGAAATAAATAACTCTTATTTATTTATATAAAAACCATATATATATTTAAAATTAATAAAATTATTTAGTAATAATTTAGGTATAATTGTAAAAACATCCCTCAACATTTATCACTTTTTCTGTTGCCTTTTAGAGTCTTTTCATTGCCTACTAATATTTTATTTTATTTTATTTTTAAAATAAGTCCTTATTAGGTGGTTAATTGACAATCAACTAATAGTCAATATTTTTACTGATGTAACATGACAACATTAAGGGTACAATTAAAAAATAAAATGTTGAGTACTTTTTTGTTATTATGTATTTTTACTTTTGATTTATAATTTTATCTTATATTTAAATAAAACAACTAAAAACCATTATTTAATTATCAAACATAATATTAGAACATCCATGTATCATGTATGTATGGAATTTTTTATCACTCCATCGCGGTCATCCATCAGATAATTAGCTATAAATATATTTTTTTGTCTAAAATATTTTTCTGTGACAAAATTAAACGCTATAACAAAATTTAATATTTTTTATTTTTAAACTCTTGCCTACATGCTAATAAATCACAAGCTCAACGATATAATGATAAATAAAATAATTTTAAAATATGACTCATAATTATCAAATATGCTCTAAGTTTAGAGAAATTTAGATGTGAATTTAATTTAAAAGTTTAGGAAGTTTTACAATATATCATTTCTTCCCAAATAAATAAAATACTAAGAAATATTAATCACTTGGCCATAAAATCAAAGATTTTTTTTAATTATGAGTACAAAGATATTTAGTCCTTTTATTTATGTTCAAAATTGAATTATATCACTATTTTTTAATAGTATGGGTAATTACAAGCGTTGGTGGATCTATGTTTTGGTGAGGGAGTGTATCTGATTTTTTTTAGATAATTACATATTTTATTGAGTGTGTATATCTAGAAATTTTATTTATATTCATCCCATATAAAGATTTTATAATGTTAATGTATATGTGTTCTCCATAAACAATTTATAGATGCACCACTTATTACAAAATAGTATATGTTCATAATTATAACACTATTTTTTTATTAATTTAGGGTACATACAAGACAATATCTATTCAAAAACAACTCTCAATCATTTGACATTAAACACTCACACCCTTGACAAGTCTGTCCCAAAAAATGTGGAGACAATGTGTTACTTTTTAAAATAAGACACTTAAAATATGTTATAATATTGTAAAATATCAAAATTTATCATATTATGATTATTTCTTAAAAATTTAAAAAATCCAAACATACAAGTTTTCTTCACTCATACGTATGATAGGAATAAAAAAATTTTGGGTTACAAGATTTTTCAAAGTGTGGGCCCCTAAATTTTGAAGTCCGGAGACATGTCACAAGTTACACTTACTAATGGACGAGTCCGACCCCTGACATTCATGGTGTTCGAACCCAAAACCTCAAAAAATAATGACAATTCATTTACCATCAACATTGTTTGATTTGTGCAATTATAATACTATTTTCTTAATTCCAAATGGCAACTTTGCTCATAAGAAAAAAATTTATTTGTAGATTTACATTTGCATATAATGTTATATATGCAATATGCTGCAGCTGCATCATATAAACTTGAACCTACCTATAATTAAAAAAGAAATAAAACAATAATAAATAATAAATAATAAATAACAAAGTACAACTTTCTTCTAGTCTGCATAATCGACCCATTACTGGATTTTCCAGACTTGAACCATTCTAGTGACCAGGTCCTCTAGGACTGGGTCCAGACGCCAAGCGCTCGAGCCAGCACGACATGGTGAACTTGGCCTTCTCGTACACCGACGAGTATGTCTCCAAGTGATTTGCTTTAGCAAAATCTTCGCTCAAAACTCGCGTCGCCTCGACTTGAACATGGCTCGTAATGGCCACCGAAATTGCGAAAATGATCAAAAGGGTGCACAATTTTCTGCTGTTCATCTTTTGAAATCGCCCTTGTTTTCCTTCACCTGATAGCTCAAACTATAACCTTTTTTTTGTTGCTGAAAGCTATATATGTAGGTTTTTTATTTTTTGGTATGAAGTATGGAAGAGAAATGAAGTGTATATATATAGGCAAGGTTGGTAGAGTTGGAGTCTAGTAAAATGGTTTGAATATATTAGTTGTGATTTTGGCAATTGGTTTTGAACAGATTACGTGTTGACCAAGGAGTTTTGAACCAGTCATGCATGCAGCAGGCATAAAAAAAGGAAAAAAACTGTGGAAATGGCGTTTGAAAATGGGGTTTAGGGTTTTGAATGTGTCAGAAGGACGAGTTGTTTGAATACTTGAATTCATACTGCATCCATGCAGGGTTTTGTACAGGGTGGATATTGAAATTCAAATTTTTTTAGTAATTTATTTTTTTGAAGGCATCTATCTTGAAAATTTATTTGTTTCCACCTCATACGAAAAATTTATATTATTAATATATATGTACTCGCTTTCAAAAATATTTTTAAATCTAACACTACATACATGTAATTCCCTTTTCCATAAGGTAGATAGTTGGTTTCTGTCGTGTTTAAGATACTATACATAAATCACATTAGTCAACAATTAGGAAGTCATAAATTACAATTTAAATAGTTGCAATCGGTTGTAGTGAAGATCCATAAATATTTTTCAGAGTGGACACACATATATATTAATCACAATTTTTTTATACGGGATGGACACATAAAAAATTTTAGGATGGGCATAATCACTAAAATACGTAATTATTCAAAGAAAATTCAGATTTTAGGGTTGGCACGTGCCTACTTTGAATCCTTAATGGTTTCGTCACTGATACGTTGTAACTGAAAAATTTATTAATTACGTAACTCTTTAGAATAAATTGAGTAACATTTTAGATTAAAATTGAAAATATTACATTCTCCATAACAAATAAGGTAAATTACATAATCATTATAATTGCAACATAAAAATTTACCGTCAATAAACTTATATAACATTTTCGCTTGTAAATGAAATTATTTTCAATTGTATAAGCTTTTAGAGTAGACAAAATAATATTTTAGGATAAAACCTACGTTAATATAACATTTTCAATTGTAATTAAAATTACTATCAATTATGTACTTTTTAAAATAAACTTGATAATATTTTTGGTATCATACAAAACTGAAGTAATTAATAATGAAGTCCAATGTTTGCTTATTTTGAATGGAATGGCGTGCAAGAAAACTGAAACCCTAACTATTACAGTGAAGCTACAGTGACGGCACTTCATTTTTCGTTCAATGACCGCTAATTATATTTTATGCTTTGAATTTTATAGCCTCCCTCTGCTAAAAGTTTTGACACGTTTCCTCCTTTTTTTTTTTTCTTCCTAAGCAATTTCTATAGTGTCTAAGGCTCCCAATTGAACAGCTCCATGTCAATTAAACAAGGCAATTTCAAGTTTAAAACTCAGTCTCAGCATCTGCACTCTTCTCTCTTATCCCGAACTGTGACCTCTATACCAAATGAAATCTGCCCGAATATCGCAAGCTTCAGTTTTATGATAAACTTGGGAATTCATCCAGGTATAACAACGATCCTTTGCCGTTCGTAATAGGCGGCAGCTATCGGTTAGATACTCGAAAGGTGTGAAACAGATTAAAAAAGGCCTTAGAAAATAATAGCATGTGGATTCTCACAAAACTACAACAAAGGAAGAAAACAATAGGTTGTAAGTGGATATTCAGTCAAATACAAGGCAAACAGAAGTGTTGAAATATTCAAAGCTAGTGGTGGCAAAAGGGTTCATTCAATCATACGGGATTGATTACCATAAGGCATTTTCTCCTGTTGCCAAACTAAACACAGTTCAAGTACTGCTATCATTGGCATTAAATGAAGAGTGGCTTTTATATCAACTAGACATCAAAAATACATTTTTATATCAACTAGACATCAATAATACATTTTTAAACGAGGACCTTGAAAAAATTTACATGAACATACCTCCAGGCTTAGAAAGTCATGCTACTAGCTACAAAGTATGCAAATTGAAGAAATCACTATATGGTTTAAAACAGCCTCCTCGTGCTTGGCTTGATAGGTTTACCAAAGCTGGTGGTGGCAAAAGGGTTCATTCAATCATACGGATTGATTACCATAAGGCATTTTCTCCTGTTGCCAAACTAAACACAGTTCAAGTACTGCTGTCATTGGCATTAAATGAAGAGTGGCTTTTATATCAACTAGACATCAAAAATACATTTTATATCAACTAGACATCAATAATTCATTTTTAAACGAGGGCCTTGAATAAATTTACATGAACATACCTCGAGGCTTAGAAAGTAATGCTACTAGCTACAAAGTATGCAAATTGAAGAAATCACTATATGGTTTAAAACAGTCTCCTAGTGCACAGTTTGATAGGTTTACCAAAGCAGTGGTCACTTATGGATACAATCAGTGTCAAGCAGATCACAACTTGTTCGTGAAAACCTCGTCAAAAGGTAAGAAGATCATTTTTGTTGTTTATGTTATGATATTATCATATGAAGAGATGACACAAGAAATCATCGAGGTAAAACGTCGACTTGCAACTGACTTTGAAATCAAAGACCTTGGTTCTCTCAAATATTTCCTAAGGATGGGGGTTGCTCAATATGAAGCAGAAATTGTGATCTTTTAAAGAAAGTATATTCTGGACTTGTTAACCAAGACTAGAATTCTTGGGTGCAAACCAGTAGAAACTCTCATGGATCCTAATCTAAAATTAAGAATAACGGAGTGCCAATTTACAAATAGCAATGCCAAAGACTAGTAAGCAAGCTCATCTTTCACACAATACCAAACATTGCATTTTCAGTGAGTATTATTAGCCACCATATGAATGACCACGAGAAGAGCATCTAGAGGCTGTAAACTAAAATCTAAGATACCTAAAGAAGGCAACAGGTCAAGGTTTACTCTTTAAAAGGAGTGAACTGTGAGGTAGATGTATATACTGATGCAAGTTGGGCTGGAGAGTTAATCGTAAGATCTACAAGTGGCTATCACTCCATTGCTTGGGGTAATCTTCTTACATGGAGAAGCAAAAAGCAGTCTGTGGTTTAAAGCAATGTAGAGGCTGAATTTCAAGCTCTTACCTGATGAATCTGTGAAGGAATATGGATTCAGAGACTGTTCAAGGAATTAAGGGTTGATTTTAAGGATTATTTCACGGTAAAAAGTGACGATCAATCATGTTGAGATGGAGACACTTTATTTCGGAGAAAGTCAACAATAGGACTGTTGAATTGAGCTACATTCCAACTCAAATGTAACTTGCGGACATTTTTACAAGCCCTCCAAGAGCTAACTTTGATGGATTCAAGTCCAAGCTGGGTTTATATAACATATACACCTAGTTTGAGGGGAGTTTAGGAAGCCTTCTATAATTAGGAATTTTATTTCACTTGGAAGTTTAATTTATTTAGGAGATAAAGTTTAATTTATATATAATTTATCTATATTGTACTATTAGGATTAAATTTCTTATGAACTGAGATAAGATTTAGGAGATAAAAGTTAGGAAGAAAAGAAACCTCGTAGGACTCTAACTTGTAATCTATAGCCTATAAAAATAGGCTGTGTTTTCTCTTCCATCTTCTCAAAAGCTGCTAAAGCACTGCCAGTGTTGACATCTCCCACCATCTCCTTGACTTTAGTTGCAGTTCTGAAGCAACATCAAACTGAGCATGACCAGAAAGTTCAATTTAAAAAACACACTAAATCAGGTAGCAATGGGAATATTGGGTATCACCTTGCAGACTGAGCACGAGCTTTCAAAGTGTCTTTCTTTGACTTTGCCTCTTGTATCTTGCTCTCCAAAAGCTATACAACATGGAATTCAGGGAATGCAACCACAACAAATCCATCAATGTACAACTAATAACAAGGTAAAAATAATTATATAGAAAATTCTCTTATTATATGTATTATTTCATCAAATTTATTTTCATCAAAATCATGTCATAATTATAAGGAAAAAATGTCTCAGTCTAACAAAGTGACCTACAAAGTATGCTAAAAGGTATGCAAAGAAAGATAGAGAGGATGATTCTCAAGCTAGTTGGCATCCTGCAAGTTCTCAACACATTGCTGAGATGAAGCATCACTGTTAATTCGGCCAATTAAGAAGGCAACTAGAACTGCTCCATTTCTATTCAGAATGATTTCATACCTCTAACTAATGGATCATATATAGAAAGAGTTCAGTTCCATCTCCTAACCAGGTTCTCATTTAAACAATAATTCAGAACACCAAGATCAACAAAGTGCTAGTACAACATTCTTTCCTCTTCCCTAGCCTTTTTATTCAAAACAAATCTTAACCTTTAGATGCTTGTGTTTCATACATATCCAAAACATAATAATCATATATTTCAATTCATGCCAAACATGAAACAAAGTGAACTAAAACCTAAGGCAATATATGTCATGGTAAAAATCCCAACCAAATTATCTAAGTAGATAATAATTCAATCAAATTAATAATCAAAAAGTTAAATAGAAACAAGTTTTAAAAAAAAAGGTTAAACAGAAACCTACTCGCGTGTTAGAGACGAGATTATCAACAACACTTTTCTGTTGATCAAGCTGAGCTTTCAATGAATTAGCATTATCCTGCAACAAAATGGGAAAATGGCAATTTATCAATTATTCAGCCAGAAAGATGCTATTTACTTTATGAACTACGAATTGTAATAGGTTCTAAAACAAGAGAAGAAATAGGGCACTTTCAATCCATTGAAAATTACATGAATCAGTTACACAGGCATAGTCTCTTTAGCCAATAAATCAGATCATCATGCCAACTGGTCATTTTGTAAATTTTGTTGCTAGAACAAGCCTAAGTTGGGAAACACGAGGAAATAGATAGGAGACATAGAGGAACCAAATTAAACTCAAAAACCTCAAATCTCAAGTTTAATCCCAATGCAAACCAAACGGAAATTAATGTTATTGAAATAACATTAATATTTATATCTACAACTTAGATCTTAAAATTCAAAATACCAATTTGAATCCTAAAATACCTTACAAATTGAAGATTAGAATTTGAACCATGAGATATGCCAAAGTAATTGAAAATGTTCCAAATGACTTTATTTCTTCAATTAGCCTTTTTTTTACCCATCAACTCGTCTTCTCTTTTCTTTATTCCTTTTCTATCTCCATATAAATTCAGCATCCTTTCGTAGTCTTCCTCTACTTTTCCATGAGAAGAAGTACTAGAACCATAAAAACCCAAGCCCAACAAATCTGATCAGATTTTCTTTGTTGCCAACCCAAACCAAACTTTCTCCTTACATTGATTATGTAAAATATAAAAAAATAGTCACCCCAATCAATGGCTAAACCATGCTAAGTTTGTTAATTTAAATTTCTGGTTTCCTCAATCCTTTAAAAAGCCACAAAATAGTTCAGGTAAAGACTTGACTAGGAAAATTTTATTACTTGCATATCAAATTTTAAGTGTCCTGTCAGCTTATGAAATCAAATATTTGGAAGACAACTTGACTAATGTTCTTTTACAAATTTCGAGGGTTGTAGATATGGAATGATTTTAGATGAGTGCTCAGAGAAACGATTTCAGCATGAAGTCATCTTACAGCAAGAGATTTACGCCTCTTGAAGGCTTCACGTGCAAGATCCTCCTCTCCTATCTGCAGAGCCAACTGTGCTTTGCGGTACCTTTATGAAATCAAAAACTTAAAGGGAACATTTAAATAATAGCATATTTCACAGACTAAAGACAAAAAACCCTTGATCAATTACCACTCTTCAGAAGCCTGTTGTGCAGCATTGTACTTGTTTTCCAACCGCTTTTGAGACGCTAATACCTTCAAAAAGAGAGAAGAAAAAAGATCAAATGTATAGTAATGTCGGAAGAAAATTACACTGAAACTGCAGAATAACATATCAAATAGGATTCTAAGAATATATAGGCATGCACAGTTGAGTACATATGCTATGCAATTATGAATAAAAGTGAATAAAAGAATATAAAAAAACAGTGAAAAGGAAGGTGAGAAAAAGGAAATTATGTGAACAAAAAGAAAGGAACCAAAAGAAAATTTTAAAATGGAACACAAGAAATAAAAAATTACGCGGCTTACTTGTGCAGTGGCCTGTCTCATCTTCACTAAGTCATTATTCATTTCGAGCACAGCTTGATCCAAAATTTTCTCAGGGTCTTCAAAGGAACTTAAGATTGAATTTGCATATGACTGCCGTTATCAGTGAACTAAATCGAGTTATTGATATAACACACCAAAAGTTGGAATTAGAAGCCACGATATCATTACTTGGATTATATATAAATAGTTCCTAAACTCTGACCTTAACAACTCTAGCAAATCGATCAAAAAGGTTCATGCGTGTACCAAGAGCGCCTCCACCTTGTCTATGACAATGAGATCTTCCTGGAAGGGTCCTTGTGCTGGTAACTTTTAGGGCAGCCACTATTTTATAAAATAAAAAAATCTATATTTTAAAGTATAGATTGAACCTATTATAAATGTTTGTATTTAGCCTTTTTTAAGATGATGTTAGATGGTCCTTTGAATTTAGTATTGTCATATACTAGAATGAGAAAATGTTGTTTTTCACAGGAGTTCCAATCTTACTTTACACTGCCTATCATCAGCCAGAATGTGAATAAAACAGTCAAATCAATAGAAAAATGGAAGAAAATAGGCTGAAAAGATGGTGGCTCACATGATTACCAGTTCAAAATTTCATTACCCAAACCAAGCACACTTATTGCAGGAGAACTGATCAGTTCATCAATAGTATTTTATTTTATAGAATTGATTTATCTTTTTTGAGACGTAAATCATTCAACTGCTGTTACTCAGCAAACTGTTTATGCTTTAATATATTAATGTCTTCAAGAACGCATTTGATTCACCATATAACTAAGCTTTAGCTTTGCTCACGGAATATATAAATGTGATCATCAATAAAACCAGTTCAACTTGAAAAGTATTTTTTTGCATTCCATTTGAGTGAAGTCAGCAGGCTAGCCAATATACTTATCAAATACACATTCATTGGCAACCCTCTTTTCTCTAATCAGGCAAAGACACGATTGCTCTAGATTTACAGTAACAATCGAAGCGTATTTCTTTAGGGGAAAAAGCATAAATTCGATATATCCCATCACAATAAGCAAAATTTAGTTCCAAATTCCAATATTAATCTTACTCCAAAGGCGAGTACAAGAGGAAAATAGAAAACACTTCATTAACTATATTAGAAAGAAAAATGAGAAAATACCCATTAAAATTGAAAGAAAGAAAAGGCCAAAGGAAGAGTACCTACGCCATTGAATAAGGAAGAAGTGAGTGGTTTCTTAACTAAAGAGAGGCTGCTACTACTCCCAGAGCTTGAAGAAGAAGCAGTGGGTTTCAAAGGATTGATAAATCCAGTAATTATGAGAGACTTGACAGACATCTTAGGATTAACAGAAAGAAAAATTGAAATCTTTATTGCTGTGAGAAAATAAGAAAAGAAAAGAATGTTGTAATTCATAGAAATGGAAGAGATGATGAATGAAATCACTCTCTCGCGAATAGGCGCTTTTATTTCCTTTTTATCTCCTTTTATTTGTGTGAATTGTGTTTGATTTTGATTTGGGTAAAAATTACTTGTAGTCCCTTTTGTTTTAAGTATATTTTCCTTTTGGTCACCAATTTTGAAAAAGTTACATTACAAATCACTTATTGATTGATTGTATTCTAGTCACTCAGTCGTTGACGCATGTCTGTTTGATGATATGATCCGTTAGTTGAAAGGGTTAATTTTGAATTTAGCTCTTAAAATTTAGATAAAATATCAATTTAACTCTTGTTTTTATAATATAAATTTTTTTTCTTTTGTCGATGGTGATAACGCTAGTACAACGAGTTGTTCCAAGAATAGTGCTAAGTTCGAGGAGTTCTGTCAGAATACCGAGAAAGAATTTAAATAGCGGCTGTTATATAGCGGTAAAGGTGTCATTTGAAACCATTAATGCAATCATCATACTCACAATGACTAACACAATACCCGCTATTGCCACAATTGCAATAAATACAATGCAATCGAAAATGTGATTGCAATCGTAACTTAAATCCCTGATACCGAGTGCGACAACCGATAGTGTTGTTATCCGCTGTTGTTGTCCTTGTTCCATAGCGAATGGACATCGTCGAGCATTATAACAAATGGAGAGTTTAAGGTGGTGATCTCATTTCGTTCACAAACACTTCGACATAGTTTCGATGAACCAGACATAACTATCGAGCATTAAAACAAACGGATATCATCACGGACTGAAACGAGCTTCACCCGACCCGAAGGCCAAAAAATATTGTATTTAAAGCAATGTACATACCGTGTGACAACCTACGACGACAACAAATGGAACAGCATGCCTTTTGGCAGCAAGGGAAACCATGTTCAACCCAACAGGTCCTATGATCCCCACTACTTGCCATCATTGTGAATGTCGTGGAATTGACGATCAATGCAGTGGCGGATCTACAACTGAGCAAATGACGTGTTGTGGTACTATACAAAGCAACTTGAAGGATAATATAGCATAGTAGAAGTAGTTACTTATGATGAATAAGCTCCATTGCTTGTTCTGCAATTTGGTCATCAGAGTTCTTTATTGCATCAGTAAGGTAAGCATATTACTATAAACGCCGCTATTGATTAACCCTTCTGTGGCGTTTGTCTAAAAACAACGCAAAAGTATTCTTCATTGTGGCGTTTATTGGAAAAATGCCACTATTAACCACCATATTGCGGCGTTTTTGGTAAAAACACCGCTATATTTCTACTCTATTGTTGCGTTTGTACAAAAAAACACCGTTAAAGTATCAATTTGTGGCATTTGGATTGTAAACGCTGCTATATGTTTAACTTTTGTGGCGTTTACTCTCCAAACACCGCTAAAAACGTCGCTACAGAACAATTTTGCTGTAGTGTACTCACCCCTTTCGATCCATCCCTAAAAGTGATATCTTTCTTTATACGTAATCGCACTCCTGAACTAAGCTTTAATTTTGTATATCAAAATTATTGTTTTAGTAAAATTTTCAAAAGAAAATTATTATAATAACTCATTTTCTTGATTGTAACCCCCCTCAGACCAATGCGGATAGCCCGATCCGATCTGGAGTGTCACATTTAGGCCACCGGAGCGACCCACCGTAAAAATAGCGGGAATTTTAAAACTTTTATTAAAACATGTCAAATCATAAAACGATTTATTATTATTCAGAAATAAAACAGGTTTTTCAAACTCAGATATAAAACAAAATACAATTACATGCCCCCTAATAACATGTACCATACTCTGCAAGCAACGCCGGAAGAACTCCCTTACTGATGTTGATAGCTATACTGGTACAATTCTTTTAACCTGTAATGATGAGTAATAGAGTGAGCTTCGGAAAGCTCAGTAATACAGAACTACCAGATTATGCTACATGACATGCAGATAAATGGAAAGCCATATAATTTCCTTATTGAATCATTCGTATACCCATTATGGAATAATCTAGGGTTTCATAAGTAGTTCATCAAGTTGAAGCCAAGAAGATCACAGTTCATAGGAATCATTCAAAGTATCTCATTTTTATGAGTCGAAAAGGATGTCTAGTGTGTTCCAATCAAAACCAGCGAAAAGATATAAATCTTTTTAAAATTATAGTGGAACCTTCCAACCAAACTCCATTATGCAGTTCCCTAGAACTGCGTCCGTAGGGCTTACCATAAGCACACAACAAAGGGAGCCAACCTAAGGATATACCTTGGATCTACCCAAGGACATCCTTAGATCCGTAGGGTTACCTTAAGCACACATCTATAAGGATATACCTTGGGGCCTACCCAAGATATCCTTAGGTCCGTAGGGTTACCTTATGCACACAACAAAGGAAAAACCAACCTAAGGATATACCTTGGGACCTACCCAAGATATCCTTAGGTCCGTAGGGTTACCTTATGCACACAGCAAAGGGAACTAACCTAAGGATATGCCTTGGGGCCTACCCAAGATATCCTTAGGTCTGTAAGGACTTACAGTCGAATCAGGGTTGTGCCTCCATACTCCAAATTCCTATTCATATAAAAATCCAGTAGAAATCAGTTTTATTCGTAAATCGTAATACATGGATCGTGATCCAGTAATATGTCATATCTGTTATCATGAAATAAATCGTATATCAAATTTCCACCTGTACACCATAAGTAGTCAAATGATTAACCCAAGGGAGTACCTTGGGCCTGAAAGCCTACCCAAAGATCCCCTTAGGTCCGTAAGAAATTTCTAGCTTGATCAGAGCTGTACCTCTAGTCTACTCATATAATATCCCAGTAAAACAGTTCTAGTATAACCAGTGAAACATAGAACCATAATTAATAAACCAGTAGTTTCTGTGATTCCATAAATCAGAAACAATTTATATTTTCGATAAAACCATAATCATAAATCACTTACCATGTTGCCATGGTTCATAAGCCAATAAATCAATACTTGTACTAAACTCATTTCAAAACATATAAAATTGTCATGTAATTCATTTGGAACACACTAGAGTATCCACATATATTTTTCAGAGGCATTTATCGTTATCAATAAGAACAACATGAAACTCGAGCAATTTGATCGGATTCCAGGAACAAGGTTCTATTGAGGAAAATCGATTACTAACCGATCTAGCCAGACATTTAAGGTTGATACTTTAGAATCCCACTATATATCAGGAAAGTGTTCCAGAATGCACAGAATGATTTGAGCTAATAAAGGAGAAATAAAGCTTTAAGATATTTACAATCCATATTAATCGATCGGTTTATCGAATAATTTGAGCTGAACAATCTCTCAGAACTAATGCATGTCCACCCGTCAATTTACTGCCTTTTCAGAGTATTTACTCTTTAATACCAAAAATTCTTGTCCATAAATCATCTTCGTAAACATCGTTGAATAGATCCTCCAATAGTCTTTATTTCATTTCCATATTTTAACGATATCAGGAAATACATACGTACTTGATTCATGTTTTATGACCCATAAGGATAATTCATCATGTAAGTTCAACAATGTTCCCAAACTCATCCAATCACCTATTTAATCCTCAGTCATTGAGGTTACTCATTTCGTTTATGAGTCAAGTCTATCCCGGTTACTTCAGAGCTTTCCAGATAATCCAAACGTTTCTGAATTTCATATACATATTGTACTTCCGTTTAATTTAATTTGGTCTTCGTGGTTGATTTGTCTAACAAATATCCATTTCTTATTATCGAATGCGACCTAGAGTTGGGCTGAGCTGAGTACTTTCAAAATTATCATCAAACCACACTTGAGAAGACGAACATGCATTCAAGTAACATCTATGCCATTCAGGTACTGACATATCCTTAAGATTGATCAACTCACTTAAGTTGTATTCCATAACTTCTAAAGGTAATCCAACACCTATGCTTATTTGGATTCCTTAATTAAACCAAGACATTTACTTAATATAGGCCATAAGGGTATTTTGGTAATTTTGGTGTTCAGTTTTATTCCATTCATTTCAGAGCTCGAGGATATCCAATCATTCCTGAGCTTGGTGATATTCCTGAGTCATTTTCATTACAGGGGTATTTTGGTCATTTTACAGATCTACGGTATTTCAATCTTTTCCTTCCATCCGGTCTTATTATTTAATTCCAATTTATCATCTATTTCAGTCTTTTCAAACAATTTGGATAAAAGAGCACCCTCCGATAAATTGTTCTTTAGGTATTTACTCATAACTCGGATATTTTCGGGTCAAATGTCTTCTCAGATTTTACAAACGGAATATCAAGAATTTTTCTACACTAAGTCAGGATCTTAACAATCAAATCTGTAGTTAATCGAGATAATTACGAATCATCAAAGTACTTTCTCATTCAAGGTCAACTCGGATTATTTTACCTCACAATGACATTTTCGTAATTTCTTAACCAGATAATTTCAGTATTTACTCTTAACAAAAATAAATATAATTTTGAGATCCTATGGTTAATTTCTTTTTGGAACATTCTCAAATCTTGAAATGATTC
Source organism: Hibiscus syriacus (assembly GCF_006381635.1). Taxonomy (NCBI): domain Eukaryota; kingdom Viridiplantae; phylum Streptophyta; class Magnoliopsida; order Malvales; family Malvaceae; genus Hibiscus; species Hibiscus syriacus. The sequence goes on along the minus strand of NW_024061969.1, from coordinate 1,385,013 downwards.
CTTAACAGACTTCTAGTATCGTGCATAAACCCTATTGGGGTTAAAAACCGGTTAACCAAATTTTCCAAGTAAAACTAGCAGTTCTTATGCACATCTGTAAATTTATCAGATCAATATGCCTTTTCAGAGTTATTAACCAACTTCCAGAGACAATTCTTGTCATCCTACAATATAAGGGTATTTTTGTAATTTTACCCTATCAGAATATTCTTGTAATTTCCCATCCAAATATCTTTGATGAAATAGATTATATGATACATATCTAAATTCATTCATTTATCACTAAACACATAACTTGTAATTTTAATTCTAACAATTCCCCAGTTTCTTATAAAAGTCATCTGAACCATAATCAGTTACTGAACCTTTTTACCGTATTCAGATCGAGTGTAGAAATTAATCAACTCCACAAAATTGACCAACATTATCTTATTCATGCATTTACCAATATCAACATATTCCAATAAGCATAAAGAGGTAGTAAAGTATTACCTCGATTTCCGTGCAATACTGATCGACCATTAAATTTCATTCGAATGCCCTCGATCTTGAAATCATCTTTCAATATTTCCTTGGATCCATATCAACAGAAATTACATAAAAAACGAAGCTTAATTCTGAAAAATGGATCGAATAGGATGATAAATCAGTGAAAAACAGCTTACCGGGTTCGAATTTGGCGAAACGAACTTCGGATTCGGATTCAGGACATCGAAAGCATAAAATATGACTTTTCAAAAATTTGGAATTTTCGGTCAAAATCAAAGTCAATGGGTTTGACCGACAATTTCAAGGCCTTCGGGTCTAAATTTCGAAATATAGACTGCAGAATCGAATTTAGAACGTCGAAAAATGTGAGGTTAGGTATACTCGGTCAAAGTTAAAGGTCGTTTAATGCCCGATCAAAGCCAGTCAAGTGTGGTCAATACCGGTCAATGGTCAACAGTCGACCATTTTACACAAATATCACCCTAACAGAAATTAATTACCAAATTAGCCACATTATGCACACATTTACTAAACTAACACCCAAATTTTACACAAATAGCACCCAAACAGAAATTATTTACAAAATTATCACCCAGACGATGCCCACCGACGTGTGAACAGTGCTACGGTGTCAAAAAATTCTCGAAAAAATTCCTAAAAATTATTTTATACGATTTTAAGGCACTAACAAAGCTCGGTTCACAATTTTGAACGGCGGAGAGCTCGATTCTGAAATGTCAGAAACTTTGACGGTCTCACCCCTCCACACACCGGTGACGACGGAGAAACAGAGAACACCGATAGACTCGGAACGATGCAAGGAACACGATGGTGCTAGAGGTGTAGTAAACGGATGATCGGATCGTCGTGAATCGACGAAAAACCAACTGAAATCGAGTTATTACCGATGATACTTCCGACTGAAATTAACGACGAATGATGATAATTCACGACGAAAGGTTTGAGGGGTTTTGTTCCTCGGTCGACAACGAACACGATGGTGGTTTCGGTTCGTCGATCGGAGGTCGGACGGCTAGTAGATCGGAGATCGAAGTAAGGAGAACAGGGGAGGAAAACTGGAAAATGTGAGAACCTGCGCACGGGGGAGAGTTATATAATTCATCATATAAAAAATGGTTAAATCATGGGTTTAGTCTCTGAACTTTCTACACTTCTTAAAATGGTCTGCTAACTTTACGATTTTACAATTTAATCCCTAATTTCTTCCAAAAATACCAATTAAATTCACCACTTTATAATTTCTTAAATTTAACCCCTAAATTGGGGTGTTACAATTCTTCCCTCCTTAAAAGAATTTCGTCCTCGAAATTCATTCATGTTACATAATTGCATAAATTAAACTTCCATCGGTTCTTTCATATCTTTCATATAACTCTTATAGAAATACAGATCCTCCACTAATTTTTAACTAGTTGAGTATACAATTTTTATAACTCTTCCCTATTCCAATAAAATAATCCGAGCGAAAATTTCCTTGAGTAATCAATTCAGTCTTTGTCATGAGAATAGACTCATAGAGCAGTAGCATACCTCAATTTCATTTCCAGAGTCAAGTCATATTTTTTCAGATAAATAACTCTCACATGGCTTGTGAGGTACTTTACAGCGTTTAGACAGATGTTACTTGTATTCCTTTTTGTACAAGTATAGCCTTAACGTATAGAAACTTCGGTTTACTCGTCACAGATAGGGACTCAGCCATGGAGTTCCAGCTCAGAGAGGTACGATTGAGGTTTAGGGACATGTACTGATCATACATCTTTTCGACCGGGCAGTCTATCTTGAAAATTTTGACTCAAACCATAGCTCTGATACCACTAAATGTAACCCCCTCAGACCGATGCGAATAGCCTGATTCGATCTGGAGTGTCACATTTGGGCCACCGGAGCGACCCACCGTAAAAATAGCGGAAATTTTAAAACTTTTCTTAAAACATGTCAAATCATAAAATGATTTATTATTATTCAGAAATAAAATAGGCTTTTCAAACTCATATATAAAACAAAATATAATTACATGCCCCTTAATCACATGTACCATACTCTACAAGCAACGCCGGAAGAACTCCCTTACTGATGTTGATAGCTATACTGGTACAATTCTTTTAACCTGAAATGGTGAGTAATAGAGTGAGCTTCAGAAAGCTCAGTAATACAGAACTACCAGATTATGCTACATGACATACAGATAAATGGAAAGCCATATAATTTCCTTATTGAATCAGTCGTATACCCGTTACGGAATAATCTAGGGTTTCATAAGTAGTTCATCAAGTTGAAGGCAAGAAGATCACAGTTCATAGGAATCATTCAAAGTATCTCATTTTTATGAGTCGAAAAGGATGTCTAGTGTGTTCCAATCAAAACCAGTGAGAAGATATAAATCTTTTTAAAGCCATAGTGGAACCCTCCAACCAAACTCCATTATGCAGTTCCCCAGAACTGCGTCCGTAGGGCTTACCATAAGCACACAACAAAGGAAGCCAACCTAAGGATATACCTTGGATTTACCCAAGGACATCCTTAGATCTGTAGGGTTACCTTAAGCACACAACTAAGGGAACCAACCTAAGGATATACCTTGGGGCCTACCCAAGATATCCTTAGGTCCGTAGGGTTACCTTATGCACACAGCAAAGGAAACCAACCTAAGGATATACCTTGGGACCTACCCAAGATATCCTTAGGTCTGTAGGGTTACCTTATGCACACAGCAAAGGGAACTAACCTAAGGATATACCTTGGGGCCTACCCAAGATATCCTTAGGTCCGTAAGGACTTACAGCCGAATCAGGGCTGTGCCTCCATACTCCAGATTCCTATGCATATAAAAATCAAGTAGAAATCAGTTTTATCCATAAATCGTAATACCTGGATCGTGATCCAGTAATATGTCATATCCGTGATCATGAAATAAATCGTATATCAAATTTCCACCTGTACACCATAAGTAGTCAAATGATTAACCCAAGGGAGTACCTTGGGCCTGAAAGCCTACCCAAAGATCCCCTTAAGTCCGTAAGAAATTTCCAGCTTGATCAGAGCTGTACCTCTAGTCTACCCATATAATATCCAAGTAAAACAGTTCGAGTATAACCAGTGAAATATAAAACCATAATTCATAAACCAGTAGTTTCCGTGATTCCATAAATTAGAAACAATTTATATTTTTGATAAATCCATAATCACAAATCACTTACCATGTTGCCATGGTTCATAAACCAATAAATCAATACTTGTACTACACTCATTTCAAAACATATAAAATTGTCATGTAATTCATTTGGAACACACTAGAGTATCCACGTATATTTTTCAGAGGCATTTATCGTTATCAATAAGGACAACATGAAACTCGAGCAATTTGATCGGATTCCAGAAACAAGGTTCTATTAAGGAGAATCGATTACTAACCGATCTAGCCAGATATTTAAGGTTGATACTTTAAAATCCCACTATATTTTCGGGTGCATCAGGAAAGTGTTCCAGAATGCCCATAGTGATTTGAGCTAATAAAGGAGAAATGAAGCTTCAAGACATTTACAATCCATGTTAATCGATCGGTTTATCGAATAATTCAAACTGAACAATCTCTCAGAACTAATGCATGTCTACCCGTCAATTTACTGCATTTTCAGAGTATTTACTCTTTAATGCCAAAAATTCTTGTCCATAAATCATCTTCGTAATCATCGCTGAATAGATATTCCAATAGTCTTTATTTCATTTCCATATTTCAACGATATCAGGAAATATATACGTACTTGATTCATGTTTTATGACCCATAAGGATTGTAATACCCTAATTTTGTCCGAAAAATTTAAATTCACCTGAAGATGATCGAGAATTGATTTGGAGATTTTGTGTTCGATGACGAACTAATTCAAGTGATGAAGCGTGGAAGTTTGAGTTTGGAAGTTTTGGCACTCAATTGGAATTGTAATCGTATATGGAAAAACGAGATACAAATTGAGATCCAAAATTCAAATTAATTGTCTAGAGTTCATCAAACTAGACCCAAATTAATTACAAGTTCAAGACCTAAAATTGGAAATCATCAGACCCAAACCAGCTGTGCAGCCCCAAGTGAAACGCCCAACAACAGTTTGGTTCCCGAGCCAGTGCTCCACTCATGCTACCCATGGTTCTCACGTGACGCACCCCAAACGGACAGCAGCTGGTGCCTCCCGAGGCCTTGTCCCACGTTCCCATGTCACTCGAGCACACCACTCCAGAAGCCTCACAGCTCCCCATAACCGCGCCCATATCCAGCAGGCACGCCCGACAACACCCAGCCAGCACCACAACCGAGCAGACCAAGACAGCAGGCTCCACTACCTGGTGCTTCACATTACTGCATACAAAAAATCAGAATGATAACGAGAGAAGCACAACGAACAACAAGGGGTTAAAAATAGAAAAGTAGAACAAAAATGAAGTGGGGACGGAACCAAAAACAAACACAAAATAAAGCAGAACACGGGGGTTCTCGGTTCTGGAACAAAAAAGAAAAATCTAGAGAGGACAGAGCAAAGGGAGGCAACCATTCCGGGAGGGGATTCAAGCAAAGAAATCATCAACAACCCAAACATTCAAAACAAAAGTAATGTAACAAGGGTCATACCCGTTTGTTTTTCGAAGGCAATATCAATGCATTGAGGTTTTTTATTTATTTCATTTTTCCAATGTGTGATGTGTGCTTTTTATTGTCTAAATAAATAGCAGAAGAATAACAAATCAAGAGAAGGGTTTCCTGAGTTTAACTTTCGTCGTGGTTTGTAGCCATAGTAGAGGGTAGATCGGAGAGTTGAGGGTTTTGGCCTTACAGTGAGGTGGGTTTTGGTCATCGGCTTGCGGTGGCCGGTTGAGGTCGTGAAACCCTTGGAAGCTCTCGTTGGGGTTGTCTGCATCGAGAGAGAATGAAAGAAGAAGGGAGCCTTGCGGTTGAGAGTAGAACAAAAATGAAGTTAGGGTTTAGTTTTTACCCTAAATGTTATATATATTAGATTATCCAAACGGTGTCGTTTAGATGGTCTAGGGTTGTTCAGTTGTGAATGGGTTATCTAGTCTTTGGGTCATCTATGATTTGCTTATAGTTCATTTCAGTCCTCGTTCGAGCCTTTTACGTTTTTAATTCAGTCTTTATTTTTTTTGCTCATTTAATTTTCGTCCTAAATATTTATTTATTATTGTTTTAGACTTTTAACCTCTAGGTTTCTGCATGTCACATTATGGTCTTGAGTGTATTTTGGTTTATCGTAGTTTTAGTCCATTCCATTAACCTTAGTTTCATTGTTTGTTTTGGTGTAATATTAGTGTCCATTGCAATTAATATTTTGTTTGTATTTAAAGTAATGAAGTCTGGTTTAATATTATATGATCCTTATTTTAACATGAATGATTATTTTCTGGAATTTGTATTTTAACTTGTTATGTTTTGCATTTTAGTCACATTGGTGTATTAAATATTAATATATAAATATGTTGGGTATAATATGTGGTAATATAATATGTATATAATTATGTGTATTAAAATAATATTGCATGGTATTTTTTGGTTTAATTAATTTTTACATGGCGTCATTTGTGGTGTAATTTGTATGATATCTTCACGTGCATAACTCGAAATTATTACATAATTTGATTAAGGGTAATATTCTTTTAATTTAAAATTGTTTAAGTGGGTTGTCTTAACTGATTAGATATCCGCTTTAAACGATTTTAAAATAAAAGTGTATCCCATCAGTGACACCTAATAAATGGATTTATCACTTTTTAAAATTTGGGAATAGAAGAAAAGGAAATATTCGACTATTTAAATTTATCGAGAAAAGATAGTTAGAACTTATTTAAGATCTGGTCTCGATATTTGTAAATAATCGAATATTCTTTATCTTTCTAAAGGTCTAGTAATTTTAATTTAATCTATTTTGGTGTTTTTGATTGTTGTAAAATTCATGTGTTGTTTTGTCGGGATCATAAACCAAATTAGAATTGAATTTATAAATTTCATTGCAAAGACATTAATTAATCGACGAGGTACCAATTTAGGGCGCTGTGGGGTGCTAATCCTTCCCCACGCGTAACCGACTCCCGAACTCATTTTCTGGTAACGCAGATTTTAAATTTTTGTTTTAATTAAAATTGACTTTTATTTAAAATGACAAAACATTTTTGGGTGTCCAATCACACCCTAATCAAGGATTGTTGGCGACTCTTCGAACCTGTATTTTTATCGTGAATGAATTCCCAAATTCTCAAAACGAGAGGTTTTCTAAAATCACATTATTTTTAATTAAAAATCAAACATAAAGAGAATAATTAAAAATGACGCGGTTTTCAAAATCTCGCTCACCCACTTTAAAAATCATTTCGACAGCTTGGCGACTCTACTGGGGACCTTTTTTTAGAGAGTCGTGCCTATAGTCGGTTAATTGATTGTCTTTGCAATTGAAAGTTATAAATTCGCTCTAATTTGGTTTTTGATCCCCTGTTAGATTTTAATTTGATTAATCAATAAATAGTTGTACTGATATGTTTGTTAATGGTTTTAGATTAATTATGTGTTTGAAGAGAATTGATCTTTTGAGTGTTTTACGAATATGTGTTGTTTTATTTTTGCTTTTCCTCACACACTGCACAGCTGCATTTGCATAACATGAGCTAAAACCCCGCTCCGTCCTATTTAAGTAGGAGTGAGAGACTACTCCCTCGTGTGATTTTCACCTCCGCATGGGATAGTGGATCGCTCCTGGAGCTCACGCCTTATGGTCCTTGTGATGGTATTCACCTCCGCATGGACATAAGGAGGTCTGTTCCCTCGAAATTGAACTCGGTCCCAAAAGCTTGTGATGGGCCAGGATTGAGGGTTCGGCAGCCCAAGGGGGCATTGACAAGGACAATTCGAGAACATATTGCTTTAGAACCTAACCCAGCATATAGTGAACATAGAGCCTGAACTTAGATCGAGCCTAACCCGAACCTTAAGAGTCCCGTGATGAGGGTACACAAGGAAAAGTTTTTGAGTCATTTATTTTCGCTTTTTGAATAAATGTATGCGAACTAGAAATCATGCGGTTAGGTTTATTTTCTCGAACAAGCATGCGAATTAGATATCATACGGTTAGGATTGTTTGTAAATAACAAGGCATGGGGGTAGATATCATGCTGGGTATGATCTACTAAGCATGATTGGGTAGTCAGCATGTGAGGGTAGGTTTTATTTATTTACTATACTCATCATTTTGTTGTATATATTATGAGTACTAACCCATTTTTTGTTTTACGTCTATTTTATTTTGGATTTATTGTATTTTCATCTTCATGTCATTCAAAGGTGTTAATTCGCAAGTGATTGACTAATAAGAAGGCTGGTCATAATGAGGCAAGAAATTCTTAACCATGTACTCAAAATTGGGAGATTCAGAGGCATTCAAGTGGTTCATGAAGAAGAACATCCGATGAATGAAGAAATCTGAAACTGATTGAAGACCAATCTGTGAAGAAAGACATTCAATGAATGAAGTTAGAAGTTGATCGAAGACTCCTTTCAAAGGAGCGAAGGCCGAAGATGTTCCCTCAGGAGATAGATGTAGATGCAGTAATACCAAGGACGAGAAGATTCTTCACAAAGACATGAAGACCACTTTATATTGAAAGCAAAGATAGAGACCTCAAAATTCAATTTAAGGACATTCGACATCATCAAAGGTGATAAGATACTCCGACAACTTTGGGTGCAATGTTGGATTCCATGAAGAGTACGAATTAAGGAAATGAAGAGACGAAGAATCACAATTGTATTTTGGCTATATGGTGTACTGAAATCTTGTTGTCTAAATGAAATGTTGTTCTATAGTGGTCACTTTTGGAATTAACACCTTTTGCATTTGCATTTGGCATTTGCATTTGCATCTGCATTGCATGTATGTATTTGAGCATTTTATATGAATTAATTATGAAGACATGGAAGTAACTTATGTGAGGTTATGTGACAGTAATAACAAGATCATTCATTCATTCATTCTGTTCCTCATCATCATGAACAAACAAATGGAAGCGATGGAGCAAGTTAATGAGAAATCACAAGATCAGTTGCAGGAACAGTTAGTCGGGTCACAACAAAATACGAGGAATCAAACATCGGGTTCTCTACAAGGCGTATCAAATCAAATGGTCCAAGTACTGATACCACAGGCTACTGGTAAAGACAAAATGGAAGACATAGGAAATCAATAGAAAATGGAAGACAGAGGAAATCAATCTCATATTGGTACATCAAGAGTGATAATTTTCCCTAGGGCATCTGGCTCAGAACGAGAGACGAGCCTCGTCAATTTTGAGCAATTTGAAGACGAGTTCAAGTGGTTGAATGAAGCCGTTAAAAATATGAAGGTTGTTAATGCCACTCATAAGGAGTTAGAAGCCAAATAACTCAGTTTGGTCCATGATTTGGTCATCCCACATGAATTTAGGGTGCCTAATTTTGAGAAATATGATGGCACCAGTTGCCCCCTAATTCATCTGAAAATGTTTTGCAGAAAGATGGAAGGGTACTTAGATGATGATAATCTATTGATTCATTATTTCCATGATAGTCTTGTTGGGCCAGCTGTAGTATGGTACATTTGTTTGAACAAAGAGCAGATCAAGACATGGGTCAACCTAGCTGATGCTTTTCTGGTGCAATATCAATATGTTAAAGGCTTAGCCCCAAAACGTCATCACCTTCAAAAGATAAGGATGAAAGCTACTGAGAGTTTTAAAGAATATGCCCTAAGATGGAGAGGAGTGACAGCACAAGTTCAACCTCCTTTGGTAAAAGAGGAAATATCACATATGTTTCACGATTCTCTTCCGGCTCCTCTCTTTGAGTTAATGTTGAGAAATTCGACGAATGACTTCAAGGACCTTATGCTAGCTGGAGAGTCAATTGAGGATGCAATAAGTAAGGAAAACTTGAAAGTCACTTCCAAAAGCTCAAGAAATGAAAAGCGAAGAGCTGATGAGGTGAATGAATGTCACGTCCATAGATCCCACAGCCGTAAGAGAAAAGGGGCAGTTGGTTACTTGAGTCGTCCAAAGAAGGTCCTACGATCGAAAAGTACTTTGAAAGTACTCTAAACTTCTATCGCGGATATGTATCCCCATTTGATTAAAGGTCAATACCTCACACCAAGGTCAGTGAAGTGCAACCAGACTCTTCTGCTCACAGCTATGATCAAGATAGTGTTTGTGATTTTCACTTGGGGGCATTGGGGTATTCAACCAGAAATTATAGGCCACTATTAAAGGAGATAGAGACGCTGGTAGAAAATAGGACGTTGACACAAGAATTGGTGGAACAATGGATGACGAGCTAGAGTGGGACACCAGAGCGCCATATGTAGCACCCGATTGAGTCAAACACCACTGCATCAGAACAATAGTGGGGCACCTGATTACGCAAAAATCATTTCATTCATCGTGAAACTTTATGTTGCGTGCAACATCTTGTTTGAACATGTTTTTTGAACTTTCTCATCAGTTTTTTAATGATATTTAAATGAATTCATGTTACTTTGAGGATGGTGGGCATTGAATCAAATTCATGACTTGAAATTCTTTGAATATCAATTGAATTAAAAGCTCTTTAATGATTAGAGTTATAAATCTTTGACAAAATGGAAAGGTTGAAACCTGATAAAACAAGGACCATGGACCTTACCCCCAGAAGATACACTCGAACACCATACCTTTTTATTGCAGGAACCGATATAGCCTTCTCTTATCATAAAGGAATGAACCATAGGCTTGGTATTCAGGTATGTATAGGAGCAGACAACATGGGCATCTTTTGTGTATGATATGACAAAACTGAATAGACCACACTTTTGTTGATGAAAGTTCAATGATGATTATGATCTTTACGGATGGAATAGTCAAGTAGATGAATCTAATTTAGGTCAGTTGCTTGGAAATTGAACTCTAACGATGAGATTTTTTTACTTTCAACAACACCTAGACTATGACAGGTTCTCCTTGATAAGTTTAAGAAATTGAATCCATGTACCCAACAAAATATATATATATATATATATATATATAATATATATGTGTATACAATGAAGCTGAGCTATTCCGCTAAGGCAATTGATTATAGAGGAAACTCGAAAGCCCTGGCTTTATGAATAGATTATATTCAAACCATGACCTTGATCGGGTACCTAAAAATTCGGTGTATGCTCCACTGTGATTGTCAAGTCAAAGACTTTGTGATGAGATGAATCCTTCAGCTAGCCCGATAAAGGCAAATTATAATAAAGCTGATTTCAGCTAGCCATACAAGGGCAAATTAAATCAAGTTTATCTAAATAAGGAGTTTCAGTAAAGATGGACTAAGGGAGTTAAGGGACACCTGTCATAGTCAATTTCACACGAGCACTCAGAAATTTTATTTTTAGATCAATATTTCTGCACTACCTTGGTTATAGGAGTCTACGAAGGTTGAACAAATGGAAGATTTCAGAGAACTGAAATGGAAGTGTTCTGGAAAGTCTAGTAATAGATTATACTAGTTGCTCATTTTATCCGCATCCGATTAAAATACCAAGCCAAGAAAGAAGGGCATGTTGCGATATTCACAGTGACCGAGAAGGAAATGATATTTTGGTGGTCGAAACCTTAGAAAATAGGAAGCCAACCCCTCAATTTTGATACTTGTCAAAGAACTATAACCCTAAAAATATTAAAGAGCTATTAATTCTTTTGATATTTTGTGAACTCATGTCTATGATTTGATTTGATTACGAGCCTGAATTAAGGGGAAATATTTAATAAAATTCTTTCATTCTTTGATCTTTGAAATAAGAGAAAGAAGAAAAACATTTTCAAACAGGACATTTCAAATGTGAAAGGTCCTTAAAGCTGGCGAGGCTCATTGTGTCTCTATTTGAGAAGAAGAATAAGCAATGTCGGAATGTGAAGCATTCCACGATCTTGAAGCAGACAGTCCAAGAGGTCAGAATGGATAAAGGACGAAATTGTAATGTTTTCTTGTGACGTTGTCAGTAACCCGTCAAGAAGAATAAGCGATGCTAGAACATGAAGCATTCTGTGATCGTGAAGCAGATGGTCTAAGAAATCAGAATGGACGAAGAACACTTTCTTGGGTTATCATCGGTAACCCATCGAGAAATAGATGTTCGCCGTATTTGAAAGGGGCACATATCTCAGCCCGAATGAAAATGCAAGACATTGTGTTAGAAGAGTCGATCACTTCTTAAGGAGCATGAAGAAAAGCCCTCAAACTATTTGACAACACTACTGTGTAGTGACACCAGAATGAGAACATTCGAGTTAGGATATGTTGGGGCACGACTGAACCCACTTCATGTTGAGATGATAATATTCAGACCAAGGAGGCATTAAGAATGAGCCTTACAATTTGAGGTGTTGGGGCATTTTGAAGGCCCGTACCAATATAAGATAATGTTGGGGCATGGCTAAACCCACATCATGTAGAGATGAAAAGATTCAGACCAAGGAGGCATGAAGAATGAGCCTTACAATCGAAGGTGTTGGGGCATTTTGAAGGCCCGTACCAGTATAAGATAATGTTGCGGCACTAGTTTCAGCTAGATGTGTTAATGTGGGGCATCTTTAGAAGCCTATGAAGACCTGTGGAATGATCATTGAATTTGACAAATCATTCCAATGGGATAGAAATGTATGAAGAGTGAAAATGATGAAACATTCCATCATCAGTTGCTTTACTCTTGTGGTTTCATATGCATTAATATGGGCGAGCTAGTATCCCACCTTAATTTCCACTGAGTTTTGGTATCCTTGTAATACCATACAAAAACTCTGAACGCTGTGCAAAGAGCTTCTCCAGTCGAAAGATATGGGCAGAAGTCATAGGAAAAAGATGAATGTGTTGTCAAATGTTGTACGAATCAGTAAGTATGGTGATGGATCAGTGTTGCGATCATGTGTTGTATTACCTAAGAGGAAGATTGTCTTTTGTAGCCCCAAGGTTAAAAATGAGAAATGATGAAGATTTTTGCCCACGGAAGAGGCGATAGACTTTTAACAACAAGAAACTAGTGGAACCAACTAAGGTTGAATGATGGGCTGTTGTTAAACCTCTCGACCTGATATGGTATAAATAAGCCTTGTTTGATATTTGATTAGATAGGGTGACATGAAAAATTGGGATAAATACTCCTTGTGATGTGTTTCAAGAGTCAAATCAGGGTAGATACATATCTCCCTTTGACCTTTATAGAGTTTGACATAGCCATATGCATAGTCTCCGAAAAAGGGGCAACACAGTCATATTTATGACCATAACAAGAAGTTGAGAGAGAAAATGTTTCCTCCGAAACGAATATAGAAGACGAAGATGACAATAAGATGGAAGAAGATCAGAAGGCTCGTCAAAAATGCAAGTTGGAAACTATGAATTGCTACACGTGTATATGAAGTAGACCCTGGAAAGGATGATCAAATGGAAGAAGATCGAGCTCACCACTCTGGAGCCAAGTGAATATTGATTCAACATTTATGCTTTCATGAAAACATCATTTGCATAAAAATGCATTAAACTGATACATTTATTTACATTCGTGTTTCATGCATAAACACATGATTTTGACAAATCTTCCAACGAATAGAGAAGATGCAGAATGTTAAAATCTCGATGATTGAAAGGAAGATTTCAAACCCCAAACGCAAAGAGTTGCATTTAAAAAGGCATAACTTGAAGAATAGAGAGGTCTAATCCATATAAGAAGCATGACTTTGAAGTGAAGACCACCAGATGTAGAAGAAAAACAAAGATTTTTATGTATGAAGAGGTGAATCGATCGATTGGAAGGACTTGCACACATGAGATTGGGGTAAGTCAATGTTAAGCCTTCACCAAAGAGGAGTGAAGCAAACCATCTTAAGCCTTCGCAGAAGAGTAGTGAAGCACCATCTTAAGCCTTCACAGAGGAGTAGTGAAGCACCATCTTAAGCCTTTACCGAAGAGTAGTGAAGCAATCATCTTAAGCCTTCACCGAAGAAGAGTGAAGCAATCATCTTAAGCCTTCATAGAAGAGTAGTGAAGCACCATCTTAAGCCTTCACAGAGGAGTAGTGAAGCCCCATCTTAAGCCTTCACCAAGGAGTAGTGAAGCAAACCATCTTAAGCCTTCACATAAGAGTAGTGAAGCACCATCTTAATCCTTCACAAAGGAGTAGTGAAGCACCATCTTAAGCCTTCACCGAAGAGTAGTGAAGCAAATCTATCAACAAGCCTTCCGAGCATGATGATTAAGTCCCCAGGGCAATCTTAAGCCTTCACCTGAGAATAGTGAAGCAAATCTATCTTAAGCCTTCACCGAAGAGTAGTGAAGCAAATCCATCAGTAAGCCTTCCGAGCATGATGATTAAGTCCTCAGGGCAATGTTAAGCCTTCACCTGAGAATAGTGAAGCAAATCAATCTTAAGCCTTCACCGAAGAGTAGTGAAGCAATCCGTCTTAAAGCCTTCACCTGAGAATAGTGAAGCAAATCAATCTTAAGCCTTCGCCAAAGAGTAGTGAAGCAAATCAATTTTAAGCTTTCACCAAGGAGTAGTGAAGCAAATCCATCAATAAGCCTTCCGAGCATGATGATTAAGTCCCCAGGGCAATCTTAAGCCTTCACCTGAGAATAGTGAAGCAAATCTATCTTAAGCCTTCACTTGAGAATAGTGAAGCACCATCTTAAGCCTTCACCGAAGAGTAGTGAAGCAAATCCATCCATAAAACCTTCAGGTAGGATGTTTTCACATGAATTTGGAAATGAAAAATGATGTTTTAAGATGATGAAATTTTTGAAAACGAAGAATGCAAGTTTCAAAATTTCACAATTTATAAGTCTTTCGGGCCATCAGTAAGTCTTTCGAGCATGATGCTTAAATCCTTCGGGTCATCTGTAAGCCTTTAGAGCAAGATGATAAGTCCTTCGGGCCATCCGTAAGACCTTCGGGTAGGATGTTTCAAATGAATTTGAAAATGAAAAATGATGTTTTAAGAAGATGAAATTTTTGAAAACGAAGAACGTGAGTTTCAAAATTTCACAATTTATAAGTCCTTCGGGCCATCAGTAAGTCTTTCGAGCATGATGCTTAAATCCTTTGGGTCATCTGTAAGCCTTTAGACCAAGATGATAAGTCATTCGGGCCATCAGTAAGTCTTTCGAGCATGATGCTTAAATCCTTGGGGTCATCCGTAAGCCTTTAGAGCAAGATGATAAGTCCTTCGGGCCATCCATAAGACCTTCGGGTAGGATGTTTTCATTGAATCTGAAAATAAGAAAATGATGTTTTAAGATGATGAAATTTTTGAAAACGAAGAATGCGAGTTTCAAAATTTCACAATTTATAAATCCTTTAGGTCATTTGTAAGTCTTCCGAGCGTGATGATTAAATTCTTCGGGTAATTTTTAAGCCTTCACAGAAGAGTAGTGAAGCAAATTCATCAATAAGTCTTTCGAGCGTGATGAATAAATCCTTCGGGTCATCCATAAGACCTTTGGGCAGGATGTTTTTCACCAAGCTAATAAGTCATCTGAGCCGTTTTTAGCCTTTTCAGAAGAATGTCGGAGCAAACCATCGGATCATCAAATGTGGACGAAAACTAAAGATTCTCGAGTACGAAGAAGCAGAGCAATCGATTAAAAGGGTTTATGCACGTGAGATGGAGGCGAAAGTAAAGAAGAATATTGAAGAAGGGAAGAAGAAGTTGCAGTCAGATAAAATTAGGTTATTTTTTGTCTTTGCTACGTTCTTGTGTTCACAACAAGCAAAGAGGGGCAGCTGTAATACCCTAATTTTTTCCGGAAAATTTAAATTCACCTGAAGATGATCGAGAATTGATTTGGAGATTTTGTGTTCGATGACGAACTAATTCAAGTGATGAAGCGTGGAAGTTTGAGTTTGGAAGTTTTGGTGCTCAATTGGAATTGTAATCGTATATGGAAAAACGAGACAAAAATGGAGATCCAAAATTCAAATTAATTGTCTAGAGTTCATCAAACTAGGCCCAAATTAATTACAAGTTCAAGACCCAAAATTGGAAATCATCAGACCCAAACCAGTTGTGCAGCCCCACGTGAAACGCCCAACAACAGTTTGGTTCCCGAGCCAGTACTCCACTCATGCTACCCATGGTTCCCACGTGACACACCCCAAATGGACAGCAGATGGTGCCTCCCGAGGCCTTGTCCCATGTTCCCATGTCACCCGAGCACACCACTCCAGAAGCCTCACAGCTCCCCATAACCGTGCCCATATCCAGCAGGCACGCCCAACAACACCCAGCCAACACCACAACCGAGCAGACCGAGACAGCAGGCTCCACTACCCGGTGCTTCACATTACTGTAGACAAAAAAATCAGAATGATAACGAGAGAAGCACAACAAACATCAAGGGGTTAAAAACAGAAAAGCAGAACAAAAATGAAGGGGGGGACGAAACCAAAAACAAACACAAAATAAAGCAGAACAGGGGGGTTCTTGATTATGGAACAAAAAAAGAAAATCCAGAGAGGACAGAGCAAAAGGGAGGCAACCATTCCGGGAGAGGATTCAAGCAAAGAAATCATCAACAGCCCAAACATTCAAAACAAAAGCAATGTAACAAGGGTCATACCCGATTGTTTTTCGAAGGCAATATCAATGCATTGAGGTTTTTTATTTATTTCATTTTCCCAATGTGTGATGTGTGCTTTTTATTGTCTAAATAAATAGCAGAAGAATAACAAATCAAGAGAGGGGTTTCCTGAGTTTACCTTTCGTCGTGGTTTGTAGCCATAGTATAAGGTAGATCGGAGAGTTGAGGGACTGTTTGGTGGTCGGTTGAGGTCGTGAAACCCTTGGAAGCTCTCGTTGGGGTTGTCTGCGTCGAGAGAGAATGAAAGAAGAAGGGAGCCTTGCGAGCTGAGGGAGCCTTAATAAAAATGAAGCATAGTTTTTATCCTAGTTAAGTTTTATAATATTTATATATTAGATTATCCAAACATTGTCGTTTAGATGGTCTAGGGTTGTTCGGTTGTGAATGGGTTATCTAGTCTTTGGGTCATCCATGATTTGCTTATAGTTCATTTCAATCCTCGGTTCGAGCCTTTTACGTTTTTAATTCAGTCTTTATTTTTTTTGCACTTTTAATTTTCGTCCTAAATATTTATTTATTATTGTTTTAGACTTTTAACCTCTAGTTTTCTGCATGTCACATTATGGTCTTGAGTGTATTTGGGTTTATCGTAGTTTTAGTCCATTCCATTAACCTTAGTTTCATTGTTTGTTTTGGTGTAATATTAGTGTCCATTGCAATTAATATTTTGTTTGTATTTAAAGTAATGAAGTCTGGTTTAATATTATTTGATCCTTATTTTAACATGATTGATTATTTTCTGGAATTTGTATTTTAACTTGTTATGTTTTGCATTTTAGTCACATTGGTGTATTAAATATTAATATATAAATATGTTGGGTATAATATGTGGTAATATAATATGTATATAATTATGTGTATTAAAATAATATTGCATGATATTTTATGGTTTAATTAATTTTTACATGGCGTCATTTGTGGTGTAATTTGTATGATATCTTCACGTGCATAACTCAAAATTATTACATAATTTGATTAAGGGAAATATTCTTTTAATTTAAAATTGTTTTACGTGGGTTGTCTTAACTGATTAGATATCCGCTTTAAACGATTTTAAAATAAAAGTGTATCCCATCAGTGACACCTAAGAAATGGATTTATCACTTTTTAAAATTTGGGAACGGAAGAAAAGGAAATATTCAACTATTTAAATTTATCGAGAAAAGATAGTTAGAACTTATCTAAGATATGATCTCGATATTTGTAAATAATCGAATATTCTTTATCTTTCTAAAGGTCTAGTAATTTTAATTTAATCTATTTTAGTGTTTTTGATTGTTGTAAAATTCATGTGTTGTTTTTGTCGGGATCATAAACCAAATTAGAATTGAATTTATAAATTTCATTACAAAGACATTAATTAATCGACGAGGTACCAATTTAGGGCGCTGTAGGGGTGCTAATCCTTCCCCACGCGTAACCGACTCCCGAACTCATTTTCTGGTAACGCAGATTTTAAATTGTTGTTTTAATTAAAATTGACTTTTATTTAAAATGACAAAACATTTTTGGGTGTCCAATCACACCCTAATCAAGGATTGGTGGCGACTCTTCGAACCTGTGTTTTTATCGTGAATGAATTCCCAAATTCTCGAAACGAGAGGTTTTCTAAAATCACATTGTTTTTAATTAAAAATCAAACATAAAGAGAATAATTAAAAATGATGCGGTTTTCAAAATCTCGCTCACCCACTTTAAAAATCGTTTCGACAAGGATAATTCATCTTGTAAGTTCAACAGTGTTCCCAAATTCATCCAATCACCTATTTAATCCTCAGTCATTGAGGTTACACATTTTGTTTATCAGTCAAGTCTATCCCGTTACTTGAGAGCTTTCCAGATAATCCAGACGTTTCTGAATTTCATATACATATTGTACTTCCGTTTAATTTAATTTGGTCTTCGTGATTGATTTGTCTAACAAATATCCATTTCTTATTATCGAATGCGACCTAGAGTTGGGCTGAGCTGAGTACTTTCAAAATTATCATCGAACCACACTTGAGAAGGTGAACACGCATTTAAGTAACATCTATTCCATTCAGGTACTGACATATCCTTAAGAATGATCAACTCACTTAAGTTGTATTCCATAACTTCTAAAGGTAGTCCAACACCTATGCTTATTTGGATTCCTTAATTAAACCAAGACATTTACTTAATATAGGCTATAAGGGTATTTTGGTAATTTTGGTGTTCAGTTTTATTCCATTAATTTCAGAGCTCGAGGATATCCAATCATTTATGAGCTTGGTGATATTCTTGAGTCATTTCTATTACAGGGGTATTTTGGTCATTTTACACATCTACGGTATTTCAATCTTTTCCTTCCATCCGGTCTTATTATTTAATTCCAATTTATCATCTATTTCAGTCCCTTCAAACAATTCGGATAAAAGAGCACCCTCCGATAAATTGTTCTTTAGGAATTTACTAATAACTCGGATATTTTCGGGTTAAATGTCTTCTCAGATATTACAAACGGAATATCAGAAATTTTTCTGCACTAAGTCAGGATCTTAACAATCAAATCTGTAGTTAATCGAGTTAAGTACGAATCATCAAAGTACTTTCTCATTCAAGGTCAACTCGGACTATTTTACCTCACAATGACATTTTCGTAATTTCTTAACCAGATAATTTCAGTATTTACTCTTAACAAAAATAAATATAATTTAGAGATCCTATGGTTAATTTCTTTTCGTAACATTCTCAAATCTTGAAATGATTCCTTAACAGACTTCTAGTATCGTGCATAAACCCTATTGGGGGTTAAAAACCAGTTAACCGAATTTTTTCAGCAAAACTAGCATTTCTTATGCACATCTGTAAATTTATCAGATTAATATGCCTTTTCAGAGTTATTAACCAACTTCCGGAGATAATTCTTGTCATCCTACAACATAAGGATATTTTCGTAATTTTACCCTATCAGAATATTCTTATAATTTCCCATCCAAATATCTTTGATGAAATAGATTATATGATACAGATCTAAACTGATTCCTTTATCACTAAACACAGAACTTGTAATTTTAATTCTAACAATTCCCCAGTTTCTTATAAAAGTCATCTGAAGCATAATCAGTTACTGAACCTTTTTACCGTATTCAAATCGAGTGTAGAAATTAATCAACTCCACAAAATTGACCAACATTATCTTATTCATGCATTTACCAATATCAACATATTCTAATAAGCATAAAGAGGTAGTAAAGTATTACCTCGATTTCCGTGCAATACTGATCGACCATTAAATTCCATTCGAACGCCCTCGATCTTGAAATCATCTTCCAATATTTCCTCGGATCCATATCAACAAAAATTACATAAAAAATGAAGCTTAATTATGAAAAACGGATCGAATCGGATGATAAATCAGTGAAAAACAGCTTACCGAGTTCGAATTTGGCGAAACGAACTTCGGATTCGGATTCAGGATATCGAAAGCATAAAATATGACTTTTTGAAAATTTGGAATTTTCGGTCAAAATTAAAGTCAACGGGTTCGACTGGAAATTTCAAGGCCTTCGGGTCCGAATTTCGAAATATGGACTGCGGAATTGGATTTAGAATGTCGAAAAACGTCAGGATAGGTATACTCGGTCAAAGTCAAAGGTCGTTTGATGCCCCGGTCAAAGCCAGTTAAAGTTTTGGTCAAGTGTGGTCAACGCCGGTCAAAGGTCAACAGTCGACCATTTTACACGAATATCACCCTAAGAGAAATTAATTACAAAATTAGCCACATTCTGTAAATATTTACTACACTAACACCCGAATTTTACACAAATAGCACCTAAATAGAAATTATTTTCAAAATTATCACCCAGACGATACCCACTCTCGGGGGAGGCGCGTGCGGCGCGTGAACAGTGCTACGGTGTCGAAAAATTCCCGAAAAAATTCCTAAAAATTATTTTAAGCGATTTTAAGGCACTTACAAAGCTCGGTTCACAATTTTGAACAGCGGAGAGCTCGATTCCGAAACGTCAGAAACTTTGATGGTCTCACCCCTCCACGCGTTAGTGACGACGGAGAACACCGGTGGACTCGGAACGATGCAAGGAACACGATGGTGCGGGAGGTGTCGTAAACGGATGACCGGATCGTCGTGAATCGACTAAAAACCAACTGAAATCGAGTTATTACCGACGATACTTCCGACTGAAATTAACGACCAACAACGACAATTCACGATGAAAGGTTTGAGGGGTTTTGTTCCTCGGTCAACAACGAACACGATGGTGGTTTCAGTTCGTCGATCGGAGGTCGGACAACGAGTAGATCGGAGATCGAAGTAGGGAGAACGGGGGAGGAAAAACTGGAAAATGTGAGAACCTGCGCACGGGGGAGAGGTATATAATTCATCATATAAAAAGGTTAAATCATGGGTTTAGTCATTAAACTTTCTACACTTCTTAAAATGGTCTGCTAATTTTACGATTTTACAATTTAATCCCCAATTTCTTCCAAAAATACCAATTAAATTCACCACTTTATAATTTCTTAAATTTAACCCCTAAATTTGGGGTGTTACATTGATGATCCAATCACACACAAATAATTTAGGATGATCTTCTTTTTGAAGACATTTTATTTTGTCATACTCTGCGTCTATGCCATTTTATTCATATCTTTTTTTAAAGTATTTTATATTTTTTTCAATTATTTACGTGTCATAATCATGTGGTAATTGAAGATGTTAGGTAAGATTATATTATTTTAACATCAATACAATAATAGAAAATACTAATAATTATACAACAAAAGTTATATTAGTTATAAATCTAAATTTACTGTCGGGTCATTTAAAAAATTTAAGAATAATTTTTAAATTTTTTAGGGAAGTACCTACTAATCTCTCGTATGTTTAGTCTTTAATCATTGTTTTTATATTATTTTAAAAAATATATTCAGATTATTTCATTTTTTCACTCTTATATATATATATACTATCAAGTGATTTAAATAGGGTTAGTATAAATACCCTTTTCCTATTTAAGTACTTACATTTTTTGTCGATTCAGATGTCTAACGTTGCAAATTTTACATTTTTTAAGTGTTTCAACCATAACATTCGTTAAAAAAGTTCATTAAATAATGTGTATCATATTTATATTATTTAAAAAAGAACATTTTATTGAAAGATAATCTCCTCCCATCCCCTCACAATAAAAACCCACTCTTCTCTCACCCTCCGCCGCAACCATTATCGTCGCAACCTTCCCTCCTTGAACTCTCTCTTTCTCATCCCCTTTCACTCTCAACTCTCATAGGTAGGAAAGTGTAATTCCGGATATCAGATTCGCTCTGTAAAAATTGAATCCCTGTTTTGAGGATAGTATTAATAAGTTATAAATAACATTAATTCATTCAATTACTTTTCCAACAATAACTAGATGCAATCCAACCTCCAGCTGACTTATCATTGTATCAAAATTTTATAGTATTTGAAAAATAGAAAGTTCAAGATAAAGTTGAATGGGATTTGCACTTTATGCAGAAGAAATGCACTTTGTGAGGGAATTATATTAATTTCATCATAAAACTTTTACACCTTAAATAAGGACATGTCCCCAAACAACAAGGACTTAGTCAATCATAGAGGTCATTTGCCTATAACCAAAGATTCAAATGAAACCCTTATATCAGACTTAGCACAGTGGTAGATATCTTTGAATATCCTGCATCAGGATCAACCCCAAACACAATCCTTGTCATGTTCGATCCACTTAAAGGTTCGAGAAATAAGATATAACCAGTTGATTCAAAAAATTAATCAGTATCTATAAATAGTATGAAGTACATATGTTGTAGTAAAAGGGTTGAAAGTATATACTTAACTAGTGGGAAAGCCTATCTCATCAAAACTATCATTTTCAAGCTACAAGAAATTGTCTCTTAGCAAGGAGACTGGCTTCTCAACATTAAATTGTATTGAAAGATATTATTGAGAAAGTAAAGAAAATAGGGTTCAATCATACTAAGTTTACTTTTGTTATAATTCTCGATGTATAATATTTAATGAGCAAATCTATTTAGAAGAGAAAATTTGATGTTTATAAGAGGTGTGGTTGTGTTGGGAATCAAGGTCTTCCCGCTTCGTGAAGTTAAGATAGGCACTTAGAGATTAATGATAGTAAAGAGAGAACAAGAGTATAATTCAGGAATGAAGTATCCCCTATTTATACTATTCCACCTCCACAATGAATAGTGGAGATTACTTGCATCCAAGGGTGGAGATTAATTATCTAGAATGCTCTACACACTCTAGAAAGCTCTACACTCTTCTACTCACTTCCATATTCTTCTGTACTCTTCCATAAGGTTCCATACATCTCCAGAATATTTTAGAGGAATCCACACTCTTCTTCAAGCTTCTACACATCTCTAGAATATTCCAAAGGATTCCACACTCTTCCACAAGCTTCTAGAGAGTTGTACAATTCTCTAGAGTTCTCCGTAATGTTCTAGAAAATTCTACACTTCTCCAGAAAGCTCTAGAATTTTTTAAAACCTCTCCAATTAAAGAGAGATCCAACAAATCTCCCCCTCTCGACTTAATTGGGAGGTTGTAGCAAGCCGACACCTTGACAGTAATCTTCGAACTTCTTTGTCGTATTACCTTGGGCATCATGTCTGACCAGTTCTTTTCTGAATCCTTTAACGACCAACCGAACTTTATAACAAGGCTTTGAGCTAATATCTTCGGTCTTGATCCGGTACACCCACTTATTCTTCAAGACTTTTCTCCCTTTTGGTAGCTCCACAAGTTCATAAGTAGGATTCTCATGCAAGGATTACATCTCTTCTTGCATGGCTCTTCTCCATTTTTCTTTATGACTATCACTCATTGCTTCTTTATAGCTTTGTGGCTCCCCCTCATCAGTGAGCATAACGTACTCATCTGTATTATACCAAGTGGATGGTCTTCTATCTCTCGAGGATCATCTCGGTTCTGGTGCTGTTGGAGAGCTAGATTGAGGCTCTTCCTGAGATGGTTCATCATGAGTCTCCTAGTTGCTTTTCTCTAACATAGGTTCATGATCTTCATCATCATTTTTTTCTTGTGTATTATTATCCTTAAGTTGAACTGGAGTAGGTTCAGTGTTCTTGTTGCTTCTCAATCTTGGCCTCTCTGAATTTTTGATATCTTCGATTGTTTGGTGTTCGAAGAAAACAACGTCTCTACTACAAACAACCTTCTTATTAACTGGATCCCAAATTTGATAACCAAATTCATCCTTAGGTGAACGAAGGTAGATGCATTCCTTCGTCTTTGCGTCAAGCTTGGCTCTTTCATCTTTGGGTATGTGAACAAATGCCCTGCACTCTAATACCTTAAGATGATTGCATGAAGCCCTTTTCCCCGCCCAGACTTCTTTTGGGATGCCCCCGTTCAACGGAACTGATGGTGTAAGGTTGACAATGTCAATCACTGCCATTATAGCTTCTCCCAAAAATGATTTGGGTAACTTAGCATGAGAGAGCACACATCGAACTCTTTCTTCCATAGTTATATTCATTCTCTCAGCTAGTCCATTCAATTGTGGTGTCTTGGGTGGAGTCCTCTCTAGTCTAATGCCATATTTCTTGCAATATGCTTCAAAAGGACCTCTATACTCATCTCCATTGTCAGATCTTACAAATTGATCTTTCGTCTGGTCTCACGCTCCACTAGGGCATGGAATTCTTTGAATGCGTCAAGAACTTGATCCTTTATTTTAACAGGTGCACCTACACCTTCCTTGAATGGTCTTCAATGGAGGTGACAAAGTACAATGCACCACCTATTGATATCTCGGACATTGAACACACGTCGGTGTGTATGTAGTATAGGATGTTTTTTCTCCTTGTGGGCTGAGAAGATCTTTGGAGAGTAACTCTATGTTGCTTTCCAGCTAAATAGTGAGCACAAAGATCAAGTGGTTTACCTTTCACGTCAGGTAGGAGTTGTTTCCGAGCGAGCATGTGAAGACCCTTCTCACTGATGTGCCCAAGTCGTTTATGTCATATCTCCACATCTTCAGTGGTGATGTTTACCTCTCATTTGCAGAGCTTAGCTTGCATCACGAACAATGTTTACCTTTCACAGGTAGGGTTGTTTCCGAGCGAGCATGTGAAGACCCTTCTCACTGATGTGCCCAAGTCGTTTATGTCATATCTCCACATCTTCAGTGGTGATGTTTACCTCTCATTTGCAGAGCTTAGCTTGCATCACGAACAATGACCCTTCCTTATTTCCTCGAGCCATTATTAGGCTTCCTTTGGTGAGCTTCCACTTTTCTTCACCAAAGTAATTTATAAGACCAACATCATCTAGCTTCCCAGTATAGATAAGATTGAGGCGCATGGCCGGAACATGCCTCACATCTTTAGATAAGCTTGCATCCAGTGCTTGTTGTCAGAATGATGTCTCCTATCCCAACGATCTTGCTCCTGTCTTGATTTCCCATTTGCACCGTACCAAAGTCACCCCTTTGGTAGAATGAGAAGAAACTTCCATGTGGAGTAACATGGAAGGAAGCACCAAAATCGACAATCCATGAGTTATCATCATAAGCAATATTTAGGATATTACCTTCATTAACGAGATATAGCAGATCTTCTTTTGATACTACAACAGTAGCATTATTCTATTCTTGTTTCTTCACTGGGTTTATTTGGTGTGTCTTAACATTACCGACCATCTGGTCTCTCTTGAAAGATCGACATTCCATTTTCTTATGGCTCATCCTTCCACAGTAGTAGCATGTAATCTTCGAGCGTGACTTGGATCTACCTCGAGATTGATACAAATATCAGCTTTTGCTACATCTATAAGTTTCAATCCTACCCCGATTCTCAATAATATTAGCATCGTGATGAATAGACTCACCTCATTCCATTCTCCTTGCATCTTCACCTAGAAGGCTATCACTAACGGTATCTATGGTGAGTTTTCCTTTCGGAGTTGAATTACTAAGTGTAACAACGAGTGTATCCCAACTTTCCAGTAAGTAACTAAGGAGTAGAAGGGCTTGCAACTCATCATCAATTTTCATCTCGGTTTTTGTTAATTGATTTATGAGCCCCTTGAAATTATTTAAGTGCTCAATCATACTTTGACCATCCTTATACTCCAACTTTACAAACCGTCGTACTAAATTTGCTTTGTTACGAGGCATTTTCTTTTGAATCATGGACTCAAGCTTTGTCCATAATTCATAAGCATTTGTATAAGTATAAACATGCTCAAAGAGGGTTTTATCAATGTACTTACGAATCATAGGAACGCCCTTCCGATTTAGTAGCTCCCATTGAGCATCACTCTTGCCTTCTACATTGTCTTTGTAGATGATGGGCTCATGTAAATCCTTGTAGTGCAGGTGGTCCTCCATCATCGGCTTCCAATATGAGTAGTTATTGGCTGTGAGCTTGAACATGTCTCCATCATGAGCAACGTTATCCTCCATCATGAACTGCACGAGCTAATTACGACTACAGATAAACCTAGCTCTGGTACCACTGTTGGGAATCATGGTTTTCCCGCTTCATGAAGTTAAGATAGACACTTAGAGATTAAGGATAGTAAAGAGAGCACAAGAGTATAATTCTCCAATTTGGAGATTCTTCCACTATACAAAAGAATAGTAGGATTACAAGGATGTGTTCACAAAATTTGACTCACACTTGGTGGCTCACTCAAGCTTGAGGATAAAGACTTCCCAAGCTATCTCTCTTCTCTCTCAAATAGGCTCTCTAACTCTTTAGTCTCTCACTCTAAGAAGTGGACTCTGTGAGTGTTCTTGGATTTTGGATGGTTAGGAATGAAGTCTCTCACCCCTATTTATACTACTCCACCTCCACAATAAATGGTGGAGATTACATACATCCAAGGGTGAAGATTAATTATCTAGATTGCTCCACACACTCTAGGAGCTCTACACTTTTCCACTCCCTTCCATATTCATCCATACTCTTCCATAAGGTTCCACACATCTCCAGAATATTCCAGAGGAGTCCACACTCTTCCACAAGCTTCTACACATCTCCAGAATATTCCAGAGGATTCCACACTCTTCCACAAGATTCTAGAGAGTTCTACACTTCTCTAAAGTTCTCCATAATGTTCTAGAAAATTCTACACTTCTCTAGAAAGATCTAGAATTTTCTAGAACATCTCCAATTAAGGAGAGATTCAACAGGTTGGTCTGAGAAAGAAATTTTAGATATTTTGTAGGAAAATAAAAATTTACTCAAATATTAATGATTATATGTATATTTTATTCTTTTTTATTTTATATATTCACTATATCACATGAGCAATTCGTTAAAGATCTAACAATAGTTAACTTTTATTGACCACATATTAATTAAATAATAACGAAAGTGAATAAATATTATGTTATTTTGAATTTGTTGAGAAAAATGTATAAAACTTAAATGATAGTGATCAATTCTGTAGTTTACCCTTTACAAATTAAAATATTCCACATGCCTCAAAACAATGGGTAGGGCACTATTAAGGGCACAATAAGGCGGTAGAGAAATTCCATTCGAAAATCAATGCAACTTCTAAGGAAATATATAAGTATCATTTAAGATATATACATCTTGAGAATATTTTAAAACAATATAAAAATAGTATATTTCTAGAAATGTATATAAAATAATCTATATATTTATAATATTTAGTATCATGTCTAGAATTATCTATAGAATAATTTATATATCTATATTAAATGACTAAGATGTCTATATATGTAAACAATCTAATTGTCACTAGAATCTATAAATAGGGGTGAGTTAAATAAATAAAGCTTAGAGGTAAAGAAGAGAAAAATAGTGGGTAAATGTGTAATAAAATAATTGCATTAATAAAATTGTTCTCTCTTCTTAAGTTTTCTGGTCAAGTCTTAGTTTATTTTAAGTTTGTCTGAATGATTCTTAAGTTTTTATTAGACGGATAGCGATCCAACTTAATTTTAAAGATCGTGTTTGGAAAAATAAATAAATTTGGAGTCGTCATCGACCTTTGAGTTTTGTAGGCAAAATGCCTAAAAATATCTTTTAAAATAATTTTAAAAAATTCAATTTAAAAAATAAAAATAATGTGCTTTTGGTAACCACTTTTTTCATGATGATGCAAATGTGATTATGATACAAATGCAAGAAAAAAAACAAAATTAGAAAATGAGTTAGTATTAATAAGATAATCAACAAAATAGTAAGAACTATCTTTAACGAATAACATTTACCCTAACATGTTGTCCATACAAATACAAGAAAAAGATAAACAAAAGTATAAAATGAGTTCGTATCAATAAAGTAGTAAGAATCATCTTTAATCAATAAAATCTACCCTCATATGTTGTCTATCCAAACATGGTTTAATAGGTCCTACCTAAACACATTTTGTACCTTATGCTTTTGTTTGACAAATAAATCATAACCACATTATTTATAGTTCACATGCTTTTGTAAAAAAAATTGTAAAATTTATCCGGAACTTTTCATAGTTTAAGAGCTTAAATAAACAAAAGAAAAAATAATTTAGGGATTTTTAGCTTAAACTTAAAAAATTGATCATGAGTCGCTTGATATAAATATAGAGACATTTGGACGCTCTGTCATTTTTTAGATTTATATATTTTTTGAATACCACATAAAGATCGAAGCTTTTGACTATCCCACACCGAAGAGTTATGGCTTCCAATGAATACACAACGAAGATTTCTCCAGGTTTTCAGTTCATAGCAACTCACAATGAACTCATTACATTTACCTCTCAAATAATCAAAAGATGAGCCGTTACCTTTTCGTGACTCAAAGAAGAAAAAGGTGAATCATTACCTTGTCGTAACTCAAAGAAGCAAAAGGTGAGCCATTATCTTGCCGTAACTACATGCACGACTCAAAATATATGTTGACGAAAATAAGGAGTCTTGGAAGATTTTTGGTTAGACCACGTCCGAAACCTTTTATGTATTCACCAAGTTGAAGAAGAAGCACAAGGGAAAAAGAACGATTGAATCGCCAATTCGAGTATTTGGAAAGGTAATAGATCATGTTATGGATTCAAACAATATTCAAGTTGGGAAAAAGAAAATTTTTAGGTCTCAAGTTAAAATATTCCTATGATATCGAAAATGGACATTGGATCATGAATGAGTTTTCTCTTCTAAACGATGATCAATTATGTTGTTTACATAGATATTATTGTTTACGTTGTTAACAAAGATTATTAGTGTTTACACTAGTTTCTTTTTTCTATTTGGTTTGTTGATTTTGGTTTATAGGTTGAATGTTGGGTGTTTTGTTTAATCTACAAGAAAAAGAAAAAAAAACATCCAACCATGATGAAGATGACTCCATTGTTAACTCTCTCAAAAGAACCCTCCCATCGGTTAACTATGCCGACGACGAAGCTAGAGAGCTTTCAACGAGCAAGAGATTATGCAATGAGCTTACAGAATGTCACTGTGCATAGTTATCTATCGCCAACCTTTTCATTACATGAACCACAACAACAACAAAACATACTAGGGTAAATGGGAGAAGAGGTTTTTCATCCTCATCCTCAATATCATCCATCTTCCAGGGCTCAACTGTGACGAAGATGAACCTGCAGTGCGTTGGACAAAATCATCAACATACCAGGGTCATGGCTTGTATTGAACAGATAATGTAATAGTTTTTTAGTATTAATAAACTATTTGGACACTATTTTTAGACTTCTGCAGTTTGAGTAGTAAGTTCTGAACTCTGATATAAGGGAGGATTTTAACGAGGCCTCTTTTTCCCCCAAAAAGAACCTCGTTTTAATTTATCTGCATTCTATAGATATTTTTAAAATCTTTAGTCATTTTATTCTAATTATAACATTTTCTATTAATATTTTAATAACCAAGCTTGTTCGTTAATAAAGATGAATTCGTTTAACCATTTTTTTAATTCAATCAGATAATTTTATTAAAAGAATAAACAACTATTAGC
The DNA here is from genome assembly GCF_006381635.1 of Hibiscus syriacus. Taxonomy (NCBI): domain Eukaryota; kingdom Viridiplantae; phylum Streptophyta; class Magnoliopsida; order Malvales; family Malvaceae; genus Hibiscus; species Hibiscus syriacus. The sequence goes on along the minus strand of NW_024061969.1, from coordinate 1,355,842 downwards.
AGTAAAATACAAAGAGTTTAAACTCCAACACCAACTAAAACGTCTCACACCAAAGTCTCCAGGTAAAAAGCAAGGCTTAGAATCGATTTTCTACTAGATCCAACTGAAACTCACACAAAACATAAAATTCTGCAAAAGGCCTCCAATTCAAACTAGTTCCATCAACATAGTTTAAAGAAAGTATCATCTTGGATGGCTTTGGCCTCCCACAATCAAGGGCTGGTAGCTTTCTAGCTATAAATTATAAGAGAGTTGTCAATGACCACATGCTGCAATTGGCTAAGTGAGAACCAAGCCTAATTCATCGACCGGTGTTGATGAGGTTTGTACCAGTTTATTGGCTCTGTCAATCAACCTTCCATTGCAGTCTCTCACCAACTATGTTGCACGGATACGGATACGAGGACGGGGACGGGAAACGACAATTTTGAAAATTACAGGGTACGGGGACGGCAAGGGTACGACATATAAAATAATTTTAAAATTATAAATATATATAAAAAAATCATAAATAATGTCAAATATCAAGACTCAAACAACAATATTAAGTTTATAGTAGTAAAATCCATAAACAAACAACAATATTAAAATGTCAAATTTCAAGATTCAAACCATAATATTAACTCTAGAATAATAAAATCCATAATAAAATCATAATATTAAAGTGTCAAATCTTAAGACTCAAACATTTTTCAAGCTCGCGAGTCGTGAATATTTATAAATTCTATCCGTAACTTTATACCTTCAGAACACGCATGTTGTTAAAGTGAAAACGAAACAGAGAATATTTCTAAGTTCTAAATCTCCTTGAAACTAAAATATTAAAAAAGAAAAAGTTATGAATTCCAGGTAAAAACTAAAATGAAACAAAAACTATACTTTAGATATAATTCTAAAAAAATAAAAAAATAAATAATAAAATGGATTAACATTAATAGTTTAGATACTAAACACAATTTATCCTTTGAATATTTATCAATTAACAAAATATTATTTTTGTCAAGACTTGATAGGCTGCTAAAATGCTTGTGGGAGTCACCATTTGATTTTATCTCCCACAATCCAATAAGTGGCCCTCCTCTTCCAATTCAAGATAACCCCCTTTTAATTTCCAGAAATCAAAATCCCCCCTTTTTTCTTCCTCTATTTTCCTCATCTTCCCAAAGTTCCAATCTTTCATCCCAAAGTTTCAATCTTTCATCAATGGCTTCCCTTCAACAAACTTCAATCGCCATTCAATCAAAGCTCCTCCCTTCTTCCCAGCTCACCAGAGCTCTTCCTTCCCTCAACCTCTCATTCTCAGCCACTTTCCCTTCCCTCAGACTTTCCGCCTCTCGCCCCCTCAACGGCGGTGCCAGAATGTCGGCCACAGCAGCTTCCAGCTACGCTACTGCTTTAGCCGACGTAGCCAAGTCAAACAACAGCCTCGACACCACCTCCTCCGACGTTGAAAAAGTCAAAAATGCCGTCCCCGAAACGTCCCAGGACTCGATGAAACGTCCCCGGCGTCGTTCAGCTGTACCTTGCCACCGTGGCACGTCCCCGATATGTACCCCAACTGTCCCCGTGCTTCCTTGCTCACCAAAGCTCTGATTCCTGCTACCTTCATCATCTCGTCAAAGGATGCATCAAATTTGACTTAAGTAAATTCTGCGGTGGACAGCTCTAATTCCTACTATCTTCATATTCTAATCTTTTTTTCTCTTCTGGTATTATAATTCATGTTGATGTCATATTGTGTTAAAAGTTAAAGGATCTGGTTTTTAATATAGAAGCCATTCAACCAGCTTTCATTTCATATCAAACCTGAACCTGAATGCAACTCAAGTTGCCACTTGTTTAAGGTTTTCCTACTAGCAAAACAACTGCAATGAAAGAAATTGTCATACATGGATTACAGCTAATAGCAAAAGCAATGCTTTTCACCATTATGGTGATTCTTTTAGCAGCTTGAAACTGGGAATGTACTTAGGATCATCCCACTGCATATGCTGTTCCAATGGCTCTGGACTAGCTGCAAAAGAGTCGAATTTCCTTAACATATGTTTTGGAGGAGATGGCTCTTCGATCAGCATCGCAGTCATCTTGTTTCGATTCAGCATACCTTGGGGGACTCATAGGCTGTAACATAAGTGAAACCAATATTCTAAAGACAATACATATGCTAAAGCTACGAGACAGCTAAAATGATTTGAATGTTTTACCTCCAATATGTTTGACAATGAATATTCCTTTGCAGATGCTGAATGTTTGGAGAAATCTGAACAAAAAATGAATACAAAGGTGTGAGTATTCAGTCATCAAATACTAACGCGAAGTAAACATATGAATGCCTAGCAAATTTCTTTACCATCTAATCCAAGAATCCGCAAAAAATCATTAGTGCTTATAGCTCTTTTCTGTGTTTTGATGCAATCTTCATGATTTTGCCGACACCCTTCCTCTGAAATATCTTCGAGTTGACATAGATCCTCTTCTGGATTACCCAACTTTGCCTTTTGGTTCTTCTTTGACGTTCCTTGCGAGTATGGCTTGCCTGAGTTGGAACCTGAGTTGGAAATGTCAGAGAGAGCTCTCCTTCCAGTTCCTTGCACTTTAATGAATTGGATAGATCACCAAGTGGTTTTCTTCCACCAATACCAGCTTTCCTTTGTGCTTTAAAGACATTGGTCTTGCCTGATAGGAAGCATTTTCCATTATCAAACTCAACTTGAGAAACAAAATTAATAAAACCAACAACAGATCAGAAAGTGTTGAGAATAGTACCATTGAACCGAGCATTTAAATTCTGATTTTGAATCAAACCAACAGTACGTGTTGCCATTTTGGAAATTTGCTGATACAATCCACCAAACCAACAGTACCTGTGAGGTTCCAATACATAGGGAATCATTCATATACGTGGGAAAATCAAATCAAACAAGCAATATTGGAGAAAGCATGCTAAATCCTACAGAAAAATCTGAAGTATCTTTGAAATGCTCTTTTTACATTAAAGCTTCATCTGAAGCACATGAATCAAGAGTATTACTTAGTTCAAAATGAAAAATGCATGTAAAATCCAAACTCAATTTGCAAAACCCAAAAATCTTTCGGTATCTAAGACAAATGTGGTGAGCAGGATGGGAGAAAAACCGAACATGATAATCACAAAGGAAAAGACAAACAAAGAAGCTAGAATAATCATGTTCATATAGTTTAAAATGATCCATTTTGTCCTTTCTGTTCTAATGATGATACAGTGGAGGAGTTCTTTAATCTAGTAATTATATTTCCTCTCCGTGTTTTTCATTCACTACAAGCCCCAAGATAATAAAATCATGTTGAATAATCGGGTAAAAAAAACGAAAAGAACACAAGAATTTTAATGAAGTTCAACAATGTGCTTACGTCCTGGTTGCTCTGGGCAGCGCTAGATTTTTCATTTAATATCTTTTAAGTTTTTAGTTACATCTCCTTTTATAAATAAACTCTGGTATATATTTACAAAAATAACCATGTACCGTACTACGGATCATAACCCTTACTACGAGATTTTCTTTGTAAGGAAATATGATGTTCGTTGTGTTGGCTTGACTCACTCTCCGTCCTCTGTCTTCTTTACCGGTATATTTTATGAGTCATATCTAACAAATCAGCCCCACAAAAGTAAACCCAGAAAGGGAAAAGAGAAACATAGGATACAACAAACTTACAGGTCATTCTTGGAAATTTTTTTATTTCTTTTTTTCCATTTGTTTCTCAACAACCACACAGAAATTCCTGTTTTCATTTTTTTTCCATGACAAATACTTTAAATTGCCTTTGCATTCTCAGACTAAGTTTGGAAAACATAAAAACATATAATACTTTGATAAGTTTTCTTTCTGATAATACAGATCTTACTTATATGTGTTTCTTCCATTAAAACAAACGAAAAATTTCATGAAAAATAACTTCATCAAGACATTAAACACAAACTAAAACTCGTAAAAAGGGTAAAGAGAAGAAACTCACAATGGGTTTTTTCCGAGTCGATGCTTCTTGCTTTTGAATCACTGATTAAGGCGCTTTGCTTTGTTTTTTGGATTTGTTTGTTATCTTCTTTGAAATATATTTCGAAAGAGAGGAATTCCATATCTGCTTATAAGATGAGGATTTGTAACGATAACTTTTTTCGCTTTTACAAAAATACCCCTCAGTGGGCTTATAATTAAATAAGCTTCGGATTTCTCAATTGGACCAAATTCGCTTTTGCTGAAAAATAAAGATGCTTATCTGTTGTTTCGGCTTTTCCTACAGTGATAAATTTAAAGGTAAAGTATAGAAATGATTACTAAATTTTTCTAAAGTTTTCATTTAAGTCTCTCAACTTTTAAAACTTACAATACAGTCCCCTAACATTTAGTCCATTTGCAATATGATCCCCCAATAGTTACGTCAGAGATCATATTACAAACGAACTAAATGTTGAGGGACTATATTGCAAACGAACTAAATATTGGGGATTATATTATAAGTTTTAAAAGTTAAGGACCTAAATGAAAAAGTTTTAAAAAGTTCAGTGATCATTACTATACTTTAACCTAATATATAAGTTACATAAAGATATAAATTCTTAATTTAAAATTCAAACACTACCTTTTTTTTATTTTGTTTGTGTAAAACATGAATAAAAAGGGTCACTTTCTGTAGATTTTCTTCCAGTGTTTATTTGACTATAAATACAAGCATATATGGTGATGCAAAGTACCATCCACCACGATCCGAATTCCAGGAACCAATCTCCAATCTTCTTTGTTGTCTTTGATTCCTTGTGTACTTCTCTCCTAGTTTTAGCTAATGGAAGAAATATTTAAGAGCCTACTGGGCATGACTTATGTCTCCGACCCAAATGCCAGTGACTCCATCACTAATTATACAAAGAAAAGCGCAGCCGCCTCAACAGATACCGCTGTTCCCGCCGCCGCCAGAGCGGCGAACAAGAGGTCTCTCAAAGGAAATGGTGGCTCCGGTGGAACAATGAGGTACTGTGGTGTTCACCGCAGGCCGTGGGGACGTTAGCTGCTGAGATACGAGACCCCCAGTCCATGGAACGACGTTGGCTCGGGACTTTTGACACCTCCAAGGAGGCTGCATGATCCTACGACTGTGCAGCTTGATCTATGCGTGGGATCAAGGCTCGAACCAATTTCGTCTACCCGGTGACGGGGCCTCACTCAGTGAGCGATCATTTCCTTCCACCTTTTACCTTCCCGATATAGTCACAGTCATCCAGCAGGGACATTTACTGCATCCGCCATAAGTTTGGCCAATCTTCTAACTGGTCATCGCTAGCAAATCAACATTTCGATGACTTCTCCATTGGGTCTTCTGCTCAAAGAAATGCTTCTCTGAACATGGTTTTATTCCGCAACCTCTTGAATTCATCTCTCCACGCACCGCCTCCTCAGTCTCTGGCGGACTATATTCCATTAGTCCACGGAAATGCTTCCTCTTCTTCGATTTCTTTCACTTTTCCAGCTAATTCAAGCATTTTTCCCTGTACATCTTTGTTGAAATCCTTTACCAACAACATTACTCGAAGCACAACCGATAGCGTATCCAATTCTTTCACTGACACAACCATGACGCACACTCTCAAGGAAACCGTCGATGATATGGAATTCTTCCCGCAGGAGCCTTCAGATTCCGGCTTGTTGCAGGAAATAATTCAAGGGTTCTTACCGAAGAAATCAGGTGAACATAAAGTTACCTCGAACTGCACTCAGCATTCAATAGCAGTTCCTGTAACCGAGTTGAAGAATGAACATTTAGGTTTTTATAATGCTGATTACAATTAAGGATTCCCTCAATAGTTGGAGAGTTTCAGTGGAGTCACTAGCTCAGAATCGGTGCCCTATGCTAATGAAGTACTAACGAAATACCTGCAAGTAGGTCAAGACTTCTTGTTAGATGATATCTTTCAGTACCCAGATTTAATGGGTGCCTTACCAGCTAGGGTTCAAAATGCTTGAGCACATCCATATGTTTAGGGTTTTAAGCTTTTCGTTACTTAGATGGGAGATTAAAATCATCACGTTTTTATGTTGTAATCTTTATAACATGGTAATTCCTTGACGAAATCGAAATCTTGTAGGAATATTTTTTTTTTCTGAGTTTACGTATAGTATGCAAATTACTTGTTCATTTAAGCATGGGAAATGATAAAAAAGGGTAAAGTATAGTAATGGTCACTTAACTTTTCTAAAGCTTTCTTTTAGGTCCCCTAACTTTTAAAACTTACAATATAATCCTCAACATTTAGTTCGTTTGTAATATAGTCCCTCAACATTTAGTCCGTTTGCAATATGGTCCCTGACGTAACTATTGGGGACCATATTACAAACAGACTAAATGTTGGGGGACTGTATTGCAAGTTTTTAAAGTTGGGGGACCTAAATGAAAGCTTTAGAAAAGTTCAGTGCCCATTACTATACTTTACCCTCAATTTAATCCATAATGTTTATTATTTTTTTAATTTAACCCTTATTTTTTATATATTGTGACCTCAATGTAGATGAATTATTGTTATTTATTGAGGTATTGGGTTCGAGCACTAAGAATGCTAGAGGTGTAAGTGTTTAATGTCAAATGGTTGAGAGTTATCTTTAAAGAGATAATATATTGTATTTACTCTCAGATTAATCAGAAAAAAAACCCCACCTAAATATAGTGTAAATATATAATTCTTAGCGTGCTCTTCTCCAGTATGGGTTTATGTAGAGTACAATGATAGTGACCAAAAATATAGTTTCATATATGTTGAAAACATTTTTTATGTTTCGATATAACAAATTAAGTATAAATTTGTTGAAAATATAGTTTCATAAATGAATTTTAAGATTTTACAATTATTTTTAAAGTATATTCGATTCAATTATTCGAATATCAAAATATTACTCCAAGTTTTTGAAAGATCAATTTCAATCCTTACTAAAGTGTAAAATTGTGTTTTAAACTTAAAATATTTTTGACACAATTTTCACAAAGTATTTCGAACCAAAAGAACGAACCAAAAATAAATTTTATGAAGGGATGTACCGATGCACTTATTTGATGCATCGATACACACCCATTTCGAATGCATTTTGTGTACCGATGCACAAGCCATGCATCGATGCACTCTTGAATATTTTGTAACATCGAATGCATTTTGTGTACTGATGGGTAGACCATGCATCGATGCACTCCTGGCTTGTTTGAAACATCAAATGTAATTAGTGTACCGATGCACCCCTAGTGTACCGATGCACTAAGACTTATAACGGTTGAAATATTTAAATTTTATACATAGTGTACCGATGCACCTTGTGTATGCCTCGATGCACACACGTTCCCAACTGTTTTATTAATTGATAATTACACTATAACTACTATATTGACTTCACCAATAATCCCCAACGTTCAGAATTGATTCAAGGTGTATTTAAACAAGCTTAGGAGCCATTGATCAACAACAATTGTGATAGAATAAAAAAGAAAGCCTTAAACATCAAGTTTGAGCTATTCAAGCCTATTTTTCATTCAATATTATTTTTGCTTTCAAGAACACCATTTGTACTCAATTTTATTCATTATTGAGTGTTCTTTCTTTGTTCTAGAATTGTGCAAACAAGTTACCTTGTGAGGGTTTTCTGTAAGTTTTTCGAAATTTGTATTGTTCTCTTTGGGAGAGAGTGTTCTCAAGAATTTGGGGTATAATTCTTGAAGGATTTGTAAGGTTACTCTTTGTCCTCAAAAGAAAGACAAATTAGTGAATTTGTAGAAAATCCTTAGTTTGGATAGCTAAGGTAGTGGACATAGAATTTGGTTGAGAAAGTCGAACCACTCTAAATCGCTGTGCAATTATTTTCTATTTTCTACAAAAGCTTCCATCAAAATTTTTATTGCCAATTCACCCCCTCTTGGCTATTTCATCGATCAATTAACTCAACAATTTGTATCAGAGCCTCACTCATTTGAAGGTTTAATCACCACTTGAGTCGATTTGGGAAGAATTATATCGATAATCAAGTCATCAATGGCCTCCACTTCAAACTTCAACGTTGGTCTTGATTCAATGCCCGTCAACAAGCCTCATTTCTTCAATGAAGCTAACTATGCCTATTGGAAGAACAGAATGAGGTATTTCTTTCAAGAAAGTGACATGGGAGCATGGAATATCATAGAAGACAGATACAACATACCTTCCACTCCTTCAAGAACGTGGAGTGAAGCAGAGACAAGAGTGTTCCAACTCAACTCAAAGGCTATCCATATTATTTTTTGTGCTATTGGACCAGATGAATACGGGAGAGTTTCATCTTGTACAGCCGCCAAGGAGATAAGGGATAAACTACAAGTCGCTCATGAAGGCACAGACGAGGTAAAAGAATCTAAAATTAGTCTCCTAACTCATAGCTATGAAAATTTCAGGATGAAACCGGATAAAGATATCAAAGTTATGACGGATAGATTTTCAACGATTGTCAATGGTCTCAAATCATATGGAGAGATCATTCCGAACAAGAAGCTTGTGAGGAAGTTAGTTTACTCTCTTCCGAAAGCTTGGCAATTAAAAAAAACGACAATCATCGAGGCTAAAAACTTAAAGTCTTTAAATCTTGAAGAGTTAATTGGCTCTCTCCTCACTCATGAAATGATACTTCAAGATGAGGTAGACCTCGAGAAGATTAACAAGCCAAAGAAGGAGACGGAGAAAAAGAAGAACGTGGGAGTTACTCTCAAATCCACAAGAGATGAGAGTGATTCGGATGAAGATGACGATTACGAGAAAATGACATTATTTGCCAAACGGTTCAGAAAATTAATGAAGCCCAACCGAGGAAGAAAATTCAAAAAAATGAAGGTTTCAAAAACGAATCGAATGAGAAAGACCCTATTATTTGCCACGAATGCAAAAAGCCAGGGCATGTCAAATACGATTGCCTACAATTAAAGAAAAAGGGTCAATCGAAGAAGAAGCACAAGGCTCATATGGCTACATGGAACGATGATGAAGGTTTCGATGAAGAGGAACAAGAAGTAGCAAACTTGTGCTTGATGGCCATCGGGGAAAACTCTCAGGTAGCCTCTAACTCATCTAATTTTGACGATTATTCTTTTGATGAGTTAGTAGAGGAATATACTGAGTTGGTTTCGGATTATGAGAAATTATTTTTAAATACAAAAAAGATATTTCAAAAATTGGAAAATGAAAATAATCTCATATCCAAGACCAACAATGATCTTGAAAGTAAGATCAAAGAATTGCAAATCAAATTAGATGAATTTGAAAAGAAAAATACTGATTTGCATAACTTACTTTCAAGAGTAAACGATGATCATCAAAAGAGAATTGATGATCTTAAAACTTCTTTTGATAAAGTTGGAACAAAACGTTTTGAAAATGGAAAAAGTTCAAAATCCAACTTAGAAAAAGTTTTAAAAACTACAATCATAGAGGTCCCCGAAGAACCTCTAATGGAAAAATCGTTAGAAGTATATGGGTTCCTAAAGAACTCATTACTACTAAAGATAAGGATATCCTACATAAATGGATACCCAAGGGGACTAGAATTTTGGAGACTAATGAATATGGACCCAAAATAAATTGGGTACCAAAAATCAAAAATTAATCTATGTTTGTAGGGAAAAGAGCATTGCTACAAGGCACAAGAAACAAGTTCAAACTCATGGTACCTTGATAGTGGATGCTCAAGACATATGACGAGAGACAAGAGCTGGTTCATCGAGCTTAACGACAAAAATGGAGGAGAGGTGACTTTTGGTGATAATTCAAAAGGTCACATTGGAGGTAGAGGTACTATAGGTAATACCTCTTCCATACAAATGTTTTTTATGTAAATGGGTAAAGCATAATCTATTGAGTATTAGTCAATTTTGTGATAAAGGATACAATGTCTTATTTGAAACAAATGGTTGTAAAGTCATTGGCATTGCATCTAATCAAATTATGCTTGTTGGTCATAGAATAGGAAACATTTACATGGTACATTTAGATTCTATTAATATGACTAATTTATGCCTAGTTGCTAAGGATGAGCATGATAGTTGGTTATGGCTTAGGAGACTAGGACATACTAACATGAGTGTTTTACAACGACTAATTCAAGAAGATTTAGTAAGAGGGTTGCCAAAGCTAAAATTTGATAAAGATAAAATCTGTGATGCATGTGCTAAAGGAGAACATCAAAGAGCTTCCTTCAGGTCCATTAATGATGTATCAACTAGTGGACTATTACAATTGATCCATATTGATCTTTTTGGGCCAATTAGAACTATTAGTTTGGTTGGAAAACAATATTGCTTTGTATTGGTAGATGACTATTCTAGGTATACTTGGGTTCTATTCTTAAGTACTAAGATGAAGCATTAGAAAAGTTCATCACGTTTTCAAAAGTAATCCAAAATGAAAAAGGTTACTCCATAACTAGTGTTAGGAGTGATCATGGTAATGAATTTGAAAATTTTGGATTTACTGATTTTTGTAATTCTAATGGTATTAGCCATAATTTTTCAGCACCTAGAACCCCTCAAAAAATGGAGTTATTGAGAGGAAAAATCAAACTTTGGAAGAAATGGTTAGAACCATGCTTTGTGAAAACAATTTGCCAAAATATTTTTGGGCGAAAACCACAAATACCGCTTGTTATGTTAATAATCGAGTAATGATTAGGCCTATTTTAAAGAAAACTCCATATGAAGTTTTAAAAAATAAAAGCATAACATTGGATATTTTCATCCTTTTGGAAGTAAATGTTTTGTTTTCAAAACGATAAAGAAAATCTTGGCAAATTTGATGCTAAAAGTGATGAAGGAATTTTTCTGGGTTATTCCTTAAATTCTAAAGCTTATCGAGTATTTAATAAAAGAACTTTATTGGTAGAAGAGTCTATACATGTTTTTCTCGATGATAATCCCTTTCCGAGAAAGGATTATTGTGTGAATGATGATGTAGGTCTTGAAACACAAATGACGTTAGACATGACTTTGGAGAACCATCACCAAAGGAAGACGTGAAAGATGAGAAAACTCATGATGTTCTCGAGAATCCAACCATTGAAGAAAGGTAAGTCTCTTACCCAAGAGAGTATAACTATGTCAAGGATGGTGAAATTATAGATGATCCATCCAAAGGGGTAACAACTCGATCTTCTCTTAGAAATATATGTAATTATGTTGCATTTATTTCATGCATAGAACTTAAGAATATCAAAGAAGCATTAGATGATGAAAATTGGATAATGTCTATGCAAGAAGAGTTAAATTAATTTGAGAGAAGTAAAGTATGGACATTAGTGGAAATGCCTAGTAACAAATCTATAGTAGGTACTAGATGGGTATTTAAGAATAAGCTTGATGAAAGTGGTAATATAGTGAGGAACAAGGCTAGACTTGTTGCTCAAGGCTATACTCAAGAATAGGGCATAGATTTTGATGAGACATACGCTCCCGTAGCTAGGATGGAAGCAATTAGAATGTTATTAGCATTTGCATGTTTCAATGAATTTAAATTATATCAAATGGATGTTAAAAGTACATTTTAAATGGTTTTATAAAAGAAGAAGTGTAGGTGGAACAACCTCCTGGTTTTAAAGATTCAAAATTTCCAGATCATGTCTTCAAATTGACAAAAGCATTTTATGGTTTAAAACAAGCTCCTAGAGCTTGGTATGAAGGATTTTCAAATTTTGTAATCGAAAAAGGTTTTTCAAAAGGGAAGGTTGACACTACATTATTTTTAAAGAGAAAAAGGTAAAGATTTATTAGTAGTTCAAATTTATGTTGATGATATAATATTTGGTTCTACTAATGATGTTCTTTGCCAAGAATTTTTTAAGCTAATGCAGAGTGAATTCGAGATGAGCATGATGGGGGAGCTCTTATATTTCTTGGGACTCCAAATCAAGCAAAGAAAAGATGGCATCTTCATCAATCAAGCTACGTACGTCAAGGATATGCTCAAGAAGTTTGTATTGGAAAATGTGAAACCTCATGCCACTCCAATGAGTTCTTCTATAAAGCTTGACAAAGATGAAGGAGGTAAATGTGTGGATGTTAAATTGTATAGGTCAATGATTGTCTATTTGCTTTATCTAACCATAAGTAGACCATCCATTATGTTTAGTGTTTGCTTATGTGCTAGATTTCAATCATGCCCTAAGGAATCCCATTTACTAGCTGTTAAGATAATCTTTAGATACCTTAAAGACACTCCTAGTGATGCAAGCACGTTTTCACCTACAAAGGGAGTGCTCTTGAACATTTTTATATTGAATTTACTTTATACTAGTTTAATAATATATGCTATTACAATACATATTATGTTAAGAATACTATTTATGTAGTTAATAAATAACTTAGCTAAATACTTCTTCACATTATGCGCATTGTTATTTTAATATGATAAGCATGTTAGAATAGTCTTACAATCATAGTAATCATGATTATCACATATACATCAAGGCAACATACTTATCATTCATTTTATTAAATCATATGAATTCTTATTAGCTCATAGACTTTATACATTAGCTCACACACATTATGAGATGATATATTTAGCTCATGACATGCAAACATAGCTCACAATACCATAATCATACATGACATCAAGATATTTAGCTCATCTCAGATCAATACCATGTAATTACCTTGTTTCCTTGCACATGTAGGTACATTGGAGCATGACACACATTGGGGTAGCTTGGTGGATTATTTAGACATCATATGCAACTCACGATCAGCACACAAAGTACAAGGCAGCTCGTGGAACACTAAGGAAAGCTCAACTCAGCTGGAGGAGCTCAAGGCTAGCTAATCTCAGCTAGTTGGACTATTTGAAGTTGAGTTGCCAAAAGTGATATCAGTGGTAGCTGAATGTAGCTGAACATGCTATTATGAAGCTTACAAGGTATCGGCTAGGAAGCATATTCACAAACAACCCCTTGCTTTCTAGCTAGCTACACACTCAAGCAAGCTTGGAGGAAGACACATGCATGCCCAAGATGATGAACATGACCAGCCCTCATCCCATGCACAAGGATGCACCACAAGGCTCCCTAGAACACCCATGTGCGTGCTATATGACCAACCCCCATGTGCCTTGCATGTGGTCTCATTTAAGCGCCAAGATGAAGAGCCTCCTATCCATTTGGCCAAGCACTCCCTTCTCTCCAATTTGGCGCCAACTTGAAGGAACACAAGAGTTATTCGGCCAATGGTTATTACCCTTCATTTAAACCGAAACATCATCTCTATTTGTATTTAAGATTATGACTTTATAGGGAGACACAAGGGTTGGCTGAACCACCATGTCTCTATTCGGTCATGCCCCTCCAATTCCTATAAATAGGCCATCAAAATTCATTTCTAACCAGACCTTTTTGATTAATTTAAGTGAGAATTTCTCTTTGCTTAAGTGCTGGTGACTTTTATCGACTTATCAAGTATTTTAATACTTGTGACATCAACCCCTTCCCTTGATACTTGTGGTTCCTATCTCCATATAGATAGTGGGTCCAAGTGCTTAATACCACCCCTTAAAGAAGCAATATAAAGTATGGGTCTTTTCTCTCTATAGCATTGGTTCTTCTTTGATTCTTTTCTAAGATACTATCCTCACAACCATTCCATTGGTTAATCAACCAAAACCATAGCCAAATTAACATCCTTCCGCTACCATTTCTCAAATCATAAATATCCTACCTATTCACCTTTACATTTACCACCCTTAACCATCTGTTTTGAGCCATTCACTTATGCATGTTGTTTTGCTTCCTTCCTAGATCCACAATCAATTGAAGAGGTATAATTACCTTACATCAAGCGGGTATCAAAGCTTTGGTGGAAGAAGCAACGTGCAACAACAACAAAAACAAAAATACAAAGTGAAGTGCCAGTGAAGTGCAAAGTGAAAGAAATCAAGAAAAATCCAGCAAATAAAATCAAAGCACTGAAAAGAAGAAATTGAAAGCACTCAAAAAGGAAGAAAAAGAAAAGAAAATAAAAAAGAAAAAGAAAGAAAGTTAAAGCACTCATCAACAATTCTCATCACCAAGCCATTCAAATAAGCTTTTAAATTGATTGTGGTGATAGAAGGTTGTCAAGTAACTTTGCATAGGTAACCATTTTATTCTCTTTTTTCTATTTCTAAGCCACCCTTTCATTATATTTTGTTTTTTTTCCATTCCTACTAACCTTTTTGTAGCCGACGCCCAACAAGTAAAATCTACTTGATATAGTTTTGAGTAAAGTCCTCTAGAACTTGGGATAAAGAGAATTGAGAGGAAAAAGGCTTGAGCGTGTGAGATCAGAAGAGGACAAGTAAAAGCCTTAAAGTCCTAGAGTGCAAACACGAGCGGATTGAGTGACATTCAAGTTATCTTGGAGTGACTCGTGAGGCTTTGTGAGAGTATTATCTGGTAAGGTCTTTTACACATCTTATTCTTTTCTTATTTCACTAATCATGTCTTGGAGTCAAGGACGAATCCCAGAAATAGAAGCCCCTAACTTGCAAACTCAGGCCATTATGCATGAAATGGCAAGATTGCTGAAATTAGAATTGGAACCTTTGCATGATCGTATGGATCAATTTAAAGCATCCTTAGGCAACCAAAGAGTAAATCGCCTCAGAATGGAAGAATAATTCGAAGAGGAGGAGGCTGAAGTAACATTAGTAGCAAGAAGATTTGTTCATCGAAATCAGAATGACAACTTCAGTAACATTAAGGTAACCATTCCTCCATTTCAAGGACGAACTGATCCTGAAGCCTATATTGACTGGGTAATCAAGATCGAACACATTTTTTATTGTCAAAACTATACGGAGCAAAATAAGGTCAGGCTTACTGCTATGAAATTTGTGGACTATGCCCTAGTCTGGTGGGATCAATTGGTGAGTTCAAGAAGATGAAATGGTGAAAGACCCATCACTACACGGGAAGAAATGAAGGCCATTATGAAGAAAAGGTTCGTGCCTACTCACTATCATCGAGATATTTATCATAAGCTACAAAATCTTAAACAAGGGAGCAAGAGCGTTGAAGATTATTTCAAGGAAATGGAGATAGCCATGATTCAAGCCAATGTTGATGAAGACAGAGAAGCAACCATGGCAAGGTTTTTATCTGTCCTCAATCCAAATATTGCTAACCTTGTTGAACTGCAACATTATGTAGAGATTGAAGAGATGGTACATATGGCCATGAAGATTGAACGACAACTTAAAAGGAAACCCTACAATCGGAGTAGTCCAAATTCGACCACCAAATGGAAGAAAGAGCCTAATACCTTCCGGAAGTCAACTCCAGTCCCAACAAAGGATCCTATAGAAATAACCAAGACTAAATAAGTAGGTGAATCTAGCAAGGGTAAAGAAAAGTAAACCAACACTTTCGAGATGTCCAGAGACATCAAATGTTTCAAGTGTTTTGGGAAAGGACTTGTTTCCAATTAATGACCCAACCGAAATGCCATGATGATACTTGACAATGGAGATATTGTCTCTGATTCTGAAGAACCTATTTATGATGAGGAACCTTAAGCAATCCAAGACGAAGAATGTGAAGAGAATGCAGACCATGGAGAAATGCTTGTTTTGAAAAGGTGCCTACAATCACAAACATCTTAAGAGGATCTTCAAAGAAACAAAATTTTCCATACAAGGTGCCATGTCAAGGACAAGGTTTGCACAATGATTATAGATGGAGGGAATTGCACAAACGTAGCCAGCACTCTTATGGTTGAAGAACTTGGTTTGACAACATCAAAGCATCCCACTCCATATAAACTCTAATGGCTCAATGAAGGAGGTGAGTTGAACATCACCAAACAAGTTCTAATTCCTATTTCAGTTGGTAGGGACAAGGATGAGGTGCTTCGAGACATTGTCCCTATGCATGCTAGCCACATTCTACTTGGTAGACCATGGTAGTATGACAAAAGGGCCATTCATGATTGTTATCACAATCAATAAACCTTTAATCATGGAGGATGCAAGGTAACCTTGATGCCTTTGACGCCTAAAGAAGTACAACAAGCTCAATTGCATATGCGAAAGAGTATACAAGCATGGCGCAAAGACAAACCACCAATGAAGAATGAAGAAGGACAAAACATGAAATCAAACTTCTTCATGAAGCAACATGATGGTTTATTACTGGAAAATGGGTCTCCTACGAAAAATGGTGATGGTTGGGATTTAAAGTCACAACTTTTCACCAAGGGTCTTAAACTTCAAAAGGTAAGTACCCCTTCATTTGAAACCTCTTCTGTCCTCACTTTTCAGGACCAACCATGTGAAAGGTCACTTCCAAAAGGGATATCCCTAGATAAAGATCATTCCCAAAAGGTACCTGTTGGTAAATTATATTCCAAAGAAAGGCCTAAAAGGAGATCTTGTGAAAAGGTACCTATTGGAAGAACACAAACATTCAAAGGATGCTTTCTTTTAGCAAAGAAACGTGAAGCTATGCAAGGACAGAACAATCTTGATTTGAGGAAAAATCACCCTGAAGAAGGGGGATGATGCAAGCACATTTTCACCTACAAAGAGAGTACTCTTGAACCTTTTTTATATTGAATTTACTTTATACTAGTTTAATAATATATGCTATTATAATACACCTTATGTTAAGAATACTGGTTATGTAGTTAATAAATTACTTAGCATAAATACATCTTCACACATTATGCACATTGTTATTTTAATATGATAAGCATGTTAGAATAGTCTTACAATCATATTAAACATGATTATCACATATATATCAAGGCAACATACTTATCATTCATTTTATTAAATCATATGCATTCTTATTAGCTCATAGACTTTATACATTAGCTCACACACATTATGAGATGATATATTTAGCTCATGACATGCAAACATAGCTCACAATACCATAATCATACATGGAAGCAAGTATTTAGCTCATATCAGATCATTACCATGGAATTACCTTGTTTCCTTGCACATGTAGGTACATTGGAGCATGACACATGTTGGGGTAGCTTGGTAGATTATTTGGACATCATATGTAGCTCACAATCAGCTCACAAAGTACAAGGAAGCTCGTGGAACACTAAGGAAAGCTCAAATTAGCTGGAGGAGCTCAAGGCTAGCTAATCTCAGCTAGTTGGACTATTTGAAGCTGAGTTGCCAAAAGTGGTATCAATGATAGCTGAATGTAGCTGAACATGCTGTTATGAATCTTACAAGGTCTCGACTATGAAGCTTATTCACAAATAGCCCCTTTCTTGCTAGCTAGCTACACACTCAAGCAAGCTTGGAGGAAGACACATGCACGCCCAAGATGATGCACATGACCAGCCCTCAGCCTATGTACAAGGCTACACCACAAGGCTCCCTGGAACACCCATGTGCGTGCCATATGACCAGCCCCCATGTGCCTTACATGTGGTCTCTTTTAGGCACCAAGATGAAGAGCCTCCTATCCATTCGGCCAAGTAATCCATTCTCTCCAATTTGGCGCCAACTTGAAGGAACATGAGCTATTCAGCCAAGGGTTATTACCCTTCATTTAAACCGAAAAATTATCTCTATTTGTAATTAAAATTATGACTTTATAGGGAGACACAAGGGTTGGACGAACCACCATGTCTCTATTTGGCCATGCCCCTCTATTTCCTATAAATAAGCCATTAAAATTCATTTGTAACCATTCCATTGTTTCATCAACCAAAACCATAGCCAAATCAACATCCTTCCGCTACCATTTCTCAAATCATAAATTGCCTACATATTCACCTTTACATTTACCACCCTTAACCATCTGTTTTGAGCCATTCACTTATGCAGGTTGTTTTGCTTCCTTCCTAGATCCACAATCAATTGAAGAGGTAGAATTACCTTACATCACCTAGTTTAGGACTTTGGTATCCTAGAGACTTTACCTTTAGCTTGCATGCCTTATCTGATGCGGATTATGGAGGATGCAAAATAGATAGGAAAAACACCTCCAATACTTGTCAATTCCTAGGAAATATGCTGATTTTCATGGTTTTCAAAGAAACAAAATTATGTTGCATTATCTACCACTGAAGCGGAATACATTTCAGCCGATAGTTGTTGTGTACAAGTTTTATGGATGAAACAACAACTTTTAGATTAAGGAATTGAATTAGGTACCATACCTATCAAGTGTGACAATACTAGTACTATTTTTCTCACTAAAAATCCTATCAAACACTCTAGAACTAAGCATATTGAGATTAGACATCATTTCATTAGAGATCATGTCGCTAAAGAAGATATAGTTCTAGAATATGTTGATACTTTGCACCAATTAGCAGATATTTTTACAAAACCTTTAGATAAAGAAAGATTTTGGACACTTAGGAAAGAATTAGGTTTACTGACCTATCTTCACTCAGTGTTTAAACTAATTTTTAGCACTTTTAATTAAAAATGAAAAATGCTTATAAAAATAATATTTTTGCTTGCATTCTTTGCTATTAGTTAGGGGGAGTTTATGATTCTTAGTGATAATTAATTATATGTTCAAATTAAGTTTAAGGATTTAATTTAATTGATTGAACATAGTTAATTTTCAATATACGAGTTGTCAATATCACTAGAACTAATTAATTTAGCATTTTGAATGCTTAAAACGAATTTTTGACATTTTTGTGCATAATGCATCGATACACTAGAGAGTGCATCGATGCATCCCTTGAATGTGCATCGATACACCACGAAGGTGCACTGATGCATTCCTTGAATGTGCATTGATGCACTCTGCTATGCATCGATACACCTATCGGGTTTTGGGTATTAAATCCCTAAAACCTTCATATTTTCAAAACTTTCAAAAACCCAAACACTCATGCTGTCGCCCTCCTATCTCACCCTCTCTCAAAAATCGCTCAAAACCAACGCTTTTAAGTCGGAATCCTCTTGTATTTCAACTCCAAATCCTGCTACTATCTTTAATCAAGTGCAAACAACATCTCATTCTCACAAAATCTAAATTTTCAAGGTAATATTTTCTAAACCTTATTTTATTGATTTTTGAACTTAGGACTAGTATTGATTAGTTATAGGTTGAACAAAACATCGGACATTGATTAAATGATGATTCTACACTAGATTTTACAACCAATTTAGTCAAAAACACACAAATTTTCAAAATTATCTTTGAATTTCGAAATTAAAAAAAAATATTATTTTAAAAAATTATTTTCCAAATAGTTTTCAAAACTTTTCCCATTAGGATTCGGTTTAGAGAACCTTGACTATTACGGACTTAATTGAGTTTTGGGATAGATTATATTGCATACATGTGTTTTCAAAATTGCAGGTATCCATCCTATTTCGATTTCTTAAACCAGGTCTAATCCTAAATGCCCTAGGTCGTCATCGAGTTGCTCGAGTCAAAACCGTCCTCCCATCCTCCTCTACCACAAAATCCAAATCCAAACGAACCCGAATTAACCATTCTCAATTCTTGCTTCAACCAACCCAATCATCGTCGAGAAGAACTCTATCATAGGTTCGTTGATTCTTTCCAATCGTACAAAATCCGGGAAGAACGTATCCCATCCATTCAATCAATGGTGGATATGAACTTTGAATATCTTCCTATACTTTGTTCCTGGAAATTTGATAAATTGTGTCAAATTAAGCCAATTGTTTATCAACAATTAGTCCACATTTTATACTCGAATGCGATATGTATCCAAAATGTGCGTCAATCTGATACCATAGGAGTTCGATTCCTATCTTTTAGGTCAAACCATTTATATTAACTCGGACATAATCGCTAATGTCTTTAGTTTAGACAATAACGTCTAGATAATGAAAGAGATATTGTGGCTACACCCTATCAATCTAAGGGTATTGTAAGTACCTTACGTACTCATCACAAGTGATTCCTTCATTTGATGATCTCTTGGTGGTTTAGACCATCCGGGGGTAGGTACTCCTCTCTTAGGGTCATAGAGTTATGGTGGATACATTGTATCCAATATAATAAGAAAATTAATTTACCACATATTATTTTTGATGAGCTAGTAGATACTGTAAATGTTGTCCCATCCAAAAATGTAGAAACTCTAGTTTACGGTTGTCTCATTTTTAACCTATTTATTAAACTTTGGCTTAAGGTTTCGGTTCATATTCCCATCCCTCTCTAGAACCAAATCAATCTCACTTCCTTAAAGAAATCGGGATAGAAAAAGAATAAGAAAACTGGCCAATGGGTTCGATCCACTGAGAAAACACCAAGAGCTAGTTCTTTACGAGTTCTACCTCCTCCGGCACCGACAACAGACGATGATCCAGAGCTTCAACAACTAATACAAGATATTGATGATATTGATGATGAAGCACCCGGGGACGTGCCAGCACAACAAGAAGATCAAATGCCTCCATATTTTCGATCATTTTTGGAGTCATTTGATCTAAGGTTTGCATCCATAGAGTCCCATCTAACTGCTATGGGTGCTCAATAATGGGAGATGAAAGATCGTTTAGATGCGCTCACACTCGAGATGCAAGCATGATATCCTCTTCCTCCCGATCCTCCTATGGATTAGACTCTGCCTTAATCTGTTCTGTTTTGCTTGGATTGAACTTAGGTTTTATGTTTTGGATTGAAAACACTTTGATGTTGTTGGATTGATATGTTTTTAGATTGTTATGTTTGAATTTGATGATGTGGATGTTTTGGATGATTAAACTTAAATGCTTATATATATTTAGTTTGGTTTGAATTTTCAATTTGAGCTTAATGTTTATTAGTTTTGCATCATTTACATTTTAGATAAATATGACCAATTACCATTACACATTGCTTATTAATATTGATTTATGAAACTAATGGATAACCTTTCTCTTGATTGTGATCTTAGCAGCTTAAACTTTAAAATCAATTGCCTAAGTTTTTCAAATATGTCGTTTAAAAAGGTTTATAGAGTCTTTTTGATTTAACAAAAAGGGGGAGAATAGAGAAAGGGGGAGTAATTTTAACAAAATTGATTTCAAAAAATATTTTCAAAGAAAATCTTAAAATTACTCAAGTGTTTTGTTATATCAAAAAGGGGGAGATTGTTGAAAACATTTTGATGTTTCGATATAACAAATTAAGTATAAATGAATTTTAAGATTTTACAATTATTTTTAAAGTATATTCGATTTAATTATTCGAATATCAAAATATTACTCCAAGTTTTTCAAAGATCAATTTCAATCCTTACTAAAGTGTAAAATTGTGTTTTAAACTTAAAATATTTTTGAAACAATTTTCACAAAGTATTTCAAACAAAAAAAAGAGAGCAAAAAATCAATTTTATGAAGGGATGTACCGATGCACTCATTTGATGCATCAATGCACACCCATTTCGAATGAATTTTGTGTACCGATGCACAAGCCATGCATCGATCCACTCTTGAATATTTTTGAAAAATCGAATTCATTTTGTGTACCGATCCACAAACCATGCATCGATACACTCCTGGCTTGTTTGAAACATCAAATGTAATTAGTGTCCCGATGCACCCCTAATGTACCGATGCACTAGGACTTTTAACGGTCAAAATATTTGAATTTTATACATAGTGTACCGATGCACCCTGTGTACCGATGCACTAGGATGTTCTAATATTATGTTTGATAATTAAATAATGGTTTTTAGTTTTTTTATTTAAATATAAGATAAAATTATAAATCAAAAGTAAAAATACATAATAACAAAAAAGTACTCAACATTTTATTTTTTAATTGTACCCTTAATGTTGTCATGTTACATCAGTAAAAATATTGACTATTAGTTGATTGTCAATTAACCACCTAATAAGGACTTATTTTAAAAATAAAATAGAATAAAATAAAATATTAGTAGGCAATGAAAAGACTCTAAAAGGCAACAGAAAAAGTGATAAATGTTGAGGGATGTTTTTACAATTATACCTAAATTATTACTAAATAATTTTATTAATTTTAAATATATATATGGTTTTTATATAAATAAATAAGAGTTATTTATTTCAATATCAAATTTGATATTTTTTTTATAGAAAACGCTAATTTTATTAAAAATTGGAAAATATCTAAATTACAACGAAAGTTTACAACTATAACCATAGACTATACATATAATAAAATTATTTTCCTAAACACAAGAAGAGTAGCCACTTAAGAACACATAAGGACCAAACAAGGGAAATGTTAAAATATGTTGAAAACATTTTGATGTTTCGATATAACAAATTAAGTGTTATTGAATTTTAAGGTTTTACAATCATTTTTAAAGTATATTCGATTAAATTATTCAAATATAAAAAATATTACTCCAAGTTTTTCAAAAGTTAATTTCAAACTTTACTAAAGTGTAAAATTGTGTTTTAAACTTACAATATTTTTGAAACAATTTTTACAAAGTATTTCAAACCTTAATCGAGCCAAAAATTAATTTTCCAAAGGAATGTACCGATACACTATTGAATGCATCGATACACTCCTAATTTTATTGAAACATCGAATACATTTTGTGTGCCGATACACAACTGATGCATCGATGCACTCCTGGCTCTTTTGAAACATCGAATATAATTAGTGTGCCGATGTACCCCAAGTGTACCGATACACTAGGTCAACTAACGGTCGAAATATTTGAATTTTATACACAGTGTACCGATACATCCTTGAGAGTGTGCCGATGCACCTACACTCCCAACTGATTTTTAAATGATAATTACACAATAACGACTCTATTGACTTCACCAATGATCCTCAACATTCAGAATTGATTCAAGGTATATTTAAACAAGCTTAGGAGCCATTGATCAACAACAATTGTGAGAGAATCAAAGAGAAAGCCTTAAACATCAAGTTTCAGTTATTCAAGCCTATTTTTCATTCAATATTCTTTTTGCTTTCAAGAACACCATTTGTACTCAATTGTATTCATTCTTGAGTGTTCTTTCTTTGTTCTAGAATTGTGCAAACAATTTACCTTGTGAGGTTTTTCTGTAAGTTTGCAAAATTTGTATTGTTCTCTTTGGGAGAGAGTGTTCTTAAGAATTTGGGGTATAATTCTTGAGGGATTTGTAAGGTTACTCTTTGTCCTCAAAATAAAGACAAATTAGTGAATTTGTGGAAAATCCTTAGTGTGGATAGCTAAGGTAGTGGACGTAGACTTTGGTTGAGAAAGTCGAACCACTCTAAATCGCTGTGCAATTATTTTCTATTTTCTGCAAAAGCTTCCACCAAAAGTTTTATTGCCAATTCACCTCCCTCTGGGCTATTTCGTCGATCGATTAACTCAACAATATCTTATTCTTTGAAGTATCTAAAATTTTATATTCTCTAACCAATTATGATTTTTATGTGATCATCGATATGTTCACGTGATCTACTAACTTTGACAATTAAGTCTATTCATCCTATTTATAGATAATCGTTATGACTTTACATTTGACACTGATATTAAGAATCAATAAAAAATCATTTTGTTAAGATCAAGAGAAAGATTTAGATTCTCCCATTTTATTCATTTCTCTTATATTCCCCTGGGAACAAAAAAATTTAACACCGATTAATTATCATTTACTATCGATTGCGATTCTCCATCTCAACTAGAATAAATGAATTGCTTAAAACCATCATGACTCATTTGTTCATATTCAAAGAAGCATCAGTCATAACCAGTGTTTTTGGCATTTCCTGGGATTCATGTTGCAAGTTGTTAGCGGATATATCAAACGCGTTCACCTGGTATTATTCTCCACCACCAACCAGTTTGGGAACCTTATTCTTTCGTAACTATAATCAGTGACAGATGTATGTGTTTTTTAGGATAGACCTACTTTAAATATGAATTTCTTTAGGTTAGTTATTTATTTTACTGATAGTTTCTGAAAAGGTTATATTATTAATACATACATATTCATCCTAAAAATATTTTATTAGTATAAACATGAAGGCATTGCACCTTCTTGAGCATTTATTTTCAAACTAAGGAATACAATAAGAAATAATCAGAATCGTTTTATCTGTTGATAATATATATAACTTTATAAATGTAAATGTAACTATTTGAATTTAAAATATCTATAGAAAATAGTATTTTTAATAAAAAAATTTACGTTAAAATTTATTATTTAAATTTCATTATTATATGATTCAAAAAGTTTATAATGCAACTAGCTTAGTCAGAGAACTCTCATGATATAATAAAATTTAACTAAATTAAAGTTTACGTGCCCATATAATTATGATTTTATATACCTTTGTGCAATTATCTTGCATTTGTCCCTCGCACACAAAAGTTTTTCCTCATTTGCTCGTGATTTTTATCGTTTAAGATTTTTAATTTATGTGTTTTGTTTATAATTTTTTAATCTCCATTTATCATACCGAACCACTATCAATATATAAAGATTACTTGATTTGATCAAAATAATGATAATATTGAAATATAATATTTCATTTTTAGATCACAACACTAGGGCAAACGCAAACTTTTAATCCTCTTTTCTTTTCTGCAACCAGTTAATCCTACTCTAAATTGTTGTTTTGGTAAATGCCATGCTCTCGTTTAACCTACTTGTCTATCACCTCAATGAGTGTTGGCTTATAATCACTAGGAGCTACAAAGCCATGGAGGTTCATCACAGTTGCAGCCATGTTGGCGAGTCCATCGTCCATAACATCGTTCCAGAACCTAACATCGGCTTTCAATCCCCGACCTCCTACTACAATAGACACCTAATTCACAATTTTCAAAATATGCATCACCAAATTGAATTCAACTTTACACCCATAAAACAAGAAGAAAGATGTTGGAACTTACAGGGTGACAAGTATGAGAGGTGAGTATTTGGAGCTCCCCATTTTTATCATATAGAGGTTCCCCAAACTTACTCCTCTTCACCATGTCCTCCGCGTTGCCATGGTCAGTGGTTACCACAAATATTCCACCAACTCGCTCTATGGCATCAAGTATCATCTGCAGCCCAACAGAGTAAGAAAAACTCTACTAAAAGTTCCGAGTAATGATGAAAGATTGAACTAGATTTATCACACCATAAGAGCTTCATCGACAGCCTTGCATCCCACAATTGTAGCCTGGATATCTCCTATATGTCCCACTATGTCACCATTTGGTATGTTCACAAGTACATGGTCGAATTTTTGGCTCAAAATCGCATCTTTAGCCTTCTCTGTGATCTCCAATGCCTTCATCTTTGGTTTATGTTGAATGTAATGCCAATATCACTAGGAATTTCCACATATTTGTTATGGAATGAGAGAAATAGAGTAGGATTCGAAAAAAGAAGGGAATTTAGAGAAGAAAATAGTCATTCATTCATTGCATAAGGAATTTTTAGAATCAATGAGGTAATTATTTAGTTATATTAGCCATACAATTCATGACTGCTATCCATGTTTCATAACAACTAAATAACATAATGATTCTTCTCTTTCATTTCTTCTTCAGGTACTGGGTTGTTGGGTTTGGGCTGCTCCAATAGACACTTACTTTGTCTGGTCTGTTCCACTGTTGTGGTAAGTTTCCCCGTGCATCTCACGTGATTTAATTCCCAATTCCTATCTTCAATCCCTAACCCTCGATCCTTATTTCCCAATTATTCTTCGATACTTCCTCGTCCCTCTTCTTCTTCAACGATAACAATACCCAACCCTCGAGATGACCCTTTTCCCCAAGGATCGAACGCAGGAAACTATCCCTTGAGAGTCGAATAATCCTCCCAAGTGTCATTCTCTTCAACGAGATTCTCTCAGCGAACCAAAATTTGAGTCACAAGTTTGCCGTTTCTGTTTACGATTCTTCTTGCCATAATCTTTAAAGGTTTGATTTGTAACATTCTGTCTTCATCTACTGTAGAAGGGTTGGTGATAGCAGTCGTTGAATCACCGATGAACTTCTTTAAAAGGCTCACATAGAATACGGGATGCAATCGAGAGGATTCTGGTAACTCCAATTGATATGCTACTATTCTAATTTTTTCCAAAATTCGATAAGACCCATAATATTTTGATGCTAACTTCAAGTTCTTTCGTAGGGTAATGGATGTCTTCCTGTAGGGATGCAATTTAAAGTAAATCATACCCCAAACCTAAAAAACCCTTTCAGTTATATTTTTATCCTGTTGTTGCTTCATTCGATTACTTGCCATGTGTATTTGAGTTTTAAGTATCTGTCTTGTAGCCTCTCTACTGTTCATAATCTCTGTAATTGATTGTACTGTAGAATTTGTAGGCCAAACCATAATAGGTTATTTGTACCCATATAAGGACTGAAATGGAGTTAACTTTAGGGCAGTATGATAAGTTGTATTATACCACCATTCTGCATGTGGTAGCCACTTAGCCCATTTCTTAGGTTGATAGAAACAAAGCCTTATGAAATATTGCTCCAAACACTGGTTAACTCTCTCTGTTTGTCCATCTGTTTCTGGATGGTAAGTAGTGTTGAACAGTGTTTTGGTTCCTAACTGCTTCATTAATTCCTTCCAAAAAATACTTGTGAAGGTCTTATCCCTGTAAGAAATGGCCATTTTAGGCTATCCATGTACTTGTACACATTGTCTAAGTAGAACTTAGATATCTCTGCTGCAGAATAGGGGTGAACTAAAGGTAGAAAATCACTGTACTTGGTAAATTTATCCACAATGACCAAAATACATTTTTTCTTGAGTGAAGTAGGTAAACCTTCAATGAAATCCATAGTAATTATCTCCCAAGCTTGGTTAGGAATAGGAAATGGTTGTAGTAATCTAGGCTTTGCTAAATGTTCCACCTTAGTTTGCTGGCAAGTCTTACAGCATCTAACATAAGTAGCAACCATAGCTTTAAGATTTGACCAATAAAAATTGGACCTAATCCTATAATATGTAGCCTGTGCATCTGAATGTCCTCCCTGAGGAGAGTCATGTAAAGACTGTATAATATGCAATCTAAGGCTTCCAGTAGCTCCAATATAAACTCTCCCATTATATCTAAGAACAACCCTAGAATACTTCCATTTACTGTTAGCAACAGGACTAACAGTCAGAATTGAAATCCAATTCTGAGCTAAGGAATCACCCTTATAACTTTCTTCAATCTCCTGAACCCAACTAGGTATCAAAACTATTACTTCCATAGTCAAACATTGAGTTTAATCCTCCCATCTTCTAGATAAGGCATCGGCAACTTCATTTGATTTCCCCTTTCTATACTAAATAGTATAGTTTAATCCCAACAACTTTGTCAACCCTTTCTTTTGAATAGTAGTAGTCAACTTTTGTTCTAATAAAAACTTTAAGGGCTCATGGTTAGTCTTAATAACAAATGGTCAATTCTCCAAATAATGCCTCCATTCAAGATATTCTCTTTTATAAATAGATAATGTTGAGTGTCTAGGGCTTACAGCTTTACTCAAATAAGCAATAGGTCTTCATTCTTGGGAAAGAACAACCCCTATACCTCCAGAACTAGCATTTGTTTCCATATAAAATGTCTTAGAAAAATCTGGCAATGTTAAAACTGGAACAAAACACATAGCTTTCTTAAGATCTTCAAAAGTAGTGTAAGCAATAAAATTCCAATGAAATCCATCCTTATTTAACATCTGTGTCAATGGTGTGCTAATAATGCCATAATTTCTGATAAATCTCCTGTAGTATCCTGTTAGACCTTGAAACCCTCTAAGAGATTTAATGGTTTTAGGCTGAGGCCAAGTCTACATAACTTCAACCTTTCTAGGATCAGTAGACACCCCTGTAGCAGAAATAATATGACCAAGATATTCCACCTTAGTCTTAAACTCATAATGCCCTTGATGAGTTCTAAAGGTTGTCTTGTAAATATCTTATGGTTTAATTCTAATCTGCCAATAACCTGACCTCAAATCAATCTTTGAAAAATAAACTGCCCCATGTAACTTATCCAATAAATCTTCCACTATAGAAATAGGAAATTTATCTTTGATGATCAAACTGTTTAGATTTCTGTAATCCAAACAAAATCTGCAAGTGCCATCCTTCTTTTTAATAAGAAGGTAGGGAGAGGCAAAAGGGCTCCTGGTAGGTTGAATAATAGAAGAAGAAAGCATTGTAGCTATCTGTTTTTCAACCTCATCTTTCTGATTGTGAGGAAATCTATAAGGCCTTAGATTAATAGGTGTGATATTAGGTTCAAGTGGAATTGCATGGTCATGTGTCCTCTGAGGAGGTAGCCCTTCAGGTTTAGCAAAAACTGAGTTGTATTTCTCCAATACATATTGCAGTTCCATAGGAATAGAAGGAGAATTTCCAGCCATAGTCAATAGGATAATATGCCCCATAATATCATAATCCCCTGCAGTCATTTTAAGTAAAGTAGCCCCTGATATTTGATGTAGTTCAGTTGAGGGTTGTTGCCCTTGAATACAAATCTGTTCCCCTTGATGGTCAAAACTTAAAGTCATATTATTGAAGTCCATCAAATTGGACTGAATAACTTCATCCAATCAACTCCTAAGACCATGTCACTTCCTCCTAATTTAAGTAGCCTAAAATCATGTAAAAAAGTATGGCCTTGCATTTTCCATTCTACCTTGTTACATCTAGCAGAACTGAATAACTGTTGGCCATTAGCCACAATGATGACCAAAAGATAAGGAGTATTAATCTGTATGCCAGCATTAGCCCATTTAAGAGTTAAGAAACTGTGTGTACTGCCACTATCAATTAGGATATTCAATGGTATTCCTTAAATAGTGCCCTGGATTCTTAATGTATTATGGCCAATGCAGCCAGTAATAGCATTCATAGAAATTTCCAGATTCTCATCTTCTTGTTGTTGAGATTGCTCTACATCAGTAGGAAAAACTTCTAACGGAGAAGTGTCAACTTCTTCAGTAATTATATTCAACTGCCTGGTCTTACACTGATGACCAGGTAGATATTTCTCTCCACACTTGAAACAGAGACTATTTTGCCTTCTATAATCCATGAGATTTTTTTTGTATTTGGTATTGAAGTAGGCTTTGTAGTTACTGGCAGTACAGTTGTCTTAGATGAAGATATAGGATTTGGGTAGGGTAGAAGTTTAAAAGAAGGCCTAAATCTTGTATATTCAAACTCCACTGACAGTTCATAGAGCTTGACTTGTTTACATGCTTTAGACAAGCTCTTAAGGTCTAAGGCCTTGACCCTATGCTTAATATCATCTCTGAGTCCACTAATAAAAAGTGACATAAAAAATTCCTCAGTCAAAGTAGGATTCTGCAAAAGTATATGAGGTTGTAACTCCACAAACTTCTCCTGATAATCCTCTACAGACCCCTTCTGGGTCAATTTAGTAAACTCCTCTACAATATCAGAAAAAGATATGTCACTGGATCTCTGTAAGATATCAACTTCTAATTCATGCCATGTTACATGATGTTTTTGCATTATATATCCATCAAACCATATTTCTGCCTTACCTGTTAAGTACATAGTAGCTACCTCTACTATTTGCTCAACAAGAACACTACAAATAGAGAAATATTTCAGGCATTTCTGAATACATACCCTAGGATTAACCCCTTCAAAGAATGGCAGTTCTATCTTAGGTCTGTGCCACATAGTCCCTGAACTGCTAAATGAACCCCCTGGCCCTTTTTTCAGCTTCCAGTACCAACATAATAGGTCTAGAGTCATTGTTTTCATCCATTTGATTTTCAGACCTAGAACTGTTCTTAAGAGCTAAACAAGCATCAGGTTTAGTCCTTAATATCCCAGGTTTATCTGTTTTATAAGTAAATCTAGACTTGTCATTCACCAAAATTACCAAAATAGGACTCTTCTCCTTATTTTTAGAAGTATCAAGAGATTGTACCTGTTCACCAGCAGAATGCTCTTGCTCACCAGTTCTTCCTGTCAAAATCTTCAATAATTCCTCCATATAACCTTGACTAGTAGCCATTCTAGACTCCAATGTAGTGATTCTATTCTCCTAATTTTCCCACCATTGGATTAGTTTCATCTTAGCCCTGTTTCACCAACACAGCTAGATCTCAATCTATTTTTGTATCATAGATAAATCAGTTTCCGCCATAGTTTGGTTCTTATTTGGCATGCCCACTAAACATTTGGACATAATCGAAGCTCTGAATACCAATTTGTTATGGAATGAGAGAAATAGAGTAGGATTTGAGAAAAGAATGAGAGAATTTAGAGAAGAAAATAGTCATTCATTCATTGCATAAGGAATTTTTACAATCAAGGTAGGTAATTATTTAGTTACATTAGCCATACAATTCATGCCAGCTGTCCATGTTTCATAACAACTAAATAACAGAATGATTCTTCTCTTTCATTTTTTCTTCAGGTACTGGGCCGTTGGGATTGGGCTACTCCAACACACACTTACTTTGCCTATCCTGCTCCACTGCTATGGTAAGTTTCCCCGTGCATCTCACGTGATTTAATTCCCAATTCCTATCTTTAATCCCTAACCCTTGATCCTTATTTCCCAATTGTTCTTCGATACTTCCTCGTCCCTCTTCTTCTCCAACCATAACAATATTCTTCCAATTCACGGTTGAAATAGCCAGAGCAATTTCCATTCCAGAAGAAAGTGACATGACCAAATCTGACACTCTCACTGTTGATACAGGAACACTTCTTTGTTAAAGTGAGAAACATCAGAGTCATGGATTATAATGACTTGCTCTAAAAATACCTGCAGGCAAAAAATTGGATACCGTTGTGCACTAAATATTCACCGGATGTTCTATTAATAAAGGGAGGAGAAACATGCGAGTGACTTAGAAGTTTCAACTTGCCATCGTACTAAAGTATACTCGCATATCAGATTTTAGGGCATCGTAAATGATCGAATTTGTCAAAATCTTGGTATTTTTGGGCCTTAGCCAGCATAACCATTTGATCTGCAAGGAAGTTGAAAGTAACAATAGCATCACCATTTACAATTGGACCGACAACCTTGTTGTTCTCATCAACAACAACAAAGGGAGGTAACTACTGATCATTTGCATTTCCCCTCAGTTTCTTTATAGCTTCAACAACATTTGTGAACTTGTGTGAGGCTTCACCCAGAACTTGAGCATCGCATCCTCTTTTCACAATATCCCAATCATTCTGCAAAAGATCATCTCATAAGAGTGAATAAACACCTCGAGTCAAGGGGTGAAAAAGGTGAATAAAAAATCGATTTCTCACCTCGTAACGGTCCATTGCGACATACATGCGACCCTCACCCTCACCAGAAGCAATCCGAGCATCAACACCTTTCTCACATAAATTTGCAAGGTTATTCTCAAGAGTCTCCACAAAGCCTAAACTTGAACCATCTGCAACATCATGACCAACCGTGAGAATGTGAACTCGAATCCTTTTAGCACCATGCTCACTAGCTCCCTTCAGTAACAACTGCATACATTTTGGAAATGAATTATCATGAACATCCAAAAGGTAGGAGCCTGTCCTGAATCACCAAAATTACCTATAACTGATCAAGTCAGAAGTGAACACCTCCATCACCAAGTAATCCGATCAGGTGCAGAGTTCCTTTTTCAAAAAAATCACTTATATACTTGAATCCTTCTCCCTCGTAAATTTTACTACAGGAAAGAGCAAGATCAACAAGCTTAGCCCTGCAGTTACAAATGAATACTATTTGCATTAATAGGGACAATTTCGGTTTGCATGCACACGCATACAAAAAAGTGAGTAAAATCGAGAAATGAAGCATACCCTTGAGCGAAAATAAATCCAACACCAAGCGCATTGTGACCAACTTCACTGTTTCCCATGTCATCGTCCGTTGGAAGCCCTATAGCGGTTCCATGAGCCCTGATTAATCTCCATTTTTCGGGGGCACCCTGGCAACATGATCAGTTCAATTCAAATTATTGCATACATGATTCTTTTATGAAACAAAAACACTGTAATAACGTCCAAATGGTAATCTACATTCCTCTGCTGCACGTACATGCGTTGTCAATTGTTAATAAAGATTCTAAGCATATACTATTTTATAATCACTCTAGACTAATAAAAAAATTAAAAGAGATATATGATTCGTACGTTATGGCATTATGGCATACATGATTCTTTTATGAAACAAAAATAATGTATCCTAAGTTCCCAACCCATATATATATGTATATATATGAACGCTAATAATATTTATTTATCCTAGTAAAATATATTAAAAATAATTTAATTAAAATTATTAGTATACCAATAAAACCAAATTACTATTATAACCTTATGAATCTACACTTTTATTTTATACTTTAATTTTGCTTACTTTATCAATTAAGTTAAATAACACCATATTGAATTAGACACCTCAAAAATATAAAATTCTATCATACTCAATCTAGAAGTAAAAATAATTACGTTAGTAAAATTTATTAAAATTTAAAATAATTATTTATTAATATAAAATAAATTAGTATCATTAATTTTTTTCATAAAAATAATTGAATTTTTAATGGGGATGGATTGAGGAGAACGAACACCTTAAAAATTTTAAATTCATTATTTTCTATCGGTAATCTATTTTCATCCCCTTTCCATTCTTAATCTAAAATTTTAGATGTTCATCCCATAATATAAATTTTGAGGTTAATGTTAATATAAAAATATTAGAACATTAATAATTTCTTTGTCCCATTAAAACTGTCATTTATTGACTTTTCAGAAGTCAAATTTACTAAACTATAAGCACAAATAATTTATTTTGTCACGACAATTAAATTCTTTTTACCGCAACATCTCCATTTGTTATCACATCACACCATCATTCCATCCCGAACAACATACATTTCATTTTGTTTCAGTATTATCATTGGTACATACCATCACACTAACTCTACCTAGATAATGTAGTTCTTTGCTTTGGTTAAACTAATAATTTCCATCAATCCTTGTAGAGACGATACTCACTTATCACTTTATTACTTATTGCGATTGTGTATACTTGCACAATATTTGCATATAATTTTATATTACTCACAACACGCAACAAGAAACCTCACGAATACTCATTTCTTAAAATTGGCTACACTGTAGAATCGAACTGATCACCTTGATAACCATATTTGGAAAGATCATAAGGAGACGAATATGTATTTAAATAGTATTTATTTACTTCTCGTATGGTAATAATATTAGGGATGGTCGACCTACTTAGGTCATACTCTAAAAACATAAGGGGCGTTACAACATTTTAAGCTTCAACGTTATCTTCATAAGTTATCCAAAGGAATTTACTTCATCCAAGTCATGAGGATATTTATATCATTCTGGTATTCGAGGTAGATTTATTCAATCTAGAGCATAAGGGTATTTAGTCATTCCAGGTCATGGGGGTATTTTATGTTATTTCATACTTGGTATTTTAGTCCTTTCAATCCGTCCAGTCTTTCCATTTAATTCAAACTTGTCATTAATTTCAATTATTTCAAATAATTCTGAAAATAAGATTACTTTCGATGAGTTAGCCTTCAGGTGTATGCTCATAAATCAGAAATGTTGGGTCTAGTGCCTTCTCAGAGGTTATGAATTATTTATTAGTAATCTTCCGTACAAAATAATAACTTAATAGTTAAATCAGAAATTTATCAGATTAGATATGAATTCTCAAGTACTTTCTCAATCAGGGTCAATCCGAGCTATTTTTACTTCTCAAGGGTAATTATATAATTTCTTATCTAGGTATTTTCGGTATTTCAATTTTTAACAAGAGTAATCAAATTTTAAGGGTTATGAGGCTAAACACTTCACTGGTTAATCACGGAACTTAGAATTTTTCCTTATAAATTTTCTAATTTCTAATACGAGCCATTAGATTCTTATTCAGTTACTAACTTTTTATCACATTCGAATCGATTTTAGAAATTATTAACTATACAGATGAGATGAGACATATCCATGCATGTAGCAATACCAATATGTATCGTAAAGCATACATATGGTAGTAAAGTATTACCTCGATTATTGAGCTACACCAGTTAAACATTCAAACTCTATTCGATCTCTCTCAAACTTGAATCCAACATCCAATAATATCTCAGGTACATATAAACAAAAACTACATCATAAACAGAGCTTAATTACAAAACCAAATTGAATCGAAAGATTAATTGGTAAAAAAATAGCTTACCAGATTCGAATTTGGAGAAACATACCTCAAAAACGGACTCAGCACGTCAAAAAAATCAAGATAGGTATTCCTGGGAAAATTCAATGGCCGATCAACGACGGTCAATGCCTAGTCAATTACTCGATGTGGCTCAGCACGACTTAGCTCGATTCAAATAGCTCGGTCCAAACCAGCCCAACTGGTTCAGGTCTATTCAACCGGTCAATAAACCCCCTGGATAAGAGACGATGCCCACGCACAGGGAGCGACGCCTGTGGTGGCTCCCTTCGTCAAACGTAATGAAAATTTCCAGATCGATAGATCATTGGCTCAGGAGTCTCATGCAAGCATTGTTTTATGACGGTGAGCAATGAAAGAAATTGAAAGAAAGCTTTTTTAAATGATCGAAATCCTCTATTCGATTTGTTTCACCACGACAGCGATGGTGACACCACCATAATCTGAAGAAGCGGAACAATTAGATGATTGAATTGGTGTGGGAAGAGAGGCTTATTGGTGGTTGGACTGTGATGAAATGACAAACAACAATGGTGGCTATTTGGGTTTTTTGTCATACTATCAAGTGGCGACTTACAACGAACGACGTCATTGTTCGGTGCCATGGTGCTCGAGTTCTTGTCATCGGTTTAAGATAATTCAAACGAGGGTGCAATGGAGTTTAACTTGTTACCTCAGCTGGTCGATTCTATCTTCTCTCTTTAGTGGGTAGACTATCTCTTGATGCTACTCGATATAAGTAGAGCATCTTTGAAATTCTACCTAACCCAACAAAAGTTATTCCTATGGCATTGTTTTTCGAGAACCTTCTGAACGATCTGTTATTTAGGGATCAATACCTTTGAATGATATGTCACGTTCATGCAAAAATGCAATAAGACCAG
Organism: Hibiscus syriacus; assembly: GCF_006381635.1. Lineage (NCBI taxonomy): Eukaryota > Viridiplantae > Streptophyta > Magnoliopsida > Malvales > Malvaceae > Hibiscus > Hibiscus syriacus. The sequence continues at coordinate 1,320,804 of NW_024061969.1, read as the reverse complement.
ACAAAAGGAAATAAATATTAGTAGAAACAAGACAAAAAAAATCAAGTCAGTTGAAATGATTAGTCAAAGAAATGTAATCTTACCAAAAATAATTAAATATGACTCAAAGTTGAGACTGAAAAATAAATCATCTAAAGAAAATTAATAGTCCTAATCGCATGCGTTCTAGTTCTCCTATGCTATCCACATGGATCTAGGGGGTAGGCTTACTAAATTCTCTATATGAGGTTGGTTTCTAGAAACGGATTCCCAAGCCATCATTACAACCTGTTAAGGTTTACCCCCATTTTGGCCTATTACAGAATTAAGAATCAGGTTCAGCTCAGGGGATCACACCACTAAAAGTGTACCTCAAATCTGATATTCGGGTACACAACTTAGGATGCTTTCCAGAGATACTTTATCAAACCCACATAAGGAAGCCTAATGCTCCTTGTGAGGTGTGACGTTTCTCCCTACTTAGGTAAACTAGGTTGGAGCTTGGGTTTAGAGCTATGATATGAAACAATCCTAAATATTCACAGAAGTGTAAGCATTAATTAGAGAGAAAATATTTTTTCTTTTCAAATAACATAATGAATTGTAAATTAAAACAAGATCGAACTCGTAATTTCTCAAAATCCTAAATATAGGGTAACCAACTCGTGGCTCGACTCTCAAGTTGTTTTAAAAAAAATCCCCAGTAGAGTCGCCAAGCTGTTGACACATTTTTTCACCTGGACAGGGAAAGACTGATACCAACTTGGGGGTTTTCTCTTTGAAAAGAATTTTCAAAATGTGAGGAGTCGCCACCAATCATTTAAGGTGTGATTGGGATGCCATGAAAATCAGGAGATTTTAATAAAACATTTTATTTTTATCAAAATACCAAGTTTTAAAGCCTACAAAAATATAGAAATCGGGTTTGGGAGTCAGTTACGTGAGGGGAGGGATTAACACCCCACAAGCGCCAAAAAATTGGTACCTAGTTGATTACACTATATTTGAAATAAGAAATTTTGAGTTCGATCTTTATTTATTTTGAAAATCATTACGGATGCAAAGTTCAAAAGGGTATTCGTTTATTGAGACCAATAGCATTCGCTCCCAAGCGTAAATGCAAGAGATCAAATATTGTGCCTAATAACCGAATATTGCCTCGTTTTTATAAACTCTTGGCCTAATCTTTGAAAATGATGTCGACCTCCCCTGTGCATACTTGCGGGAGAGGTACCATTAATTCCCTAATAGGTGAACATTGTCGTAGGTTTAAAAATAAAATTCGATCAAACAAATTTTATTTAATCATAATTAAGCTAAGGTAAAGTAAAGGCTTTTTCTAGCTTAAGGCATCAAATTATGAAATTAAAGGAACCAAGATGCTCAAACCTAATATTTTAGGCTCTAATATTAACCTAATTCGAGTTTAAACCAATTGTTGAATCAAATAACTGATATGATCCCTCGAGCATTTACGTGAGGGAAGACTCTAATTATCCCCTAAATTAAAAGACTATTTTGAAATCTAATCTAAAATGGAGGCTCTATTTAACCTATTTAATTATGTCAAAATTAAAACATTAATCGAAGTTCAAGGACTAAAAATGTCAAGTTCTAAAAATATTGATCTCTAAAAGATTTAAAAGTTTTAGGACCTAAATTGATAAATTCTAAAGATGACGGGCTAATTAAAACCTAATTTTTATCTAAATTATTAAACATAAAGTATTTTTATAAAATATTAATTATTAATAAATTTTAAAATTTGAGCAATTGATTCGAGTAATCGAAAATCATATGCGAAATCTCGACTCGAATTTCTCCCTAACTAAACTAGAGTGTCGTCCTAATTTCTAAATTCGATTCGAATGTTAATCTAATCTAAGAACTAAGTCTAAAGATTTAAACTATGAAATAACTAACTATTTAAACAATTTAATTAAAATAAATTAAAATAAATAATACAAATAAAAATAGTAAAAACATAGAGAAATAAGAACCTAATTGCATAAAATAAAATAATAGTGATTAAAATGTAATAAAATAAAAGTTAATAGTTAAATAAGAAATAAATAGTAACCAAATTGAAAATTTTGAAATAATAAAAGCTAAATCAGAAATTAAAAGTGACTAAATTGCAATAAAACAAAAAAATAATGATAAAATTGCAATAAATTAGAAATAAAATCTCCAGTGACAAAAAATACATAAATAGGATAAACATAGAGGGACTAAAAATAAGAATAACCTAAAAAGTAATTGACACTCAAGAAAATGGAAATATTACAAAAATGGTCCCCCAGGTGACTGTTCTGTAAAAATACGCTAAAGGTGGAGGGATTTAAAAAGTAATTATACCAAAAGTTTTAAAACACAAACATGAATGGGAAAATTATGAAAGCAATCCCTTACAGTGGCTATTTTGCAAAAACACAACTAAGTTTGGGGGACCTAAATATAATTTCCCCAAACATTCTTTAATAATACAACATTTTTTTCTTTCATTTTTTTAAATTTTTAAAAAAAGGTAGAGAGAGGGTCTCCCCACTATCTTGAATCCGAACATTCACCGACCGCCGTCTCGACCCCGTCGGCCATCGTCGTCGGTGTCCGTTGGCCACCAAATTTCTTGGGCAGGTCTGTATCCACATCAGGATCTGTAATCAGGGCTCCGTTTTGCAAGAATCACCCTCCAAAACCGTGAAACAAACCGAGAGCTTATCGACTTCCACCACCCATATCTCCGCCGTCTGCAGTTTGATCGAGCCCAAATTTCAGTATGTTTCTCCCCTCCTAAAGATGCTCCTCCTCACCATTCGAATTAGTGAAACGACTCTCCAAAAGTAAGGCTCCAACCGAAAATTAAAATGCCATTTTTTTGCGAAAGTAAAGGTTAGAAAACAATATATATATATAATCGAACTAGAAAAAATAAGATCCTGGAAATTCTTATGTTGTTATTGTTGTGAAAGAAAATTACAATAGTGTTTTTTTTTATTTCCGAAAGAGCTTTTACAATGCTTGGTTCTAGGGTTTTACACCCGTTAATGATAGAGAAGGAAAAATAAATGATTCCCATTTTGTCTCCTTTTTTGTTTCTTTCTGCAGGGTGGCATGTTGGAGTGGCCTGCATGGATGTCTTTTGCTTGTATTGGGGCAGGGGCGATGCCTGTTGATTGGTGGGTTAGGCGTCTGGTCAGACCCGAGTCAGGTCTTAGTTCGGCCCGATCGGGTTTTGGGTCTGGTTTGGGGCTGTTCGGGTCTGGGTTTTTAGTTGGGCTTTGGGTATAATGAAAAGTGGTGATTACTGCTACCCCTCTTTGCTTATTACTATGAAACGGGAATGAAGCAAAGATAATAAAACACCATTTTTCATCTTGTCTCTTCTTGTCAAACTGTGAACTCTTTACTGGGAATATCAATTTACCTCTTTTATTTATGTGGAATAGTTAAGTCTTTGCTGTAAATGATTTCATCTTTGCTTTATTCTCTCGACCGAGTCTCCATCTTCAGTTTTCAAGTTATGGGTTCTTTTCATCATTATCTTTCCCCTAGAAATGTTAATCCATCGATGGAGCGTTGTTGATTCGAAGTGTCGTGAATCGAGCAAAAGAAATGTTGATCCCTCAAATGAGGCATAGTTTGTTTTAAGAAAAACAATCTCAAGTGAGATAAATCTTCTGTTTCGAGTAAAACTATCTCAAGTGAGACAAAATCTTCTGTTTCGAGTGAAACTATCTCAAGCGAGATAAAATCTTCTGTTTCGAGTGAAACTATCTCAAGCGAGATAAAAAAATTTATGTCGAGTGAAACTATCTCAAGCGAGATAAAAATCTTCTGTTTCGAGTGAAACTATCTCAAGCGTGATAAAATTTTCTGTTTAGAGTAAAACTATCTCAAGCGAGATGTTGATCCCTCAAGTGAGGTGTCACTAATTCGAAATTCCATGAATCGAGTAAAGGAAAAGTTAACCCCTGATTCGAAATGCCATGAATTGAGTGAAGAAAATGTTAACCCCTATGGTGGGGCATTGTTCGTTTAAAAAAACAATCTCAAGTGAGATAAATCTTTTGTTTTGAGTGAAACTATCTCAAGCGAGATAAAATCTTCTGTTTTGAGTGAAACTATCTCAAGTGAGACATTTTTCCCTCAAGTGAGGTGTCGCTGATTCAAAATGTCGTGAATCGAGCAAAGGAAAAGTTAACCCCTCTGGTGGGGCATCACTGATTCAAAATGTCGTGAATTGAGTGAAGAAAATGTTAACCCCTCTGGTGGGGAGTTGTTCATTTTAATAAAAGCAATCTCAAATGAGATAAATCTTTTGTTTCGAGTGAAACTATAGATAAAT